>NC_083709.1:66555000-67930000 GCF_033118175.1 Dama dama
AAAGCTTAAAGTTTGAAAATAAAAAAGATCTTACAGTGAAAAAAAAAAAGAGATGAGCAGACTCATGCTGCAGTAACACACAGCCTCATCATTTTAGCGGCTTGCCAGAACAGAGGTTTAGTTCTCACCCTTTGTGTAGATTGCAGGGGGCTCTGTTCCAGGTTGTCTTCCTCAGAGACCCTGGCTCCACCCTCTGGGACATCACCACTTCTTACAGTTGGGGAAGAACCCAGCAGAACATCTTACACTGACAGGTCACTGTTCTGACCCAGACGTGAGATGTGTCCCATTTGTCCACAGCCCGCTGCCCTGTGTAATCCTCCCGTTTGCCCAGAGGAGGAGGACCAGACACGCTGTGGAGCAAGTTGGTAGAATGGTGTTTTGCAGTAGACTCAGGAAAACACTCTAGCATCTGTCTGACAGGTCTCTCATTCCGTCATGTCCTGGAAAGTCAGGTTTACAGAATGATAGGAGATTGTGTGTCTCTGAGAATCACTGTCTAATTCTCTCCCCAGTTTTACTCCTCCTGAGAGGCAGGGTGATGTCATGGAGGAGCCCTGGGCTGAGAGTGAGGATCCAGGTTTGATTCTTGCCCTTGTTCCCTTTCTCCTGAATGACGTTGGATGAGTTTCTCCTTGTGTGAAATGGAGCCATTCAATATGTAATCTCTGGTACTCTGGACCTTCACAAAACATTCCATCATCTTTCTAGCAACTTCCAGCCCAGGTAAATATCATGTCAGTTTCATTGGCTGGTAAATCTAGTTTGAACAATTTAATATTCATTTTAAGCTTCAGAAATGATTTTAAAGGAAGGTGAGGGGCACAAGAAGAAGCAGCTCCTGTTACATGTCCCAGAAGTGCCCGCATCCACATTCCCCTGTCACTTGAACTCACTGTGATGGCAGAGCCGGTGAGGGTGGGCTATGGAGTCAGACCACCAAGCCCAGGTCTGAGACCTGCCACTTGCTAACGGCTTTCTCAGCCTCAGCCTCCTTACCTGTAGAGATAAGAGTAGCATTTCCTCATGGGATGATTTTGAGGATCCAGTGAAAGGTCCTAGCACAGAGCTTGGCACAGGGTGAGTATTTAGTAAGTGGCAACTGATATTATTAATATCATCATGTTCCCTTCTCCAAGCAGATATTCTGGTTTCTGTATGTTTAAAAAAGATTTCATAAGAATAGTCAACATGCCAGATGGACTCTCCTTGCCTCCTACCTGTTGGTCCAGTGACCTGGGTGTCAGCAGGTGGCTGAGCAGATGACAGGTGTGGTGACCCAAGGCTGGGGAGAGCAGAGTGAGGAGTGCTGAGTGCATTCCCAGCAGACACGCTGTGCTGGTGAGGGCCAGGATTGAGGTCCCAAGGCCCCGAGGCCCAGCCTCCTGGTCCCCTGCCACGGAGACATCTCTCCTGCTCCCTGCCTTCGGGGACCTCACAGTCCCTGTCCAATTTAAGCTTCAGAGTCTGCAATGACACAAGTCTGTAGTCTTGGCACGATGGGGCTTCAGAGACCCCCGGTTCCCTGTGCTGCCCCAGGAGGGCCCGCCTGGGTGAGGTGGGCACAGGAGAGACCCTGGACAGGAATCTGAAGACTGGGTCTCCCTGCGGCCCTGCCCCCTGGACCTGAGGCTTGAGGGTTGTGACTCCGTGGCCTCGGCCTGGGTGTCCTGGGTGTCTCCTGGCAAGAGAGCTGTGGGCACCTGCCCTCATGAACGGTTAAGGAAAGTGAATTGCTGTAGAGGGTGACGCGCTGGACACTTGCTGGGGAGGTGAAGTCAGGGATGAGGGGTGGGTGAGTTTCTGCGGGTCCCTGGCCTTTCTCCCTTCCCCTGCCTTTGTCTCTCCTTCACATGAAACAATGAGACCTTGACACAACCCAGGGCTTAAAGAGCAGCTGTAAGTAACAAGGCAGCAACTGTGAACTCCCCATTTACTGTGATTTCTCTCTTGGAATGTTTTTTTTTGTCAAAACACAGGTCAAATAAAATATTGGCATTTGTCACTGCTTATTTTCCAGCTGCTCAGGACTGGGCCCATCTTGGCACCGCATGGATGCCAACCAACATCCAGACAAGCTCCTTGACAGCACTCCCGCACCCCCAGCCTCCTTCTCGGATCTTCCCAGTCTCTCAGGGTGTGTGTCAGGGTAGGGCGCTGTTCACCCAAATCAGCCAGAAGCCTATCAGGGCCCCTCAGTCCCCGCCTCCCTCAGCCACCTCTGCCATCAGGTGACTGTCCCCAAGATTCTCAGCTCCAGGGTCTCTGCCTGACCGCCCACCTGGGCCCCGCCCCATCTGCGATTCCTCACTTCCTGCCCTTGGGCGGGGGCCCTTCTCCTCTTTCCTCTATCTGAAGCCACATGATCTTCCATTTCTCAAAAATAGTATTTTTAAAAATTCAAAACCATGTTCATCTTAGAAGTATTGACCATTATTGGAAAGAATAATCAAGAAAACAGTATTTATCAGTAATCCCATCTCCCAGAGGAATCAATTGTTAGCTAATATTTTTTATAGTTTTCCACAATTCTCTATATACACACTTATTCATATAACCATAAGAAAAATACTTTAAAAACTAGGATTACACTGAATACAAACTTATTTGTTCTGCCTTTTCCTATTAATTACAGTGTGAGCATTTCAAATTATCAAATATTCTTCAAAAGATAAGGTATCTAATGGCTGTGTCAGAATCTGTCATTGGGCTCCACCAGGATTTATTTAAACATTCTGCGATGGTTGCACTTGAAGACTCTTGCAATTTTTTTTTTACCACAAATAACTCTTGGATAAATACCCATATATAAACCTTTGCACCTCTGGTAATTTTCTCAGAGTAATTCCTAGAAGTATAGGGTGGGGTCAGAAGGTTTGATGGTTTTAAATCCCTTGATTCATACCCATAACTTAGAGAGCTGGGATTCAGGACACAGTCAGCCCAGCACAGAAGGCCCTGAAGAGGGAGACAGAGCTGAGACAGACCCCGCCCAGGAAGGGTGATCAGAAGGGGCTTTCTGGAAGGGGGGTGTGGGCACTGAGTGAGGACTGAGTGAATTTCCATAATGCCATGATGCTGGGGAGGTGGTCTCTCGAGTCCCTGGTGTCCATATTGCATTCCTCACCTGAGATTGGCACCATCCCGTCTGGTTCCCAGCCAGGAAAGCCCTGAGAAGACCAGCATAGTGCCTAGCATGGTGTGTGGTAAGTGACCAGTATATGTTAGCCAAAGGGCCAGAGGTGTTTGGACACGAGAGAGCAAGGGGGAGACAGAGGGGCAGGAAGGGGCATGATATTCATGGGGAAACTGGGATGAGTTCAGAGAGTCTGGAATGTGTGTGTGGGTGGAGTGGGGTGGAGATAAGCAGCCAGTGATGAGGTTGGGCAGGTGGATGGGATCTGGCTTTTATCCTAGGAGAGATGAGCAATGGTGACCTTAAGGGATTTATGCAGGTGAGTAGTATGAGCGGATTGCTGTGGTTTTTCATTTTTTTTTTTTTCCAGACAGGTTTTCTTTTGCTTTGTTTTGTTTTAGTTAGTGCAAGGATGGATTTTAGAGTCTGGCATAGCTGTTGCACTATCTGAGAGAGAGAGGAGGTTGTGGCAGCATCAGAGGAAGGAGATGACTGACCAGGAGCTGCTGTGAGGTGGACGCTCTCAGCCGTGGTGAGCGATTGGTTGTGCGGGGCGGTGAGGGTGAGAGGACGCCCCTGATGACTGCCCGGTTTCTGGCTGGGGACTTAGGGAGAGTGGGTGCTGTTCCCTGAGAGGGTGACAGACATTTGGGGGCAGAGGGCTGAGTTCAGCTGTGGGCAGTTTATGTGAGGTGCCTTTGGGATTCCAGGAGGGGAAGGGCCAGCAGGAAGACCTCGCCGGGCAGAGCAGCTGAACCAGGTCTGGAACCCTGGTCTCCTGGCTCCACATATGGTGGTCCTTTGTGTCTCCTGATTTGTTTCAGTGACTTCTTAGAAGGCAGTGCTGTGGCCATAAGATCCTGCTGCACCTACTCGTGTCTGTCCACAAGTTCAGACTAAGCCCCTGACTGCCTGGAGCAGCACAGGATCCAGTCCCCAGGTGTGACAGCTGATGGCTTCTGAGTGACAGTTCAGTTCTGTTCAGTTGCTCAGTCGTGTCCAACTCTTTGTGACTCCATGGACTGCAGCACGCCAGGCTTCCCTGTCCATCACCAACTCCCAGAGCTTACTCAAACTCATGTCCATTGAGTTGGTGATGCCATCCAACCATCTCATCCTCTGTCTTCCCCTTCTCCTCCTGCCTTCAACCTTTGCCAGCATCAATGCCTTTTCCAATGAATCAGTTCTTCACATCAGGTGGCCAAAATATTGGAGCTTTAGCTTCAGCATCAGTTTTTCCAATGAATATTCAGGATTGATTTCCTTTAGGATTGACTGGTTTGATCTCCTTGCTGTCCCAGGGACTCTCAAGAGTCTTCTCCAACACCACAGTTCAAAAGCATCAATTCTTTGGTGCTCAGCTTTCTTTATGGTACAACTCACACATCCATACATGATCACTGGAAAAAACACAACTTTGACTGGACAGACCTTTGTTGGCAAAGTAATGTGTCTGCATTTTAATACGCTGTCTAAGTTTGTCATAGCTTCTCTCCCAAGTAGACAAGCATCTTTTAATTTCATGGCTGTGGTCACCATATACAGTGATTTTTGGAGCCCAAGAAAATAAAGTCTGTCACTGTTTCCATTGTTTCCTCATCGGTTTGCCAACAAGTGATCGGACTGGATGCCATGATCTTTCTTTCTTGGATGTTGACTTTTAAAGCAGCTTTTTGAGTCTCCTCTTTCACCTTCATCAAGAGGCTCTTTATTTCCTCCTCACTGTCTGCCAATAGGGTGGTGTCATCTGCATATGTGAGTGGCAGTTCAATAACCACCTGTTGGGAAAGCTCTGTGGAGCTCCAGAAACAAGCCCCCAAAGAGTCCTGCCCTCGAGGCACC
Organism: Dama dama; assembly: GCF_033118175.1. NCBI lineage: Eukaryota > Metazoa > Chordata > Mammalia > Artiodactyla > Cervidae > Dama > Dama dama. The sequence goes on from NC_083709.1 coordinate 66,559,979, forward strand.
CACAGAGTACTGAAATATTGTGGACACGAAGCAGAAGGGCTTCAGTTCAGTTCAGTCACTCAGTCATGTCTGGCTCTTTGTGACCCCATGGACTGCAGCATGCCAGGCTCCTCTGTCCAAGGAATTTTCCAGGCAAGAATAAGGGAGTGGGTTGCCATTTCCTTCTCCAGGGGATCTGCCCAACCCAGGGATCGAACCCAGGTCTCCTGCATTGTAGGAAGGCGCTTTTACCATCCGAGCCACCAGGGAAGTCAATTTTGAAGTCACATCACTGGATAACTAGTTCCCCAGGTGGTGCTAGTGGTAAATAACCCCCCTGCCAATATAGGAGACATAAGAAGTCCTGGTTCGATACCTGGGTCAGGATGATCCCATGGAAGAGGACATGGAAAGACACTTGAGTATTCTTGCCTTCAGAATGCCATGGACAAAGAAGCCTGGAGGGCTAGAGTCCATAGATTCCCAAAGACTTGGACAGGACTAAAGCGACTCAGCACGCACACACCTGCCTGATGGACTTAGGGAACAACAAGAAAGCGGGACATCTTCCTGGAGAGGAGATCGCCTCTCAGCAGAGCTATGGCAGCAGCTTTCACCTCTGCGTTCCTCAGGCTGTAGATGATGGGGTTCAGCGAGGGGGTCACGACCCCGTAGAACAATGCAAGAAGCTTATCCAGGTTGAGGTCCTTGGCTTTGGGCTTGAAGTACATGAAGGAGATAGTCCCATAGAAAATCACCACCACTGTGAGGTGGGCAGAGCAGGTAGAGAAGGCTTTGTGCCGGCCGGCAGCAGAGGGCACCCTCAGGATGGCAGTGAGGATGAACACGTAGGACAGGAAGATGAGCAGCAGCGGGGCCAGCGTCAGGACAGTTGAAGCCACGATTAATAGCAGCGCATTGAGAGAGATGTCCCCACAGGCTAGTTTCAGCACCGCCAAGATCTCACAGAAGAAGTGGTTGATGACATTGTGGCCACAGAAGGGGAGGTTCCAGGTGAGATTGGAATGGAGAAGGGAGTTGGCAAAGCCTGCCCCCCAGCTCAGCGCCGCCATCCATAAGCTCGTGTGCTGGCTCATGAGCTCTGAGTAGCGAAGCGGCTGGCAGATGGCCACGTACCGGTCACACGCCATCATGGCCAGGAGCACGCACTCCGTGGAGCCCAGTGCCAGGGTCAGGTACATCTGCAGGGCACAGCCAGGGAAGGAGATGGTGCTCTGGGTTTCCAGGAAGTGGACCAGCATGAGAGGCACGACGGAGGACGTGGCAGAGATGTCTATGAGGGCGAGGTTGCTGAGGAAGAAGTACATGGGTGTGTGCAGGCGGGGGTCCAGCATGTTCAGCCCAATGAGGAGGGCATTCCTCAGCACGTTCATGGAGTAGATGCCCAGGCAGAGCACAAACAGGACCATCTCTAGGTGGTGGTGGTCGTGGAGCCCCAGCAGGACAAACTCCGTCACGAACGTCTGGTTTGCCCCATTCATCTCAGTCTGCATCGATCTCACTCTCCCTCTTTTCCCATCTGCACCATGAAGGTGTCGGATAAAGCACCAGTGGGCCTGGGAGCCAAGCAGTGTGGATGTGTTACCTGGAGTGAGTCAGCCCTGCGTCTGGAGCTCAGTTTCACCATGGTTACAATGAGAGAGGGGACTTCAGGTCTGCAAGCCAGCCCCGTCAGTTCTGTCATTCTGGTGTAATTTACAGGAGATGGGGTCCATTCTATTTGCCTAAGCCCTTCTCTCTTCTCCCCCATCTGGCCTGTGGGAGACAAGAGAATAAATTCATGTTTCTCAAGCTCCTTTTCAATCTACAGTGTTCTTGGCTATTAAGAGGAAGCACATTTTCTAGATTATGACTTCATGTGGCTGAATGATGCACATAGGACTTCAGATTCATTCACTTACTGAGGATTTTTTGAGTTCCTACCCTGTGTAGGGTGTTTAGCTGCTGGGCTCTAGCAGAAAGAAAACTACGTGGACAAAAAGATGCCACACTTGTAACCAGTGCTATTCCTCTTTCTCTAATTAAGTGGTTGAGCTTGGGAAGGCAGGTGTGTGATGTGATGGTCATCTCATTCCTTTGGGCATAAAGGTTGAACATTTCTTCTGCATAAGCTGCACAAGCCTTATTCCGGTGTCTCTACCTAAGAGCACAGACCATGCGTTGCTTTTGAAAAGAATATACAAGAACATACTTATCCCAATAGAGCCACTGTCACACCATTTAACTCTGGTCATAAAAGCCAATTGAGTCTCCTCTTGGCCTCCATAGAGCTTTTTAGGATAAATGATATTGCCAATGATATTACACAGGAGGGAATGGCAGGTTCTAATCTGGCAGAGGTGTCCTGGGTCACTGACCCCCTTTATCAAGAGAGGGTGGGAAACAGCCACAGTCTTTGTCCAGGAGTCTCCATGTCTCTTCTGAGCTGGTCTCAGCCCCTTGGGAAATGCCAGTGTCTGGAGGGAGACAAGGGTCAAGTGTTAGATGGAAAGCTATCTTGTGGCCCAAGCGACCCCCTGCTCTTAGGGATAAATAGGAGCTGACAATGAAATTTAACTTGTCAGAAGATCAAATTACCCCTCCTCCATCTGTTCACAGCTAGACTGACATGGAGCCAATGTCCTATGACAACACTAGAGTCCTCTCTCTCCTTCAGCAATGGTTCCCTCCCTCTCATTCTTCCTGTAGATTTGCATCTATCATTCATATCAACTGGTAAGCTCACTCTTCCTGAATAAACCCTGTCTTTCCCCAGAGTTATAACTTTGCCCAAGAAGTTCCCTCCTGAAGGCTTGTCCTCCGTCTTCCCCAGTAGGGAGATGCTTCTTCTCCTCTGCAGAGCCAGCTCATCTGTCCTCCTCGCCCACCTGCCCCCTGCGCAGTGACCTGCTCCCTCCTTCCTCCCGCAGCCCTTGGCCATCCTTCCTCTTCTTGTGCTGCACGCCTGTCTCCTCTGTTACACCTGAGAGCAAGCTGTCTACTTCCTCCAGGAACCTCATCCGGCGAATGCTTCCAAGGCCAGTCAGTCAACAGACAGTCAACTCAAAACCCAGCCCTGCAGAACAGCTTCATAACTAAGTGGAACTATGCAATATTGACCAAGTCTCTTGGCCTGTGAGACTCAATTTCCTTTTGAAAAGTGGGGATTCTGTGTAGTCCAGATGAGACTCACATTAAAAAGTACCAGGAGATGACCTAGCGGCAAGGCTTCAGTTCAGAGACTGCACCTTCAGTCACGGCACCTGCTGGATCCGTCTCCCCTCCTCCCAGAGAGGACCTCCAGCGTCTGTCAGGACTCCCTCTCTCCCCAGAGCCTCTGCTGATTTTCCCTCCTGCAGCCTAAATCAGGTGATATTGTTAAGGAAGTTTCTGGATCATAGAGAGTGGGTGATTTATCTGGGTCCATCATTGACCGTAAATGTTACCCACATAAACACTTTAAGGTAGGGATTCTCTTGCTGAAGTTTGGCAAAAAGGTAAATACCTGCCTGAGTGTGATGGCTTATTAATTCACACATCCAGGATATTATTACCGAGCACCTACTATGTACTGACGCTGGTAACACAGCAGAGGCTCCTGTGCCTTCTTCCCTCGCGGTGTTTACAGTCATCCCCGTGTCTCTTGGTGACCTTGGCCTATTCCTTCCTCTCACTCGGCTTTAGAAACATCTAGATTCTCTTTGAGTCTGGAATGTAAAGACAGAGTCAAACTTGAGGTCTGGAAAGCATAAGTTGAAAGGGCAGGTCTCTCCTAGGTTAGGACTTCATGTGGCTGGATTAAGTCGACCGCTTCTTTTCAGATTCAAGTATAAGGCCTTTGTCTGTGTCCAAGAGTCCTGATAACCGCCAATTCTGGCACTGGACACCGGAGTGGGGGTGTTTTCAGGCAAGTAAATGGTAGGAAACCACCTAACCCTGCCTTTCTGTCCCCACCCCTGTCTCCATCCGAGAGACCAGGTGGGAATGGCATGGACATCGGAGGGCTCTGTCATCAGCCTCCCCCCAGCCCCGCCTCACCTTCTGTACCTTCGTGCATGCCTCTCCACCTCAGCACACCAGTCCCCGCTGGTGGACGAACCCCACAGCTCCTGTCCCCTCCCTCTTCTCCTGCTTTCCTCAGGCTGGAGCCCCTTTCTCTCTGTACTCATCCTCCCAGGCTCCGCTCACACCCCGCTCCTCCCTGGGGCTGCCTTCTGAGACGTCTCCACTGCACTGACATCCTGACACCACGGCACTCACACAGTTGTTCGCACGCTTTGTTGTGTGTTGGTTCCCTCTCACCCAGCAGACTGAGAGCTACGGAAATCACAGGGCTGAGTCCAGTTTACCCCCAGCCTCTCCAGCGCCCCACCCAGGAGCTGCTGTTTAAGATCCAGCGCTTTCCTTCTGCTAAAGTCCTGATCCCAGATGTCTGACCTTGAGATCACCCTCCTTCTTCCCCCATGTGCACACACAGGATGTGATTACAAGGACCAGAGCTCTGGGGTGGCAGCTCCTCCATGCAGGACAACTGGTCTCTCTGAAGAGCTAAACGAGCAGACAGGGTGGTTTCCTTGCAATTTAAGAGTCAGATCAGAACACATTCATAGGAATCAGGAAAGCCCATGAAGCCTTAGGCTTGTGACCCCAAAGAAATAAGACTCTGTCTAGAAAACACCATGTTGCCAGGTTACGGACAGCTTGGACTGCAACAGGGGCTCAGGCTGGCCCCACAGACAGCAGCTGTCGTTCTCTTGGTCCACCAAGATGGGCTGAGTTTTGGCTACACTCAAAATGGATAACCACCAAGGACATATTGCACAACACACGGAGCTCTACACCATGTTACGTGCCAGCCTGGATGGTGGGGAGGGGCAGGGGGAGAATGCATCCTTGTATCTGAATGACGGAGTCCCTTCCCTGCTCACCTGAAACTACCTCAATATTGCTCATCAGCGATACCCCAAGACAAAACAAAAAGCTTAAACTTTCAAATGAAAAAGATCTTACAGTGGAAAAAGAAAGATGAGCAGAGCCTTGCTGCAGTAACACTAACCTCATGATTTTAGTGACTTACCAGGACAGAGGTTTAGTTCTCACCCTTCATATCCATGGCAGGTTTTCAGGGGGCTCTGTTCCAAGTTGTCATCCTTAGAGACCCCAGCTCCACCATCTGGGACGTCACCAGTTCTCACAGCTGGGGAAGAACCCAGCAGAGCCTCTCACACCAGCAGGTCACTGCTCCGACTCAGAAGTGAGATGTGTCCCATCTCTCCACAGCCCACTGCCCTGTGTCATCCTACAAATGCCCAGAGGAGGAGGACCAGACCTGCTGCGGAGCATTTTGCTGCAATGGAGTTTTGCTGTAGACTCAGGAAAACACTCCAGCATCTGTCTGACAGGTCTTTCATTCCGTCATGTCCTGGAAAGTCAGGTTTACAGAGAATCACTGTCTAATTCTCTCCCCACTTTTAGCCCTCCTGAGAGGCAAGGTGATGCCCTGGAAGGAACCCTCGACTGGGAGTGAGGTGTCCAGATTTGATTCTTGCTCTTGTTCCCGTTCTGCTCCTTGACTTTCATTGAGTTTCTCCTTGTGTGAAATGGAATTATTCAATATGTGATTTCTTATACTCTGTCCCATCCCTGAAATATTCCCTCATCTGTCTAGCAACTTCCAACACAGGTTAATATCATATCAGTTTCATTGGCTGGTAAATCTAGTTTGAACCATTTCATTCTTATTTTAAGCTTCAGACCTGATTTTAAAAGGAAGCTGAGGAGCACAAGAAGAAGTTCCTGTTAGAATGACCCAGAAGTTTCCGCATCTGGATTCCTGCATCAGTCCACACCGTGACGGCAGAGCGGGTGAGGGTGGGTTTGGAGTCAGACCGCCAAGCCCAGGTCTGAGACCTGCCACTTGCTGAAGGCTTTCTCAGTCTCAGCCTCCTTACCTGTAGGGATAAGAATAGGATATCCTTGTGGGGCAATTTTGAGGATTCAGTGAAAGCTCTTAGCACTGAGGTTTGCACAGGGTAAGTATTCAGTAAGTGGTAGTGGATATTATAGTATCACTTTGTTTCCTTCTCCAAGGACGTATTCTGGTTTCTGTATGATTAAAAATATTTCAGGAGATGAGTCAACATGCCAGATGGATTCTCCTTGCCTCGTACCTGTTGGTCCAGTGACCTGGGTGTCAGCAGGTGGCTGAGCAGATGACAGGTGTGGTGACCCAAGGCTGGGAGAACAGAGTGAGGAGTGCTGAGTGCATTCCCAGCAGACACGCTGTGCTGGGGTGGGCCAGGATCGAGGCCCCGAGCCCCCGAGGCCCAGCCTCCCGGTCCCCTGGCACGGAGACATCTCTCGTGCTCCCTGCCTTCAGGGACTTCACAGTCTCTGTCCAATTTAAAGTTCAGACTCTACAAGGACACAAGTTTGCAGACTTGGCACGATGTGTCTTTCGAGACCCCAGGTTCCCTGTGCTGCCCCAGGAGGGCCCGGCTGGGTGAGGTGGGCACAGGAGAGACACCAGACAGGAATCTGAAGACCGAGTCTCCCTGCAGCCCTGGACCTGAGTCTTGGGGGCTATGAAATGGGGTGTCTCCTGCCAGGAGTGCTGTGGGGACCTGTGCTCATGAAAGGTTGTTGTTATAGTTTAGTCGCTAAGTTCTATCTGACTCTTTTTGTGAGTTGTGTGACCCTGTGGACTGTACCCACCAGGCTACTCTGTCCATGGGTTTTCCTACAAAGAAATATACTGGAGTTGCCATTCCCTTCTGCAGGGGATCTTCCCAACCCAAGGATCGAATCTGTGTCTCCTGCATTTCAGGCGGGTTCTTTACCACCGAGCCAGCAGGGGAGGTTAAGGAAAGGGATTGCTCTACAGGATGAGGCCTGGGCCCCCGCGACGGATGTGAAGTCAGGGGCTGAGCTGGCTGTGAGTGTCTGCAGGTCCCCTTTTCTGTTTCCCTTCCCATGCCATTCTCCTTCCTTCACAAGAAAGAATGACAACTTGACAGAGCTTAAGGACTAAAAACAGCCTTAAATAATGCAGCAGCAATTGCAAATTTTCTGAATAAACTGTGATATGTCTCTTGGAATATCCTTTTGTCAAGAGCACAGGTCAAAATAAAACATTGGAAGATTGTCACCACGCGTTTACTGACTGCTGAGGAACGGGACCGTCTTGCCCACAAACAAGCTCCCCCCTAGCCCTCCCGCCACCTCCAGCCTACTCTTTTTTCCCCCAGCTATTAGGGCAGCTCTCAGGGTGATGCGATACCAACCCAAAGAACCCAGAAGTTCAAGCACCAAACCACAGTCTCCTCCTTCCTCAGCCATCTCTGCCATCAGCCCAATGTCCCCAGGAGATCTCAGCTCCACGCTCTCAGACTGACCGCCCATCTGGGTCAGCCTCCATCTGTGACCCCTCACTTCCTGCCCTTGGGCAGGGACCCTTCTCCTCTGGGCTCTGCCTGGAGCCACGTGATCTTCCATTTCTGAAAAATAACATTATATCTAAGTTCAAAGTCATGTTCATTTTAGAAGTATTGAACAAGTTTGGGAAGAATAATTAAGAAAGCAATATTAATCTCTGACTCCATCACCTCTAGGAAACAATTGTTATTTAATATTTTGCCATAATTTTCCAGGTATTTCTATATACATACTTATTCATATATCCTTAAGAAAATATCATTAAAAAATTGAGATTATATTGAGTACAAAGTTCCTTGTTCTACCTTTTTGAATGTTAATTACAGTGTGAACATTTCCCGTCATCAATTATTCTTCAAAAAATAAGATTTACAATGACTGTGTCACAGTCCATCATTGGGCTCCACCAGAATTTATTTACACATTCAGCCCCAGTTGGAGATTATGAGTCTTAACAATTTTTGTTACCAAAAATACCTTTGTGAGTAATATCATATAGATAGACAAAATAGATAAATCTTTGTACCTGTAATAATTTTCTCCAAGTAATTCCTAAAAGTAGAGGTGCTGGGTCAAGGGTGTGAAGTTTTCAAGTCTCTTGATTCATACCCACAACTCACTTGGCAGGAAGTTGATATAAATTTATTCCCACCCTTACCAGCTGTGTATGATATTACCTGCTTCACTGCACTATAGTTACCAATATATGTTAGAAAAATTCTTTGCCAGTTTCCTGGGTGAAGAATGGTGTCTAATCAGTGGCCCTGCTAAAAGGAAGTGTGATTGTAAACTCCCAGTCCCCACAGCGTAAAGTCCAAACTCCAGTCGTGGCATCAGAGGCCTGGCAGACATCTCTGCAGAAGCTTCTCCCTGGCTTGGTCAGCTGCGGGCTGCAGGCTTTGCTGCTCTCTTCGCCTCTGTTCTGACCAACAGAGGAGGCAGGAAGAGGGACTGAAGGGTACCTGAGGCCTCAGACAAGGACTGTGCTTACCTATGGGGCACAGGAGAGCGGGCCTGCTGCGCGGCGGCCGAGCTCTCCCATCACACAAGATGGTACCACGGAGGGGGCAGGGAATGGAGATGCTCTCAAGTCTGAGTCTGTTTCCTCCGTGTGTTCAAACCTAGGAGGAGGCTGATCTCTAGGAAGACGTAGAAATGTCAGGGTCTTAGTAGGTGGGGTGAAGGTGGGTGAAGCAGAGTCTCCCCGAGGCCACATGAAGCCTGGATGCTCGGCAGGGAGGCGATGGAGGGACTGCTGCTAATGCAATAGAGGAAGCCAGACCCTCAGCTGCTCCGGGTGACCAGTGTCCCAGGGCCTGGGCCAGGCTGCAAATCTTGGAGGCTGGGCCTCATCACTGCCTCTGCGATCACCTCCCCAGGAGCTAGACTGTGCCTGTCATCTTCGAACTTCATCTCAGCCCTGCTCAGATTTGGGCAGGATCCCGGGCTCTGCCCTACATTGATGTGTTTTCTGTTTGTTTAAGAAACTGGTGTGGGGAGGGAGGTGGGGGTTGGGTAGTTCAGGATGGGGAACACATGTAAATCCATGGCTGACTCATGTCAGTATATGACAAAAACCACTACAATATTGTAAAATAATTAGCCTCCATCTAAAAAAAAATAATCGGAAAAAAAAAAAAAAAAAGAAACCAGTGTGGGCTTGGGGTTGAGGTAGGGCCAGATCTGGTACTACTGGCTCTTAGAGCAACACTGAAATAAAGCAGGAGGAGCCCAGTGAGAGGTGCAGAGTAGGGAGACTTCCTGGAGGAGGTGTCATTCCAGACGGGCCTTGAGGTGGGGGTAGGGGTCAATTAGGAGCTGGGGGTTAACAGATTTACAGTACTATATATAAAAGAGGAAAACAACAAGGACCTCATGTGTAGCTTAGGGAACTTCATTTTAAAAATAAAAAGACGGGCCTTAAGGATCAGGCAGTCCTTTTACACATGGAGCTGTGTGCTGGGTGGGGTTGCCTTGTGGGAAGAGGCAAGAAGGGCACAGAGCTGGGCATTGCTGGGCGCACGGAGGCTCCTGCCGGGCCGGTGTGTGCGGCTGACTGGAGGGAGTCTGCGGGGCACAGGGCGGGGGAGGGGGTTGGTCATGAGCCGCAGGACCAAGTTGCAGGGGCCTGTAATGCCCCCAGTGAAGCCCTTTCACTTCATCCTGAGAGCTCTGGGAGCCATTCAGGGGTTTCAGTCAAGAGAGAGACATGATCAAATAGACTTTTCCAAAATATCCCTCTGGATGACCCTTGGAGGATAGATTGGGAGGAACAAGACTGAAATCTTGAGGCCAGCCGGGAGGCTGGTGTGAAGATGTGGGGAGTGATGCTGAGAGCTGGCCCAGGGCTCTGCCTGGGGAAGGAACAAAGGCGGAATTGTGAGCTCGGATCTGTGGCAGGATCAGCGGGAGGTGGTGCTGCCTTTCTGGGGTGAAGATTCCAGACCCCCAACCCTGCGCCCCATCTACCCTCTCTGTAGACGAGGCAGACCTGACCTGCTAACCCGCAGGAGCCCTGGCCTCCCTCACCTGGAGGCCTGCATCCTGCCCCACACCTTCCTGGCAGCCTCCTTCACCTCCTTGTTCCTCAGGCTGTAGATGATGGGGTTCAGCATGGGTGTGACCACAGCGTAGAGGACCGTGAAGACCTCGTCAGAGACTCGGGCCTCCTTGCTCTTGGGCTTCATGTACATGAAGATTACGGTGCTGTAGAAAAGCATGACCACAGCCAGGTGTGCTGAGCAAGTAGAGAAGGCTTTGCAATGCCCGGCGGCCGAGGGTACCCTCAGGGTGGTGGCCAGGATGAGCGCATAGGACAGGCAGATGAAGGCCAGGGGCACAGGCAGCAGCAAGACGGCACCCATCAGCAGGAAGACCTCACTGATGGACGTGTCAGCACAGGCCAGCTTCAGGACTGCCAGGATCTCGAAGATGAAGTGACTGACCACCTGGTGGCCACAGAAGGGCAGCCTCATGGCGATGACTGTCTCAGTCACCGACTTGAAGAGGCAGAGGACCCAGGCAGCTCCCACCAGCAAGAAGCAGAGCCGGTGGCTCATCAGTATGGAGTACCTAAGTGGCCGGCAGATGGTCAGGTAGCGATCGTAGGCCATGATGGCAAGCAGCAGACACTCTGTGGAGCCTGTAGACAGACTCAGACACATCTGGAGTGCACAGCCAAGAAAGGAGATGGTCTTCTGGGCTGACAGGAGGTGGACGAGCATCAGGGGCACAAAGGTGAACGTGTAGCAGATGTCCAGGATGGAGCGGTTGCCCAGGAAGAAGTACATGGGTGTGTGCAGGCGGGCCTCCAGCACGCTGACTGCCACGATGCCTGTGTCCCCAGCAGGGTCACCAGGTACATGGCTGAGCACAGAGGGAAGAGCAGGTGCTCCAGGGCAGGGTAACCTGAAAATCCTTTCAGGAAGAACTCAGACACATCTGTGCTGTTGACGGGCTCCATATCTCAGAGCTCTGGCGGGACGCGTGGCTGGGAGGCAGGGAAAGAGGGTGCAGGGTGGCGGGGAGCCCACAGAGTCTCTTTAGGGGTGAAGTGTATTGCTAGGGCCTTTTTGAGTCCTGACTCACATTCTCTCTGAGACTTTGGGCAGTCCCCACACTTCTTCCAGTTTTCAATAGATCCATGTGAAAAATGAGAATTGAGGTGGGCCAGAATTTCTCTAAGAGTGTTAATGGAAATGTGGGCAATCTGAAAAAGCAATTTGAAACAACATTGGATTAATCTAAAGTAAATAATTTACTGTAGAAATTTTCAGAGTCATTAACACACCACTGTGATTTGTGACTTTCTGAAAGTGATGTAGAGAGTAGGTAGTTTCCAAACTTATTTGACCATAGATCCTCCTTTTACAGAGCACCCGTTAACCTTCTGCAAATAAGTATTCTAGCAGCATCATTTCGGGAACAATGGGCTGGAAGGAAGGTCTTCAAATCTTAGAATCACCTGTATTACATGAGAATCACCTGGAAAGTTTGTGAAAACAGAGTTTCTATCTTATTAAGTCTGAGTGATGCTGTTCTGTTGGTCAGGGGACCACACTTTGAGACTCACTGGGCTAGATGGTCTCTGAGCAGTGGCAGCAGGGGCCATGCCAGGGTTGGGGGGCACAGAGGCGGTGGGCACTGTGATGCAGGCCCGGTGGCTGGGTCAGCCCATAGCCTCCTCCTTCGCATAGTTCAGTGGACCACATAGCTTATCCCCTAAAGGCATTGGCAGCTTCTGCAGTCAGTGGCTGCAGATACAGCTGTCAGAATCTACATACACCCACACAGGCCGCCACCCGGGCACCTGCCTGCCTGTACGCACAAACACGCGGCTGGCAGCCAGGTTCACACTTCACCTGTGAGGACGCACACCGCATCGGGCTCATGTGTGTGCATGCACAGTCCTTGGCTCGAGTGTATGTGTGGCAGGCACTCACTCTTGTTCTCTTACACACACACACACACACACACACACACACACACACCCAGTAGAGCAGGCCCTTGGACATGTGGCTGGAGCTTCAGAGGACCAGGCAGGACACAGGGGGTGTGTGGCTGGGCGGGAGCCCTGGGAGCATCACGGGGGAAGCAGCGGTCCTGTGGCTGCGGAGCAATCTCTGCCTGGGATGAACCCTGAGGACAAAGAGAGCTCAGGCCCGGGACATGGTGAGCAGCCTGCTCCGCGCTTCACCTGCCTTCCGGCCTGAGTGCTGAGAACCTGAGAATCTGAGTCGCTCAGCCTTCTCTCCTGGACTGGGGGCCAAGAAGAGCCGGGAGGAGGGATGTGGCTGCAGGCTGTGGGACTCTGGTTCCCAGGGCTGGGCCAGGGAGCTTCGTTTGCAGAGCCCACGGTGTCTTTCTGCATATCTTCTGGCCAAATGCTATCTGAAAACCAGTTCAAGTGCCACTTCCCCTGGAGAGCCTCCCTTGATCCTCTCCCAGGCCACCTGAGCCCTCTGTCCTGTATGCATCACAGCCGTGTGTGTGCACCTGGAGGATGGTGCTCACCTTCCTCACTGGCTTCCAGCCGGTTGCTTAGCCCAGCACCAGCCCGCAGGGAGGTCGCCCTCTCCCCTCCTCACCCAGATTCTCAAGGCCAAGTTGAAGCCCCCAGCCTGGCCACAGCCAGCTTCTTCCTGTCCCATTGCCACTTCCTGAGACTAAGACACATTGGGAGTGAGCAGCTGGCTGCTCACTCCAAGCTGTTCCTAGCCTGGATGACACCTGTCTGAACTGGGAGGGGGCTTACACATCAGCAAGACCACCCCTTGTTAGGTATGGGAGAAATGAAGCTCAGAGGAGGAGGGGCTTGCCCAGTGCTGCATGGTGAGTTAGAGGGGAAACCAAGGCTGCAGGAGTTCCCCGGGGCTCCTGATCCCAGCCCCTTCCTCTGCCCCGTGTCACCGTTGTTTTACTTACCTTCAGCCTCTTCCAGATCCATGTGCCTTGTTCCCTGGAAGATGTTTCTGAGACCAGCAACCTTCACTGGCTGTAGTCAGGAGAAAACAGGTCCAAGAAGCAGGTCTGAGCCTCCTCTCTCCAGGGAACCTCAGTGGACAGGACCCGGAGTTTCACACTGGTGGAGCTTTCCAAACTAAGAAGACACACCTAGGCTTTCGTAGAGTTTAGTGAAGTGTTTGCAATGTGATACAGTTGAGCGGAGCTCTTAGAATTTGGGAGAAGTAGACCAAGCACTTAGAATTCAGCGGCTTCTCTGAAGTGTGTCAGGTTGGATAGAACTGGGAAATTCTGGTGGGTTCAAGGCTGAACAGGGTGCCCGGTGGTTGACTCTCAGCAGCCAGGGACTGCCTGACCAAGCCGCTCCCAGCTCCATGCTGGCCGACAGCCTCCTGGGGAGGAGGGACCTTTCAAAGCTCCCTGCACCAGGGGACTGCACCATCCCCAAGGCAATTTAGAGGCAGAAGGGGAAATTCGCCCAGCTTAGAAACTTTGGGGTGCTTCAGGGATGATGTCCCAAAGACCCAATTACACAGAGTCTACTTAGAGATATTAATTGGTGTAGAAAAGTTGGAGGAGGTAGCTCAGGGCCAGGAATTCACCCTCACAAGTCAGTCCTCAGTGTGTGCTGTGAATGTTTACAGGATCAGTAAATGAATGGATGGATGGATGCATAATTAAGTCAATGTATAGGCCACTCTTGGTGAATACATTAAAAGAGAATGGAGTGAGTGAATGAACAATTGATATGCAGTTTCACCTTTAAGGGAGACTCTGTCCCCATTAACAGTCACACTCCATTTCTCCTCAAGCTTCTTCTGGTCCTAGGCCACCACTAATCTACTTTCTGTCTATATAATTCTATTCTGGTTATTTTATATAAATGAAATCATATGATATGTGTTCCTTTGTGACTGATTTCTTTCATATATTAACAGTGTAATGCTTTTAAGGTTGAGCTATATTGTATAGCATGTATCAGTACTTAATTTCTTGATAAAATTACATGGTATGTATATATCTTCCTCTATTTGGGCTGGTAGAACAGAATACCATAGACTAGGCAGCTTATTAGCAACAGAAATTTATTTTTCATAGTTGTGGAGGCATGGCTATTATAAATCGTGCTGCAATAAACATTGGAATCTTTTCAAATTGTATATAGTTTTGTCTAGATATGTGCCCCGGAGTGGGATTGTTGGGTCATGTGGCAAGTCTAGTTTTTTGAGGACCCTCCATACTGTTTTCCATAGTGGCTGCATCAATTTACATTTCTGAGGCCTATTTTATAAAAGCACTAATCCATTCATGAGGGCTCAACCCTTATGACTTAATCATCTCCCAAAGGCCCCACCTCCTATGATCACATTAGGGTTAGGATCACAACATGTGAATTTGGGAGAAGTTGGAGGACCAATATTGTCTACGGCAATGGATGTTTTCATTCATGTATTCATCAGTTGAAGGACATTGAGTTCCCACTTTTTGACTGTTATGGATATTACCACTATGAACATTCACGTAAGGCAAGTTTTTGTATGGATGTATGTTTTCATTTCCTTGGGTACGTACCTAAGAGTGGGATTGCTGGGTCATGTGATAACTCTCCTTAACCTTTTGAGGAATTGTCAGGCTGTTTTCCAAAATGATTGCACCATTTTACATCCCATTAGCAACCTATGAGGGTTCCAATTTCTCCAGAACCTCATGAACACTTGTTATTATCTGCCTTTTTGGTTATAACCATCCTAGTGGGTGTGGTCTCATTGCGGTTTGCATTTCCTTGATGACAAGTGATGTAGAGCATTTTTCACATGCATATTGGCCATTTATATGTCTTTTCTGGGGAAACAGTTATTCAGATCCTTTGCCCATTTTAAAATTGGGTTATTTGTCTTTGCATTATTGTGTGCTGTTTCCTGGGGCATGTTCAGGATTAACCTTCTACTCACTCTGTTTCAGATGGAGTCAGTTCCTCTGAAGGAGAACTTCAGAATTTTCCCTTCTTATAGATGTCCTCTTCCTGTGGATGAAGTCTCTGAGCCACTGCTCTGGGTGCTGGGTGAAGAGAAGTAGGTAGTAGCCTCTTGTCATCTTAGCTTGTCTCTCCCAGCACCCTGAAAGCTGGGGTGAATGAGATTGGGGCCCAAGTATACTCTGCTGCTCCATCTGGTATAGAGCCTCCACCCTACAAGAGGGGACTCTGGGGAGAAAGGGAGCCCCCAACTTCTCAGCTGCACTGACTATAAATTTATCCTCTGTGACTCAGAGTTGGAGGGGATGAGAAATATTGGTGGCCTGCCCTGCCCCATGATAAATGTTTTCTATGCATTTTGAAAAAAAGTGTGTATCCTGCTGTTACTGGGTAAAGTGTTTTATAAATATCAAGTTAGTGGAGAGTGTTGTTCAAATCTTTTCTGTCCTTCCTCATTTTCTATTTTTTTTTTCAATTATTGAAGGAGAGGTGATGAAATCTACAGCTGCAATGATAGATTTGTCTATTTCTCTTTCTGTTCTGTTAGTATTTGCTTCATTTATTTTGAAGTTCTATCATTAGATCCGTGAACTGTTAGGATTGTTCGGTACACTTGATGAATTGATCCCTTTGTCATTTTCAAATGACTCTCTATCACTGTTGTTGTTTAGTTGCTAAGTTATTTCCAACTCTTTTGTGACCCCATGGACTGTAGCTCACCAGGCTCCTCTGTCCATGGGATGCTCCAGGCAAGTATACTGGGGTTGGTTGCCATTTCCTTCTCCAGGGGATCTTCTCAACCCAGGAATCGAACCCAGGTGTCCTCCACTGGCAGGCAGGTTCTTTTCCACTGAGCCACCAGGAAAGCCCTTTATCATTGTTAATATTCTTTAAAATCTACTTTATACACTATTATGATAGATTTGGATCTTTAAAAATTCAATCTGACAACCTCTGCTTCTTAATTGGGATGTTTAGACCATTTACATTTAAAATGATTATGAATATGGTTGGGTTTAAATCTTCCATCTTGCTTTTTATTATCCGTTGTCCCATCTGTTGTTTTCTCCCTTCTAAATTTTATTCTGTATTCTTCTGGATTAATTGAGTGTTCATTATGATTTCATTTTGTCCCCTGTATTGGCATGTGGGGGGTGTGTGTGCGTAGTCAGTCATGTCTGACTCTTTGCAACCCCATGGACTGTAACCCACAAGGCTTCTCTGGCAATGAAATTTCCCAGGCAAGAATACTGGAGCAGGTTGTCATTTCCTACTCCAGGGGATCTTCTCAACCCAAGCTTTGAGTCTGCATTTCTTTTATCTCCTGCATTGGCAGGTGAGTTCTTTACCACTGTGCCACCTGGGAAGCCCCGAAGCAGCATACTAGTTATCATTTATTTTTAGTGGTTGCTTTAAGTATAACCTATCAGTTTAGCTTTAATTAATACTGTACCACTTCACCAATAATGTATAAACCTTTTAACAATGCACTTTTATTTCCCCTCTCTTGAGCTTTGAGCTATTGTCATATATTTTCACTTCACATATGTTATGTATCCTGCAATACTATACTACTTTTGCTTCAAATAATCAACTATTTTTAAAAGAACTTTAAAAATTAGAGAAAAAACTGCTATGTTTATATATCATATAAAAATCTTTTATATTTATTTATATATAATATAAAAATCTTTTATATTATATTTATTTTACACTTCCAGGTCTCTTAATTGCTTTGTATAGATCTAGGTTTCCTTCTGGTATCACTTTTCTTTTACTTGAAGGAATTCTTTTAACATTCTTATAGATATGATCTACTGATGATAAAGTATTTCAATGTCTGTGTATCTGAAAATATTTTTATTTTGCCTTCATTTTTGAGAAGTAGTCTTGCTTGGTACATAATTCTGATGGTATTTTCTCCCCAACTGCTCCACGCCCCCTATTTTAAAGATGTTTCACAACTGTCTGGCCTACATGGTTTCTAGAAAGAAGTCTACTGCCATCCTTATATTTGTGCCTTTGCATAATGTGTCTTTTTCTCTGGCTGCTTTTAATATTTTGTTTTATCATTGGTTTTATGCAGTTTGATTATGATATGCTTTGGTGTAGGTGTTTTCATGTTTCTTCTGCTTGAGGCTCGTTGAGATTTTTGGATCTGTGGATTGGTAGTCTTCATCATATTTGGAAAAATTTCAACCGTTATTTTTTTACATTATTTATTCTGTCCGCCATTTCCCCAGTTGTTCTTATCTTAGGGCACTTGAAGTTGTCCCAAAGCTCACTGATACTCTGCTCTTTCTTTTCTTTTTCAGTTTTTTCCTCTCTATGTTTTATTTTAGATAGTTTATATTGCTATGTCATCAAGTTAACCAAATATTTTGTTCTGCAGATTTTGGTCTGCCATTAATCCCACTCAATATATTTAAAAAAATCTATAAAATGTTTTAGTTGGCAGAAGAATTCCAGAACAGTACCTAGGTTTCCTATATACCCTTCGCCAAGCTTTCTCTAATGTTAACACCTTATATAAACATAGTACATCTATCAAAACTAAGAAATTAACACTAATACAATACAATTAAACTACAGGTTTTATTCAAATTTCACCAATTTCCCACTAATGTCATTTTTATTTTCTGGAGCCAGTTAAGGGTATTATGCTGCACTGAGTCATCTAATATAATTTTTATCTCAGAAATAGTATTTTTCATCTTTAAAAGTTCTATTTGGGTCTTTAAAAAAAAAAACTTTTGTCTTTCCTTAACATGTGAAGCTTGCTTTGTAACAAATCACAGTATAGACATTCACAATTATGATGGGTGAAAATGGATATCATTGTTTACTTTGCATTTTTCTTATTACTAATCTTGTTAAACATAATTTTATACATCGACTTTTGCTGTTAAATATTTTCCTTTTGTTAATTGTCTTCATATTTTATGCCCATTCTTCTTATTTTGAAGACTACTGATTTCTAAGAGTCCCTTGTGTATTGTCTACAATATCTTTTGTTTATTATATGTGTGGCGAATATTTTCTGTCACTTGGCCTTTTTGTTTGTTTATGGTGCCTTTTGTTATACAGAAGTTTAATGATTTGTGGTAATTAAATTTCTTTCTCTTGCTTCATATCTCCAAACTTTCAAATACATTTTCTTTTCTATATTTTATCCTAGTACTTTTAAAAAGTTTTGTTTTTTAATTTCATTCTTATTTTATCTGGATTTATTTATCTAGTTATTTACTTGCAAGATAGGGTAAGTTTGTTTACATGCCCCAACAGAATTTATTGTAAAGGTTATCCTTTTCTCAATATTTAAAAATGCTATTTTTATCAATACTAATTTCTCATATATGTATGAGTCTCTTTCTAGACTCACTGTTTTGTTCTAAAGAAATTTTATTGTTTTTTTTTTTACTGTCCCCATACACACTGTTCAGTTACTATAGATTTGTAGAGTGTACTGATGTCCTTTAGGGCAAATTTTCTCTTACTAGCCTATTCAATAATATATTGGCTATTCTTGCAAATTTTCTTTTCCAGAAAAATTTTGCAATAAGCTTGCCAAATTTCATAAAAATTCTGAGATCTTGCCTTTCATTTATCGACTAACTTGGGGGCAAAAGTGACATTTTCGTGAAATCCAGCTCCCCCTTTAGGAACACTGCTGCCCAGTTGCTTCACCGTGTCCCACTCTTCGTGACCCCAAGGGCTGCAGTCCACCAGGCTTCTCTGCCTTTGGGGATTCTCCAGACAAGAATACTGGAGTGGGTTGCCGTGCTTTCCTCCAGGGGAATCTTCCCGACCCAGGAATCAACCCGCATCTCCTACATTGCAGTCGGATTCTTTACCGCTGAGCCACGAGGGAAGCCCTTCAGAAAACATTGTCTCTCCATTAACCCAGGTCTTTTACTGTGAACTGATCACATAGCTCTTTTGTAACCTGTTAATGAAGTGATTCCCATCCATATCGTTCCCATACTGAACTCTCCTTGTATTTCTGAGATAAACCCATCTTCCTCGTGATACTTCATTCTTGTTTAGGGTTGACCCGGCTCCAGCTCCTGGGCTCCACCTGGTGGACATCAGGCCGTTCTTCTGGACTTTTGGGGCTGGGGAGTTGGAGTGGCCGTGAGACCTTGAATGGCAGGGCTCAGGCCCAGGCAGATCTCTATGGCAGTAGAATGACAGATGTAAGAATCTGGTAGAAATAAATCTGTGTGCCCCAGCTCTGTGGCTCTTTATCTGGCCACCTTGGGCTTTGCTAGTTTCTTACAGCTTGGAGACCCTGGGAGAAGAGAACAAATCTGTATTAAAGCAATCTATTCTCTTAGAATCCAGCCGTCTGTTCACTGACATGTTCTTTCTTTAAGCTTTATATTTATCTTTATGCCATTTTCAATGAGAGTAATCCCTCAAATATAATTTCACTTTTATAAATCTGGATGGCTTTTCACATCAACAAATTCACAAATCAGAAAACTATGTCCCAACTTTGGTCCAGAAAGTAAGATCCTGAGTCTTTGGCACCAGCCTAGTGGTGACTTTGTCTGACTTTGGTATCAGGGTGATGTTAGCCTCATAACATGAGTCTGTAAGTGTTCCTGCTGCTTCTATTTTTTTCTTTTTGGAAGAGTTTTAGAAGGATTGGTTTGAATTCTTCTTCGAGTGTTCAGTAGTTTTCACCTGTGAAGCCGACTAGTCCTGGGCTTTCTTGTTGGAATTTTTTGGTTACTGATTCAGTTTCCTTATTTGTTATTGGTCTATTCAGGCTTTCAAATTTCTTCTCAATTCAGTTTTGGTAGGTTTCTAGGAACTGCATCCATTTCTTCTAGGTTGTTAAATTTTTGTGTTCAATTGTTCATAACAATTGTTAATACTCCTTTTTATTTCTGTGTGATCTCTTGCAGTGTCTCTTTCATTTCTAATTTATTTGAGTCTTTTCTCTACTTTTTCCTTAGTTCTATTAATAAAAAAATTAACTTAGTTTTGTTGACTTTTTCTATAATTTTTCTATTCACTGATTTATTTCTGCTCTAATCTCCATTATTTTCTTTCTTCTGCTAACTTTGGGCTTCTTTTTTCTCATTTTTAAAATATCATTAAATTACAGACTTTCTTTCTTTTTTCTAATATAAATGCTCTTTTCTTTTCATGCCACAAGTTTTGATATATACTATTTTTGTTTTTGTCTGGTTCTAAATAATTTCTAATTTTTACTATTATTATTTCTAGTTATTATAGAAGTATATTTCTTAATTTCCAAGCAAATGGAAATTTTTAGGTAAATCTTTCTAATTTTTACAATTGATCTCAGCTTGATTTCTAATTTAATTTCATTATAAAAATTAATTTCATTGTAGTCAGTAAATGTGGTATATATGATATCTGTTTATCTAAAATCTGTTGTGATTTGTGTTATGACCTACTTTCTGAACGTTTTTCATAAATACTGAGTGTTTGAAAATAATGTGTCTTCTCTGTTGAGGGCAGTGTTTTTATATATGTCCATTTTATCAAGTTTTATAATTCCTTTGTTCAAATCTAAATCCCTACTGATTGTTTTGTCAGCTTTATATGTCAGTTACTTACATATATATGCTAGAACCATTTTCTTTGTTATGAATTTATCAATTCTGGTTACAGTTCTGTAAATTTTTATTTTATATATTTTGAGACTATGTCATCAGGTACACACAAGATTGGAATATCCTGCTGGTGAAAATAATTTTTTAATATTTATTTCTATTTATTTGACTGTGTCGGGTCTTAATTGCAGCACTCAGGCTTAGTTGCCCACGGCATGTGGGATCTTAGTTCCTGGCCAAGGATTGAAACTGCATCCCCTGCGCTGGAAGGCAGATTCTTAATCACTGGACCTCCAGGGAAGTCCCCAGAAAACACTCTTGTGTGTGTATGTAGAGATCCTCTTCAGGCTTCCCCAGTGGCTCAGCGGTAAAGAATCTGCCTGCAATGCAGGAGACGTGGAGACCTGGGTTCAGTTTTTGGGTTTGGAAGATCCTCTGGAGGAAGAAATGGCAACCCGCTCCAGTAATTTTGCCCAGAAAACCCTGTGGACAGAGGAGCCTGGTGAGCTACAGTCTATGGTGTCGCAAAAGAGTGGGACATGACTGAACAACTGAACAACAACGAGAAATCCTTTTAAGTAATCATTTTTGCTTCAAAATTTTATCTTGTCTGTTAATAACATTATACCATCTTTCTTTTGCTTAACATTTGATTAACATATCTTTTTCTATCCTTTTGCTTTTTTTAGACTATTATAATACTTAGCACATACCTTAAATTTTTTTAAAAAAGAAATGTGGGCAGGAAGCAAGAGGAAGGAAGCCCAAGGGGGAATCAGTTCAAATATCTAGTTGCCGGGGCTCATGACATCAGACCCTGAGACAGGGACTCAATCTAAAAACATCCCACTTGAGCCTATCCCTGGTCCTAGTCCTTCTCTTTCTCAGGAACCTCATTTCATGAGTTACTCTTCTCCCCTAGTGACTCCTCTGAGAGCATAAAGCTTAACCTTGTTGTATCTTTAAAATAAAACCTGCTTTGACATATTTTTTTTCCTCCAGCTGCCGCTTCATCTCTCTTCCCTACACTAGCAAGTTTCTTGAAGTTATTCCTGCCCGATTTACCACTCAGTAGGTCATTCCAGATACTTAAGAGATATACTTGACTCCTCCTTAATTCTCCACATCAAAGAGTTAGAATGTCCTCTCAAAAATATGCCTTAAATCTGTTCATCTGTTCCTCTCCCTAATACTGCCCTAATGCAAGCACTTGTCATCTCTTGTCTGGACTTCTGCACCTTCTTCTAAGAAGGGATTTCTTTCTTTTTAACTTTTTTGGCCACAACACATGTCATGTGGGGTCTTAGTTCCCGGACCAGGAGTCAAACCCATGCTCCCTGCAGTGAGAGCTAGGAGTCGTAACCCCTGGACCACCAGAGCAGTCCCTATGAAGGGATTTCTGAGCTTCTCCAAAGCTGGCTGTGATTCTCCCTCTCCCTCTGAGTCCTTCCGCCTTCACCTGTTCCTCAACTAAGGCCCCCCGTGGTCTGTGGAATGTTGAGACTCCATGTCCTTCAACCTGAGTTATGTGGGACCCCCCTCCACACTCCCCATCTCCCATAGCTCCAGCCCCTGAGAGCAGACCAGAAGGATGACTCCTTATCCCCGGGCACCACTCCAGAAATCTTCTGTGCCTGTGGCATCTCAGGGCTGATGCTGGAGGTGGTGCCCTGACTCTGGAGACAGGCTCTCAGAAGGCTAATTAGGCTGGGATAATTGAACGCTGTCTATTGGCAGTCTTTATAATCAGACAGGTTTCCTGCTGGGAGCCAAGACCTTGGGCGTCCCTGATTATCCCCTGGTGTTTTCCCTACCCTTGAGGAGACAGGAATTGGATTATGTGAATCAGGAGCCCAGGAAGTTCCTTGTTCTTGCCACCACAGAAATAATGGCGCTGCCCTCTGTGGTTTGGAGAACGGGCCTCAGAGTCCTTATCCAGAGGGCAGAAACAGGTCTGTCACTCTTTCTTCTGGCTTTCTCAGCAGGCACCCTACTGGTGTTGTGGATAGAAAAATTCTTCCTGGACTATCTCTGTCACTGCGGTAATTACTATCCTACATCCTACACGTGACAAGCTGACCGCCACCCCGGTCAACCTGACAACTGCTCATACCCCCACATATTTCCAAATGTTCTGTAGGAAGATTCTGCCCCCAAGTATAATCCAAACGGCACCAAATGGACACCGACAAGCAGGGAAGTCACTGAGATTCCTAAAATGCTGAAATCGTGAAATTATCTGATGTTTTCCAATCTGTGTTGGCTTGTCCCCAGGACGGCAACCTTCAGCTGAGTCTGTGACTGGGTTTGATTCAGCTCCCCTGGCACAAGGCTTGGTCCAGAGCAGGTGTGGGTGGACAAAGGGCCAGGACCAGTGGTGACAGGATGCTCTAGAGGGCTCTGTCCAGTCAAAGTATAACGTGAGCTGCATATGTAATTTTTGTAGTGGGATTAAAAATGTAAAAATAAATAAGTGAAATTAATTCCAATAACATCTTATTTAACCCAATATATCAAAATGATCATTTCAACATATAAAAAAAGATCAAAATTAATCAAGAGCTAGTTTCTATTCTTTTGTGTATTAAGTTTTTGACATCTAAATTACTTATATAGAAGCTCTCAACTCAGACTAGCCATAGTTTATGTTATGCGCTCATAGCCATGTGGCTAGTAGCCACCATATGGGACAGTGCTAGGAAAATCTATTCTCCCACTGCCCCCTCAACTATTGCTTAATTTCCCCTGCCTCCAACATTTGCGTGTGTGTGAACATTTTCAAACACATAGAATTGAAAAAATTGTAAATAGCCATGTACTTAAAGTCTAGTGTCCACAGTTGTTAGCTGTCTGCTAACATTTGCTCAATCCATCTACCCAACCGTCTTTTTTTTTTTCTTTATTGCCTACTTGTTTCTTCTACTTTTTGGCCATGCCACGTGGCATGCAGGATCTTAGCTCCCTGACTAGGGATTGAACCTAGCTTCCCGGCAGTGGAAGCGTGGTGTCTCAACCACTGGACCACCAGGGAAGTCCCTGTTATTGTTTACTTACTTATTTACTTATTATAGCTATCCTGGGTCTTCATTGCTGTGCACGGGCTTTCTCTAGTTGTGGCGAGTGGGGGCTGCTCTTCGTTGCAGGCTTCTCATGTTGGTAGCTTTTCTTCTTGCAGAGCACAGGCTCTAGAGCACAATCTCAGTAGTTCTGGTGCCCATGTTCAGTTGCTTTGTGGCATGTTTTTCCAATTTTTAGGGCAAAAGTCCTTGAAAGAGTCTTCCTTTTTCCTGTCACCCTCTCATGTCTCCTTTTCCTTTTCCGTGGATCATCAGAGGCACGATTTCTATTTCCAAGGGAGGCATCATTCCTTCATGGGTTCCATCTCTCAGTCTAGCACAGTGCCCCCAGGGATTCAATGTAGGCTCTGGGGTCAGGCAGGCCTGGACTTGATTCTGGCTCTGCCATTTCCTAGCTGTGTGACCCAGGCTTAATTCTGTAAGCCTGAGATGTGACATGGGGAGAATGGAATTGTGAGGATTAAGTGAGAGAAGTTTAAACGTGTATTAAAATAGTGGGTTGGAGAAGAAAGGAAAAGGAGTTTATTGCTTATAAATGACCTTCTCCTTTGCACTTTCCTGGGGCCTTGAAAACACTTGGGTTCCAGAAATTAATTACCTGGTACCTCGTAATCATTTATATTTCTGTCTCCCATTCAAGGTAACAAGCTCCTAGAGGGCAAGGGCTGTGTCTTTCTTCTCGCTAGCCTCAGCACCAAACACAGGGCCTGGCTACACAAATGTTAATTAAATAAATGAATAGAAGTCTAAGTCACAATTACAGTATTAGAAGGTATACAGTATAT
The DNA here is from genome assembly GCF_033118175.1 of Dama dama. Classification (NCBI taxonomy): domain Eukaryota; kingdom Metazoa; phylum Chordata; class Mammalia; order Artiodactyla; family Cervidae; genus Dama; species Dama dama. The sequence continues at coordinate 66,584,283 of NC_083709.1, forward strand.
ACCTTATCTGTGGTGTTGCTTTCTATGGTTTCAGTTACATGTGGTCAAATGAGGTCCAAAAATATTAGATGGAAAATTCCAGAAATAAACAATTCATGTTTTAAATTGAATACTGCTCTCAGTAAGAGGATAAAATCTTGCCAGGGCCATAAGGCACTTAGTAGCCGTCTAGGTTATTCAGATTGACTGTCTGGGACAGCAGTGCTTATGATCAAGTAACTCTTATTTTACTTAATAATGGCTCTGAAGTGCAAGACTAGTGATGCTGGCAATTCAGATGCACCAAAGAGAGGCCATACAATGCTTCCTTGAAGTGAAAAGATAAAAGCTATTCTTAGTAAGGAAAGAAAAAAATCATATGCTGAGGTTGCAGAGATCTACGACACACGGAAGAATCTTCTCTCTGTGAAATTGTGAAGAAAGAAGTCAGCTGGAGCAGTCAGATCCGTGGTAACCTAACACCGTATCACAGTGCCTGCATCATTCCCCTCACTTCATCTCATCAAAGGCACTGTATCATCTGTCATCACAAGAAGACGGGTAAGTACAGAACAATAAGATATTGTGTGTGTGTGTGTGTGTGTGTGTGTGTGTGAGAGAGAGAGAGAGAGAGAGAGAGAGAGAGAGACAGGAGTACATTTACATAATTTTTATATTATATTTATATATTTAGTATATATTAGTATATTATTCTATTATTAGTTATTGTTAGTCTCTTACTGTGCCTAACTTATGAATTAGACTTTATCATAGGTACAAATGTACAGGAAAAGATATAGTATATATAGGGTTCAGTACTACCCATGGTTTTAAGCATCTGCTGGAGGCGGGGATCTTGGAACCATATCCTCCTCCTAGATGTGGGGCAGGAACTCCTGAAAGCCCAGGTCTTATCAGTCAAATCCATTCCACCTGCCTTCAATAAGCAAGGTTGTTTTAAGACTGGTAAGCAGAAAGTGGCCCAAACAAGATGTTTGCCCGAGGTGTTTCCCAGGAACTTGAAGTCAGCTGTGTCTAGTTCAAGCTGAGCCAGTTAAGACTGGGGCGGACCATTGAGCCTCCACCTGGGTGTCCGCTCGGTAACCTCTTGGCACTAGAGGGCCAAGAACTCCTCCCTTAGATCGTGCTAAGCCTCTCCATTTGTGGATGTTAGAACCTGTAGCTTAGTTATGCGGAATGCTGGTGACCACACCTTTTCCCAATCACCTTACCCCACGCTCCCCACGCCCCCAAGCCTCAGCCCACCCCGTTGCTTTATTCTTTATCCCATAATTATCCCGAACCCCTGGCCTTGGGGAGGCACACCTGAGACCTGTTCCCCATGCTTGGCTGCCTTGTAAACAAACCTCTTTGCTGCAAATTTCAGCATTTTCTCGTCTTAGCATTTTCGCTGGGCTTCTGCGGTGGCGCTAGTGGTAAAGAATCTGCCTGCCAATGCCGGAGACTTAAGAGATGAGGGTTCGATCCCTGGGTTGGGAAAATCTCCCGGAGGAGGGCATGGCAACCCACTCCAGTATTCTGGCCTGGAGAACCCCCATGGACAGAGGAGCCTGGCAGGGCTACAGTCCATGGGGTCGCAAGGAGTCGGACACGACTGAAGCGACTTGGCACGCACGTTGGGCAAAACAAACCTCGTTCAGCAATACTATTGTGTGTGTTTTTCTAAAGAATAGAAATGTATTCTCCCACAGTTCCAAAGGCTACCAGTTCAAAATAAAGTGAGAGCAGGGCTGAGCTCCCTCTGAAACCTGGAGAGGAGAATCCATCTTCCCTCTTCGCAGCTTCTGGCGGCTGGTGGGGGACCCCAGCTCAGAGCACAGCCCTCCATTTGCTGCCCCCATGGTCATAGGGCATAGTTCTCTGTATCTCGGTGTAAGGACACAACTCACTGGATCAACGGCCCACCCTTCTCCAGGATAATCTAATCTTTGCTGATTATACATGCCATGAAGCACTGCTTTTTTACTTTTTGGCTGAGCCGTGTGGCTTATGGGATTTTAGTTCCCAGATAGGGGACTGAACCCTGGCCCTTGGCAGTGAGAGCATAACATCCAAACCACTGGACCACCAGGGAATTCCTGACCCTATTTCCCAATAAGGTTACATTCTGAGCTTCTGGTTCAATGTATCTTCTTTGGGGAACCCAGTTCAAGCCATAACATTTGGGGCTGCTTTCTAGTCCTCTGTCGGTTCCCTGAGCCCTGTCCCTAGCTTTTTTTTTTTTTGGAATGTAAATCTTAAAAACTTTATTTAACAGCGTCACACAAACATTTAGTGTCTTGTGGCCTTGAAATCAGAGCAATGCTACCAATAAATCTGAGATATGCAATTTTCACAGAAGTTTCAGAAGCAAAAGAAGAAACACAATTTATAAGTGGTGGGTTGGACAGAAATGAAAGCACCCACCAGAGTCCTCTCATTTTAGAATTAATCCTCCAACGAGGGCATCCGTGGTCACCATCACTGTTAGAGAGCATTCAGAAAAGACTAATACTTGTTTTTTTTTTTCATGCTCAGAACCCTCCAAGCTTCAAAATCAACCACAGGCTACTAAGAAACTGAAAATGCACTTATGATGAGCTCTGTAAGTTCAGCTACAAAAGCATTAAAACAGGAAAAATAAAAACAGAAACACTATATCACACAAGTAACTGTGTTAACTATTTTTCTTGCCTCTCTCAGTGGCCTTAGAAATAGGGACTATGGTGAGTCTATTAAGAAAAGAGGTGTGCAGGGGGGAAAATGTTTCAAACAAAGGAATCAGTTTGTAGAATTTTCATATTGGCAACAGCAACTTCTTTTTACTTTCCTAAGAGTTAAAACATGGCAGAGTGTGAGCTATTAATATGCTTTGGGCATACTTTCCAAGCAAGCTAAGCAGAATATTTCTTAAAATTCTATTTTTAAAGACATCCATAAAAGCATAAATATTAATAAATAATACCAACATGTACATCTTTTCATGGATTAAATTGTGGATGACCCTTGCATATTTTAGGGGTTATGTTGGCCATCATTCTTAATACTGACACAATAGGAAGCTTTCCAGCTACTAAAAAAGTTGGTCAGCAACTATTATCTAACCTAAGACATCTACTACAAAGCAGAATCCATAGCTCCAAATATCAGCCTGTGAAAGATCCAATTCAAATATCCTCCCAGCACCAAGAAGCATGAAGTTCTGCCCTACCTGATGAGCACTTTAAAGTGATATTTAGCTAGTACGAAAGCATTAAAATGAATGCTTGATCAATATAGTCACATAAAGGTAGAAAACTGTATCCAGTAAGGAAATAAAGACGGTGCCCCACTCTCAGCTGCTGGGGACCGCTCCCCTTAGCAAATATTGAAAAGTAAAGTTAAACTCTGTAAATTCCCTTTTAGTACATGCAAAGGGCCACAACGACAGCACAGGTGTTCATCAACTCGGGGCGGAGTAGGTGACCTGTTAATAAAACTATCAGCATAGAGTACGAGGTATCAAACAAAATTACACAGTGGTAAAATAGAGGTGATACTCTGTAATGACTAGTTCTTGAGAAACAAACGTTTAAAACAGAGAGAGAACTTAAGATTAATAAAATAAGTTGGCTTTGCAATTTATTCTCTTATAAAGCAGGCAACACTAAGTGGGAAAGTTCTTTAATGCATAGCTCTCTTCCCCAGGAAACACTCAGTCCAAAGTTCAGTGAAGACAAACAAGGGATCATGGCAAGAATCACTTTACAGTAAAGCGGGCATTTCCACCCACTCTCTCAATACCCAGCACCTCGGAGGCCTTGTCACTGAATTGCTGTGAAATGTTTTCTCCATGGCACATGCCTTGAGCATGAAGTCCTCCCATGTGCAAGGAGTAAGGAAGCCTACCCTTCCTGAAGGAAGAGGACAGAACCCAGATTCCCGCATTTCTACTCTAGAATCATGAACAGGGTGCCCCAAAATGTGTCTCAGAGGATAGCTATTTAAACGATATGGTAAGAGTCAGAATTAAGTTCCCCAATAAATAGTTGCTATCCTAGGAATAAAAATAAATTTACAGACTATTTTTTTCCCCCTAACCTAAGATACCATCGACGGTAAGATGCACCATATATATCACTAAGAAAAGACACAGGCAATTCAACTATGACACGATGCTTTTATATTCTGCAGAAAGTCTAGCTTTCTGATTTACTAGAACAGAGCTTTTAAACAGGTATTTATCATCAACCTTGTGCACATGTCAAGGAAGTGCATGACGAAATAAGCTGGTTAAGTGATGACTATAACGTCGTAGTCTGAGTCTAACTCTTCGGAATCGTTCAGATGGGCGTCTGCGTTCCTCCAGACCACAGCCCCCTGGGCATCGTGAGAGCGCCGGGGATGGAGCACCGCTTTAAACGGCGCTCGGGCACCGCCCGCGGGTTAACGTTAGCGGAAAGCTTTGGACACAGTGAGGTTTGACGCCTCAAGGACAGCCCTGCTCGGCGCATGAATCGATCACACCAGCCTCTGGTGGCTTTGAACTTCGCTTCGTCTATTCCGAGGGCTTTGGCAATTTCTCTGGCCTTCAGCTGCATTGCTTGGCGTGTGATGGGCAGTCCTTTTGCACGCGTCTCACTGACAAAGTGTAGCACACCCTCGTCAACCTGCGGGTATCTTTCTTTCTTAGGGCCCGTAAAGCACTTTGTGGTGGCTTTACAGGAAAATATGGAGTTTCGGTCGCTCCTCCAGCGACGGATATTTGCTTCGCTGATATGGAACGCACGCCCCGCTGCTCTGTTCCCATGCTTTTCTGCATACACGATGACTTTTCGTTTCAAGGCTGAATCATAGTGCAATCTCTTTGAAGACATTTTTAAAAGCCAATTAAACCTGCCACATTTGATACCAACAATCAGTAATGATGCTATGACAAGCCTGAGGTTCACATGTGCCCAGGCGAGGGTAATTACATCATGACTGTTGCCTGGTGGACTGTAACCGTGAGATAGATCCCCATTTCAGACAAGGCATGATGTGGGGGCAGAGGGGGAGGGGGAACATGGAATAGAACTAGCATTAATAAAATATGGTTTTTCAAGCCTGTAATATTTATCAGATTAACACCAGTGCAAGAAAAAAAGCCCAAGGGTGAAAGAAAAAGTATATATGTTGACGCATATAAGCAAAAATTATCTTAACGATGAAATCCGCAATGGTCCAATTTGGTTGAAATTCCCTTTATTTGCATATGGCTTACATGTAAATCTTTTTTTGAACTGGACTTAGAATCCAAGAATGAATGTTCTTCACTCCTTTAGCAAACTGCAAAGCCCAATCATTACAGAGAGACTCCCAGAACCCTTGGCCGTTTGCTATCACAGGACCGGCTGGCTCAGTGGCCTTCATCCGCAGGGGCCCTCCTCTGGCGAGTGGACCTGATCCTGTGCGGAGACGGTGAAGCATCTTCTTCAGTCTCAGACCCTGAAGGCTCACGGTCTCCCTCCTGGGATCCGGTGTCTCCCACCAGTTCCCGAAGAAACTTGAATTTTGACAAAAAAAGATGCCAAACAAAATACCAACCTCTCCACTCTTGTTCCGATTCCTTTCCCCTGGCCACTTCTAAGCGGGCGAGGTAGAGGGTCCGCTGAGGAAGAGAACAGAAGCCATTTTTGGCCTAAGCCATTATACAGACTCCATCAATGGCCATGTAGTAGTGTAGTGATAGTCACTTAGTCATGTCCGACTCTTTGTGACCCTGTGAGTTTGAGCAAACTCTGGGGGATGGTGAAGGACAGGGAAGCCTGTTGGGGTCCTAAAGAGTAGAGTGCCCTAGCTTTTTATAGTATCTTTTCATGGAAACTTCTTTAATTACCCCCTTTGTGTATGCTCTGAAGTCAATCCTTGCTCTGACCCTTATAAGCTGTGTGACCTTGGGCAAGATAGCTAACCTCTCTGAGCCATGGTTGCTTCACCTCTAAAGCAGAAATAATTGTCATACCTACGCTATGTAATTTTCCGTGTTGCTGAAAGCGCATGATAGACCAAAAAGGCCCACAGCAAAGACTGGGGTCACAATTACCCCATGTGTGTTAAAAGGTACGGTTGGAAAAGGGCTGTGTCTATACTTCCCTCATGGTCCAGTGGTTAAGACTCTGACCTCACAATGCAAGGGGCCTGGGTTCGATCCCTGGTCAGGAAACTAGATCCCACATGCCAAAACTAAGAGTTCTCACTGAACTAAAAATCTTGCTGAAACTAAAGATCCCTCCACAACTGGAAAAAAAAAAAAAGAGGAGACAAGTCTTCCCCTGGCCCTGGGTAGCATGGCCTTCATCTTCCTTAGAGTTTCACACCTCTGCTACTTGACTGTTATTTGTGGGACGGGGTGGTTTCTGCATTATCGGGAAACATCACGGGCTGGGTCCTCAGCTTGTTTCTTCATTCAGTATATTGAAAGGGGGAGGAAAAAAGATTTAGCTCCTCTCAGGAAAATGGCTTGACCTGAAAGACAAAGCCCTACTTTAAATGTCAGAGATTGCATGTTAACTCCTCTGTGTAAACTTTCTGTAATAATTTAAATCTCTCTCCAGATGGATGCCCCAATGAAGTAGGAAGTTCACATGTTTAGAAAGGCAAAATTAAACAGCACATTAATATGTTGCAAAAAATTACCTTTATCACATGTAACAACTAATCCAACAGATCTCAGTGAATGTTGATCACATGACTGGTTTTCCCCCCTGCTTAGCATGGACTTATAACAGGGGGTCGTCCTTGTCAGACACACGTGTGTTGTTCCAGTTACTCAGGTTTTCCTTCACAGCCCTCGGGAATACGGTGTCTTTTTTTCTGCCCATTAGTAAGTACTCTTGCTAATTTTATTGCTAGACATTTTATAATTTTTGTTGCTGATGTATTTATTCTCTGACTTTTTGAATTAGTTATCACTGTTATATAGGAAAGTCACTGCTTTTTGTATTTTTATTTGAAAGCTTTATTCATTAAACTCTCGTTACTCTGAATAGTTTTCCAGCATATTCTTTTAAATTTTCTCCCTTTTATTTTATGCTCTTATTTAACTATACTAAGCTAAGTAAAAGTGGTGAGAGGTAGCATGCTTGCTTGTTCCTGATTTTAATGAGAATGCCTGTGTTTATTTACCATTAATCATGATATTGGCTGTTGGTCTGAGATATTTTTCTTTTCAATCATGTTAAGAAAGTATCCTATTTTTCTGTTCATTTGCAAAATTTATCAGGAATGCCCAGTGAACTTTATCAAATGTGTTTTTGCCATCTGTTGAGATGATTATATGGTTTTACTTTTTTCTTCTCTTTATTTAAGTAATTCCAACAATAGATTTCTAAAATTATCAAACCACCTGACTTACCTGGAACAAACTTTACTTGTGTATGGAGTATTAGTCTCTCAATATTTTGCTAGGCATACAAATATGTTATTTATTTTTTAGGATTTTGAGGTTTGTCTGCAGTGTTTTTGTACTGTGATTGTGAGGGTGTCTCAGGCTTATGCTAGTTGTATAAAGTAAATTATATACATTTAAAAAACTTTAAAAGGTTTCTTTCTCTAATCTTTGACAGTTTAAACAGTTCCTGCTGATTCTAGAATTATTCCCTTAATTCTCTTTTTTTATTATTTTTAAAATGGCATTTACTTATTTAAGGCCGTGATGGGTGTTCACTGCTGCGCGCTGACTTTCTCCAGTTGCAGCGCGTGGGGGCGCCCCTCTAGTTGAGATGCATGGGTGACTTGTCCCAGTGGTTTCTGCTGTTTCCGAGCACAGGTTTTAGGTGCAGATCTTCAGTGGTTGCAGCACATGGGCTCAGTAGTTGCGGCCAACGGGTTTAGCTGCTCCACGGCGTGTAGATCTTTCTGGGGCTGAACCCACGTGCCCCACATTGGCAGCTGGGTTCTCAACCAGTGGACCACCAGGGAAGTTCCTCCTTATTCTTCTTTAAAGTAGACTTTATTTTTTAGAGCAGATTACATTCACAGCAAAATTGAATGGAAGGTAGAGAGAGTTTCCATGTACTTCCTGCCCCATGTACAGACAGACTTCCCCGCTATTAACGTCTCCGTTTGTTACAATTGATGCACCTACACTGACAGAGGCCCAGAGGCCCTGGGTAACTTCAGGGCTCACTGTTGCTGCTGTACATTCGAACGGTTTACCAAAATGTATAATGACACATGTCCACGTTATGATGAGCTACATAATAGTTTCTTGGACCTAAAAATCCTTTCCATTCTGCTTACTCATCCTTTCCTCCTCACTGCCTCCTGGCAACCGCTGATTCTTTGTCTCCATAGTTATGCCTTTTCCAGAATGTTATACAATTGGAATCACATAGTCTGTAGCTTTTTCAGATGGTCCTCTTTCACTTAGTAATACACATTTAAGATTCCTCAGTGTCTACTCATGACTTGACAGCTCATTTTTCCTAGTGCTGAATGATGTTCCATTGTTTGGATATACTTAGCTTTTCAATCCGTTCACCTACTGAAGGGTATCTTGGTTGCTGTCAAGTTTTGGAAGTTATGAATACAGCTGCTACAAACGTCCGTGTGCAGGTGTTTGAGTGGACATACGTTTTACCTTTGGATAAATACCAAGGAGTGTGACCACTGGATCAGATGATAGACAGAGTGTGTTTAGTTTTGTAAGGAACTGCTAAACTGTTTCCACAGTGGTCTACCATTTTGCTTGGTTATACATTTTTGGCACGTTAACACTTCTATTCAATTTTCACCTGGATATACCTTGCTGGTTTGGCTTGGCCTGGCCTCTTCACATAGCTTACCTAGTACTCAGGGCAACTTTTGATCAAAAGACAATGCTTCAGATAGGAAATTTTCTTTATTTCATTAACAGTTGTTTCTCCACAGGTTCTGTTCTCCACTTCTGGAATGTCTATTATATAAGCATGTAGCTGACCCTCAGACAACATGTATTTGAACTGCATTAATCCATTACATGAGTGGTTTTTTTTTTTCAGTACTAAATACTGCAGTACTACATAATCCATGGTTGGCTGACTCAGGCGCAGAATCCCAGATATGGAGGCCACCTACAAAGTTGATTTTCAACTGCGTGGGGGTTGGTGCCCTGTTCCCCCACTGTTGTTTAAGGGCCAGCTGTGTTTCATTTACTGGGCATTTCTTTCTTTCTTTGGTCTTTTTCAGAGTTACAGGGAAGGTTCTCAAAGCAGTCTTTCTTGATTTGGTTTTTAATTTGAAAGTAAAATTTTGCATATTTTTCCAAACTTGTATATGAATTAACTTTTCAAATATTATTTAGAACATAAATTTGGAAATTTTACTAAGTCCCTGTTTTCAGGCTTTTAGCAACTCTCATAATAAAGACGCGATACCTTGTATTTTTCTTCATGTGTCTAGTAGTTTTTCTTTAGAGGGACCTACCTAGATCTAGTTGGGGATTGGAATTTGAAGTGGTTCTAGACAAGACTATGCAGATTATTTTCAAGCATATTGGTTCCAGGCCCACTTGTTTATGGTTTAGTTTCTAGGTGCGGGCATCCAGTTGGCCATGATTAATGCATGGGAAGGCTCTTGAGAGAAGTTTGCTGCTATGCTGGGCAACTTTGCTTTCAGGATTTATGGAGGCAGCTCAAGGAATGTCTGGAGGAATGTCTCCTTTCTCTAAGTGAGTGTACAGGTTAGGAATCTTCTGACCAGTGTCTCTGCTTTTATGTGCAAACCAAACATTGGGCTAAGTCTTGGCCAACTGATTTGCAAGCAGACGCTTGTGCAGTTCCCAGCATCACCAAAATTCCTTCCTGCCTGTGCCAACCTCACCCTAATGCATAGCCCTGGTGTCTATCATGGGGCTTAGAGTGGCTCTGCTGGGGCTGCACCCCCATCGGGCTTCCCAGGAATGCCCTTCCTTAGTCAATACACCCATTGATCTGCTTCCATCTGCACTTTGTATTGCAGAAATTCCTTATATGTTCTTGGTCAGAATTTGAAACAGAGAAGAGTTAAGTGGATGGTTTCAGATTATGATCTGTAAGCAAAGATCAGGGAACTACCGCTTTTGACAAGTCTGAATACAAAACTGATTTATTTACAGTGTCACCGCTAGGTGGTGCCACCAATTGGTGAAAACAAAGGTTGCTGTTGTGGGACAATCAAAACCCACTTGCAGCTAGGACCAGCAGTTTGTGAGCTTTTAGGGAGCTTGTGTGTACTTGTGCGTAAGTGTGTGTATACATAGCTCTTGGTGCATGAATTTGCTTCAATGCAATGTTGGTTTACACATGTTCACATGCATGCAAGTATATGCAGAGATTACGGTTGGGGGCACCTTCATATCACATCATGAAGCTGATGATATGAACTCCAAAAGGCTGCCCCATCAGCCATATGTATTGTCCGGAACTCTGGTCCCTCAGCTTGAAAGGCTGCCAGTGGAGTGTGCAGAAGCCCCAGCCTTAAGGGAGAAATACCAGTGACAACGCCACAGGAAAGCTTTTTCGGGGCAGGGAACACACAGTCACATATGCTGTAAGGTCATCTGTCCTGCAACCCCTCCAAGAAAGTCTCAGTCACTTGTAATATCTTGGAGGACCATGGTCTCGCTATCTCCTTGAGTACCCAAAGCTTCAAATCAAATGCCCACATTAGGATGGCATCTTCTGTCGAGATAGGGAGTGACTATGCACTTGAGAAAATAAATGTGGGGGTGGTGTTGGGGAAGCCCCGAAACCCCTTCCCCACCAAAGTCATCCGTATCAACACATCCTTTCCCTGTTATCACTATGGACGGTCCCCAGCTGATCTCAGACTCTCACTCAGGAGACCGGCCTTCACTCCAGGAATCTTGCTGCCTTGATTACATGCTGTCCAGAACAGCCCCTGAGGCTGGGGAAACTCAGACAAGACCCTTCCCTTCTCTGGCATCAGTTTCTCCAGCTCTCAGTGAGGGCTGGGGCCGCAGGGTTCCCAGGGGCCCTTTGTGCTGATGGGAGTTCTGCCAGTTGTAGGGCCCTGCCCTCCTCCCGGGGCTGGTATGCAGTGGGAGTCTCCTTGGAGAAGCTCCCAAGTAGGAGAAAGTTCTGCTTGCCTTCCTCCTCCTCCTTCCAGCAGACTTCCCTCCTTAACAGGCCCCCAGGGGAGGCAGCTGTCCTCCCGGGCCTCCAGAAGCAGCAGGAGGGAATGCTCACTTGAGCATCATTAAAAGTTCAAGTGGCTTCCTCCCTCCACCCTGCACCCCAGGGGGAGAACCCCAGGACTCATTAAACCCTCTGCCCCCAGAGTCCAATTTGGTTGAAGGGAATGTTTGATCTTTTCATCCAGAGGAGGTTTGCACTAAGGGTTTGGGGCCTCCCTGAGACAGTTCATCTCAGATCCAGGTCAGAGAGGGAGGGTCCCCAGAGGTCACCTCTTGCCCTGGCACTTTTCCAGAGGAGGAAACAGGCTGCAGGGAAGGGGTGTGTCCAAGGTCACCAGGAGGCGGGCTGCTGGAAGCATTTCTCTGGGTGGCAGAGAAGTGAGCGGGGGCGGGGTGGGGGCTCTCTGTGGAGGGTCCCCTGGGCACCCATGGTCTCAAGGTCGAGGTGCAGAGCTGTGGCTTTGGGGGGGACCCTGCAGCATGTGAGGAAGGACTGTAAGAACATCCTGACAAGCCCACAATGGGAGGGGCTGCCTGGAAAGATAGCAAGCAACCGTCCCTGGCCCCTCGGCCGTGTGGTGGGATGGATAAGTGCTTGTCTAGATGAACAGAGGGTTCTGGACTGCATGGGCAGAGGGATCTGCAACTGCTCAGGTCCTGCCTGCTCTGTGAATTCTCCCCCAGGCAGGAATGGAGTGTCTTGACTGTTGGGCGGGGAGCTTCGGATGGAGCGGGGAGCCTGCCGTGTATGGGCAGTTGAGCCTATTGACTGGGAGCCAGGAGACTGACCCTGGGGCCTGGCCTCCCTGACCTCAGCGGCCAGCTTCCTGCCTCCTGCAGCCCTACACTGACACCCAGCTCCCAGACCCAGCAGGACTGAGGCTGCAGAGACAGTTGTTCAGCTTTCCTGCCTGCCGGGCTGGCCTGAGCTCCTGAAGTGTGAGACTACTGCAGGACAGAATGTGACTCAGCCCCCGCGGCCTCTGTGGGCTGTGGGACAGGGAGCCACGGTCTCCCAGATGACGCTCGGTCCCCCCAAGTCATCTGGTCCAAACTCCACTGCCTTAATGTTGGTGGCTTCCCTGGTGGCTTGGGTGGTATAGAATCTGCCTGAAATGCGAGAGACCCAGGTTTGATCCCTGGGTTGGGAAGATCCCCTGGAGAAGGGAATGGCAACCCACTCCAGGATTCTTGCCTGAATAATTCCATGAACAGAGGAAACTGGCGGGCTACCGTCCTTGGGGTCGCAGAGTCAGATACGACTGAGTGACTTTCACTCACTCACTCAATATCAGTGGCAAACATGTGTCCAGACCTGGTTTAAGTGCCTTATAAACACTAATTCCTTAAATCCTCAGAAAACCTTACTAGGAAATATACTCTAATGAACCCTTTTACACATGAGGAAACTGAGGCAGAGAGCATGGGAAACTTGTGCAGTCACAGGGCTGATGAGCCACGTGGTTCTAGAACCCACGATCTTAGTTAGTGTGCTGTGCTGTCTCTAAGAGAGGAGGGCCCTGAGGCCCAGGGAGGGGACCGGGCTGGCCCAGTCACCCGGCTAGGTGGCAGGGATGGAGGCCCAGGCTCTTATCTCTAGCCTCTGGGCTCTCCCCCCGCCCCGAGGCCCCTCCTTCCAGCTCCTCTCTCCCCACCTAGCCTCACTTGGGCCTCCCCAGAGTTAACAGTCGCCGGGCCTCCCCTCAGCTGGCAGCTGCAACCCAAAGAGGCTGCACCCACATTCCCTGGCTGCTCTCCAACCCACAGGAGCTGAGAAAACAGTCCAGTGACTGCGAGGGCTGAGCAGAGGCTGCTGAAGGGGAGGAAGCAGTGAGGAGCCGCCACGCAGAGGCCCCTGTCAGCTCCCAGATGCTGGAGCTTCTGCAGCGCACGACCCTCGTGGGCTTGATCGTAGGCGCGGCGGCGGCCTTGCTGCTGCTGCTGCTGCTGGCCGCCTGCCTGTACTCCAGACAGGAGGAGCCCGATGTGGAGAGGAACCGCCCCGCCGCCAGGAGGAACCGCATCAGGTGGGCCCGGCCGTGGATCTCCTCAGGCCGGGGCCACCTGGGACACTTGCACCATTTCCGTCATGCTGGCCACGTGTCTCACATGCCCCATGCAAACCTCCACCATCACCATCACCACCTCGCCCACCACCATGCCCACCATCACGCCACCCACCACGCCGCCCGTGCCCACCGAGGCCGCCACTGATGCCCGTGCAGGGCAGCCACTGCCTGCCCTGCCGTCGCCAGACGAGTGGACCTGCCGACGCTCCCACGCAGCAGTGCGCCCTCTGCAATGAACACCGGGTCCTGCTTGGGCTTCGTCTACCTACTACGCCCGGTGTGCTGCGGAGGAGAGCGGAGGAGCGCCAGGGCTGGCCCTGCACACACAGGAGGGGGACGGGGCTGAGCGCAGGCGGTGCTGGTGGTCCTTCGGGGACAGACACCACCTTGTGACCTTAACTCCCAAGGGGCACCAGAATGGACCGCCCGTCCGGTTGGTGCAGGCGTGCTGGTGTGTGCGGATGGGCAGGTGTGCCCTGCTCTCTCTCAATGACCAGGCCTCTGGCTGGCAAGGTAGCTGGGAGGGGCCCTGGCAATGCCCCTGTGTCTGAAGGAGGTCGTGAGGCTGCACAGTCAAGTCAGTGGTGCCTTAATCCAAGAAAATAAAAACCATTAAGAAGCTTTGTGAAGAGGCTCTTGATTGTAACTCAAGTGGGAGGGAGGGAGCGGCCAGGCCTATTCCTGCCTTTCCCTGGACCTCCCTCTCTGATGGGAAGTGAATGTCTGAGTGGGCCCTGCAGTGGGGGAGACTGGACGGCTCTGCTGGGCTCCGTGGACAGTAGGTGAGAAGGCCTGGGGCCCGAGCTCTGATGGGGGGCATGGTTAGGGTTTGCAGGCAGCCCTGCACAGAGATGGCTCTCTGTGTACCGGTGGGGCTTGGAGAGAAGGAGCGAGGCCATCCAGGCTGGCCCCCAGGGGTCTTTCCGGTCCACCTCTAGGGCAGACTATGCTCTGGGCCTGCAGAAGCCCCCTGCGTGGCTGTGCTGAATGAACGTTTCTTTGGTAAACTGGTCAGGGTTTCTTATCCAGGTGTTGAGTCTCAGCCAGCCTGACCCCACCGATGCGTGTGTGTGTGTGTGTGTGTGTGTGTGTGCGTGTGTGTGTGGTTGGCTGGAGTCTGTGTGTGGCTGTGAGTTTAGGAGGGAGAAGGTGGTGCTGGGTGGCCCTGGGAGAGGGCTTGCTCCTCGGAGTCTCAGTTTCCCCTTCCCTAAGATGAGATAGGTGACAGACGCTTCTTGCCAAAGCCTGTTCCCAGCTACCCCAGAGCAGCTGACAGGATTTTGCAGCCAGGACGGAAATCCAGTTCTGAGGCCTTCAGTGAGGAAGGAAGTCCTGTGAACTGGGGTGGAAAGGGAAGGGGGAGAGGCTTGAGGGCCAGGCGAGGTGGTGGGGAGGGGCCGGAGAATAGGCCATAAAGTCAGGGGCCTGGTGACTGACTCACTGGAACAGAATGTCCTGTTTCTTTTCTATTCCCCGGTGATTCTCTACGAGGCCTGGGGTGGGAGGCGGGGAGAGGGAGGCAAATTCACTGATAGCAAGGCCAGATTTCAGGCTTGGGAAAGAGGATCCAGGGTCTATAGCACTCTTTGCATCAGCCTCCCCTCCCTTACCCTGTGGTTGCTCTTAGCTCATCCCTGATCTGGATTCCTGCCACAACCCCTCTAAGTCTGCGCACCTCCAGCCCTGCCACTTTGCGAAGCCTCTTCACACTGCAGCCTGCTCATTGCCCTTGGGACCAAGTCTCTGCCTCTTGGTTGGCCACCCAAGGCCCCGGTCTGATTCCTGCCTCCCCCCGTTCCTTTTGTCCTGTCCACGCTGCTCCAGTCCTCAGGCTCAGAAAACATCTTGCACGTTCCCCTCTCTGTCTTTGCCCAAGAAGGATTTGTCATTCACTCCTATGGGTTTCTCATTTATTATTATTGTTATTGTTGTTGTCATTTCTGCCGATGCACTCAAATCTCTTTCCGTAGAGATTCAAAGGCCCCTGTCCTCCTAGATTGGAGAACTCTTGAGGGCCCCCCCATGCCCAAGTGTGGAATCAGCTCACATGACAGATGCTCGAGAAAGGTTTCCAGGGCTTCATGCTTTCTGGAAAAAGTAAATGTACTTGGAATCATCACTACCAGAAGCTTAGGGCTTGAGGGCTTCCAATTTTACTAGTGGGAGATTGCAGGGATTAGTCCTTTAAGTTTCTAGGGCCTTGCTGAGAGAGCTCCTGCTTTATTACCCCATCTGCTCAGTGTTGGGGTGTGTGGAGGTCGATAGCCCGCCAGCCTGGACCTCCCTCATCCCTCTGCAGAGCCCGATGTGAACCTTGGATGGCCTGCTTTTCCTATATGTGGCCTCGAGCATCCTCTGGGAGAGCCAGGAGGCTTGCCATCACCTTCCCCTTCTTAATGTAAGTGGAATCTATGGAGGACTTCTCTGGTGGTTCAGAGGTTAAAACTCCATGCTTCCACTGCAGAGGGTGCTGGTTTAATCCCTAATGGGTAACTAATATCCCACATGCCATGTGATAAGGCCTATATATATATATATATATATATATGGTTATGTGTGTTTGTGTGCATGTATATGTATGTATATGTATATATATGGAATGTATGGGCCATGCTCTTTTCTCTGACCAGTTGACAGTGATGGATGCTGGGAGGACAGATGTATGTCTAAGTGGTAGACATCTTTCAGAGCCCTGTTGTGTCTGGAGCTCATGGGTAGGGGCTGTCTGTCATAAGATTACAAAATCCACAAGAAAAGAAAATATCTGGAGAAACCCTTAGGACAAGCAGTCCCCCTGGTGCCCTCCACCTCCCAAAGTGATTGGCTGACATTGATAATTCATTGATAACAGTTCACTGATAATCTGAAACCACAGGGCCCACAGAGTGGTTCACCATATTTCCTGCCCCCTGCTTCTGGTCACTCCAGTTAATACAAGTAATTCAAGATGTCCAGCTTCCTCATGCAGCCCCAGCTGGCTCTGGGCTCCTCCTGTGTGGGTTGTCCAGTTATCTTAGAAAGGGGAAGAGAGAGAACTTGGCAGAGTATCATTTACTCCAAATAGTCACTCTCCCATTCTGCGCATAAGCAATTTCCTAACACTAGAACCAAAGAAAGTTCACTGGGCATTGGAGAAATTGAAAAGGATCCAGGCTATGTGGCCCTGGGCTAGCCCTTGGCCGTCTCTGGGTCTTCACACTCTGATCAGTAAATGTATAGAAGGAGACGACTGCCCTGTGGAGTGGTGGTATCTGGAGAGAGGTCTGAACTAGGAGGAAAGGGAGGGAAGTCCCTCCTTGGCTATTTGGTGCTCTAGTTATCACTATTAATAGCAATGGTCCATGGGCTATGACTATCTCTAAAATAGAGAAAATGTTACTTCACAGCGTTGCTGGAACCATTATATGAGATAGTGCCTGGCTGTGTCTAATACCTGGAATTATTGTCTGTAATGACACCCTTTCTCAGGGTTTGGATGAAATCGGGTTAATAATTCAGCCTCCTTTCTGGAAGTGGTGGTGGTCTCAGGAGGTGCTGGTCATGGGAGGGCTGTGATCAAGTGAGGATGGGAGATGGAGTGGCCTGGACAGGGCTCACCCCCACTCCCCCGCCCAGTGAAGAAGAAACGCTGGCAGGAGGCCGGGCTGGAGTGGCATGGGTGTGCGTGGGGGGTGGGGTGAGTGCAGTCACCAAGGGGGCCGGCAGCTGTGCGGGTCCTGGGCCCTCACTCACAATTGGAGGAAGGAGTTCAGGAAGTGCTCACAGCCGCTCAGACATCTCAGAGCCTCGTCCCAGGCAGCACCAAGGCCGAGGCACCCAGGGATGAGCGTGCCATGGCCTGGGCCCTGGGGTGGTCATCAGGTCAGGAGGCCCCGGCACTGCGTACAGCCATAGCTGCCCCTCTGCCAGCCCGGGGTAAGTTTTCACAGCAGCTGAGTGTGAGCAGCGGGCACGAGCAGGCAGCAAGGGGGGGCTGGGGGGTGGGGCTGGAGCAGAGAATGGGACTAAGGAGCCCACAGGCGTTCTGACGGGCTCAGGGATCCCACCCGGAGAGTGACCTGCCCCATCTAAACAGCACTCTCCCAGTACGTGCGGAAAAGGAGGCCAACGAGACAGGCGCTCGTGGTGACCCTGCATCTGACTCAGAGTTGATGTTGCCTCCTCCCCTCCTTCGTCCCAGCCCTCAGCACAGGGCCAGAGGTTCAAGAGTCAGCAGTGGGGCTGATTCAAAGACTGATCCAAGGTTCCTCCAAGGGAGGAGTCTGGGCCCATCCCGGACCCACAGGAGGGGGAGTGTCTTGTCTTTTGTCCGAGTGTACAAACACTCCTGAAATCCGTGGCCGTCACCAGAGGGCTGAGTGGGGCTCCCTCTGAACAAAGTCTGCGCTCTCGTTCCAGCTCCTGCATCCAAGGAGTCTTGAGCTTATGTTTTTCAGGACAGCGCTTCTTCCAGAGCTGCCAGTGGAGTTGCCCACGGCTCTTGGAAGCCTGGCCCAAGGCTGAGAAAAGTGACAGAGGCCACTAAAGTCGGAGTAGAGCCATGTGGGGTGCCCAACGGCCCAGAGCGGGTACCAGCCAGGGCCTCAGACCAGTATCTCCTTAGAAGACCACAGGGAGAGCAGCCGGAGGAGCAAGCCATCACCAGCAGCTCCTCGCTTCGGATGGGGAGCGAGTGAGGTCCAAAACACACCCTGGGCTGCTCAGTGGTCCGTGGCCACACAGGGCCATGGAAGCAGCAGTGATCGGAATGGTGGCTGTGCTCTTCGTGGTCACCGTGGCCATCACCTGCGTCCTCTGCTGCTTCAGCTGTGACTCAAGGAGCCAGGATCCTCAGGGGGCCCCGCGCCCCAGCTTCACAGTGGCCACTTTTCGCCAGGAGGCTTCCCTCTTCACTGGGCCAGGTCGCCATGCTCAGCCAGTGGCAGGTGCCCGGGACTTCTGGACCTTCATGTGAAATCTACCAGCCCCCAGGATTTGCTCTTGTTGTTTAGGCGCTCAGTCCTGTCCAACTCTTTGTGACCCCATGGACGGTAGCCTGCCAGGTTCCTCTGTCCATGGAATTCTCCAGGCAAGAATACTGGAACAGGTAGCTATTCCCTTCTCCAGGGGATCTTCTTGACCCAGGGATTGAACCCAAGTCTCCTGTATTAGCAGGTGGATTCTTTACCACTGAGCCACCTGGAAAGCCCAGGATTTGCTCTGCTGTGGGTCAGACTCCTCTTCCCCCAGCAAGCCTTCTCTGGTGACCCACTCCTCCAGCCTGGCATTTCTGTCCTGTCCAGCCTGTATCCAGCAGACTCCTGACTCATCCTATTCCGGTTGGCCATGCCCTCCAGCCTGGGAGATCTACGGTGATGGGACCAGTAGGAGTCAGCTCTGACCCCCGAGAGCTCAGCCGGACCCTACCCACAGGGTGGGGCTTACGAGAGGTCGAGAGTGAGTGACCAGGCAATATTGGATGGCATGGTGGGCCAGCTCTTCTGATCTACAAGAGGCAGTGAAATATCACTGGACTTTATTGTGAACAGAGTGTTGGTTATCTCAAGATGTCCCAGGATGCCTATGATGCCTCTGGTTCGATTGCCACGAGAGGAAGCAGCGCCCTCAAGTGGACAGTTTCAGAAACCACTTTTTGTCTATTCCAAGAGAGTCATTCTGCTACCTGCCTGCACACATATTGCAGAGCCCACTTCTGAGACCTGCCTCCTACCTGTTACCTGAAATCCGCCCTGAAATTCTGAAACCAAAGGGCTGCTTCCTGGGAACTGGAAGAATTCATTTTACAATTGAAAATGCATATCCTTTTATGGGTCTCCCAAGAATCAGGGTTGGGAAACCACAAAAGGAAACAGAAAAGAAAAAGAGTCACAGAAAGTACCAGACGTTTTATTAATAGGAAAGCCAGAAAGAAGACTTTGAAATGTATTTGCATGAGACTTTATTCCTATATTCTTATGGGTCACTTCTATTCTTAGAGACTGTGACTTGCGTCACCCAGGAATGACTGAAAAATCACCAACTGAAAGGTAATTTCGAATAAGTTAAAATGTTATATTATATCGACAGTATGTAACAAAGCTCTTGTTTGCATCACAAATAAAGAGATGTTCTGTTTTTATTTACAGAAGAGCTGTTTTCTCTGTACCCATGAAATGCATGCCAGACCATATTTAGCAAACGGTTTGAAGGATGCAGAATTCTGAGTCTCCTGACTCATGTCTCCATCCAGCACTGAAGGAATGACTCTCCCAGGACCTGCCGTTGAAGGGGGCAGGACTGACCCAGAGAGGAGGTCTGGCCCCTGAGGGGGCCTGGATGGGCCACCCTGGCCATGTGGCTGCCATAGAAGGACTCGCAGAGAGAGATGCTTGGGGCTGTGAAAGTGCAGAGGTGTAAGGAGCCAGGGAGAGAGTCAGGCTGGTGGAGAGGGGTGAGTCTGGGGAGGGGAGAGGCACAGCAGAGGGAAGGCCCGGAGTGCCTGAGGACCCTGTGTCGGTCTCTCTGGACCCCAGAGCCCGCAAGCAGAGCCTTCAAAGATGCACGTGGAGTGCGGCAGGGAGGCCCCAGAGGACCTCAGCTGAGCGGAGTGAACTGTTCAGTTCACGTTCTCTGAATGCGAAGCCCAGACGGAGTTGTGGGGTGTGAGATGTTTATAGGAATCAACAGCCATGAGGGGAAGGAGGGGGAAGCAGGATTAGATAGAGGAAGGAGTTAAAGATGATGCAGGCCCTTAATACCCCCCATCTTTGCTCTTCTCTGAGAGCCCCCGCCGCCTGAGGTTCGGCCTCAGGCAAAGTGGCTCCTGGCACAGGCTGGCCCTGAAGTCCTTCCGTGGAGGCGTCCTGTGAGCACCTCTCCACGGGAGCTCAGCAGCGGCCTGTTCTCAGAGCCGGGTGAGCATGTCCAGGCAGAGAGAAATACCGGGCTCCGGAGCTCCAGGTGGGCACAGCTGGTGGTACAAGGTCTGGGAGGAGACAAGAGAGTGGGCCTCAGCCTCTCTCTGTCCTCAAGCAGAGTTAGCTCTGCTGTAGGCCCAGCACCTTCAGCCAGACCCAAGTGTCAGGACCCCCGGTCCAGGGCTTTGCCTCTGTGTGGTGTGGTCACATTCTTCCCTGAGTCTGTGGAGGAAGGTCTGTAGGCTGGACTCAGCCCTGAGAACAAGCAACGGCGAGGGGGCAGCCTCGCTCTGCGGGCGAGCAGTCTGTCAAGTCCCAGGCTCTCATTGGCTCACTCACTCATCTACCCACCTACCCACCCATCTGTCCATCTGTCCACTTACTCCACCTACTTGCTGAGCCTTACTTCCTCGCCGACTCATGCATTCATTCATTCATTCCATCACCCATTCACTCCTCCATTCAAAAAACACTGGCTGAGCACCGACTGTGTACCAGGCGCCACCCAGAGAACATAAAAGTCACCAAGACCCAGTTCCAGCAACCAATGAACACCCAATTTAGTCATCTAGACAAGGGTGCTCAGGGAAGAGAGGGCTGGGAGTCCCCGGGGAACCCGGGAGGAGGTGACCTTTGAGTTGGACTTGAAGAAAAGTAGGCACTTCAACAAGAAGAGCTTGGGAGAGGGTCCCCCAGAGGGACTGGCAGGATTGGAGATTCGGAGAATGTGTGCGGCAGGGCGTAGGGGGTCAGATAGAGTGGGGGCCAGGAGATGAAACACAGCCAGGTCCTGCGGGAACCCCTTCTTGCCACACTTGGCCAGTATGTTTCCGGGCAAGTGAAGGCAATGAAGAGGCAGCCTGGCTTGTCGGTCTGGGCAGGAGCCGTCTTCCCCAGCACACACACATGGGCACAGCTGTTGCTACAGGGGAGCGGTGGCTTCTGCAGTGGGAGCTGGAGGAAAGGTCCTGGGAGACTCGGGGAGTGGCCAGCACTGCGTGGAGGTGGAGCCAAGGGTTAGGGAGAGGATGTCCTAGGAATGCAGGGCATTTGAGAAAGGCAGGCAGTCAAGGCCAGCACCCTGGAGCAGGCTGACAAAAGGGAGATGGGACCAGGAGGAGCAGCTAGAGAAGGGGCAGGAAGGTTGGGAGTAGGGTTCCAGATTTAGCAAATAAAAATACAGGGCATCTGGTTAATTTTAATTTCAGGTAGACAACAAATAATTTTTAGTATACATACGTCCCAGGCAGTATTGGGGACATACTTACACTAAAACATTACTCGTTGTCTCTCTGAGGTTCAAATTGAACTGGGGTGTCAGTATTTTATCTGGCAATCCTACGAGGGAGGGAGTGGTTCTCAGAGAGGGGGGTTAACTGGTTGAAGCATCAGGGAGGTGAAGGCCCGGAAGAGGCCTCAGATTTTGCAATGGACTGTTGACAATGACCTTGGTGAGAAAAGCTTGAGTGGCGTGCAGGGAGCAGCCCTATGGGCGGTATGCAAGTGCACACGTGTCCGCAGTGTGTGTGTGTGTTCTCACGTGTGCGTGCTCAGGGGCAGTGACGTCAGTGGGAGCTGAGTCAGCAGAGGATAAGGACTGAAGATAATCTGAAGGGAAGAAGAGCGATGTATTGTGGCCAGAGGGGCATGACCTTGAAGGAGAGTTTATTATTGGCGTTTTTAAGCAGGGGAGGGAGGTTGAACATGTGAAGAGCTGAAGGAGAAGGATTGCAGAGGGAGATAGTGACAATTGTCAGCAAGGAGGAGCCCCACGGAAGGAGTGGGGTGGGAGTCAAGGAGTCAGGCAAGTGGGGGCGAGGGAATGCTGCTGGAAAAGATGCTCGAGAGTACAGTAAACGCTCATGTTGTGTGTGGGGGGAGGGGGAGGAGGGGGAGGAGGGCATCACACCAGATGGTCTGTTTACTCAGTGAAGCAGGAGCATCTGCTCAGAGATGGGTCTGGGGAGCTGAGGTCAAGGAGAGCCTGGACTGATGACCCACAGCAGACAGGAGCAGCCGTCCTGCTGTTCTCACGTGTGGAGTGCGTGTGTGGCATCTATGTGTGTATGTTGTATGGTGTGAGTGTGCATGCCGTGTGGTGTGTATGTTCATGTGTGCATGTTGTGTGGTGTGTATTTATGTTGTGGTGTGTGTTGGCCTGAAGTGCTCTGCCCTTCCACCCAGGGCAGCCAATTGTGTAAGATGGGGGTGCGGAACTCTGTAACAGGCCAGCACAGAGCACCTCTGGAGACGGAGGAGATGGCAGTGTAAAGACAGAAGCTAAAGCTGGTACCAAGAGGCTGGCAAGGCTGGGAGTGTTTACTTGGTGGCAGCGAGGGAAGGGGCTGCTCAAGGTCACCTGGAAAGCTGGGCAGAGCTGCATTGGAACCCCCCTCTCTCAGGCTCCAAATGCAGTGTTCTCTCTGCTCATTCAGTTACTTGTGATTGTTGTTCAGTTGCTCTGTCGTGTCTGACATTTTGCAGCCTCATGGACTGCAGCATGCCAGGCTTCTCTGTCCTTCACTATCTCCCGGCACTTGGTCAAACTCAGGTTCATTGAGTCGGTGATGCCATCCAGCCATCTCATCCTCTGTGGCCCCCTCTCCTCCTGCCTTCAGTCTTTCCCTGCATCAGGGTCTTTTCCAATGAGTTGGCTCTTGGCATCAGGTACACTGCAGCATCAGTCCTCCCAATGAACATTCAGGGTTGATTTCCTTTAGGGTTGACTGGTTTGATCTCCTTGCTGTCCAAGGGACTCTCAAGAGTCTTCTCCAGCACCACAGTTCAAAAGCATCAGTTCTTCAGTGCTCAGCCTTCTTCATGGCCCAACCTTCACATCCATACATGATTAATGGAAAAACCATAGATTTGACTCTATCGACTTTTGTTGAAAGAGTGATAACTCTGCTTTTTTAATATGGTGTCTGGGTTTGTCACAGCTTTCCTTCCAAGGAGCAAGTGTCTTTTAATTTCATGGCTGCAGTCACAGTCTGCAGTGATTTTTTCCTATTTATTGGACTCTTACTGGGTACCAGGCATTATGCTTTTTATTCAACCTCTCTTCGATGCTCACTGTGATCCCATCACAGTAAACGCTGTGATGAGCATCTTTCCCAGCAGCATTCCCCACCGTCTCCATTTTACAGTTGAGGGACCTGAGTCCCCACTGTGGGGTGCTCCCGAACAGTGCCTCCCAGCGCTGCTGGAACCTGCAGGCAGAAAGCTAACCTGCCCTCTCTGTAAATGGGACCGGAATTCTCAGCTGACCCATCTCATATCTTCAGGATGAAGGGAAGGCAGGAACACCAGGGATTGGATTTACCCTGGATTTTCCTGGACAAAAGCCTTGCACGCACATGCCCCACCTGGATCTGTCTTTGGAGGATGCAGTCCTTGCCGTATACACTTTAAAGGGGCAGCCCATGAAACCTCACCCCAGATAACTCTGCGGAAGGTTGGACTTCCAGGTTAACCGCCCGCAGCCCCGGGCTGTCCCGCCGTGGCCTCCCTGCCCTATGGACGGTGCCGCTCCGCGCCCAGGTCCGCCCCAGGACGAAGGGGCAGAGAACCCGCTCTGCGCCGCCCAGCTCCGTCTGCGCTCTGCCCCCACCTCTCACTAGCTGGGCTCCAGCCAGGGGTAGAGGAGGTGGGAGTCTTGCCCCCTTGTCCAGAGGTTATGCTAGAGAGAGGGAAGAGCCTGGAAGCCCAGCTGTCAGGAGCCCCCGCCCTTCCTCCCCCATCCCGGCCGCCACCAGCCTGGTGCTTCTCTCTGGAACACACTGGATTCTGGAATCAAGAGTCCCTGAAATAACATGTTTTCCGGAAAAGTACCTTCCTTAAAGGAAACCACTTGTTCCAAGGAGCTGAAAAGGGTCATTGTGCGCTGCCAATCCCTGCTCCCCTCAGGACATGAGACTTGAAAAGACAGACACGGCTACACGCACACGCTCACACACACACACACTCAGATGCATTCATCCCGTGCATTTGTAAGAGTGAACGTTAGGCATGGGCTCAAATACCGATCAGAGGAGGCTGGTGGGGCAAACCCTAGCAGAGACAGAACATCAGACACTAGGCAGGTGTAAAAACAATGGGGTAAATTTAAACCCATTACCATGAAAGGGCATTTATCATACATCAGTAAGTAAAAAGAAGAGGGAATTAGAGAACTAGAAATGTGCCCTGTGGTAAAATTCAATTTCTGTTAAAATACACTTGGATGCAAAGAAGAATGTCTGGATAGCGCCATGCCCAGGTGTTAACTAGTGATTGTCTCCGGTTGGGTGGGGCTGTTTGTGTGGTTCAGGTCTTTCCTTTTTGTCTATCTGTATTTCCTGTGATCAGTGGTTTGCTTTTGAATAAGGAAAAGCATGAAATCAACAAAGGAAAAGAACAAAATTAACTTTTCTAAGTTAAAAAGTGAACCAACTTCAATCTGAGAAGGAGATATAAAAACCCAGTCAAACACAGACATGTAATGGTGACAAATTCTCAGGACAGACAGACACACAGACACATTCTGCCTAATTCACATGGTTGAGGTAGACAAGGCGGAGGAGTAGGGGGATGGTTATTAAGTTTCTAGAAAACTCTGGGATCTGGATGTGAGGGTGACTCCAGGAACTTCAGGGACTGAGGGGGGCATTTAGGTGGGTTTGGGAGGCTAGTGGGAGCATCCTGGGAGTCAGCCAAGCCTTGGCTAGACACCTACCTACCTTCTGCTTCCTGAGACAGCACGTGGATCCTGATCCCAGGTCCCCAGTTTAGGCAAGACTAAGAACTTGCTAAGGCAGCTCACCACCCCTGCCCCCTTCCTGGCTCCTCCCCACCTTGCTGCCTAGGGAGATAAGAGGGCCCACTGCTTGGAGGGGCTGCCCCTGTTGTTCTATTGCCCAGTCGAGTCTGACTCTGTGATCCCATGGACTGCAGCATGCCAGGCTTCCCTGTCCTTCACCATCTCCTGGAGTTTGCTCAGACTCATGTCCATTGAGTTGATGATGCCATCCAGCCATCTCATCCTCTGTTGCCCCCTTCTCCTCCTGCCCTCAGCATCAAAGTCTTTTCCAAAGAGTTGGCTCTTTGCATCAGATGGCCACAGTATTGGAGCTTCAGCTTCAGCATCAGTCCTTCCAATGAATATTGAGGGTTTGTTTTCCTTTAGGATTGACTGGTTTGATCTCCTTGCTCATATACCTGGAAAAGGGAATTACAGTTGCTGGTGGAATTACAGTTGCTAATCAGTTGCCCTTAAAATAAGATTATCCTGAGTTATCCACATGGGCCCAGTGAAATCAAAATGGTCTTTAACTGTGGAAGAGGGAAGTCCGAGAATCAGGTCAGAATGATGTAATATGAAAAAGACCCCAAAATGGAAGGGGACCACCAGTTAAGGAATGAGGACAGCCTCTAGAAGTTGGAAGGAAAAGACAAGAAAACAGACTCCCTCCTAGAGTCCCAAGTGTTGCAGGAATGAGGGTGGGGTGAGAGAGGATGGTCACATTCCAGGTCACGTCCGACCGAGTCCCTGGGATGGCTGTCAAATGTGGTTTCTTGGTTTCATGCAGGAAAGCATTCAAGAGCAAGCCATAGTAATGAGAAAGAAGATTTATTCAGGGAAGAAACACACTCCATAGACAGAGTGTGGGCCCCCTGGGAAGGGAAGAGAGGCACCAGGGTATCGGGTTGT
Source organism: Dama dama (assembly GCF_033118175.1). Classification (NCBI taxonomy): domain Eukaryota; kingdom Metazoa; phylum Chordata; class Mammalia; order Artiodactyla; family Cervidae; genus Dama; species Dama dama. The sequence continues at coordinate 66,610,053 of NC_083709.1, forward strand.
CATTTTTTATAGTGTGGGTAATTATATCGGCTGGGCTTCCCAGGTGGCGCTAGTGGTAAAGAACACGCTGGCCAAGGCAGGAGAGACTCAGGTTTGATCCCTGGGTCGGGAAGATCCCCTGAAGAAAGGGATGGCAACCCGCTCCAGTATTCTTGCCTAGAGAGTCCTGTGGACAGAGGAGCCTGGAGGGCTGCTGTCCATAGGGTCACACAGAGTCGGACACGATTGACGCGACTTAGCATGCATGCGTGCATTGGAGAAGGAAAGGCAACCCACTCCAGTGTTCTTGCCTGGAGAATCCCAGGGACAGGGGAACCTGGTGGGCTGCCGTCTATGGGGTCGCACAGAGTTGGACACGACGGAAGCGACTTAGGAGCAGCAGCAGCAACTGAGCATGCAGGCAATTACACAGACTAGCGAGTGGGAGGAGTATTCCAGCTATTTTGGGGAAGGGGTGGGGGTTTCCAGGAATTGGGTCAGTGCCCACTTCCTGAACTTCTGTAGTCGTCCTTGGAACCATCATGGTGTCTGGGGTGTGCCGGTATGTTACAGCCAGCGTACTGAGGCTCAGGGTCAAGTCCACCATCTTGGAGCTATAGTTGAGGTCCTTCTTTTGCCCTGCTGCCTTCCTGTCTCACAAGTATTAGAGCTGAAGAAGGCTGTGGGGCTCCAGGCATAGATGGAATGGACTACTTTAGGGAAAAGGATGAGAAGACAGAAATCATCCTTCTCAAATGAGTGGAGTGAGAGGGACAACGTGGTGACTGACACGTTGTGCTAGGTATTATGTGATGTCCATCTCCAGGAATCCCACTCCTATCCGGCAGGAACAGCAAAGTATGCAAACAAGTACAATCAACAGAGAAATATAGTAATATAAGTGAGGGATTGAAAGTCACTCAGTCGTGCCTGTCTCTTTGCAACCCCGTGGATTGTGCCCACCAGGTTGCTCTGTCCATGGGATTCTCCAGGCAAGAATACTGGAGTGGGTTGCTATTTCCTTCTTCAGGGGATCTTCCCGACCCAGGGATTGAACCTGGGTCTCCTGCATTGCAGGCAGATTATTTACCACCTGAGCCACCAGGAAAGCCTATGTTGATATAAACAAACCCAAAAAATGGAATAATAGTCATTACAAAATGTACTGACTTGGAAACTGCCTATTATAAATAGAGAAATAAAAGTAAGTTATAGAAGGGCCTTATAAGAAGAAAAGGGGAGCAAAGAAACAAATATCCTTTCTTCTTAAGGGGAAAAAACCAAATAGCTCCTAAATTACACATATGTTTGTATGTTTGTATAAACACAAAGAAAAGTCTGGAAGGATATGATTACCACTGGGAATAGACTTGGAGGGAGAAGGAAACACTGTTTACTTAACAGTCTTCTGGGTTGTTTGAACTTGTTTTAACAAGCCTGTCTTGTTTTTCATTCCACGTAACATTATTTTTTAAAAAGATAATACAAAGGTTAAGAAAAGCAAACTTAACTCTGATTCTTGTTATTTGCAAAAAGAGCTCTCTGGGCAGAGGAATGGTGGGGCTCCACTTAGCAGGAACACTCTGGACATGCATGAACAAAATTGATTCCTTTTTCTATGTGAGCATCAGTTCAGTTCAGTTCAGTTCAGTCGCTCAGTCACATCCAACTCTTTGCGACCCTATGAACTGCAGCACGCCAGGCCTCCCTGACTATCACCAACTCCCGGAGTCCACCCAAACCCATGTCCATTGAGTCGGTGATGCCATCCAACCATCTCATCCTCTGTCATCCCCTTCTCCTCCTGCCCTCAGTCTTTCCCAGCACTAGGGTCTTTTCCAATGAGTCAGCTCTTTGCATCAGGTGGCCAAAGTATTGGAGTTTCAGCTTCAGCATCAGTCCTTCCAATGAACACCCAGGACTGATCTCCTTCAGGATGGACTGGTTGGATCTCCTTGCAGTCCAAGGGACTCTCAAGAGTCTTCTGCAACACCACAGTTCAAAAGCATCAATTCTTCTGCACTCAGCTTTCTTCACAGTTCAATTCTCAAATCCATACATGACATGACCACTGGAAAAACCATAGCCTTGACTAGACGGACCTTTGTTGGCAAAGTAATGTCTCTGATTTTTAATATGCTGTATAGGTTGGTCATAATCCTTCCAAGGAGTAAGCGTCTTTTAATTTCATGGCTGCAATCACCATCTGCAGTGATTTTGGAGCCCAGAAAAATAGTCAGTCACTGTTTCCACTGGTTCCCCATCTATTTGCCATGAAGTGATGGGACCAAATGCCATGATCTTAGTTTTCTGAATGTTGAGCTTTAAGCCAACTTTTTCACTCTCCTCTTTCACTTTCATCAAGAGGCTCTTTAGTTCTTCTTCACTTTCTGTCGTAAGGGTGGTGTCATCTGCATATCTGAGGTTATTGATATTTCTCCCGGCAATCTTGATTCCAGCTTGTGCTTCCTCCAGCCCAGCATTTCTCATGATGTACTCTGCATATAAGTTAAATAAGTAGGGTGACAATATACAGCCTTGACGTACTCCTTTTCCTATTTGGAACCAGTCTGTTGTTCCATGTCCTGTTCTAACTGTTGCTTCCTGACCTGCGTATAGGTTTCTCAAGAGGCAGGTCAGATGGTCTGGTATTCCCATCTCTTTCAGAATTTCCCACAGTTTATTGTGATCCACACAGTCACAGGCTTTGGCATAGTCAATAAAGCAGAAATAAGGCAGCATGAATCCTGTGAGTGGAAAAGTGAAATCACCCTAGCCCTCCTGGCCTTCTACAGACTTGTGATCTGAGGTTCTGCACGGGAACTGACATTTCTCTACATTGCGTGGCAATTCCAGACTGAAATATTGAGTTGGCCAAAAAGTCCATTCAGGTTTCCATCCTGTGTTACAGAAAACCCTGGACAGATTTTTTGACCAACCCAATACAATTTTCTGGCCCCCATTTTGGTGAACTTTGAAATTCTTCAAAATTCAAACTCCCCTTTTTATAACTCACACTTTTTATGTGAGGAATAAACATTTCTGTGTTTTGCTGCTTGATCCCACACTAAAGTCTCATTTACATCTTGAAGTCACAGTCTTTAAAAGGGACGGACACCAGCAGAGACAGTCCTAGGAAAGCAGCCGAGGGGGGCGCGTGGAGTCTGGGGTCCTTGCTCTCCCCTCGGGCTCACAACACAAGGACTGGATCAGCTGTGTGCAAGCCCTCTATCTGCCCAGCATCCGACGCTCCGCAAGTTGTCCCTGGTTGCAGAGCTCTTCTACAGCACTGTCGCAACTGTCTCCAACAACATGCATGGGGACCTGGGGGAGCGCTATCGTCTGTAGCTTACAGATGAGGAAACCAAGACCTCGAGACCCTAAAGTGATGAATCCCAAGGCATTCAGCCATTTGGTTGCAGAGTTTAGGACAGAATCAGATCTCCTTATTCTTCCGTCTCTTTCAGCCAGTTTCATTTTTATCTCTTTTTACCTTTGGTTTCCAAGATAAATTTTGCTTGATTAAAAAAAAGCAAAAGTTCTGCTGCTTCAAAAAGTTCGACAGTCAGTGATCCAGAATAATGTTTCCAAATTCCCAGCTGACACTAATGCTCAACAGTCAGGAGTGACAAACTGGAATTTTCAGGAATCCTTGAGAATTTCTGAAATCATGAGTTATTATGCACTATTCATAACAATTACTTACCTGCTTTTAAATAATGAGTGACCATGATAATAAATAGTGAATAATTTTCTGTGATAGAATAATGCTGAAAGTTTCAGAAGTTTTCAGTAAATAACATGGTTTTACAGTTTCTTAAGATTATGAATCAATATGTTATGACAAGATTATTTCAATAACGTGGGAAAATGTTCTCTATCTAATACAGGCACTGGATATAGAAAACATTAAGACGAAGGGAGTGTTAACCCCCAATAAAGGGCAAATAAAATCACTTAAAATTGAAATAGAATACTGCAAATATTTGATATTTAAAAGTTATCATTTGAAAAATGAACTATAGGGTCTTTCCTGGTGGTCCAGTGGGTAAGACTCCGCATTTCCAATGCAGGGTTGGTTACCAGGCTCCATCTCTAGTTGGGGAAGTAAGGATTCCCATGACACAGTTAAAAGATCCTCCATGCCGTAACTAAGACCTGGCAAAGCCAAATAAATAAATATTTAAAAAAAGAAGAAAATAGAATGTAAAAAAAAAGAATCAACTGTTTCAACTTAAAAAAAAAAAAATAAGAGTTAAAGATAGTCTCGATCATTGCCTTGTGACAAATATTCCAGATGTACGAAACTTTCATTTTGCATCGATCTTGATTGAATTAAGAATGTCCCAAACATCTTCACTTCTACACTAGTGACCGTAGCTCAGACAGTAAAGCATCTGTCTGCAATGCAGAAGACCTGGGTCAGGAAGATTCCCTGGAGAAGGAAATGGCAACCCACTCCAGTATTCTGGCCTGGAGAATTTCATGGACAAAGGAGCCTGACGGGCTACAGTCCATGGAGTTGCGAAGAGTCAGATACTACTGAGCAACTAACACTCACTGAGCATGTAAACATCTTCAAGGTGGGTGTCCTGTTGCTTCACAGAAGCTCATTTCCTTTTAATTATATATACATATATAAATATATTGGTTTGCTTGCCCTAGTCTTGATTTTGCCATTGAATTCAGTATTGCTCTTGCTCGTGGCTTCTGTCTGGGCCTGACTGGAGATCCCCTGTCTGGATGTCCTTACTTTACTGAAAGTAAAACGCATACTGAGCAAATAAATCCAGTCCTTAGTTTTCCAAAAAAAATATCGCTCTTGCCAATTCAGATTTTGGAGCAGTTTCTGATTTCGTGTTTGTGTATCCTATAGCAACAATCACATCTTTTTCTTTTTGCAGCTCATCTGTTAAGTATTTACAAAGAACTGTAGCCTATGGTGAATACTGCAATATTTGGAAAAGACAGCAGTCATTACTGGAAAGTTTTCAAATGGCATGAGTGTTCAGAACTGCTAGCAACTTTAATAGAACCACACAGAATCACTTGTTGAAACTGCCAATATGAGGCAAATGCCAACAAACTGCTTCCAAAGTTTGTTATTTTTTCTGACCCCACTCATAGGATTTGTATAAGTCTCCTATGTGTATGAACTTACCAATATTTATTTTATTTATAGAAATGACTTACTGTTAGACCAGGCCACAAACATACACTCATAACTAGTGTGTGCTGGTGAGTCGGCTCTTTGCAGGGCAGGGAGGGACGTCCTGATATGTAGCTTTTGCCAGTTTCTGGGGAGGGGAGGTGTAAATATTCCCACCAGGATCAATTCTGAGCTATTGATGTGACGTCACTAAGAGTCAGAAAAAGATGCTCTTCACTGGCTGACGCACTCTCTCTCTTCGTGCGCCGGCTCCACAACATCACTGCTTCTAAGGTGGCAACAGCTACAGGCAAGACAGATTAGATGGTGACCACTTCTCTCCTTCCTGCCCCCTTTCTGTTCAGGAACTGCCAACCTTAATGCTCCAATCCCTGTTTCAGTGTTTCCTACTCTTGCTTCTGATGTGTTATCAGTAGATTCCTTTGAACTAGTGACAGCTCTGTGTTGATCATGAAGTTTTAATTCTCACAGGGGAATCATTTCCCCAGGCTTCTAAATTCCTTAACTTTTTTATTAGGGTTTTCAGGCTCTGGAAACACATCACATGTCTGACAAGTGCGGGGAAGGAATTCCTGCAGAGAAGCACTAAACCAGAAGATCTGAGTTAAAACAGCCCATTTGCTCAAATGATCATGATTCTCCTGGATATATTTTCATTGGCCCCAAATTTGCCCACTGGTCATTGTCATCCGTCTTGTTTTAGGGGATTTTAGGTGTGGAGTCCCGTACAATGTGGTGTTAAGTATAGCGATTTTACAGAGAGGCTGACCACTGGGAATTATTAGTGATCATATGACCTCTGTCTGGTCTTGCACATGTGGCACAAGCTAGCTGTCAGCATGACTGGTTGTGTCTAACCTCCGTTTTGCCCTTCACTCTTATTATTAGAACAACGACAATACAGCCTCCCTTGGAGCTAGGAATGGCCAATAGAAGTGGGATGCAATGTCTGGAAAATGTCCTTAAATAGGCAGGCGTACTAGTCTTCTCTTTTAATCACTCACAGCTAGAACAAATTAAACGGCAGACTAACCCATCTGTTTCTATTGAAAGCACAGACCACTGGCAAGAAGCTTCGGAAGGTCAGTAATGGAGTGTGATCCATGAAAGAACTCAGCATTATTCAGTGACTCAGAAGGCGTAGGGCAGGAGAGTTGACCTCCACCTACAAATGATACACTTTGTAATATAAGATACTGTAGCCCCAGGTGCCTACTGCCTGTCTGCCAAGAAGGTTGGTGAATAAGTAGACTTCTCTACAGCTCTGAATTGGTTAGCCTTCTGATTTCTAATCTTTCCCTGGATCTTTTCAGGAATGTCTGTAATATTCACTTTGTAGCAACCAGACTCCTGGAAGGCTTACAATGTACTTTATTGCTCTGCCAGCTGAGGGTGTAAATACTGGCTGAGGGGAATACCAGGATTCAGCCTAGGAACGAGATCATGGGAGGTGAGCACTGGGGATCAGAGAGCTACTTTCACACATCAAAATAAAAAAGGGTTTAGCCTTTTTCATGGAGACTGCCCGGGACCAAAATCAGGACCTATGGGTTGAGGCTGCCAATTTAACTCTTACTTAAAGAGAAATCTCCTACCTACTAGGGCTGGAAGGAGGTAGTGGAGTGGGGCATGTCTCCAGTGCTGGGAATACTGAAGCAGAGGGTGTTGAAGAAAGCATTTATCAACTGAGCCACAGTTCCCAATTACCAGGCTGTACATTGGTAGCTGTCCATAAAGTTTTCCAGGTGTCATTTTCCTGTTAAGAAAGAAAAGACAATCTGGTACATTTTTAATTTGCAATTTGAAGTATATTTCATTTATTCTGAGACTATGTTTTATCTATCTTCTTCTTGTTAAATAGTAGGTAATATTTGTTACTGTTGTTGCTTAACATCATAACTCAACAAAAAATAGAAAATCTCAACAACTCCATGTAAGTCGCCATTAAAAATAAATAAAATTTCTGTGAAATCTGGAAATCTGGTAACCTGCAAGATGGATGAAATGAATCTCAGGCTTTCTCTGACTTGCCCTTTTAAGGAGCTGTAGTTCATCCTAGTGGCCACTAGATGCCACTCTTGTGTACTTACAGCTACTGCTACTAAGTCGCATCAGTCGTGTCCGACTCTGTGCGACCCCATAGACGGCAGTCCACCAGGCTCCCCCGTCCCTGGGATTCTCCAGGCAAGAACACTGGAGTGGGTTGCCGTTTCTTTCTCCAATGCATGAACGTGAAAAGTGAAAGTGAAGTCGCTCAGTCGTGTCCGACTCTTCACGACCCCATGGACTGCAGCCCACCAGGCTCCTCCGTCCATGGGATTCCCCAGGCAAGAGTACTGGAGTGGGGTGCCATTGCCCTCTCCGGTACTTACAGCAGCTAGATAATTTCCGTGCAAATAGAGAATCCAGAAATGGGATCTACTTTCTTTCAGTTCAGTTCAGTCGCTCAGTCGTGTCCAACTCTTTTGTGACCCCATGGACTGCAGCACGCCAGGCCTCCCTGTCCATTGCCAACTCCCGGAGTTTACTCAAACTCATGTCCATTGAGTCGGTGATGCCATCTAACCCTCTCATCCTCTGTCGTCCCCGTCTCCTCCTGCCCTCAATCTTTCCCAATCTTTGAAAAGATTTGAAAAGACCTTTGGAAAGATCAGGGTCTTTTCAAATGAGTTAGTTCTTTGCATCAGGTGGCCAAAAGTATTGCAGTTTCAGCTTCAGCATCAGTCCCTCCAATGAATATTCAGGACTGATTTCCTTTAGGATGGACTGGTTTGATCTCCTTGCAGGCCAAGGGACTCTCAAGAGTCTTCTCCAACACCACAGTTCAAAAGCATCAGTTCTTTGGCACTCAGCTTTCTTTATAGTCCAACTCTCACATGCATACATGACTACTGGAAAAACCATAGTCTTGACTATATGGACCTTTGTTGGTAAAGTAATGTCTCTGCTTTTTAATATGCTGTCTAGATTGGTCATAACTTTTCTTCCAAGGAGCAAGCATCTTTTAATTTCATGGCTGCAGTCACCATCTGCAGAGATTTTGGAGCCCAAAAAAATAAAGTTTCTCACTGTTTCCACTGTTTCTTCATCTATTTGCCATGAAGTGATGGGACCAGATGCCATCATCTTAGTTTTCTGAATGTTGAGTTTTAAGTCAGCTTTTTCACTCTCCTCTTTCACTTTCATCAAGAAGCTCTTTAGTTCTTCGCTTCCTGCCATGAGGGTGGTGTCATCTGCATATCTGAGGTTATTGATATTTCTCCCGGCACTCTTGATTCCAGCTTGTGCTTCCTCCAGCCCAGCGTTTCTCATGATGTACTCCGCATATAAGTTAAACAGGCAGGGTGACAGTATACAGCCTTGACATACTCCTTTCCTATTTGGAACCAGTCTTCAGCTTTTCAAAATATGCTTTGTATGTCTTGAAACATGTTGGTTTTATATTTGACAGCTTCACAGGATCTTTTTAGGAATGTCTGTAATCTTACTTATTTAGAAGCTGCTTTGCTTCTGAATGACAGTTGTATCAACTGGAGAGGGCTTTCCTTCAGCACCTCCTGCTGGTGAGAGCATCAGATATCAGATGATAGCTGTTGAACCAGCTGTCTCCTTCTAGAACTCAGTCCTAAGGAAATCATGTAAAAAAGTGGATCAGGGGACTTTCCAGGTGGTCCAGTGGTTAAGACTCTGTGCTGCCAATACAGGGGATGTGGATTCGATCCCTGATCAGGAGCTAAATCCCACATGCCCTGCAATGCAGCCAAAAAATTCTTTTAAAAAAAGTGGATCAGGTTTCCTCAACAAAGATTTTCATCTTAGAGTTATTTCCAAGAGAAACATTGTTAGCAAAGTAATTATCTACCAATAAATGGCATCCTCAATAACAATGGTATATTCATGGAAACAGAAATTGGACAATTACTCACATATTTAAACATGTCAACAAAGCATTTGTGGTAACATAATAGAGATGGTTTTGATATAAAATTAAGTGAATTGTAAGATATAAATGTGTGCATACAATATAATCTCAATCATAAAAATATTTATGTGTAAGAATGACTGAACAGAAGGAAATTATTTCAAACTTTTTAGAACAGTTAACTATCAGGAGGTCAAATTCCTTCTTATACTGCTTTGATTTCATCTAAACTTGCTACAAAGGCCACGTGTCATTTTGTGCTCTGAAAAGAAAAAAAATCATCATTTGGATTGAAAATAATGAAAAAGAAATAAGATAAATGGAAAGAACTAACTTTCGCCTGAGGATCAGAGCTAAGGATTTGGGTCACCTCTGAGCTCACCTTTTGAGCAGTGAGCCTTCTTTCTCTGAGCCTCAGGTTTCTGACCTTCAGAATGTGGGTAAGAACTGAGCCTGTCTCCCTCTTGGAGTGAATGTGAAGATATAACTATTATGCCAGCAGAGGGGCTGATTCCAGGGGCAGTTCAAAGTCTGGAATGTGAGATGGGAACCCCAAGGCTCTAGGGAAGATGTCCTGCCTTCCCACGAGTGCAGAGTTAGTGGGAGGAGGTAACTGAAGAGGGACGGGCTTCATGAGCGCAGCATCTCCTCTGGGTACCCTGTTTTGTGCCCAAGGAAGTGGGCTCGGTAGTCCACTGGGTGTGGGCCCGATCCTGACTCATTCATGCCTTAGAGCTTTGGTAGTTAGACGGGAGAGCTCTCAGCACGTATCTGATACTAATACTTATTTTATAGTTGTGGTTATTGAAAATTCACAATTCCTCAGGCACGGGCTTGGTGCCTTTATACTAATTTTGTTCATCAGTTCCACCCAACAAATATTTATGGTGCACTTCTATATGTCCTACCTGTGAGGTTGGCATTAACTCCATTTTTATGTGGCAGGATTTCCCTTCTCACTCCTTTAGCAGGGCTCATCACACACCAAGTCTCCCTTTTGGCATGAGTTAGACTCACCACACCAAGCTGGGCTAACAGGAGTTCGCCTTTTGCAATGCAAGTTGAAGCACAGAGACAGAGACTTCGTGGCATGCTAATACATTCATGATATACTGGGGGATATCACTACATGGCAGTGAAGCAACTTGCATTCATTTCTGCGCTTAAGTGATGGAGCTGAAGACTGAACCCAGGGCTGTTTGTCTCTACAGCCTGTGCCCTTTATGACAACGTTGCTTCACCTGTTTCCAGCCCATCCAGGGTGGGGGCCATTCTCCACAGCATCTTCCACTCAAGCTCTGCTGTCTACATACCTCCTAAGTCAGGGCATCCCATTGGAAGTTTCTTTTCCAGGAGGAGCTATAACTTCGATTCCTTCAGACTATCTCTTGCCAGAGGAGTCTTCCCTGTCCACTATCGCCCCAGGCTAGGTTAGGCAGCCTGTCCTGGATTACCATCCTGCATGGCACTCACCATAACCTGGCTCCTTCAATGTTCACCCTCTCCCCCTGGCTCTAGCTCCACGGAGGCAGGGTCTTCCTTGCTACATTCACTGCAGTGTTGCTCGTCACTCAGGCTGTTTGCTTGATGTGGAGGAGGTGGCCAGGTCACTATGTAAGGATGAGTTCCCTGGAGGGCTGGCATCCTGGAAGACCCCAGTCAGGGGACCCATAAAGTCCTCAGCTCTAAGCCCGTGGTGCTTGCTTTGGATTAGAGACACATGTGGTGGGATTGGTACCTTGGGAACACTGCAAGAATTAGATTATTTCCATGGGGGCTGACATTTTAGAGGTAATTGAGTGTTGTTGGTTATCTTTAAAGGCAATAGAATATGAAAACCAATGAAGGCAAGGAGATGTTTAATCTTATGAACAACATTGCAACCTCCATCCTAGATCATGATGGGATATTCTTAGAATTGCTAATGAATTGCTGCTTTATCATTTTATCTGCTTTTTTTTTCAATGTGGAAAAAGCTCCTGAGATTTGGCCAAAGGTAATGAGCCCTAGGGTGGAAGATGACTGTGGAAGAGCAATCGGAGTGTGGCTGGAGGGTACCCAGCGCAGGGATTTCAGCCATATGGAATGGGCCTCACCTGATGTTTATGGTCTGGTTCTTAAGGAAGGTGATGACATAGGGGCTTATGGAAATTGTCCTACTTAATTGTTTGGGTAACAGCTATCTCATGGCAAGGCTTGTTTTCTATGATAATTTTTATTGATTTGTTATTTTTATTTTGTAAATTCAAAGATAAAAGGAAATCTAAATTTGCTATCTGGGGAGACTAAAAGGATAGATTTTTTTCTTCCATCTTGAAAAGAATGTGTGTTTATTCTTCAAGAATAAAAGTTAGTTTCTAATTCCCTTATTTATATTTTAATGCTATTTTCCATTTTTATTTGCGCTACCTATTATGAAAGTCTCAATTTTCTCTTATGAAACTACACTGATATTTTTTACCATGGTAAAATATACACAACATAATTTTTACGATTTCAAAGTATACAGTTCAGTAGCATTAAGTACCTTCCCATTGTCCCCCAACCATGATTACTATCCACCCCTAGAACTGTTTGCATTTTCCCAAACTGTAGCTCTGTACCAATTAACCACTATGTTCCCATCCCCATCCCCCAGTCCCTGGCAACCACCACTCTACTTGCTGTCTGTATGAATTTCAATACTCTAAGTACCTCATATAAGTGGAATCGTACACTATTTGTCTTTTTGTGCCCGGCTTATTTCACTTAGAATGTCTTCAGGGGTCATCAGTGTTGCAGCATGTGTCAGGATTTTTTTCCTTTTTAAGAATAATATTCTGTTGGATGGATAATTTTTATTTTAAAAATTCTACTATGGCAAATTTCAAACATACGTAAAAGCACAGAGAATAGTATATTGTGCTCCCAGGTACCCATTATCCAGCTTCAATAAGCTTGTTTACTCCATTTATATTTCCAGTCCACATCCTACCTTTGGAAGCTAATTCCAGAAATATCACTTAATCTGCAAACATTTGAGGATGTATATAAAGGATAAGAATTTTACTAAAAATGTAACCACAATACCATTATCATATCCTGAAGCATTGGACAATGATTCCTTAAATCATCAAATATCAAGTCAGTACGCAAATTTCTGTGTAATTGAAAATGTTTCAGTTGATTATATTTTCTTATATTTATAACTGGTCATTTTAGGCCTCTAAAGATCTGGATGGTAGTAGAGGGGATTTCGTTCTAAATCAAGACAAGTGGGATCTGAACTAATCAGGCTCCAGGTAAACCTCATGCACAGGTACTTGAAAGAATCTTCCTGGCCTGTCTGTTCCAGGATGTTTGCTTTCTTCTAAAAGCATGGAGAGTAGTGAGACAATTGTGTCTTTGCAGTTGAGCACCCCCCCAAAATTTAACCTTTTATTTATTTATGCTCTCTGATTTGCATTTGGCCTCTTATACCCTTCCCTAGGGCAATTTAGTAGTTTCCAGTTGAAGCAGGTAAGAGGATAGACTCTGGAATGTACCCGGTTCTGTTAACTGCAGCTTGAAACTGAAATGGCTTATGAATTAAAAAGAAAAAAAAGAGAAAAGAATGGCTGCTATTGGAGGCTATTTGTAAGACAGACTCAAGGATAAGGGAAAAATAAAGGGATGAGCCGAGCCACTCCTGGGATAAAGGGTTGGCAGTAATAGTCCCTGGAGGAAGGGACAGCATAACAGAGGAGACTTAAGGCAGGGTTTTTAACCACAATCCAAGGTAAATCTTTTCTTTCTTCTCAGTGTTTTATATTAAATTTGGGCTGCTAGATAAAACATAGGTTGCCAGTAAAATTGCAATTTCAGATAAACAGTGAATACTTTCCAAAGTTTAAGTATGTCCCAAAGATCCTTTTTTGTTAAGCATTTCTGCTGTAGATATCTTTGCTGCAAGCATTTTCACTGCGATAGTTTTGCCACATAACTAATTGGCTCTAAAGCAATTTTGTGTGAAAGAGGAAATAATGGGTTGACAGTTTTTGGTTTAACTGGTTGAAATGTGTTAACATTCCAGTGAGTGACATTATTGATGGCTTTGTGGAGCTGACAGATAAGGATGATCTGCGGCCATAGCCGGCTTCCTGTTTTGAAACATACTAGGATGGCAGGGAAAGAGGCCTGGGACAGCCTTAAAGGCATAGAGTTGAACCCACATTTCCCACAGAATTTTGGAAAGTCTATCAACAGATGTGACAATGTGCCAAGAACAAACAACAATGGAGAGGCTTTTATAATGCAATACAAAGCTTATTTACAAATATGCCTCATAGTATTTGCAAACTGATGCCTCTCTTTTAAATTTATTTTTATTGAAGTATAGTTGATTTACAATGTTATGTTAGCTTCCAGTGTATAGTGAAGTGATTCAGATATGTGTATAGATAGATATTCCTAATCTTTTCCACTATGGTTTATTATAGGATATTGAAATATAGTTCTCTGGGCTCTACGTAGGACCTTATGGTTCACCTATTGTATATATAATAGATTTCATCTGCTAATCCCAAATTTCCAATCCAACCCTCCCTATACCCTTGACAACCACAAGTGTGTTGTCTATCCGTGAGTCTGTTTCTGGGACACCTCTCTTAACAAAAGAAGAAATCTTAGCAAAAAATTAAAAGCATGATGTTGAACAAGAAGAGGAATCAACCAGCAAAACGAAAGGGAGACAGGGTTGGGGGAGCTGTAAAATACTATGAACGAAAGATTCCGAGGACAAATGCTTAGGTATGATGCACAAATAAAATCAGTTATTTGAGCGTTATTGCCATGAAATCTACACACATTTTAAATGTACTCAAATATTTTGTAATAAAGTCCTTTTAATTTTGCTATTCATTCCTCATGTTTCATTATGTCCTTTTAAATGTTCATTCCCCTTTTATTTTTCGTTATTTTATATTTTACCGCCAAACAGCCTTACGGCCAATGCGGGAGGTGGGGGTAACGCTTGCGACAAAGGTGATTCTAGTGGACATACCAGACGCAGTCCAGGGAATGTTGACATCTTTACACTAAAAAATGTATTCGTTGTTTATCTGAAATTCAAATTGAATTGACCATCCTGTACCTTTGGGCTTCCCCGATAGCTTAGTTGGTAAAGAATCTGCCTGCAATGCAGGAGACCCAGGGTGGATTCCTGGGTCAGGAAGACCCGCTGGAGAAGGGATAGGCTACCCACTCCAGTACTCTTGGGTTTCCCTTGTGGCTCAGCTGGTAAGGAATCTGCCCGCAATGCGGGAGACCTGGGTTTGATCCTTAGGTTGGGAAGATCCCCTGGAGAAGGAAAAGACTACCCACTCCAGTATTCTGACCTGGAGAATTCCATGGACAATCCATGGGGTCACAAAGAGTCTGACATGACTGAGTGACTTTCATTTTCATTCTGTACCTTTATTTGCTAAATCTAGTAACTCGCCTCAATAGGTAAGCACTCCACCAGTGAAACAGGGCGTTTGACCTTTAGGCCTCTCAAGGTTTTCTTCCTTAGAGGATGGGTGAATTTTCATTTCTTTATTCAGCCTTCTTATTCTCCTGTCTACCTAATACTATAACTTTATATAAAAAATTGATCTAATTTACATTAGAACCAACAGAATATAAGTATTTATTTCCCTCTATCCACATCAATATCTAAAGCTATTATCAATCTTTTAATTTCTGCTAAACTCCCAGACAAAATGTTGGAGAATTGCTGGTTTAGAGCACTTCTTAAATGAGATGAACTTTTCTTTTGTGATGCCTAGCATCAAGATTTTGGTTAAAAAGAAGTTTAAGTTTTCTTATATATTGTGAAAAATTTTACAATGAGAGGTAATGACTTACAACACATTAGCTGTTTTTAAATTCCAACACTGGATTTCCCAGCAACTTCCACCAAAACTGATATTTTCTGTGCATACTCAAGGCAACGCTCAAGAATTTCAAATTAGTTTTCGCAAAAGCAAATATTTATTTTTAAAAAGAAAACATTTGAACTCAAAACTTGTTAAGATCAAGTTAAAAAGCTGAAGATGTTTGTTAGTTAATGCCCTAATGGCAAAGTCAGGGTCAGATAAGTTGTAGTGACTTAAAACAGCATTCCGGCTGGCTTTGTGTAACCATATTTGTAAATGTTGCAATAACGGATTTAAAAAGTCCCCTAGTCTCTTTAAGCTACATTTCCACGAAAAGCTGTTGAAAGAACAATTTCTGCTCAGTTGTTTTTTCCTTTGCTTAAAAAAAAAAAAAAAAAAAAGGTGCCAGGAATCCTACCCCACCTTGCTTCTGGGTAACAGTAAATCATTTATTATTCCTGGATCAAACACAGGCATTCATGTCTAGGAAAACATTTTGCAATGAATGGGATCTTGGTCTCTACTAAAAACAAAAAATGGCTAAAAAGAGAGTTCAATTTATTTTCAAATTCTATGGCTAAATTCCTATAATTCCTAACTGGTGAAAATATTCACAAGCTACTAGATTTTTACTTAGAATCAGATTTACTTCTTTGGTGTCTGCCCAGAGGAGCTATTGAGAGCTATTTGTGGCTAGCTTTTAAGAGACCAAATGGACCTCAGATGGAATGAATGTTGACGCTAATGTACAATGCACAAGGAAAAGCAGGAGAAAGAATTGAATACTTTTATTTTTTTGAATAAGTATAACCAATTTTCACTTCAGAGTTTTAAAATTTGGGAAACCAAAAAGATTACTTCTCACAATGACCAAATATAACTTTGCATTTTGGTATTAAACTGGGAGTTATATATCTTATCAAAATTCTTATCTAATCAACTAATTCAGTCTCACCAAATACAGACACTGTCAATCCAGACACATTCAATGGTCTTCTTTTCCTCAAGCCTAATCAGGCCTAAAGCTAATAACTCCCCCTAAAGTAATCAATTCCCCTCAAAGTGATCAAATTCCTTCCCCAAGCATTCCCAGTCATCTAGTCAACCACTTGTCATGATCTTGCAGTCAGTCGTTAAATAAATGTCATTGCAGCAGAGACCAATAATCTTTCAATATACATTTTTCATTTCCCCTTTCATTAAATAGAAACTCCTAAATTTTAACTAAGCATCTGGCTTCCTGGCTGGACACTCTATTTCCTACCATCCTTTGCATCTGGGTGGCCACATGGGATTGAGTGGAAATCTGGCCAGTGGGAATGAGTGGAAATGTTTTCAAGTTCCAGGTCGAGTCCTTGAGAAAAAAACTGACCATGCCCTCTCTGTCCCCCTTTCTTTTGGCTGGAACGTTTGAACTGAAGAGGTAAACCCGCTTTGATCCGTCGGGTGAGGATAACAACCCAGGGGAGAGTGGAGCGAAAAGAAAGCAATGGGTTCCTGGGTCACCTGGCGGAGCAGCATGACAGAGATACCAGGGAAGTCTCGTGGGCACCCATTCTAGACGCATGGAGGCCAAGGGCCATTTCTTTACACCTACAGTCATAATACAGCATCTTCCTGTCTGAAGGTCAGATCCCAAAATGTGGGCAACCTCAGACGGGTTTTGATGGGCTTGGTAACTTTCCAAGTCCGTATTACTCAGATGCTGGAGCCTGTGATTAAGCAGCAGGACCATAAGTTGGCCCCCAAGGACTCCCCCGTTGTAGTCTAGGAAGATGAAGTCACATAAGACTTCTGGTGAGAAATTTGTGTTCTCTGAGAGGTGAGCATTTGTGAGAAACTAGTGAGATCCTTTAGAGTTACGGGCTGAACTAAATCTGGACTGTGAATCTGGGTAGAGTAGGAGCCTTTAGCAAGATCTATGGGTCGTAACTATAGGCATTTAACAGAAATGTGGATGGGTCAAAATGTTATCAGTTCTCAGTATTTTCAAATGGATGGTGAACCAGCCTCAGACACCTCTTTGTGGTCCCTGCAGCCTCCCTGTATGCCCTTGAGTTTGGTGAAATTGGTTTGATTATATCATTAGGCCCAGCTGCCTCTTGTGACCGGGGATTTTCTGCCAGAACATTCAGTCATGCACTTTGAGGACTGTTTGCAAGAGTTGGTGAAGTAGAAGAGTGAAGTGTTTCACTAGTGGGAGAATCAATTCTGCTCCAAAGTGGTCTTTATGCTCTTACACTAGGGATATCATTAGAGAATCAGAGCGTGTGCAGAGACATTTAGTGAGAGTGCAGTATTGGGAGAAGGTAGACTTCGCATGGATTGTCTCCTTGGACAGAGATGAAGGCGAGGTTTATAGGAAAAAAACCTGCAGATGCTTTGTTTTGGGGTAAACTGATTGGCTCCAGGGAAGGAAGTTTGTCCTTGAAAAGGGCTGAGAGAGTTATGAGGAAAGGCAATTCTTAGTTGTATGTGGGTTTTTCTGAGCATCCTTATGGTTTCAGCTACAGTGAGTTTGCTCTGTGTCCCTGTCTGTATCATAGCAGCCAGTGTCCTTCCATTGGTACCTTTTTCTCATTGGAATTTCTTTGGGGGATTAATAATATGGGAATTCGATGATGGTCCTTTTGGACCCAAATTGAAACATAAACATATATATGTATGTCATGGCTGTTGATCCCTAGTTTACATAAAAGGGCATGAAGCGAGTATGCTGCCTTTGTTATAAGACTGTAGATCATCTGGCTGTATGCTTGATGTGGTAAAACACATGATGAGCTCTTAGGCAGCCTAGATGCTGGGAGAGAGAATTGTGATAACTATTATAAATACATGTCATCTTCTCCAAGAAACACAAAGTGAAGCTTTACTATCATACTTGTTGGGAGCATGTCCGAAAAGGTGAAAGAGATTTTAGTTATCTGGATCCACTCAAAGGACCTGACTCCACATCCAAACATATTATTTATTATTTTAGATGTACACATAACCCAAATCATAATTATGCTACCTAGGTCCATCTCTGATGAAACTGAGGGAGAATTAAAAGTGAAGAATGTGTTGACCACTTGATGAAGTGATGAAGAAATTTGTAATGCCATATTGGCTAAACTTGATGTGTATTGCCCGTAGTTCAAAGATAAATAGCTAATTTATCATGATCTGTCATTGTCCAGACGATTGTGAGACAGGCTGGGAAACAGATACATATGGAGATTTAATTTTTAAGGAACTATTTTGTTAACTCTTATTTTTTTCCCAATGTAACTAAGTTTCGATTGACAAAGGGCTTTCGGGGGGGGTAAATGGCAGCTTTTATGTTTAAAGCAATACAGTGCAGAATTAGAATTATGAGGACTTTGTGGTCCAAACTGTTTATTGTTCTCCAATTAGAAGGAGAAAAAGTGGAAGCAGTAACAGATCTTTTTTTGAGGGGCTCCAAAATCACTGTGGATGGAAACTGCAGCCATGAAAGCAAAAGATGTTTGCTCCTTGGAAGGAAAGCTACAGTCAACCTAGACAGCGTGTTATTAATAAAAGTCAGAGATGTCACTTTGCAGACAAAAGTCCGTGCCGTTAAAGCTACGGCTTCTCTAGTACTCATGTATGGATGTGAGAGCTGGGCCATAAAGAAGGCTGAGCGCTGAAGAACTGATGCTTTCGAATTGTGGTGCTAGAGAAGACTCTTCAGAGTCCTTTGGACTACACAGAGATCAAATCAGTCGATCCTAAAGGAAATCAACCCTGAATATTCATTGGAAAGACTGATGCTGAAGCTCCAGTACTTTGGCCACCTGACATGGAGAGCCGACTGATTGGAAAAGACCCTGATGCTGGGAAAGATTGAAGGCAGGAGGAGAAGGGGGCAGCAGAGGATGAGATGGTTAGCATCATCAACTTAGTGGACGTGAATTTGAGCAAACTCTGGGAGATAGTGGAGGACAGGGGAACCTGGTGTGCTGTAGCCCATGGGGTCACAAAGAGTCAGACATGACTTAATGACCAAACAACAACAATGACATTCCTTCTTTCAAAATTAAAGAATCCCCCATTTTTAATTAGGTCAGATGTTTGCCCAGAATTGAGGCTGTATTTCTCAGCATCTCCTGCAGTTAACTACAGCCACATGACTAAGTTACGGTTAACGGGTTGCAAATATAATTGAGGCGTGACAGTCTCTAGAGACCTTTCTTTTTTAAATGTAATTTTATTCATTTATTTATGTTTGGCTGTGCTGGGTCTGGGGTGCTGTGTGGGCTTTTCTCTAGTTTCAGAGAGCGGGGGGAGCTAGTCTTCAGTTGTGTGCAGGCTTCTCAGTGCGGTGGTGTCTCTTGTTGCGGAGCATGGATCCTGGGGTGCGCGGGCTTCAGTAGTTCTGGCTTCTGGGCTCTAGAGCACAGGCTTAATAGTTGCGGTGCACGGGTTTAGTTGCTCCGGCATGTGGGATCTTCCCAGACCAGGGATTGAACCCATGTCTTCCACATTGGCAGGTGGATTCTTTACTACTGAGCCATCAGGGAAGCCCTAGAAACATTTCTTATAGGACAGCTGGCATATGCCCTTGCTCCCTGTATTATTCAGAATTCTCCAGAGAAGCAGAATTGATTATCAGGAATTGGCTCACACAAGTATGGAGTCTGGGAAGTCCCACAATGTACTGTATGCAGATCTCGGAGACTCGGTCTGAGTCCAAAGACCTGAGATCCAGGGAAACTGATACCAAAAATCCCAGTTTGAGGCAGGAGATGAAATGAGACATCTCAGTGAGTTCCTCCTTCCTCCGCCTTCTGTTCTATTCAGGCCCTCAACACAATGATGCTGACCCTCCTTGGGAAGGGTGGTCTGCTTTATCACCCTCACAAACTGAAATGCTAATCTCACTGGGAAACACTCTCACAGACACATATAGAAACAGTGTTTAATCTGAGCATTCCAGGGCCAGTCAAGTTGACACATAAAGTTAACCATCACCCTCCCTTCTTTGTCTTTCTTTCCGTCCCATCACTGTGAGGTGTGGTATGAGAGCTTGAGCTCTAGCTGCCTTCTTGGACTATGAGGACAACAGCATCGGGATAGGAAAGCAGTAAACTAGGAGGTCAAGTCCCTGGAATCTTTGAGGAATAGACATCCCACAGTATCCCTGGGTTACCTACCCTGCAGATCTTTTCACATGACAGAAATAAACTGCTGTCTTGTGTAAGCATTACTAATGTGATGCTCTGCTGTATTTGATTAAACCTAATCCTCACTGTTACAAAATCTCATCTTGATGTTCACTTGATTCTTTGTGGGCCTTAGTCAGCAGGTCTCTAGCCATTTCCTCCCAGGGGTAAGAGGCCAAACCTTGGGCCTTAGGATAACAAACCCACCAGGTTAAGAACAAGGACAGGTCCAGTGACTGTCTCAAGAACTTAAATTTTCCAGCTGCTTCAGTTGGTCCTGAAGATAATAGTCATGGGCTCTGTGAGGTAACATGACTATAGTTTTATTCTTCAGAGAGCATTGCTGATGTAAAATATATACCTATCCTTTGCTTAAAGATGTCAATTTGTTTCTGAAAAATGCTGCTAAGGGAAAAAGTTCAAAAGATAGAAAATTTTTTTCTATTGATATTATTTTGTTGTTGTTGTTACTTTGACTTGTTGAGCTGCTAAGTCATGTCCAACTCTTTTGTGGCCCCATGGACTGCAGTCCACCTGGCTCCTTTGTCCATGGGATTTCCTAGGCAAGAATACTGGAGTGGTTTGCCATTTTCTTCTCCATCTATTCATTTTAATATGAAAAATTAGGATACATTTCATCCTGACCCAGGATACCCTAAAAATATTCACAGATAGAAGAATATATTAGTTTAACAGTGAAAGCAGTTTTATGCAACGAACAGCAGTTAGAAAGCAAATAAATAGAGTTTATATGCAAAAGGTAGTATAATGAAGTTTACAGTACTTTCCAAGGGAGGAAGAAAGACTCGATGGTGGTGGGGCTGGGATGAGAAGGGATTCTTTGGAAAGTGCAGTCTTCTTCCTGCCCGATTCAACAATATTTCAACATTTTGGAGGTTCGTGGTAATCATGCATTCAAACTGCACTATAAAGTCATATCACAGAAAATATGTCTAGGGCAAAATAAAAATAAATACACCAGCACTTCAAAACAAAACAAAAAGAACAGGGCGTGTGCACAGCCCACTGGAGTCTCAGGAGGTACTGCCTCTTCACCTGTCTCACTTGGCGGTACATTTCGGATTCACTCGTATGTGTCAGGCAGTTCCTGTCTGTACCATATGATACTCTCCAGCTAGATACCGCTGTGCTGAGTTATAAGTTACTCATCACAGTAATAATAAGCTGATGACACTTGATAGCAAGTATCTTTGCCTGAAACCAAAACCTCAAAATAGTACTTCCTGTAGTATACATCTCTGGGTAAAAACATGTTTATTCCGAAAAAAAAAAAAAAAAAAAAAAAAATTAAAGGAGTCACTGTCTATAAAGTGGTATAACCTTCAAAGCCATAATGGCAGCAAGTTATTACTGACCTGTCATTGTGTGGGGTAAGTGTGTAGCTGAGAAGGGAGAGATCAGGGAGTAGCAGCAACTCAAATTTCTTTACAGGGACCTCATACTTGGTAACAGGGAGCTGAGTCTTTATGAAGTGTGGTATAGACCCAAAACTGCCACACCGAGTCTTTGTGCCAGGGTCGGGGCCTAAAACCTCTCCTGTTTTCTTTCAGCCAGACTCGAGAGATATGAGGTGTGTGTTCCCCCTTCTGGGAGAAAGACCAGGATGATTCATGTGTAGCTGCTTGCTCACCTCTCTGTTTTCCTGAAACCTCTTGAACGCTGGCAGGGTCTATGCTCGCCTCGGTAAGTGCTTCTGGAGCCGACAGGCATGGACTTTGGAGTTAAACAAAGTTGGATTCAAATCCTGGCATTTCCTTCTCTGAACATTTTTTAAGTCTTTCTTTATTCAGCACCTCCCTCTTCCTTCCCCTCCAAACCTTCCTCTGACCTTGCATTCTCCTCAAATTGCATCATATCGTGTTTTTCTTTCTCTAACTTCACCATGTTATGGTGTTCAATCTGCCGTCTTATCAGAAAGACTTTTTGTGCTGGAGGTGACCTCCTAGAGCGCTCCTGGAATGTTTTTTGTCCCCCTGGCAGTTCATTTACATCAGGAGACTTGTTTCTCTAGGTTCTGTGTGTGCCTCTGTCTGCCTGCTGGGCCCCCTGCTGCTGACACTCTAGGCAGCCACATCCTGGGAGTGGGGCAGACGCTGTAGTCTTCCTGTGTGTGTTAGGGTGTGAGACATTGGCCACTGTGAGACCTTTCATAGGCCCCAAGCTGCCGAGGTGAGTAAAACCTGGGGCGTTCTCTGCTCAGGGCCAGAAAGATCCCTGGGCTCCCTTGGGCTCTTGCAGAGGGCCTGCCGTGGAAACCACAGCCCTGCCCCTCTGTGGTCCGGGAATCGCCCAGCCTGATTCTCTTAGACAACCACGGAGTTCCCTCCCTTTCCTGCCCCAACACCCTGACGCTTGTCTCCAGGATCTCCTTGTACAGAGGAGTAAAATTCTCTGCAGCACTTCCAACTTTCAGGATCCTAACATAGCCTTAGCATTTCCCACAGCTTGTGAGCCTCAGCAGCTGCTTGTTCTCAGAAAGTAGAGCAGACGGATTGGGATTGGGTTGTGAAGCATGGGGTTGAACGAGAAGACCTATCGTGCAACTCCCCAAGTATCTGAAGTTTGCTTGTATGGCCGCTAGATGTTGCTGTTGTACGTTCGCAATAGCAAGGGGTTTATTTTGCTGGGACAGTAGAAATCAGGAACATGACAGACTAACAAGATAGTGAAATTTTATTCACAAAATGTGCATCCCTATTTTATACAATTCATTTTTAATAAATATAAAAAACTTAAATATCATTTGAAGTAAACATTTCCTAGCTCTACTGTATGTGCAAAGCTGGGTTCTGTTTCTAAATTCTCTTTTTAAGTTAAGTTTTCCAATATTCTCAGAACTTCATATAACTTGTCACAAAACTGTTTCTATTCACTTACTGCTGTCTTAAATGTCTCATCCATCTTCTGTGTCTGTTGTTCTGGATAGGAACTATATCTTGCTCTCTTCCACGTGGCACATTACACTGTAAAGTGGCATTCAGAATACTTCTAACAATATCTCACATTTCTATGATGCTTACTATTTACGAAGAATTTATTTACGGTATCTTATGTATTCCATGTAAAATAAAGTGGTGGTGTTTTTATGAAGAAATAAGCTGAAAGCTGTTAAGCAACCTGCCCGCAGTCATAAGTAAGAAAGTGCTTCCCGGTTTTATTGTGTTCAACTATGGAGACTCAGGAAGTGCTATAGACTTTATATCCAGTGTACATTAGTATATTAAAATCTCTGAGAATTCCTGGAGCAAAGAAACCTGTCAGACTTTAACCTACCGTCCCAAAGTCTTCAAACATATTTAGCTACTATCTCTTTCTTTATCTATCTGTCTATCTGCCTGTCATCTTTTTTTTTTTTTTTTTAGAATATCTTATTCATTATGTAATAGAATACTACCTTTTCTATTTGGAATTGCTGTAAGTGATGAAGATCAAATTCAAACCCTATACTCCTTCTTCAATTTAATTTACTATCAGTGTTTCAAAATGTGCACTGCATCAAGGAACAAAAGGTCTCAATTTTCTCATAGCTAGAAAGAAATTCATTTAATCAAAATAGATTATTTCCACCCAGAGGGTTTATACGTGGCAAACTTTTGTCTCTTCTGAGCACTTCGGGCAAACTGAATCTAATATACAGGAACCCAAGATGAAATGTCCACTTCCTCCTTGGTCCTCTGACTCTCCTGGTGATTCCAACAGGGGTGGAAAAACTGATTTGAGCTCCATCTCACCTCTCTGTACTAATCCGCAGTTTAGACACAACACGGACCACTAGGCTTGCTCTAATGCTCCCTGTCTCCTTGGTCTTAGCATGTGTTTAGTTAGAGGATTTGTTGTCTGGCATCTGTTGAATGTCAGACATGTGGCCAAAACTCCACAGATAAACTCTGAAAAGGTAAACATTCCCTGAAAATAGAGCTTAGGGCAAGAGATCATTCCAGTTAAGTTGACTTGTTGGCCTTTGGATGGCAGCTGTAATGAGTGAAGTCCTTTCCTCCATGGAGGTGAGAACCACAGAAGACTTCTCCTACATCATCTGCTGAAGTATTTCTGACTCACCAGGTTCCTCACACCAGCCTTTACATCCTTGTTCCTGAGGCTGTAGATGATGGGGTTGAGCATGGGGGCCACCACCCCGTAGAAGAGGGGGATGAGCTTGTCTGAAAGGTAATCTTTGTCTGCACCCTGAGAGTCCTTAGACTTGGGCTTTCCATACATGAAAAATAAGGTCCCATAGAATATTATCACCACAGTGAGGTGGGCAGAGCAGGTGGAGAAGGCCTTTTTCTTCCCCTCAGCTGAGGGGATCCTCAGGATGGTAGCAATGATGAAGACATAAGAGACAGAGATGAACAGAACTGGGACACCCAGGAAGATCACATTGGTCACCCCCATGCTGATCACATTGATGGAGATGTCAGCACAGGCCAACTTCAGGACAGCCAGGATCTCACAGGCGAAGTGGTTGATGACATTGGCCCCACAGAAGGGCAGCTGAATCGCCAAGGATGTGTGAACCAGAGAAGCAACACCACCAAGAGTCCAGGAGCCAGCAGCCATGGGCACATAGACAGCCCTGCTCATGACCACGGGGTACCTCAGGGGGTTGCAGATGGCCACATAGCGATCAAACGCCATCATGCCCAGAAGCACACACTCTGTTCCCGCCATGGAGAAGGAGAGGAACATCTGTATGGCACAGGCTGAGAAGGAGATGGTTTTCTGGGGGGTCAGGAAGCCATCCAGGACCAGAGGGACTGAGGAGGTTGTGTAGCAGATGTCCAGGAAGGAGAGGTTCCCCAGGAAGAAGTACATGGGCGTGTGCAGGCGGGAGTCAAGGATGGTCACCAGGATGAGGAGCCCGTTGCCCAGCAGGATCACCAGGTACGAGAGCAGAATGAGCACAAAGAGTGTTTTCTCCAGCTTTGGGTGGGCTGAGAGGCCCAGGAGAATGAACTCCACCAGCGGGGAGGTCTGATTAGGTTTTTCCATGTGATATTCCCTCTGTCATAAGCACATTACAAAAGTATCACACCAGGTTTTCCTGGAAAGAACCCCAGCTATCTGGTATGAGGCCACTCCTGCTGCATAATAGAAGAGCATATGTGGGTTAGAGAAAACAGCTGAAAGAGACAGCAGGGCTGGGCTTCCCGGGTGGTCCAGTGGATAAGAATCCACCTGCCAACGCAGAAGACATGGGTTCTATCCCTGATCCAGGAAGATCCCACATGCCTCAGGGCAAGGCTATGTGTGCTACAGCTACTGAGCCTGTGCTCTATAGCCATAACTCTGGGCCCATGTGCCACAACCGCTGAAGCCCGCACCCCCGGAACCCATGATCTGTAGCAAGAGAAGCCACCCCATTGAGAAGCCTGGTCTTCGCAACTAGAGAGGAGCCTCTGCTTGCTGCAACTAGAGAAAGGCCCTTGCAACAATGAAGACCCAGCACAGCCAAAAATAAATAAACAAATAGAATTTTAAATATATAAACATATATACATATACATTTAAAAAAGAGTCAGCAGGGTGTCCTCAGCTCTAAGGTGAGAGAAGGTCAGAGCTGGAGCAGAGTTGCAATGGGTCAGCCCTGGGCGAGGGCCTCAAGCAGTCTAGCTGTGTGAGGGATTTTTCCTAAGTTGCTGCATCCTCTCATTGCCCAGAAAAGCAACTGACGTCTCAAAAGGGAAGTGACCTGTCCGAGACTTCTAAGTTGGTGACAGAGACATGACTTGAGGAGACAGAGGTGACAGAGACAGGATCCAGTGGAGCGGATCCCCAGTCAAGGAAAGCCTTTCCTCAGCATTATGATTAATGACAGGGTTTCCCAGGTGGCTCAGTGGAGAAGAATCTGTCTACCAGTGCAGGAGACTCAGGTTCATTCCCTGGGTCAGGAAGATATCCTGGAGAAGGAAATGGCAACACATTCCAGTATTCTTGCCTGGAAAATCCCACGGACATGGGAGCCTGGCAGGCTACAGTCCATGCAGTCGCAAAAGAGTCGGACATGACTTAGCAACTAAACAACAATAATTAACAGCAAGAAAATCCTATGAATGATTTCTCTTTAATGGAAATGTATACTCTGCATTTAATCTGAGTTTTCTGAGTTTCCCAGGCCAATCCAGTTCTTAGAACCAGCAAATTTTAAAGCTTCTTTAAATTTTGACTACATCTGGAAGAAACTTGTATAAAATATCAATTCACCTCCACACAGAAACAAGCCTGGGTAAAAATTCAATGATATTGAGGATGACTTCTCCAGTGTGCCCACCATCAATGACACAGACTTGACCATCATCAGCATTGGGATCACCCTATTTTAATACAAACTGATAACAGTATATGGGGAGGAACTTTATACAGTCAACACAAAGACTGATGGAAATGACTACAATTGGAACAATTAAACCCACACTAGAGGCTGACAACTCTGCAGCTTACTGACCAGTGAACTCAATGATTAGTAGCTATATGAAGTACACTTATCAGATGGTAGGCTATACAACATTAACCTCCAACCCCATTTCACTAGAATGTTGGTGAACTTCTTAGCCAGAGATAGCTCAGAAATACTTTTTTCTTTGTTCTTTTATGCTCACATTATATTCTTGTGTGAAACCCACCCTTGGGTTCCATACAAGCAACTAGCTTATGGGGAGACCTATATGCCTTTGTGTAGAGGATTTCGAATCTCTTAGCTGCCATTGCTCAGATTCTAAATGCAGATTCCTCACTGATAATATTTCTCAAGGGATTCCTGTTTGTCCCTCTTCAGTATTACCACCTTTTCTATTAATACAATGGGTACAGATCACTTGGTATTCAGGGTGGGGGAAAAGTCTTAGTAATCATGAAAGGAAAGTGAGAAAAACAGAAATAACTAGCCTTTCATAGATTGAGAAACCAGAGAGACCAGGCTTGGGTCCACTCGCCCTCTGACGCTGAGGAAGGCCCCTTCCTCCCAGAAGCCTCTGCAGGAGGGGGATGATGGGAATCCCACACACTCCCCGGGTTCCTGTGAGGAGGAGCAGCAAGGGCAGACGGGCTGGGAGAACGTGAGGCTGCCTGGCCAGGAGCTTATTCTCAGCTGTTCCTCCCTGCTCCTGCAGCAGCTGTGGGAAGGTTTCTGGGGGCAGAGGAGAGGAAAGTGTGTCTTTGAGAAGTGCTCTACAGAAGGCAGGCATGGTTACTGCCTCTGTCCCATCCCGGCTCAACTCTCCCCACCTGCGTCCTGTTTGCGGTGCTTCTGAGTCTCCCGATCTCAGATTCTTAACTCCTCACCGCACACCAGGACCAGACCCTGGATGCCAGAGAAAAACCCAGACTCCCCTGACTGAGTTTCTTTACCTCTGAGACTCTCTTTCTTCTTGTCCTCCTGAATCTTTGGGGGAACTTTAGCCTCTGGTGGGTGTTTCTCTTCCATCCTTCCTCCCGGCTGTGTCCTGGGTATCTCAGTGACAGAATCTTCATGTACAGGACCTGTTATCCTGGTCTGAGCCTGAGGAATCCCACAGGCTTGTTTTCCCCAGCAGTGAAAGGAGTCCTCGAGCTGCAGCTATAGACTCCTACAGGGACCCTGCTAGTCCCAGAAGCAATTTAAAGTTTGGAATGTTGAGTGTTCATAGGACACTGGGGCTCAGCATACTGGGGACTCCAGGGACCACATCCCTGCCATCAGTTGCAATCAGAGGCAGTGACTGGGACATGGCCAACTGGAAATGGAGAGGCAGGCACAGAAATGCCAGCTTCCTTCTGAGCCTTCCCTGGGGTCTCGGAGAAGCCAGTGTCCTGCCTCACTGGCTAAGGCTGAAAGATTTGTTTGTTTTTTTTTAACTACTTATCAATTTATTTATTTGTTTGGCTGTGCCAGGTCTTAGCTGCAGCCTGCAGGATCTTCAGTCTCCACAGTGGCATGCAGGATCTTTTAATTGCAGTATGTGGGATCTAGTTCCCTGACCAGGGTACGAACCTGGACCCTCTGCATTGGGGGAGCAGAGTCTTAGCCACTGGACCAGAAAGGAAGTCCCTGAAAGTTTTGGGTTTTTTTAAACCATGAATTAATGTTATTTTTTCAAAAGTTTCTTCTGGTTCATTTGATATAATCATGTGATTTTTCCTAATTAGCCTGTTAATATGGTGGCTAGGATGCATTGACTGATCTTTGAATATTGAACCAGCCTTGCATTGCTGGGAGGAGGGGATCCTCCTTACCGATGGGCAAGGAGTGGGAATTTCAGCTCCCCACTAAGGCTCTGCTGATCCCCTTCTGGCTGGCACTGGCAGGGGGCCTAGCATTGCCCCCATGCCCTCCACTGACACCATGGGAAGGGGTGGTCTCAGTGGCACAGGCACAAGCCCTGACCCTCCCGGAGGCCCCTTCTGATACCACCCAAACAGGAAGAAGAAGAGCTTCCCACGTGGTCTCTACTGACTCTGTGCTGGTGGGGAGGACCTGTTACCGCCCAGCATGCCATCTTCCTCTTCAGCCTCCTCTGATACCACATTGGCAGGGGAGTGGTTGGATTGCCTTGTCAGAGCTTGGAGAATAGAAGTTTAGGCTGTCATCTGCTCAGCCTTTGCTGGTGGGGTGAAGCTGGGGCCATTGTTTTTTTTTTTTTCTGAGGTGTTTGGCTGGAGTAGAGTGCTTATTGTCAGGAATTAAATTTTATCAAGTACTTTTCCTACATCTATTGAGATGTGATCATTTGGGTTTTCTTTTTTGGTTTGTTGATGTCATAAATTTTTAATGTTCACCCTATCCATGCTTTTTTGGGGGGATGAATGCAACTTGTTCACAGAGTATTATCCTCTAAATGCATTACTCTCTTTGTTTTACTGATTTTCATAATTTGGCTTTTTGGCATCAATGTTCATGGAGAGTACAGGCCTGAGAAGAGTTTAGTCCTTTTGCTTTATTTAAAAAAGAGCCTGGGATTTGACTAAGACTCCCATCCAAGTACTAACCAGGCCCAACCTTGTTTAACTTCTGAGATCGGATGAGATTGGGTGGTACAGCCATAGATTTAATCAAGACTGGTTTGCAGTTTCTTGTATCTCAGTTGGAAGTGATCTCCTGTGTAATATAAATATAGCATTGCAGTTGGAGTGTGCAGTAGTCAGCAAGAGAATGTGACTATATAAAGATACTTTTCCTTTGGGCTTTGTAACTGTCAAGACTTTGGAAGTTTCTAGATAGAAAACTTATTCCAACCAACATAATACCAATACAAACTTTAATGCTCATAAAACTGAGAAGTTCAAAGGTGGATTCAGTCTCAGGCATAGTTGGAATTAGGGACTCCACATGTCTTTAGGACTCTCTGTCCTTTCATCTGGTTCTTATCTCTACTTGTGTTTTCCTGGCTTCATTTTAAACAGACTTACTCACATGCTAGAGAAGAGAGCTGTCAGCAGCCTAATCCACATTCTTCTGTTTTAGTCTCCAGATGAGAACAGAGCCCTGGCCAACACGTTAGACTGTAGCTTTGCAGAGGACTTGCTTGAACTCCTAACTCATAGAAATGGCAAGATTATAAATGGGTATTGTCTAAGGCCACTAAGTAGTGATCTGCAATGCAGCACAGAAAGCTAATATGAACCCCTTTTCTTCTTGCTCCAATTGAAACATGCTGCGGAATGGTTTTGATTAGTTTGACCAAGGTCACATGCTTTCGCTCAGACTGATTGCTGTGGCCAAGGGTGGGTGTACTATAGTTGGCAGTCCCCTGGAATCACATGATGAGAGTGAGAGGGAGCAGTTTCCTCCGCAAACAATAGATGCACAGTACAGATGTAAGTGACCTCTGTGAGGGCATCCTTAGAAACTCCAGCAATGCTGTGACTGACGTGTACCTTTTAGCAGAGGTCACAAATTGCAACCCATAGCCAAAAGTGGCTGAGGAACAAATTTTGTTTGATCTTAGAATTCTTACACTGTGGTAGAATTCTGGGAAGCACTCAGCTCTGCAAGCACCAGAGGGGAACGGGGAGACTACAGCAGGGGGAACAGCTCTTTGCATTCCCTCCCCTTCCCCTTCCCGAATTCCTGCCTGGCAGAGGTTGGCTGGAGCTTAGCAGGAAGAGGCAGTTAGCTCCTGCTTCCCCACCTGGTCCTTCCCCTTAGTTACAGTCCCTGTCCGGCATCTGGAATGCTCTGATTGAAACTGTTTGAGTGATTATGTTATCGACATGTTGCCTGTGATCATCTTTGATGTTTGATTTGGTCATATTTTGTGATAACCTCCACTGGATACTCAACTGTCTTGAAGATTTTAGGGATTGTCCTAAACTGAGAGAAATGGTCACCAGTAGTAATCAGGTATGTAATCAGCCATGAAATTAAAGGATGATTTCTCCTTGGAAGGAAAGCTATGACAAACCTAGATAGCATATTAAAAAGCAGAGACATCACTTTGCTGACAAAGGTCTGTATGGTCAAAGCTATGGTTTTTCCAGTATCATGCACAGATGTGAGAGTTGGACCATAAGGAAGGCTGAGCGCCGAAGAATTGATGCTTACGAATTGTGATGCTGGAGAAGACTCTCAAGAGTCTCTTGATCTGTAAGGAGATCAAACCGGTCAATCCTAAAGGAAATTCATTGGCAGGACTGATGCTGAAGTCCAATAGTTCGGCCACGAGATGTAAAGAGCTGACACATTGGAAAAGACCCTGATGCTGGGAAAGACTGAAGGCAAAAGGAGAAGGGGTGGCGGAGGGTGAGATGGTTAGATAGCATCACTGACTCAATGGACATGAATTTGAGCAAACTGCAGGAAATTGTGGAGGACAGAGGAGCCTGGTGTGCTAAAGTCCATGAGATTGCAAAGGCAGACATGACTTAGTGACCGAACAACAACAACAAAGTAATCAGTTAGAAATTAATCTGCACATTTAGTGGTCTGGTCTAAACTCTTTGGTTATCTCCAAAACCAGGGCTAGAGTAAAACGTGGTTTTTGTTTCTTCTTTTTTCTTTCTTTTTTTTTTTTTGTCAATTGAGAAAAACTTCCATCTTATCATACATAATAAAAATTTTAAAGACATATTTCAGTTCAGTTAACTCCAGTCACTCAGTCATATCCGAGTCTTTGCGACCCCATTGACTGCAGCACTGCAGGCTTCCCTGTCCATCCCCAGCTCCTGGAGCTTACTCAAACTCATGTCCATCGAGTCAGTGATGCCATCCAACCATCTCATCCTCTGTCGTCCCCTTCTCCTCCCACCTTCAAGCTTTCCCAGCATCAGGGTCTTTTCCAATGAGTTAGTTCTTCGCATCAGGTGGCCAAAGCATTGGAGTTTCAGCTTCAGCATCAGTCTTTCCAATGAATATTAAGGACTGATTTTCTTTAGGATTGACTGGTTGGATGTCCTTGAAGTCCAAGGGACTCTCAAGAGTCTTCTCCAACACCACAGTTCTTGGGGGATAATTGCTTCACAGTGTTGCGCTGGTTTCTGCCGTACAATGAGAATCTGTCATAAAGATACATACATCCCCTCCGTCTTGAGCCTCCCTCCCACCCCCACATCCCACCCTTCTAGGTCGTCACCAATCACTGAGCTGAGCTCCCTGCGCTGTTCCGCAGTTTCCCAGTAGCTGTCTGTTTTCACAGGGTGCTGTATTTATGTCGATACTCCTCTTTCAATTCGCCCTACGATTTGCTTCGCCCCGCTGGCTGTTCATTCTTCTGAGGTCCTTTGATGAGTGAGCCTTTCTGTTTGCTTCCAAGCCCCGGGCTTGGACCTTTTCCCAACAAATAGAATGGACCTGCTCTCAGGATGGGAGAGTGGATGTAGCATGGGTCATCCCAGCCTGTTAGAAACAGTTTTGGCTCTGAATGAGGGCACATGGAGGATACCCCGGACTGTTCTGAAGCTTACAGTCGGGCCTTTTCCTCCCTCCAAAATGAAAACATATCTTAAAAAGTTCTTCTGTTAATTCATGACCATTGTAAATGTCTGATATACTCAAATTCTTTATGTATTTTTCCTAGGTATTTTAAAGTTGTTGTGACTGGTGTAAATTATATACAATCACTTTAGTTTAGCACTTGATTACAATTTGTTCTCAGTAAACAACAATATCTTACTTACTAAATAGTTTTCTTCTTTTCTGTGTTTCATTCCTCATTTATTTTTCTGATCTGGTTTAATTAGCTAGACTCTGCAGAATGATGCAGATATTGAGAGATGTCCTAAGCCAGCTTGTAAGCATGTTACTAATGTTTTGCCATAAAGTGTACCCTTTGCTGTTGTTCTGATCATTTCATTCATGTCAAGGATGGATTCCTCTATTCAAATCTACTACTTTAAGAGAGTCAGAAATGGATGCTAAGTTTTACCAAATTATTTCTCAACATTTGTGGGTGAGATTACTTTTCCTTTTTTAATCTGTTAATAAAATGGTTGCAGTAATTGATCTAACGTTCAAAACCTTGCAATTCCTTAAAAAAAAAAAAAAAAAAGGCGACCACTGGGTAATATATATTATCTGTTTAGTATATAGTGATTTAAATTTCCTCGGGTTCAATAAATGAGTTTTTTCATTTGATCAAATTTCTTTGTTCTTTCATAATCCTCTAATTCTTTCAAAAACTTCAGCCTAATACTTGTTGGTATTTATTCTTAAATTTTCAACAAGCATATTAAGACTTTTGCTGCATTTCAGTATCAGTGCAATGGACTGTATTTATAGGAACCCCTTTCCACCATATCCTTCGTAAGATGAAGCCTTCAGTGGGGCGTAACTTTCTCTTTCTCCATTTCCCAGCTAGATGAAATCATCTAAAATTATAACTGGAGCTCTATCATTGCTTCATTATCACTATTTACCTCAACATGATTGCTAATAATTCCTTCATGTATTCATCTTTGCAAAATTGGTATAAGAATTGACTAGATTTGAATGGTCATGTATTTCATCATTTCCCACTCTTTCTTCTATCATTGCCTTTCAACTTTTTGTTTTTTTTTATTTATTTATTTTTTGTTTTTGTTTTTTTGACAGGAAATAGCATTTATTGGTGAGCATGATTAAGAAGGGAACAGAGCTGATGCTCATGAGTGCAGGGCCCGCCATTTGTCCAGGGGACCACGATTAGGGATGTATTTGACCCCACAGCCATCCAGGATGAGTCGCTTTTCTGCCACCATGTTCTCAAATTCATCCGCATTGAACTTGGTAAATCCCCACTTCTTGGAGATGTGGATCTTCTGACAGCCAGGGAACTTGAACTTGGCCCGGCAGAGGGCTTCAATCACATGCTCCTTGTTCTGCAGCTTGGTGCGGATGGACATTATGACCTGGCCAATGTGGACCCTGGCCACTGTGCCCTGGGGCTTTCCAAAGGCACCGCGCATACCTGTCTGGAGTCTAGACTGAGAAACAGCAGGCCAGTCATGAATGCCCACTGGGAAGAGTTGTCTCCAAGGTCCCTTAGGGCTACCTGTGCAGGCAACAGGCTGCATACACTACCAAGGAGGCTGCTGTTTGCAGCCATTGCAATTTTTTATTTTTAACTGTTTGTTAACTTCTTTTCATGAAGAGATTGTATGGACACGCGCTTTCTGTGTTTACATATGATAGCAAGTGTCTTTTAAACCCTTGTATCTGTATCTGCAGCGATAAGGGATGTGTAGAATTCAGGACTCACAACCCATTTCCTTGCCCTCAGAACTTCACAAACCTTCCAACATCTACATTTAGAGTTGGGGAACAGCAGGACATTGGCAGACTCTCATTCCTTCTTAGGAAATATGCTTTTCTTCTGTGGAAAAGTCTGCAGAATTATTTTGGTATGTATAGGGATTAAAATTTATCTTTGAATCTAGGTAGGTGGGTCTTTTGCTATAATTTCTTACTGGGTGTTTGATGAACCTTTTATGAACAGAATATCTAAAACTTCCATTCAGTGAAAAAATTTTTAGTTATTATTCATCTTTCATCTGTTCTGTGTCCTCATGAATTCCATACTGGATCCAAGTAAGTGGGATTGTTTCCCCTGAGCAAATGTTGTTATTTCTCAGTTATCTTTTCTCCTAGCCTCCTTTTTTAGACTGCTCGTATTGATTCAATACCCTCTTGAATTCCACTGAAAAAAACTACTGAGAATTTTCTTTAATTTTCTGACCATCTTCCTGAAATAACTCTTTTTCAGCAAAGGTTGGTTGCTTTGAGTGTTAGTTTCCTCTCTGTTGGATTAAAAATTCATATCAACTGTCAGAGGTTTTCTATTTTGCCCATTCTTTTAGCTGCGCTTCTAGATTGAAAACTCTAGGGAATTCCTCACCAGTCAAGAAGGTGATTCTTACATGTCTCCTCCTTCATCTCTGGGCACCACTGCCTCTCCCTCTGAATACTGACCGCGTGGCTTTGGGGATTCTTAGGTACAAAGGCAAGTGATGGTCACCTCTTGGCTGCACACTTGGTCAAGCCAGGTCAGGTAGTTAATAGAATTTATTTGATTACCCTCCACATTTCTCAGTTTCCACAATCCTCTGATGACCCATGGGAAGCCAATGTTATCTAGGGAAAGAACCCAGGGGTGAATAACATTTTCAGAAAAGGAAAAGAAAAAGAAAAAGGCCTGAACCTTTGTATTAGTCTGCCACACCTTGTTTTTCTCTCTGCTCCAAGGATGTAAATGATTTTCTAATTGGGCCCTTGGTTAAGGGCAAGGGAAAGAGGCTAATTACGGAGACATAGGAAGAGAATGATTCAGGAAACAGTTTCAAGAATTAAAATGACAATAAAAATAAAGTACAATGAAGATAAAGATAAAAATACTACTGTTATTTGATATGGAGTAGGAAAAGTTGACAGGTGACCATAAAAGTATGGACCCATTCAAATATGCTGAGCGAGCCAATGAGTGACTGAATTATAGACTATGAAAAGCTCTATAAAGTAGAGCTTTTATGAATTAGAAAATAAAACTTGAAGAGCTACTTTTTTTTGACATCAGTTTGTTCTGTATGCATGGAAGATATAGAGAAGTAAAAAGCTAGATCAGCAAGAATATACTTTTGTATAATTGCCTATAGATTGATGGGAAAATTCACACTGACTGCTTTCTAGTCACACAGAGTTCTTGGGTATAATGAGGTTCTGAGTAATTAAATTTACCTATGGAAACTTGCATGAAGTTATCCCTTCATCTTATGCTCTTGAGACCCTCAGGTGAGAGAAATCAGGGAGCAGGAACCATCAGGACCCCTCCACCATCACCAAGTGAAGCGTTTCTGACTCACCAGGTTCCCCACAGCAGCCTTCACATCCTTGTTCCTGAGGCTGTAGATGATGGGGTTGAGCATGGGGGTCACCACCCCATAGAAGAGGGAGGTGAGCTTGTCTCCAAGGTTCTGTTTGTCTGCCCCCAGGGGGTCCTTGGATTTGGGCTTCCCATACATGAAGAGGATGGTCCCGTAGAAGAGGAACACCACTGTGAGGTGGGCAGAGCAGGTGGAGAAGGCCTTTTTCCTCCCCTCTCCTGAGGGGATCCTCAGGATGGTAGCAATGATGAACACATAGGAGAAAAAGATGAACAGAACTGGGATGCCCAGGAGGATCACATTGGCCATCGCCATGCTGATCACATTGATGGAGATGTCAGCACAGGCCAGCTTCAGGACAGCCAGGATCTCACAGGCGAAGTGGTGTATGACGTTGTCCCCGCAGAAGGGCAGTTGCATTGCTAGGGATGTCTGCACAGTGGCACTGGTGCTTCCAGCTGCCCAGGAGCCAGCAGCCATGGGCACATAGACAACCTTGCTCATGACCTCAGGGTACCTTAGAGGGTTGCAGATGGCCACGTAGCGATCAAACGCCATCATGCCCAGAAGCACACACTCCGTAGCTCCCATGGCAAAGGAGAGGAACATCTGCACAGCACAGGCTGAGAAGGGGATGGTTTTCCTGGGGGTCAGGAAGCTGTCAAGGATGAGGGGCACTGAGGAGGTTGTGTAGCAGATGTCCAGGAAGGAGAGGTTCCCCAGGAAGAAGTACATGGGCGTGTGTAGGCGGGAGTCAAGGATGCTCACCAGGATGAGGAGCCCGTTGCCCAGCAGGACCACCAGGTACACGAGCAGGATGAACACAAAGAACGTTTTCTCCAGCTTTGGGTGGGCCGAGAGGCCCAGGAGAATGAACCCCACCACGGGGGAGGTCTCATTGGACCTGTCCATAGTGCCTCTGCTCTTTCACCTGTTTGAACTCAAAAAGCCAACTTCATGATTCTCTGATACCTAAAGAGGCCAGGAAACCAGTGAGGAAACTTGTCCTGCTGAGCACTTAGGGAACTCTTCTAGCAAT
Organism: Dama dama; assembly: GCF_033118175.1. Classification (NCBI taxonomy): domain Eukaryota; kingdom Metazoa; phylum Chordata; class Mammalia; order Artiodactyla; family Cervidae; genus Dama; species Dama dama. Next base: position 66,646,492 of record NC_083709.1, read on the forward strand.
CTGGGTAGTTCTTTGTGTTGTTCTAAGTAAAATGGAGAGAAATTTTTCAAAATCTACTTTATGACGTTTGGCTGCCCATGAAAGTGTTACCAGATTGGACTGAATTTTTCTAATCATGTTCAAGGTTGATATCACACATTTACTTCAAGTTATACCGTGTATGGCCAATTTATTTTAATCAATTTTTTGAGAAGTGTTACATTCCCTTTGTATGATTTCACCTGCTTTGAGGTATAGGACTGGTGGAAATAACTCATCTCCTTTGTGCTTAATTCCTGAACATTCCCCTCCAAGCATTTTTGGATGTTACATTTCTCCTCTTTCACAGTTCCCTCTCTTACAGCCCCCAAGCCCCTGGGATATTCATTCCTTTATTCCTTCACTCACCTTCCAAAGCTCCTCAGAAGCATTTACCCAAAGAGCTGGCCTTTGCCAATCACTCATGGCCTGGCAACCGTTAAGTCCCTTTTCCTCTCTGGCCATCGGCTCCCTCATACTCACTCGGGAATGGATTGTTTTGAAAGGTATTCCATCCCAGGCACTAAATGACCTCTTGAATTTCTTGCTCTTGAACTTTCTGTCACACACGAAGATGTCCTTTTACTTCAAATTCCCCACATGCCACTTAGTCACAAGACATAAAGTCAGAAATGATGCTGGGTCCACAACAGTTAATGTATATAGTATTGTGTGTGTGTATATATATATATATATATATATATTGTGTGTATATGTGTATACACACACACACACACACACACACATATGGTGTTCTCTTACCTTTTTTGTAAATAGGTCGATAAAGAAAATCACTTTTCTTCTGCCTGAGGATAGTCCAGAAGCCTAAAATAGCCAATCGAGTCTGAAAGTAGCAGCCAGAGGCGTTAGCCCCTGAGATGGATGAAAGCTAAGTTTTCTTGGCTATGCTCTGTTTCAGAAAAAATACACAAAGGACTGTCCATTGCAGACATGAAGCCATTTAAATCCCACTCTGCTCCTGGGATTACTCTAGTCCCTGAAGTGATTTAAAATTTAGAAGTTGAAGTGACAAAATTTGGAAACTCTATACATCTGAGATTATGTCCCCGAGATCCAATTATTCTGAAGTCCCTCGAGAAGCACTTCCTTTCCCCCTCCCCCTCTTTGTATCCATCCTGCTGAGCAGTTAGAAAGCATTGGAGAAGAAGGGTCATTCTGGTCCTGCCAGAGTTAACCTGACGCCCCAGTCAGTGAGAACTCAGCAGAGCCCACAATAGAGCTGGGAGGATGTGAAGCCCACAGGACAAACCCTTTAGCACCCCTGGCATTTCCAAATTTAGGATCTCAGGACTGGAAAAAAGCAAGTGACTTAGAAGGTTCCCTCTTCTCTGTGTCCCACCAAATAAATTCAGAGTGCCTACAATAGGCCAGGCCTTCACAGAGCATTGGGGGCTCATAAATGAATCTGGTTTCATAGGTAGTGCAGCTCTGGATCCAAAAATGGCCAGTTGATTTGCAGAAATGATGTCCTTTTGTTTGGAATCTTTCTTTGGTGCATGTGTCTTACCCTCTCCAGAGAATAAATTTTTGTTAAGGTAGGTAAGGGACAGTCAACCAACTTCACAGAATGAGGGAGGCGGTCTGGGACCTGTGTTTCTTAGAGGTTTTTTGCCCAGTCCTCCTTATTTCAGCAGCATCCCTCTTTATCCTTGGTCCCAGAAGGACTTGGTACAGCGGGTCCTCTGTGCTGTAGGTCTGGTTGTGGCTCAGCTCTCCTAGTTTATGGCCTAGGATTTGGCTCTATCAGATCAGCTATGGAAAAGGCCACTAGACCATTCACTTTCCAGTGTTCAAAAAGTCTTCACTCTGATATCTCCCTTCTTCTCCTTAACCTTGTTGATTTAGTCATTAAAAACAAAATTAAGCAAAACAAGAACATATTATGGTAGTTTTTGCAGGTTTCACAAAGGAGCAAAATTAGATGCGTGTGTTCAGTCCTCCTTTATGCCTCAGTCCTGATACCACGCAGTTTCTAACACCCTCAGTTATTTCTTTATATTTGTTAGTCATTGTTTCTTGTCTGTTTCTCTCCTGCTAGAATGTCAGTTTCACAGAGGCAGAGGTTTTTTCCTGCATTGTTCACAGATGTATCCTAGATGTATGAAAAATGTACCAGGCTCACAGTAGGCATTCAATGAACAGTTGCTAAATGAATTAATAAGTGAATTTGTGACCTACTTTTGTTTTCTTTTTTGCCCCATGTTAACTCTTATTTTTTATATTTTCTTTATCTCTTTCCATCTTTTTAATTTCTATTTTTGTAAACATTTTATAATGTACATCATAACATATTGACATAGGACATCTATACATTAATAAATGAACAAACAAACATGCAGTGTAAATTGTTAGAAAGCATGATTTTAATACCCTGGAGACTGTTGACCATAGAGACCAAGCTTCTGGCTGTGGTTTCACCCTTTCAAATATTCAACAAACCTCTCTTAAACTTCGGAAACCTCTATCTTGAGCAGAGCAGCATTGCAGAATTCAGGACTTTTCACCCTCATTCAGAGAAGACCTGCTAGCTTCCTTCTTGTCTGCAGCATATGCCTTTTTTGATCAGAGACCACCCATGGTGAACAGGGACTGGTGACTGTGCTCACCAAGATTTCGGAAGGTCAACCCTGAGCTGTAAGATGCCTTTGGAGTCCTTCTTTCCCTCTCCTCCCTCTCTGGGTTTCTCCCTGAACTGTTCCCCAGCCCTTTGCCCCCCAGTACTCTATGTATGTGGAGAAGGCAATGGCACCCCATTCCAGTACTCTTGTCTGGAAAATCCCATGGACGGAGGAGCCTGGTAGGCTGCAGTCCATGGGGTCACTAAGAGTCAGACACGACTGAGCGACTTCACTTTCACTTTTCACTTTTATGCATTGGAGAAGGAAATGGCAACCCACTCCAGTGTTCTTGCCTGGAGAATCCCAGGGATGGGGTCGCACAGAGTCTATGTATGAGCTTGGGTCTCCTCGGGAAAGCTCGGGAGCACGAGGAAGAGAAGGGCACACGCCAGTGCCTCAGTTGTTCCAGTCGGCCCAAGTACTGCCAGGCACACAGGAATAGAAATACATATCAAAGGGACAGCTTGACTCATTTCTGCTCTTTACAGAAGCTGTCCGTGGTAGCTCGTGACATCTTACTACATTGATGTAACTTTAAGTCCTCTCCATCCTTTTCCGGAATGAGGATATATACTTAGGGGAAGAAGTCAGTGAGGTTAAGTAAAAATTCTGTAGATCTTAATTTAAATTGTACATATGTATTCCACTGAAAAGGCCTAGAAACTTTTGACATCTCGATAGCCCCCCTAGCACCCAGATTGTGGTTTTTGAATACCAAAGGAAACAAGAGCTCTTTAGAAAAAATGGTTGTTTCCAGGTCTGGAGAGGAACTGTCCATGTTGAGCCTGGAACAACTTGACATAATTAGAAAGCAAGAATCCATCAAAGATACCTGGGCCCCGTCAAAAGATCTCAGGAGCCCGTGGGCTCATCACCACACTGAAACCTCTCAAGTATGTAGATCTGATCATCAATTAATAGGAAACACAGGTGCAGATACTACAGGACTATAATCAGCAAAATATAAACTAAGGTTCTGCGACATTGTGATTTATACAAAATATATATTTGTCCATTCAGATGACCAAGATATTTTTATCACATATATTTGGACTTTGTCCACAGCTTCTGGCTCACAACTGCCAAGTCCTTCACAGCTCTTAAAATCCTTGGAATTTCCTTAGCGATAAGAGCAATGGGAGCAACTTCCATCATAGTGTTTGGTCTTTAATCCTGTTTCTGAAAAACACTTTAGAGCCATAAAGTGAAGGGGGTATCTTGTTATTCTTAACAAGCCCAGTTCAGCCACAACTGGGTTTATGTTAACAAGGTGACTTCTGGAAAGCACCTAAGATTGAAGTTGATTGTTAGGGGAACCAACTCTGAGTAGAGGGTTGAACTCTCAGTCTTAACCCCTGATTTCCAGGGAGAGGAGGGCGGCTGGAGGTCACATTGATCACTACTGGCTGGTGATTTAATCAATCATGCCATTAAAAACCCCCAATTTTTTTTTGTATACAAACTCTATTATAATTTTCTATGTGTTTTACGGCAAGAAAAAGATTGGGAAACATTAAACTAGAGAGATGGACAGGGGAGGGAGGCCAATGGGAAGATTTCAGAGAAGTTACATACAGTATAAAACAAACTTCAAGATTACAACCATGATAAAGAGAGGAGCTATAATCTAACCAAGGTCTGGTTCCAAAGTTTCTGATGCTAACACAATATGTGCCACCTCATCCACCTACTATTCTCCATGATTTTGCTAAGTATCACCAGTGTCCAGGATTCTAAAAAGATAACACATTTTACTTGAGCATTGGACTTTGCATGGTGTCACAGTTTGGTTTTGCCCAGAAGCAAACTCTGAGACAGAGATTGGAGCTCAAATGGTTTATTAGGGAGAGCTCTTGGGTTCAATACTGGTGGAAGGGAGGATGAGGATGGAGGGTTGGGCAGAGAGGGATGACAGGCTGTGGTGAAGTCTCAACAAAGGCCTCAGTCAACACCACAGGGGACCCTGGTGCTGGGATGGTTGTTCAGAGTTGTCTCTAGTAGGAAGAGGCATTTATATCCCTTCACCAATCAGTCATTGGATATGGGCTGCCTTGGGGAAGGGAGTTTGACCTTGGGTGAGTCAGGTCTCTTCAGCTAAGAGCCCTCTTATCGAATTTCCAAAGATGACTGACAGCTGAAGGCTGTCTGCCAGCAGCTCTTTCAATAACTGGAGGAATACCTCCTTGGGTCCTTAAGAAAGATGTGGGTGGGAACTGGGCATAGATCTCCAAGCCAGAAACCAGTGAAATGAAGTATGTTGAAAAGGAAGATTGCTCTGCAAGTACCTTTCATTTTTAAGTAAACTCTGGATTATAAAGGTCAGAACTGATCTCAAGTTGAGGTCCTCCTCCCTTTAGTGAGCTGAGAAGGGCATGGGTGGACTCTGTGCTCAGTAGGGAAAGGCACATCCCCTCAGGGTGGGACAGGTAATACTGGGTATGAAAGGGTGAAACGGGAACATGCCCTGCGCTCCCACAGCCCGGAGACTGTTGAGGGGACCACAGGGCGGTGACTGTGTCCAGGTTTCTCCCCTCAATGCACAGGAAAGCACTGTGGGGCCACAAGAGTATGGCTGGCCAATTCTCAGGCGGGAGGAGCCCAGGACGTCCAAGCAAGGCAGGCTGAGAGCATGTGTTTCCATCGCAAAGTTTTGATTCTCAGGGAGAAATGGGCCTCTGATCGCCTGGAGGAAAATGAGGCCATTTCCTTCCCTTACGTGTTTTGTCCCCTTCTGTGTTACTGCTGACTGAGACCCTCACACATTCTACCTCTGGAACACTTGTCGGTACATGTGAATGGGCCCCACCTTTCAGTTTTATCACCCGGTCCTCAGCCCAGCCGCCTTGCTCCATCTCTTACTGGACACATCTGAGCATCTTGACTCCAGCATTCCTCAAATCATGGTGCTGCCCCCAGCCTGCTCTTCCCATAGAACCATCCTTTAACTCTCCAGACTATAGGACCAGACTGTGTACTCAGGATTCACTGGGGCAGGAACACAAAGCTTGTATCCAGATGCGAGGCGAAGACCCTCCACACACGTGTTGCAGGATTCACCTTACTTGCCCTCAGAAGAAGCGCCCTGTGTGTAATCTACAAGGTCCCAACTTCTCAGTCTCAGAGACAGCTTCTTTCTCATATCCAGTCTCAACCTTGCCTCCAAGAAAAATAAAATGTGAAGATGTGCCACTTCACCTACAGGGAAGACTATTTTTTCTACTTGCTGTGTCATGAAATTTCACCCCACACTGGCTTCAGTGCCTCCTTTTAGAGCAGGATTTTGAATCTTTATGTAACACAAAGGTAAATTAGTCTGTTTTTCTCAAAGCAAAGGAGCAACTTGCTCACAAAGGTGAATTCAGGCCTGCCCAGTAGAGAAGCAGGAACATCACAAATTGTTCTTTTAGCTTCATTTCACTTCCATCCCCTCAAGTCACACTCCCATCAGGTTTTAGGTTTCATTGTTTCTAAAAATTAAGTCCAGTAATGGCTAAAATTCTCCCTTGTATGTGTAATTCAATTTTCTGGTGATGACTCTTTACACATATCTTCTTTGGGAGGCACATTCTTCTGAGATTCACAAGTGAAAGCAGCCAAGAGACATAGAACTACAGGAACATCTGTCCTCCAAACATCACCAGGTGAAGCATTTCTGACTCACCAGGTTCCTCACACCAGCCTTCACGTCCTTGTTCCTGAGGCTGTAGATGATGGGGTTGAGCATGGGGGTCAGCACCCCATAGAAGAGGGAGGTGAGCTTGTCTCCAAGGTCCTGTTTGTCTGCCCCCAGGGGGTCCTTGGATTTGGGCTTCCCATACATGAAGAGGATGGTCCCGTAGAAGATGACAACAACTGTGAGGTGGGCAAAGCAGGTGGAGAAGGCCTTTTTCCTCCCCTCAGCTGAAGGGATCCTCAGGATGGTGGTGAGGATGAAGACGTAGGAGACAAAGATGAGCAGAACTGGGACCCCCAGGAAGATCACATTGGTCACCCCCATACTGACCACATTGATGGAGATGTCAGCACAGGCCAGCTTCAGGACAGCCAGGATCTCACAGGTGAAGTGGTTGATGACATTGGCCCCACAGAAGGGTAACTGAATCGCCAAGGATGTGTGAACCAGAGAAGCAACACCACCAAGAGTCCAGGAGCCAGCAGCCATGGGCACATAGACAGCCCTGCTCATGACCACGGGGTATCTCAGGGGGTTGCAGATGGCCACATAGCGATCAAATGCCATCATGCCCAGAAGCACACACTCGGTGGCCCCCATGGCAAAGGAGAGGAACATCTGCACAGCACAGGCTGAGAAGGGGATGGTTTTCCTGGGGGTCAGGAAGCTGTCAAGGATGAGGGGCACTGAGGAGGTTGTGTAGCAGATGTCCAGGAAGGAGAGGTTCCCCAGGAAGAAGTACATGGGCGTGTGCAGGCGGGAGTCAAGGGTGGTCACCAGGATGAGGAGCCCGTTGCCCAGCAGGATCACCAGGTACACGAGCAGGATGAGCACAAAGAACGTTTTCTCCAGCTTTGGGTGGGCCGAGAGGCCCAGGAGGATGAACTCTGTCACAGAGGCTGTCTGGTTGGCACTTTCCATGGTATGTATCCTCTTTCAACTGAATAAAATGCTCAGTGATCCAGACTCCACATCTGTTGTCTCACACAGATCCAGGGCATCTGGTCAGGAGTTCCAGTCTGGCTGAGTGATTAGAAAACAATTCTGAAAGCAGTCTCTATTTGTTTAAAAAAAAAAAAAAAAAAGGATCAATAAAATTAGAAGCTACCTTGGAGTCATAGAATATCAAATTTACAATGTTTAAAATGATGATTCTGATTATTTAATGCATTTGATCAGAGACAGTATACACAACACATTCGTTTAAGTGGTTCTATGTGCTATATGGCAATTGATCTCATTAAACTTTGGCCGGAAAAATGAATTTTAAGTTTGCTCCATGTTCTTCCAATTTGTGCTAGGTACTAGGGAAATCATTAGCTGTGAATACTCATTCTGTTTCTCCAGATCATTTTCACAGAAAACATATTCCTATTGCTCCCAAGACCTCTTTTCTTTATGAGCAATGCAGACTCCAGGGCTATCCATTCATCTGTCTGTCCAGCCACCTGTCTTGTCCATTCATTCATCCATTCATCTATCCATCCATGTTTGAACGTCGATCCACTCATCAAAACACCTGTTGATCACCCGGTATATGGGTGTGAGAATTTCTGTGAGGAACAGAATGGCCCATGGCCCAGGCATAAATGGCTTCACAGCCTGTCAGAGAGGGTAAGCAGAAGGATTTCGGAGAGGCCAGGACATCCAAACAGGCATGCAGTGTATGCGTAGAACAGGGGACATGAAGTAATCCTTAAGTGGCATAGAATCTAGCTGGGCTTTTAAGGACAAAGGACACTGAACTTGGAGAACTTGGGCCCGTCTCCATGGTAACTTTGTGATCTGGAAATGCTGTTATGTTCCTAATAGTTTGAACCTGATGTTCTATGAAGACAGACAGAGGACTGTCTCCAGAAATCCACAGTGGGTCACAGTTTCTGGAAATCTAGTTCTCTTAGATAACTAAAACAGTGATTTTTTTTCTTCTTTTTTTTTTCCAGTCTTGAATATGTTTGACATATAACATGTAAATTTAAAGTGTACAATGTGTTACTCTGATACATTTATATATTGCTATATGATTGGTGTCGTGATATTTATCACATCACATAATTATAGTACAGTACTGCTGTCTATATTCATTATACCATGCATTAATCACTGGCTTATTTACTATTTGTTGCAAGTTTGTGGGCTTCTCAGGTGGCCCTAGTGGTAAAGAACCACTTCCTGCCATACAGGAGACGTAAGAAATGTGGGTTCGATCTCTGAGTCAGGAAGATCCCTTGGAGGAGGGCACGGCAATCCACTCCAGTATTCTTGCCTAGAGAATCCCATGGACAGAGGAGCCTGGCAGTCTACTGTCCATGGGGTCACAAAGAGTCAGACATGACTGAAGTGATTTAGCACAGCACACATCACATCAAGTATAAAGTAGAGCTGTGCTTGTTGAAATGGGCCAGGAGGGCTCGGAAAGCCTGAGCTGTTCAGCCCATGAAGCCCGCCAGAGACCAGGCCATTGATGAGCAGCTCCCAGAAACTGTTTTCATTGTAGGCAACATAAATGGCACCTCTGGAGCGTAACAGCAGGACAGCTTCAGCCATTTCTGTGGCTATAGTGTGAATGGTGCTCCCTGGAGTTGCACAGAAGAGGCTCTGAAACTGTGGGACCATCTCATCCTAGGGGTGTCTCTGAAGTTAGAGGAGTCCATGAAATGAGACAAAAGTTTCAGAGGCTTCTTGCCATCTAGGTTTTTCTATCCAGGGGGTTTTGAATGGCCCTTGGTCTTTGTGATATCACTGAAATTGTTTCATTTCCTCCCTTTCCAAGCCCCAGCAGCTTCGAAAAATCAAGAAGTTGGAAATACCCCTGCGCTGATAAAAAGTTGAGGATTACTTTTATAAGAACCCTCACTTACCTTTTTTAGGAACCTACTGAGAAAGGGTCCCTATAACCCAGGAACAGTATATGGGCCAGAAATATCATCACTAGTTTGAAAGGTCCAGGCTGAGATGTCCAGCTCTGATGAGAAGAAGGGGTGAAAGCCAGTTCCTCCCACTCTGTCTTACTTCTGTGTTTTAGGCAAACTTTCTAAAGGAACAACCAGTCCATGTAGAAGGCAATTTGAAATCAGAACCGCAGTTGGGACTATTGTGTTCCCCAAAGTGATTAAAAGTTTGGAAATGGAAGCATACAAAGTCAGAGAACTTTTTATACTTTTGGGACAATGTCCCCAAGATCCAATTATGCTGAAAGCGCTCCAGGAAAAGCTTCTTTTTCTCATTCCTTTGTTCCTACTGGAACTTTCTACCCTGAGGCCACTGAAGGGCATCAGGGGAAGCATTTCCATGTGCTGCTTGAATCTGTACAAACTTCAAAATGTTTTAACTTCTTGAAACCAGCAGCTAGGGAGATAAGAATTATTTAGGAATACTCTGTGTTCACAGCATTGTGGAATCAGCCTCTACAGACACACTGCTTATAAACCAAGTGCACAAAGCCATGATTTGGAGGCTTGGGGGAACTTCCACCCAGAGCCATGGGGAAACTTCAAGGAGGAGATATTTTCTGGCCAGGGACAGTAAGGGAGAATTTACACATGAAGAGACAGGCAAAGGATGGAGGAAAGGGATTTACCATCTTGGGGATGGAGGTTGGCATGGGTCTTGGGCTTGATATTTCTCCCACAGCCTCAGTATGTCATATGTTTGAAAAACACCACGGGACGGGAAGTATAGTGGAATCTGGGATGTGATAGCAACCTTTAAGATGATCCCAGTAATTCTTTCCTACTGTATTTCATGGCATTATACAACCCTCTCCCCTTTAGTAACTGCTTCTAACCTAAAGAATGAGTCACACACAACTGATCAACTGAACATCAACGGCAGAACGTGGTTGCTTCTTCTTTTACAAATTAGCCCTTCAAAGATAGGAAGACTATGAGTCATTACAGATGTGCTCAGTTACACTGAAGGTGTGAGCCTGAACTAAGCACAACCATCTACAATAACTCAACAAATAATAGAAATTAAATAGTAATTCAACAAATATATAATAAAATCATGACCAAAAGCTATCCTGACAAATCAGACTCTGCCATCAGTCCAATTAGCCCAGAGAATCTCAGGCCCTCAGATGACCCACTTATAAGAGGAGCTTTTCACTGTTATTTAAGGGAAAGAAATAGTAACAAATACAAGAACAAGCACCCGATAGGATACACCTTCCTTCTGCAGTGAAGCTGCTAGAAAGTGTACTAGACAAATTTGTGGCTTGCCAATAGCAGTCACTATAAAAAGTCTGTATATTTAGACAGACAGATAGTTACTAGTCCACTCTTTTGGGTAAAATCTGCTCACAGTGAAATGCATAAATCTTAAGTTCATTGATAACCCAATAAAATCAATCCATAGAATCAAAGAATGGAATGTAGTTGCCAGTGACCAGGAGGAGGGGCAAATGTGAGTTACTTAAATGGGTATACTTTATGTGAGTTACTTTAAATGGGTATAAAGTTCTAGTTAAGCAGATGATTAAACTCTAGAGATCCATGTACAGCATTGTACCTATAGTCAACAGTAGTGTAATACACACTTAAAATTTTGCTAAAAGAGTATATATCATGTTGTGCTCTTAACCATAATAAAATAAATCTTAAGTATATCATCCAATGAGTTTTGACAGATGTTCACACCCATGTAACCAAATCTTATCATTACAGAATGCTTACAGCACAATCAAGAGTTTTCTCGTGCCCCTTACCAGTCAGTCCTCATTATTATTATTATTAGCAGCCTCCTAATATTTTTCACTCTTTTTAAGTATTATCTTTTCAGAAACATCAAATAAATGGAATCATGTGTAAGTCTTTATATTCAGAATAAGGTTCTTAAAATCTGTCATGTTTTTACATGGTTTTTTAGCTTGTCCCTTTCTATTACTGAGTAGTATTTCATTAAATGAACATCTTTGTTTATCCATCTCCTTCTTGAAGGACATCTGAACTGTTTCTAGTTTTGGCTGTTATGAATAAAGCCATTATTAACACTCTCACGCAAGTCCTTTTGTAGATGTATACTTCAACTTTTCTTGGTTAAATATCTGAGAATGAGATTCTGGATCATAGCACAGGTTAACACTTAGTTTTCTAAGAAATGGATAGGTCTTTTGCCAAAGCATTTGTACTCTTTTACATTCTTATCATAAAAGGATAGGATGTCTCATATCACATCCTTGCCAACATTTCATGTTGTCAGTCTAAAATTTTAGCCATTCTGATGATGTGTAGTGGTATCTCATTGTTGTTTTCATCTGCAGCTGCTAGTGCCTTAGCTTTCAAAAGGCCATTATGTCAACTGTGTTGGGCCAGCTACTTCTGGGTGGTGCATGATGTGGAAGGGTCAGGGGAACCCCTAACCGTGATTCCACAGCAGCGTCTACTTTGGTAAATGAGCCCCTTGGTCTGATGAGATTTTATGCAGGATTCCATGCTGTTAAATCAAGCCTTCCACGAGCTTTCAGAGAGTGATATTTGCTAATACCCTACAGAGAGGAAAGATGACCTATACTCAGACAAGGTGTTGATTTTAGCCAAGGTGAGTCTCTGTCCCTTGCAGAAGGAAAATGGTCTAATGCAATCAGCTCACCACCAGGTGTCTGATGAGTCTTTTCAAATGAAGGTTGGTCTCTTGCTGCCAGTTTGAATATTCAGCTGCTGAAGTAGCTACGTCAGCCTCTGTGAACACGAGGCCCTGATGGTTAGCCCATAGATAGCCTTCTGCTATCCTGGCTACTCAGTTGTACCAATAACAGAGGTTGGATAACATCAACTCCCTGAATCATTTTATTGTTTGTTGAGCCTAGTGGGGAAGATGGAGGCGCTGAAGAATCTCCTGGAACATTGAGTGTTGAGGAAGTGAGAGATACCACACTCAGCTTCAAATAATGAAATACTGCTGTAAGACATTGCCGTGTTCTCTTCAAGGGACCATCCCACTAGAGAAAGGAATCACAGGCTCGGGGAAACTCACATCTGGGGGTCACCTGGGATATACTGTCCTCCCCCTTCGCTGTGCGGATGAATATTTTTCAAGCACAGAGGACACACTCGTGGTCACCCAGCTGTATGTGGGAGGGCAAAGATTTGAACCTAGACCTCCTGTAATACATCAACCCCTAGACATGGTCCAAATTTACGGGTGATAGAATCCACAGAGAGCAAATCTGCTGTAGCAGGAATGGACAATTGATTGCAAGAAGCACTACATGTTGACTTCAGAATGATTATTTCAAAACTGATTTCTAAAAGACTTTTGCAGGGCACAAGACCCGGCACTCTACACATGCGCAGAAAAGAGCATATCTGTTTCACACAAGTTAGTAATCATACTAGATGTGACTTTTATTACCCTCTCCTCAAAGCAAGTAACAATCTAAATTAGTGAAAGATAGAATCTAGTATCAGGATGTAGGGATGTCCTTTGGAGGCAAAAGTGCAGTAATGTGGCCAGATCTAGGGAAAAAAGGAAACCAAGAACTGAGAACACAGGAAGATGCCTTCATCTCCTATCTTTGCTCTTTGGCTGTTCTTTTATTTTTGCAGACTTGTTTTCTGTTTAACACTCTCTGCCAAAATAAACTTTATTCCCTATCTGGACTTAATATATACATTAACTGTATATTATACTATATAATATATATTGGTTTATTATGTACAGTTAGTTCCCCAAGACACATGTTCAAACATGATTTCCTTGTAGCTCCCATGTTTGCATGTTATAGATCCAGCGAGTCTTTGGGCATTAATGACAATCCCCAAAACCTGGCAGAAAGAACCTGCTTGTTCTAGATAGAGTTAGCATCAGACAGCACAGACCTAAGTCCCTCATCTCTGTGGATGAGGATGAGGGGTGACGGGAAAATGCCCAGAGAAATGAGATTGTTAGCTCATAAGCTAGAAATCTAGCCAAAAATGTGCTGCAATCATAAACTGAAATTGACCCAGTTAAGTGTGATTTTGAACTCTATCTGTGTCATGAAGCTCCCGCAAAAGAATTATTTAGCATATTTCATTAATAATAAACACCGTTCATTTATTAATTGAGAGGTTATTCTTTGCTGGTCACTGTGCATTTTTAATATATATGATGCCCCATTTTAATTTAATCCCCACCACAAATCCTTGGGGTTGGTTTAATCATCACTGTTTCACACATTAGCAAACCGAGAGTCTATGATATTAAGTAATGTTTGTAATGTGCCTGAAGTTACATAGTCCGAGGCACTTGACTTGAGTTTGGCTCCACAGTCTATGCTTTTAACCACAGGATCATTACAGATAGATTTTTTTTAGCAGCTGGTGCCCATGTCCGACCCAAATCTTAGATATGATCGAGTATGACCACGGAGGTTTGGATGGTCGCAAACATTAATTCCAGGGGAAGGAAAGGACTCAGAGTATCACTGACCCAATGGACATGAGGTTGAGCAAACTCCAGGAGATAGAGAAGGACAGGGAAGCCTGGTGCACTGCGGTCCACGGGGTCACAAAGAGTCAGATATGATGGAGCAACAGAATAACAACAATGATTAAATAGAGACTTCTATAAAGTTTGCCCTTGGCCTGCGATATCTAATTTCAGTTGGTGTTGAAACAACTCTTCTGCAAATCTGGATAGGAATAGATGTGCTCTATGTACTGAGGAGAAGAAGGAGTTTCCCAAAATTAGCTCTGGGATTTTATATTTCGGATATAAAATTGGCTCTGAGAAACACTCTGAGCCCCTGCAGTGAAAAAGGGGCTAAATATTGTTATTTGGGATGTTTTGGTTTTGGTAATTTTCCAAAATGGCAGATTGGTTTTTGGTTTGGACACCAACTAAGCAATGACTTTTCAGAAAGGAAGTTCAAGGGGGAGGGGACTTATGTATACCTATGGCTGATTCATATTGATGTATGGGCAGAAACAAACACAATATTATAAAGCAGTTATCCTCCAATTAAAAAGAAATAAATTTTGAAAGAAGTGACTTTTCCTCACTGCCATGCTCCCCATTATACAGTGAGTAGAAAACAACATAATTACACATACAAATTGGAGCTAGTCTGCACATGAACAAAGAAAGAAGCAATTTTGTATAAAGTTTTAATTTTTATTGGTTGTTTTTTCAGAATAAAAATAAATTGTAATAGTCACTTATCCTTGCTTCTAGGAGATTTAGCATAGCCCCCTCTTCATTCTAAAGACTTGATGTTCCATTTTCAGTTATTCAGAAAAGCCCTACCTATATGTGCATTTTGGGGGTCAGTCTTGTGGTGAGACTGATGTGGAGGATCATGGAGCCGGCCTATGCTTACCAAGTGGCCATTCCCTAGGGATCCCCTGTGTGCAGAGAACTGCAAGATACACTCACTGCTTTCTCCCACTGTCACTTAGGGAAGCATTTCTGATTCACGAGATTCTTCACAGTGACCTTCACATCCTTGTTTCTGAGGCTGTAAATGATGGGGTTGAGCATGGGGGTCAGCACCCCATAGAAGAGGGAGATGAGTTTGTCTGCAAGTTCCTGTTTGTCTGCCCCCAGGGGGTCCCTGGATTTGGGCTTCCCATACATGAAGAGAATAGTCCCATAGAAGATGACCACCACAGTGAGGTGGGCAGAGCAGGTGGAGAAGGCCTTTTTCCTCCCCTCAGCTGAGGGGACCCTCAGGATGGTGGTGAGGATGAAGATGTAGGAGACAAAGATGAGCAGAACTGGGGCCCCCAGGAAGATCACATTGGCCACCCCCATACTGATCACATTGATGGAGATGTCAGCACAGGCCAGCTTCAGGACAGCCAAGACCTCACAGGTGAAGTGGTTGATGACGTTGTCCCCACAGAAGGGTAATTGTACTGCTAGAGAGATCTGTACCAAGGAGTTAGCTCCACCAGCCAGCCAGGAGCTGACAGCCATGGGCACGTAGACAGCCTTTCTCATGACCACGGGGTATCTCAGGGGGTTGCAGATGGCCACATAGCGATCAAACGCCATCATGCCCAGAAGCACACACTCTGTGGCTCCCATGGCAAAAGAGAGGAACATCTGTATGGCACAGGCTGAGAAAGAGATGGTTTTCCTGGGAGTCAGGAAGCCATCCAGGACCAGGGGGAGTGAGGAGGTTGTGTAGCAGATGTCCAGGAAGGAGAGGTTCCCCAGGAAGAAGTACATGGGCGTGTGCAGGCGGGAGTCAGACACGGTCACCAGGATGAGGAGCCCGTTGCCCAGCAGGATCGCCAGGTACATACACAGGATGAGCACAAAGAACGTTTTCTCCAGCTTCGGCTGATCTGACAGCCCCAGCAAGACGAATCCTGCCACAGTGGATTGGTTGGCCAGTTTCATTTTAAATTGTCTCTTCTACCCTCAGGAAAACTGAGGACAGGAAACACATGTTTATAGGGATCAATATGTCCTTCCAGAACTTATCAGTAAATTTAACCTTTCACATGCTAACTTATAGTATTTGCATTTAAGGGATGAAATTCACTGTTCACAAAAGTTACCTTAAAAGTCAGGATATATCAAATTTACAGCAGGAAATGCAGACCCTGGAAATCTATTCAAGCCATGATATATGATAGAATTTTAGCCTGATCAGTAATGCTAACTCACTTGAAGGTAGGGATGTGTAAGGATGGGTGAGGACTGTAAGAAAGGAACGCTGAGGGTGTGCTGCCTGATCCAGTCCTGCCTGTCCCCACATTGTCCCTGCAGGTCCTCGGGGGCTTCAGGCAATCACATGCTTAGTGATGCTGACAACTGCCATCACCTCACTCACTCTCCTGGCTCTAATTCTGTGCTTGGGTAATACTTTTCTGATGATAATTTGGCTCCATATGGAGTCCTACACAGAATGTGGTGAGCAGAGACGAGGAGTATCAGGGTCTGCTTAGCATCAACATTAGTTACCTGGTGCCTGGTTTATACTTCATTTCTGGTGAGTTTGGTTGGCGACCTCCCTTTGTTGCAATGTAAATAAGGAGTTTCCGGTCAGAAGACCATGGAGTGGTCTTTCTGGTCAGAAGACCACTGCCCGTCCATATCCCCTCTCTCTACCCATGGCCTTTGCCCCCAGAACTGCAGTTCCCTCAGACTTCACCAGCCCCTGGGGCTGGGGAGCAGGGACAGGGTCCAAGGACAAGTGTCCATCATGCCTCCAAGTATGAGCATCAGTGACTTTTGGACCAAGCTCCTTGCTTTTGGAGTGGTTTTGTAAGTCGCAGCTCCTAGCTCAGGCCCTTCTATTCCTGAGCTAATTAAAGCCCCTGCAGTGCTAGACCATGCTTTCTCCCCCACAGAAAAACAGACAATTCTACCCAGCTTTGCAGAGGAGTGGCTCAAAGGAGACATGCATGTAGGATGCACTTCAGTCACCATAGACCAGTAAGTAGGTCTAGTACATTAGAGAAAATCTCAAGCCTAGAGTTCTCACATTAAAGATGAAACTAGAGCTCAGTGAGGACGGGGCTAGGATGGAGCCTGGCTCCTCACTTTCTCCCTTCATCTCTCTGAATGTAGTTTTGTTCCATTAATGCCAGAGCAGGTCTACTGAGGAGCAAAGGACTGATGACGAAGTCTTGGGCATCCTCACTTCCCCAGGACACTCATGTGAAATAGAGGTGTCGCACTTTTCTCCAAGACATCTGCCTCATAGCAGTGTGTCCCTGGGCTTCATTCACATCATCTGTGACTATTACACTGGTGCTGGCTGGGAAACTGGGTGGGAGAAACCAGGCAGAGTCTCAAGCCACCCTCATGCAATTATTAGAGGAGATTAACTGTAGGTGTCAGGAACATTTGAGAAAAAGAGATTTGTTATTCAAGATATTAATACTGTTGACTAGAGAGTGTCAGACTAGGCAGGAATGTTGCAAAATAACTGGTCTTGCCTCTTTCGCCTCCACTGTGTAAATACTTTCTATGAGGCCCAATTTTTCCAATTGCTCCTTTGAATGCCTTGAGTTATGTAAGTACATGGCTCCCATTCCTTGATCAGAGACCCTCTATTGTTGGAAAGTTTTCCTTTAAACTGAACAGAAACTTCCTTTTTCTAATATCATCCCCACTCCTCCACCCTGCTCTGCCCCAAAGTGGGTCTAGACTTCCAGGCCATGCCTGCTCCCTTATCCTTAAAACCCTTCAGAGAGATGGAAGCTGTGACCAGGTCTCCACTCATGCCACCTATCCTCTGCTCCCCACCAATCTGAAGAAGGTTTGGCCACAGAGAGAAACAGGTCTGTGCCCTATGTAGGGATGAGGCCATGGTGGGGACAGGAGCTCACCTGGGCAGGAGGTCGTGGGCAGGGAAGGTGGCTGGGAGGTGATGGCTTGAACTGCCTGCCCTGACCATCCCCTGCTGGTGAGGCTGTGCCTGGAAGCACGCAGGAAGCTCTGTGTAGCTGTCTTGGAGCCGAGCAGTCCCTTCAGAGTTCACAGCAAGTGAATGAGAATTGGGGGTTGGCCGTAGCTGCAGGGGCTCTGATTGCTCCCTTCCCTGGCCTTGTCCACCCCCAATGAGCTAGCAGGAGGGAGGACAGCTCGAGGAACTGCTTCCCGGAGGTCCTGGCAGTCATGCTCTTTGCCCCTGGCCCTCTCTCCAGAGGTTCTGTCAAGGAGCCATGGCGCAATCTAGAGCTCTGGTTGTTTGGGGCCAGTTTTAATCCCAGAAGCAATTTAAAGTTTGGTGGAGGCCTCACAGGAATGTAGGGCCCGTGTTCCATAAACCCAATTAGATAAGCTGCAGACAGCTCTGCAATCTTAACTCGCCAATGTTCCTTAGATTAGGAAGTTTCCGCCCTTGCCTTGCTGACTTTCCTGGGGGGAGAGGAGAGAACTAAGGTCTGATTGTGCTTTGACCACAATGGTGTCTGTTAAAGGGGGCTCTGCCCTTGTCTCTGCAAGGCTAGAGGTGGTCATCCATCTGCTCTAGAGGTGCTGGCCCTCCCTGCAGCCCCTCAGCATCATACTGAGCTGAGTGAGGATTACAGGCTAAAGCAGAGGACATAAGGGGCCTAGAGAACTCTGGGGTTGGTGAAAGAGCAACAGGGTCATGCCGTAGGTGGAAGCTGCTCTGGAGTCGCAGGCCAGGCAGGAGACTGGCTTCTGGATAGTTGGAGATCTCTGGTGGCTAGGAACATGGGATCTTTCAGGTAGTCTCAACTGGGGCCAGGGAGATGAGAGTCAGGTGGTATGGGACATGGCCAAGCCTGCTCAGTAAGCCTGAGGATGGGGTATTTCCCTTAAAAGTGGATGAGGGGGAAGGTTGGGAGGAGGTGAGGAGCTTTGGATTGAAGCCTAATCTCTATCAAAAGCAACTGATAAAGACTGGTCTTAGTTGTGTGTATATATAACTGATCACTTTGCTGTATATCAGAAACTAACACAACCTTGAATATCAACTATACTTCAATTTAAAAAAAATCTGAAAAGAGGGTGCCGAGTCACAGGCACTTGTGAGAACATGGGTCTCACAACCTCGTGAGAGCCATGTTCTTGGGGAATACCTGACCTTGATTAGTGGTGAGCACAGTTCTGAAAATATAAAAACTGACTGCTGATTCATTTAACCGAAAGTCAAATGTAAGCGTACTTGGGGAACAAGAGAAGAAATCTGCAGTATTAAAAAAAAAAAAAGATTTGTTTTAAAGAGAAGTAGGATAATTTGCTAATAAAAAGATCGTAAGTACTGATGCTTCATTGCTAAGAAGATGAACTTGCAGTCCGAGTTCTTTCTGTATCCTTGTCATCCCTGCAGGCATCATAGTCCCTGTTAGTACACTGGAAATGCAGAGGTCTCGTCATAGAGTGTGGGTTCAGCCCCCTCCATCCACGCTTCCATCATCTTCATCAGGCCTGAGAAGAAGGAGCCTTACAGCCCCTGCTTGGGGATCTCTAGCGCCCACAGCTACAGGCTGGCATGGTTAGGGTTATCTCTTAGGGAAAAGTGTCCCCGTCTTAGACCTCGCAAAGAAGTCTACCAGCCACACGCCCCACGTCTTTCTGAGCACAAGAGGTGAAGGTGGGCAAGGGAGAGTTGAAAGTTAATTGGGGAGCGAAGTCTGTGTGTCTTATCGAGCACCTGTGTGCTAATTAAATTTTAGGCACTAAAGCCCAATATATCTGTAACTATCAGGTCCATCTGAAGGCTGTCACAGGCCTAGGGACTCTTAGAGTTCTCACCCCACATCATGTCAAAATGTACCTACATCTCATTTTAAGTATGATCTTGTGGTAAATCTGAAATAATTTTTCTACTTCTGTTATTAAAACTATTTGACTTACAAGTGACGTATTTAATTTGTAATTCTATGACTTCCCAACAATAATCATGAAAGCTCAGGAGTTCCTATAGAAGTACCTAAGTACCAATTGTTTTAAAATACAGATATTTACCCGTTACTGTGGTTGCCATATGTTCCCTTTTGTAGGCATGTAAGTATACAATTATTCAGAGATTTTTAAGGGTTTTTAATTTAATTTATTTTGTTTATAGTTAAGAGCCAACATATTTTCCAGACATCAAACATCATTGTCCTCGGATAAAAGCTCATAGACCTGATACTGCACTCACATGCCCAGGGTGTGACACAGCCCTGCCAGTTCTCTGAGTTGGAGTAAAAATACTCATATGGTAAACACAAATGAAGTTCCACTTATAGAACTGAAAAGTAAGAGAACTGAATTTTTTGTTGTTTTTAGGGGATACTTTTTTCTTTGAACAAAAGGAATTTGTTGAGTTACTTTCCTTGGGAGTCAGGCTGCAGGAAACACTTGAGAAGGACGTGCTCTGAGAACCCCACATGAGATTCATGCGTCAGTGCCGATACTGACCATTATTCTCTGTCCTGGGTTGGGTCTCCCAGGAAGTTAACTCTGGTGCGGAGATTTTCATGCAGGATGCTGACTGGGGAGTGCTGCTAAGATCAACACCTGTGGACTAGGGGGTGGGGAAGGAAGCAGGGCTGAGCAGAGGAAGAACTCTGTCATGAGGAAGCTCTCAGGCTGGGATGGCTCTTTAGAGTCACCCCCATCAGAAGCAAGGAGGATCAGGACTCTACGTTGACAATGACCAATCAGTAGATGTGTGCTGCCTCTGGGAAGGGAATGTGACTTTGGGTGAGGTAACTCTCTTGGACCAAGGGCAGGCCAGCAGAGGGACTCACTGTCAACACTCTGAGAAGCTGAGGCTATGACAGCTTCAGCCCGAGGTAGGTGAGAGTCGGGTCTGAAGGAACACCGCACATCCACTGTATACTCTTTGTATATATAGATATATATATTTATTTGTTTATTTGGCCATGTCAGGCCTTAGTTGCAGCATGCGAGATCTTTGCTGAGTCATGTGGGATCTTTCAGTGTGGTGTGAGAGCTGTCTAGTTGTGAGCAGGCTTAGTTACTCTGCCACATGTGGGATTCTAGTTCCCGGATCAGGGATTGAATCAATGTCCCCTGCTCTGGCAGGTGGATTCTTAACCACTAGACCACTAGGGTAGTCCCCCACTGTACACTCTCAACTATAGTTCCCAATGTGTAACTATGCATATGAATTACCTGGGGGACCCTGTTAAAATGTAGATTCTAACTCAGTAGGTCTGGAATGGGCCCCAAGATTCTACATGCCCAATAAGCCCCCAGGTGTTGCTGATACTTCTGCTCCATGGACCACACTGTGGGTAGCATGACTCTAAACTGAGTTTGCCCCTCACCTGGCATTACTTTGCATTGAGATTTTCAAGCAGCAGTCATCAGAGTGTGCAGATCATGTCATGGGACACATCCCACGATCACTGAGTGGAGTGTTTCTGAACCACGAGGTTCTTCACAGCAGCCTTCACATCCTTGTTCCTAAGGCTGTAGATGATGGGGTTGAGCATGGGGGTCAGAAGTCCATAGAAGAGGGAGATGAGTTTGTCTGCAAGTTCCTGTTTGTCTGCCCCCAGGGGGTCCTTGGATTTGGGCTTCCCATACATGAAAAGAATAGTCCCATAGAAGATGACCACCACAGTAAGGTGGGCAGAGCAGGTGGAGAAGGCCTTTTTCCTCCCCTCAACTGAGGGAATCCTCAGAATGGTGGTGAGGATGAAGATGTAGGAGACAAAGATGAACAGAACTGGGACCCCCAGGAAGATCACATTGGCCACCCCCATACTGACCACATTGATGGAGATGTCAGCACAGGCCAACTTCAGGACAGCCAGGATCTCACAGATGAAGTGGTTGATGACATTGTCCCCACAGAAGGGTAATTGTACTGCTAGAGAGATCTGTACCAAGGAGTTAGCTCCACCAGCCAGCCAGGAGGTGGCTGCCATGGACACGTAGACAGCCTTTCTCATGACCACGGGGTATCTCAGGGGGTTGCAGATGGCCACATAGCGATCAAACGCCATCATGCCCAGAAGCACACACTCTGTGGCACCCATGCCAAAGGAGAGGAACATCTGTATGGCACAGGCTGAGAAGGGGATGGTTTTCCTGGGGGTCAGGAAGCCATCCAGGACCAGGGGGACTGAGGAGGTTGTGTAGCAGATGTCCAGGAAGGAGAGGTTCCCCAGGAAGAAGTACATGGGCGTGTGCAGGCGGGAGTCAGACACGGTCACCAGGATGAGGAGCCCGTTGCCCAGCAGGATCACCAGGTACATGGACAGGATGAGCACAAAGAACGTTTTCTCTAGTTTGGGGTGGGCAGAGAGGCCCAGCAAGACAAACTCCGTCACACTGGATTGGTTGGATGCTTCCATTTCAATCTCTCTTTTTTATCTCTAGGAATACTGAAGGCAGAAAATACATGTTTGATTTCCAATGACTTGCTTAGGTCAATACAGGGGGATCATAATATGTATCTTGTCTCTAATTTTAAGCCTACACTGTGGGATTCAACTAAAAAACCACTAATCTGAAAGCCAGGTTGTGTATCAGTCAAAAGCATGAAGAACAGACTAAAAATCTCATGAAACTTAATAAAATGAAGGACATTTTTGTGTAGTCAACGATTCCTAAAGCAATGTCCTAGGTCTACATATATTGTGTATATCCGGAACTTACCCACAAATCAGAGGCTTCTGAATAACTCTGTCTTTGCCATGTAGTTGGGGTCCTCAGGCTGTCCCAGCTCAGTGATTCTGGCCATTAAGGTCACATGGCCCATTCCTCCAGATATAGTTCCTCTTTACATACCAGGTTTCTATTGTAATTCGACTTCCCAGGTAGTCTTATGGGGAGAGATGTGCTGGCTTAAAAACATGAAGTTTCTCATCTCTTGAGCAGTTTTATTTCTTATACAGTATCTGTTTTACACTTCAATGTTTTATGAGTTTAACAAGTATGAATTAGTTCATTTGATCTTAAACTTCTTTAAAAAATCTGATGAAATCGAATTTTTGGAGCCTGTAACATGGAGCGTCCACCAGAGTCTCCAGAAATTTGATCTGCAGAGCAGGTCTTGTGCGTTGCCCCCATAATCATACCATGCCTGCACCCTGGCTGCTCTCGGACTTGGCCCAGAGGAATAAAACCTTTCCTGACAGTCAGAGCCCACTCAGAATTCACACTCCCAGCCTACATTGAGTGGGACCTTGAGTCACAAGCTGTCTAGTGCCATTTAGATGTTTTGCAGACATTATCACATGTAACTCTACTCAGCCTCTCAGAACATCCAGAGTCACACTGTAGATCATCACAACTTCACTGCCAAAGAAATTAGAGCACATTATCACCACGCCCTGCTGCATGGTTCCCAAAACAACATGGAACTGGCTGTCTAATAGCTGCCTGAGTGCTGGTTACAAATATAGATTGCTAGGATACAGAATTAATATACAGAAATCTGTTGCACATCTTTACACTACAAATGAAATATCAGAAAGAGAAAGTTTAAGAAATCCTGTTTAAAATCACATAAAAAAGAAACATAGGGATAAACTTTGCCAAGGAGGTAAGAGGCCTCTATGCTAAGAACTGTAAAATATTGACAAAGGAGACTGAAGATGATGCAAAAAATGGAAAGGTATCCTATGCTCTTGGATTGGAAGAATTAATATTGCTAAAATAGCCATCTTACCAAGGCATTCTACAGATTTAATGCAATCCCTATCAAATTACCTGTGGCAGAAGTAGAATGAATAACCCTTAAATTTATATAGAACCACAAAAGACCCAGAATTGCCAAAGCAATCATGAGGAGGAAGAACAAAGCTGGAGGCATAACCCTCCCAGACATCAGACAACACTGCACAGGTACAATAATCAAAACAACATGGTATTGGCAGAAAAACAGACATACGGATCAATGGAACAGAGCAGAGAGCTCAGAGATAAACCCCCACATCTAGAGTCAATTAACCTTTGTCAACAGAGAAAAGATTATACGATGGAGAAAAGACAGTCACTGTAGCAGGTGGTGGTGGGAAAGCTGAACAGTCACATGTAAATCAATGAAATTAAAATACTCCTTCATACCATATATACAGTAAATTCCAAAATGGCTCAAAGACTTGAATATAAGACATGACATAAAACTCCTAGAACATAGGAAAAACAGTCTCTGACATAAGTCATTGCAATATTTTCTTAGTTTAGTCTCCCAAGGCAAAAGAAACAAAAGTAAAAATAAATAAATGGGGCCTAATCAAACTTATAAGCTTTTGCACACAAAGGAAATCATAAACAAAATGAAAAGGAAAAAAAATGAAAAGGCAGCCTTAAAACTGGAAGAAAATATTTGCAAACAATGCAACCAACAAGGGCTTAATTTCCATAATATACAAATAGCTCATACAGCTCAATATATTTTTAAAAAATTGAATCAAAAATGAATAGAACCTAAATAGACATTTCTCCCAAAAAGACATACAGATGGCCAATAGGCACATGAAGAAGATGCTCAACATCACTGATTATTAGAGAAATGCACACCAAAACTACAATGAGGTAGCTCCTCAGAACTTTCAGATTGACCATGATCGAGTAGTCTACAAATAATACATGCTGGAGAGGGTTTAGAAAAGAGGGAACCCTCCTACACTGTTGATGGGAATATAAATTGGTACAGCCACTGTGGAGAATAGTATGGAGGTTCCTTAAAAAACTAAAAATAGAGTTATTAAATGATCCAGCAATCCCACTCCTGGGCATAAATATGAAAAAGATGAAAACTCTAATTCAAAAAGAGGCATGCACCTCAATGTCTGTAGCAGCACTGTTTACAATAGCCAAGACATGGAAACAACCCAAATGTTCAAGAGTTAAATGGACAAAGATGTGGTGTGTGTGCGTGTGTGTGTGTGTGTGTATACATATTTGAAATTTCAACATATTATATATGAAATTCCTACACACACACACACACACAATGGAATATTACTTAGCCATAAGAAAGAATGAGTATTGCCATTTAGAGCAACATGGATGGGCCTAGAGATTATCATACTAAGTGAAGTATGTTAGAGAAAGAAAAATGTTATATGATATCACTTAGATGTGAAATCTACAAATAATACAAAAGAACTTATTTACAAAATGGAAAAAGAATCACAGGCATAGAAAACAAATTTATGGTTACCAAAGAGGAAAAGCAGGGAAGGGATAAATTAGGAATATAGCATTAACAGATACATACCACTATATATAAAATATATAAAAGGGTTTACTGTATAGCACAGGGAACTATATTCAATATTTTATAATAACCTATAATGGAAAAGAATCTGAAAAGCAATATATACATGTATATTCATATTCATATATATATATGGATATACATATCTGAATCACTTTGCTGTATACCTAAAACTAACACAATATTGTAAATCAAATATAGTTCAGTTGAAAAAAAAATAAACGGAAAAAAGAATGGAGGGAGAAATTGCAAACCAAAAAAATTGAAAATACAGGGACATATTGCTGGGTCCTGCCTTTACAGATGGTCTTAGAGATCAGTGTTGGTTTTTTTGTTTTAAATAAATGCTCCCCGTGTACTTCTGATGTCCATCAGTCTCAGGAATCACTGACCTCTTGATTTAAAGGTGGAGAAACTGAGGACAAGAAAGAGATTTGTGGATTGCACTTGGACCTGAAGAAGAGGTGTTTTTTTTTTCTATTTGGTGATGATACAGTGTCCAAAAGAGGTTATCTCAGGATATCAGGAATTAAGGGATGCAGAATCCTTTTTAGAGAAAGTCCCCTTTACTACTGGGGGGAGGGGGGTGTGTGCCAGATTAGAAGCTTGGCAGAATATTCAGATATTAAATCAATCCAGTCCCCTCCTCTAACCTACCTGTTACAGGGGCCCTGTCTTCAGGAGGTGATTTCTTGGCCTCTGCTTGAGCATTCTGAATAATGATGACAGCACTCATGGCCTACGATGTTGTTGTCGGGAATCCTGAGCTGTTAGTTGTTCAGGGACTTGACGTGTGCCCTTTTCTCCCTTCCTCCCCTGGTCCTAAGCCAGCCTCCTGGGTACATGCAAAACTGACGTGCTCCCTTGCCAGAGTAACAGCCCTCAGAGCTTTTGGAGACAGTTGTCTTGTCCCCCTAGCCCAGTCCTTCTCCCTGCCCCTCTCCACTCAGCCCTCTTTGCCTGAGACTCCTTTCTTTCCTCCCAGCTGGTGAAGTGTGCATGCTCAGTCATGTCTGACTTTTTTCAATCCCCACCTCTGTCCATGGGATTTTCTAGGCAAGAATACTGCAGCAGGGTGTCATTTCCTTCTCCAGGGGATTTTCCTGACCCAGGATTGAACCTGAGTCTCCTGCATTGGCAGGTGAGGTTCTTTACCTGCCAATGCAGGGATGCCCCAGCTGGTGAAGAACCAGCCCTGAAGGTCATCCAGCACTTACCCAGTATGGGACCCCTTGAAGGCTGGGTCTGTTGCTGGCAGGGAGGCAGGCCATGGAGTGGGCAGGCTGCCAGTTTACTGGGGGCCAGGAGAAGTGACTGTCTCTGGTGTCACCTGCCCATCTGGGTGCTACCAAGCCATAACCAAGGAGGCCACACAGGCCATAGCCTTCCGAGCTGCTCTGGCAACAGCTGGGCATGTGCTCTTAACAGGGACACATACCCTTTAACTGTGGTCTAACATCCTGGTGTCTCCAAGTGACCGTGGGTGTAGAAGGCTCCAAAGTTCAGCCACAGCTCCTCACAGTGCCCTTGCCTGCCTCTGGGGCAGGCAAGGAGACGAGGGCTGACTCTCAAGGCTGAGGCTCACCCAGGTACCTCCAGCCTGGAGGAAGTGGCACCACAGTGCCAGTAGGCAAGCCGTGCCCAACCCTGGGCTCAGTACCCTCTTCTCTTGTGCTCCACCCTGCTCTCCAGAGGGTCCCATGATGACTCAGGAGTTTAGAGCTGGTTTGCTTCGGGGCCAGACCCTGTCCCAGAAGCAATTTAAAGTTTGATGAGAGACTCAGAATTTAGACTTTGCCTCATAGACCCAATTAGGCAATGTTGTGAAGTCTACCCAAAGCTCCTGTCTTACTACAAGGAAATTTCAGCTTAGAATGCTCTCTGATTTCTTAAAAAACTGGAAATAGAACTGCCATATGACCCAGCAATCCCACTTCTGGGCATACACACTGAGGAAACCAGATCCGAAAGAGACACGTGCACCCCAATGTTCATCGCAGCACTATTTATAATAGCCAGGACATGGAAGCAACCTAGATGCCCATCAGCAGATGAATGGATAAGGAAGCTGTGGTACATATACACCATGGAATATTACTCAGCCGTTAAAAAGAATTCATTTGAATCAGTTCTAATGAGATGGATGAAACTGGAGCCCATTATACAGAGTGAAGTAAGCCAGAAAGATAAAGAACATTACAGCATACTAACACATATATATGGAATTTAGAAAGATGGTAACAATAACCCTATATGCAAAACAGAAAAAGAGACACAGAAGTACAGAACAGACTTTTGAACTCTGTGGGAGAATGTGAGGGTGGGATATTTCAAAAGAACAGCATGTATACTATCTATGGTGAAACAGATCACCAGCCCAGGTGGGATGCATGAGACAAGTGCTCGGGCCTGGTGCACTGGGAAGACCCAGAGGAATCGGGTGGAGAGGGAGGTGGGAGGGGGGATCGGGATGGGGAATACGTGTAACTCTATGGCTGATTCATGTCAATGTATGACAGAACCCACTGAAATATTGTGAAGTAATTGGCCTCCAACTAATAAAAAAAAAAAAATTAAAAAAAAAAAAAAGAAACATTAAAAAAAAAAAAAGAATGCTCTCTGGCCAGGTAGTTGGAGTTCTCCCAGGCTTTGATCACAACAGTTGGTTCAAGAATTGAATCAAGAGTTGGTCCAACAATTGGCTCTGTCATTGACCCTCAGAATTGCCTACAAGAGAAAAAGCTGGGCCTCAGTGCTTTGAATATTCCTGGGGATTTTGGACAGATTCCTGGCCACCTAGGCATCTCCTCCCCTCCACTGGGTGAGGCAGAGTGCACAAGTGCAGGCTCTCTTTATTTCTCTGTCTCTCTCCCCTACCAGCCTGCCCTCCACTCTGAACAATCTCTACACTACAAACATGTCATGTGTAACATGCCTTGAGCCAGGTACCAGAAGGTAGGGGTGGGTGGGGGGACATGATGGCCAAAAGTGGGTCTTTGCCTTCAGAGAATGTCCAGCAGAGTGGGACTACCCAGAGACTGAGACATGTCTGAGAATGTCACAAAGCTGTCCGGGGGGCTGGGCCCGGGAGGGGCAGGCAGAATCAGCCCAGGATGACAGTAACAGGGATGGAGGAAAGGGTGGCCCCAGGAGATATTTAGAAGGAAGAAATTATAGAATTTAGAGATAGATCAGGGGTGGGACATGCAGGAGAGAGAAAAATGAACAATGGTTAAAATCCCAGATCTTGAGACTTGGAAGGAGTTAGAAGGAGAGACTGTCTGGGCTGGTGGGGGTAGCGCGGCTACACGGTTGTCTCCGACATTTCCATGTACAGTTTCTCTAGTTCTATGTGCCCAGCTCCAGGCTAGTTACTAGAAATAGAGATACGACTAAGAGACAGTTTCCGTGATTGAGACCGTTTACGGCCGGTTGATTTGTTGTATTTGAGATAATGGTGAGATATTACTATTAGTAAGGGCTGCCATTAACTTACAGATGTTTTCTAAATCTTATCTAGTTCTCCCCAAAGCCTATGAAGCAGGTACGAGGGATACTTGGATGTGAACAGCTGGAAGGACCCTTCTTTCCTGGGCTGTAGTAACTTGTATTCAGAATGTCTAGCATCTTTAACCTCTGCCCTCTAAGCGCCAGGAGCCTCTCCCCACTGCACACTTGGATTTCCTCAAGGGTTAGGGGATGTTGTGGGGCTCACGGGGTGAGGGGGCAGTGGCTCCGCTGGGCCCCATGGTTAAATAGGTACTGGCCTGTCAGTCAGGGTCCGAGTGGTCCCTGCTCACCCCTGCATGGCAGAGTTCTCTGTCCCCCAACTCCTGGGGGTCACTGCCCAGAGTCTGCCGAGGTGGAGACTCGGCCACTCTGGTGCAGAGCCTGGAAACAACGTAAGGAACCCCCTCAGAAGGAGAACACGAGGCTTCCTGGGACAGAGCGGTGAATCAGACAAGTACTGTTCAGATGACCCAGTGTTCAGACACGAGAGATTACACACTCGCTTCTCCACTGAGTTCTTGCCGCGCGAGGGGGCTCCCTCCACGAAGGGCCAGCACTTTGGCCCCTCCTTCTACCACCCCTTCCCTTCTCTTCAGGAAAGTTCTGTCTCTCTGACCTTTAGAGCACCTGGTTCCAGCCCTGGGATCATCTCAAAATGGTAGTGCTGCTTCTCCGCCTCCATAGAGAACGTGCTGTTACTCCTGACTCCTGAGAGAATCTCCAGATGTCTTGAGTAGGGATCTGGTTACAGGCCTTGTGAATTTCATGGGGGTGTCATGTCCACATTTGTCCTCAGAATGCCACAATAAACAGAGATGTCTCCCCAGAGGATGCTGGGCTTGCTGGAGTTCAGACTGCTCCTGCAGTCCACTTCTCTTTGGCAAACTCATTTACACACATACGCACAAACACACTTGCAGAAAAGAGATTTCTGACACACAATTAAAGCCCAACATCCCCTTGGCTGGTCTGTCCAAGGCTTCTCTAGACAATGAGGAGTAATGAGGAGAAGCATTTTCAGCAATACCTTAAATCTCAATGTCCCAAGACCCCCACACGCTGAGTTAGTAAGAAGTTTAGCCCCAGACTACTCAGTGTGATGGCAGAGGGCAGCAACAGCACCACCTGGGAACTTGTTGATAATGCAGATTCCTGGGCTTTTCCCTGGGCCTGCTTAATCAGTCTCTGGGGGTGGGTCCCAGCAACCTGCTTGTGCACCCACAAGTATGTGTGTGTGTGTGTACCTGTGTGTTTCCAATCTGTGTTTTAACAGGTCCCCTAGGCGATTCTGATGCACACTACTGCCCGAGAGCCCTGGTCTATCTAGACTTCTAGGATTGGGGTCCCAGTTATACCTTTAAGGTCTCCCAGAGGAAGGAGGGTGTTTTTATGCATGGTCAGAGCAGCTTCCTGTAGTTCCTCGGAGTCTCTGCTCTTCCAGTCCTTGCTCGCCCCTCACTCGTGAATCTCGACCCTTGACTGTCTACAGCCCTGCTGACCTCCTCTGGTCACTGGTCTCTGTGGCCTCACTCTCTCTCCTACCAACAGGGAGTTGCTTTTCTGTCCTCAGAAATCCACTTCCTCGGAAAGTTCTCATAACAGAGCAGATGGGTCCCTAGTGGCCCAGAGGTCAAGGAAACTGTAGATAGTATGACTGGCACTTCAGGGGTCCACCAACAATCTCCCATGGCAATACAGTTAGACTTGTACCCGCAGACAGCAGAGCAGTGCCCACAACTCCAGGGTTCCAGACACTCTCCCTAAGTGATGGATAAGTTGATGAGTCTCGAGCTCAGACGTTTTCCCCATATCTTTCTGGAAGTTCCTCAAACATTCTATACTCCAAAATGAATTCATCTTCTCCCCGCAAACCATCAGCTGGATCAATATTCTCTACCTTGGCGATGTCACCATCATCCACCCATCATCTGAGCTAGAAACATTGATTCTATCCTCTTTCCTGTCTGTTACATTCAACCAAAATCGAATACTGTATTTTGTATCTACCAAACATTTCTTTAATCTCCTCATCTTCACCCTCTAATCACTCCCCAGTCAGTATTCTTATCTTTGTTTGCCTGAAGTGTTTCTCTGTCTCCTTAGACCTTGTTTGTCCTCCCTCCTGCCCCCAGTGTTCCCTCTACTTTGTGACTGGAAGGACCAGCCTAAGATGCAGATTTCATCATGTCAGACCCTTACTTAAAATCCCTAACTGCCTCCTCATCTGCTACAGGAAAAAGTCCTAGCTCCTCAGGATGTCCCAAAAGATCAGCATGGGTCCAGCCCTGCCTCCCTCCCCATCCAGCCCCTTTGTGCTCTAGAAACACTGCCCTGATGGTCACTCCTTACTCCAGGGGCTCCGTCTCGTTTCTGAGCTTTGATTTATGCAGCCTTTTCTGGCTGGAACGATTCCCCACTCCCCTTCGTCTGGCAGACGGACATGCCTCCACTCCAGTGGTGAGTGAGTGCTGATGAGTGTTTAACAACCACATCCCCAAGTCAGAAAAAGCCCTGATCTGGAACATTTGCTGATTTCTGTGGTGTAAACGCTCCTAGGAGGGCCCATTTCAAGCTACCAACAAAGTCACTGCATGGGAGTTGGGAGGAGATGTACACAGTTGGGAGCCAGCGCCAGCACACCGCGGACCTCGGGTTACCTTCTCCCGGAGGTCTGGCCCTCGCCTCCCTCTGGGCTATCACATAAGCGTGGGCATTCTCCCTGGTCTGTGCCTCCTTCCTTGTGTGGTAGCTCTCTTTTCACTTTCCTGTCTCTAGACCCTGGTTCTTGGCACATTTCTGCCTTCTGTGTAACAGTACACACTCAATAATCATTTGCTGGATAGAGAAAGATAACCATTTTCTGTATCCATCCCTGGGATTCCCATAAGGTCTGGGAGCATATGAGCAGATGATAGGATGCTGAAAGGGCAATGACTGAGATGGATGCCAGGGGAGGATTCAGGAAGATCACGGTGGGATACTTCAAGGACCCTAATGCCACAAGTTGAAAATTAGGAAGAGACTGTGTCTTTCACTCAGACCCCTATAAACCACCGCATAAGCACAGACTTGCAGAGAAGGGAATGGCAACCCACTCCAGTATTCTTGCCTGGAGATTCCCATGAGTCATGTAGTCATTGACCAGCAGGCTGTTGGGTTCTGTTAATGGGATTGTGATATTAAGAGAGAAGGAAGAGAGAGAGGGAGAGAAGGAGGGAGGGAGAAAGGAAGCAGGCAGTAAACTTCCTCTGATGTCTTCAACATAATTGGATCTTGGGGATGTTATCCCAGAAGGATACAAAGTTTCTAAATGTGTCAACTCACTTTCCAAACTTTAAATGACTTCAGGGACAAAACGGTCCCAAGGAACAGACTGGAATTTAAATTATCTTCTAAGGGTGATGGCCAGTCCTTTGGAAATTGTACCCTGAGACACAGGGCAGACGACTGGCTAGACCCTTCACCTGTCACACATTCTGAACCCTCACCCTGATACTTCCCACCTGGTATTGCTCTTTCTGATATGTGGCCTCTTCCCAGCCCTTAGGAAGCAGACCCTTCTTGCTCACAGGTCTCTGATAAAGGTAAGCGCAGGATTTGATGACACCAAATGTCTCATCAGTGCAGCGGCATTTCTGTTCTCAGACTTGACTGTAATGGAATAGGGTTGAGAAGGCGAGGTAGGAAGCCCTTCATGGATAAGGTGTTATTCTCACACAGGCAAATAAACCCATCAAACTGCAAGAGTCTCTAAGGTCATCTGGCCTCACCCCACTTTGTGCAGAAAGGAAAGGGTTGCCTGGAACCCCACAGCTCATAATCTTTTTCTCACACAGTTGTCCCTTCTTGATTAAAACTGGGAGGCTTTTTCTTCTTTTGTAGTTAAGAATCCAACATCCAGCAATAATAATGAGCCACGAATCTGGATCTAGTGATGATGACGTGGAGGGAATATTTTCTTCACAGAATCCAGGTTTGGGGAAAAGTCTGGAGGGCTGGCTGACATAGAGTGAAAACCCAGCCTGGTACTGATTTACTGTCTCAGCACAGATATCCAGGTGGCACTGTGTTCTGGGCAGGTGAGCCATGCTCAAGGTGGGGGCCATTCTCAGTAGTGACCAGCCTGTGTAGTCAGTTTCTGGATGGTACATCTGCTCATGAGAAATACGACTGTTTTAAGGCCCCGGGAGAAAAAGAGAGATGGACTCTTGTTTATCTTCATGCCAAAGCCAAGCTATTTCTGGACCTTTGGAGGGCTGTCTGTGGAAGAGGGATTAATGTTGCAAAGAAGCAGATTTCGGCTCAATATCAAAGGGGAACTACTTCAAAGCGAAATGAGTCTCGCCAGAAAGCACAGCGCCCCACATCATTCAGGGAGCCAAAGGCAGGCCAGAGGGCCACGAGGAACACAGCAAGGGGCTTTGCACATTGGAAAGGGCACAGATTGCGAAATACGTCCCAAGGCCTGGTGTCAATACCGTGAGAGGCACCGTTCTGGTCGAGGATGACATAATTACTTGTGTGTGTGACTATGTGCGTGACTGTCTGCTCTATTAGGTTTTGAGCCCCTTGAGGCTGTAGGCTGTGCCCTTCTTTGCTGTGATCCCAGCACCTAACACAGTGCCCGCCTCAGCACAGATGCTCAGTAAATACATCAGCCTGAACTGAATTACTGTGGTGTGGGCTTGGTCACAGCTACAGTGCTGAGCAC
Source organism: Dama dama (assembly GCF_033118175.1). Taxonomy (NCBI): domain Eukaryota; kingdom Metazoa; phylum Chordata; class Mammalia; order Artiodactyla; family Cervidae; genus Dama; species Dama dama. The sequence goes on from NC_083709.1 coordinate 66,679,647, forward strand.
CACCAGACAAGTGTCTCAGAGCTCCCCAGGCAGGAGGGTTCCCTGCAGAGTCGAGGCAGGGGCTGGATGACTGAGAACACTTGAAGAGGTGGAGATCTGGGAATTCATGAATGTTTTAGATACAGAGCAAATAGAGGCAAATGCCCAACATCCTCAGTGTTACCTACCTTTTTTTTTTTTTACTGGTCCAGAATAAATCCCAGTTTGGGGAGCTCTTAGAAGTCTGAGGGGAGATTCAAGCTTTCCAGAAAGAAAGGCTGACAGAGGAGGACTTGGAATGGTGGAAACAGTCTCAGGGAGAAGCCGGTGCCTCTGGTGAGGCAGATGGAGAACGAAGAAAAGAAGGGACAGTCCATCAGAAGGCCAAGCTCCTTCAGCTTGGCCACAGTGCACGAAAGGGTCCGTTGCGCCCCGAATGTCCCAAAGGATCAACAAGAGGTGAAGGCCTTGGCACTGTGTCTGGGTTAATTCTCTCAATAGGCGATGCCAGGGCAGAGCAGCTGTGGTCCCTCACCTTCCACTAAGAAAGGAGGCTTGGTTTTCTGCTTTTTCCTGTCAGTTTTCAGCTATGTTGTCTTGTCTCCTGTGTGACTTACTCTTTTTCAATGTGTGCCAGGAGTTGTATTTGCAGAATTGTTTGTGGACCTGATTTAGAGGTAGTGATGATGTTGCCTTCCTTCAAGGTATATTTGTGTTTGCTTCTGTTAGGTATTTGGGAGCATCAAACATTGGGGACCACCTCAGTCCAATTTCAGAGCTTGAGAAGATTTGAAGCTGAGCTGCAGCACCTGTAAACACATGTTTCTTTCTGATTAACTCTTATTCCTATGGTGTTGCCCTTTGGTTTCTTTCCAAAGGGAGGAGGCTTAGTTAGGGGCCCTTCGCAGTGGGCCTTGCACTTCAGACCTGTTTCTACCTCCAAGAGGCTGTGAGTAACGCTTCTTGGTCTCTCAGAGGCCACCTCCGGAAGGTGCTGATGCCCCAGCTGACACATAGACTCAAAAGCCAGATTTACTTCTCTGAATTCCTTTCTTCCCCGTGAATCCTGACACTGTGATTCCTTGTCGTCTTATCTGTCTTGCCAAGTGCTTTACACAAAAGTTTTAAATCATTTGCCCAATTTTTAAAATTTTTCATCTGCAGATGAGTTAGTCCAAATTAACTCTTCATTCTTACTGAGAACAGAAGTAAAATACTGATCTCCATCGTAATTTTTCTAGAGCCCCTTAGACATGACCAGATTGTCAGAGCTCAACAGGGCAGAGATTTTTGCCCTCATGCCCAGCCACTTTTGGAGTCAGAGAGTGCTGAGGTTGACGGCAGAGAGTTCCTGCAGGTGACGGAGCAGAGGCACTATGGACAGGTCCAATGAGACCTCCCCCGTGGTGGGGTTCATTCTCCTGGGCCTCTCAGCCCACCCAAAGCTGGAGAAAACACTCTTTGTGCTCATCCTGCCCGTGTACCTGGTGATCCTGCTGGGCAATGGGATCCTCATCCTGGTGACCATCCTTGACTCCCGCCTACACATGCCCATGTACTTCTTCCTGGGGAACCTCTCCTTCCTGGACATCTGCTACACAACCTCCTCAGTGCCCCTCATCCTTGATAGCTTCCTGACCCCCAGGAAAACCATCTCTTTCTCAGCCTGTTTTGGGCAGATGTTCCTCTCCTTTGCCATGGGAGCTACGGAGTGTGTTCTTCTGGGCATGATGGCGTTTGATCGCTACGTGGCCATCTGCAACCCCCTGAGGTACCCTGTAGTCATGAACAAGGTTGCCTGTGGGCCCATGGCTGCTGGCTCCTGGGCAGCTGGTATCACCAACTCTGTAGTTCAGACATCCCAGGCTGTGAGACTGCCCTTCTGTGGGGCCAATGTCATCAACCACTTCGCCTGTGAGATCCTGGCTGTCCTGAAGTTGGCCTGTGCTGACATCTCCATCAATGTGATCAGCATGGTCGTGGCCAATGTGATTTTCCTGGGCATCCCAGTTCTGTTCATCTTTTTCTCCTATGTGTTCATCATTGCTACCATCCTGAGGATCCCCTCAGGAGAGGGGAGGAAAAAGGCCTTCTCCACCTGCTCTGCCCACCTCACAGTGGTGTTCATCTTCTATGGGACCATCCTCTTCATGTATGGGAAGCCCAAATCCAAGGACCCCCTGGGGGCAGACAAACAGGACTTTGCAGACAAGCTCACCTCCCTCTTCTATGGGGTGGTGACCCCCATGCTCAACCCCATCATCTACAGCCTCAGGAACAAGGATGTGAAGGCTGCTGTGAGGAACCTGGTGACTCAGAAACACCTAACTGAGTGACCATCACAGATTCCCAGGCTGCCAGAGTGCAAGACCCCCAAATTCCTCACTGTCTTCATGGGGAAATGGTAACCCAGGGATGTCCTTAGGTTGTCAGTGGAAAGAGCCTTTTCATTTCTGGTGCTGCTGGTTACCTTCTTGGCTTCACCCAGAACCATACGGTATCACATCACAGCTGTATTTTGCTGCCTAAGTCTGAAATCCTCTGATACCAGAATTTGGTAAATATCCATTAAAAAGTTATAAATATAGTCAAAAGAGACAAACGGAAATTTTAGTGGTACTGAGATTTGCAAGTATTTTGTTTTTTCCTGTGTGAAACTGTTAACCAAAAGTGAGGTCTGGCTGCTTGGCACTCACAAGCCAATAAAGAGGCAAGTTGGGTAGAAAGGAAAGATTGCTTTATTTTGAAGTCTGGCAACTGGGGTAGGGGATTGCAGACTCCTGTCAAAGGTCAATTTCCACCCCACTCCCCCAACTGACAATCAGTGGGCAAGAACTTTTACAGGTGGGGAAAGGAACTATATGCAAAAACAGCACTGTCAGCTCTTCACAATTGTCTTGAGATTGATAATGGGGTGGTCTGATCAGCATCACCTTGATTGTTTTAAGTACAGTTAGTCTTCAGCTCCAGGGTCCATTTGTTCTTATTTCTTTAAGGCCAGTTCTTGGAGTTGTGGGGGCTTATGTCATGGCTACAGTCGGTCATTGAGTTAACGTCTTCCACCTGGTAGGGGTTTTAGTGTCTATGAAACAGCTCAAAGGATACAGCTCAGAATATTACCTATAGCCCTTGAGGAGTAACTAAAGGCCCTTGACTTTTTTTTTTAATGATGAAACTATCATTTTTTTTGTCCTGTTTGTTTTCCTTGTATCAGTTTTCTCTTGCTGTGTAGCAAATCACCACAATATAGCAGCTTAAATCCTTGCTCATTTATTAGTTCACAGTTCAGAAATCCAGCATGACATGACTTGGTTCTTTTCTCAGGGTGTCAAATGGCTAAAATCAAAGTGTCAGCTGCATTAAGTTTTCATCTGGAGCCTCTGAGGAAAAATCCACTTTCAAGCATATTTATGTTGCAGAATTCAATTTTGTGTAGCCACAGGATTGAATTCCCATTTCCTTTTTGCATGGCCCCTCCATCTTCATGTCAGTAATGGTGCATCAAATTCTTTTAGTGCTTTGAATCTTTGGCTTTCCTTTCTGCTACTAGCCAGAGAAAAACTCTCTGCCTTTACAGGATTCATGGTTAGGTCAGGCCCACCTGGATAATCTCTATGTTAAGGCCAATTATGTCATCATTTTTACAGTCCTGGGGATTATGCAGAGTGTGTACACCAGGGGGGGAAAAATCTTTGGGACATCTTAGAATCCTGCCTTCCACAGTTGTAACCCCTGTTCTTCTGGGCTATGCACAGGGGACTTCCATAGTGTTGGAGAAGGTCTGGGGCAGAGAAGCAGAAAGATGGATGGTGTTTGAAGTGGGATACTGTTAGCTCAAGGTGAGTCTAACTTGAATAAACTGTCCACACAGCTGTGGCTGAAATCATAGTGGGACTGAAAGAATGGTAAGCGAGGTACTGTAGCATTTGCTAATTGTGGATGGATCGATAGAGTCAAACTCATGTCACATCATAAAGATGCCATAGCGCTTCCTCTATCCACACTGCTTCCAAAGGGATCTATTCCAGCTTCAACCCAGTGACACTTGCAGTTGTCCTGTAGCCATAGTTCCCTGGACTGAAACAACTGTGACCCCAGATGAGGTAATCTATAGATTTGAGGGTAATACATCCGACTGAGGGCTTCCCAGGTGGTACTGGTGGTAAAGAACCTGCCTGCCAATGCAGGAGGCATAAGAGAAGTGGGTTCAATCCCTGGGTCAGGAAGATCCCCTGGAGGAGGGCATGGCAATCCACTCCAATATTCTTGCCTGGAGAATCCCATGGACAGAGGAGCCTGGCAGGCTGCAGTCCATAGGGTCACAAAGAGTCAGACATGACTGAAGTGACTTAGCATGCATGCACTCACGTATCCGACTGAAGCAGAAGGGTGAATTGGGCTAGTTAGTGTGATCTTTGAGGAACTTGAAATTGAGAAACAGGGAGACAAAATCAGTTTAATGAGACCCAAATCAGAAAGGACCCACCAAAGATTCCATGAGGTAGGGTTGATATTGTGCTGGTGGGGTGGGAAGCAAAAGCTATGAGTCAGCAGTGAAGCCCATTAGAAAAAAGAAAAAGAGAAAAAAATATATAGAAAGCCTCTGTCTCATTAGAAGAGGAGATTCAAAAGGTGAACCCATGAGTTCTATTTCTGGGTTTCCTGGAGCTGCTTGCTATCAAGAACATTCTTGAACTTCCCCGGTGGCACAATGGATAAGAATCTGCCTGCCAATGCAGGGGACATGGGTTTGATTCTTGGTCTGGGGAGATTCCACATGCTATGGAGCAACTAAACCTGTGCACCACAACTACTGACTCCATGTTCTAGAGCCTCCAAGACGCAACTGCTGAGCCCGCAAGCCACATCTACTGAAGCCCATGTGACCTAGATCCTGTTTGCTGCAACAGGAGAAGCTACCACGATGAGAAGCCTCTGGACCATAATGAAGAGTAGCCCCTGCTTGTCTCTGCTAGAGAAAGCCTGTGAAAAGCAACAAAGTCTCAGTGCAGCCAAAAATAAATACATAAAAATTTTTAAAAAGAACATTCTCCATTTCTCAATCCTTTCACTTTTAACTGTTAAGAATCTTGTTCTTTGATTTATATAAGATTCCAAAATTGCCCCCAAAATGTATCTTTACTTAGAACCACCACAACCGTAGAACTTTCCCTGAGATAGCCTGAGTGGATCTTGGTTTCTTATAACCAAAAGAGCAAAACTAGGTCAGGATAAGAGTTATTAAGAACCAACTGCTCATAACCAATCCTGGCCCCCAATGGGGAGACTCGGGATGATCTCTTTGGTTGCCGTTAATGCTGGTTCAGTGTTCCCTTGAGAATTAACTTAGAGGACCCTGAATATTATGAGGATGAGATTCTAAGTATTACAAGGAAGAGGAGAAGAGAATGGGAGGTCCGTTAATCATCCCCAAGTAAATTACTACAACAGCTACTTCTATCTCCCCCTCTCAAATTGGCAGGTGGCTGTTCAGGAAGGTAGACGTGAGATAGGTTTGGTGTCTCTCAGACCACAGAGGCCATCATAGACCAGATTGATTCACATGCTCTTCTTTGTTCCAGTAGAGGAAGTCCTATCCCAGACCATACAACCAAAAGCACCAGGGCCTTTTAGTTCTGCCTCTAGCAAAATATACTTGCCTTGTGAATGTGTTGCTATGATTTATGTCAGAGGTTGTTCTGCTTGTGTTTTCTTCTAAGACTTTATGGTTTCAGTATTACATTTAGGTTTTTAATCCATTTTGAATTTATTTTTGTATATAGTGTGAGAAAATGTTCTAATTTCATTCTTTTATATGTAGCTGTCCAGTTTTCCCAGCACCACTATTAAGGAGACTATCTTTTATCCATTGTGTATTCTTGCCTCCTTTGTCATAGATTGACCAAATGTGCATGGGTTTATTTCTAGGCTCTCTAATCTGTTCCATTCATCTATGTGTCTGTTTTTGTTCCAGTACCATACTATTTTGATTACTGTAGCTTTGTAGTATAGTCTGAGTCAAGGAGTGTGATACTTCCAATTCTGTTCTTTCGCAAGATTGTTTTGGCTCTTCAGGGTCTTTTGTGCTTCAGTAAAAATTTTAAAATTATTTATTTTTGATCTGTGAAGAATGCCATGTGCATCTTTTTAAAGGATTGTTTTAAATCTGTAGATTCAATTCAAAACATTTCCTCTGGTATCAGGAACAAGACAAGGGTTCTCACTCTTGCCATTTTTATTCAACAAGGTATTGGAAAACCTAGTCATGGCAACCAGACAAGAAGAAATAAAAGAAATCCAAATTGGAAGGGAAGAATACAGCTCTCACTGTTTGCAGATGACATGATATTATACATAAAAAATCATAGAGACACTACCAAAAAACTACTAGAGCTTATCAATGAATCCAGTAAAGTTGCATGATACAAAATTACTATACAGAAATCTGTTGCATTTCTACACACTAACAATGAACTATCAGAAAGAAAAATTAAGGAAACAGTCCACTTATAATCACATCAAAAAGAATAAAATACCTAGGAATAGGCTTGCCTAAGGAGGTAAAAGACCTGTATTCAGAAAACTATAAGGCATTGCTGAAAGACATTAAAGATGACATTAAACAGATGGGAAGATGTACTGTGTTCCTTGATAGGAAGAATTGATTTTGTTAAAATAACCATACTACTGATATTATCCTGCTAAAATAAAATCTGTGTTGATCTTTTTTTTTTTTTCCCCTTTATGGGAGTAAACTCATGACAGATTAATATGGAAAAAATCTGAGGAAAAAATGATACTACCCGAGGCAAATCTACAATTCAATAAATTGCCCTTAAAAAAAAAGTACATTTGTACATCCCTCGGCTAAGTAATCTGAGAGCATTTTAATCCAGCTCTGATTTGTCAAAGATTACAATAAGGCTACTATCATGAGCACATTGGTTTTAGCTGTCAGAATAAGATGTCTCTGCTGAGAGGCCATTGTCGTCACCCTTTGTTCTCACCCAGCCAACGCCAACCTCCTTCCATGTACATAAACATTGTTATAAAAAGGCCAACTGTCATACTCCATCCTTCATTATGGATTTGTAATCAGTTTGTTTGCACCCACAATCCCAGATATATCTTTTCTTTGGCTCTACTTCATAGTGATGAAAGTGATTCCTGTACCTGGGTTCCACATTCAATGAAGAATCTGCTCAGTTCACATCACAGTCATGGGTTCATCCATATTTTCCTTTGGTCTTTCCCATCCAGTAAGTCCTCCTCTTGTACTACTTTATCTAAATTTATCACTTATATCATGAATTTTTAGAAGTATGTGCTGGAAAAAGCATTCAAGTTCCTTACGCTATTCTTGAGTTAACTGAAATACTTGGTTCTAGTGTCATTGGAGATCAGTCGTTGCCCAATACAACCAGTATTTTCCCATATCTCTTGGTACTGTTTTTGCTGCACGCTATAAGTTTTGGCATGTTGTGTTTTATTTTTGTTTGTCTTGAGATATTTTCTAATTTCCTTTTTTTATTTCTTTTTTGACCCAGTGGTTGCTTACAAGTGTGTTAATTTCCACACATTTGAATTTTGGAATTTTACTTCTGCTGTTGATTTTAGTTTCATTTGATTGTGATCAGAAAAGATACTTGGCATAATTTCATTGTTAAGTGTGTTAAGACTTGTTTTGTGACCTAAGATATGATCTATCCTGGAGAAAGTTCTAGTTACACCTGAAAAAAGACATATATTTTGCTCCTTTTGGGTAGAAGTACTGTACTGATAAAAGATATCGAGACTGAGAAGTCCCATGGTCTGCCACCTGCATGCTAGAGCACCAGAAAAACCAAGGTATGATTCAATGAGAATCTGAAGACCCAAGAATCAGGAGCTCCAATGTCTGAGGGGAAAAGATGACATTCCAGCTCAAGAAGAGCCATAAATAACTTTTCACTCACTTTTCTCAATACAGAGGGTGAATGCCCTGAACACTGAGCCAGTGTGTTACTCCTCTACATGTGGCTGCCTCCCACTCCACCTTGAATAACAATGTCCAAAGTGATGGTCTCTCATGAAGCCTCAGGGCTCTGTATCCATGCCTGGCCTGTGTTGTATAGCTGTCTGTGACTCAGATGAGGAACTGAGGATGCACAGAGGACAGGAAGCTGAAGGATCCAGAAAGAACACAGCATGATGCTTCATGGAGCCTAGCCACTCTGGGGACGAGTAGTCATGCTAAAACCAAACTCTAACTCTCCTTCCAAAACTGCTGCAAGTCCAGGCTGAGGGTGACGGAATTGCCTCTGCCACTGAGGGAAAAGGACCTGGGGGCTGAGTGAGCTGCAGGATGATCTGCCATCAGGCTCCAGGCTAAGGCTGATGTCTTTACAGGAATATGTTGACCAAAGAAAGGAGAAGAGGACGTGAAAAGGAGGGAGGGAGGCAGCAAGCAAAAAGCCTTCTCCAGGGCCTTCAGTATAACTGGATCTTTGGGGTTTTATCCCAGAAGAATACAAAGTTTATAAACTGAGTACAATGCACTTTCCAAACTGTAAATGACTTTTGGGACTGAAAGTGAAGTGAAGTGGCTCAGTCATGTCCGACTCTTTGAGACCCCATGGACAGTAGCCTGCACCAGGCTCCTGCGTCCATGGGATTTTCCAGGCAAGACTACTGGAGTGGGTTGCCATTTCCTTCTCCAGGGGATCTTCCGAACCCAGGGATCAAACCCGGGTCTTTACAGACAGTAAAGCGTCTGCCTCCAATGCGGGAGACCCAGGTTCGATCCCTGGGTCGGGAAGATCCCCTGGAGAAGGAAATGGCAACCCACTCCAGTAGTCTTGCCTGGAAAATCCCATGGATGCAGGAGCATGGGGCAGGCTACTGTCCATGGGGTCTCAAAGAGTCAGACACAACTGAGCCACTTCACTTTCACTTTCTTCCAGCAACTGCTCCCTGACAAATAAGCCTGGACACAGTGAAATAATGTTATCTGGATTCTGTAGTCATCCCCCTGGGGCACACATTTGCATTTGAAATGAGTCCTTTAATTCTCAGATCCAAAAGAGAGGAGGTGGTAGTGGAGTGGTTGGGAGTTTCAAGTCCTCAGAAACCTTGTCCTGGGATAAACTAGAAAGTTCAGTTCAGTGGCTCAGTCATGTCAGACTCTTTGCCGCCCCATGGACTGCAGCACCCCAGGCTTCCTGTCCTTCACCAACTCCCAGAGCTCGCTCAAATTCATGTCCGTTGAGTCGGTAATGCCATCCAACCATTTCATCCTCTGTTGTCCCCTTCTCCTCCTGCCTTCGGGACTAAACTGGTTCCCAAAAGGAAACTGAGACTCAATTTCCTTTCTATAGGCAATGGCCAGTTCTTTGGAGATTGTTCCTGGAGCACCAAGGCAGGAAGAGTGGGGAAGCCTGGACCTTCACCAACTGCAGGGCCTGACACACCCCCACTCTTCCTGCACTGGGTGCCTTAGATCCAGTGTGGCTATTTCTGACAACTGGCCTGTCCCCAGCCCTTAGGAGAAAGATCACTCTTTCACTCCACATTTCTGATAAAGGTAAGTGAAGGTTTTGATAAAAGGACTCTGAGATTCTCATTAGCACAAGCTCATTTCTAAGAACAGATTTGTTTTTAAAAAAACTTTAGGGATTGTTTTTTCTCCTTGTACCTTTAAAAAATATTTTATGTATAATTTTTTTTCTGTCCTGGGTCTTCGTTGCTGCATGGGCTTTTCTCTAGTCGCAGCAAGTAGGGGCTACTCTCTAGGCGCAGTGCACAGACTTCTCGTTGTTGTGGCCTCTCTTGTTGCGGAACATGGGCTCTAGGGAGAGCGGGCTTAAGTAACTGCAGCGTGTAGTAGGCTCAGCAGTTGTGGCTCCCAAGCCCTAGATCACAGGCTCGATAGTTGTGGAGCATGAGATTAGTTGCTTCGTGGCATGTGGGATCTTCCCAGATCAACCTGTGTGTCCTGCATTGGCAGGCGGATTCTTTATCACTGAGCTACTAGGGAAACCCTAAGAACAGATTTGATTGTTCAGTGGAATAGGTCTCAAAATGGGGGGGGGGGGGGGGGGATGATTTCAGTAGTATGGCAGGTGCTGGATCCTGCACAATCCATCCTGGTGGGACATAATATCCAGAAAGATATCTCACAATTATACAGGAACTGGGGACAATTCCTCTAAAACTATTTGACATTTTTTTTGGATGCTATAAGAGTAACAGGGTTGATTCTCTATCATCTTATTGCCAAAACCAACTTATTTCTAAATATTTGGAGGGCATGGGGAAAGAACCAACTTTGTTTGAAGGCTGCAAAAGGTAGAGCAGGATGGAATTTGTAGGGAGGCAGAATTGTCTGTCTATGGGAACTACTTTAAAATGAAATAAGCCTCAGCAAGCGGAGAGCCTGCTTCACTCAAGTATTCCAGCTGAGGCCAGAGTGCCATAATCAAGGGAGTAGTGGACCTGCATTCTTTGAGAGCAGGATGGGGAGTTTGGTCTAGTCAGACCCTTAGGACCCTGCCACACCTGGGTCTACAGTTGTCTGTCAGAATAATGAAAGCCAGAATTGAAGGATGGCCAGTATGGTATGTTTTAGGAAGCCCTGAATAAGCAGGTAGCTTCCACCCCATAGCTGTTTCTATGACTATTTTTGTGCATCTATTTAAAAGACGTTTACCCCTTGGAAGAAAAGTTATGACCAACCTAGACAGCATATTAAAAACCAGAGACATTACTTTGCCAACAAAGATCCATCTAGTCAAAGCTATGGTTTTTCCAGTAGTTGTGTATGGATTTGAGAGTTGAACTATAAAGAAAGCTGAGCGCCGAAGAATTGATGCTTTTGAATTGTGGTGTTGGAGAAGACTCCTGTAAGTCCCTTGGACTGCAAGGAGATCCAACCAGTCCATCCTGAAGGAAATCAGTCCTGGATATTCATTGGAAGGACTGATGTTGAAGCTGAAACTTCAATACTCTGGCCACCTGATGCGAAAAACTGACTCATTTGAAAAGACCCTGATGCTGGGAAAGATTGAAGGCAGGAGGAGAAAGGGACAACAGAGGATGAGATGGTTGGATGCCATCACCGACTCAATGGACATGAATTTGAGTAAACTCTGGGAGTTGGTGATGGGCAGGGAGGCCTGACGTGCTGCAGTCCATGGGGTCACAAAGAGTCAGACACGACTGAGCAACTGAACTGAACTGAACTGAACTGGAAGAAAGTATTTTGGAAAAATCTTTCCAAACATGAATTACTTCCAAATCAAATTCATCGGGCTTAAGTGATGCCAAAGGGAAACATTCCTCAGTTTTATTCTTATGACAGGAAGGAGGAGGTTGGAACCATGATTCCACTCATGAATAAGCCATGTCTTCCTTCCTCCAGTGGAAGAGGAGCTGTTCAAGGGGATTCATAACATCTAACCCCTGGGTCAGAGAGGGACTCTGACCTCAGAGGTACGGGACCCTGACAGAGTTCCTACAGACCCCACCTGTGTGGAGAAGAGGTCAGGGGAGACAGGCAGTCAGTCATTTACGTCATTTAAGTCATTCTGACCTTTGCATTTAGGGGCAGAGGGTATAATATGACTGGTAATAGGGCCTCAGAAAAGCCCAAGGAAGGTGAAGATGGCTTGCCTTCAAAACCTGTCACTAGATATTGCTTATTCCAGGAAAGTCTTTTGATCAAGCACATGTCTAGGAAGAAATCACAGAAGTCTCTAAAGACTTTGATTTGCTTGTTTGTTGGTGTCTGTTTGTTTTTAAAAAGTCCTAACCGCAGAATGGAATACCTGGGATACAAAGTTAGGATAGTGTTCTCAACTTTGGCTGAACATTGAAGCCATCTGGGGAGCTTTAACAAGACCTGATGCCTGGATTCTATCATAGACATTTGGATTTGCCTGGCGCAGGGTGTGACACAGGAAGAGAGGAGAATTAAGAGAATCATCTTTATCTTTAGATCTCTGATGAGCTATTATGGGGCAGAAAGGGGTGACATGCTATATGTGTCCCCAGAGAGCAGAACTAGAACTAGGAAGATATTAAGAGATTTGACCCAAGAGACAAACTTTTCAGATGATACAAGATTTATAAAGCTAGAATGGGCTTCCTAAAAAGGTAATAAGATCTTCATTGGTGGACAGGAATATTGCTTAATAATCCTGTTGGATTATTGGATGTAGCTTGGAAGTACAAAGAAAAATTCAGTTAGACTAAATGTTTGGAATTCCCTTTTCTAAGATTGAGGTCTTCGGAGTCAGGGAAGAGGCATTAGCCTGACTTCAGTGGCAATGGAATGAGAAATCAATCAGGAAACCGGGGCTCTCCAGAGGCTGAGATGGTGGCTGTTAAATGCAGCCTGGTTTCCCGGAGCATCAGTTCAAACTGGCCAGGATGGCACTGCAGCCAGGGGGATGATTAACACCTTAGAATGCAACCCTACTCCACAACACAGCTGCCCAAGTCCAGCCTCACCCTCTCCGTACCCTCCCCAGGTGGCCTTCCTGTCCAGCCTGCCCTTTCAAAGTGACCCATTAGTACCCTCTCCCTGGAACTGCTGTCTCTTTTGGAGCCAGGGCATCATTCCTGAAAGGCTGTGGGATTTCAGAGTCATGTGTGAGTGAGTCATGTTGGCTGATGAATGGAGACAGGAAGACAGGATAGGGTGATGGGACAGATGAGAGGATGGCCTGGGGCCTGGTTGTCTATTACAGGAGGAAAGGGGAAGGTAAAAAGATGTTTCTATGAGGATACCATGAAGCAAAGAAAGCCTGCCAAGAGCTGTGGCTTCAGGGCTCATCATTTCACCAGCCCTGGACACCAAGGGAGAAAAGCATGAAGTGAACCTGGTGTCACTTTTCTAACAACAATTTTTATTTATTTATTTATTTTTAACTGGAGAATAATTGCTTTACAATGTAGTGTTGGTTTCTGCCATACATCAACATGAGTCAGCCATAGGTATACATATGTCCCCTTCCTCTTGAAACTCCCCTCCAACTCCCACCTCCCACCCATCCTACCCCTCTAGGTTGTCACAGAGCACCAGACTGAGCTCCCTGCATCATACAGCAGATTCCCACTGGCTGTCTATTTTACATGTGGTAATGTACACGTGGAAACAAACTGTGGAAAGCTCTTAAAGAGGTGGAAATACAGACCATCTTACCTGTCTCCTGAGAAACCTGTATGTGGGTCAAGAAGCCACAGTTAGAACCCTGTATGGAACAACTGATTGGTTCGGGTATGACAGGGCTGTCTGTTGTCACCCTGTTTATTTAAACTATATGCTGAGCATCTCATGAGAAATGTCAGCCTGGATGAGTTAAAAGCTGGAATCAAGATAGGTGGGAGAAACGTCCACAACCTCAGATATGCGGATGATACCACCTTAATGGCAGAAAGCAAAGAGGAACTAAAGAACCTCTTGATGAGAGTGAACGAAGAGAGTGAAAAAGCCAGCTTAAAACTAAACATTAAAAAAAAAAACTAAGATCATGGCATCCAGCCCCATTACTTCATAGCAAATAGAAGGGGGAAATATGGAAGTAGTGACAGATTTCCTTTTCTTGGGTTCTATTGCTACTGCTAAGTCACTTTAGTCGTGTCCGACTCTGTGCGACCCCATCCCTGGGATTCTCCAGGCAAGAACACTGGAGTGGGTTGCCATTTCCTTCTCCAATGCAAAAAAGTGAAAAGTGAAAGGGAAGTCGCTCAGTCATGTCCGACTCTTCACGACCCCATGGACTACAGCCTACCAGGCTCCTCCATCCATGGGATTTTCCAGGCAAGGGTACTGGAGTGGGGTGCCATTGCCTTCCCCGTTTTGAGCTCTAAAATCACTTCAAATGATGACTGCAGCCATGAAGTCAGAAGACGATTGCTTTTTGGCAGGAAAGCTATGGCAAACCTAGACAGTGTGTTGAAAAGCAGAGACATTACTCTGCCAACAAAGGTCCATATACTCAAGGCTATGGTCTTCCCAGTGGTCACATATGGTTGTGAGAGTTGGTAGAGCACCAAAGAATTGATGCCCCTTTGAACTGTGGTGCTGGAGAAGACTCTTGACAGTCCCTTGGACAGCAAGGAAATCAAGCCAGTCAATCTTTAGGGAAATCAATCCTGAATACTCATTGGAAGGACTGATGCTGAAACTGAAGTTCCAGTATTTTGGTCTCCTAATATGACTCATTGCAAAAGTCCCCGATTCTGGGAATGATGGAGGGCAGAAGGAGAAGAAGGTATCAGAGCATGAGATGGCTGGATGGCATCACCACTGCAATGAACATGAACTTGGGCAAACTTCAGGAGATGGTGAGGGATAGGGAGGCCTATCATACTGCAGTCCATGGGGTCGCAAAGAGTCAGACTCGACTGGGCGACTGAACAACAACAATGTATGTTTCAATGCCACTCTCTCTGACCAAGATTTAACAAGAGAAGTCCACCATCTAGGATATTTCAGTAGAAATGAGTATGTCTGGTCAGGTAAATTAAATCACCACAGGGGCATCTCAGGTGTCTCTTGCATATAGGGTGGCGTAAGATGACAAACTAGATTCTTTTCTAGTCCCCAGAATCTTACCGAGAACCACAGAGAAACCATCATTGTTAAAGTTGTTTTCCCCTTGCTCAGCAGAGAGGGCATTCCTCACTAGCAAGCCAGCACTTCAGTCAGAGAGTGCTGAGGTTGAGCTTCTGAGTTCTTGCAGGTGATGGAGCATAGGCACTATGGACAGGTCCAATCAGGCCTCCCCCGTGGTGGGGTTCATTCTCCTGGGCCTCTCAGCCCACCCAAAGCTGGAGAAAACACTCTTTGTACTCATCTTGCTCACGTACCTGGTGATCCTGCTGGGCAACAGGCTCCTCATCCTGGTGAGCATCCTGACTCCCGCCTGCACACGCCCATGTACTTCTTCCTGGGGAACCTCTCCTTCCTGGACATCTGCTACACAAGCTCCTCAGTACCCCTCATCCATGACAGCTTCCTTACCCCCCCAGGAAAACCGTCTCCTTCTCAGCCTGTGCTGTGCAGATGTTCCTTTCCTTCACCATGGCAGGAACAGTGTAAGTGCTCCTGAGCATGATGGCACTTTACCGCTATGTAGCCATCTGCCCCTCCCTAAGGTACTCCGTCGTCTTGAGTAAGGCTGCCTACGTGCCCATGGCTGTTGGCTCCTGAGCAGCTGGTATCACCAACTCTGTAGTTCAGACAACCCAGGCTGTGAGGCTGCCCTTCTGCGGGGACGACGTCATCAACCACTTCCCCTGTGAGATCCTGGCTGTGCTGAAGTGCCATGGCCTGTGCTGACATCTCCGTCAATGTGATCAGCATGGGGATAAAAACTGTTATTTTCATGAGCATCTCAGTTCTGTTCATCTTTTTCTGCCATGTGTTCATCACTGCTACTGTCCTGAGGACCCCTTCAGCAGTAGGGAAGAAAAAGGTCTTCTCCACCTGCTCTGCCCACCTCACAGTGGTGTTCGTCTTCTACAGGACCATCCTCTTCACGTATGGGAAGCCCAAATCCAAGGACCCCCTGGGGGCAGACAAACAGGACTTTGCAGACAAGCTCACCCCCCTCTTCTATGGGGTGGTGACCCCCATGCTCAACCCCACCATCTGCAGCCTGAGGAACAAGGACGTGAAGGCTGCTGTGAGGAACCTGGTGAGTCAGAAACACCTAACTGAGCGACTGTCATAGAATTTCAGCCTCCAGAACACACGGTCTCCAAACTCCCCATTGTCCTGGTCGAGAAGTGAGAACCCAGCAAACAGAAGGGAGTCTCCCAAGATTCACATTGTGGACCACGTGACTAAAACTAAAAAGTATACTGACCATCACGCCTTTGTTTCATAGGCAATGGAAGCTTCTATCTAAGAACCTAGAAGAAAAGAGCTTCGAATTTCTAGAAGTGCTGGCTAGAAATTGTTGACTTTGTGGATAACCACGGTGACATCACAGCAGAGCTGCTTTATGCCAATGAACCTGGGTGTCCAGTGGTGTCTCTGGATACCTGTGCCTGCTGCAAACCTGCCCTCTGGTGGACATTTCTGCAAGCTCCTGAGGTCAGTGCTTGTGAAGCCTGACAAGGTTCCTGAGTCACCTGGGGAGGTTGTGAAAATACCGATTCAGATTCACTGAGTCGCAAGTGAAGCTGGTGATTCTGGATCTCTGCCAAGTTCCTAGGTGCCGCTACACCTCTGAGTAGTAGGTCCTGCAAGACTTGGGACGAGGGACAAGGGACAGAGCAGAGAGGCAAGGAAGCAACTCCTGCAAGGTACCAAGTCCTCCAGCATCAGCAACCCAGGCTGTTCTCTCCAATTTGGGGGTAGCAGTCTGCCCTGTGACCTCGCTTCTCTTACAGGTCTAAGAAGAATTGTTGGTTTATCAATAAGTCTGTTCAGATTTTTGCTTGTTAGTATAAGCTACTAACTTGTTAGCTTGTTAGTACAAGCTACTTGGGAGTTGGCATCTCCCAAGCTTCTTCCATGCTAGACCAGAAACCAGTCATTTCCATTTCAAACAGCACTAAAGTGCAGTCAAGTGCTGCTGCTGCTAAGTCACTTCAGTCATGTCTGACTCTGTGTGACCCCATAGACGGCAGCCCACCAGGCTCCCCCGTCCCTGGGATTCTCCAGGCAAGAACGCTGGAGTGGGTTGCCATTTCCTTCTCCAATGTGTGAAAGTGAAAAGTGAAAGTGAAGTCGCTCAGTCGTGTCTAACTCTTAGCGACTCCATGGACCGCAGCCTACCAGGCTCCTGCATCCATGGGGTTTTCCAGGCAAAAGTACTGGAGTGGGGTGCCATTGCCTTCTCCAGTCAAGTGCAGATAGATATAAAAACGTTGTCAAGTACAAAATAAGAAGCATTAACATAGCAGAGGAAGAAGCATGCCAATTTCTACAGAAAACATAATGATTGTATTTCTAAGTATTAACTAGAAAAATATTACCAGTACTAAGAGTTCAGGAAAGTTAAGGATATAGAAATAAGTTCTCAAATGTCAATTGTATTCCTACATTCCATCAATATAGAGCAAAAATAAAAACAGAGATAATATCTTATTTACAGTAGTAAAAGTACCAAATAATTGAGAACAAACATAATTCTAGACATGACAGGCTGTGTCAAGGAAAAAATGATGAGTGTTTTGGGAGTGTAAAGGAAGGCAGAGTGATGGACCAGGGGCTTGAGAGTATAAATATAAGACAATAACCTTAATTTTTAAGGTGGAAGCTCTCAAATTGTAGCAATTGGAGGAATTTCTTTAACATTCATATTCCTGGTCTCTAACCTACAACAATTCAAATTTCACTGTGTCTGTGGTAAGGCCAATAGGAAAACTGGGCTTAGAAACAAAGTTGTTTAGTATTTTTAATTCCCCAGAAGACTCTACTGAGCTTGTAAAGTATAATTGAACAAGGATCTTTTGAAGGTAATGATGTTGGAGTCTTCCTGCCAGATTTGAACTTACTAAAATGTAACAATTACTGAACAACAGACCATTGGCTTTTTTTTTTTTAAGTGTTGATATTTTTTGTGTGTGTAAAATCAATGTTTATGAGATACCAGAAAATTAATTCCAACTATAAGAATTTAATACATATACACATCAGGTCAAAATTAATAGCATGAAAAGGAACCAGTTTTTAATAAACAGTGGGACAACAGTGACATTCAGCTGAGGGAAGGTTTGCCTTTGATCCGTACATCACACCACATGCTGCCAGAAACAGGATGGGTTAGAATTAAACGTAAACACCATCGTGATTACACAAAGCAAAAAAGACAACAGAATGACATATTTATTCCAGCTGTGGAAGAGAGCATGATTCATTATTTTGGAAGAGAAAGAGGG
This sequence comes from Dama dama, assembly GCF_033118175.1. Lineage (NCBI taxonomy): Eukaryota > Metazoa > Chordata > Mammalia > Artiodactyla > Cervidae > Dama > Dama dama. The sequence continues at coordinate 66,697,503 of NC_083709.1, forward strand.
TATCAGAATTAAAACAGACATGTTCCAACATACAAAACTCTTGCACAAAACTCTTGAATAATATAGTCTAATCAAGCAAGAATCAAGCTGCTCCCAAATGGAAGTTTGTTGGGCTCTACAAATATTTGATTTGAGTTTCTTTAATGTATAAACTAAATAACTAAATAACTTTTAAGTAAGACCATGGACACACACAAACTTGAATTTTAATTTTTGACACACAAGAAACCACTATCACAATAGTATGTGTGTGGTGAGTTGATTCCTTTTCATAGACCTCAGAATAAATCTTTTCCTACCATCTCTGCATATTTCTTTCTTTTTTTTTTTTTTTTTGCATATTTCTTTTTGTCTTCTTTGAATGTGTCCTTGATTAGAAAAAGTGTAAATCTGCACTGATCATTTCTCGAATCCAAGCCTACGCTCAACTGCTTGCGTATAATAGTACCAAGGAATACAAATGTGCACTGTTTCCAATTAAGTGTTGGGCAAAGCTCAGAATCATCTGCCTGGTGCATGTTCTCATCACAGTGTCATAGCCAATTGCACAATGACAAAGGAACATGTAAGTGGTCACACAGTAATAATGTCACATTATATATAGTATTGGAGTTAACCAGACATTTGGGGGTGTTACTTCTCTGACTACATTTATGATCAGGAATTTGAGCAATTATCCAAACTTTATTAGTGAATCAATATTTTTTTTATTTTTAATGTCGAACTGGCATTTAAAAAATCAATACAGTTTGTTTTTTAGAGCAATTTTAGGTTCACAGCAAAACTGGGCAGGAAGTACTGAGACTTCTCATATGCCAGGTGCCCCTCTGCCCACATCGTCTCCTACTGTCAACACCCATCAGCAGAACAGTATCTTTGCTACAGTCAGTGAATCTACATTGACACATCATCATCACCCAGAGTTCATAGTTTGGAGTTCACTCCTAGTGTGTAGGTTTGGACAAATGTTTAATAACATGTATCCAGCTTTATAGTTTCAAACAGAACACTTTAACTGACCTGAAAATCCTCTGTGCTCTGCCTCTTCACCCATCCCTCCCCCTTAGCCCCAGGCAATCCCTAATCTTTTTATTGTCTCCACAATTTTGCCTTTTCCAGAATGTTATCGAGTTGGAATCTGAAGGTATGTAAACTTTTCACATTGGCTTCTTTCACTCAGAAATATGCCTTTTAAGTTTCATCCCTTTTTGTGGGTGTTTTTATTTTTTTTGCTGTTGGTATTGGTTTTCTTTCTTTTTTTTTATTTCTAACATCGTGATTATTATTCTGTTTTGTTCAGTTGCTAGGTCGTGCCTGACTTTTTGCGACCCCATGGACTGCAACATGCCAAGCTTCCCTGTCCTTCACTGTCTCCCGGAGTTTGCTCAGACTCATGTCCGTTGAGTTGGTGATGCCATCCAACCATCTCATCCTCTGCCGCCACCAGCGCCTTTTAAAAATAGTGGTTAGATGCCACAAAGTAGGTATCAATGCCTTAACCGTCTGTGTGTTGTCAGGCAAAAGGGCCTCTTCCATCCTTGTCAAGGTGGGTGCTAACCTTCTCTCCTTCCATACAACACTCTTTGTGGTTTGATTAGCTCATTTCTTCTTATCGCTCAACAATCTTCCATTGTATGGAGGTACAACAGTTAATTTAACCACTTACCTACTAAAAGACATCCTGGTTGCTTCCAAGTTTTAGCAGTTATGAACAAAGCTGCTACAAATATCCATGTGCAGGTTTTGGTATGGACATAAGTGTTCCTGAGTCAGTACTGAAATAAAAATCTCTCAATATTTCTTTTTCAAAGTACCATGTTAATTTGAACAAAGAGTAGTCAGAGAATGCAAGGTGGGCTAATTCAAAAACCAAGATCCTTTGCAAACTACTCATCTGTATGAAGCAGGATTTTCTCTACAACAGGCAACCAAAACAAAGTACAGAAATGGAAGCCAAAACTGGTGTGACTACAATTATCATGCTGCGCTGTGCTTAGTCATTCAGTCGTGTCCAGCTCTTTGGGACCCCATGGACTATAATAGAGCCCGCCAGGCTCCTCTGTCCATGGGGATTCTCCAGGCAAGAATACTGGAGTGGGTTGCCATGCCCTCCTCCAGGGGATCTTCCCAACCCAGGGATTTAACCCAGGTGGCCCACATCACAGGCGGATTCTTTACAATTTGAGCCACTAGGGAAGCCCAAGAATACTGGAGTGGGTGGCCTATTCCTTCTCCAGGAAATCTTCCTGACCCAGGACTTGAACCAGGGTCTCCTGCACTGCAGGCAGATTCTTTACCAGCTGAGCTACCAGGGAAGCCCACATTATCAAACATAATTCCCAATTGTAAGTTTTTGTGTTTATCGAAATTTCATTTATTATCTGAATTCTCATTTATTGTCTTTGAACCAATTAATTATTATTAATTATATATTTGAACTGAGAAAATAAATGTAGCACTGAAATGCAGCTTTTTTAATTCTATTTTATATGGTAGGACTCTGTAAGATTTTGTTGGGAAAAGGGTTCCATTGCTAAAAAATAAAAATAATATTTTTTAAGTTTGAAAATTGCTGAAGTAAGCAGGAAAGTAGAGAATGGGGACAATTTCATACTCACAGGCTCATATGTTTAGAGGGCTTACTGGACGTTGGCAGGATATTGTACCAGCATCACAGGCTGAGGTCACAATGTTAAGTTTTATAATGTGTTCTTATTGAATGACTTGGCGTTAGGGCTTCTCTCTGTCCCGTGAGATCTCAATATAGGGGCAATGGGACTGTCAAATACACCGATTCTGCTCCAAGGCATGGGATCCTTTGTTCTCCAAGGTTATAGTCACAGTCAGTAAACGAACAGAGAACGTGATAACACTCAGAAAATGTTTGCTCTGGCTGGGCAGTTGCTTCTAAGTGACAGTTTCTAGCAGGGCTGCACAAATCTCTGATGGACAGTTACTTGTCTCTGCAAGTCCCCTTCCTGCCAAACGACTGCAACTTAATCTTAGTCAATTCAGTAGGATCTCAGCTGAGTCAAGGCCTCTCCCCAACCCCCTCCATAGTTTTGAGAGGAAAATATATAGAGTCAAACCCACCAGCTGGGACTGGGGAAGAAGGCAGGACATCTGGTCCTCGGTTGTCATAATCAATCCCCATTGATACCTGCATTCTCATCTGGCATCCAGTTGTACAGACCATGCAGACACCAGTTACAGCCTCCTTGTTCTGATCTTGAGGCCTCTTTGGGCTCTCAGCTCTCTCAGCTCCTGGGTTAGTCACTCAGTCGTGTCCAGCTCTTTGCAACCCTATGGACTGTAGCCCGCCAGGCTCCTCTGACCATGGAATTCTCCAGGCAAGGATACTGGAGTGGGTTGCCGTTCTCTTCTCCAGGGGGTCTTCCTGGCCCAGGTATTGAATGTGAGTCTCCTGCCTTGCTGGGCAGATTTTTCACCATCTGAGCCAGCAGAGACAGAAAACCCTAAGCTCCTCTTCTGTGGCATTCTCGGCGGGGGGCGGGGAACAGGACACATTTGCAGCCATATCTCCTCTACATGCCCATCATGCTAAGTGCAGGGGAACTTTATGAGATGTGTCACTTCTCTGAGCTCCACGGGAGACAAGGCTCAGATCCCCTCTTATCTCATATTTTCAAGCCCCTCTTTGGTTCCGTGTCCCAGCCCACTACAGCCTCCCTTTTCCAGGGGCTTGCCTCCTTCCCCATCCCAGTGAGTCACGTTGCTGGGGACTGATGCGAGTGGAGGGACTGTCTCTGATCGACAAGAAAATGTGTTTAAGCTAAATAAAGCGAGAAAAATCATTTCCATTAAAAATTAACTTCAGGAATGTATTAATAGTATGCATAAACTCCCAAAACCAATGTATGGGGTCCTAGTTAATTGAAATCAGCAAAACCTGCCATGTTCTTAATCAAAATATTTCCCTTCCTCTAGATACCAAAAAGAAATCTGGAGTTACATAAAGGAATGAAGAGCATCAGAAATGCTTGACATATGGGTAAACATAAAACACAGTTTCTCGTTTTATAAGCTCTTGAATAATTGACTATTTAAAGCAAAATAATAACAGTGCATGGAAGCAAAATGTATGATAACGTTAGCACAAAAGATGGGAGGAGAAAATGGAAGTATACTGGCGTCACGTCTTACATTTGACATGAAGTGATGATTATTATTTGAAGGTCGACTGTAATAAGTTAAACTGTATATGATAAACTGTAGCGCATCTACTAAAAAGTAAAACAAAGAAGTAGAGCTGATAAGCCAATAGAAGAGATATAATGAAATAATAAAAACAGCCCTCCAAACACTTTATTATTCTGAGAGAAGGTAAGAAAAGTAGGAAAAAGGAAAAAAGAACTGGAGTAAATAGAAAACAAATTGCAAGACAGATTTAAACTCAACCATATATCAATAATTACATTAAATCCAAACACTCGCATTAAAAGGCAAATATTATCATATTAAATTTTTTTTAAAAGCAACCACCTATTTGATTTCTACAGGAAGATTACTTGAAATACTTTACAAAGAAACAAAAGTAAAGTGATGGGGAAATTATAGTGCACCAAGATGAATCAAAAGATTTGATGGGTTTTATTCATCTGAAATGTAGAAAGATGTTTTCAGCTCAGGACAAAATCATTGATGAGTAACATTTTTTAAAAGTGCCACTTTAAAGATGATCTCTGAACATTAATCTTTGTTTAGAATGAAAAGTAATTACACCAGCACTGTACAATAGAACTATATGAACCCCAAAGTGAACCATATACATAATTTTAAGTTTTCTAATAGTCACATTAAAAAAAGTAAAAAGAATAACGGTGGCTACATGTCATTTATTTGTCAAAACCCACAGAATGTGTAAAGCCAAGAATGAACTCTAAGGTAAACTGGGGACTTTGGGTGATAATGATGTGTCAGTGCAGCTTCATCAGTTGTAACAAATGCACCAATGTGGTGTGGGATGTTGATAGCGGAGGGGTCTGTGAGTATATTGTATGTTGAAGCAGGGGGTATATGGGAAATCTCTGTAACTTCTGCTTAGTTTTTCTGTGAGCCTAAAACCACTCTAAAAAATAAAGTCATTTTAAACAAAAACAAATTTTTTTAAAAAGGTGAAATTAGTTTTAATAACATTTTCAGTTCAGTCGCTCAGTCGTGTCTGACTCTTTGCGACCCCATGGAGTGCAACACGCCAGGCCTCCCTGTCCATCACCAACTCCCAGAGCTTGCTCAAACTCATGTCCATCGAGTCGGTGATGCCATCCAACCATCTCATCCTCTGTCGTCCCTTTCTCCTCCTGCCTTCAATCTTTTCCAGCATCAGGGTCTTTTCCAGTGAGTCAGTTCTTCGCATCAGGTGGCCAAAGTGTTGGAGTTTCAGCATCAGCATCAGTCCTTCCAATGAATATTCAGGACTGATTTCCTTTAGGATGGACTGGTTGGATCTCCTTGCAGTCAAAAGGAACTCTCAAGAGTCTTCTTCAACACCACAGCTTAAAAGCATCAATTCTTCGGCACTCAGCTTTCTTTATGGTCCAACTCTAATATCCATACATGACTACTGGAAAAACCATAGCTTTGACTAGATGGACCTTTGTCAGTAAAGTAATATCTCTGCTTTTTAATATGCTAGGTTTGTCATAGCTTTTCTTCCAAGGAGCAAGCATCTTTTAATTTCATTGCTGCAGTCACCATCTGCAGTGATTTTTTTTTTTTTTTTCCAGTGGGTTTTGTCATACATTGATATGAATCAGCAGTGATTTTGGAACCCAAGAAAATAATCTGTCACTGTTTCCATTGTTTCCCCATCTATTTGCCATGAATTGATGGGATCAGATGCCATGATCTTTGTTTTTTGAATGTTGAGTTTTAAGTCAGCTTTTTCACTCTCCTCTTTCACTTTCATCAAGAGGCTCTTTAATTCCTCTTCGCTTTCTGCCATAAGGGTGATGTCATGTGCATATCTGAGGTTATTGATATTTCTCCATGCAATCTTGATTCCAGCTTGTGCTTTGTACAGTCAGGCATTTCGCATGATGTACTCTGCATATAAGTTAAATAAGCAAGGTTCTTGTTTTCATATTAAGTCTTCCAAATCCGGTTCCAGCATATTTCAGTTTGGAATTGCTATGTTTCAAGTACTCAACAGCCACATGTGGCTAGTGGCTACCATATCAGCGCAACTCTAGGTTTTTTGACTCTTCTCTCCTAGGGAGGAATGGGATATAAGGTGAGAGGAAACTGGTAAAGGTGATTTGGTCTAAATGCTGAAAGCCTCTGATACCATGTTGAATAACCATACATCATTCCATCCTGTAAGTAAAGAGGTGGTCTCTCAGAGAAGCAAGAGGGTTGTTGCCAGAACAAACGTTTTAGAAAGATTCTTATTCACATTTTCCTAAAGGAGACAATAGATAGAGACCTAAAGGACATACAAACGAACTTCTATATGTGGACTTTGGTTTGGCGCTGGAAAACTGTAAAAGGAAATTATGAGACAATAAGGAAAATGTAAAAACACTGGATATTTAATGATATTCCATATTTTAAAACGCAACTGTGGTTATGTTTGTTTTTTGTCTTTTTAAGGAAGAGGAAAGGAAAAAAGGTATTACATAATTGACAAAAGGAAAAGAGGGGGAGAAGAGAGACATAGGAACGGGGTGGAGGTTGGAGAACGCTTTGATAATAAGCGGACACACCTCCAAATCGTTTCTTAAAGTCTAAACCCAGCCTGGCCTTCAAGGCTCTCCATATTTAGATACATAAGCATTCCCCTCTCCACATTCTCCTGATGGGAACATCAGGTGTCCTTAGAACATCAAAGACACAGTGAGGCTACACGTGCAGAAGAGATTTGGTGGCGAACTCCTGCCTGGGCTCTTGTCAGGAGACTGTCAGAGGCAGAGCCCCTCCGATTTCAGGGGAGGGGGAGTTGTCCCGGATGACACTCCCTCTTGGGGTGTGAGACAGCGTCCGGCAAAAAGGATATTAAGATGACTGAAGTACGTGAAAGGGACAATTCCCTTTGGTTCAGCCTTGGCCTGTGCCCCAGTTCTCAGAACTTGCGGTGACCTTGGGCTGATGGTCTCTTCGCTGAGCCTCAGTGACCGCATCCGCAAACCTCGGGAGGTCGAGGCGTTCTTAGGACCCTGGCAACCCTGACATCCTCTGACTCGCCTCTTGGAGAACGCCGGCTGCCAGATTCCGCCGCAGAAGCGGACAGATAGCTCGCTGGGCCTTAACAAAGAGCGGGGTCTCGGGCAGGTTCCCGCCCCCAGCAGGTTTTGGAAAATCCTTGCGGCCGAGGGGCGGGGTTTCGCGCCGCAGCCAATCACCGGGGGTCCGGGCCACCAGGGCGGGGCCTCCGCGAGTTGCCGCGGCGGGCAGGCTGGGTCCGAGCATCTAGCGGCCCTGGAGCCCCAGGCCTGGACATGGCGACCGTCAGGGCCTCCCCGCGAGGCGCGCTGCTGCTTCTCCTGACGGTGGCTGGGGTCGCGGAGGTGGCAGGGGGCCTGGCCCCGGGCAGTGCGGGTGAGTAACTGCTGGAGCAGCGGTTCGGGGAGGTCCAGAGCGGTCTCCTCAGCGCTCCAAGATGGCGCGGAGCAGGGGGCGGGGGTGCCGGCGACCCCCAGACCCGGTCCAAGTCTGCTGACCCAGGGTCGGGAGGTCCCAGCAGGCGGCGGGAGGGACTGAGGCGGGGCGAGCAGGACCCCTCTCCACCCTCCCTCTTTCCGCCCAGATCCCCTGAACTGGAAGCGGTGACCTGGGTTCGAGGCCTTCCTCTGTCACCCACCGAGCAGGAACCCTCAGCTCAGCCCGTATCCCCTCATCCGGCTCGTGTCTCTGTCCGGAGAGCGTGGAGTGCCTTCGCCCAGGACCGTCGCGAGGGTGGGACGCGATTTTGGAGGGGCCGCCGCCTTACCGCCACCCTGGCCAGTTACTGTTGCTTGTTACTTGACCCTCGGTTCAGAAAGGCCAACCTCGGGCAGCGAGCACTTATGTGCCTTACAGCCTGACTGACTTCTGAAGTCTCAGGCAGAGACTAGGTCCAAGTCTTCTAAATCCGATTCTGCTGCTCTTCGCTGTAGGTACGCAGTGTTTCCAAGACAGCGCTGGACTCTGGCAGGAGAGAGATTAGATTTCAGGGAACTCTCTTTGTGGGGGCTGACTTGAGGAGAGTTTTGTTCTTGCTCTGGAGGAATTAGACCACGAGTGAATAGGAAGCTGTTCAGTGCTTACTGAGTGTCTCCCACGTGCAGGGTTTTAGGAGTTGTTGCCAAGTCTGCTCTCCAGGAGCTTTAGCGAGCGGGTGGGGTGCCACAAGACAGGAGCGGCCCCGATTCCAAGCAGAAGTATCCAGATGAAGCGATGAGGGCTGTGGCTGCACACAGGAGAGAGAGGATGATAATCCACTCAGGTTGGGAAGAAAATTGAGTGATGCCCCAGCTTCACTCGATATTAAAAGATGGCTGGGATTTATACATGCCAAAGTGGAGGAGAAGTGCATTGCTCACAAGGAGACACACCTGGAAAGAGCAAAATCAGCCTCAACAGGTTTCGAGATAGCTTACAGAGTTAAAGGATTTTGTTTAAGTGAAGCATATTTAAAGAAGGGAGAGAATTGTCAGGAGCCTGGGGTTAATTATAATTGAGTTCTAACAAAGCTGTCAATTAGACAACTCAAAGGAGAAAGAAAGAATGCTGTATATTTGGGGCTAAATCAGCTTACTTTCCTGGACCCTATATTTCTCTTTAAGTTAAAGAAATTGAATTAAAGCACTTTCAAAGTTTTGAGTCATTAGAAAACTAGTTGCCTGTTATCCCACAGCTGGTCAGTTCTGTGGGAAATAGTAGAGTAGAATATGGTTAAGAGTATTTGAACAAATTTAGTTAGCTTTATTCTTTGTGCTTTAATATCTACATTTATTGTATATAAAGATTCTCATAGATTTTTATTGTGATAATTGAGATAATACATGCATATTAGCTATTAAATAAGTTTGGGAAACACTGTACACTGTACCCCTCTCTTATAAATTCACAAACAGGTTAGGTTCACAATAATTTGCAAAGATTCCTGTGGTTAAACTTGGTGCTGGGAGAATGGAGAAATGGGGAAATGACTGCTAATGAGCATGAGGTTTCTTTTCAGGGTGATGAAAATGTTTGAAATTGAAAAATAGTGAGCACAAGTCTGTGAATATACTAAAAACAACTGAATGGTACACTTTAAAAGGATGAATTTTATAATGTGTTACTGTTAAAAGATAGACAGGGTCATATTAAAATTGCAAGTTTATTTGAGCAAAAATCTATTTGAATTTGGACAGTGCCAAATGGGAAGTAACAGGAGCTCAGGAAGGACTTTTATAGAAAAGGTGGAGATGAAGCAAGGAAATATTTGATTGGCTATGGTTTGAGCAGGTGTCTTATTTGGGAAAGCCCAGGTGACTGTTCCTGATTGATTGTCCTTAGGATTCTGATCTCTTAACCTTGGGGCATTATAGGCTTAAGTTTTGGTTTACTTAGGTAGGCTACTAAGGAATTGACCACCTCAGTCTAGTGGTATCCTTGTTTGATTAATTTAACGTGACTTTTTTCTCAGTAAAATTGTTATGCAAAGAAAGAAACTTGTTTGCTTAAAGAACTGTTTTTTTCTTCATAGCACCTCAATCCCAATTTAGGAAATTCTGGGCTAGCAGATTTCTAAAGGCCCTACCAGTTCAAAACGTCCATGACAACACAGAATTTGCATTGTTTGGTAAAAAAGGAAAACCCCCAAGTTTGATGTAAAAGTGAGAATTGTCTCTTGTACTAAATTCTTAGGCATATGTTGCCTGCTTCCTTACATAAAGGACACTGAGTAATATAATGAACAAAGGCTTCCACTGTGGATTTGTATAAAGTGTGGAAAATGTTCCTCAATCCTAGACAAAAAATTAAGAAAACAATATTAAATTGTGTTTCAATGAAGGCCTGACTTGTATTCCCACTCAGTCTTCGTTCTCATCTCCTTACCCAATCCAAGGTTGGGTAATCCTGTCTCCTCTGGTATAAAACATTTTACAAGTCTTATTTGTTCTGACTTGGAGATTTCATTCCTGTTGGAGGAGAGGGAAGGAATGATTTGACTTGCTAGTTATTATCTCTTGTGAAGTTTGGCCACACCCTGTACGTTGGAGTAATGCCACACTTCCACAGTGTACTTTCTGGTCTCCTTGACCCCCAACTCTCCTCCCCAGCACCTCTAGTGTTTCCTTTGAAGGATGGGCTGGAACCCTGTGTTACAGTCTGAGAATCTGTGTGTCATGGCACCTGATAGTAGCTCTGTTTCTATCTAAGATATTTTCTAATAGTACTAAAGAGAGAAAAATGTAACATTAAGGTCTAGGTTTCAATAAGTTGACATTTAAGAAATTATGTAATAGCCTAGGATCCTGAAAAAGAGTGTAATGAATTTTAAGTTAGAAAAAGTGACCGCCTATCTGGAGGAATGTAATAAGAAACAGATCCTCTTTCCTTTCAAACAGAACTATCTTGGCCCACACTGTAAAAGGAGCTAAAATTGGTGAGAAACCAGATATAACAGTTTATTCTGGTATGCTACTAAAAGTTCCTGTCTTATAGTCATAGATTTAAAGTCTTTCATTAATCATACCTTTCACCCTTTGCCACTTTTTGAAGAAAGTGGAATGATGTCAAACAGGTGGTTTTTATATATTATAAATGTGGTTTTTTAAAAGAGCAAAATAGATACTGCAACAGTTTATTCAAAAAAATGTGCATGCTTACTATATGTCAGGCACTGTTTTAGGTTCAGGGTTACTGCTTTCAAGGGGCTTAGATTTCTAGTAGAGGGGGAATAGACTGTTGTTCAGTAACTAAGTCATGTCCAACTCTTTTCGACCCCTTGGACTGGAGCTTCCCTGTCTTTCACTGTCTCCTGGAGATTGCTCAGATTCATGTTGATTGAGTTGGCGATAGACAATAAACAGATAAATAAAATTATTTCTAGTAGTTATAAATATGCTGTGAAGGAAGCTAGAGGGTAGCATAAAGAATTGTGTGAGTAGTGAGGAGTGGTTCTTTACATAATGATGTCAAAAAAAGTTTCTTTGAGAGGGTACAGTTCTGAACTGAAATCTAAAGACCAAAGGTGCTGTCCTTAGGGAAAGATCAGGGTGGGGACCAGAAAGTGCACAGGCCCTGAAGCAAGAAGAAATTGAAGGTCAGTATGGTTTCATCATAGTGAGCAGGTGAATCAGCCAGGGCTAGGAGAGTCAGAAAACAACAGAATGGGAAAGACCAGAGATCTCTTCAAGAAAATTAGAGATGCCAAGGGAACATTTCATGCAAAGATGGGCACAATAAAGGACAGAAGTGGTATGGACCTAACAGAAGCAGAAGATATTAAGAAGAGGTAGCAAGAATACACAGAATAACTATACAGAAAGATCTTCATGACCCAGATAACCATGATGGTGTGATCACTGGATTAGAGCCAGACATCCTGGAATGTGAAGTCAAGTGGGCCTTAGGAAGCATTACTTCAAAAAAAAAACTAGTAGAGGTGACGGAATTCTAGTTGAGCTATTTCAAATCCTAAAAGATGATGCTGTGAAAGTGCTGCACTCAATATGCCAGCAAATTTGGAAAACTCAGCAGTGGCCACAGGACTGGAAAAGGTCAATTTTCATTCCAACCCCAAAGAAAGGCAATGCCAAAGAATGTTCAAACTACCGCACAATTGAACTCATCTCACACGCTTGCAAAGTAATGTTCAAAATTCTCCAAGCCAGCCTTCAATAGTACAAAAACCATGAACTTCCAGATGTTCAAGCTGGTTTTAGAAAAGGCAGAGGAACCAGAGATCAAATTGCCAACATCCATTGAATCATCGAAAAAGTGAGAGAGTTCCAGAAAAACATCTACTTCTACTTTATTGACCATGCCAAAGACTTTGGCTGTGTGGATCACAACAAACTGTGGAAAATTCTTAAAGAGATGGGAATACCAGACCAACTGACCTGCCTCCTGAGAAATCTGTATGCAGGTCAAGAAGAAACAGGTAGAACTGGACATGGAACAGCAGACTGATTCCAAATCAGGAAAGGAGTACGTCAAGGCTGTATACTGTCACCCTGTTTATTTAACTTATATGCAGAGTACATCATGCAAAATGCTGGGCTGGATGAAGTACAAGCTGGAATCAAGATTACTGGGAAAAATCTCAATAATCTTAGATATGCAGATGACACCACCCTTATGGCAGAAAGCAAAGAAGAACTAAATAGCCTCTTGATGAAAGTGAAAGAGGAGAGTGAAAAAGTTGGCTTAAAACTCAACATTCAGAAAACTAAGATCATGGCATCTGATCCCATCAATTCATGGCAAATAGATGGGGAAACAATGGAAACAGTGACAGACTTTATTTTGGGGGGCTCCAAAATCACTGCAATGGTGACTGCAGCCATGAAATTAAAAGATGCTTGCTCCTTGGCAGAAAAGCTATGACCCACCTAGACAGCACATTAAAAAGCAGAGATGTTACTTTGCTGACAAAGGTCCGTCTAGTCAAAGCTATGGTTCTTCCAGTAGTCATGTGTGGATTTGAGAATTGGACTATAAAGAAAGCTGAGCACTGAAGAATTGATGCTTTTGAACTGTGGTGTTGGAGAAGACTCTTGAGAGTCCCTTGGACTGCAAGGAGATCCAACCAGTCCGTCCTAAAGGAAATCAGTCCTTAATATTCATTGGAAGGACTGATGCTGAAGCTGAAACTCCAGTACTTTGGCCACCTGATGGAAAGAACTGACTCATTTGAAAAGACCCTGATGCTGGAAAAGATTGAAGGCAGGAGGAGAAGGGGACGACAGAGTATGAGATGGTTAGATGGCATCACTGACTTGATGGACATAAGTCTGAGCAAGCTCTGGGAGTTGGTGATGGACAGGGAGGCCTGGCGTGCTGCATTCCATGGGGTCGCAAAGAGTCGGACACAACTGAGCAGCAACAGAACTGAACTGAACTCAGGAGAGTCGGACACAGCTGAAGCGATTTAGCACACACGCATGCAGGTAGTACTGAGCCTTGCAAAAAGCCACATAAGGACTGTGGATATTATTGTTGTGCAAATAGAAACCAGTGGACCTTTAAGAGATGTATGCTTTCATTTCTGTTTTAGATCACACGGACTGCTGAATAAAAAAAGTTATTTTAAGAGGGTAGGAATAAAAGCAGAGCTATTAGGCCACTGTAGTAGTCGAAGCAGGAGATAATAATTAGAGTGATGGTGGAGATTAAAGAGGACAAATTCAGAATATATTACTAATAGATTGGATGTGGAAAGTGAGGGAAGCAGGAATTAAAGATTATTTCTAGATTTTCACCTTGAGCAACTTAGTGGAAAGTGTTGCTATTTACTGAGGTCAAGATGATGGGGAGAAGTAAGTTGGAGGTTTGGCAGGTGAGTCAGGAAGAGAATCAAAATTTCTGTTTTCTTACATGTTTAAGGTGGATATTAGGAATAATTCCACTTGGTCCATTGCTTACTAAATTAAATGTCATACCTGTAAGTATTCCATTGAGCAAATATTCGTTGAGGGGTTAATAGTGCCAGACACCGTGACAAGCATTAGGTACATAGTGTGGTAAACGAAAACAGATGTGGTCTCTGCTTTTATGGGGTTTATGGTTTAGTGAGAATATCAGACATTAAATATCACCAAAAAGTGTGTAATATCTGCATTACTAGTATTGTGTAGTTATATTAGTACATTTCCATTTATATTCTAAATCTGAATATATTTGAGGAAAAATCATACGATTTAGTCAAATAGGTAGTACATGATGTAGAGCACATAACTTACATGAAGAAGACTTAAAGAAAAGTGTAACAAGTATTAGGAGAAACATTTTGACCATGGAATATATTATTGGGAGCCAGACAGAAATACTTTGAGATCCCTCGTTTTATTGGTGGGAATAGATGGCATAGAATGGAGAAAATTATCCAAGAATACTGGCTATTAGCGTCTGTGGGGTAGGGGTGGATCTGAGGAGTCATTTGCTTAGTTGTTTCATAATGATGTATGATAATGTTTTTAGGGTCTTTTGGCCCCCAAAAGAACAGAAACCAAGGTAGCTCAGGAGTAGGGAGCTAGCTAGATAGCATCTGACAGGGAACATGGAAATCCAAGGATAGGAAATTGAGCACAACCTCAGGGACTGCTGTGGGAACTGGAAAGCTGCCAGGAGCCAAGACTACTTTTAGAGACAGTCTCCCTCTGTCTCTCATAGCTTGTCTCTGTACATCTCTTGCCTTTCCCATTCTCCACCACCAGCTTCCTCTTCTTACTCATGGTTTCTCTACACCATAAAACTTCCTTAGCTCCAGCTCATCTTGACCTGGTGTCTGTAAAGCCCACCACCCTCTGGGTACATACCTCTGTGCCTGTGCATATGTTTGGGTCCAGCCTATCTTTTGACCTGGGTCAATGACTCTTACGATGTGTGCTAAATTATGGCTTGGTCACCATGGGAAATGTGGTATGACAGTGGTACAGTGGGAGAAATAAACTTCTCATACATTTTTTTCTGATTAAAAATACTTTGCATAAGTAGGAAATTATTACTTATTAACCAGTGATTAAGAAAATTTTTTGAGCTGAGCACTGTGCTAAATTGTGTACAAGAAGTTCCCATTCAGTCTGGAAATACCGTTAGTACACACATGAAATTATTAGAGTTAAGTGTTAAAGTTTTCAGTTTTGACTGGAATAGTAGGACATTAACCAAAAAAACAACATGGCCCGGAGTTGTTAGAGAAGAAAGGCTTACTTAGAGTTGAGATGGGGCTTAATTTTAAGCCTTGAAAGATGTTTGGGATTTATGTCAGCTGGAAAGCGGGCACTAAGCATTACAAGCAGAAGGCTGTGTTCAAGGTATTATTATATAAATAATAGGCTTTCCTTGTTAAAAAATAATAGAAGATCAGGGGAGGGGAGGTAAGAAGAAGACTTAAGAAAATTTAGAACTGAAATAGCAGGAAGCCATTGTGGACCCTTGATTAAAAGAGTGACATCATGAAAAGTAATTTAAAAAATTAATCTGGCAGTCATATTGATAACAGAAGAGAATGAACCTAATTGGCAGTTGTAGCATTATAGTTTGAGGCAAGCAGTGGAGGATATCTGTAACTTGTAAATGAGTCAAGAAAAAGGTACAGTGTTTATATATATATACACAGGCACATATCCATCTTCCAAGGGATAAATGTGACAATTGTAAGAATGCATTTATAAGTTAAAGTGGCAGTTGTCATTTCAATGTTTTTAAGGGATGGTCAATTTCCAGGCTGTTTTGGAAATACAGATTTTAAAATAAGATAAGATTTTTAAAATTAACATACTTTTTTTATTTGGAATGACCTTTTTGCAGTATCAGCTCAGATTTAGTTCATTCCCTTTCAGTAGTGCAGGATATATATATTCTGTTTTAGTAATTCTCTAAAAATACATTAATTAGAAGGAATCTTTATTTTCTTTAGAAAAGAAAACAATACTGGCTTTTCATTAACCAAATTGAGGTTTGGGGAGGCTTCTGTAGCAAAATCTCTTTTAACTTCAAATATCCTATAATTCTATGAATATTTTAGTTTTAGATGAGGGTGTGTAATTGTTTTTTTTAAATGCTAGTTGGTCTCAGAAGTTGCATTTTTCCCTTGTGGCTGGAGCATGTGCTTCCCGCTTACTTGCCTGTCTTTAGTAGGCGCGTGGCCCAAACCAGCAGCCAACCCTTGATGTTTCTAATTAATCCTGGGTAATTCTGGGTAATTCTGCTAGAATATTTCTAGGTTACACTAATACCCTCTTAAACCCCAAATACGTGGCTTTTAGTAATCACTTTTGGGTTTTTATTAATTTTATATTTTCAGAGTTTTGAAATAAGAATGCAAAATATGACACTCATCCTTACGTCTTTAATAAGGATGATATCTGTGCTATTTATTTTCATCCTGTCAATATCAATTGTTATTTTGAACTAATTTACCTTTATCTGTTCAATTCCATTTTTTTAAAAATAACCAGAGTTTTAAACTATTCTTGAAGAACCAGAAATTAGGTTAGAATCAAATTATAAAAACAAAGCATTTCTAGAATTCACTGTCTTTTTTTGTATAAAAATTAGGCCTTCGAGAGTTTTTTGTACTATAATAGTTGAATGACCCAATTAATCCATTTTAAAAGCTCTGAAAAGACAAAGACCTTTAATTGCCACATTAATTGCATTTGAATCCTTTGCCCTCATTCTTAATGAAGGCATATGAGTTAACGTCTGTTTATAGACATTTCTTTAAAAGTATACAGTGTTTAAGAGTCTAGTAAGTTTTTGTTGTTTCAAAGAAAGAAAAATGTGTACAAATATAATGATGACTGTGGTTAAAAATAAAATGTGGAAAACGTGATGTAGTATAGGTCCCCTAGCCTGTTCTAGGAGAGTGGCAGTTCCTCTCAAGAGAGGAAATGTATTATTACAGAGGAATGCTTGGTTAGGAGGGGGAAGGGCATTACTACTAGAAGAATTCAGGCTGCTCTCTAATCTCATTCTGTCAGAAATTTCAGAAGGCTTTTGGAAAGACTAGAAAGAAATATGTAAATACACGTTCTGACAGGACAGTGGGAATATTAGATCATTTTTCTTCTTTTCCAGATTTTGGGATTTCTTAATGAAAAAGTGAATCATTTTAAAAATTTAACTTTGGGGGTCACCCCACTATAAATTTGACTTTCACCATTAAATAGGAAAAAATAAACCTTTATATTTTTAACAAATCTTTCATTGTTATTGGAGTTTTAATTGTGACATATTTCATACTTCTGCTCTAAATAGACCTTTGCTCCAAGAAACTTTTTTTCCAAAAATTCCTAGGCCCAAGTCAGACTCTTGCCTGCCTGTTTACTTTTTGCTAAGCCTGTGCTTATGGGGATCGTGTATTATTCTGAGTTATCTTTGCTCTCCTTCAGCTGGATTTTCTGCCCTCATGTGACCTTTGTGTTGGAAGATAGTAAAAAGTGGCAACAACTTGAGCACTTCAAAAGATCCCATGATATCACACAGAAGATCCCCCGCCCCCACCTTTCAATTCTTGCCTGTCTTCATTCTAATGAGGCTGGGGACATAACAGAATCTTAGAAGGGAGGGGATTCAGCATGGTGTGGCATGGCAGAGAAGAGAGGGGTGTTGTGAGAAAGTCTTATTGGGCCCATCCTTGAATTCAACGCTTCTAAGAAGGTAGCTACAGCCTATAAACAAGGAATTTTTTTAATTTCTGAAACTTAATGGAATTTCTATATGCTGAAAATGGCAACTCACTCCAGTATTCTTGCCTGGAAAATCCCATGGATGGAGGAGCCTGATGGGCTATAGTCCATAGGGTTGCAAAGAGTCAGATACGACTGAGCGACTTCACTTTCACTTTTTCAGAATTTTTTTTTCCCCATTTATTTTTATTAGTTGGAGGCTAATTACTTTACAATATTGTAGTGGGTTTTGCCATACATTGACATGAATCAGCCATGGATTTACATGTGCTCCCCTTCCTGATCTCCCCTCCCGCCTCCCTCTCCATCCCATCCCTCTGGGTCTTCCCAGTGCACCAGCCCTGAGCACTTGTCTCATGCATCCAACCTGGGCTGGTGATCTGTTTCACTCTTGATAGTATACTTGTTTCAATGCTATTTTTCAGAATTTTTAAGTAAAATGTTAAAACTTTAAGACACCCTTTTCCATATAGCATTAGAAAGCCTGCCCCACGATAGTGTTTTATGAAACTAAACTGTAGCAATATGTTAGTAATATCATATGCCCTGTTACTGTTTTATGGATTAACAATATCAGTTTTGAGCTTAAAAGGATGTTGGTAAGAGCTAAAGACAACCTTTTTTATTCATTCATTTCTTCCCAATACCAATCTTACCTTCAATCAAAAAAGCTCTGCTGTCATCTATTTTATATACTGAAATTATATAGATTTCATTTAAAGAGACTGATATATATGTAGGCATTGTTTCTTGGATCTAGCTGCCTGAAATGCAATCTTTTCATGTCCCTGTCACTTTTGATTTAGCACTCTCTAAACAGCGCTTGATCAATTCAGCTTTATCTTTTTTCCCAGTTAGCTTCAGTGTAGAATAATGACATGCCCCTGCTGATTATCTATATCACTAATTTATTAATTTTTCTGGGCCCATAATGCTGCTTGGCAACATTTTTCCTTTTCTGTGATGTTTCTCAAATTGGCATGCTGAGATGTAAAATAAGTGGCCTGAGAAAAATATCTTGTGCTCTGAGAAACTTAGATCCCTTTTAGGAGTTAATGATGCATATTAATATATTAAAGGTTTCATAAAGTCCAGTAAAGAATTCTCTTTAAAGGGAACCCTCTTGCTACTGTTGGTGGGAATGTAAGTTGGTACAGCCACTTGTTGTGGAGAACAGTATGGGGGTTCCTTAAAAAACTAAAACTAGAGCTATCATATCACTCTGCAATCCCACTCAGGGGCATATATCCAGAGAAAAACATGGCCTGAAAAGATACATGCACCCCAGTGTTCAAGGCAGCACTGTTTACAAGACATGGGAAGAGCTTAAATGTCCATTGACAGAGGAATGGATGAAGAAGATGTGGGGTATATATATATATATATATACATATATATATACACACACACACGCATGCATGCGCATATATGTCTACAAAGGAATTTTATTCAGCTATTAAAAAGAATGAAATAAGGCCATTTGCAGCAACACGGGTAGACCTAGAGAGTGTCGTACGAGTGAAATAAGTCAGAGAAGGAGAAATATATGACATCCCTTATATGTGGAATCTAAAAAGAAATGATACAAATGAATTTACTTACAAAACAGAGACTCACAGACTTAGAAAACGAACTTGTGGTTGGGGGTTGTGTGAAGGAATAGTTAAGGACTTGGGGAAGTTATGTACACCCTGCTATATTTAAAATGGATAACCAACAAAAACCAATTGTATAGCACATGAAAATCTGCCCAGTGTTCTGTGCCAGCGTGGATGGGAGCGGGTTTGGGAGAGAATGGATACGTGTACGTATATGACTGAGTCCCTTCACTATTCACCTGAAACTGTCACATTATTGATTGGCTGTTCAGTTCAGGTCAGTCGCTCAGTCAGGTCCAACTCTTTGTGACTCCATGGACTGCAGCACGCCAGGCTCCCCTGTCCATCACCAACTCCCAGAGCTTACTCAGACTCATGTTCATTGAGTCGGTGATGCCATCCAACCATCTCGTCCTCTGTTGTCCCCTTCTCCTCCTGCCCTCAATCTTTCCCAGCATAAGGGTCTTTTTCAGTGAGTCAGTTCTTCGCATCAGGTGGCCAGAGTATAGGAGTTTCAGCTTCAGCATCAGTCCTTCCAATGAATGTTCAGGGTTGATTTCATTTAGGATTGACTGATTTGATCTCCTTGCAGTCCAAGGGACTCTCAGTCTTTTCCAACACCACAGTTCAAAAGCATCAATTCTTTGGTGCTCAGCTTTCTTTAAAGTCCAACTGTCAAATCCATACATGACCGCTGGAAGAACCATAGCTTTGACTAGACGGACCTTTGTTGGCAAAGTAACGTCTCTGCTTTTTAATGTGCTGTCTAGGTGGGTCATAGCTTTTCTTGCAAGGAGTAAGTGTCTTAATTTCATGGCTGCAGTCACCATTGCAGTGATTTTGGAGCCCCCCAAAATAAAGTCTGTCACTGTTTCCATTGTTTCCCCATCTATTTGCCATGAATTGATGGGATCAGATGCCATGATCTTAGTTTTCTGAATGTTGAGTTTTAAGCCAACTTTTTCACTCTCCTCTTTCACTTTCATCAAGAGGCTATTTAGTTCTTCTTTGCTTTCTGCCATAAGGGTGGTGTCATCTGCATATCTAAGATTGTTGAGATTTTTCCCAGCAATCTTGATTCCAGCTTGTACTTCATCCAGCCCAGCATTTTGCACAATGTACTCTGCATATAAGTTAAATAAACAGGGTGACAATATACAGTCTTGACATACTCCTTTCCCGATTTGGAAGCAGTATGTTGTTCCATGTCCAGTTCTACCTGTTGCTTCTTGACCTGCATACAAATTTCTCAGGAGTCAGGTCAGGTATTCCCATGTCTTTAAGAATTTTCTCAGATTTGAGAAAGAAATTTCTCAAAATCTTAAGAATTTAAGATCAGCTATACCCCAATGCAAAATGTTTTTGGTGTTAAAAAAATAAATTAAAAACGATATTAAAGTGTAGTTGCTCAGTCCTCTCTGACTCTTTGTGACCCCATAGACTGTAGCCCTGCCAAGCTCCTCTGTCCGTGGGATTCTCCAGACAAGAATACTGGAGTGAGTTACCATTCCCTTCTCCAGAGGATAAAAATAAAATATAATAATTTTTAAAAAAATTCTTTTTAATCCTTTGTTTCCTAATTTATTTGAACATGAAACATTTTCTCTTGAGGAATAGATATTAACACATCATGAAACAGTGTTTCATAGAAAAAAGTTTGAGAAACATTTATAGTTGCTTCCTTTGTTCTCCACAGTGGCTATTCAGAGACATATACAACCTCACCTCAAGCCCTCAACTCTTTTTGTTTTCAAACCTAATCTCTATTTATTTCACTGAGATAATGGAGACTTACATTTAACATGTCCAAAACAAAATTCACTATCTTTTTATCATTTAACCTTCCTTTATAGGTATAATAATAGAATATAGTCCATAGGATAATTGTTGAGGGTTGAATGAGATAATCATAAAGCAAGTAGTAAAATTCTGGCACATGAAAAGTACACAGTACATAGTAGCAATTGTTATTAAATGACAGTCTTCCCTGTTAGATCACAAGCTTCTTAAAGGCAAAAACCGTGTCCTCAAATAGCACCATCTCTGACTTGAAATAGGTACACAACAAAGGTTTGTTGAGTTAAAATGGATAAGAATAGTAATAATCTGTCGAATAAGTGGTTTGTGTAACCATCTGACTTAGCTTAATCATTGTTTTAACAATAGGCAATATTAGGTGTTTATTTTTTCTCCCTAGGTGCACTGTGTTGTAATCATTCAAAGGATAACCAGATGTGCCGTGATGTTTGTGAACAGGTAAGCTTGCTTGATAATTATAGAGGATATTATTTAGTGTAATTGTTTTAGAGAAATCTGTTGGACAGCACTTAAACGGTCAGTTCACATCAGCAGTAATGGAACAAGTTAACATGAGTCTGCGAACATGGTGGAGCACAGTATCTGAAGTGGGATTCCTACCCAAAGTACATAACCTAGATCCTGAGGAAACAATATGGCAAACCCAGATTGAGGGATATTCCTCAAAACAACCACCTGTACCCTTTAGAGATATCAGTGTTATAAAAACAAAGGTCAAGAAACGTCCCAGGAATTCCTAGGTGGTGCTAGTGGTAAAGAACCCGCCTCCTAATACAGGAGACACAAGAGAGATGGGTTTGGTTTGATTCCTGGGTTGGGAAGATCCCCTGGAGTAGGAAAAGGCAGTGCACTCCAGTATTCTTGCCTGGAAAATCCCGTGGACAGAGGAGCCTGGCAGGCTGCAGTTTCTGAGGCCTCAAAGAACACACAAGAAACTTCCAGATTAAAGGAAACTAAAGAGACATGACAACTAAATGCAGTGCATAATTCTGTATTGGGTCCTGGAATTAAAAAAAAAAAAAAGACTGCTATATAGCATGTGATTGAGATAAATTGGTGACATTTAAATATGAGCTATAATAATATTATACCTACCAGTGCTGCTAACTGAATCTGATGATTGTATTGTGGTTAGTTAGAATGGTGTCCTTATTCTTAGAAGATACATGCTGGAATTTAGAAATGAATGATCATGTCTATAATGAATTCTAAATGTTTCATCAAAGTAATAAAAATAACGTGCATATGTAGAAAAAGTTAAAGCAAATGTTAATAATGGGTGAATTTAGATGAAGGCTTATGTGGGTGCTCATTGTACTCAGTTCAGTTCAATTCAGTCGCTCAGTTGTGTCCAACTCTTTGCGACCCCATGGACTGCAGCACACCAGGCCTCTCTGTCCATCACCAACTCCAGGAGTTTACTCAAAATCATGTCCATTGAGTCGGTGATGCCATCCAACCATCTCATCCTCTGTTGTCCCCTTCTCCGCCTGCCATCAGTCTTTCCCAGCATCAGGATCTTTTAGATGAGTCAGTTCTTTGCATCAGGTGGTCAAAGTATTGGGAGTTTCAGCATCAGTCCTTCCAATGAATATTCAGGACTGATTTCCTACCTTTGAAACTTTACTGTAGTTCTGCTTGAACCTTTTTAAGGCAAGTTCCACTGAGACAATAGTTCATAATGTCTTACTTTTCTTTCATCATCTTGATTGTGTAGTTGTAGCCTTACCAGTTGAGAATTAATGATCTCAATCATCTTTTGAGGAGTTTTCAAGTAATAACCTGGATTTTGTTACTTCCTAAAAATGAGAGCACTACCTAACAGGGATTGAAAAGGTTTTTCAAGATAGTCTAAGTATAACAAGATGTCTTACCTAAATAGCTGCTAGAGAATTCATGTCAAAACACTATAGTAGATTAAGTTTTCTGCAAATTTACTGCCAGAGCAATAGCCTTTTAGAAGCAAAAATGGCCTCTTGATAGTGTCACCATAAGAGAGCTTTTAAAGTAACTCTCCTACTTTTGGAAGCACTCCTTTTCTGACTTTTTGCCTTGTTTTCTCATGTTTTTTCCACTAATGTTCCATAGGGTAAATTATTTTTATGAGGTACTCGCAACAGACGAGGACTAATTTCTTAAAATCTAAAGTGATTAAAATTCTATAATGTAGCAAAGTAAGTGAATACTATAGTCATCCTAATAAAAAAAAATTCTTCCCTGACCAAGTTCTTCCCTGACCAAATTACTTTATTTCTAGTTACACAAATGCAGAATGTAGATAGCATTTATCTCCAGGTATGCATTAAACTCCAGATGGACTTACTTGCAGAGGAAGAGAGGTAAAAATAGGATTCACTTTCCCTGGTCAGACTCAGTAGTCAGGTAAGTCAGTCATCCCAATCACCAGAGGAGTGAGAGGCTAGGATGCTGAAACCGGCAGAGCTCACTGACAGTGAGAAGGGCAGGAATAAGGAATCTTTAATTCTTCAACCAGTGAGGAATGAAGAGAGGGTATTCTACTGATAGTTAGGTTTTGATTTGGAGTGAATACGAATGCACTTGATGGCTGTAGGAAGTTAGGAAGTTAGTGGGGTAAGTTGCTGAATTATCAGTGAAAACCACTGTGTGAAGGTAGTTGGAGATTTGAAATTAAAACTTTTAGAATTTGAATTTATATAAGAAGTCAGGACTGATGTTTTATAATAAAGCACATTTATGAAGGGAAATTGGAAAATATTCTAGACAACTGATAAACCTAGAGGATAAAAAAATTTACCTCTTCCATTTTCTTATTGAAAAAATGCCTTAATGGAGAAGGAAATGGCAACCCACTCCAGTATTCTTGCCTGGAAAATCCCATATCTTGTAGTAACCTATAAAGGAAAAGAAGTCTGAAAAAGAATATATATATACATATACGAAAGTATACCTGAAACTAACATAACACTGTAAATCAACTATACATCAATAAAAATTTAAAAAAATAAATAAATAAAAGCTGAAAAAAACAAAAAAACAAAAAAAAAAAAAAAAGAAAAAATGCCTTAAAACTTTTTTTTGTTTTTGTCAAGTAGATATTTTCCTCAAAAAGTGAATCGCGACTAAAACATCTGTTGCAGCGAGCCCCAGATTATTGCCCTGAAACAATGGTAGGTATTGTTTAACTTAACTATGGAAGTTTTTGTCTAATGAAGCACTCTATTGAGTTACTTTTGATTTAGCAAATTTTTCAGAGTGATTGGGGTTTGTGGTCAAAGTAAAATGTTAGATTTAACTGGATACTTTAAAAAGATCTTCATACAAATTGCTAGATGGAATATTGTCTTTTATCTTTTGTTGTTTATGATGTAGGTATAAAAACAGTATTATATAAAAGTATGTTCTAGTCTTTAAATTTCATAATAATAGTTTATCTGAAATTGAGAATTTTACTTATTATATTTTGACAATTTTATGAAAACCATAGCTAAATCTTATATTTATTTTAATGTTTAAAAAGTCAGATTTAGGGTAAGGGAAAATGTGTAATTTCTCATTACTTCTGTCTTCTCATTTCCTGGTGTACTATAGATACATTGCATGCCTGTCTGAATCATGTAACTTAAAATGTCTCTAATGCATGGACCATCCCTTGTTTGGGATGCTCATGGCTAAGCTAAGAAAGTCTGAACTGGCATGAGAAAGCCTGTTTAGATAAGGTAGGTTGGGTTAAATGGGAAAGTTTATGATCAAACAGTTCTGACTGACATATTTTACTTTAGTCACTCAACAGGCACTTTTATCTCTGTGCTTAGAAACAGTTATTCCAGTAAACATCCTGAGTAACCATACTTGTCTTTAGTATCCCAGATGGGAAGTTGAGAAAACAGCAAGCAGTATTTTTACATCTCATTTCTGTTTTTTCTTCCCCAAATAGCTGGTTGATGCTTCTAGATCATTGATTGTATAGAGACAGACATAATCAAATTAGCTGTATGTAATTTCTGTAGAAATTGTATTTTGAAACTGGGTTTCTACATAAAGGTCTTTTGATGATTACGATTTTAGGTTGACATTTGGAGTTGTATGAATTCATCTTTGCCAGGTAAGTAATAGTGTAACATTAAAACTTATTTTGTGATTGTAAAATCTGTGTCATAGTCCTGTAACCTAATATATACCCTTGGATTTCTATCCTGTCCCTCCTGGAGGCATCCAAATTTTCAAATGTATAATTTATTCTCATTCACTCAGTCATTTATGGTACTCTTGTTTCCGCTTCAGCTGTTCTGTTGAAACTGGGCTTTGAAAGATCAAGACCTCTTGGTTCCTAGATCCTACAGCTGCTTCTCAGCACTCGTTCTTTCTGACTCCCATGTGACAGTTGATACATTGACCACTACCTCCTTGTGACCTCACCTTGACCTTGTGACTTTGTCCTCTCTTATCCCCACCCCACCCCCCCCACACACACACACACCATCACCCCTGTAACTACCATGGCTGTTCCTGTGTGTGGTCCTCTTCCCTTCTTTCTCCACACTCACCCTGGTAACCACATTCCTTCCCAGAACTGTTATCTAATCAGCTCTGAGAAGATAATTTTCAAATCCAAGTTATTATTCATGACTTCTAGTCGTCTCTGCTTGGATCTCTGCATCCAGGTAGCATGACTCAAAACCAAGCTCATCTGATAATTGCTTTTTGTTATGAATGACACTAGACTGGAAACCCTCAAGTCATTATCTCTGAATGTTTTTTCTTTTTAGCTTCATTCACCCCGTTGTAAAATCTTGCATCCATCCTTGCTATTCCTAGTTCAAGCATTTATTGTTAGACTTTTGGGGTAGATTATTGCAGTAACCTCATAACTCATGTTTCAACACACCATAGCTGTCTTTCCCACCGTCTTAAAAAAAACTCCCTCAGGGGCTATCCACTTAAATCAGAATAAAGCCCAAACTCCCCATCTGGCATTCCCAATCTCCTAGGATTAGAGCTCATTTTCCAGTCCTGGTTAAACCCAGTGCCTTGAAAAAAGGGAGTATAGCTTACATTTCTCTGAATTCTAAAGGTTTTCATACTGTTGAAAGTTTTCATTTCAAACAAATTGAACTATTTCCCTCCTGGAATTGCTCACATCCTTGCTTGTTCTCCTAATTATCCCTCTACCTAGTGTCTGTAATTATATATGTGTGTACTGTTCCTACCAAACTGTAATCTCCATAAAAGGATAAATCATATATTTTTATCTATTAGCCCACAAAATACCTGATAAAGGACTTTGTATACAGTAAGGGTTCAGTGAATGTAGTTGCTTGTTGAATAATTTAATATGTTCTAAGAGGCAAGAGCTCCTTTTGTGGCTCAGTCGGTAAAGAATCTGCCTGCAATATGGGAGACCCAGGGTCGATCTCTGGATTTGGAAGATCCCCTGGAGAAGGGAATGGCAACCCACTCCAGTATCCGTGCCTGGAGAATTCCATGGACAGAGGAGCCTGGTGGACTTCAATCCATGGAATTGCAAAGAGTCAGACATAACTAAGTGACTAACACAGAAAAGGTACTGGCTATGTGAAAATAGCAGTATGTTGCATTATGGTACAAAAGTCCACAGAGTGTATGACCCACATTGATTCCATCCAAAACTCTGTATAGAATATGCAGGATTCTGAGTAGCAAGCAGCAGAGATCAAGAGGAAACTACACTAGGCAGTGGGACTAGATGGGAGTCTGCTGCCCTTTAATACCATTCAAACATATAGAGATATAGACTCTTACGATATGCGGTTTTCTTAGCCAGTTTTAACAGTTGGCATGGTTTATGATTATATTTTGAGAGCTTTGTCTGTCCATGGGCCATTTGTGTGCTTTTGTTTGTTTTTTTAGTGGAATGCTTCTGTTTTTTATATTAGGTCTTAGTTTCGTATAGAGAACTATGTTACCTATTGCCTTGAATCCCTGACATTTTTTTCGAATGGAAATAATTTAATGTACATGGGAATTTGCAGATCTGTGTATTACATGGAAGCAGCATAAAGCATTTCTCAAAAGAGATAAGGAATTTACAGCATTCCTACAAGTAAATCTTTTCTTTAATCATAATCATTACTTATATCTCCTAATTTTATCTAGGAGTTATTCATTGGCATTTATGATTGCAAAAAGGGATCTTAAAATTGCATTAGAACTCTTTTTATAATTTTACCACCTTTTGGTGTCACTGTAATTTGCTTGGAGAAATAGCTACTGTGCGTAAATTGCATCAGTATAGTCATTTTGCCCCACACTAAAGTGTACCTACCAAGATCAGTCATGGCTCCCAGGAGATGTTCCTGTCTGTTTCCTGAGTATCAGTTGTTAAACAGCATCGTAAACAGCCTCGTGGGTTTTATGCTCTTCTAGGTATTTTGATACAATAATACTCATGCCCTATTTTGTTTGCTTGCTTATTAAGTTATTAATAGGAGTCCTGCCTCTGGTTCACAGTCCAGAGGTGAAAGAAGTCATTGCTTTCCTTAACCGTATGTCTTCTAGAGATTCTGTCTACCTTAGAGTGAGAATGAGCTAAAGAGAATTCCAGGTGAGCAGGGAGAAGAGGGAAAAGACAAAGGACCTGGTAATTAGGTTGCAGAGACCCTGACAAGACTGCCAGCGTTGAGAGTCCGGCTGGGAGGAGGGGCTTCATGCTTCGGAGCCCCTGCTCTCTGAGCTAGTTTTCTTACGGAAACTTGCTTTGACTTCAGTGGTGTCCTTGAACCAGTTTGCTTTGTCACTTCTTATGACCAAAACATCTGAACATTTTGTTTTTAAGGTGTGTTTAAGAAGTCTGATGGCTGGGTTGGCTTAGGCTGCTGTGAACTGGCTATTACCTTGGAATGTCGACAGGCATGCAAGCAGGTAACACTTGGCAATGAGGCTCTTAAGCAGAGTGGAGTCTAGTTTGAGTTTTAGCTGTGTCTTGGATCTTGCCTATTACTGGAGAGGTGACCCATAGCAGCTGCAAATTTAGCATTCCTTGCGTAGACCACTTCCTTTTAGACATGCTGCTTTTTCAGTCATGTCTGCTGCATGTAAGACTCTCAGCCTTCTCTTGTGCTTTAACTTCTCCCTGCCGCACAAAGAAAAAATGTTACTGCAATCAAGGACTTTTGTACTCTGCCTATGGTCATGCTTAATCAGTGCTAAACGACTCCAAATAGTGGTGTAAATTTCAGGCATGCTTGGATGGAAGCAGTTGACACAGTTGGCTTATTTTGCTTTTATCTTCCCTCTGCCTTTCATCATGGATTTACTGTGACTGTGTTCTTTATTCCTTCTCTGCTCCTCAGGTGAGCATGACTCCTGCGGTGAGTTATGACTTCTGTCTGACTTGATGTATCTCAGGTCTGAATCAAGTTAGACCCTGAACTCTTCCTCACTGAATGCTCATAGTGATGCGTTGGAGTGCTGTGGTAAAACTGGTCTCCGGGCTCCTCTTACTCCAAGTGGTGGGAGCACTCTTAACTGGAAACTTGAGTGGCCCTGAATCTGCAGCTGCAAAGCCTTGTCTTATTTTCTCCTAGTGACTGGTCTTTGAGCAGGAGTATATGAGACACCTTCACTTTTGTACAGACCACTGAACCACACTCTTTGGGCACCACACAGCCTAACTATCGGCTGTTCTCCTGCAAGCATTGAGGTGAAACTGAGTTGTAGAGGATTAGAACTGTAGTGTACTCGTGGGACACAGAATAGTTGCCAGTCCATTCTGCTTCTTGCTTTCCCTGTCCTCGTCAGCTGATCTATTAAGAATTGAGTAAGCCTAGGTAATAGAAGAGGAGGAAATAGAAAAAGGAACCATAGAGCCCATGCCTCTGGGACTGTATTTCTAAGTGGGACTGTTATCATATGGAAGAACAGCCAACCCTCAGCAGATGTGTTTTGGCTTGTTTTTTATGGAAAGTATATACTTTAGTAAATCACGTTGTTTCTCTGTGTGTCCGTTTCCTCATCTGTAGAAGGGTTAATTTCTTCTTCATAAACTTGTTAAGAAAATTACATAAAAGTAACTTTTATTAATTAATTGCCTGGCATTGCCTTTCCCTCTTTAGTTGGCTCCTCTGCTAGGTATGGATTTTTTCTGAGAATATTGGTTAATACGGGAACTTAGAATATGAAGGGTTAAAGAAAAAGCAAACTATAAATGCCCTGGCAGAACTTCATAAGAAAATTCACTGCAGCAGAGCTTCACAAGAAAATTTGCTACAGAATGGAATTTAGATTTTTTTTAAAAAGTCCTCTGATTTACATTTCCTTCAAACTTATCTGGTTTCTGAAATAATAAAAGGACTGTGTCATTATGTGAGATTAAAGCCATAGAAGAGTGAAATTCTAGCATATCTGGAGCTAATGCTTGTTTTTAAAAATTATATAAGATTTGTTTGCATAATATTTGAGCATGAGATTTTCCTTGATGAAGTAAAGACGGCTGTGCCAGCAATTACATATACTTATGTTTGTATTCTTTTTGGTTTCATACTGAAGAGCATGTGTAATAAATTAATTGAGAAATTTGTTATCTTTTAGGCATCGTCAAAAAATGATATTTCCAGAGTTTGCAGAAAAGAATATGAGGTATGCATTTTAACAAATTTGGATAAACGAATCAGATGTTATCAGAATTGATAGAATCACTCAAATTTTAAACATAAATTCATTGTTAAATCA
Source organism: Dama dama (assembly GCF_033118175.1). NCBI lineage: Eukaryota > Metazoa > Chordata > Mammalia > Artiodactyla > Cervidae > Dama > Dama dama. The sequence continues at coordinate 66,726,955 of NC_083709.1, forward strand.
ATTACCTTTTACTTTACAGAAAAGATAGTCTTGAGGAAAATGTCATTTACTTTGTTTAGAAATGTTATGACTTTAACTTGTTGCAGTTAAGCATTAATTTGAAAGAAATGCCTAAATCGCACATACAGAAGCTTTAACCTATGTTTTCATAATACAGCTACTGGTTGTATCCTAGGTTGTAAAATAGTTTTTCTTAGGTTCCATATCCTCTTTTGCCCCTTCTCCTATACCTTGATTCATCCAGGTATCCACCTTTATGAACTACTTCTAATTGGAAGAAACAATCACGTTGCTAGCGTGAGTAACTTCATAATTTCCTAGCATTGTACATTGGAGGGGAGAGGTACATACTAAATTTCAATTATTAAATCTCGAGGGACTCTTCCTAGCAGTGGTGTTTCAAGCACTGTAGTACTTATTGATAGATTGGGTGGGGCATGGGGACACAGGTTGAGGACGGGCAGAGGTATAGAAAGTATTTCACATCAAGTAAGGATGTACAAAAGATTGTCCCTGATGTGAAATAAAAGCTCCTCACTGATACTAAAATTTGGTCAGTTTCTAGAACTTCATTGTTAAATGTGACAGTATGTTTTTTTAATAGTACAAAGCCGTATATAATTAAGCATACAAGTCCATATTACTCATTCATCGTTTTTATTTATAAACATTGGGATTCCTATTGCTTTTAATAGTCTGTATTCTCTTGGAGAAGAAAAATAGAACAACCTCTTCACTGCTTCTAGATTATAGTTCTGATTTTTTTTTTATTTTCTCAAAGCCTATAAATAATCTCAATATTTTTGAATCAAAAAAAATCTTATTTATCTTTCATTCCTTTATACTATTGCTAAGTTTTATCTGTTTCTCTGAAGACGAATTTCCAAATTAACTGCAGTTCTTCTCTGTTCTTATTGAAAAGAGCCTTTCTACAAAGAAGTAAAAGATCTTTCTTTTTTTTTCTTTTCTCTCTGCCATTGAAGTAACTGTTTTAGTTTCTCTTGAACAAAGTGACTAACTGTGACGATTCCTTCTTTTCTCCCACATGATGTCCATGACACTGACACTGTCCATCTCCTGTAGCCTGTCCTCCACTATTTTAGTGTGCTTCCTTCTCTTGTCTGGATTTCTGCATTGACCTAGGAAGTCTGCCAGTATGTGTTGATGAAGGACGGGACAGGAAAGGTAAGAAAGAGAGATAATCACTGTCCTATGAGAGAAATACTAAGAGTAGTTTCTCTTTTTCAGTCTCTCCTCCCTTATTTGGCCTAGAATTAAGCAACTGTTAATATCTTCCAAAAATTTACATGTCAAGATGGTTCTTTCACATATATATAAAAATAAAATATATATGTAATATATATATGTAAAGTATATATATTTTATATATATATATAATATTTGTTATGTTTACATATGTAAAAAACTGTATGGATTATCAAGATAATTTGAGATTCAATTTTATATTTTATATGTTATTTAGAAATAAAAAGAGAGGCAAGAGCACTTAAACATGGAAAGAAGGTTCTGTATTATAACCCCAAATAACAGTCACTCTCATTAGATTGTTAAACTCTAGTGTAGACCTAGTGGCTATTTGTTAGAAAGTGAAGTAGGTAACTTTGGTGTAGTGCAACCTATTTTAACTGGATCAGTTGTTTATCAACATGACAATAGTTTATAAAACATAAAACTAGGTTTTTTAGTACCTTTTCCTTAACACTGGAGTGGCCCCTGGAAGTGAACTTCCAATATGTAAGCTGTTACTTTAGGTTTACAATTTTAGGGGTTAACATTTACTGTAAACAATGGAGTTGTGTAATTTGACTAGAGAGTCAGAGAATGAGTGGTCATTTTCAAAGGAGCTAATGTTTATCTTTACTGATAAACTGCTGCAGAATCCCCTTTGAGGAGATTTCCTGGGAAATTTATTAAATGATAAAGTTTAAAAATTTTAATGCCATTTAAGATTACTTTGTTCCAGCTAAGCAAAGATAAGCTAGTTAAATGTAAAGCATTTTCATATGTCATTTTGCAACATCTGGTTTCTTTTTTACACAAGTCAACAAATATAATAAATATATTAGAAAGAAAGCAAACTTTGGGGAATTCCCTGGCCATCCAGTGATTAGGACTCCACTGCTTCCCCTGCAGGGAACATGGGTTTCATCCCTGGTTGGGAAACTAAGATCCCACATAGCCACATGGCTTGGCCAAAAATAAGTAAAATTATATAAAAACTTTGGATCAGATCTAGGTTAGAATTATGGTTAAGCTATATATAGCTCAACTTCAAATACTAAAGAATTATATCTAATTGAGTCAAGATAATTAAAATATGTACTGAACACACAAGGGCTTAAGGAAATGAGAAAGCAGACTGAGCATGCTGGGAGTTATCAGGAGAAACTGCAAAAGAGAGGCCTGAAAGGATTTATATAATTTGGGTTAGGAGACTGTATCAAAAGCGTGTTAGCAAACGTGCACATGGCTTGTACAGGGGGGTAAAAAGAAAGTAGGCCTATTTAGGGCTGAGAATCTGCTTGGATAGGTAAAGTGGGGCCAAATCCTGGAAAAATTATATTTTGGGGGCTCAGTCATTATTAAGTAGAAGGAGATGATAAAGATTCTGTGATAAGAGATCAACATAACAAGTAAGTCCAATATTTTAGAAAGCTTTAAGTCTTAGATATGTGCAAGCTAAGTTTTAGATCCCCCAAATTTCTCTAACTTAGCTAAAAACAAATATGGCCCACAACTAGGATGATAGCAATAGAGTTGAATATTTGGGAATAAATCAAAGGTTTGAAGGTAAGAGTCCATCATTCAGGATTTGTTATGATGAACTGAGTATAGGAGATGATGTTCAGGGAAGTATAAAAAACAATTAATGAATTGGAAGATAGGACTAAAGAAGCTATGTGAAAAAGCAGCACAGTGGGATAGGCTAAAAGAGATTTAAGGGATATAGAGGATGTGAGTGTTCCAATTGGAATAGTAGAGGAAAGAGAAAAAACACAGGCCCAAGAAGGATCTGGCAGGATTTTTTTTTTTTTAATCCATACATTGCAGACGTATTTCATAGCCAAAGATCTTAAAAACAGTCAGAAAAAAAAAAAAAAAAAAACGACATTGTCTTCAAAGGAGTTCAGCAGCTGACTTTTCAAAGCAGCAGAGGAAGCCAGGGACAGTAGAAGGATACCTAAGATATTCTGAGAGAAAATAACTATCATACCCAGCAAAAATATTTTTCAAGAAAGAAGGCACAATTAAGGTGTTTCTAGACAACAAAGAGAATTGCTGTTACTGGACCGTTTCTAAAAGTCCTTCTCTAAAGGAAGTTCTAAAATATCTATAATTATTTGAGATGCAAAGGAAAATGAGAACAATAAAAATACAAAGGGACTAAATTAAAACACAAATTATATGAAAACAATAATAATATTGAGTTTTTAAAAAAGAGAGAAAATACACAGCAAAGATAGCATGGGAAGGGATTTTAAAGAAATTGAAGTATATTGAGTGTTAGGTCTTTTTTAAATGTAAAAATTGCATATCTTAGAGGTTAAGTTGGACTTCCCAGGTGGCTCCGTGGTAAAGAATCTGCCAGCAATGCAAGAGATGTGGGTTTGAGCCCTGAGTCGGAAAGATTCCCTGGAGAAAGAAATGGCAACCCATTCCAGTATTCTTGCCTGGGAGATCCCGTGGACAGAGGAGCCTGGTGGACTGCAGTCCATAGGGTCTCAAAGAGTTGGACACAACTTAGTGACTGAGCACGCACACACACAGAGGTGGTTAGGAATACCAGATGAAAAATGAGGAGAAATCATGCCCAAGGTCAACTGTAAAGTAACTCTTGAATCTCAAGAGTGAAGGAAAGCTCTGTGAAAGAGGAAGTGTAGAAAAAAGTGAGAGCTGATTTTGAAAATTGCGTTTTTAGGGAATAGAAAGAGGAGGAGCCATATACTGATCTATCATTTCAGTAGGAGGATCTTTCTATGTTCATTGAAAATAGTGGATTGAGATATTCCGAGAAAAAGAGAAATTCTTATTACTGTAAGTGTTCAAGCAAAGATTTACTGGATAAACATACTGTGGAGGAGATTTCTGCAACGAACAGAAAACTTGGCTAGAGAGTCTGCAGAGACTTGTCTCTGCAGTTCTTTTATTCTGAGTAATATCTGAGAAAGAATACTTCCTTCAGTATTTGAGACCACTTCTTTTAGAATCACACATATTTGGTTAGAGTTGCCAGAATCAACCAGTAACTTGATAACTCTGTCATGGACATGTTCAAGTGTTACAGGCACGCTCAGTTCTAGGTTCACCATATGTTTTCACAAACTTGGTCTTAACCACACCTAGAAGCATTGATCAGGCCACGTCTATTCATGTGTGATATTAGACGAGGGATGACATTTAAAATGTTCAAAGACTAGAATGAAGGCACCAGTAATCAGAACAGATGCTGGATATAAAGTAGAACCATACTAGTTTAGCCACACTAGGGCAAATTGGCTGATTAGAACTAAAGTGAAAACGTAGTCATATCTTCCTCGAGGTGTGAAACTTTTTGCATAGTCTTTGTCTACAAGCTGGCTGAAAACATTTTCTTCTAGCCACCAAGATGGTGATTAAAAACAAAAATTGATTGTTGGTAGTTATTTTCTTGAATGTCAGAATAAACATCAAGATGATGTGAGGCTGATATATTTCCAGAGACTTGGCAATGTCTCTAACATGATGAGACAAATTTTAGTTTTAGGTTCTTAAACCTGTGTCATGCCTTTATGTCAGACCTTACCTGCCATTCTCTTATCATAATGGCCATAAATATATATACCTTTCAATTTGCTGCATGAACCACTGAAATACAGTGTTGCAAATTTATCATCAGACTTTTATGTTTTTACTTGTTTATTCCTTCTTTCACAGATCCTTCTCTATGCTTTTCTTTATATTCTTTTCAGAAATAAAATTTTCAGTTCTCTATTTTCTTTCTAGCTTCCTTCACTCATTATTTGATGTTATTTCATTAAGGAAAGTGAGAAACTATGAAAGAAAGCCAGAAGAAGATATTTTTGTGAGGGTTTTTTTTTTAAGTTAAGCCATTTAAAGTTTTAAACTAAATTGTTGCTTAAAGAAAACTAAAAGAATGCTGTATCCTGGGACTCTGGTTCTGTGGGAATACTGAGGTAAAATTAAGACTCTGAGGATGTTAAAAAGAGGCTCTAAGAACCACTAGAACAAAGATGGTCAGCCTTGTGAGTTCCAAGCTCAGTTCTGTTAGCAATGTCCTATGAACACACAGCTAAATACATAAGAGAAGCGTGCAGGTACATGTTAAATTTTATTTTACTTTTTTAGTATGCACATGTTCAGAATTCAAAATGGTATACAATGAAGTCTCTTTCCTACCTCTTACACCACAGCCACCCAGTTCCTAAAGTCACCAGAGACACTTTCTGCACATGAAAGTAAATATGTAGACGCAGTTCTTTTCCACCCTTCTCTACACAAACGGTAGCTTACCACATACTCCGGTACCCCTGGATGCCACTGTTTGGTGCATATTTACGTGTGTCTGTATGGTATACAGTGTATCCTCAGGAAATGTCACAACAAATATTCTGCTTTAAAGATTTCTATGTTTTAATTTTATTTTGTTCCTTTTCTCTCAAATTAACTTTGATTCTAGATTTACTACCTGAAGCATAAAGGAAAAGGGATGAAAAAATAGCTCCCCAAATTAAAAGCTGGGAGGGCAGGGACCATCAGTATTCTCTGGACAGCTTGAGGCCTTCTGTGCCTCGGTGGGATTGGATCTGTGCTGCAGTTAGTTCCAAGAATACAGTGGGCCTTCTTGAATGGCAGATGACAGCCTAGGCTGTGGACCATTGTCTTTGGGGAATTTTAACAATAAGAGTCATGTGATTACTTTGCCTCAGCAGAGCCTTCAGCACCTAAATGTAAAGCTTCTTTTAGTTAGTACCAAGGAAATTCCAAGGACTGTCAGAATATAATAAATAGAAGATGGTGGATGGGAGGCTTTGTAATGGTAAAATGCTCTACAGGTATGCTGTACTGGACTAGATTTGAGCCGTTACCTGCAGCTGATGAGCTCCAAAAAGAGCGAAACCTATTAGGTCCTGCAGTACTGGCTTAAGATAGTATAAAATCTTGATTATTCTCCATTTGTATGCTTTTTGGTTTTGTCATATTTTGTATTGGGGAAGGGAATAGCTCCTACTTAGTCTGTTGAGCTTGTGTATTTCCTCTCTAGTCCATTCTTCTCAAAAGTGAACTGAATGAGATCATCCCCAGAGGGAAATCTGATCAAGTCTGATTAGATTATGACCCTGTCTAATCCAAATGGCCAGGTTTTTCTATCTAGGCAATCTCATCTACTGCTGTAAAAGTGCTGCACTCAATATGCCAGCAAATTTGGAAAACTCAGCAATGGCCACAAGACTGGGAAAAGGTCAGTTTTCATTCCAGTCCCAAAGAAAGGCAATGCCAAAGAATGCTCAAACTACTGTACAGTTGCACTCATCTCACATGCTAGTAAAGTAATGCTCAAAATTCTCCAAGCCAGACTTCAACAGTTTGTGAACCGTGGACTTCCAGGTGTTCAAGCTGTATTTAGAAAAGGCAGGGGAACCAGAGATCAAATTGCCAACATCCGCTGGATTATCAAAAGAGCAAGAGAGTTGCAGAAAAAACATCTGTTTCTGGTTTGTTGACTATGCCAAAACCTTTGACTGTGTGGATCACCACAAACTGGAAAATTCTGAAAGAGATGGGAATACCAGACCATCTTACCTGCCTCTTGAGAAATCTATATGCAGGTCAGGAAGCAACAGTTAGAACTGGACATGGAACAACAGACTGCTTCCAAATCAGGAAAGGAGTACGTCAAAGCTGTATACTGTCACCCTGCTTATTTAATTTATATGCAGAGTACATCACGAGAAATGCTGGGCTAGATGAAGCACAAGTTGGAATCAAGATTGCCGGGAGAAATATCAATAACCTCAGATATGCAGATGACACCACCCTTATGGCAGAAAGTGAAGAAGAACTAAAGAGCCTCTTGAAAGTGAAAGAGGAAAGTGAAAAAGCTGGCTTAAAACTCAACATTCAGAAAACTAAGACCATGGCATCTAGTCCCATCACTTCATGGCAAATAGATGGGGAAACAGTGGGAACAGTGCAAACTTTATTTTGGGGGGCTCCAAAATCACTGCAGATGGTGACTGCAGCCATGAAATTAAAAGAGACTCCTTGGGAGAAAAGTTATGACCAACCTAAATAGCATATTAAAAAGCAGAGACATTACTTTGCCAACAAAGGTCCGTCTGGTCAAGGCTATGGTTTTTCCAGTGGTCATGTATGGATGTGAGAGTTGGACTGTGAAGAAAGCTGAGCACCGAAAAATTGATGCTTTTGAACTGTGGTGTTGGAGAAGACTCTTGAGAGTCCCTTGGATGGCAAGGAGATCCAACCAGTCCATCCTAAAGGAGATCAGTCCTGAATATTCATTGGAAGGACTGATGCTGAAGCTGAAACTCCAGTATTTTGGCCACCTGATGTGAAGAATTGACTCATTGGAAAAGACCCTGATGCTGGGAAAGATTGAAGGCAGGAGGAGAAGGGGATGACAGAGGATGAGATGGTTGGATGGAATCACCAACTCAAAGGACACGAGTCTGAGTAAAGTCCAGGAGTTGGTGATGGACAGGGAGGCCTGGTGTGCTCCAGTCCATGGGGTTGCAAAGAGTCGGACACAACTGAACTGAACTGAATCTCATCTACCCTGATTGCTTTGATTGCTGCAATAAATCAGCCAAACTAACTTATCTTCCCTACCTCTCCTTCCCTCCACCCTACATGCTACACAACACCACACATACACTCATTCCCAGACAAAAACTTATCATCTTTCTTATATTCCTCGCTTGGTTGTTCAAGTACAGCCCTCCCAGATAGACAAACCAAAAACCTAAGAGGTATTATCTACTATTTCTTCTTTCTCACCACCTCCCACAAAAACAAAGAACAACTAGCCATAAAACCCTAAAAATTTGCCTGTGGAATATGTCTGTCTTAAATGGGCCTCCTTTCCAGACCCTCAGTCACAGCCTGTCTCAGGCCTTTATACCACTTTGGGGAACTACTACAATAGCTGCTCAGGTAGCTTCCCTGTCTCTACTTTCTCTTTTTTTTTTTTTACTATCTCCACTTCTAGGGTGACCTCTTCAAAGACCAAATATGGTCATATCACTCCCTTCCTTGAAACTCTTCGGTGGCTCACCTGTGAGATACAGTTCATGTTCCTCAGCCTGGTGTACTGAAGCTTTTCTTAGTCCTAACTCTTCCCTCCTTGACAGTTCTGCAAGTTACTGCTTATACTTCCCAGATTGGCTCTGTGTTTTGTTAGTTAGTTGTGGTTGTACCACCCATCATCCTCCTGGAATTCCTGCTCCCTGAATCCATCCTATCGTTCCCATCCATTAGTAGGCTAGAGCCAACTCCTACCTGCTAGGGAGAACTGGTCAGTTGTTAAATATTCAGGAATTTTGCAAGCCAGTTAACTTGAAAAGCAGCCGTGTTGGGGGTATTTATGCCATACATATCAGCAAATATTACAAATCAGAACTCCCTTTTACCCACACGCCTGTGAAATCCCACCCCACCGCAGCATACCACAAGCCCATCCAAATTCTGGCTTAGATGGTACCTCTTTAAAATCTTGTCTGCTCAACCCTCTTCCCTCCACACACAAAAATATTAGTTGCTATTTATAAACACTTTGCATACTTTATTGTAGCATTTTGTCACCTTATGAAGGTGTAACTCTGTGTTTGCTTGTCACTTTTTAATGCTAATCACCTGAGTTCCTATGGGCAGAGTCCATGTCTCACTTTTCTTTGCATCTGTCATTCATTCATTCCTCCAGCATTCATTGAGTTGATACACTTAATATGCACCAGACACTGTTCTCAGAGTACAAAGATGGAAGGATCTTTGTACTCTGAGAACAGTAAGAAGTCCATAGCCTAGTCCATGGGAGGAGGGAAATTCAAATAGTCCATTATAATACAAATCCAAGTACATTGCCAGAAGTCTGTATAAGACACCTTGAAGCCTGGAGGGAAAAAACCCTATTCAGGGTAATGAGGAAGTCTTCACAGCGCAGGTAAGACTTAAAGGATGAACAGAAATTTGTTGCCTGTAAATAGGTGCTACAGTTAGTATTTTTATAGATAGAATTTTTAATAGAAAATTTTCCCACTCTGGACAGTACACAAGGTTCTTTGTTTCAGAGTAAATAGCAGTTTTATGTGAAAACCCTGTGTAAATGTCTATGAATTAGTCATTCTTTGAATGAGCGGAGAAAGCACTGAATACTGTGTCTGTAATCTCAGTAATGTTGTGTGGCAAGCCATCCCTAAACCCCATAGCCTAGAGCCATAACAATTTATTATTTCTCACTCATTTAGGCAGTTCTGATTTGAGCAAGCTGGGCCCATGTATGCATCTGCAGTCGCCTGGCAAATCAGCCAGGGTCTGGCTGGTTTAGGATGCCCTTGACTAAGTCAGCTCAGCTCTCTTCCACACGTCTCTCCCAGCGCTTTCACAGCGTGGCTCAAACAAGTTCCCATGGTGGTGGCCCGAGCCCAAGAGAGAAATGAAACCTGCAAGTGTTGATGTATGTGCCGGGCTCTATTTTCCTCACACTTACTGCTGTCCCCTTAACTGAAGCAAATCACACGATCAAGTCCAGAGTTAGCATGAGAGAAATAGGCACAGGGAAGTGTGAAAAATTGAGGCCACTGCAGCAGGCAGTCTGCCGCAGACACATACTCTGTGTAAGCTCTGTTCTAGACCTTGTGTTACCCTGCAGGTGTTAATAGTACTTGCCAATGAATTTGCTTCCAGTTGGTTGGATGCTCTGTGGTAATCATGAACAAACTTCTCTGAGCAGTCTAGACCCATTCATCTTACTTCAGTTTAGGGTCTCATTTTTGTCCCACTATTGAAATGACATTTATTACTTGGGATGCTGAAGAAATCAAAGAATGTCCGTGTCGCATTAAGGGGCTTCCCTGGTGGCCCAGCAGTAGAGAGTCCACCCGCCAGTGCAGGAGAGACAGGTTCAGTCTCTGGGTCAGCAAGATCCCCTGCCGGAGGAGATGGCGCCCACTCCAGTATTGCCTGGGAAATCCCATGGACAGGAGCCTGATGGGTGACAGTCCATAAGGTCACAGAAGCGCCAGCCACGACTTAGTGACCGAACAGCAACAGTGTCATGTTAAACTCCTTTGCATGTTCTGGTCACTTAGATTTTTTTCACTACAAAGCCATGGTGTCCACAACAAGGAGAAAACATCTTGCAAAGGTTTAAAAAAACATGTGTTTCAAGTTCCATTGTTGGGGAATTCCCGCCATCCGGTGGTTAGGACTCGGTGCTTTCACTGCCGTGGCCCAGGTTCAATCCCTGGTCAGGGAACTAAGATCCCACAAGCTGTGTGACGTGACCCAAAAAAAAGGTCAACTATTAATCTCTGATTTAACATTTTAATAAGCTAGATTTTTCATGCAAAACTTCAAACTGGGAGAAATCAGTCCATCTGTGCAAAGCAAACTGATTTTATTTATTGAGGCCTTAGGAACAAAACAGCCCCTTTTTACTTTTAACTAGTAGCCTTGGGAATAGGAAACATTAACATTTCATAGAATGTGTTCTTTTGGGTCTTTCTGCAGAAGTGACTAAAACATCCAAGATTCAAACTTGATTTTGTTTGTTTTTAATAAGATTCATATGATCCTTGTTTTTTTTTTCATCATCATCATTGGTGAGAATGGGAAAGGGAGCTGGAGGGGCCAGTTATAGTAGAAGGGCAGTGGACAGAGACAGGATTGAGACAAGTGGACAAATGGAGAAATGTTAGAAGGGGTCACTGAAGTGGAAAAGCAGGTGACCAGGTCAAAAATAAACCTACAGAGCTAACTTATGGACAAGAAGTTGGAGCTGCAGAATGTGCCTCCTACTTGGACCCCAAAAGGAAGGTCAGTGTGACATGAAAGATCACATAGGGTTCTTGTTGATTTCACTCTGTATCTTAGTTTTTCTGCTAGGTTTGCACACAGGTTACCTGCTCCTAGCACTAGGTGGAAGGGCTTATTGCAGTTGTCAAAAACCACTGAAGGTAGGGCAGGGAACTGGTTAATGAAAGCAGCTGCCTGAAGAAAGACTTCATGTTCAAAATTTTTTAAAGGAAATAATAACTAAGAAAATTATTTTTTTCACAATTTAAGACGTTGATTTTAAAAACAAGAGACTGTTAAAATAGATCACTGTATGGACATAAATTCAGCTTTGCATTGGCTACTTTCAAAATAATCCAAAGTCTTCTCACAGGAGGGTGTCATAGGAGGGCAGGAGCAGAGCGCTCTGGGTTCTGGCCCCGGCTCCGCCCTTTGCTTACTGCCTACCTCTGTCTCTCCTGTGAAGAGCTGTATCGTGAAGGCTTTGGGACTTGAAGATCTTTGGGGACACTGTCAACTCCCACATGCTGGCTTGTTCTTTGGGTCTCTGAGGTTGTGGTAGGTCCTCACCTCAGTTACCCTGTTATTTTGATCTCTTCTAGAGTAAAATGAGTGGGGTGGGGGAGGTGTTTATACGGGTATAGTATTGGTGGCAGGAGGTCAAAAGAGGCTCTGTATAGACCCAAGTACAGACCTTCAGTTACTGCCTGCGTTTGCCACTAGATGGCGATCAGATATTTGATCCGAGATCGCCAGACTTAAGACTTGACTTTAGCCAAGACTCCCAAAATTGACGGTTTAAAGAAATGAAGAAACTGTAAGCCAGTGCTGTAACTCATGCGTGTCCTAAGCCCTGTCAAACTAACCAGCAGTAGTTTAAGCAGTGAAGGGCTTCCCTGGTAGCTCAGCGTTAAAGAATCCACCTGCTACTGCTGCAGACCTGAATTCAATCCCTGAGTTGGGAAGATCCCCTGGAGAAGGAAAGGCAACCCTCTCCAGTATTCTTGCCTGGGAAATCTCATGGACAAAGAAGCCTGGCAGGCTACAGTCCATGGGGTTGCAAAGAGTCAGACACGACTTAGCAACTAAACAACAATAAGCAGTAAAAAGGTAGAGTTACTGGAACTTCTCTGGCAGTCCAGTGGTTAAGACTCTATGCTTACAATGCAGGAAACAGATATGATCCCAGATCAAGGAACTAAGATCCCACATGCTGTGTGCCCCCTCACCAAAAAAAGTTACCCATCGTTTATACTTTAGGTGTAGTTACATAAGGTTAGGGATCTTACCAAGGAGAAGGATGTGATAAAATCATGATGCATATAAAGTGAGCAACAGAGAATTGATGAATTTATCAAATACCAGTATACTTGAGTGAAGGACCATTCTTTTGTTTTTTAATTTGTTTGAAATTTAATTTTATATTTTTATTGAAGTATAGTTGAATTACAGTTTTGTGTTACCGCTATACAGCAAAAGTGACTCAGTTATACATGTATCTACATTCTTTTTCCCATTATGGTTTATCACTGAATATTGAATATAGTTTCCTGTGCTATACAGTTGGACCTTGTTTATCATTTCTGTATATACCAATTTGCATCTGTCTGCTAATCTCAAACTCCCAATCCAGCCCTCTCCCACACTCTCCCTCTTGGCAGCCACCAGTCTATTCTCTACAAGGACCATTCTTTGAAACCTTAAAATTGATAAAGATAAAGAAAGAGATGTAAACATGTTATTAACACTAGAGGAGCTGCCTTGTAGAAATATGAAAGTTCATATTTCTTTAGTTCAGTAAGTTAGAGTAACTGTATGCATGAAAGGTCTTATCAGTGAACATAATGAGAAATGCTTAGGGAATATCTCTGAGCTCTGGATGTGACATCAAGAGAGACATCTGAGTCCTTCTATGTCAGGGGTTAGCAAACTTTTTGTGAAGAGTCGGCAAATATTTTAGGCTTGTAGACCATTTTAGGCTTACTGTCCATTCAACTGCCATTATTGTGTGAGGTAGCCATATACAATATGTAAATGACGGGTGTGGCTGTGTTCTAATAAAACTATTTACAAAAACAAGCAGTGATCAAGATGTGGCCCAGGTGCCATAGTTTGTGGTGAAAGCTAGGGTTCATAAGTATTTCTCCTTTCTAGACTTCAGTCGTTGGCTTCTGTCAAATAAGGAGTTGGATTAGATGATCTCTGCTGTTTTTCAGATTTTATGTCCTTTAGTACCTCTCGCTGAAGCTAAATGATTCACAAGAGTGACCCAGAGTGGTATTTCTTTTATTTTTAAGATCGAGGTTTTTAAAGATCAAGCTTGAACAAGTTTGTAAGTTTCTCGAGCAGGGTTTCTCAGCCTTGGCACAGTTGACGTCTGGGCTGGACAGTCCTTTGTCCTGGGGGAGCTGCCCTGCATGTTGTTGGATGTTCCGCAGCATCTCCAGACTCCTCTACCTGCTAGATGCCAGTTCAGTAGCACACCCCAACCCCGTGAGTTATGACAACCAAAAATGTCTCTAGACATTGCCAGATGTTCCCTGGGAAACACAGTCACCTCCACTTGAGAACTACAGCTCTAGAGAATTTAAGAATAACTGGAAAAAGAACAGAAATGGAAATCAGGCTGTGCAACCCAGGATGGCCACCAAGATAATAATCATACTTCTTTAGGAACAGGACCAAAAAAGCTAAAACCTAGAGGAACAACCAGCATATTAGAAGGAGAAAGACAATGAGAATTTTATTGACCCAATCAAGAGTGGCTGGAAAGTTGGTAACAGATAACTTTTTAATATTGATTTAGGTCATTTTCTTGAAGGTGTTCCTAAAACCATTGAACCAAAATAGAGGGCTACCTGTAATAGGTGGCTGAAAAGGTAAACTAGAACACAGAAACATGGATGAAGAGAAATATAAAAAAGACCACTACTAAGGAATACCAAGAATACTTACTTTTCACTATTTTATATTGTTTGATGAGGCCTCTCGCAGAAAGAAGTCATACTGAGTGAATTTATTGGCCCTTATCTATGGGTCCTGGTATTTTGTTTTGCTTTGGATAAGTCAAAGTGTGGTTTATTCCTACAGTAGAATATTATTTAGTAGAGAAAATGCATCACAGCTTCACACAACTGCATAGATGGATCCTTGAAGCTAAGTTTTAAATGTCAGTAAAGCTGGTCCTTTAATAAGTCCAGATCACATAGCCAGCTTGGAAGTTAGTTACAATTAAAAGCCAAAATCATCTCTATTCATTAGTAAGGGTGCCCTTGATTTCTGTCTACCTTTTGTTTATACCCATGTGTTTTTGAACTGTGGTGCTGTAGAAGACTCTTAAGAGTCTCTTGGACAGCAAAGAGATCAAACCAGTCAATCCTAAATGAAATCAACCCTGAATATTCATTGGAAGGACTGATGCAGAAGCTCCAATGCTTGGGCCACCTGATGCAAAGAGTCAAATCATTGGAAAAGACCCTGATTCTAGGAAGGATTGAGGGCAGGAAAAGGGGCAACAGAGGATGAGATGGTTGGATGGCATCACCAACTCAATGCACGTTGAGTCTGAGCAAACTTGAGGAGATAGAGAAGGACAGGGAATCCTTGTGTGCTGCAGTCCGTGGGATCACAAAGAGTCAAGACACGACTTAGGGACTGAACAATAACAATATGTTCTTTTAGGAATTCATCCTCTTCCAAGTGTGAGTGATATTAATCGTAGCCAACAAGCCCTGATCATCCAACTCACTTTGTACAAGAAATTTTTTTGTCTTGTTTCTTATATTCCTTACAATGACTTTAAGCCAGGGTGATGTTTTCTAAGCAGTGATCTAAGAGATCTAGAAATGTTAATTCTAGTCTCAGGTTCTAGTTTTGACTTGCTTTGTGACTTGGGGCTGTCTCTTCCTTGCTGAGGAAAAGTAGTAGGGAGATCACCCAACTCTAGTCCTTAGAATGGCTATACAGGAATCATCTCCGAGGGCTTGTTTAAAATTTAGATTTCTGTGCTTCATTCCTGTTACCAGTTCTGTAGTCTAGGGTAAAGCCTAGGAAGCCCAGTGAGTCTAGTGTATGGCCATGTTTGAGTACAATTAGAAGTGACCTCTACGGTCCTTTCAGCTCTTAAAATACTGTGGTTATGTGAAACATTAATATATTTCCTTAAATGCCCTTTATTATATTATTTTCTAAAAGCTTTTTTATATTCTGCAAGAAGTAATTGAGATTACTACATGGTAGCATACCCTTCATATGCTCGTTGGTACAGCTTTACATAAACTCGGTTTGCTATAATGTGGTCAACTTATGGCTTGCGTGATAATCTTGATCCACAAAATGTATTTGAAGATGGTTTCTCTTTTTCACCAGGATGCTATATCGTAGTCTCTTTGTTCTCAATCTTGGATTTTGAGAAAGATTAAGTAGTTTGATATCCTGATTTCTGTGTAACTATAAAGTGGAATAAAATTAGAAATTCTGTGTGGTTGTTAATTTTTTTGTTTTTCTTTAATTTACAGAATGCTCTTTTCAGTTGCATTAGCAGAAATGAAAGTAAGTATATTAAAAGTGGTTATACAAGCAATCCAAAGAGCAAAACACAGCTTACAGAATATGATTTAGCTATTGTAAATACTGCCAACACTTTGCTGCTATAACAGACTGTTGCTAAACCATCTGAAGGAATGTGCACACAGCAGGATTCTGATAGGCTGCTTCCTCTGGAGCATTCGAGCCATTCATGAATTCTAACAATTCCAACATGTCTTAGTTGGAGATTTACAAAGCAGATAATAGTGCTGGGTGTTTTAGAGGAAGATCATGCCCCACTTGGATAACTTTCAGAAGTTGAGCACACATAATATGATGTAAAATAATGCAGCAGTTGCTGAGGGCTACCTCAGTTCCTTCCAGATATTCACTGACTGCTTGCTTTGTGCAAGGAAGATACACATCTTGAGGGCATAATCTGTACACAAAGAACCCTGGGACGTGGTAGGTATGGGCTGGAGTTACTGAGAACGTGCTGTGGGAGTTCAGAGGAAGGAGAGATCACCTCCTGCAGGGTACTTAGAAGTAACTTTGTGGAGTTGGTACCTGAGCTGGGCCTAGAAGGACAGACATGACGTGAACAGTAGAGATTGGAAGAAGGGCATTCTAGGTGAAGGAAATAATGAGAGCAGTGGAGATGGGGAAACACATCTGAGGAGCAAAGAGTTGTTGAGATGGGCTTGGTAGTAGGTATATTAAAATATCAGAAACATTAGCTGTCTGTACTTTATTTGCTACCCTTTCTTATTGGGATTTAGTTCAAGATTTCCCAGATAGTCTTTGACACATAATTTTATGCTCTCCCACACTGCAGGGAAGCCAGCCTCATGGGGCAATCCTTCTCCCATTCTCACTTGTCTCTCTGTCCTCAGCATCCATCACCTCTACCCTCAGTTTTAGCCTCATTGAGGTTGACAGTGATACATGTAGCCGTGAATGGAAACAGGCTTGTCTTGCTGTTAGTTTGGTATTAGTTGAGTTCATTTGTATATAATTTTATCATTATTTCTGGAAGCCGCCTGAATTCTCTGTTCTATAGAAGTCGCAGAAACCTGAGTCTGGTTCCTCCGTGCTGCTGCCATAACCATCCCTAATAATTATCAGAGATTTCCCGCCTGCCTTTTTCTTAACCTTTTATGTCATGCCTCTACCTTTTTGGCTCCCTTCGGCCTCCCACAGACCCCTTAGCCTTTCCTGTGAGAGCCTCTTGCTCCTCTTCATTATAAATCCCACATCTTCACCCTTAGCCATTCATCCTGCTCTTCCCAGATAAATTAAATGGTCTACTTTGACTTTTAAAAATATGTAAATCAAGAATGACTTATTTTAAATGTGGGTTTTACTTTTCAGTACTGAAGCAGGTCATAACAGTTATGAGTTGAGAACTTTCAATTAGTCCCAGTCTTGGAGATTTTTAAATAGCATAAAACTTTTGGGATTTTGTTTCCAGATAGACACATATAATTTGCCAATTTATGAAATGATCCTGATATCTCTTAGTTTTTATTGGTCCTATTTTATAAAGGAGATATTTGGAGTTTTGTTATCTTGGTATGTTCAAATTTTTTTTTTTTCTTTGCTTTGCTTTGTTTTTGAATCTTTACTAATCTGACATGGAAAGAAGCTGTCCGATGGGTCTCACCATGGGTGCTATTAGCTTTTGGGAGACAGTTTGATTGTATGAGACTGTCCTGTATATTTCAGAGCATTTAACAGCCCAGACCCCCTTGTGTTAAATGCCAGCAGATATCCTCAAGTTATTATGAAAACCAGAAATACTTCCACATGCATTCAAGTTTTCCCATGGGCTGATACTGCTGAGGATCACTGCTTTGTAGACTATAAGTTGACAAAATATGACTTTCTCAGACCATTGACCACCTGAATATCCCCATGGCTATGCTTACAGTAGTTCTGACTTTAAGTACATGTCTTCTATGGCATGGTTTTATTTCTCAAATTCAAAAAGACACAAATTGTTTCATCATTATTAATGATGATTGAATGTTGGTGAATGGCTGATTTCATTTCACTGTCATCTTTTTTCCCTCTAGTGGGCTCAGTTTGTTGCAGTTATGCAGGCCATCACACAAACTGCCGAGAATACTGTCAAGCCATTTTTCGAACAGATTCTTCTCCCGGTCCTTCTCAGATCAAAGCAGTGGAAAATTATTGTGCCTCTATTAGTCCACGATTAATACACTGTGTGAACAATTACACCCAGTCTTATCCAATGAGGAACCCAACAGATAGTAAGTAAAAGCCATATGTATTCCTCTCATTTCAATCTTTGGTAAAATAATTTGTAAAAAGGAAATAAATTCTTGAAGATATCTATAGTCTGGGTCATTTGGGAAACACCAGACCTCCTTTGGTCTTTAGATTTGGCAGATTGGTCATGTTTGTCATAGCTAAAAGATGCCAAGAAAGACAGAACTGTTGAGGGTATGAAGAAACAGGCCGTCTCTATCCTGAGGGGGAGAATTCATTGGTGTGGGTATTTTGGGGGGGGGGGCAGAATTTGGGCTATGGCCATGAGCATTTCAAATAACCATACCTTTTAGTCTAGTTATTCCATTTCTCAGAATTTCTCCCTTAAGAAAACTTACAAATTTGTAAAAACACATCAATTCATATAAAGGATATTTGCTACAACATTGCTAGTAATAAAGAAAAACTAGAAATAACCTAACATCCACTGATAGGGTATTGATTAAAATTGATTAAATAAACTACGTATCTCTATAATAACAACATTATACAACCTGCATAAAGGGAGATGTATGTTATGTAGATCCATGAAGTTAGAATACTGCCTCCCACCATACACAAAAATAAACTCAAAATGGCTTAAAGATTTAATTATAAGACATGATGACATAAAACTAAAAGAGAGTATAGGCAAAATATTCTTTGACATAAATCATAGCAATATTTTCTTAGATAAGTTTCCCAAGGCAAAAGAAATAAAAGCAAAATAAACAAATGGGACCTAATGAAACTTATAAGCGTTTGCACAGCAAAGAAAACCATAAGCAAAATAAAAAGACAACTTACAGACTGGAAGAAAAATATTTGCAAAAGAATGTGACCAACGAGGGTTTAATTTCTAAAATATATAGACAGCTCATACAGCTCAATATCAAAAAATATAAACTAATCAAAAAATATACAGAAGGCCTAAATAGAGATATTTTTCTAAAGAAAACATACAGATGGCCAACAGGCACATGAAAAAATGCTCAACATTGCTAATTAGTAGAGAAAAAAAAAATCACAACTACAATGAGAGAAAAAAAACCTAGAGTGAGGTATCACTTCACACCAGTCAGAATAGCCATCATCAAAAAGTTTACAAATAATATAATACATGCTGAAGACGGTGTGAAAAAAGGGAACCCACCTACACTGTTGGTGGGAATTTAAATTGGTACAGCCACTATGCAGAACAGTATGGAGTTTCCTTAAAAAACTAAAAATATGATCAGCAATTCCACTCCTGGATATATATGTGGAAAAGATGAAAGCTCTAATTTGAAAAGAACCATACTAGCACTTGTGTTTGTTTTTGTTTCATTTGTAGACAAAGACTTACGTAGATAGGTACAAAAATAAATCCTCTTTTGCAACCCGGAACTCATTGTTCTGTATGAGATTTGTTACAGATAAGAAGGAACATGTTACACAGAACAGATATTATGGGTGTCTATTGGTGAATGTAAAGATTTTTTCCAGGGCTATAGAGCTGATACTTTTCTCTCATATATTAAGCTTTTAAATTATTAGCTGTATTGATCTAGTTGTTAGTTTTAATATTGACATAAAACAAGAAAAGAAAAGAAACATGCCTGCTAGTGTCCAAAGCAGCATTATTTAGAATAACCAACACATGGAAAAAACCCAGATGTTCACCAACAGATGAATGGATAAAGAAAATGTGATAACATACAATGTAATATTAGCCATAAAAAGAGAATGAAATAATGCCATTTTCAGCAACATGCACGGAGCTAGAGATTTTCATACTAAGTGAAGTAAGTCAAAGAGAAATAGTATATCACTTATATCTGGAATCTAATAAAAAATAATACAGATCAACATTTTACAAAACAGACTCACAGACAGATAACGAAATTGTGGTTATCAAAGGAAAAGTGTGTGTGTGGAAGGATAAATTAGGAGTATGAGATTAACAGATATACACTACCATATGTGAAATAGATAAGCAACAAAGATTTACTATATAGCACAGGGAGCTATATTGAATACCTTGTACTAACATGGAAGAGAATTTAATAATATATGTATAACCAAATCACTCTGCTGTATACCCAGACCTAACACAATTCTATAAATCTACTACAATACCAAAAAAAATGTATATTCATTATAGAAGTCCAAGATGTAATAAGCAAGGAAAGGAAGTTGCAGAACTAAATGTATACAGTAAGATTCATTTTTAGTTGTATACCTGATTGTTCCACCTGGTATGGATGTGTAATATTTGAATTTGTTACTTTTATAATAAAAATGTCAATATAAATGAGATTCTGATACTTTTTAAAAGTCAGGGCCTCCTGATGAACTTGCACTTTATGGGATCTTCAAAATCTCAGCTTTGTAAAGCCTATAAATCATTTTTTTTCATTTAGAGGTGATCAGACTTAAAGTAACTGACTAATTAAGCAAAACTGGCAAAAGGCTTGTAAGCCAGATGCCAGTGTTTTGACTTACCCTGGGATATTCAAAGACTTGTTTTTGTAAACTCAAAAGCAGTGCTCTGCCTCGTTTGGCCAGATTCTAACTAAGGCTTATGACATTCTGTGTTTGTGTGAGGAAAATCAGAGGGCGAAGCACTTGCTGCAAATAACATTCATTTATTTTAAAGAGAGATCTGTCTTCACTGACATTTAGGCTGTGAAGAGGTGCTGCTGAAGCAAAGTTGATAGATCGCAGCCCAAAAAAAAACAAAAAGGGCAGAAAATGTTTTAAGGGTAAAAGAACAACCATCTCAAATGTCTGTGCTAATATATAGGAAAACTGGAAAAGAAAGCTACAAACAGATATGCCTTAATAGGCTTCTTAAGAAGTCAAACTCCTAAGAAAACTACTTCAAAGAAGCCCTTTGAATTCTATAGTCTGGTTGAAAGTGTTCACTTGCTTTCTAGTTTTTTATAGAAAAGTATAACAAACTGAAACCTTGTCAGAGTTTGTTGTTGTATTGTTTAAATTACTACTTAGATTAATTTGTACAGATTTATAAATCTTTTTATCCCAGAATGTGATGAAATACAGTATTTGTGATTATTGCTATTAAAATTAGTCATATTTCTCATTATGTCAAGAACATGATCCTTTCAGGTATTTGTTTTTAACATGAAATAATTCCAATTTGATCTACTGTATCCTTTCCAGGAACATAAAATACCTTGCATGTAAGGACCTCTTCGATGTAAGAGGATCTTTCATTTATCTAGGAATGATGCTGGAGAGCCCATGAATGAGCACAGTGGAAAACCTGGTAATAGATACCTAGTCCACCTTTAGCTTTTCACTTGTTTGCTATACTGCAAAGCAATGGAAAGAGAATTTGGTAGGCTCAACATCCTGGAGATATTGACGTGACTCAGAGTAGTAATGGATTCCATATACCGCTTGATTCTTCTGCCTGAACAATGCAGGCTATATAACCAGCTAATTAATCCACTTCTGTTCTGAAACTGTAGGTTTGTATTGCTGTGACAGAGCAGAAGATCATGCTTGCCAAAGTGCCTGCAAGAGAATTCTGATGTCTAAGAAAACAGAAATGGAGATTGTCGATGGCCTCATCGAGGGTTGTAAGACCCAGCCTTTGCCTCAGGATCCACTTTGGCAGTGTTTTCTTGAAAGCTCACAGTCTGTTCACCCTGGAGTCACTCTGCATCCTCCTCCCTCCACAGGCCTTGATGGTGCTAAATTGCATTGTTGTTCTAAAGCAAACACTTCAACCTGTAGGTCAGTATCTCATTTTCCTTTATTAAAACCAGTAGAAAATAGGATTTTAATGAATGAATTTAAGGACATGTGTGTTATATTCTTGCACTCTGTAGTGTTAAGAGTTCAGAAGATATAAAATCCCTCATTCTTTCATCCAGCAGGTGTTTATTGTGCATCATGTATATGTAGAACATTGTTTTTGTACATTCAGCTAAAAGTACTGTGCTTTGGAGTGAGAGGATTAACATTGGCAGGGCATTAAATATTTAAAGATGATGCAATATGAATTCCACCCTTGAGGTTATCCTCAAGTAAGCCTACAATGTAGATGTTTTGACCTGACATCTAAGAGATATTCTTTTTGTTAAACTATAAAACTTTGAATTTAATCAACTTTTTGTGTATATTGGTGAATAACCTGAGTTGACACTTGTATCTGGAATTAGACAGCAGTGTATTAGCATTTATTTAGGTGGTACACTTAGGGATAAAAAACTAACAATACTATTTGTGTAGGCTCGAGGAAACACAATCTAGAGACAAGAATAAATGGAGATAAAGTAATGGTAGAACATAGATGAAACAGAAGTTTGCTTTATTAGAGATATTTTGGGTGAAAATGTACCACATGTTACTATAATATCCTGAAATAAATACGACATACAAAGAGTGAAGCAGTCTCTTCTTGGGGTGGGGGCGGGGGTGGTGTTTGTTTTGGCCTCACTACACAGCTTGCAAGATCTTAGTTTCCTGACCAGAGATCAAACCCAGGCCCCCTGCAGTGGAAGCGTGGAGTCCTAAACACTGGACCAACAGGAAATTCCTCTGTGTTTCCTAAATTGGATAGACTTTACCAAATAGCTCATTGAACTTTACCAACGATATGAAAAACTTTGAAAACATCCAAAGAAAATTAACAGAAGGACTAAAAGAGAAGTTAAGTTGGTCCTATAATTGGAAATTGGGTTACTGATAGGAATTATAAATGTATACATTTGGGAAGGATCCTGAATAATTCTTTGAGTGTCTGCTAAAGAGTTGTGCCCTGTAGTCAACTGGAGATTGGAATGGCTGTGTCATCCAAGAAGAATTTCAGTAAGAAACACTACATCTCTTATCTTGATGTAAGATTTTATGGTTTACTGAATGCTTTCACTTTCATCTTGTTCATCTTCATGAAATCTGACAAGGCTGGTATCATCTTATGACTGATGTCAATTTGTGCAATTCTTGTTTATATATAGAAAACTAACTTGAGATATTAAACAAGGTCCAAGGTCATACAGAAAGTTAGGACTAGAGAAAGGACTGATTTTCCAGATCAAGGTGCCTGTTGGACCTTGGTACCTCAAGGTACCTCAACTTTCTCATCCCCATGATGTGTAAGCTCCACGGAGAGTAGGGACTTTGTTTCTTTTGTTCACTGCTGCATAGCCAGTGCCTTGAACAGGACCTCACATGAAATAGGCACTCAATAACTGTTGGTAAAGTGAATGAGCAAACTTATAAAAGTAAAGATACCCTCCTCATAGACGTAATTGTGAGAGTCAAAATGTGGCAGAGGTGGAGAATTTTTACTTGTGACTTTGCACATTCTGGTAGTATTAAAATTTTATATTCTGTATTACTTTTTTTATACTTTTATTACATTTATCAATATTAAAAATTAATGAGTATAATATGTGAAATCACTTTGGAAATGATCCTGATTTTATTTCAACTATATATATAATGCACCGAAGTTGCTTTGTAATCATCGAGTACTGAAATAAGAATACATACATACTACAATAATATATGTATAGTATATATTGCTATATATAATAGTTTATAGCAGCTTTGAAATTCTTAAAGTGTTTATATATAGGCTGTCTTGGTATACCTTAAGGAC
This sequence comes from Dama dama, assembly GCF_033118175.1. Lineage (NCBI taxonomy): Eukaryota > Metazoa > Chordata > Mammalia > Artiodactyla > Cervidae > Dama > Dama dama. The sequence goes on from NC_083709.1 coordinate 66,750,422, forward strand.
TATAAGTTGCTTGGGATACTTTTTCAGGGAGAAACTAGTGAGCCCTAAGTCTATAACGCTTCTTAAAAGGAGTCTGAGGATCAGGTTACAGTTCTGCCTCATGTGACCGGAACGTGAATAGAGTGACTGTGTCTTGGTAGAAGCAGAACCATGTGCTTTACATCTGCTGCTGCTGCTGCGAAGCAGCTTCAGTCACGTCCAACTTTTTGCAACCCTATGGTCCATAGCCCGCCAGGCTCCTCTGTCCATGGGATTCTCCAGGCAAGAATACTGGAGTGGGTTGCCATGCCTTTCTCCGGGGGATCTTCCTGACCCAGGGATCAAACCTGCATCTCTTATGTCTCCTGCATTTGCAGGCAGGTTCTTTAAAGGTAAAAGAGAGATCAGAAATATAGAGGGGAATACTTGTGCCAAGAATAAGGATGTACAAATACTATGATTAAACATTAAATTGAGCACCAAGCTTTCTAGCAACCATGGCAAAGAAAAGAGATCAATGATAAAAGAAAGCTAACTTTTTCATGTAAAAGATTACTTTTGGGGGCTCTAAATTCTAGAAGATAGGTCTTAGTCTTTTGATCTTGGTATTTTTTTTTTTCATTTATGTTCTGAAGCACAGTTCATGGAGTTTAAGCTTTATGCAAATCAAATATTCATTTGGCTCATCTGTATGTTTCTGTATTGTGCTTTTGTTTCAGAGAACTATGTACTAAACTTTATAGCATGAGCTGGGGCAATACACAGAGTTGGCAAGAGTTTGATCGCTTTTGTGAATATAATCCAGTGGAAGTGTCCATGTTGACCTGTTTAGCTGATGTCCGGGAACCTTGCCAGTTGGGCTGTAGAAACCTTACTTACTGCACTAATTTTAACAACAGGTAAGAGCAAATTACTATACATGGAATGGAAGTATTTTATCATTAATTGTCTTATTTTAAATAAGTGAAAAAATATCATTTTAGCAGGAACTCTGCTAAAGTGTTCCTTAGCAGGAGTTCCTTAAGAACTCTGATTTTGTTCCTGCTAGGTTAAAAGGAAGTAGTATATCTTTATCATTTCATCTTTAAAGGCTATATTCTATCTGGTAAATCACCACTGGGAAAGGAAGCACTATAACAAAGCCACTTCTAATCTAAAGATGCTTCAAACTTCTAGAATGCAGAGTCCCTCTGCCTTCAATCTCCCATTCTTCCCCTCTCCCTTCCTCTGCACCACCAGTGAAAAAACAATTCATTGCAGAATAAAGCAGTGTGAACAATTTGCTCATCCAAATACCCTCTTATGACAACTTGCTGTGAAGGACCTTCAGATTGGTTGGCGTTCACACTGTGAGTCCCCTATGTCATACAAAAGCTTTCTTTACAGAAGCAATTGAATAGGTGTTTTCGTGAGATATCCATTATGGTAAGAAAAATAAGAGCCAAGAACTGAATTAATGGCTGAAGAAGGAATGAAGAAAACCAGGAAAGGGGCATCAGAAGCATAGGGAATGCTGTATCAGAGAAGCCACAGAGGGAGAATTCCTAAAGAAAAGGGGGCTAGTTGATTTGTGAGGCACAGCCCAGAGATCAGAGGGCAAAAAGGAAGAGAATCAGTCAGTTGATCCAGAAGGAAGTTCATAGGATGTTTACCTCAAGCTAACACACCTTTGAGGTCTGTTACCTTAGTCCCTTGAGGTAAACACATAGGATGTTTACCTCAAGCTAACACACCTTGAGGAGTTTACCTCAAGCTAGTACCTCAAGCCTCTTAAAAGTCTTCAGATTATTATTTTAAGAAAGAAAATTGAGATATCTTTACAACTAATATTAGCCAATAAGGACCCGGCTTAGAGGTTGAGCAAATTTGAAATCTATCAAATGTTTAAAGTTAAATTTGGACATATTACTAACTTGTGGTAATGTTGGAGCAGTTTGTATCAGACTAACACTCCTGTCAATACCAATTATGGCTATCATGGCAGGCTTGCTGAAGACCACTGACCTTGTGGGATTAGCTGTATGTAAGACTCCATATGAGAGGCTAAAAATATTGTATACAAGGATTCTTGATGTTCTTGGACAGATCCCTAAAAAATGCAGCATATAGAAAGTATACAGAAAGATTACCAGTGAGAAGCTGAGTATGGTTAAAGCGGAAGTGAAGTGAAGTCGCTCAGTCGTGTCCGACTCCTTGCAACACCATGGACTATAGCCTTCCAGGCTCCTCCATCCATAAGATTTTCCAGGGAAGAGTACTGGAGTGGGTTGCCATTTCCTCCTCCAGGGATCTTCCCGACCCAGGGATCAAACCCAGGTCTCCCGCATTGTAGGCAGAGGCTTTACCATCTGAGCCATCAGGGAAGCCCGGTTAAAGCGGAACCAGATGTTAAAAATCTAGGAGAGCAACTTCAGGGTGGCCAAATAGAAAAGGTGATTCTTCAAGCCGAAAAGGAACTAAGGCTGACAAGAAAACTGGTTCAGTGGAAACCATGGGATCCTTTAGTGAAAGAGCCTCCTGCCAACCAATGGAAATGGCCAGTATAAACAGCCTTCAGTGACCTGTGTGTTGATAGGAAACTGATATAATTAAATATTTTTTATATTAAAAAAATACCAATTATTAGCTCTACAACGTACAAAAACACAATTGTTTTGAAGGCCTTTGAGAGTGACCTAAAGCAGGAAGAACTACATCTCATGAAAGATAGAGACCACACTGAGTGAGGGCCACTTTTATCCAGCTTTTCCTTCATAGGCACTCTTAGTCCCCTGGCATGGCATATAGATTTCAAGCAAAAAGCAGCAGTATTGGACTGAGGAGTTAAGAGGTCAGAGTTTGGGGCTGCCAGAGTAGCTGGATGTGGAGACAGAAAATCCCAGAAAGGAGGGAACTGCAAAAGGAGATGACATAAAATCTGCATACAAACTCTCCTTAAATCCTTGAATTTGACAGAGTCATAGGGTACAAGGTTAACATAAAAAAGCAAATTGTATTTCTGTTTATTAGCAACAAACAATTAGAAAATGAAATTTATAAAAAAAATTATACAACTGCATAAAAAATATGAAATACTTAGAGATAAATTCAACAAAAGATGTACAATAACTCTACACTAGAAACCAGAAAACTTTGCAAAAAGAAATTAAAGACAGAAAATACATGGAGAGAAGTGCTATGTTATAGATTAGAACATCTTAATATTGTTAAGATGTTAATTCTCCTGAAACCAATTTGAACTCTAGTCAGTGCAATTTCAATCAAAATCCCAAATGACTTTTTAAAATAGAAAGTGGCAGTCTAATTCTAAAATTCATATGAAAATACAAAGAACCTAGAATACCTAAAACAGTATTTTTAAAGACTAAATTTGGAGACCTTACAGTACATGATTTCAAGACTTATCATAAAGCAATAGAAATTAAATCAGTATGATATTGGCATAAGTTTAGACAAACAGATCAATGACAAATTAGAGAAGCAAGAGTAGAACCACACAGTGCTGAAACTTGATTTTCAACAAAGCAAAGCAACTCAGTGCAAAAGTAACATCTTTTCCACAAATAATGCAGGAACAATTGAATATCTGTGTGAAAAGAGAAAAGAACCTAAACCTCTATCTCGCACCATAAACATTAATTCAAGATGGGTCATAGAAATAAAAACAAAAGCTAAAAATAAAAGCTTCTAGAAAAAAAAATAGGAGAATCTCTTGACAACCATGATATAGACAAAGATTTTGTAGACAGGACCCGATATATTAATTATAATAGAAAAAAAAATAATGAACTGGAGTTCAACAGCAAACATTTTTGTTATCTAAAAGACACCATTTTAAATTTGAAAAGATAAGCCACAGTCTGAGAAAAAATATTTCCTACATCACACATGCACACACACACACACACACACACACAATCACACAGGTGCATTTGACAAAGGTATTATATCTAGGATGTATAAATAATTCCTATAATGGCATAGTAAAAGTCAAACAGTCAAATTGAAAAATGGGCAAAAAAACTTCCAAGGACACTTCATCAAAAAAGACATCAAAACAAACACTTAGTATAGAAGAAGTTCATTACTATTAGTCATGCAAAAATGCAAATTAAAACCCCAATGAGATGCTTCCTGATACCAAATAGCTAAAATCAGAAGACTGCCAAGCATGTGCATGAAATGGAATTTTCATAATTTGCTACTGGGAGTATAAGATGAGTTTAAGTACTTTGGAAAGTTTTCTTGCAATTTCTTAAAAAGTTAAATCTGTGCCCTAGCAATTTCATTCTGAGGCATTTACCCAAGAGACATGAAAATATATGTTCCCCCAAAAGGCTTACATAGCAGCCTTATTCATAAGAACTCCAAAATGGGGAGCGGGAGCAGATAAATAAAACATCTATGAAGAAGAGAATGAAAGAACATATTGTGGTATTTAAACAATAGACTAGCTAGTACCTTGCCTGGAGAATCCCAGGGACGGCGGAGCCTGGTGGGCTGCCGTCTATGGGGTCGCGCAGAGTCAGACACGACTGAAGCGACTTAGCAGCAGCAGCAGGAGAGAAAAAAAAGCCAAACTACTGATAAACCCCAAAACACAAATGAATCTTATGTTGAGTGAAAGAAGCCCAACCCAAAACACATCCACATGTATGAGTTCAAGAATAGAAAAAAGTAATCATTGAGGGTTAAGATCAGAAAGTCCTTGCCTCTGGCAGAAGGGGAAATTGCCTGGAAGAATGTATAAGGGAACTTTATGGAGTGATAGAAATGTTCTATATTTTATTTGGAGGTTTGATTATATGGGTGAATATAATTTTCAAAACGTACTGAGCTCTTAAGATCTTCACATTATGTTGTATGTAAGTTAAACCCCAATAATATAGTATCTCAAATAAATTTTTAAAGTTAAAAAAATTTGTTCATTGAAAGACACCATTGAGAAAAAAATGAAAAGGCAAACCACAAGCTGACAGAAAATATTTGTAATAATGTGTATCTGACAAAGAACTTAACGTCCAGAATATATAAAGAGTTCTTACAACTCAATAGTAAAAAGACAACTTTAAAAAAAAGTCAAAAGGCGAGAAAGATGCTTCACAAATGGAGATATCAAAATGGTCAATAAGTGCATGAAAAGGTGCTCAGTGCAATTAGTCGTCAGCAAAATGCAAATTAAAACCAGTGATGTACCTCTGCACAGAAGTGAGTGACTAACTACAAAGCCTGACAAGCATGTAAATCAGCTAGAGTTTTCATACTTTGCTGGCGAGAGCAGAAGATGATATGACTGCTTTGGAAAACAGTTTGACAGTTTCTTAGGAAGTTATAGCCCAACAGTGCCATCCACAGCAGGGGAAAGAGACATGAAGACCAGAAGCTACCTGAGTGTCACTAAACCGGTGAACGCATAAACCAGCATTTCTCAAGGTGTGTTCTGTTTCCCCAAAACCCTGTGAGATTAAAACTATTTTTATAATAATACTAAGACATTGTTTGCCTTTTTCACTCACAAGAGTGAATAGTGAAGTTTACCAGCTGCTTTAGGGTGTGATAGAGCAACAGGTTGAATGCAGGGGCAGATATGAAAGTGCAGCTGTCTTCTATAAAGCCAGACATTAAAAGAGATTTTCAAAACTGGGAAGCAGACCTACCCTTCTCTTCCTTTTGTTAGTGTGTAGTGGGTTTATCATTTTAAATGGATTAATAAGTAGTTTAAAAATCTCTCAGTTTTGATTTATAATATGATGATGGGGTATTGGTATATATAGTCTACATAAACAGAAGCTTTTTGAGAACTCAGGAGTTTCAAAAGTGTAAATGGGTCCTGAGATCAAAAAGTTTGGGAACCACTGGGATAAACAAATTGTGATACATTTATTAATAAAATATGACTGAACAATAAAAAGAGCAAGCAATTTATATGCACAGCATGAGTAAATCTCAAGATTCTTTAGCTCAAGATATTAGACCCAGAAAACTACATACAGTGTGATTCCATTTGAGAATTAATCTCTGGTGATCTGAATATGAATGGTGGTGGCCTCTGGGGTACAGTAGCAGGGAAGGGCATTGACTAGATGGGGACACAAGGGAACTTTTTAACAGGATAGAAATGTTCCTCATTGATTTGGATATGCCCGTGTGAATGTATATGTTTGTCAAGTTGAACTAACCATAAGATCTATAAATTTTATTTTTATAAATTATACCTCAGTTTTTAAAACTTGAACTTACTTATTTTATGAGATGAAAGAAGTGGTATGGTCTGAGATGATAGTCTACAGTGTTTTGAGGTTTTTAACTGCCTCACAAAAACCTGTATTATAAAGAAAAATTTCAATCAGAGTCTTAGTGCTGAGGTCTACTTTGAATCTTCATACATTCAAAGCTGACATTCTTTGGTGGGTTGTATGCACTTTCTTCTTTAAAAAAAAAATTTTCCTGATATATTGGCATGTCAAGATTTTACACATGGCTTCTTTCTAGAAAATAATTGCCTCTTGATTCCTTGTGGCCTTTTTTCTCTTCAGGCCAACAGAACTTTTCAGAAGTTGCAATGCTCAGTCAGATCAAGGAGCCATGAATGACATGAAGCTGTGGGAAAAAGGAAGCATAAAGATGCCATTTATCAACATACCTGTTCTTGACATTAAAAAGTGCCAACCAGAAATGTGGAAAGCAATAGCTTGTTCGCTGCAGATTAAGCCTTGTCATAGTAAATCACGGGGCAGTATTATTTGCAAGTAAGTTTCTTTCATCATAATGACTCTCCAGTTTTGGTTTGGACCCTCTATGATCTCTACCCACAGCCTCTCTAGAGTCACCACCCCCACATGTCAAATGTTCTCCCACTTTTCCTTCTCTGCCTAAAATACCCTTCCTCCTACCCTGCATCTTTACTCGCCCACTGCCTATCCTTCTTAGCCCCTCTTAAATTCCAGTCACTGCTGTGGAATCTTCCCAGATTTCTCCAGCTGATAAGTAGTTTATCCAAACTACAAATTTCTGTAGACCTTCATTTGTACTTTTCTCATGGAACTTAGTTCAAGAAACAGTGAGTACCTTCGATGCACAATTCTATTCGTTTATTTTAATTTGTGTATTTGTCTTATATCCTGTTAGCTTTGCTCTCCTTGAGGATAAACATTCTTCTTTGAACCTTTTTTTCTTATCTTTTCTCTCTTCTTTTTCTCCTCTTCAGGAAATGAGCATAATCCTAAAGTGCAATAGGTATTCCAGAAATGTTTGATGAGTGAAAGACTTAGTAAATATAGTCAATAGGGTCTGTTCCTAATAAACATTTCTGAATGATTTACTTATTAAGATCTATTGTAGGATAAAGTTTTAAGGACCTATTGTATAGCACAGGGAACTATACTCAATATTTTGAAATAACCTATAAGGGAGAAGAATCTGAAAAAGAGTATATATATATATATATATACACATAGATATACACACACATATATATATATAACTAAACCAGTTTGTTGTACATCTGAAACCAACACAGCATTATAAATCAACTATACTTCAATTAAAAATTAAATTAAAAAATTTTTAAGTAAATAGGAAGATAAAAAGAGGGGATCTGGATAAAATAAAGATGAAAGTTGCTGTGATGTGTGAAACCAGAAGCATTAACTACATAGTAATCTCTGTCAGCTTCTTTTCAAGCATCTATTTTTTGCCAAAAACCTTTTCCAAAACCAAGTTAATATCCCGCCCCTAAGTTTCTGGGCACTTGATGACTGATTGCAGATTATTTCAATCTTGAATAGGGTCCAGATCCATTCTCTGACATGACTTGGGGGTGGCCTGAGTAGGGGAGAGTTGAGAAATAACTACTGTGTGAAAGGCAAGAGGCAACAAGTGGGAAATTTATAGACTCTTAGCACAGAAACTATAGAGTGGTCAAGTTTCTATTGAAGACAGAAAATTTTAAAGTAGTGAATTTCCCAGTTGTTATAGGCCAAACACTTTAATGTTGATATAAACAGATATTTAAAAAGAGAAAGGCAGGAAGGGGAGTGAGGGGAGAAGAAAGGAAGAAGCAAGCATGCATGGGCCCTGAGAGGAATATGATTTCACAAAGAGCACATCAGACTAGCCTAGGTTATTTTCCTTCCAATGACAGTGGAAAACCACATTGATAGTAGTGACAGTAGGTATGAGTGTAAAATTTGAGCAAGGCTTTTGATCTCAGGTCAGAGAAAGTTAGGGGTGCTTTGATAGTGTAGTACATTACTTACTCTTCAACCTAAGGTCTGCTGTCACTCCTATTCTCTTTTATCATGCACCTAACAAAGTTGTTAAAAAAAAAAAAACATTGTTGAGTTGTAAAAACTCACTTCCTGAAAAGCTTCTGAAACAGAATTGATATTGGCTAGGCAACCTGAGGAGTGAGGAGGTTCCTCAAATCCTAAATTTGTATGTATTTTCCTTTTCAAGATCAGATTGTGTAGAGATTCTGAAGAAATGTGGGGACCAGAACAAATTCCCCGAAGACCACACAGCTGAAAGTATTTGTGAGCTTCTGTCACCCACAGATGACCTGGAGAATTGCATACCTTTGGATACATACCTCAGTAAGTACTTTTTTTTTAATTTAAAGGCTTCTCCCTTCTATCTCTGCCCTGATGTTTGCTTTCATGAGCATCTATCTGTTGAGAACATGTGGTTTGATGATAATATCTCATCTGCGGACTCTTATCTTATTTGCTTGCCCTTTTCAGCCCAGGAAAGAATTGTCATCTTAAAATATGTACACAGAAGCAACTATCATTATCAGTCTGAGTGGGTAGTGAACTGTTGTCAGTCAGAAATTTTTAGTGATGAGTCATGTGTCAGCATTCTCAAATAACCAGGTCTTTATCATTGCTGTCTCCTTGCCATGATCTGATCAAGTAGAATTTCCCCTAGGGAGTCTTCAGCTTCAGCTTCTTGTCATCTAAATATCAGTGGAAGTTGAGCCAGGCATTGGCTTGGACTTACCCACCAAATAGGGAGTAAGGAATGATGGTCTGGTTTAGTACATGAAAATGGAGTTTTCCTCTGTACCAAATACTCCTACCAAGAGGTAGAAGAATAAGTTTCTATCTCCTCGAGGGATTCTGGAGCTAAGCTTCCTAGCAGAAGGTGACTGTGTGGTGGAAACCAGGGAATAAAATTCATAGACACTATGTAGTTAAGGGGCTTCTCTGGTGGCTCAGTAAAAAGTCTACCTGCAATGCTGGATACCTGGGTTCAATCCCTGGGTTGGGATGATCTCCTGGAGAAGGGCCTGGCAACCCACTCCAGTATTCTTGCCTGGAGAATCCCTGTGGGCTGGTGGGCTATACAGTCCATGGGGTCGCAGAGTCAGACATGACTGAGAGATTAAGTACATATAGTTAAGAGAAGCGTTTAGGCTACCACTAAGGGGCTTAGTGCTGTGAGCTGGCTCAAACTAGCTTTATTTCCCTGTGTTAAGATAGGATTAAGTTCAACTGCAAATAATAGAACAGATGGAAGCAAAAGAAAGCCCAGAAATAAATAGTCTAGGGCTGTTAACAGTGGAATCCCGGTTCCCTTTTCTTTCTCCACTATTCTTAGTGCTTGGCTTCTATCATCAAGGTTACTTCATGTACTTTACCATCACAACATGACTATTTTAATTCTAGCTACCTCATGTAAGGGAAAACCACCCTTCATTGTATGGGAAGCTGGGAAAGATTTTTTATCTGTGGGCCCATTGCCAACCTGGTAGTAAGTAAAAAGAAAAGAGTGGGTGCTACATTTGCAGCTCACAATATCCACTATATTTTAATCAAGACAAACAGACTGTGTCCCTTAACCTTAGTGACAAGTGTAGAAAAAAAGAGAGCATTAGACTGACTAGAATCATAGGCCTCTGTGATTTTAAGCAGATGACTTCTGTGAGCCTCAGCTTCCCTATTTATAAAATGATAGGGCTGGATGAGATAAATTCCATAAGTCCTATACTCTATTAGCCTTAGAGTCTGAGTCTGGCCTAAAATCAAGTAAGCAAAATGAATGTATTCATAATCCTGAATGCCAATAGTGTAGTCAAATATATGTGTAGACAGAGACTATTTCAGTGGGAGGAAACTTAAAGAAATGCTTTTGTTTACATTTCAGTACTCTTAAAATGTCACACAGAGTTTGCCTTCCATATCCACAGGTTCTGCATTTGCAAATTGAAAATATTCAGAAAAAAAAACTCCAGAAAGTTCCAAAAAGCAAAATTTGAATGTTGTATACCTGGAAACTACTTACATAACATTTACATTTTATTTATAACTATTTACATCATATTTACATTGTATTAGGTATTATAAATAATCTGGAGATAATTTAAAGTACGCCGGAGAGTGTGCTTAGGTTATGTGCAAATTCTACACCATTTTATATAAAGGACTTGAGCATTCTCAGAATTTGATATCCATGGGAGTGTTGGAATCAACCCCCCACAGATACTGAGGGATGACTGTATATTAAGTGAGATTTTTTCTTGGTCATTATTTAATAAGTTAACCAATATGATCATGGTATATGGTCCATCTTACCATAATAAATTATCATTATTTATGGTGAACGTGCTAAATTTTCCCTCTTAGACATAAGCATCTATTTGACCACCTTATTCAAAATATATGTTACATTCCATCCCTTTATACTGCTTATAGTTATCTGACTTTTTACTTACATTCATACACACACACATGCAGAGTCTATTTATTGTCTATTTCCTGACCAAAATGTAAACTCTATAGAGATTTGCCTTTTTTGTTCACTTCTGTGTCTCCAGAACCTAGAACCTTGCCAGGCATTATCATAGGCACCCAATAAATAAACAAATAAATGAATGTTTGTTTATGCTAAATGCACAGTTGATCAGGAAATCTATTTCAATAACTCACTTGAATCAGACCTCATGTTGTTGTTCAGTCCCTCAGTTGTGTCCAGTTCTTTGCCACCCCATGGACTGCAGCACGCCAGGCTTCCCTGTCGTTCACTATCTCCCCGAGTTTGCTTAAACTCATGTTTATTGAGTGGATGATGCAAACCAACCATCTCATCCTCTGACACCCCCTTCTGCTCCTGCCTTCAATCTTTCCCAGCATCAGGGTCTTTTCTGTTGAGTCAACTCTTCACATCAGGTGGCCAAAGTATTGGAGCTACAGCTTCAGCATCAGTCTTTCCAATGAATATTCAGGGTTGATTTCCTTTAGGATTGACTGATTGGATTTCCTTGTTGACCAAGGGACCCTCAAGAGTCTCGTCCAGCACCACAGTTTGAAAGCATCAGTTCTTTGGTGCTCAGCCTTCTTCATGGTCCAACTCTCACATCAATACATGAATACTAGAAAAACCATAGCTTTTACTATACAGACCTCATGAGCTGTCCATTAGTTCCAGATGTCATTAATTCAGACAATTTACAGACCTCTTCTACTCTTTTGGGTGTTTAAAAACTGATCTGTTTTTGTTTTCTCAGGGCCAAGTTCTTTAGGTAACATTGTTGAAGAGGTGACTCATCCTTGTAACCCAAACCCATGCCCTGCTAACGAGCTCTGTGAGGTAAACCGGAAAGGTTGTCCATCTGGTGATCCCTGCCTTCCATACTCTTGTGTTCAGGGTAAGAGGTGGGGTGGGGTGTGGGATGGGCAAGGGTATGTGCTGCTGTTGTTTCTTTATAGGAGTTATCTTCGGAATGAGATTATTTTCTAAATTATGTTTTTCAAATAAACATGTATTATTTATGTAAGCAGAGGAAGACAAAAAAATAATTTTCAGTAGTCATTTAGATTGTAAACTTATTTCACTTTCAAAACCAGATTCTCATAATGAGTCATAAGGTTCTTGACAACCAAAGGAAAAAAGAACCTTGGGCTAGTTTTTGTACTTGGTCTTCTATGTTGTAAAGTTTAAGAAAATGTACTGCACATTATTCATGTTTTTTTCTTTTCTTTTCCTTTAATACATAGAGAAATAGTGTTCTCAGTTGGGTGTGTAATTATCTTCATAAATTTAATGTTGTGCTGGAATGCAAAATGTTTTAAGGCTGAAAAATTTTTATCCCATAGAATATATATGATCTTTATCTCTGTGTGGGCCCCTTTAGAATATGTGTGCTTTCTTTTACATATTTTCCAATTGAAAATATTTCTTTGTCATGTTAGAATCAACATTTTTAAACATGTGAAGTAAAAAGGAACAAAATATTAAATAAGCATATCTCAAAGGGCCCTTTATAATATTTGTGTAATACTTAGAAGAAATGGAGTAGCCATCATAGTTAACAAAAGAGTCCAAAATGCAGTACTTGGGTGCAATCTCAAAAACGACAGAATGATCTCTGTTCGTTTTCAAGGCAAACCATTCAATATCATGGTAATCCAAGCCTATGCCCCAACCAGTAACACTGAAGAACCTGAAGTTGAATGGTTCTATGAAGACCTACAAGACCTTTTAGAACTAACACCCAAAAAAGATGTCCTTTTCATTATAGGGAACTGGAATGCAAAAGTAGGAAGTCAAGAAACACCTGGAGTAACAGGCAAATTTGGCCTTGGAGTACGGAATGAAGCAGGGCAAAGGCTAATAGAGTTTTGCCAAGAGAACACACTGGTCATAGCAAACACCTTCTTCCAACAACACAAGAGAAGACTCTACACATGGACATCACCAGATGGTCAACACCGAAATCAGATTGATTATATTCTTTGCAGCCAAAGATGGAGAAGCTCTATATAGTCAGCAAAAACAGGACCAGGAGTTGACTGTGGCTCAGATCATGAGCTCCTTATTGCAAAATTCAGACTTAAATGGAAGAAAATAGGGAAAACCACTAGACTATTCAGGTATGACCTAAATCAAATCCCTTATGACTATACAGTGGAAGTGAGAAATAGATTTAAGGGGCTAGATCTGATCCTGATGACCTATGGATGGAGGTTCATGATATTGTATAGGAGACAGGGATCAAGACCATCCCCATGGAAAAGAAATGCAAAAAGGCAAAATGGTTGTCTGAGGAGCCCTTACAAATAGCTGTGAAAAGAAGAGAAGTGAAAACCAAAGGAGAAAAGGAAAGATATTCCCATTTGAATTCAGAGTTCCAAAGAATAGCAAGAAGAGATAAGAAAGCCTTCCTCAGCGATCAATACAAAGAAATAGAGGAAAACAACAGAATGGGAAAGACTAGAGATCTCTTCAAGAAAGTTAGAGATACCAAGGGAACATTTCATGCAAAGACGGGTTCAATAAAGGACAGAAATGGTATGGACCTAACAGAAGCAGAAGATATTAAGAAGAGGTGGCAAGAATACACAGAAGAACTGTACAAAAAAGATCTTCACGAGCCAGATAATCACAATGGTGTGATCACTCACCTAGAGCCAGACATCCTGGAATGTGAAGTCAAGTGGGCCTTAGAAAGCATCGCTATGAACAAAGCTAGTGGAGGTGATGGAATTCCAATTGAGCTATTTCAAATCCTGAAAGATGATGCTGTGAAAGTGCTGCACTCAATATGTCAGCAAATTTGGAAAACTCAGCAGTGGCCACAGGACTGGAAAAGGTCAGTTTTCATTCCAATACCAAAGAAAGGCAATCCCAAAGAATGCTCAAACTACCACACAATTGCACTCATCCCACACACTAGTAAAGTAATGCTCAAAATTCTCCAAGCCAGGTTTCAGCAATATGTGAACTGTGAACTTCCAGATGTTCAAGCTGGTTTTAGAAAAGGCAGAGGAACCAGAGATCAAATTGCCAACATTCGCTGGATCATCAAAAAAGCAAGAGTTCCAGAAAAACATCTATTTCTGCTTTATTGACTATGCCAAAGCCTTTGACTGTGTGGATCACAATAAACTTTGGGAAATTCTGAAAGAGATGGGAATACCAGACCACCTGACCTGTCTCTTGAGAAACCTATATGCAGGTCAGGAAGCAAAAGTTAGAAACTGGACATGGAACAGCAGACAGGTTCCAAATAGGAAAAGGAGTACATCAAGGCTGTATATTATCACCCTGCTTATTTAACTTATATGCAGAGTACATCATGAGAAATGCTAGGCTGGAAGAAACACAAGCTGGAATCAAGATTGCCAGGAGAAATATCAATAACCTCAGATATGCAGATGACACCACTCTTATGACAGAAAGTGAAGAACTAAGAAGCCTCTTGATGAAAGTGAAAGAGGAGAGTGAAAAAGTCGGCTTAAAGCTCAACATTCAGAAAACTAAGATCATGGCATCCAGTCCTATCACTTCATGGGAAATAGATGGGGAAACAGTGGAAACAGTGTCAGACTTTATTTTTTTGGGCTCCAAAATCACTGCAGCTGGTGATTGCAGCCATGAAATTAAAAGACGCTTACTCCTTGGAAGGAAAGTTATGACCAACCTAGACAGCATATTAAAAAGCAAAGACATTACTTTGCCAACAAAAGTCAATCTAGTCAAGGCTATGGTTTTTCCAGTAGTCATGTATGGATGTGAGAGTTGGACTGTGAAGAAAGCTGAGCACTGAAAAATTGATGTTTTTGAACTGCGGTGTTGGAGAAGACTCCTGAGAGTCCCTTGGACTGCAAGGAGATCCAACCAGTCCATTGTAAAGGAGATCAGTCCTGGGTGTTCATTGGAGGGACTGATGCTGAAGCTGAAACTCCAATAATTTGGCCACCTGATGCGAAGAGTTGACTCATTGGAAAAGACCCTGATGCTGGGAGGGATTGGGGGCAGGAGGAGAAGGGGACAACAGAGGATGAGATGGTTGGATGGCATCACCAACTCAATGGACATGAGTTTGGGTAAACTCCGGGAGTTGGTGATGGACCAGGAGGTCTGGCGTGCTGCGATTCATGGGGTTGCAAAGAGTCAGACATGACTGAGCGACTGAACTGAACTGAACTGATATCAGCTATAGCATCATAATAAATCTTGTTAAAATTGAAAATAAATTGATTTTCCTTAAGTCCAATCAAGTATTCACTTTTCTTTGAATTTAAGATGTGTCTTTATTCCATCTCTAAAAGTTTTCTGACCAGATTATTCTAAAATTACTCTCAGTTGCCGTGTTACATTTTTTAAAAATCTGTGATTTTAAAATATATTTGATAAGCCTTAAAAATTTTTAAGAACTACTTATCTTACAACTTTTTTGTAAGAACTATCGCTAACTTTGGGGTATGTGTCCTTTAATCACCACCACTTCACAGACAGAACATGGAATTTTTGTTTGTGGCCAGTGAACCAAAGCAATTCCCTAGTTTAGTGAAAGTTCTATTAATATAATAATAGATAATCTTTAGTGGCCACACAATATCGACAAAACTTACGTGAAGTATATCTGATATCACAAAACAATATCAGGGAACAGTACCAGCTCTCTCAGCTCATTTTTGTCCCTACAGGCTGCAAATTGGGAGAAGCATCTGATTTTATTGTCCGTCAAGGGACACTAATCCAGGTGCCATCATCTTCAGGGGAAGTTGGTTGTTACAAAATTTGCTCATGTGGGCAAAGTGGACTCTTAGAAAACTGTATAGAGATGCACTGTATAGACCTTCAGAAGTCTTGTATTGTTGGAGGAAAAAGAAAAAGTGAGTCTTGAACTGTTTTTATTTTTTTTGTTTTATTTTGTTTTTAACACAAGATTAGTTGTATTAACTTGGTAGGGAGAACATTGGATGGCTTCCTCACCAGGGAGTAAAAGTCTACAAATCAGATATTCTAGGAAAGTATTTTTCAAACTCTATGGAACACAAGGACTTCTAAGGAACTCTCTTAGAAGCCTCATCAAGAACGGACTACTAACAGCTGATAGTAACTAACACTTACTGAACTCTTAACTGTGTGCCAATACTGTACTAAGTCTTGGCCTGTGTTATCTCATTAAATCCTCCCAGGTGTTTAATACAGGTACTATGTAAGGAAGCTGATGCTTAGAGAGGTCACCCAACTAGTAAATGATCAAAGCAGAATTCAGTCCTAGGCCTATTTGACAACAACGCCCTTACCCTCCATAGGCAAGGGCACAGGTCTGCTCCTTCCCACCCATTTCTCAACAGTCTGTCTCTGCTTTGCCCCTTTCCCAGAAGTAAAACCCAGAGGTTGACATCATGGAAAGCAAAGGGATGGGACCTGCACTGTTGGTTAGGGGTTGGGAGAGAGCACATTAAGAGTGCCTCCCCATTTGATCACCTTCTCTAAAAGTCTGAGGGTCTTGCTTTCTCATTGCTTCCTTAAACCATCTTTTGCTTATAGCCCATAGTAACTCTTCATATCAATATATAACCTCAAAAACTGTGGAAAAAAAAATACCACTTTTGAGAATGTGTTCCCCACCCCACCTGCTCATTCTGCTACCTCTACATCCATCCCCTTACCCATCAACTAGAGTAGTTCAGCTTTTATATGCCTCTTGTTCTACTCTTCTGTGTGAGATCTTACTTTAAGAAGAGTACTTTTGACTAAAAAGAGCTTTCAAATTTCTGCTTATACCAGTGAGTCAGGTATTCATTGCTTAGTCCATATTCTAATTAGCTAAAATGTAACATAGGTACCTTGAATCACAGAAAACATCAGAAGATAAACTCATTCTTTCCATAAACTTTCACTGAGTAAATACCTTTTCTGTACAAAAGAACCTGGGATGAGGAATTGAAGTCACGCTTTACATGATAAGATAGGCGAGAATTTGTAGCAGTCTAGTGAGATGAGCATATTAGGGGTTTGGAGGGGATATGGTGGGAGGTCAATATGAAAATACCAATATTACAAGTTTAATTCCCTAGTTTATATATTCAGAAGTCATCTTTCAAGAATTTCTATTTTAAAACTTTTTAAACTATGTAATTTTTTATTTGTGATATATTTATAAATTCATGACACAGATCAGCATTTTATTTCCCTTTTTCTCAGGTCATGGAACTTCCTTTAATGTCGACTGCAATATCTGTTCTTGTTTTGCTGGCAATTTGGTGTGTTCTACCCGCTTGTGTCTCAGTGAGCACAGCTCAGAAGATGACCGTCGTACCTTCACAGGTAACCGTGGTCATCTAGCAGCTTTCCTCATCCTCTGTACCCATTCTCCTTTGAAGGCAGCATCTCGTTAACTGCAAATGTGCACAGTAAAGTAAATACATAATCTGAGAGCAGGGTACTTTGCTCTCTGGATTGCTTCCTCCTCTATAAATTGAAGGCATTAAAGTAAGTGGTTTCTTAAGGTCCTTTTGAAATTCCATAAGTCAAAAAGAGCAGGGCCAGTGATTGGTATAGTTTTAGTTAAATGGAATTTTTCTACCTGCTGAAATACCCATTTCCCCTACCATTATAGTTTAAAGTATCCATGTATTTTGTAAATTTGCTTCTGTGTTTGTTTTTTTTAAACCATGTTCTTCCTTGTCCTACCTTGGCTTACTGGATTCATATAGGCAGGGACCCCTATAAACAAAGCTACTGGAAGAAAAAGTAAAGAATATTTCTCCCAATCTAGATATAAAATCTATAATTTAGATATGTCAAGTCTGGGAGTTTTCTGGAATGTTGAAGAGTGATAACAATAGCAAGACAAAGACAGAGGTTGTAAACACCTTACATAGAGTCCTTCCATTCATATCTCCTTAGAGAGGGGGAAAAACAGGGAAATAACTTGGGAAATTATTGTAATTTTGAAACTTAATTTTTATGAACAGTCAATCAAGAATACTACTTTCTTGACTTTCCTAGGCTTTATGCTGCTGGTATTACGCTCACATCAACCACAGTAAGTAACAAGGTTAGTGAGATGAGATGCTCTTTTCTTGAGAAGAAACTCCAATTGTCAACAGCAACAGCATAGTTGCCAGTATTCACTGGTATCTACTTTTTCCCCAAATCTGGTTCTGGGCAAAAAAGAGTTAGGTAGTTGCCCTTAAACCATTTCTTGCTGCTGCAGCAGCAGCTTGACTCTGAGTTGGTATTACACATGGAATAGGGTAGGAAGAGAACAGAATAGGGTTTACCAACCTTGTATCTCCAGCACATTGGAAATAAAAGGGAGATCAGAAACAAGAAGTGAACGCAGACTGATGGGGAAGTAGAGGCAGGACCAGCTCCAACCCATCCTCTATCCACCCTAATGAGCACCAGGGTTTGCTGCGTTCTTGTCTTGTTGTTGTTGTCCTTTATTTTTATCCTTTATCTGCTGTGCTGTGGTGAGGACAATTCATTCTGCCTAGAGAAACCGAAAAATGATGTGGGATGAGAAATGAACTAAAGATTTACAAGGCAGACTTTTCCTTATTGACTTACATCACAGTGTTTTTAGAAGTTGAAGTTTACGACTAGCAGGACCCTTTCTCCCTGTAGCCCCTCATGTCCTGGGATGAGTTACATTAATGACTATTTAATGGGAGTTCCCTGGTTGTCCAGTGGTTAGTACTCCACACTTTCACTGTCGAGGGCCTGGGTTCTATCCCTGGTCGAGGAACTAAAATCCCATAAAGCATGCGGCACAGACCAAAAAAAAAAAAAAAAAGACAATTTAGCTAGCAGACTCTAAGGAGATTTTACTGGCCACAAAGTATACACAACTGGGGGGACTCAGATAGGGCCCCAGTCCACACAGGACTCAGAAGGAGATGTTCATAAAAATTCTTAAGCTTTAAGTTACAATAACTTCCCAAGTTACTAACTTCTTGTTCTTCCCCCTCCCTAAGGAGGGGGAAAGAATCTATGTGAGGCATTTACAACCTTCATTCTTTGTCTTGTTTTTTGGTATTATCCTTGAACATTCTGGAAATCCCCTAAACCAGAATCAAACCTCTAAATTCCAGATTTTATATATCAGATTGGGAGAAACATTCTTTACCTTTCCTACCCGTAGTTTAGTTTGCAAGGATCTCTATCCCTGGGATCAAGATCTGGAAGCCCTCAGTTAGCAGGCAATAAATGGAACAAACAAAAGTTGTGCAAACAAATGGCTTTTCAGAACCTTGCCACCTTTAAAAACACTGAGATGGGAGGATTTCCCCCCCGCTCCATACAGCCCCTCCCCTCTCCCCACCCCCCAACCTAGTGTTAAATTCTGTGTTAACCTGAGACCTCTGGCTGCTTGTCAGTGGTTTAACCTTAATTAGGAAACAGAGGAAGGGGCCATACAAGAGCAATCGCTGAGGTGCTCTTCCCCTCCAGGTCTGCCCTGCAACTGTGCAGATCAATTTGTACCCGTTTGTGGGCAGAATGGACGCACTTACCCCAGCGCCTGCATTGCTCGCTGTGTGGGCCTCCAGGACCATCAGTTTGAGTTTGGATCATGCATCTCAAAGGATCCATGTACTCCTAATCCCTGCCCAAAAAACCAAAGGTAAGTCAAATGCCTCCTTGTCTTTTTCAACTGAAGGTCGCCACTTACTCTATACCAGACAGTAAAAATTCAAAGATGAATTAAGATTCTCTCTCCCCTGAGAAGTTAGAGTCTCGAGGGAAAGATCCAGGTAAAGCTGCTTGGTAATATGCTGTGATTGGGGGCCCAGAGGTCAAGCAGTTGACACAGCTCAGAGGAACCTGGGAAAGCCTCTGGGGCATGTGGTAGTTAGCTGGGAAAACGAGGAGACTGCCAGCAAGGTTTACGGTGGAGGAAAAGTGGTGTTCATGAAGGCGGAGTGACTAACCAGAGCAAAGCTCGTGGCAGCTAATGAGAGACCATGGTGTATGCCGGAAGCTAGACCAGTTCTGTAAGACAGAAACAAAGTGTGAGGCAAGGAGAAACAGCAGCTAAGACAAGAGAAGTGGATGCATTCTTATTATTAGCTACTGATGCCTGGTAGTAATAGAAAATAGTCTACTTAAAACCCACCTCCACTGTAGGGATCGAACGTGAGAAATCTCTGAAAGTGCACTTGCAGTATTTTATGAAGTTATTTGTTTAGGGACTCCTCTCTCTGTGGTTTCCTCAGGAGCTCAGAGTGCAGTTGACGTCACCTTAATGATGGATTTCTGCTTGTGGTGGTCGCAGGTTAAGGGTACTGCTGATTCTCTTAGGTTTCAAGCTTCTGGAATTGAAGTTTTCACGGACTGCCTCAGAGAGCTGAGTAAGACACGTCCCAGCACCACAGTCCTTGCCTTTTGAAGGTTTTGTGGAGAATAAGCAATTGCTTCTCTATCCCAAAAACCTTTGTGCAGTATGAAGGGAGGGAAGGAAAAGTTTTTTCTTGTGTTGAATTTATTTTAACAAATTTAAATTCTCTTTTAGCAAAGAGAACTGGTCCCTGTCTAGCAAAGTTTACATCATGAAAACTAAGCCCAAAGGGTTGTTCTGCAAAGAAGATAGGGTGTTATGCGTAAGAAAACATGATAAAGAAATAAGTCAAAAGGATAATACAGTTGTGTTGGGACATAGAATTGAGGGTTGTTTTGGTATCTGTTTATCTGTTTGCTTCCTTCTATTTGGTAACCTTTCTGAATAAGATTGACTTGCTTTTATAATAAAACCACAAATCTCAAAAATGGGAAGGCCTGGCTGGGTATAATACAAAATCAATATTAAAGAACAGTTTGAAAAATACGACTACATGAAAATGAAGTTTTTCTGCATGGTAACAAATGACAAACTAAGAGAAATCTTAAGAAAAAGGGGTTTCAGTACAATCTCTGATAATATAAAGAATCCCTACAAGTCAATATGAAAAAGATGAACAACTTAATATATTAATAAAAATAGGCAAAGATCTATAACCAGTGGAAAATGGACCAAGGACATAAACATAGAAAAAGAAATACAAATGCTTCTTAAACACTTAAAAAGATGCTCTTATTAGTTGGGGGGACTAACTCTAGCTACTGTATACAAACCCCCAAATATACATAGTGGAAGTTCAAATACAGTCCATTTGGGTGGTCAGCAGGTGGCCTTCCACATGTGATTCAGAAACTTAGGATCTTTCCATCTAGCAACTCAGCCAGCTCCTACAGCCTCTAGTCCTCCTCTGTCAGGCAAATAAGAGAAGGGAGATGATGGAGGTTGCTCCTGAAAAGCTTTTATAGGCCAAGTTAAAATTCATCTCTACTTCTAGCCACATTCCATTGTCTAGAACTTATTCATTTGGCCGACACTTCCAGGGAGGCTGGGAAATGTAATCTAGATTGTATGCCCAGGAAGAAAATTAAATGAATTTGATGAATGCGCTCTAGCCAATCTACCACAAAGCTTCACCTCTCTCATATTAAGAGAAATATAAATTAAAACTACAGTTGTGTACCATTTTCCATCTACCAGATTGGTAAAGATAAAAAAGTTTGATAACGAAATATAGGGAAATAGGCACTCCCATACAAGAGAGGATTGGGGCAAAGATTGGTACCTGCTCTATGGAGGGCAGTTTGGTCAAGCATATCAAAATTTTAAGTGCACATGCTTTTTGAGTCAGCATGTATAAATGCTTGTTCTTATATAAAATATCTCTGGAAGAATAAATAAGAAGTTGGTAATAAGTGATTACCTCCAGGGAAGGTGGCTGGGATACAGAGAATAGGCAGGAGACTTACTTTTCAGTATATACAATTTTGTCTTTTCATTTTCTCCATGGGCTTGTATTATCTGTTCAAACAATAGTTGTTTAAAAAATAGAAATTTGAAAATAAATGAAGTCGTATTCATTCATCAAGTATCTACTATTGTACTGATCTTTCTAAACACTAAGACAGTAGTCAACAAGACCAAGTCCCTGCCCCGATAGTGTTTATTTTAATTTGTCGCCCCCTCCCTGATTCTCAGCCTTTCCTGTTGATCCTCTTATTTCTGTGTATTCAAATTAGTAATGTTTTTCGTTCCAAAATTACCAAATTTCTCGTGATATTCTTTGTCCTCATTCCTTCATGTTAGTAGATAGTGAAGTTCTAAATAGTCTTCTTTTTCATTTTTCTTCAAATGTCTTAAATTTCTATAAAATTATGACTTAATGCATTCCAGTTTCTTTCTTCTAGTTTTTTTGAGATAGACTTGACATGTAGCCCTGTATAAGTTTAAGGTGTACAGCACAATGATTTGATTTACATGCATCATGAAATAACTACCACAGTAAGTTAGGTGAGCATCTGTCATCTTGAAGAAATTGAAAAAAAATTTCTTCTTTGTGCTAAGAGCTCTTGGGATTTAGTCTCTTAATAACTTCCATATATAACTCTCAGCAGTGTTAATCATATTTATCATGTTGTACATTACATCACTATGTTATAACTAGAAGTTTGTTATCTTTTGACTCAGTTCAGTTCAGTTCAGTCACTCAGTCGTGTCCAACCCTTTGCCACCCCATGGACTGCCAGCACACCAGGCTTCCCTGTCCATTTGTCACCAACTCCCGGAGCTTGCTCAAACTCACGTCCATTGAGTCAGTGATGCCATGCAACCGTCTCATCCTCTATTGTCCCCTTCTCCTCCTCTCTTCAATCTTTCCCAGCATCAGGGTCTTTTCCAATGAGTCATTTCATCACATCAGTTCTTTCAATGAATTTTAAGGACTGATTTCCTTTAGGATTGACTGGTTGGATCTCCTCTCAGTCCAAGGGACTCTCAAGAGTCTTCTCCAACACCACAGTTCAAAAGCATCAATTCTTCAGCACTTAGCTTTCTTTATGGTCCAAATCCCACATCCATACATGACTACTGGGAAAACCATAGCTTTGACTAGATGGACTTTTGATGGCAAAGTAATGTCTCTGCTTAATATGCTGTGGTTGGTCATAGCTTTTCTTCCAAGGAGTAAGTGTCTTTTAATTTCATGGCTGCAGTCACCATCTGCAGTAATTTTGGAGCCAAAAAATAAACTCTCTCACTGTTTCCACTGTTTCCCCATCTATTTTCCATGAAGTGATGGGGCTAGTTGCCATGATCTTTGTTTTTTGAATGTTGAGTTTTAAGCCAACTTTTTCCACTCCTCTTTCACTTTCATCAAGAGGCTCTTTAGTTCCTCTTTACTTTCTGCTCTAAGGGTGATTTCATCTGTATACCTGAGGTTATTGGTATTTCTCCCAGCTGTCTTGATTCCAGCTTGTGATTTGTACAGTCCAGCATTTCACATGATGTACTCTGCATTGACTGACTGACTGACTCTGCATTTAAGTTAAATACGCAGGGTGACAATATACAGCCTTGACGTACTCCTTTCCCAATTTGGAACCAGTCTGTTGTTCCATGTCTGGTTCTGACTACGTTCATCTAAGTCTCCCTCCCCTCACCTTTTGCCTCTGGTAACCACATATCTGATCTTTTCCTATGAGTTTGTCTGTTTTAAAGTATAATTGACCTACAACTCTGTGTTAGTTCCTGGTATAAACATAGTGATTCAATATTTCTGTACATTTTGAAGTAAGTTCAGTTACTACCTTTCACTGTAGAAGGATATTACATAATTACCAACTCTGTTCTCCATGCTGTACACTTCATACCCATGATTCATTTATTGTGCAACTGGAATTTTGTACCTCTTGGTCTTCCACAACAATTTCTCTCCTCTCCCCACTCTCCTCCCCTCTGGCAATCACCTTTTTGATCTCTGTATCTATGACTGTGTTTCTTTTACTATGTTTGTTCATTTGTTTCACTTTTTATAGTCCACATATAACTGAAATCTGTCTTTCTCTTTTTGTCTTATTTCATCTTAGCATAGCACTCTCTAGGTCCATCCATGTTGTAACCAGATTCATTCTTTTCTACAACTGAGCAATATTCCGTCCTGTGTGTGCACATGGGTGGCATACATCACATGCACACAGAAGGGTTTCCTTTTCTCCACATCTTCATCAAGACTTATTTGTTGTCTTTTGGGTAATAGTCATTCTGACAGGTGTGAGGTGATGTCTCATTGTGATTCTGATTTGCATTTCCCTGGTTACTAATAATATTGAGCATCTTTCCCTGTTCCTATTAGCCATCTGTTTGTCTTCTTTGGGAAAATGTCTCTTCACATCCTCCGCCCATTGTTTGATTGGGTTGTTTAGGGTTAGGGGTTTTTTTGTTTGTTTGTTTTGATGTTGAGTTCTTTGCATATTTAGGATATTAACCCCTTATCACATATATCTTTTGCAAATATGTTCTCCCATTCAGTAGGCAGCCTTTTCATTTTGTTGATGGTTTTCTCTGCTATGCAAAAGCTTTTTAGTTTGATGTAGTCAACAAGACTAATGTCAGGGAGCATACTGCCTGTGTTTTCTCTAGAAGTGTTATGGTTTCAGGTTTTACATTTAAGTCATCAATGCATTTTGAATTTATATTTGTGTATGGTGTGAGAAAGTGGTCCAGTGTGGTTCTTTTACATGTAGTTGTCCAGTTTTCCCAACACGATTTATTGAACAGACTATCTCTTCTCCATCATGTATTCTTGCCTCCTTTGTCATAGATTAATTGCCTGTATAAATGTGGGGTTATTTCTGGACTCTCTGTTTTGTTCATTGATCTATGTGTATGTTTTTGTGCTGGTACCATATAGTTTGATGACTATAGCTTTGTAGTATAGTTTGAAATCAGGGAGGGCTCTGTTCTTTCTCAAGATTGTTTTGGCTATTCAGGGACTTTTGTGTTTCCATACAAGTTTTATAATTACTTGTTCTAGTTCTATGAAAAATGCTATTTGTATTTGATAGGGAGTGCATTGGATCTATAGCTTACCTCGGGTAACTGTCATTTTTAACAATAGTTCTTCTAATCCATGAGCATAGTATATCCTTCCATCTGTTTGTGTTGTCTTCAGTTTATTTTATCAGTGTCTTATAGTTTTCCTTAGTTAAATTTATTCCTGGATATTTTATTCTTTGTAAATGTGCTTGTAAATTGGGATGTTTTCTTAATTTGTCTTTACATACATCCTAATTTTAAATCTCATCAAAAAAGGTAGCCATAGGTAGTAGTAGTGATGGTGGTGGTAATTTCATGTAAAAAGAAGTAATTTCCTTTGAAATTATATGATGTTAGCTAATATATTCTTCTCCTTTTATGTTATAGATGAATATTTGTGTGTCCTATTATTTTAAATACCCAGTAAAAGTTAAACATTTTCTTAGGTCCTATCTTCTTATAGAAAATTATAAATACCCTTTATAGAAATGAGAGAGGCAAAAAAGTCTAAAGAAGAAAAGAACCATCCTCCCTAACCCCTCTGCAGAAGTTCAGAGATTGAGGATGAAGCCAGGTCCGGGTATTACTAGGAAAACCCAGCTTCATGGGGTGGCATTCTCTCAGTGATTCACAACCAGCCAGCATCAGGTCCTCAGCCTTATAAACACAGAAGCTTGAAATTTTCAGCATATGCTGTGGAGTTTTCTCTTAAGATAGACTCATATTAGTCAAGCTGATAATTAAGTCCCTGAAAAATGCTTCATCTATTATTGATAGGAACGCCTCCAACACCGGACCCTGACCTGTCTGGTGGTCTCGTGTCAGGCCTCTTCCACCCCGAGCACCCTTCGCGTCTGCCCTCAGGGCCCTGCTCTCTCCCCCAGCACCACACGGTCTGGGGCATCACGCGCTTGTCTGCTACTCCCTCTGACTGGCAGGCCTTCATCCTCCTGGCTCCACCTCCTCCGTGTGCTTTCTCCAGGCTCCCCAGTCAGAATGACTCATTCTCATGAGCATTTGGCGTGTGGTTTTCCACCCGGTGGCCTGCTTTACATGCATGCTCGACTCCCCAGCCTCCATAAGCTCTCAGGCACAGGGACTGTTTCTGGTTGCTCTCTCACTTTCTCTTCAGCCTGCCGTGCCCCACCACTGCCTGCCAGCCCCACTGCAGTCTCTTACAACATGGACTCATGGTGCTGCATTTGTGTTTTTCAGATGCATACCCAAACCGCAAGTCTGCCTGACGACATTTGATAAATTTGGGTGTAGCCAATATGAGTGTTTGCCAAGACAGCTCACCTGTGACCAGGTCCGAGATCCTGTTTGTGACACAAACCACATGGAGCACAGCAATCTCTGCACTTTGTACCAGAGAGGGAAGAGCCTCTTATACAAAGGCCCGTGCCAGGTACCACTGTAGGCCTGACAAGCCCAAGTACACCGAGCATGAAATCAGCTTATGATCTTTCACATGGGAATCAGCAGTGAGACCCCCACTGAGGGTCTTCTGTGAATCCTGTCAAATCTAGAGCACTCAGTCCTCTATCAAAAATGAACATCCGAGGCTGGCTTTTCCTCCTGACACTGGAGGGCCCCCTTGCTCATGAGCCTGTGCACCTCTAGTGTACAGAGCAAAAAGAGAGGCTTCTTGACACCAACCACTAGAAAAGAATTTAAAGCCTTGCACCCCCGGCATGAGTCAGCAGCATCTTCACTTCCCCTAGTTCTGTGGGCCCAGAACTGTTTCGTTAGAAAACCGCACAAACAAAAATAATAAAAAAGAAAGAAAATAGCCCAGGAAGAATGTGAGGGAAGACAACCCAGAGAAGAGCTTTCCCCCTACTCTTTCCACTGAAGTTCCACCCAAGGTCCTGAAAACTGACTGAGAACTTCTCTAAAACTTAATGTCTTACATCAGTTTACTTTAGCCTTTGAGGGTTGTGAAATTGGTATTCATGTCAAAAAATAACCCTGAGGACAACCCCACTGAGACATTCCATACACACCAGTGATCTGTATGCTGGGCCGTCTGCCTGGAAGAAGCCCAGCTTTGGACCAGCAATCCCTGCCCACAGCCGGCTGACACCGACATGCTGGCTTCTCATTTCCTGGTTTTCACTGAAGGAAAGTCCCTTCAGCTCATCTCCCTGGGCTTGTTTTCCCTCAGAGCTTATGTTCTAAGTGCACTGATACCTTTACTCTGAATTCCCTCTTGTTGGACCCTCTTCCTGGCTGCAGGGTCTCTTACATGTTCTTCATGATGCAGAGTCCGCCTGCTCCCCTCATCTCTCCTCTCTTCCCTCTCTATCCTATTGTTGTTCAGTCGCTAAGTCATGTCTGACTCTGCAACCCCATGAACCAGTGTGAAATGATAAGGCCTCTGAATTTGCATCGAGATTGGTCTTGTTTTCTTCTAACAGGCTCTTCTGGAATAATGGAAGTCGGGAGGAAGGGAGGCTTTTTATCTCATATCAGTTCTCAGAGAATGAGCACCCAGGTCCCTGAGAGGCTGAGAAAAGTGGTCTCTTCATTCAGTCTTGGGACGGTCCTGTTGCCCCTAACCCCACGCCCTGTTTAGCAGCCTTTTCAGAGTGTCCAAGAATTTATACTGTCTTTTCTGCTTCTTAAAAGTAGGGAGACCTATTCTTGGTTAGGAAAAGTGCCCATAGAAGTTTACCGCCAAGTGTGCTTTCTTGTGCTCAGCCTTTCTGCAGGGCCCCGGAGCTCGTATGTGGGCACAATGGGGAGACCTACAGCAGCGTGTGTGCGGCCTACTCGGACCGGGTGGCAGTCGATTACCACGGGCCCTGCCAGGCTGTCGGGGTCCTCTCCGAGTACAGTTCTGTGGCTGAGTGTGCCGCCGTGAAGTGTCCTTCACTCTCAGCGGCCGAGTGCAAACCCATCATCCCACCTGGTAGGCTGGCGGTGCTGGGGGTGGGGCAGGGGCGGGGTTGGGAAGGTTTGCTTATCTGTCTTCAGAGAGTGAGTCACTAAGAATAAGGCTGACTTAAGTGTGTTTAAACTTCTCAGGAAATCTTGACTCCACCCAATGCTGATTGATGCATTTCTCTGGGCCTACCTTAAAAAGTGGTGGATCTGTCTTAGACATCATCTGGTCTCGTGGTTTTAAAACAATGTGGAAAACTTATTTCAGTCTTACCTCAAGCACCAATAGATAAACAGCAATATTTAGCTGCTGGAATTATGGTTATTAGTTCAAAGGCATGATGTTTGCCTATTATAACGTTAATGAATAAAGAATTGGACATTAATGAACAATTGAAGTATTTTTGATGAACACAAACATTTTAAATTGAGAAAAACAAGATAGTTGTTGTCTCAGACTGGCCTTCGTGTCTAATTTTTTTTTTCTTTCTTTTTTTTTTTTTTCGTGTCTAATTTAATTGTTTCAGTTGCATATAATCAAGAAGTCTTGTTTCACACAGGCTCTTATAAGCAGTTAACGGTTTTCAAACAGCTTACCTTTCAGTCTCATACTGTGGTTAAGCAGAGGTAGCAGAAGAGGCTTTATCCCAAGTCTGCACAGAACAGATCACCTGGAGTCTGACAAGTTCACTCCTCTGTCCAGGAACTCAGCAAATGTTTCTTGAGCATCCACTATGTCCTAGATAGGTGTCTAGGTGCTGGGGGCACAGCCGTGAGCGAACAAAGCCTCCTTCCTCCTGGAGACCATGGTCTGACATGTTATTATTGTTTTTTAACAGTTTCAATAACTTTTAAAATTCAGTTTGAATCAAACACCCATGGAATCTCTGAAACACTTGCTCCTGTGTTTTGCCGACAGGAGACACTTGCCTGGGATCACACAGTGAGTTCTGGGTAGGGCAGGGTCTAGGCCCCGTGTCTCTGGAAAGGCCAGCTCGCCCTGTGCTGTATAAAGCCACAGCTGCCCCACCTGAGAAGTGGTACAGGAGGAAAGCAGGAATGGAGGAAGGCTTTTGGTAAATGTATAGATCATTAGACTCTAGGTTGATCAGGGAACATACCTGAAAGCGCAGTCATCAGGAAGGACTTCGGTAACTTTCCCAGCACAAAATGAGGGGCTGGTAATTTCACCAACTATTTTGAATTTTCTTTATTTCTAATTCTGAACACAAACAGAATGGTTTCTGTTATACAGGTGCCTGTTGTCCATTGTGTGCCGGCATGTTAAGAGTTTTGTTTGACAAAGAAAAACTGGATACTATTGCTAAGGTAGGTTGCTTTCTGTGCCCTGTGCTCTTGAAAGCTTGTTAATAAACTTGTCAGTAATCATACAGACAGATGTGTCATCCCGTTCGCAGATGAAGAATCTAGTTTGCACAGGGACATCTTGCCCAAGGCCGTGCGGTAGCCCCCAACCAGGAGGACTGGGCTTTGAGCTCAGGCCGTCTGCCCCCCGCCCCGTGCCCCTTCCCTGTATAGCCTGGCTGTGCAGTGACCTTGCTCTGCCACCCGGGAGCCTGCGCTTGCTTAAAAACGGTCTCCTGCCGGCACAGTGAGCCACGTGAGGGCTGGAGCCAGAGCCAGGCAGCCAGCAGCTGGTAGACCCCTAGATAGTTTCAGGGTCGCCCACCCTCAGGTGGTCCCCATTCCTCTGGGGGTATGTCCAGAATTGACCATCTTCCCATGATGGTTTTGCCCCTTTTCCTTTTTTGTACCATTACTTTTGCTGCTCACTCTTGTGAAGACGAGATTGCAGAAGTGTAGCAACCAATACCCTACCACTACCTTAAAAAAATTGCACCCATTTCAATGAAAAACAGCTATATTTTTACAGGAAGGCTTTAATTATTTTCCCATGGCATCCAACTCAGAACTGTCCCTTAAAATGTGCTCCTGGTGAGAGTGTTCATGTCAGCCAGAAAACTCAGCAGCAGAAAAAACCTACTGGAATGGGTTCTGTGAATATTTAGAATTCATCCAGCAAGGCCCTGCCCCGCTCTTAGGATTAAAAGAGCCTTCTTGTTTTAGGCAAGGTAACAAGACAGCTTAGGCAGTAGTAGGGAATTCTTTGTTCAGGTAATAGAATAGTTTTCTCTTTCTAGGTTACAAACAAAAAGCCAATCACAGTTCTGGAAATACTTCAGAAGATCCGCATGCATGTGTCTGTCCCACAGTGTGATGTGTTTGGGTACTTCAGCATTGAGTCAGAAATTGTGATCCTCATCGTTCCTGTGGACCATTATCCAAAAGCTTTACAGGTGCGGTCAGCGCGATTGTGCAGCCATCCTGTCGCTTTGAATCGGGGAGTGGGGGAGGGCGGAAGGGAGGCGAGCACAGGCTCTGAGGACGGGGCTGCTCCCAGGGAGTGGCTTCTGACAGAATGCAGGGGCGGGGGGTGGAGATGCTGTGACTCAGAAGGCATCTGCTCATCTTCCAGATGAGGCGGTTGAGGCCCAGGGAGGGCAGGGACAGACACCAGCCACGCAGTGACAAGGCCAGGCGGACTCCTGTCTCCCAAGGGCTGTGCTCCTCCTGGGGAGGAGGAGCCCACCAGAACGGATCTGATCTGGGCCCCGAGTTTTCTTCCTCATAATCTAGAGGTGAACCTCACTTAGGAGGTGAAAGTTTCAGCATCAACCTAGGGAGGGTCCCAGTGATGGGAGTGAATACAGTGGTTTCTCAGCTGCCACAGTGAGGAAGCTCATTCTGTCTCAGTGCTTTCCTCTCCTCCTGATGTGTAGGTGGCCGTGGAGAGGCCAATCCCTGTGACTGTGTTTAAGCATGAAAAGATAATGTCTAAGCGTGAATTAAGAGGTGAACAGGATTGTGGGGAAAGAAAGGGCAGTGGCTGTGTGGGTCATGGCTTTTTATTTAATTTGGTTTCCATTGATGCTGTTATTATGTGTGTAATAAATTAAGACTTTATTAGAATACTACTTTGCTAAAAAAAGGATAAAGAGAAGACGTATTCCGTGTGTTGGGATTTATGTGGAATTTGTCTGACTTGACCTTTGTCGTGGGTTCTGTGACTTATATTAAAAGGATCTGATTATCCTCTCCCAGATTGAGGCCTGCAATAAGGAAGCGGAGAAGATCGAATCTCTTATCAACTCTGACAGCCCCACTCTGGCAGCCCACGTCCCTCTGTCTGCCCTGGTCATCTCCCAGGCACAGGTCTCCAGCAGCATGCCCTCAGCCGCCCCCAGGGCCCTGCCTCCGCATCACCCCCGCCTCTTCCTCCTCAGCCTGGGCCTCACCATCCACAGAGTCTGGAGACACAACTGACTGCCCGTGAAAACTGAAAAATATTCCTTGATCTAATTTTCTTACTTTGGCAAAAACATATAGGACTGCTGGTTTGTAGTTGAATAGTGGCCAAGGCAAAGCACTTGTCACCTCTAACCTCTGTTCACCATACAGTGTTTTCTTAATTACCAGTATTAGTAAGGGTTTTGCCTTATTTCTACAAGTGTTACAATATGTTCTTCCAAATACTAAGGAAAAGAGGATGTTTCCTTCTGGTGGATCACTGACTGCCTTACAATTTACGTTTTGCTCATTAGATGGGTCCCCCACCCCAAAACAAATTCTATATCATTGATAAATGAGATGATCACTTTTTAGAAAGACAGCTCACTTTTACTATGGACTTCGTATCACAGAAACTTCATTTCAGAGTTCTTTCAGGATTAAGGTGCCCGTAGTGCATGTGTGTTTGTTTACAGATAATTCCCTACTCTGTCTAGAAGTGAGG
Organism: Dama dama; assembly: GCF_033118175.1. Classification (NCBI taxonomy): domain Eukaryota; kingdom Metazoa; phylum Chordata; class Mammalia; order Artiodactyla; family Cervidae; genus Dama; species Dama dama. The sequence goes on from NC_083709.1 coordinate 66,781,711, forward strand.
AGTCACAGTGAAGAGCCACTGTTATTAGAGTATGAGAAAAAGATAAGGCATCTTTGGAATTATCATGTAAGTCATCAGGCAGATTTAATTTATAGAAATCTAATTCAGAATCCATTTAATGTGTTAAGCAAAAGCAGGCTAAGTAAATGGCACTCACATGATATATTGTACCTAAGTGATAGTCTCAGTGGTTCTTAAAGTGTGTCTGTGACTTCTGTGAAAGGGAGAAGTTATATTGCATCAAAGCATCTTGTATTATGCATTTTTATATTAACAGATGTATATCCTTTGGTATCATCCAAGTTAAATGTAGAGTTTTTAAACATTAACCTTTAAACCAATTGCTGCTACTTATGTAATTGCCAAAAAGTGAAATAATTAGTAGTTCATGTAAATAGTACATGATTTTTCTATTTTATTATGAAGAAGGTGAATAGCCATATTTGTAAAATGACAATCATGTGTGTTAACCCAGTACTTTCCGTTCATGAAGACACATTTGTTTTTTGTGATATGCACAATGTAGGTAAGTGTTCTGATTTTCTCTTTTGATACAGATTTATAAAGAAGTGTGGTTTATATATTTAAAAGTGTCAATCTAAGTATTAAAATGTTTGCATGTTGTCTAAGAAAACTTTGAATGTGTTTCACAGTTTTAAATAAGCTATTCAGTGTAATACTTCTTGTTTATATGCACCTAAACTTAGGATTTACATGAAGTGTTTTTCTCAGTGTTAAATATATGTACCCTCTGAAAGATATAGGGTTATGCTTATTATACCAAAATGTTGTTTAAAAGTGGGCACTTAAAGCTTTCAGAATTTCTCAGTGTTGATGTAGCATGTTTGTTGCAATTGCTTTTTCTATATAAATCTCTTCAATGCAATGTACTGGAAAGCTTTTCTATTTTAATAAAATAATTTTATATGATTATGTGTATTTCTAAGCAAAGTGCACATTTAGAATGAAACCACTGGTCACTCTTTGGTGAGCCTTCTCCTTTGCTCTGAATAAGAAGTTATGGGAGTGTGATTACTCCAAAAGTGGGAAAACAGAGCAGCGGGGACAGAGCTGGTCAGAACAGACCCTGGCATGTTCTTGGCAGAAGGGTCAAGGACAAAGACCCCGGCTTCTTCAGGACTGAGAGCTTCAGGCACTCCAAGACCAGGAGTAGATTAGGCAGTTCTTTTCCCCACTGGTTCAGCCCCGGCTTCTTCAGGACTGAGAGCTTCAGGCACTCCAAGAGCAGGAGTAGGTTAGGCAGTTCTTCTCCCCACTGGTTCATTCCTATATTTCAGCCCTGTGGTATATCCTAGAACAGAGAGAACTGCACTGTGGAGGCAGCGGGCCCGCTGATCAGGGCCCGAGAAGTTCTCGGTCAGCTGAGGCTAAGGCCCCAAACCTCCATCTTGCTCCCATCACAGGTCTGCTGTGCTTCTTCTCACTGTTGTCTTCACTCCAGTGTCCTCACAAAGGGAAGAAGGAGATGAGGAAAACCACAACTGGTGGGTAGGTCTCTGCTCAGAAGTGACACTGTCATTTCTGCCCACGGCTAACATCCAAGCAAGTCACGTGGCCGCCCCAACTCCAAAAGGTAGGGAGGAACATACCATCCTCTTGTGTATGTGTGTGTATTTGTGTGTTGGGGGGAAGAAGGGAAGAAGCTGGGGCAGACCATGAGTATTTTGAACAATGAACAAAGGGCCTACTGCAGAGGCCCTTCCTCATCAGGATAGGGCAATAGCCAGGAAGGACTAAATTTCTTATTTAAAAAGCGGTAGAAGTTTTTGGTCTGGGAAGGAAATGAGAAATGAGAGAGGTGCTTGGTTTTGAGGGAGGGGGGAATATCAAGGGAGGAAAAGATCTAAAGGTTGGTCCTGCCCCAAGGACAGAATCACACAGTCTTGAGAACTCTGACCATAGGTAGTCACAGGCGAAACAAGCCCAGGTCCACTCAGTTTGAGAGATGGTGCTTCCCACTAGCCAGTGGCTGCGGTGAGCACAGCCAGGCTGCCTTGGGGACTGGCTGTCAGTGGCTTCCCGGCCTCAGAGCAGCACAGAGCCCCTGCTGGTTGGCTGTGCCCAAGTGTATCAGGCTAGTAGAGGCTCTGCGGGAGACAGGGGGCACAGGCAAAAGAGAGAAATGAGGGCCCTGCCCTTCTGTAATTCTGTCCGGTGCTAGAGGCAGGAGGACCTGTAAGTCTGGAGAAAGCGGTTCTACGGGACGTGGACAACTTAGCAGATGAGGTAACTGCGTGAAAAGTGGACTCCAGAGAAAGGTTCAGAGGCTCCCATAAAGCCATGAGTAGTGAAACCAAGACACTAGGAAAACAGATGAAATAACCTGCTATCTAGCCCACAGGAAGTAATTGGGCAGGAGTGGACCCTAAGAGAGTCATAGGCCTGGCTTGGGTCACATGCCCACCTCTGGCAGAGAAGGAAAGTCAGGGGAGCTTCAGCCCTACTTAAACTAGACAGAATGGATTTCTCACAGGAAATGACTCAGTTCCTAGAAGAGGCTGCTGCTAGTTGTGTCCTCTGGGGAGTATGTGTCTCTCTAACCGGCCGTTAGTCCCCAGACTGTTTCAGTCTGGGAGCACACAACAGTGCCTCACCCTCAGGCCAGGTGCACCCCTGGAGCTGTCAAACCATCAGCCTCCAGAGCCCAGGGACAGCCAACAGGGTGCTTTGTAAGAGAGACCTGTCAAACAAGGGAGTTATCCAAAGTGACTGGTAATAAAGTAAATTATCTTCAGAGCAAACATGGCAATGAAGAGGAGCGAGTGTGATGAATGTAAACATTTTTAATCAGGGCAAAAAGAAGCAGGCGAACTTGGGAAAGATTCTTCTTATCTCCTGGAATCCTCACTCCACAACCAGCTCTGTCAGGGGTCTTCCCAAGGGCTCCAGGACCGAGGACCCGGGCTCAAGGCTCGATTGTCGCTGGGCGACACTAAATTGTGGGTCTCTCTGAGTCATCATTTACTGTAAGCCAGGGACAGCAAATGTCTGTCATCATGCCACCAAATCCTCGTTGGGTGTCCCTGGTAAAGAGATCACAGTTCCATCATGGTCTCCTGCTGGTGGCGACAAGCCCAGCTTCAAGCACAGCATTCTGAGGAAGAAGAAAGGGCACTAGTCATGGTACCTTCTTTGCTGCCATCGTATCTTATGAATAAAAAATATGTTTCTCAGAAATCCCTCAACGGTTGTCCCGTGTATCTCCTTGCCCGGGACTGGGTAGTACTGGCCAACACTAGACAGTTGACCAAGGGGAGCAGGATGGCCGTAGCTGGTTGGCTAGTCAGGGGCAACACACTGCTGCCCCAACCAATTTAAGGTACAGGAGGGCAAGAGTAAGTCAGCCAAGGCCGCCAACAGCATTCACCTTAAGATAAAGTCAGTTTTTGGCAGTCTCAACTGTTAAGAGCATAGATACGAAAAGTTTTGTTTGACTACCTGCAGCTGTGATAGGGGTTTCTAACTAGCTGATTGTTCAGTTGCTAAGTCATATCTGATTTATAGTGATCCCATGAACTGCAGCTAGTTCACTAACAAGGTAGTGAAACCCAATAACAGCAACTGTCTGATTTCATAACTTCAGTGCTTTCCTCCAGTTACTCAAACAGCCCTACTTCATTCCTCAGGCCTCTGACCTGCTTATTTTAAAACTTCCCTCCCATATCCAATGCAAAGGCCTCTTCACCTACTCCAGCCTAGACTAGTTGTTTGCTCAAGAATAGGGTGGTTGGAAGGGATGGTCTTTTTGCCACAAACACATGCAAGGCTCACATCTCAGAGTCTGTGAGCTTGTCATGATGTCACTAGTGGCATTAGTCACAGACATTAGGGTGTCTTCAGTACAAACTCTGGGACATTCATTTCTAGTAAGAAAGTTTGTCAACCAAGAGGTGAGTGGTCTTGCCCTCAGCTATGGTTAGCCTGTACAAAACGGACGTAGGTCACCTCATTGTACAAGGCAGTGTACCGTGAGAAGTGTGAGGAATGGGAGAGAAAATCTAATAAGGAGCAGACAGAAGGCTGGGCAGGGCTTCATTAGCACTGGGTCTGTCCCAGTGGTAGTTCAGTGGAGATAATGACTTGGGAAGGGGTGATGAGGGGGAGCATGAGGCAATTCAGGTTTGGAGCCAGGCCGGAATGGCACCCAGAGCTGTTGGCCTTGCCCTCCCAGCTATACTGCCTGGGATAGTTCCCAGACATAGAACCGTGGCCACCCAACTTCAGTGACTGGAGAGACCGTCAAGGTCTGTGAAGACGCTGTGAACAAGTCCTGTGAACATGCTGGACTCTACTGAGGAAACATTAATCGAGCCAGGCTGGGTGCCAGACTTTCCCTGGAACTTGCCCCCTCCTGAAGGAGGGGTTCAGCCTGGGTCTGTTTCAGCTGCACCTTGGGAAGAAAGTTAAACCCGCCAGCAACACTGATGGCCTTGACACAAAATCCACAGAAGACATTTTATTTTCTTTCATTTGATTGAATAGCTTTCCTTTATCCCTGGCTGGTGGGAGTCAAACCCACACATTCCCACAGAGGGCACTGTATTTCTCAAGGGGACCAGGTCTCTCCCTTTCTCCCAGCTGCGTTGTGAGCTTTGCCGGGAGAGGGAAAGGGAAAGCTGCAGAATCATTCCTAGGGAAATTCCTTTCCCCAGTCCAGCAGACTTTCATTTTGTACATGGAGGGCAGTGGGCCCGGAAAGCAATATAAGCCCGGGGTCACACGGCAAGTGAGGTCAGAGCCAAGCCAGAGGCCAGGTCTGGGCTTCCCCTGGCACAAGGCAGCTGGGCAGGACTTGTGCTCCTCGGGGACGGAGCCAGCCATGCAGGAGCGCTCCGTGAAGGTGGACACTGTGGGTGGCCCGAGTGAACTAGGTTCAGCGTCAGATCAGACTGACAAGGCAGGCAGCTGGGTGGGGTCTGACAGGTCCAAGGAGCAACAGGGATCATAAAAGTAGTGTACACAGTCCTCCTGCCCTTTGCAGAACAGTCTGCATGGCCCTCTCCTCCTGCTTCTCTCGCTGGCCCACAGCAAAAGGGTGCTCAGAGAGGGCATATGCCGAGTCCAAGGTCAGGCTAGGTTCCCAGGAAGTGAGGCTGGTCAGGGTAAGGCAGGAGCCTTCACAGGGGGAAGCTTCCTAACACCCCTGCCCCCAGCTCCACCCACTTTTTCAGTTTTCCTACATGAAATTTATTGTTTTCTTATTGTGAAAGATAACTTTGTGCATTCCCCCCAAGCCTGGAAATATACACAGGAAAAAGTCAGCCTCAGTGCACCGTCTGCCCCCTGCCCCTACTAGTGAGGGTGGAATCTTTCTAGAGCCGTCTCTGTACCCAACTGGGTCAGGGTCCTTTCTTCCTGTGCTTGGGGGCACAGGTGGTTACCTCAAGACCTTGGTTTCATATTGGGGATGTTGCTTGCTGATGGACACTTCCCCACCTGATGGTTCACAGGTGGAAGCCTCTTCTCGGCCAGAACCTCTCCGGGTCCCCTTCCTGAGGGCTGTCTTTCCTGGACAATCTCCCGCTGACCTCGACTGGAGATGTGACCGCAGTTTTAGGGAGGAATCATGGAGGCATTCATCTTGGTCAAGACCCAGCAGGAAAACAGGTGGCCCACCCAAATCAGGATAATTTGAGGAAGGCTTCATAAAGGAACTGTTTACTAAGGTGTGAGCAGTATGTCAGAAACCACAGGAAGAGTTCAGGGCACGAGCTGTAACACAGGGCTGTTAACACCCCTTGGCAGAAAGTGGTGAGGTGGTTTCCAGAACCCAAGGGCACTGCTGCATGGAGCCAGCATTTCCTCCCCCTCCCTCGGGTGTCCGCCCATCGCTGAACCCCATCAGAAGCCAGAAGACAACAGATCCTGTCGCAACTATGCAAGTCAGCCTTCCCCGCAGGGCACAGAGTGACTTAGGGAAGGAAGTGGGGCAGAAGAGGACACCAGCACGGCAGATCAGAGCGTACCTCGTAAGAGGAGGGGAGATGTGACAGCATCTGCCCCCCCATTCCAGCACACCCCAAGATGGCAAGGCCTCTTGGTTTAAACGTTTGGAAGGGCCCCACTGAGTGCAGCCTCCACAGTTCCTCTCCATCCTCCTCTCGTGGCCGTTCTTCATGCCCCATGTCCCAGTCTCTTCCCAACTCCCCAAGAATGACCTGGAAAGATCATCTGGCTCGGGATCCAGCTCACCTTCCCTGTCAGCATGGAGCTGCCCAAGAGCAAGCACCCTCCTCAGCGTATTCATTTTCTTCCTAAAGCAGACAGCCTGTCACGTGTAAAGAAGCAATGTAATCCTCGTAATAAGATGAATTTGATCATGTGTCTAGTGAAATAAGTCCATACCTGGGTACTTTTAAAATGGGTTGATGTCAGGACTTCCTCGACAGCCCAGTGGTTAAGACTTCGCCTTCCAGCTCAGGGAGTGCAGGTTCAGTTCCTGATTAGGAAGCTAAGATCCCACATACCTCGAGGCCAAGAAACCAAAATATTAAACAGAAGCAATATGGTAACAGGGCTTCCCTGGTAGCTTGGATGGTAAAGTGTCTGCCTACAATGCGGGAGACCCGGGTTCAATCCCTGGGTCAGGAAGATCCCCTGGAGAAAGAAATGGCAACCCACTCCAGTATTCATGCCTGGAACATCCAATGGACCGAGGAACCTGGTGGACTACAGTCCGTGAAGTCGCAAAGAGTGGGACACAACTGAGCGACTTCTCTTCACTTCAGTATGGTAACAAATTCAATAAAGACTTTAAAAACTAGTCCACATCAAAAAAAAAAAAAAAATCTTTAAAAAAAGTAGGTTGCTATTACTGCTGTTAATCAAGGTTTCTCCCATGATATATTCTAGTAAGGTTACACTCAAAATCTTCAAGCTAGGCTTCAGCAGTACATGAACAAGAGAATTTCCAGATGCATAAGCTAGTTTTAGAAAAGGCAGAGAAACCAGAAATCAAATTGCCAACATTTGTTGGATCACAGAGAAAGCAAGAGAATTCCAGAAGAACATCTGCTTCTGCTTCACTGACTATGCAAAAGCCTTTGACTGTGCGGATCACAGCAAACTGTGGGAAATTCTTAAAAGGATGAGAATATCAGACCACCTTGCCTGTCTCCTGTGAAACCTGTATGTGGGTCAGAAGCAACAATTAGAACCTTGCATGGAACAACTGGTTCAGAATTGGGAAAGGAGTACAACAAGGTTGTATGTATCACCCTATTTATTTAACTTCTATGGAGAGTACATCATGTGAAATACGGCACTGGATGATTCACAAGCTGGAATCAAGATTGCCAGGAAAAATAGCAGCAGCTTCAGATATGTAGACAATACCACTCTAATGGCAGAAAGTGAAGAGGAGCTAGTAAAAAGCCTCTTAAGGGTGAAAGAGGAGAGTGAAAAAGTTGGCTTTTTTGAATTCAACATTCAAATAATGAATATCATGGCATCTGGTCCCATCACTTCATGACAAATAGATGGGGAAAGAGTGGAAGCAGTGACAGATTTTCTTTCTTCTTGGGCTCCAAAATCACTGTGAATGGTGACTGCAGCCGTAAAATTAAGAGACTCTTACTCCTTGGAAGGAAAACTATGAAAAACCTAGACAGCATATTATAAAGCAGAGACATCACATGGTCAACAAAGGTCCATCTAGTCAAAGCTATGGTTTTTCTAGTAGTCATGTATTGATGTGAGATTTGGACCATAAAGAAGGCTGAGCCCCAAAGAATTGACACTTTCAAATTGTGGTGCTGGAGAAGACTCTTGAGAGTCCTTTGGACTGCAAAGAGATCAAACCAGTCAATCCCAAAGGAAATCAACCCTGAATATTCATTGGAAGGACTGGTGCTAAAGCTGAAGCTTCAATACTTTGGCCACCTGATGCGAAGAGCCATCTCATTGAAAAAGACCCTGATGCTGGGAAAGATTGAAGGCAAAAGGAGAAGAGGGCGACAGAGGATGAGGTGGTTAGATAACATCACCAACTCAATGGACATAAATTTGAGCAACTCTGGGAGATAAAGGACGGGGAATCCTGGTGTGCCGCAGTCCATAGGGTCGCAAAGAATCGGACACAACTTAGTGACTCAGCAACAACATTCTAACTAGGTATTGATGCCATGTGATAAAGCTGATTCTTAAAAATATTACTCTTGGACCTGGCTATCATTTGAAGGTTTCTATATTAATTTAATGAATTTTCTTAGGTTTTTCTAGGGAGAAGCCATAATTAAAACTTCACTCTTCCTTTACCAGTATTTATACCTCTTACATCATTTTGTTGCCCAAGTATGGGCTAGAACTCCCCAAACAGTGTTGAATAGCAGTGGTGATAGCAAGAAACCTTATGTTCTTTATTTTAATGGCGATGCCCCATTGTTTTACTGTTAAGCATCATGTTTTAAGTATGATGTTTTACTCTTTGTTCTGGAGGTTTCTCTTGATTCTGCTAGGGAAAACAGATTTTTTAAAACTCATTAGTAGATGTTGAATTGTATCAAAGGTATTTTCTGCGTCCATTTAAATGACGTTTTTCCTTTGACTTATAAATTATGAATATATTTCTTAATATCCTTGAAATAAATTTTACTCTAATAATATGCTTCTAGATTCAGTTTGCTGACATTTGATTTAGGACATTGATATTTATATTCATAATTTTTTTTTGTATTTGCTATATTTTTCAGATTGTGGACTCAGGATCATTTTAGCTTCATTAAATGAGAGGGGAAGGTTGTCTATGCTTTAGAACATGTAAATAGTACCAGAATCATCTGTCTCTCAAAGCTTTGATAGAATTTACCTGCAGGCTTATCTGGGTCCAGCTCTTATTTAGGTAAGCAGTCATATTTTCATTTTTTTGACCATTTTTTTTACCATATTGGTTCATTTTGATTTTTTTCTCTTCTTAAATACTTATATATTTTTTTTCCCTAGAAAATTGCCCAATTCAGAAAATCTACTAGTGGAGAGTCAATACTATTTTTCTAAAAAGAGGTTACCTCCTCTTTGAATTTGAATTTTCTCTTTTTAGACTTTTTTTTATTGATTTGATTTTGTAGAAATTTATCTATTTGATATCTTCCAGCTCTGGGATATATTTTTTCACTTCTACTTTTCTGTTTTATCTATATTAATTTCTTTATTCAGTTAATTTGAACACTTTATTATGGAAAATTTCAAACTGGCAGACAATTTGAAAGTGAAAATCCATAACCACTGTCCAGATTCTATAATGAACATTTTGCTAATTGCTTTGTCACTATTTATCCATCTCTTCTTCTATCTATCCATCCATCTTATACTTTATGCATTTCAAAGTAAGTTGCAAACATTAATATATTTCACCCCTAAACACTCCAGCATTTATTCATTAATTAGAATTCAATATTTTTTTGTGATTCTTTGTTTTCTATAACTTGTCTAACTCCTTTGGCCCAGCATTATTTATTTTCTCTTTTTAAACAATTGGCAATCCCATATATTTCCTTTTTTCTAATCTTCTATTTTTTTTATGTGAACCATTTTTAAAATCTTTATTGAATTTGTTACAATATTGCTTCTGTCCTATGTTTTGGGGGTTTTCTTTTTTGACCCCAAGGCACGTGAGGTCCTAGCTCCCCAACCAGGAATCGAACCCATACCCCTTGCATTGGAAGGCAAAGTCTTGACCACTGGAGCAACAGGGGAGTCCCCCCCCATATATTTTCTATCAACAGTAATAAAGAGAGCATAACTCAATAAAATGAGACTTTCTGCCAAGGTTTTTCTTTCCTCCACTTTTCTAGTTGCCATGATCTCTACCCATCAAACTATTACAATGAATTTTTTATTCCCCAGAACTGCAGATCAAGACCCAAAGGCTGAAGGGCTTAAAACATTATATGTATCTTAAACCATAGTTTAGGGAAGAATTTATAATAATATAAGACTTTAGACACTAAGGAGGACTGAATCATGGAGTGCAGCACATTCTGGGGAAACATTTAGGGCAGAAACAAAATTTCCTTTTCTTGAAGGGAAGATAAGGCAGATAGCTTCTGGGTTCTGGCTGCTCAGCATGTGGCGAAGTCTCTGTCTGAGTGTACAAGATCCTGTATCTAACTATGGAAGCTGAAGGGGGGCAGACATTCCTCTGTTCTCTTTCTGAAAGCTTGTGGGAAGTCATGTGACCCCAGTTCAGCCAAACAGGGGCTCCGGCCCAAGAACCTGAGTCTAGAAGAGTGACCCAGAGACGTAGCGAGGGACCAAGAAAGATTCTGGATTGCTTGAATATTTATCCCCAAGAGACTAAAGTAGATGTGACAGTTTCCGTCAATTTGCAAGTTTAAGTTTTCTGCCATCAGCAAAATTTGGACTAGATCTACAGTGACCTTTTTACATATCTAAATTGTGACTGTGAAATATTACCCACACACAAATAAGTGATGTTTAAAGGATGCTTTAATTATCATCTTATTTAATTAAAAAAAAAAAAAACCCTCTGGGTTATGTATTACTGTCATTTCAAGCACCTGGATGAGAATCCCAGTCAGTGGGCAGCAGCGCTGGCACATGGACGTGGGCCACATGACTTCAAGGCCATGCCCCAGGCTTTTAACCAAGTATTCTTAATTGCCATTCATCTCTGAACACTTGTTTTGACTTCGCCTTTCAGTCCTCTGGGAGGGACTTTTTTCATTTCAAAAATTATCAGTTAATCTTTTGTTAAATTTTAGTTTTATTACATTGTGTTCAGAAAATTTAACTGAATAGTTTCTACTTTCGGGAATTTATTGTGGTTTACTTTAGGGCCTAATATTTGGTCAACCTTTGTATTTGTTCCATAGAAATTTGAAAATAATGTTATCAAATATAAATAGTCTTATTTGCCTGGCACAGGGGAGGAAGTAAAGGGGACAGTGCCCAGCCTTACTTAAAAATCTACCCTTATAATCAACAAGTCAGTCCACTGCAGTGCCCACTTATTGAAAGATCTTAAAATTAGCTTCTTTCAGTTAGGGTTTACTGAATCCTTTCCCCCATAAGGAGTTGCTCTGGGGAATCTCACCCAGGCGGCATCTTTATTTCCCTGCTTGTCTCACACAGGGGTGGGGCCATGAGTGAGACCAAGTCTCTTTAGTGCCAGATGTGTACTGACCACTGCCCCAAGGCCAGAAGTGGTCAAGACCTCTGGAAGTTGAAGGAACCCATACACCCTAAGGGAAGAGTAGGATTTGAATGGGCAGAGATGGGCCAGCAGACCAGACTGAACAAATAGCCCAAGGAAGGCAAGGAGGTGAGGAATCTCTGAACATGTTTGGGGAATATCAGAAAGTCTGTTGCTCAGCCTCCAAGTTATGTCCGACTCTTTGCGACCCCATGGACTGCAGCACGCCAGGCCTCCCTGTCCATCACCAACTCCCGGAGTTTACCCAAACTCATGTCCATTGAGTCATGAGGCCATCCAACAATCTCATCCTGTCATTCCCTTCTTCTCTCACCTTCAATCTTTCCCAGCATCAGGGTCTTTTCAAATGAGTCAGCTCTTCTCATCAGGTGGCCAAAGTATTGGAGTTTCAGCTTCAACATCAGTCCTTCCAATGAACACTCAAGACTGATTACCTTTAGGATGGACTGGTTGGATCTCCTTGCAGTCCAAGGGACTCTCAAGAGTTTTCTCCAACAGCACAGTTCAAAGGCATCAATTCTTCGGCACTCAGCTTTCTTTATAGTCCAACTCTCACATCCATACAGGACTACTAGAAAAACCATAGCTTTGGCTACACGGACCTTTGTCAGTAAAATAATGTCTCTGCTTTTTAACATGCTGTCTAGGTTTGTTATAGCTTTTCTTCCAAGGAGCAAGCGTCTTTTAATTTCATGGCTGCAGTCACCATCTGCAGTGACTTTGGAGCCCAAGAAAATAAAATCTGCCAGTATTTCCACTTTTCCCCCATCTATTTGCCATGAAGTAATAGGACCGGATGCCATGATCTTAGGTTTTTTTAGTTTGAGTAACTCCCTGGCAGTCCATTGGTTGGGAATCTGCGGTTCGGACCCTGCCATGGGCGGGGTTTGATCCCTGGTCTGGGAACCAAGACTCTGAGAATCCGCAAGCCACTCGGCGTGGGCCCCCAACCCCCCACCTCTGGAGCATGGGATGAAGTTAGGAAGCTGAGGAGGAGGTCTCCCGCCAGAATTCAGGGGTGGGGGATTTGGCTTGGTCTGACAGGGACAACGAGGGACAAGAGGACAGGGGACAGACGGGACTGCAGAAGCCTCCCTGGGACGGCCACGCGGGGAAGGGGAGCGTTGGGAAATGCCCAGCTCCAGCCCAGACCCACACCAGAGGGTGTGTGCTGCGGAGAGTACGAGACGTGCATCGGAGCCCGGAGCCCGGGGTTTGTGGGGGTCGGGCCGCTCCAGGGAGAGCACCAAGCCCTGGGCACGCGGGTTCGCGACGCGGGTCGGAGCCGTCCCTCACTCCCCGACGACGAGCCCTGCGGTCCCCTTAGCGTATCAGCCTCTGAGCATCTACCAAGAACTGTGTAGGAGGCGCGGGCTTCCCTCTGCACCCCCATTCGGGGTCCGGAGAGGGGCAGCTCCGGGGCCAGTAGCCAGGGCTCCCGTCCGCACTTGGAGAGCTCTGAGCGGCCCCAGGCGGGCAAAATTGTCCTGGGGCGCGCGCGGCGCCGGGGCGCGGTGCCTCCTCCAGGCAGTCGGCGGGATGGCCCCAGGCAGCTCCTCCTGCAGCTGCCACTGCCTTATAAGGCGGGGGCCGGGCGGCGCCGGGGGAGGGGCTGTAGCCGCCCGGCCTCCTCGGCTCTGAACCGCGCCGGGCCAGGAGGGAGCGCAGCGCAGCGGGAGCGGAGCAGCGCGCAGAGCCTGCCATGGGCAAATCAGGTGAGCCCGCCGGGCCAGCAGGACCCGGGTGCGGTGATGGCTCGGGGCTCCGAGGTCCTCGCTGTCACTCTTCCCGAAGCTGGCTGGATCCCCAGGGGGAGTGGGTCGACCACCTCCGCCTGGGCGACGCGGCTCCGGCCGCTGTGGGACCGCAGGGTGCGGGATGGAGGGGCTCGTGGAGAGGGCAGTTTCCGGGGCAGCCAGGAAGCCGAGGTGGCCGTCGGGCCACCGGGAGAGGGGGAGCGAAGGCGAGACAGAGGGAGGGTCCTCCCGTCTGCGGGCCAGAGATGGCGTCAGGGAGGGCTTCCAGGCGCTGATGGGATTAGCGCTGAGTCCGGCCAAGGCGTGGCTTTTGCTTTGTTTCAGGACAGGGTTAGAGTTGGAAAAAGCCACAGAACTGTGACACGATCTCTTGATGCAAAGCAGCTTGCCCGACCAACCCTGCGAAAGACAGCTCTGAGCATCCTTTTCTTCTATCCTTGTGCCTACTCCTCTAGGCACCCCACTCCCACCCCGTGCCAGAGTCAGGCTACACAGGAGTACACACAAAGGCTTCCCCCTTCTCTGACCTGTCTGCTGTCCATCCTCACCACAGTGGCTGCCATGGTGAACTTTCTAAAACCCAGATCTCCTCTTGTTATTCCCGAACAACTTCCATCCCATAGTACACACTTCAGCTCCACTGTGGGGCTCTCAGGGAGCTGGCCATCACCCCTTTCTTGCCTCTGCACTCAGCAATGGCCCTGGACCCTTCCCCTGGGTTCCCCTTCCCAGCGCTCACCACCACCACCACTTCACCTCTCCCACTTCGGTGAAATTGAAAATCCTCCCCATCCTTCTAGGCTCAACACCTAGACTAGTACCGCACCCCACTTCCTGACCTGGTGTCTTCTTTCTTGCAGCCCTCCCAGCTATCAGGTTGGGACTCTACCCAGCCAAAGATCTGCTTCCCACCAACTCCTCACTGACAGCCAGGACCCCTGTCTATCTCAGTATGGTTCATGCCTCACAGGAGGCTTTCGAATGAACAGATTTTGAAGAGTTCAAAAGCCCCACTTCATGGAAAGTTGAAGTTGTCAGCCTCAGATGGTTTAAAGTTGGGTCTCTTCCTGAATCCGTCCTCAAGATCTGGACTTCTGAGGTACCAGTGTTGGAGGAAGTGACTTTCTCTGGCATTGGGCCTAGCCTGCCTTATCTGCAGTGGCAGGTCTGGCTTTCAGCCTGGCTCTGCTAATCACTTGCTGTGTGATCTTGAGCGAAGTCCTTTCCTTCTCTGTGCCTGTTTCCTTGTTTATACAAAGAAGATGGCCGGTATCATCCACAGGGTCTTTTGCAGTCTGGAAAGGTGGCATAGTTATTATGCAGTTAAAGAACAGGCTAGTGGTGGGGGTGGGGGAGAGCATGGCAGATGTGAGAGGGCCCTTTGAAATCCCTATTTGGGAAATTAGCCCCTTTCTCTACAGATTAGGAGGAAGTCCACAAATTATCTAAAGCTACATTCTAATCAGTTGTTTCTGGCTTTTTTCCTAAGAAACAGTTTTCCAGAACTGCTGGGTGCCCATTTTTCTCTGCTCATCCATCCCTCTCTCCCTCCCTCCATCTTCCCTTCCCTCCCTCGTTCTTCCCTTCCATCATCTGTCAGCTCTGTATCAACCTGTGGACCTAGTGCTACAGAGGGCATGGCCCCTGCCCTTAGGAGTGTTTGTGTGGTTTATAAAATGCATCAGAAAGCTGGTTGTAGAAGAGACTGGCAGTACATGGCTCTAGCAAGAGGTGGAGAGCAATCCAAGCCACAAGACAGGTGCAGGTGAAGAGCAGTGGGAGCTTGTGGTGGTCTGGGGGTGGAGGGTGGATCTCTTTCCCAAGCATCCAGTGAAGGTTCTTGGAAGAGGTGGTCAGACTCTCGAGTGTCTTGGAACTTTGGACTTTCTCTGTGAGACCTGGGGGGCCACTGAAAGGCATTGATCTAAAAGCTTCGGGACCAGAATTGTTCCAAGGTGGATCAGCTGGAGAGGGAGTAGAGGTAGGGGTCAGGGAGAAACTGTTGCAGTTACTCAAGCAAGAGATAACAGAAACATCTAAGGGACTGGAGAAGAAGCGGGGATGGATTTTCAAGATGGTAGCCTCAAGCAGACTTGGTAACTAACTTGTGAATAAGAAGGAAAGGTCAAGTGGTGTGAGTCTAGGTGCAGGAAGGTGATGACACCTTCTAGGACTGGAGATGCAGAGTCTCCAGGATGGTGGCAGAAAGCAAGTTAGAGCCGGTTCAGGCAGTTTCCGCCCCCTTCCCATGGTTAACCTCCACAGACCTGGGGACCTTCCAGAATACTGGCCCTTAGCCACATGCATTCTACTCATCTCCCCCAAAGACTCTGAGCCCCCTGGATAGTAAACAGCTCCCCTAAGGGTCCCCAAGAGAAAATTACTTTTCTGGGTTACACAGGCCCAAACTTGACGTTCCAGGCCACCAGCCCAAGACTGTCTGTGCCCAGAGGACAGGCAACATCACAGGCGTGCATCCACAGAGGGGGGTCTCTGTGGTTCTGTAAAGACCTTCGTAAGGAGCTTGCCCCTTCTGGGCCTCAGTTTCCTCATCACTGCAAAGGGGCCCATCTCTTTTTAGTCTTTAACCTCAGATATACAGCAGAGCTACTGGGGTAGTGGGCATTGCTGGAAAAGGGTCTCATAACCAACACAGCTTAAAGTCTGGAAGCCCAGTGTTCAGAGACTCCTAGGTCCAGCCCCTGGCCCACATCTTCCTGCTGGGCTTCAGTTTGCAGCTGAGCAGAGAAAGGCAACAGCCTGGGGCTCAGTGGAAGCCTCTAATATGGTCCCTAATAATAGCGATTGCCAATCATTCAGCCCCTACTGTGTGCCAGGCTTGAAGCTGGGTGTTTCATATGTGTTACCAATTTTTGTAACAGCCTGTGAGGCCCTTATTATCAGCTGAATGGATTTACAGAGCTTGAGTACTTTGCCCAAGCTCATACAGTGGACAAACAGATTTGCATCCTGCTGTCTGACTTCCCAGCTGGGTGCTGACCTGACCTGTCTGCCTGATCATTTGTCACCCTGCTTCTCAGCCTGGTCTCCAGCCCTGAAGGACAACCACACACTCTCTATCGCTAAGAATCTTATTGTCCCTCGATCCACATCTCCTAGCCCCAGAGGTCATCAGGGCAGAAAGACCTCCAGGGACCAAATTATCCAGGAATTTTCTACAGAGCAGGGCCTCACGCCTCTGCAGGGGAAGGCCGCATGGGCCGGTTAGTCCCCACAGTTCTGTTTTCATCTGTTGATTCTAAAGAAAGGTTCAAAACAGGGTTTCCCTGCTGTAAGCTATTTTGAAAACCACAGATGTCATCCTTCCTTCTCACACAGATGAGGAAACAGGGCAGCATGCTGGCAGGCAGGCCTGGGTGGCGGCAGGCAGGGCTGGAGAGAGACCGCCTCTCGGCTGGCGAAGCAAGCACTCGCCCTGCCCCGCCTCCTTCGGTTCTTCCGTGACCATCATCCGCCCACACAGGGGCAGCCTAAGGCATACCCTGGGACATCCTTGTCATTCTTGCTTAGGGTCTGGAAGAAGCATGTAAGGTGGAAAGTGTGTGAGATACAGGGCAAGGGAGGGATGTTCTTGGATCTGACTCCAGTGTGGACTTACCGTGTGACCTCGGGCAAGTCACATGTCCTCCCAAAGACCAAAGTTTCCTTGTCTATAATGAGAAGCACCATGTCCTCAGTGCTGGTGTGAGAGTCTCATTCATCTGGTTTTTTTTTTACAATGTACTGGGATAGAATGAGCCACCTCGGTAGCATCCGAGGCTAATACATTTCTATCACCACAATTACTTTAGCAAATCATTCATCTGTTCTTGTGCTCACTTTTTCACTCAGCAAGTACATGAGCTCAGAGGTACTGAAAAAGGTCATCAAAGACCCGGTTAAATACCAGCAGCCCTGCTCCCAGTAAAATCAGGGAGGGGAGTTCCCCCCAAAGCCAGGCTAATGGGTCTCTGCCCCACAGTAATGACAAAACTTTTAGGTGACATTTAGTTGAATTATAGTTGGTTCACTTTGTTCCAGATCTGATCTAAAGCATTTACAAAGATTTATTTAATTCTCACAACAACCCTGTGAGGTAGATACTGTTATCCCCATGTTGTGTATGGAAGAAATGAGGCACAGAGTGATTTAGCAACTTTACCAAGATCACACAGCTAATAAAAGGCAGAGCTGGGATTTGCCTCTTGAATTTCCTGGAACCCAGGCTGAAAAAGCTACCCATCTGGAACTCATTCTTTTTATTTTTTTTAATCAAGTTTTTATTCTTTCCTTCCTGATAAACTAGCAAAACCAGCTTTGCCCCAAAGGTTTTCTAGCCTCTTGCCAGGGGACAGAAGGGGCCTGTTCATAATTCCTGCTCTGGCCCTGCAGGTCCTGGGCCTCTTGGATGGGGAGTCGGGAGAGGGCTGAGAAATGAGTCAGCTGGGCTCTGGGAGGCCAGAAGAGGACGAATGCTGAGGGAGGGGTCTGTTCCAGCCAACAGTTGTGAGGGAGGAGGGGCACGGCCCTCCTCAGAGTCTTTATTCCACAGTTAGGAGCTCTGCCCTAAGGACCTTTGAGAGCCCCTAGTCCAGCCCCACCCAAGACGCCTTTGTCTTCCACCTAACCCTGGCCTGCCCCCTCCCCTTGGCCGCGGGAGCCAATCTCAGGCAGCCCCTTCCAGCCGCTCTGACCTTAAGCCCCAGTTGAGGACCATGGAGCCCTTGGCTTTCCTCTGGGACGACTCGGGCAGGTCTGTCTACAAAGGGCTTAGCACAGAGGAGGTGCTTGAGAAATCTTAGTTCTTTTCTTCTCTCTTCCTTCTTCCTCCTCTTTCCCCTCAAAGATTTGAAGGCAGCTGTCAGCCTCACTGGGCCTGATCCTCCTCCTAGGTCTACTGGCCCCCTTTTCTCAGTGATTTCCTCTGTCTGGTGACCCTTGAAGTGGGCTGGGGTTCAGGCATGGTTCCCCTCCTTGGGGGCCTACCCCTAGACCATCTGTGGGAACGTGGACAGATTATCTTCTTGAGCCTGTTTCCTCATCCAAAAAATGGGTACAGTGGTGAAAGCTCCCGCAAAGGTGGTGAAAAGTAAATCAGATGATACACAGGCCTGGCACCCAGAAATGCTTGGCCAACAAGCAGAAGGAAGGCCCTCCCTCATTCCAGGCTGGTACCCTGAGGCTGTATGACCTCTCTGAGCCTCAGTCTGCCAGCCTGTGTGCAGTCACATCTGACTCTTTGTGACCGCCTGGACTGTAGCCTGCCAGGCTCTTCTGTCCATGGGATTCTCCAGGCAGGAATACTGGAGTGGCTTGCCATGCCCTCCTCCAGGGGATCTTCCCAACCCAGGAATCGAACCCACATCTCCTATGGTTCCTGCATGGGCACATGGACTTTTTTTTTTTTTACTGCTAAGCCACCTGGGAATGCTCTTTTGCCCTCCTACAAAATGAAGCCATAACCCTCCCTCCCCCATCGTGGGGTGGCTCTGAGGTCTCCCCCTGCCTAATGCAGGGATGGGTGGGTTCTGTTTTTCTTCTGTTTATCTGTCCTCAGGTCTTTTTACAGAAGTGGGTGTGTCTCTTGCTGGGTGTGGTCCCTGGGAGGTCTCTTGCCTCCCTGGGGCTGGGTTCTGCTCAGAGGAGCCACTTGGGCTGGGACTGGCTGCTGAGGTGGGAGGGAACCCCTGCATCAGCCAGGGGTGTGGTTATGGGGCCCCCAGGCTTTCCAGTCAGTGACAGGCAGAGAGGGCGACCCTGCTGACTCCTTCCTAGAAACCCTGGTGCTGGAACTTTCACTTTTTGTTTCAGTACTTCCCACATTCTGGGACTGCAGTGACCTAGTTTTCAGCAGCCTTATATGTCCCTTCTCTGGGTTGGGAAGACTCCCTGGAGAAGGAAATGGCAACCCACTCCAGTACACTTGCCTGGAAAATCCCATGGACAGAGGGGCCTGGTAGGCTACAGTCCATGGGGTCACAAAGAGTCAGACACGACTGAGAGACTTCACTTTCACTGCCCAGGAGACTTCAGGGCCTGAGCAGTCCAGGGTCCATTGTATCACACAGGGCTATCTTTAAACTGGCTTTGCCTTAGTGACCCACCCATTCCCCGTAACTCCACCTCTTTCTCTCTCACAGCACCACGTACACCAGACCCCTTCTACCCTGGCCCTTCCCGCGCCTTTGCCCCCTCATCATCTCCTCCAGGGGGCCTTCCCTGATACATCCGTGGTCACCATTGCCCACACCACTCAGACCCATGCGTCTTTCATGGTGTCCCACCGGGGCTGGAAGGGACATTAGGGTGGGCCTAGCCAGGCCTGTCACTCAGATAGAGACCCTCTACCACTTTGTGGGTGCCCACACTCGCCCATGCATGTACACACACACTGACTCCTGGAAGTCTGGGGTCAGTCGGTCATCTTGCCTCCTCTCACCCTCACCCTCAGGATTGGAAGTGACTTAAAAGTCATCTGACTGGGCCTCCATTGCCTGCATTCCTCTGAGAGGCATCATGGGAGGTAGCACTTTCAGTCTTCAGAAAGCTTTGATGGAGACGGAGATCTTTCTCAGGCTGAGCTGAAATCCGTCATCCTGCCTTTCCACCCACTGTTCCCAACTTTGCCCTGTGGGGCTCCAGAATTCAGCAGAGCCCTGTGCTGCATCTTCCAAAGTCTGATCTTCTGCAGTTCTTGCTACCATCCCTGATGAGACCACATACCCAGCCCCTTCTTCACCTCATCACCACCTCTGTACACACTTCAGACTGTCACTGACTCTAATGCAAGCTGGGGGCTGGGCTGGGTGAAGAGCTGCAGCTGGACACGGGCTTGTGTAGGGCAAGCAGCACATCGCCCAGGAGCCACGGGTTTCTGGCCACCGCGCCACCCTACTGACTCCTTAGTGTCCTATTGGTGAGGCTCCAGTGTGGGTCCCATGAGTTGCTGTGATTCCTGCCGCTTCCACCTGAGATATTCTTTAAAAGCCTCTGTGACTCCATTATCCACAGTAATATGTGAAACCCCAATTTTTTCTCTAATATTTATTACTTGGCTGTGCTGGGTCTTAGTTGTGACACGTGAGATCTTTAGCTGTGGCGTGTGGGTTCTAGTTCCCTGACCTGCACATTGGGAGTGCCAAGTCTTAGCCACTGGAGCCCTAGGGAAGTCCCCCAAAATCTTTTTTTTTTTTAATTCTGGTAAAAATCGCATGACATAGAATTCACCATCTTAACCACTTTTTAGTAAAGTGCGTTCAGAGTGCTGTAAAGCAGATCTCCAGGACTTTTTCGTCTTGCAGATCTGAAACTCTGTACTCATTCAACAGCACCTTCGCTCTCCGTGGGCCTCTCGGCCACACAGGCCTGAGGACTTCAGGTGGTAGCTCCGCCCTCTGCCATATGACCTGTTACCTTGGCCACGGTTTTCACCTCCACGCCTTTGTCATAGCGTCTCCCCATCTCTGCCTGTCAATCCAGACCTCCCACATCCTGGCGTTTGGCACCTCTTTCCCGTCCCTGTCACACTTCCCATCACTATGACTGGACCCCACCAGACTGCCCCACCAGCCCCCAGAGTGTTGGAGGTTGTGACCACTGGCCACCACTGGCCTGGCCTGCAGTTTCCTTCCCTCTCCTGGTCACTGTCTAGCCCAAAGCTCCAGAGGGCAAGCCTTCTTCCCTCAAGTCTCCTAGTGACCTGAGGGGATTCAATCTGAAGCCCCAGGAGACCTGAGGGACCTGGTTGAGGGAGGGGAAGAGGACCCCTGCTGGTTCATCTCCATGGCCTCTGGGGGAAAAGACCGCAGAGGAGGAGAAAGGTGGCTGGTGACGGTGACTCAGGCCAGTGGGTGGAGGGCTGCTTCTCTCATCCTCTGGTTTATACCCTCTGCCCACAGCAGGCTTCAGAGACAGGCTCGTGCCAGAGGACACTAGCTCGGTTCTGTGGGCCCCCTGTGGCCCTCACACGTAACTCAACCATTTCTGTGGTGATGGCAGGGGGTCCGCCCATCCTCCCAGATTCCTAAGGCTGAGGTCAGCACCTTCAGAGTCTTAGCCTGGCCAGCTCCTATTCAGACATCTGTGGGGCCTCAAATCAGGGGTCACCTTCCTGACCCCCAGACCATGGTAGGCTGCTTTGCTCCAGGTTCCTCTTGCACTGTGCTCACCCGCACCTCGAGCCTGCCACACTGCTGGCTGCTGTTCTCAAGACTCTCTCCCTCCTGGGCGTGAGCTCTTTGAGGGAAGGACGTAGGTACCTTGTCCGAACCCCTGGCATATGGTAATGGGACTTGGCACAGAGGACACACTCGGAGAGCAGATGAACAGATAGATGAGCTGGGGTTGGATGGGTGATAGATGGGTAGTTGGACCCTGCTGCTTACATCATGAGTCAGTAGGTGGGTGGATGAGTGATGGAGAGATGGATGGAGGGCGTGGGATAGATGAAGTTCCATTTCAGATCCGAATTGATATGACCTCTGTCCCCTGCTGACCTGGCCTACCTTTGACTTCAGCACTTCTCCTCTCCCAACTCCAGCCCCCTTGGCCTTGCCCCTTCTGAGGTTGGGACCCAGTTGGGCATACCTTCCTTCACCTGCTGAGGCCAGCTGGTCACACCCCCCCACCACAGCATTCTTTCCCACACTCTCCCCCTCTCGCCACTTCCTGATGCTGTCCTGCCCTGGTCGGTCCTCCTGTCTCCATCTGCCCCTCTGTCTTGGGGCAGTGCGGGTAGCCCTGCTCCCCGGCCAGGCCTGTTCTCTCTGAGCTCCCATCTGCAGCCCTTCCCAGCCCTCCCGTAGCATGTACCATAGGTCCCACCTGAGATATCCAGTCTCCTTCACACATTTTCTTTTGGATGTCCTGCTCTTCCCTGTCCAGCACCATCCAGCATCCCGCCCCGCTCCATCTGCTCTGCCCATCCTCCACTCAGCAGCCAGCAGGGTCTTCTAGAAACAGAGATCTCCTTGGCTCACCCCCCTTCCCCCAGTCAGTCACTTCCCATCGCCATGAATAAAGACCCAGATTCCTTACATGATCCATGGGGCCCTACATCGTCCTGGGGGTGTTGGTGTGCAGAGACTGGGGCAGCAAGCCTGGCCATGTGGCCTCAGGTTTGAGTTGGGCCATGCTCTGAAGCCCGCAGGGTACTTTCCTACTTCCCGTGGCTCTCTTCTCCTCACTGAGATGGTCTCCATCTTGAACTCGTTGCAGCCTCCAAGCAGTTTAACGACGAGGTCCTGAAGGCCCACAATGAGTACCGGAGGCAGCATGGTGTCCCCCCACTGAAGCTCTGCAAGAAGCTCAACCGGGAGGCTCAGCAGTGAGTGCCCCCAGCGCCCACGGCCCTTCATGGCGCTGCCGCTGCGGCAGTCACGGACGGGCTCCAGGATTCAGGAGAGATGCGGGCTTGCGGGGCAAACATGGTCATACTTGAATAGCCCCTCTGCCATTTACCCGGGCAGGTCCCATTGTTCCTCTGAGCCCGAGTTTGCTCCTCTGTAAAGTGGGACTGGAGCAGGGGCTTAGAAGTGATGCAGGTGTGATGCTCCTGATTGCCTCCCCGAGCCCAGGGCAGGGACGGAAGCTCAGCCGTACTAGGTTAGGGCTCCTACTTTGGAGGCTTCCCCAGGCTGTACACGCTCTAAGGGAGCACCGTGGACTCCTGCAGGTATTCAGAGGCCCTGGCCAGCACGAGGATCCTCAAGCACAGCCCAGAGTCCAGTCGTGGCCAGTGTGGAGAGAACCTGGCATGGGCATCCTACGATCAGACAGGTGGGTCCTTTCTCAGCTTCCCACCCACTGCCTGAGCCGGGCCTGGGACATCCAGTGTTCAGGCTCCTCCTGAAGTCCTCCTCAGGGTCCTCATAGTGTCTGCGTGATGCGCTACCTGCCCGGAAGGGAACAGAAGCCCAGAGCTCTCTGTCTGCCCCCAGGGGCTGACTGCAGTTCACTACAAGGGCTCCAGTGGCCAGCTCAGGGCCAGGCCTGTGCCGGGTGCCAGGGACACAGAGATGAGTCAGACTTCCCGCCCCCGCACCCCCTGCAGAAGAACTCCCAGCTGAGAGTGGGGGCGGGGGAGAGACCGTTTCTGTGCCGAGTCTCGGCCTGACCCTGTGGGCACTGCAGCATCCCCAGTTACAGAAGAATTTTACTTTCCTCACATTCTTCGAAAAGTCTTTTCAGTGCTTGTGTATTAACTGTTTTCATGAGAAAAGTGCAATAGAGCTTTTTTCCATGTTGGACAAAGTAATAATAATGGGAAAGGCAATTCCTCACCCAAAGTCACAACCTGGATGGTGATCCCACCACACTGACCAAACATTGTGGACTTCCTGGCTCTGACAGTGCTGGCGTGGCTTTTTAGGAAAAATGCTGGAGAGAGCCACCTCGAGCTCTGACTGCCTCCCTCCCCTGCAGGAGAATGACTGTTCCCTCCCTGGCCTCACATTCCTGGGGCTTCCCCAGGGAGGCCCTGGAGTCCTCTATGTTTCCAGGCAGAGCTCCACGAGAAGCATGGGCCTGCCCCTGAGGAAGGTAGAGCCCGAGGCCCGCAGCCCCTCCCCAGGCTCAGGCTGTGGGCCTCGATGGGGAGAAGGGAGGGGGGCGGGAAAGAGCCAGCAGGAGATGAGGCTCCCTCCCAGCCCTCTCGCTGGCTCCCTGTGGAGCCTTGAGCAAGTCTGCTGCCCTCCATGGCCCCAGTGTCCCCATCCCTACTGAGAGGGGTTGGGTGGGTGGCCTCTAGGGCAGCAGTTCCCCACCCTCGCTGCGCCCTAGGATCTTCCGTGGTGCTTTTAAAAAGTATAGTGCCTGATCTCTCCTCCAGAGACACTGATAACAGTATCAGGCATCAGTAATTTTGAAAAGCTTCCCACTGCTCTCAGAGGCCCTGCCACTCCAGGTGTGGTCCATGGATCAGCCACAGCACCTGGAAATGTGTTAGCAATGCAGGCTCCACCTAGATCTGGCGGAGTCAGAAGCTGCATTTTAACAAGAGCCTCAGGTGATTCATGCACTTGTTAAAGTTCAAGACTTACTGCCCTGAGGCCCAAGGCTCCTAGCCCTCTGGCCCTGAGCTCAACTGCTCCCAGGGGAATGCTGTGACCAGTGGATGCTCCAGGAGAGGGCCCTTCTGCCTGCAGCAGAGACCCTGACCCACCAGCCCAACTACACTTCCTCCTGTGGATGTGTCAGGAGCAAGTATTGCGGTGGGATGAGAGCAGAGTCTCCGGAAAGCTCGCAGCATTGTTAGAAGCCCTTGGAGTATGTTGCATTCAGTCCTGTTGTAGAGAGGCCCAGAACTGGGCAGGCCTTGCCCAGGATTGCACAGCCAATTAGTGGCAGGGCAAGGACACAGACACAGGCCCCCCGACCTCAGGTCAGGGCTCTTCCCAACCCCCAAGAAGGCCCTCCCTTCAGCCTGGATGTGCTCCAGGGCAAGAGTCCCCATGTCAGCCCGTCGGCGCTTCATGAAATGTCTAAATTGAGGGGTGGGTGCTTTGGGGCTTATGGGAGATGGAAGGAACAGGGAGTCGGTTCATTTTGCTGCTGAGTTGTCAGCAGTGTCTTTGCCTTACAGGAAAGGAGGTGGCTGATAGATGGTACAGTGAGATCAAGAACTACAACTTTCAGCAGCCTGGCTTCACCTCTGGGACCGGTGAGTGATGTGGACGCAGCAGTGACCTGGCCCGGGGCGGGGCTGTAGTCTGGGTCTGACTTCAGAGGAACTAACCCCCTGAAAATCAGTCCCTTTCCTTCTGTTTTACTTCTTCCATATTTCTCTGGTTTGACTTTGCCCAGAGGGCAAAAGCATCCCCACCTCTTCAAACACACACACACACACACACGTACGTACACACACCCCTCCATCCAAGAGTACCCCAGCTGTCGGCTCCTGCCGCAGCAGCTCGGCGCTCTCCAGATGCCTGGAGTGTGGCGTGCAGAGGCTGTGGGCTGAAAAGCTGCTGAGTGTGTCTTTTCAGGAGTGGTACCTCAGCGCTTGTCATCCATCATCCTACTCCTGGGCCTGCTCTCCAGGAGCCAGAGTATTCTGAGACCTTCCCTGTCCATGCTGCTCTTCTGATTAAAGTGCCAGTGGCTTCCTGGGGCCATCAGGAAAGCTGCGGAGCCACTGACTCTTCCCCTGGTCTTCACACCCTCCTCCCTCCTGCCCCCACACCCCCTCCTCCCAACCTCCCAAGTAGTCTCCCTGCTCCCTTGCACACCAGTGTGTGGTTCAGGTCAGCTTGGAATGCAGAGACTTTTGGATCCAGTCTCAGCTCTGGCACTGTGAGCTCCATGAACCTGGGTCAGCGCCCTGTCCTTCCCTGTCCCTGAGGGAGAGGCACAGGGCCGTGGCCTCCATGGGACGCTCTGAGAGCCAGGATTTAGATGCAGGGAGCCGGCCATGGGACCATCCAGACTTTCCCATGGACCGCCCATGTGAGCAGTGAATGGTTAGCCTACCAAAGCCCTGGGCAGCTGCTCTGGGTCCCCCCTGCCCCTCACAGGCCTCACCAGGCTCGTTTTTCCTCAGAACTGACTCACGTCCACCCGGGGCCCAGGATGGTTTCAAAGCAGCTGGGAGTTCCTCTGACCAGAAGGCACCAGAGGAAGTGAACAGAGGATTCTCTATCCGTCCCGCTATTCCTCTTCCCCACCCTTGGGTGGGGACACTGACAGCCTCCCACCCTCTGGAGGACGCTTCAGAAGCAGGAAGTGACATGTTCTGAGAGCCAGTCACCGTTTCCTGTGGTTTGCGCTCACCCTTTGGGGCAGGGGTTCTTGCAATCGTGTGGCAGAGGTAGCAGCCTCTGAACCAAGGCGTTTCCTCTCAGTCCCGTGGGGCAGGACCAGGAGGCTGCAGCCAGGCCCTGGGAGAGAACTGCTGGTTCTGCCGTAATTAGATCTGAGAGGTGAAGCAGCAACAGTGACCGCCTCCTACCAGTGACCAACGATGTGTAGGCAGAACTTGACCTTCTTTTCATAAAGGTCACTGTCCAGAAGATGTTTTATTTCATCCTGTGAGCAAGATTCACGAGCAGTCACACATGTGTCAAAGCAAGTTATTGGTGTTGCTCGTGTGGACACACCGCTTGATAGTAAAAAGCGTCTCCACCTCCACAACCTGCAGTACCTTTTGAAGGTGGGGCTTTATTCCACCCATTGTGCAGAGGAGGAAACTGAGGCCCAGAGAGGGGGAAAGACTTCTCTTTACCTTCTATCTTCAATCTGATGCTTCTTCCATGGTCCCTGCTCCAAGGTAGGAATCTCTCAAGTGTCAGAGCTGGGGATTGGTCTCAACTTCCCGTGATCCCTAACCCTCTGTCTTGTCTGTAATCCTACATCTCCCACCCCTCAAGAGGAAAAGCTTAGAGCCAACAGCCCCTACTCCATCCCAGGCACCAGGGGGCAATGGCTGAGGTCACACAGAGCCTGACCCTTGGACAGGAGCACAGCTTTGGGTGGTGGTAGAAGCAGGGGTTTTGCAAGACTCTTAAAGATGCTCAGGCCTGTCCCCGCTGCATCAGCCACCCCTAGAGCTGCTTCTCACTGCACCATGGTTCAACCTGACCCGGGCCCATGCTGTAAGTGAAAGAGCCTTCAAAATACCCCTGACTCCACCCCACCCCTACCCAGGTCAGAGTCTTGTGAGGAAGGACACAATTCTGTTTGTGCTGAGAGAAATAGCTTCTTGCAGGTCCTTTATTTTGGGTTTTGGGTTTTTTTTAATGCATGGGCTTGTTGACTTATTCTGAATAAGTAGTATGTTTATATGACATGAGGTCTGCAAGCTGTATAAGGTGGACAGTCTTCCTTCCATCCCTGACTTCCAGCGCTTTGCCTCCCAACCAGCAATACCAGTTTCTGTGTATCCTTTAGAGTCATTCGAACCAAAAGTTGTGGTTTTTCCTTTCTTTATACTCTGGTGTCAGGTAGGTGATCTGTTTTACACTTGCTTTCTTCACAGGGCAGGTTAGCAGAGATTGTATCATATCAATAGGGAAAGAGCGTTCTCTTTTATTCTCTTGCAAGGATATACTGTAACTTATTTAATGTGTTTTTCAGATGTATATTCTGGAAAGTTTGGGTCCATAGCAGGAAAGAGGATGTGATCCTTTTGGGAAAAAAAAAGAAAAAGAAGGAAGCTCTTAGTAGTTTAGAGTTAGAAACCAGTGTGTATCTGATGGTTGCTAAGGAAGTTGTGTCCTGTAATTCATCTCTAAATACCCAGACTTTAATTATCTGTGTGCAGACAGAAACCTCTCCAGTCAGAGGAAAGATGACTTAGTTTTATCTGTTTGGAAAAGGCTTCCACAGACATTCATTCTGTTGGTGTGCATGTGGCGTCTGTAATCATTTTCTTGGCAACCAGTGGATAAATGGCAGCTCTTCCTTCTCTGGGTGATGGAGACAGTGGGTAGGTCAGTGGCCAAAGCATGTGGTCTCTTGGAGAAAAGGCTTGTGGGCAAAAGGGTGTGAGCCTTCATGAAAAGACAGTCCATAGAAGCAGTGACACCTGGCAACGCTGCTGAAGAGCTGGAGATGAAAGAAATGTGATTAAAAGTTTAAGGACCAAGGATGAATTGGAAAATAGTGCTTCCTCTTTTCTGAGGTGAGACTCAGGGTGTACTGAGCAATAGTTAACATGAGCTTAAGGGTAAATGGTCAGGATGCATAACCGTAGTTAACGTTTGTTTCCTTTTAATTCTTGCTTTGATTATATCACACCAGTCCTGCAGGTTAGTGTTTATGTTTTGTTTTTTTTTCATAAAGAATTTAGTAATCACAAATCTTTTAGAGATGTAGACAAAGAAATAATGCCTACATTTAAAAATTATAAAAATGAGGACTTCCCTGCTGGTCCAGTGGCTAAGATTCTGAGCTCCCAATGCAAAGGGCCCAGGTTCCCTGTTCAGAGAACTACATCCCACATGTTCTGACTAAGACCCAGTGCAGCCAAATAAAAATAATAAATAAATTTTTATAAATTATAGAGTTCATCTATAGGGGAAAAACAGTTTAATCAATGAATGATTATTTAGTCCTTACCAAATACGAGACACAGTGGGAAACTTTGTCTCTTTCCTGACTGGAAGAGTGTGGATACCAGCCCTGTCTCCTTCCTACCTTTGTTTATTTCCTTTTGTGGTGAAATACACTTAACATAAATTTACCATTTTAACCATTTTTTATAATTTTTTAAACTGTTATGTGTTTTGTTTTTGGCTGTGCTGGGTCTTCCTTGCTGCCTGGGCTCTTCGCTAGTTGCCGAGAGCGGGGGCTGCTCTCCAGCGGTGATGCACAGGCTTCTCTTGTTGTGGAGCGCAGGCTCAATAGTTGTGGTACACAGGCTTGGTTGCTCCAAGGCACGTGGGATCTTTCCTGACCAGGGATCAAACCCACGTCTCCTGCATTGGCAGGCGGATTCTTTACCACCGAGCTGCCAGGGAAGCCCCATGTTAGCCACCTTTAAGCATACAGCTCACTGGGGTTAAGTCACGCACATTTCTGTGCACCCGTCACCACCGTCCATCTCCTGAACGCTGGCATCATTCCAAACTGAAACTCTGAACCCACTAAACAATAACACCAGTCCCTTCCTGCCAGCCCCTGGCCAAGCCTTGGCAACTACTATTCTACTTTTCTCCATGGATTTGACTCTTCTCCTTATACAACATTTTGTTTATCCCTGGGCAGTTGTTTTCTCTCCCCCTTTTAGCTATTGTGAATAATATGTACATTGGTGTGCAAATATTTGAGTCCCTGCTTTTTGTTCTTTTGGGTATATGCCTAGCAGTGGAATTACCGGGTCACATGATAATTCTATATTTAATTATTTTAGGAACTGCCATACTGTCTCCCACAGTGGCTGCACCCTTTTACATTCTCATCAGCAAAGCAAAAGGGTTCCAATTTCTCCCCATCATCCCCATTAACAAATAACATTTGTTATTTAAAAAAAAAAAAATCCATCTTAATGAATATAAAGTGGTTACCCTCTTTCTTAACCACCCAGTGGGAAGCTTAGCTACTCTGATCACAATTTTCCTCCTTCCTCCTTCCCTCTGTCTCTTCCTTTCTTCATCAGATATTAATTAAGCATCTACTGTGTACCAAGAACACAAATATGGTGCCTGCTCTCAAAGAGGAAACATAATCTCTTCAGGGTTGTTTTTAGAAAATGAATGCCATACTATGACATGGAAGTAAATATCCCACTGACCTGTCAAAGGATCTCTCTGAATCTTCAGCGGTAAAGGTGGAAAGGATGAACTCCTGATCTCTGCTCCCAGGAGACGAGAATTTATGGTCATTGAGCAAAGAGTATGTTACAGCATCAGTTCTTTGACCCCAAAACAAGAGCAGAGTTAGAAGCTAAGCTATGTTAGCAGCTGGAAAAGACCCGTGAGTGCTGGGCAGGCAGCCTGAGCAGTGGGAGAATGATACTGGGAAGCTTCAGCAGCCACAGAAGCGTCTGCAGGGGCCAGCAATATCTTAAGAAGGAACTTAGCTATGTGGCTCAGAGCAGAGGGAACTGAAGGAGGCTCTAACTTGTCTGGGTCTCAAAGAGCTCAAAACATACAAGGCCTGCACTTCCAGTGACGGCAGAACTTAGTCCAGGTTGGTTCTTCCATATGCCTTTCATTCATTCACTCATTCATCCCATTTATTCATTCCACAAAGTTTTATTTCACACTCCATGTGTCAGGCTGTGCCAGGTACTGCACATACTTTGATAAATAAATCAGTTTGGTTCCTGCCCATATGGGGCTCATATCCTAGTGAAGGGGCGAAGTGCTTAGCAAGTAATCAAACAAGTATATCACTGCAAATGGTAAGAATGTTGTGAGGGCGGGAAACAGTACAGTAAGGCCATCTTGAGAGGGAGGTGTTCAGGAAATAAGAGTGATTGCGAAAGGCCTCTCTAAACAAGTGACATCTGGGCCAAGACCTAAGGGACAAGAAAACGCTGGTCATCAGACGAGCATTGCATACAGTGGCCAGTGCGTGCAAGGGCTCCATAGTAAGAAATAACCAGATGTGTTCAAGGGATGGAAAGGAGGCCACTGGACCAAAGCATTCACTTTCATTTTAGGTGCAACTAGACGCAATGAAGGGATTTTTAAGTAGAGAAGTAAACAGATATGATCTGTGTCTCAAAATGATCACTCTGGTTACATCAGTGGAATGTAAATTGAGGAAGCAAGGGTGGATGCTGGAGAGTCAGGCGAAGGCTATTGCAGTGATCCAAGTGAGAAAAGTTCATGCTTGAGACCATGGTTTTGGGAATGAAAGGACTAGAGATGTATTTTGAAGTTAGACTCTTCAGGATTGAATGAGGGTTTGTGGGGAAATGAAGGCGGAGGAGGAATGCAGAGCAACCCTGAGGATTACTGGTCATGGAAACGGGAGAGACCAAGATCAAGAGTGAGGTTTGGGCAGGTTACATGTGAGATGCCTGTGAGTCATCCCAGTGGAAATGTCAAGTAAGTAGTTGTGTTTGGAACACAGAGGAGAGATTTGGGCTGGAGAAAGATATTTGGGAGCCAAGGAAAGATGAAATAGTCTGAAGAGGGCAACAGGAAAAAAAAAAAAAAGCCCAGGATTGAACCTTGGGAAATGCAGGTCTTCCAGTATTCACAAGTGAGACGGAAGAGGAGGAGGAAGAGTGAGTGATGCGGGGTGAATGCCAAGAGAGGAAACCAAAAGAGGACAGTCCTTTGAAAGGGACAGGAATCTATTCTGTTAATGTTCCTGAGATGTCAAGCAAGATAAGGACAATAAGTGACCATTGGGAAGGAACACAGAGATCGTTGGTGACCTTGAAAGTGTGGTTTGGAGCAAGGGGTGGAAGTAGGAAGCAAGGTAGGGTGACCTCCTAATTGTTGGGGTCACTGGGCTTTGCCATAATCTCTAGGAGACCATGAAACTTTTGAGCATTGGATAGTGAGATGAGTAGGGTCTATATGGCTAATTGAGAGGACCCAATGTGTTAGAAAATTGGTCAGTGTCTTGTGTCTCCTTCTTCTGACTGGCAATTGAAGATCAAGCTTCCCCCCACATGGCAGGATGGTGCAGGAGTTCAAGAGTCCCTTGAAACACCATTCTCCAGGCTTTGCTAACTAGCCCGTTTCCCTCTCCCCATGCCTGTTCCTACAGGACACTTCACAGCCATGGTATGGAAGAATACAAAGAAGATGGGAGTGGGGAAGGCGTCTGCAAGTGACGGGTCCTCTTTTGTCGTGGCCAGATACTTCCCAGCAGGGAATGTCGTCAACCAGGGCTTCTTTGAGGAAAATGTCCTGCCTCCAAAGAAGTAATATTTGTCCAGTGGAATGGGAAGGTGGCAGACTCAAGAACTTGGATATGAAGTGCCTAGAACAATGAAATTCAGCTGTGTGTCTGTCCCCGTGGGTGTGTGTGCTTGTGAGTGTGATGCTGAGTCTCTTGCACACACACTCGGTTAGACAGTTGTGCGTGAAATCATTCTCATCAAAGAAATGAGCATACAAAGCCTGTATCTCAATGATTCCCTAGGCTACAGTTATTTGGACTTTGAGAGGAAAAATTCAACTTTTAAACTTTTTAAAAATTTTTTAAAGCAAACTTTTTTTGTACCTTCTTACTTATATCCACCCCCGACCCCTGGACTTTCTGTATTCCAACTGTTTGTGATGCTGAGAAAGTGAAGTTCATCTTATGGGACCTTCATGCATTGTAATCTACTTTTGGTAGATATTTAAGAATATTAAACCCTCATTTAAATGTAACAAAAAATACAGCTTTAAACGTGTAAATACAAAGCAGTTTCCATCAGAGATACAGGGTAGGCAGAGACTCCATTTCACGGAATTACTGAGATTTCTCAGTTGTAAGACATGATGTCATCTGCACACCTCCTGGAATTCTCTAGTGGGATTGCCAAAAAACAAATGGAGAAAAAAGCTTGACTTGCTTGCACTTTTCTATCTTCCACCACCCTCGGCCCACCCTCTTTTTCTAAAGATCCTCTGGCATTTCAGAGCTCATGATGCTGCCCCTCCACCACCACCTCGGTTTCCAGGGAGCAGGGCCAGGCCTGCGACTCACCCATCCCCCACTCTGCCTGGTGGCCCGGGGCCTGTTCTGGAAGAAAGCCCCTCACTCCGCCTGGGCTCTTGGCCAAGCAGCCTTGGATGATGAAGTCAGTGAGCGCAGGGGTGAGGGTGAGCTCACTCAGAGTCCCCAGAGGAAGCCCTCCAGCCTGTGCCGTCCCCCCACGCAGGGGGGGAGCCCCAGCCTGCTCCTGGCAGCTGTGACTGCAGCTGTGAGGCCGCTCCCTCCAGGAATGTGTCACAGGCCCGAGTGTTCCAAAGAGACATCCCATGCGGGGGCTTAGAGGCGCTGACTTAGTCCTGCGTTTTGCCTCAGACTATACAAAGTCCTCTTAAATCAGGACTCCACATGGTCCAGGTGGGAGGGGCCGAGCTGTGTGTCCCTGAAACCACGGCATCTCCAGGCAGTGAGACAGCAGGGCCGGGAGTCTGCGGGCCAGTCTTTTGAGATGTGCTTCCTGAAGGTCTCTGTTGTGAACACAGGCTTCTGCTGTGCCCTTCATGTCACCCAGGGATAGCAATAAAGTCTTTAGTGTAATATCTTACTCCCATGTGATTCATGCCTGATTCTCAAGGTTTTCTTTGGTATGAACCATTTAAAAAATCTTTTTATCAAGTTTGTTATAATATTGCTTCTGGGTTTTTTGTTTTATGTTTTTGGCCCCAAGGCATATGGAATGTTAGTTCCCTGACCAGGGATCAAACCCACATCCCCTGCATTGGAAGGTGAAGTCTTAACCTCTGCACCACCAGGGAAGTCGCTTGTGCCTGATTCTTAACCAGTAACTAAGGTAATCAATAACTCTGAGTTCCCATCTTAGGTAACTCAAGATGGGATACCTCTTGATGGGAGGTATCGCCCATCTTGATGGGAGAATCCCTCAAGATGGGATTCTGAATACCTCCAACCCCTCTCCTGTAGACTTGTTTTGAATCACGTGACCTACCGTCACATAGCTGACGGGACTAGAGTGGACATGTGATTCATGGCAGCCAATCCCTAGCCTGGCCATGGACCAGGAATTTGAGCTAAGAAATACAGAGAGAATTGACCAGTGGAACTGAAAAAATAAGGATGCCATGAGTTTGAATTAAGACCATGGCCAGTCAAAGCAATGTGTAAGCCCAGTTATGAGTTGGAAATATATGGAAGTGAGAAAGCCAGTTGTTAGAGGTATAAAACAGGTGGCAAGACAGGAAGACTGTTCTTGTCCTTTCCAGTTCCAGGCCAAATCTATGTTTAAAACATACCCTTCATTTTCTTCAGGGCTTCCCAACAAACTGATATATTAATTGGTGGTCCCCAGAAGGATAGAATATTAGATAGAGGCCTCCCCAACTCCCACCCTCCAGGCAGTTTCCAGCAACAGAAAATGCTGACCTGTGCAAGAAGCTGAGGGCCTTGGCCATACCTGGGCAGCTACTACGAACAAGACAAACTCAACGACCAGTCATTGAACATCCCGTAGCTCCTAGGGACATACTGTACCCAATACACACGTACACCTAACTGACTGATGGGCCCTGGCAGGGAGCCAAGCCCGTTAGGTTGGAGTTTGTTTCTTCATTTGGCTGGAGTAAGGAACAAGTAGACCAGGGGAGATTTCTAAGCTGAAGACAAGCCAGACACCAAAGCTGGCTGAGTGAGTGGGCACAAATCTAATTTCTTACAATGGGTTTTGTAAAGATGGCAACTCCTACAAGTTCAAGGGCTTCCCTGATGACTCAGTCAGTAAAGAATCTGCCTGCAATGCAGGAGACTGCCTGCAATATGCAGGAGATGTGGGTTCGATTCCTGGGTCACACAGATCCTCTGAAGAAGGAAATGGCAATCCACTCCAGAATTCTTGCCTGGGAAATCCCATGGACAGAGGAGCTGGTAGGCTGCAGTCCATGGGGTCGCAAGAGTTGGACATGACTTAGGAACTAAATCACCACCACCACAAATTCCACGTGAGCAGAAGACAAGCCAGACTGCCACCTCTTCTTTGCAGCCAGAGGGCAGAGGAAGGAGTCAGGCACCCTGGCTTCCAGTCCTAGCTCTGTGAACTGAGTTGAATGAGCCCCTTCCCTCTCTGGGCCACAATCTGTCTAGCTGTACAAGGTCTGGCACATGGAAATAAGTCTACTGGATCCTCTAAGGTCTCCAGGACACCCTGTAAACCTAACTTTCTTAAAACAGAAGGAAGCATCTGATGAGAGATCTTCCGGCCATGGTTTCTGGGACCTGAAACGAAAACAGAGGGGCATGGCCACCTCTGCCATCAACATGGGGGTGGGGGCAAAGGAGTGATGGATGACCCACTCATCCCCTACCCCTGGGTGGGCAGGCCTAGAAGCCAAAGAAAGTGATAAGTGTCTGGCCTCGGCACCAAGAGGCCTCATCCTTCTCCACCTGAATCACAGCGGCCTCTCCTCTCCAGAGATCAGAGCTGGAGAAGCAATTAGAGCTTAATTATCTTCATAGGGAGAGAAGGGACCAGGTGGAACTCACCTAAGCCACAGAGCTAGTCCGTGGAAGGGCAGAAAGCCAAACCTTCCCTTGGGGAAAACAGAAGGTTCTAGCCTTGTGCAGACACGTATCTCAAGAGACTGTTTCTCACCCTGGAGACGTCAAGGTGAACAAATATAGCATTAAAAGGTAAGTACTCTAAAATAAATTTTCAAATTAAGAAAAAGCCAGATCTGGAATGAAGGGAGGAGGGAGAGACCGGCAGTTAATAACGAGAACTTGACTACGCCGGGAGGGAAAGAGCTGGCAGGCTCACATTCCCAAGGCTGCAGCGACAGTTTTCCTAGGAAGGACGCTAAAGACGGCCTGACGGTCAGGAGCGGGGCTCAGGGCCCAGGTTGGAGGGATCAAGGGTGCGGTCCGAGCCCAAGTCCTCTCCGTTCCTCTGCCGTTGCCGCCAGGGCCTACGCTGTTGAGCCGGGTGCTGGGAGCCCTCGAAGGCTGGTCCGGGTGGGACCCGCAGGAGCCGGCCCTCCTCCGTGGGAGGCTCCGGCTGGTCCTTATCCCCTCCTGGGCACAGCAGCGCCCAAGAGGGAACTCGGGGAGCCCCACGCCGGCTCGAGGCGGGGTGGGCCGTGGACGTGGCACCCGGCGGGGCACCAAGGGGGCCGCCTAGAGTTCTGGACGTGTCCTCTCTCGCCGCCCGGCCGTGCGCCCGCTATCTGAGGCTTTACCTCTGTCTGGAAAATGGGCACAGGGTGTTTGGCGGAGATCGGGTCGGCGGAGGGGGCGGCGCCGGGGGGCGGTGAGGAGCGCGCCGTTCCCAGGCGGGAGATGACTCTCCAGCGCCACCGCGCGGCTGAGCCGGCGCACGGAGCCCACCCCGAGGCGATGGGGATTGCCAGACTTGCCAGCGATCCCAGAGAACCACACGTGTTTACCAAAGGAGCAGCCAGCCAGGCGAACTAGTGAAATGGCAGCTAGCATCTGTTGAACGATTGTTGCGAACCAAACACTGGGCTTAACATTTTCCGGTCCTTTTCTCCTGTAAACCCTTAACCATTTTTTAAGCGGATGCAGCTATTATTTCCATCTCACAGCGGAGGAAACTGAGGTTTAGAGAGAATGAGAAACTTGTCCAAGTCCCCAGCTGGCGGGGAGAGCTGACCTATCCCAGCCCCCCACATTTTACAAGCTAGAGACTTGGAAGTGTGGACAGAATGGCCCGGTTTTCCGTGAAACTGAAATAATCAGGGCTTCGAGGGCCCTCCCATCCCCCGGTCCGAGAGTAACTCCTGCGTCCTTGCTCTCTGAGGGGCTGCTACCTCTCCGTTTTATTGGGTCGGCGAAAAAGTTCGTTTGATTTTTCCGAAAGCTGTTAGGGGAAAACCCGAAGGACCTTTTTGGCCAACCCAATGTGAAGAATGATTTCTGTAGCCTCAAAGGTCAGAAGCCAAAGGACAGAGCTTTTTCTTCTCTAATATCCAGGAGCCTTGGCAGTGAAAGGTGCTTTGGGGCTTGAGAATCACAGACAGAGGAAAGCTGAGTAGTTAGGAGCATCCCGGAAGGGTGGGTTCCAGAAGGACTGGGTTTCAGGCCCTGCTCTGCTTCCAACTGGCTACGTGATCTTGGGCAAGTTCATGCTCTTCTGTGGGCCTCGGTTTCCCCCCTGTGCAATGTACATTCCTCTAGATGATGTAAACATCCTTACCCCAGCTTTCGTAATAGCCCTCCCCATACGAGCCCCGCCCAGACATTCCAGAAGCAGCCCTGAAGTGAGGTTGAAGGTCCCAGGTGGGAGCTGTGACCCATCTCTAAGTTTCCTCCTGAGTTCTGGGCCCTGGACCAGGTCCTGGCAGGGCATCTGGCCTTGGCAGATCAGAGCCATCAGAGGGGAGAAAAGCCCTGTGCCTCTGAGAAAGGCCTCAGGGAGGGGGGCCTGCATTGTGATGACCTCATCCAT
Organism: Dama dama; assembly: GCF_033118175.1. Taxonomy (NCBI): domain Eukaryota; kingdom Metazoa; phylum Chordata; class Mammalia; order Artiodactyla; family Cervidae; genus Dama; species Dama dama. The sequence goes on from NC_083709.1 coordinate 66,818,177, forward strand.
TCTATGACATCATCCTCTCTCTCATTCCCACTCCTCCCTGATCAGCTGCTCTGCAAACATCCATCAATCTGAATCCCAAAGGCCTGAGAAAGTCTGTTCTCCAGTACCTGCTGCTGATCTTCTGTCTCACCCAGCAAGAAGCACCATGAAATTGGAATTCACTGAGAAAAACTACAACAGCTTCGTACTGCAGAACCTGAACAAACAGAGAAAACGCAAAGAATACTGGGACATAGCCCTGACTGTGGACCACCATGTCTTCTTTGCACATCGCAATGTGCTGGCTGCAGTCTCCCCGCTGGTGAAGAACCTCATCTCCAACCATGACATGAAGACCACCGATGAGCTCTTTATCACCATTGACCCCAACTACCTGAGTCCGACCACAGTGGACCAGCTCCTAGACTACTTCTACAGCGGCAAGGTGGTGATCTCAGAACAGAATGTGGAAGAGCTCCTTCGTGGGGCCCAGTATTTCAACACACCCCGCCTTCGAATTCACTGCAACGACTTCCTGATCAAGTCCATCCGCCGTGCCAACTGCTTGCGCTACCTCTTCTTGGCTGAGTTGTTTGAGCTCAAAGAGGTGTCAGACTTGGCCTACTCTGGCATTCGGGACAACTTCCACTACTGGGCCAGTCCTGAGGGCTGCATGCACTTCATGCGCTGTCCACCTGTCATCTTTGGCCGCCTGCTCCGAGATGAAAACTTGCACGTACTCAACGAAGACCAGGCTCTCAACGCACTTATCAATTGGGTATGCTTCCGGAAGGATGAGCGGGAGAAGTATTTCAAGAAGTTCTTCAATTACATCAACCTCAATGCTGTCTCCAACAAGACGCTAATGTATGCCAGCAACAAGCTGCTATGCATGGAGAACAGCTCAGCCCACTCAACCCTGATTGAAAGCGTCCTTGTGGACCGCAAGCAGGAGAGGCCGACCAGCCTGCTGAGCTACCAGCGCAAAGGGGCCCTGCTTGATTCAGTGGTCATCCTAGGGGGCCAGAAGGCCCATGGCAAGTTCAACGACGGCGTGTTTGCTTACATCATCCAGGAGAACCTGTGGTTGAAGCTCTCAGAGATGCCCTACCGAGCAGCAGCACTGAGCGCCACCTCTGCCGGCCGCTACATCTACATCTCTGGTGGGACCACGGAGCAGATCTCAGGGCTGAAGACGGCTTGGCGGTATGACATGGATGACAACTCCTGGACCAAGCTGCCCGACCTGCCAATTGGGCTTGTCTTCCACACCATGGTGACCTGCGGGGGAACAGTGTACTCGGTGGGGGGCAGCATCGCCCCGAGGCGCTATGTCTCTAACATCTACCGCTATGATGAGCGCAAGGAGGCCTGGTGCCTGGCAGGGAAGTTGAGCATTCCTATGGACGGCACAGCCGTGATCACCAAGGGTGACCGGAACCTGTATATTGTCACTGGGCGCTGCTTGGTGAAGGGTTACATCTCCCGGGTCGGGGTGGTGGACTGCTTTGACACCAACACTGGGGAGGTGGTCCAGTGTATCACCTTTCCCATTGAGTTCAACCACCGGCCCCTGCTCTCTTTCCATCAGGACAACATCCTCTGCGTGTACAGCCACCGGCAGAGTGTGGAGATCAACCTGCAGAAGGTGAAGGCCAACAAGACAACCAGCTCCGTGCCTCTTTTGCCCAACAACTGCCCCTTGGATGTGTCCCACGCTATATGCTCTGTGGGAGACAATAGAGTGTTTGTGTGCGGAGGTGTCACCACAACCAGCGACATCCAGACAAAGGACTATACCATCAACCCAAATGCCTACCTGCTGGACCAAAAGGCAGGCGAGTGGAAGACCCTGGCCCCCCCACCGGAGGCATTGGACTGTCCTGCCTGCTGTCTAGCCAAGCTACCTTGCAAGATTCTTCAAAGGATTTAAACAACTTTTTAAGTGGGAGAATAAGTAAATGCATTATTATTCACAATTTAATGAGAGAAAAAGCGAGGAAGGTGTTGGTTCCTTTTTAGTCTCTGTTCGGCCCTGAAGGTGGAGATCCTGGGCTCTGGCTACTCCCAGTGGGGGGAGATTCAGGGATGCCCTGTTACTGGAGGCTGAAAGAGTTCCTGGTGGGTGGGATTGAGGCATATCTTGGGCACTGGCTCCCGGTAGGTGAAGATTCAGGGCTACTCCATCATTGAAGGGATCCAAGCAGAGGCTGGAAGGGGATCCTGGGTGGGTGAGATCGAGGCATCTCCCAGGCACTGGCCAAGGTGATGTCTGAAAGGCCCCCTGACCTGTACCCCTGTAGTCACCTTGAAGACGCGTGCTAGACTGACAGATAAAGCACTGCTTAGAGTTGTGAAGCCTCAGGCTCCTCCAACACTCATTTCTGAGTCTGCCCAGGAAGGCAGGGGGTGGCCCATCCCAGGTCCGGGAGAGGAGCCTCCTGGGTTAGGGAGGCAGAAGGTGGTTTGAGCCAGGCTTGGGGATGCGGGCAGAGGGTTGGGACAGGAGAGGAGGCAGGGTTGCTTGGCTGTTGGGCTGGACCTTGCAGCTATGGTGTGTCTCATTTGTGGGCAAGTTGGAGGGTTGGTTACACGTTTCCAGTAAGCAAGGTTCATTGGGAACTTTCTCCAGGAATACAAGGTCTGAGGGACTGGGGGTGGAAGAGAGGCGAGTAAAGAGAAAAAAGAAACCTACCTCTCTCGGAGAGAGAGGGGAGATGATGGGATGAGAGTCAGGATGGTTTAGTAGTTAGGGGCCTGGACACTGGGGACAGATGGCCTGGTTCAAATGCCAGTTCCACCACCCACGGGGTGATCCTGAGAAAGTTATTAACATCTCTGTGCCTCAGTTCCCTTGTCTGTAAAGGGGGGACAATGAGAGCATCTGCCTCACTCGGTGATGTGATGTGCAAAGTGCCTAGGACAGTCCCTGGCATATATTCAAGTGCTGCAGGAGCGCTTTTATAAAAGAGAAAAACGGGAAAGAGGGACGAGGCAAGGGGCTAGGTTCCTGGACCCTGAGAATCAAGCTAGGTTCCATAAAATGTTCTTTGGGATTCCCTACATCAAAGCCTAGTGAGCGCTCCTCAATTCCAGCTACCTCTGCTTCCCTTTCATTCGTGTGTTTCCATATAATCCTGAACAATTGAGAAGAAACTGACCCAGTCGCTGAACACCATATGTAATCCTCATCCATCCATTCACTTGTCCCTTCATGAATTCACTTGCTCAGCTGCTCAGCAGGTCACACACACAGACACACACACTCCCTGGGGCCTCTCTGCGCGGGCCCCTGTGCTGGCTGCTCGGGCCATTGGGATGACACAGACAGCGCCTGTCCCTGGGAGAGAAAGTCCACCAGTGCCATGCAGCAGGAGTAGGACGCAAGCCACATATGGAATTTCAATTTTTCTAGTAGCCATATTAACAAGGTAAAAAGAAATGAGTGAAATTAATAATGTATTTCACTTAAGGCACTATACCTAAAAATTAACATGTAAACAAATAATCAATGGAAACATTTATTAATGAGGTATTTAACATTTTTTTTTTTTTTTTTTTTGCATATTGAGTCTTTAGAACCCAGTGTGTTTTACACTTACAGCATGGCTCATTTTGGACTGACTACATACCTCAAGGCCCACGAAGCTAGTGGCTCCTGTATTATACACGTGGGATGCTTTACATAGCCTCCTGGTTCACATCTGCTCCATCCCCTTGATTTTCCCACTCAATCCTGCTTCACCCACTCAGCTGCAGCTTCCTCCCTGAAGGGTGGCCTCTGTCTTCAAAGCCTACCCCTCTGCCCAGGTCTTACTTTGCTCCTTCCAGTTCAGGACCTTGGACTTCACAGCTGACACTCTCTCCCCTGGGAACTTACCCCACCTTTCTCTCTTCTCCAATTCTGGGCAGCCCCCGCCTCTGCTCACCTCATTGCATCTCCCAGCTGGAAGAAGACGGTCCTACAGACCCACACAGCGAAGCCCAGCTGCCCCACCTCTACCCCACCAGGCTTGGCTGACCCAGTCACCTCTTCTGACACCAGCTGGCCATTCCCTACTGCTGATTCTCCAAACTTCCTGGTGTCCTGGGGCCCTGCCCTCCTTTCTGTTTCTTCTCGGCCACTTACTTCTCATTTTGCCACCAGAACTCCAGAGAAATAGAGGTCAGACGACCTAGCACCATAAGTAATCTGCTATCCCCCCAAAAAAACCTCTCCAGGGCTTCCACTGCTTTTCTGCACCTCGGAGGAAGAGGTGTCCTTCCTTGATTCAAAGCAATCTCCTGTCTTCTTGTTCTGTTTCCTTACAACTTTCCAGGCTCCCCAGTTCCCTCCCTCTCCACATTTCCTTCCCGATGTCTTCTCTTCATTCCAGAAATATTCTCAAGGTTCTGCTAGCCTGAAGACAAACCCTCCTCAGTTTTGAGGCCCAGCTCTTGCGATCTGCCCATCGCTTTCCTCAGCTGGGCTTCCTAAATGTCTCTTCTGCTCTCTGGTTCCAGACCAAACTCTAACCCACTCAATCTGGCTTCTGTTCCCACCATACCACCAAACTGTCTCCTAACGACACTGTTGTCTTTTTCTCTGCATTCTTTCTTTTCCTCGCAGTGGGGTTTCCTTCCTTCCTTTCCTTTTAGAATAGTGAGATTATAGTTTGATATATTAACCAATGTGGTCCTTTCCTTGATCCTTCAGAGTTAGACCATGAAGCTGAAGCTTCAGGGTTTATTGCCCTCAAGGTTGGCACAGCTGAATGTAGGAATCAGAGCTCAACTCTTGGCTTTTGTTGCTAGAAGAGCTTCAGCAATTCATAGCAGAGATTATGGTCTTGAAAGACAAGACTTTTGTACCATAATCCATGTCTTCAAACTGGAATACATGAAGTCTTTCCAAGGGAAATTCAGACAAGCATAGTTTGAAGGGAATCAGTTTTCAGATCCTCAACTTTTCTCCTAAAATTGATCTGAGAATACACCTGTGGTGGAGATTTCATTCTAGTTCTCTTTTCCCATCTTCCTTTTCAAAATGATCTGTCAAACATTTTACGCACACACAGAGAGCAACATTTAACCACTCCGAATCTTCCCAGGGTGCACCGCCCCGGATGCCATGTGAGGATATAAACTAGTGTCAGTGACGTGTCGGCGAAGATTCCTTTCATCAAGACACCAATATCAAAGAAGAATTTGTGGTATTATTACTTTTCTGTCTTATCTAGACAGTGTCTGTGTTGACGTGTGAAGCCTGGTGTTTTAAACTGGGTTATTTTGGTCCAAGATAGGTCTTTAAAAATGTGAAGCAGCACAGTGCTATGAGGACATATTTTTAAAAATCATTATTGACTAGTACTTCACCCATTTAAAGCATAGAATTCAATGGTTTTTATATATTCACAGAGTTCTACAATCATTGCAACAATCAATCTTAGGACATTTTCATCACTCCAGAAAGAAATCTTGTACCCCATAGCTGTAACTCTCTAGCCCCCTCAATTCCCCAGCGCCAGGCAGCCAATAATTTAGTCTCTGACTGTATGGATTAGTCTATTCTAAACATTTCATATAAAATGTGACCTTTTTTCTGGCTTTCACTTAGCATAATGTTTTCAAGTTTCATCCATGTTGTAGCATGTGATTCATTCCTTTTTATTGCTGGATACTATTCCATTGTGAGGTTATACCACATTTTATGTATCTGTTTATCAGTTAATAGATAGACATTTGGTTTGCTTCCACTTCTTGGCTATTATGAATAGTGCTCAGTGAATATTTGTGTACAAGGTTTTGTGTTCACACAGGTTTTCATCTCTCTTGGGTATACACTTAGGAATAGAATTGTTAGATCAAATTTTAACTCTGTGTTTAACCACCTGAGGGACTGCCAGACTGTTTCCCAAAGCAGCTGAGTCATTTTACATTCCCATCAGCAATGTATGAAGGATCCAACTTTTCTGGCCCCTCACCAGCACTTCTTATTATCTGTCTTTCCAGAAACAGTCATCCTAGTGAGAGAAAGCAGCATCTCATTGTGGTTTTGGTTTGCATTGCCCTGATGCCTAGTGATGCTGGATATCTTTTCAGGGGCTTATTTTTGATGACAGTTGTTATCAGAGAAAGTATTATTCTTGAGGAAGAGTTCTCAAGGTGCAAAGATAGTGGGACTCAGAAATATGAGAGTCTTTGTGCCATTGTTTCATTCAGGCCACAGAATCGTAACAAGTCTCTATTCCTTCCTACCAACCCATCTGTCTTAGAATATTAAAGATTTTTTAAAGTATGTTAGAAAATATCCACTACCAAGCCCATCCTCTCTGCATTTTCACCATTCTCAGTAATGAGAAAATGCTCCCATTCTCCTGGGTCTATTCGGTACCATTCAAAAGACGACATAAAAAATTCTACACTTAGGTTCAAAAGAAAAGTGTTATATCTTTGAACAAAAGTAAATATATTGTGTTAGTTAGAAAGCTTATTATTAGAATGCTTTATTCAAAGTTGTAAGAAACATTTAAAACCTTTTTTATTAGGAATATATAACCCACATAGAAAAGCAACAATACCTAATTGTATAGCTTAATGAATTATAACTATTGTAAATATCCATGTAACCATTACTGAGTTCAAGCAATAGAATATCGCCAATACCTCAAAAGTCTCCAATGTGGCCGCTTCCTGATTACATCCCTCTCTGCTCTCTGAGCTTTATGATAATACCTTCCTTGCTTTTCTTTGGTCTTCGTTTCCTGACCAGGGATCTAACTCAATCAAGCCCTCGGCAGTGAAAGCACAGGCTCCTAACCACTGGACCGCCAGGGAATTCCCTGTTTCTTGCTCAGTATTCCTGCCTGGAGAATCCCCGTGGACAGAGGTGCCTGGCCAGCTACAGTTCATGGGGTTGCAAAAAGTCCGACACGACTGAGCGACTAAGCACAACACATAGCTTTACCGTCTAAGTAGGCATTTCTAATACACAGATTAGTTCAGCCTGCCTTTGAACTTTACATAAGAGACTTGTACCGTATGAATTATTTTGTGTCTGGCTTCTTTCACTCAAATTGTTTTCACAATTGATCCATGTTGTACGTAGGCATAGTTCTTCCCATTCATTTTCTGTATGGTATTCTGTCATATGTGTATCCTTTTATTTATCCAGTCTCCTGTTCATTGATATCTGGGTGGTTTCCAGTTTGGACAATTACAGACAACGCTGTTCTTGTGAATGGATCTTGATACATGTGTACTCAACTTTAGAACATAAGTGGAATCACTGTCTTCATTTCTAGATAATGCCAAACTATTTCGCAAAGTGATTGTGCCAGTTTACACTGCCATCAGCAGTACTTGAGAACTCATGTTGTTTCTACATGCTTGCCAATACTTAGTATTGTCAGACTTTTATTATTGCCAATCAGGTATGAAGTATTATCTCAATGCAGTTTTAATTTGCATTCTCTTGATTGATAATCAAAAGTTAAGCACCTTTTAATGATTATTGGGCATTTGGATATCCTCTTTTGTGAAATCTTTTTTTCTATTTGGTTGACTATTTTCTCTTTTTGACTTGGGATTCTTTTTTTTTCTTTCAATTTTTTTGAGTTAGACTGTTTTTAAAGTTTTATGTTTTAAAGTTTGATTTGGACCAGTTTTAAAGTTTTTAAAGTTTATTGAATTTGTTACAATATTGCTTCTGTTGTTTATGTTCTGGTTTTCTGGCTGGGAGGCATGTGGGATCTTAGCTCCTCAACCAGAGAACCATCGAACCCACACCCCCTGCATTGGGAAGTGAAGTCTTAACCACTGGACCACCAGGGAAGTCCCTGGAATTCTTAATATAGACTAGGTATGAGTCGTTTACCAGTTTCAAATGTGGTAAATATCTTCTCCAATTCTGTGGCTTGCCCTTCCACTCATGATGGTATATTTTAACTTTAATTAGTCTGATTTGTCTTTTCATTTTTGGTTGCTGATCTTGATACTTGAGGAAATCATTCTTTACCCTGAGGTCACGAATATCCCATATGGATATGTAATTGTCCCAGAACCAATGTTCCCACTCCTCTGCAGCGCCACCTTTGTTGTAAATCACCTGTCCACACACGGGTGGGTGTGCTTATGAGCTCTCTTATTCCACTGGTCTATTCATCTGACCTTAACGCCAATAGCACAGCCTCCATTTCTATAGATTTGTCACATCCGACATGGTTTAGAATTTGTTTGTCAGGATCCACAAAACTGTTGAGTTTTGATTGTGACTGTGCTGAATTTATAGATCAATTTAGGGAAATTTCATATATTTACAATATCAGTTTTTAAAATTCATGGATATGGTATGTTTCCATTTTAGGGAGTCTTCTGTAATTCTTCTTAATGCTTTATACTTTGTAGAGGTCTCACACAATGTTTGTTAGATTTATTCCTAGGTACTGGACATTTTAAAATTAATGTATATTATTAAAATGCATATAGTCATGTATATAAGATATAATATTCTTTTAAAATAGAACTTTCCCAGTCCTGTGGCCACTGCTGAGTTTTCCAAATTTGCTGACATATTGAGTGCAGCACTTTCACAGCATCATCTTTTAGGATTTGGAATAGCTCAACTGGAATTCCATCACCTCCACTAGCTTTGTTCATAGTGATGCTTCCTAAGGCCCACTTGACTTCACATTCCAGGATGTCTGGCTCTAGGTGAGTGATCACACCATTGTGATTATCTGGGCCATGATCTTTTTTGTATAGTTCTGTGTATTCTTGCCACCTCTTCTTAATAGCTTCTGCCTCTGTTAAGTCCATACCATTTCTGTCCTTTATTGTGCCTATCTTTGCATGAAATGTTCCCTTGGTATCTCTAATTTTCTTGAAGAGATCTCTAGTCTTTCCCATTCTATTGTTTTCCTCTATTTCTTTGCATTGGTCACTGAGGAAGGCTTTCTTATCTCTCCTTGTTATTCTTTGGAGCTCCGCATTCAAATGGATATATCTTTCCTTTTCTCCTTTGCTTTTTGCTTCTCTTCTTTTCATAGCTGTTTGTAAGGCCTCCTCAGACAACCATTTTGCCTTTTTGAATTTCTTTTTCTTGGGGATGGTCTTGATCCCTGCCTCCTGTACAATGTCATGAACCTCCGTCCATAGTTCTTCAGGCACTGTATCAGATCTAATTCCTTGAATCTATTTGTCACTTCCACTCGATAGTCATAAGAGATTTGATTTAGGTCATACCTGAATGGTCTAGTGATTTTCCCTACTTTCTTCAATGTAAGTCTAAATTTGGCAATAAGGAGTTCATGATCTGAGCCACAGGCAGCTCCCGGTCTTGTTTTTGCTGACTGTATAGAGCTTCTCCATCTTTGGCTGCAAAGAATATAATCAATCTCATTTCGGTATTGGCCATCTGGTGTTGTCCATGTGTAGGGTCTTCTCCTGTGTTGTTGAAAGAGGAAATTTGCTATGACCAGTTTGTTCTCTTGGCAAAACTCTGTTAGTCTTTGCCCTGCTTCATTCTGTACTCCAAGGCCAAATTTGCCTGTTACTTCAGGTGTTTCTTGACTTCCTGCTTTTGCATTCCAATCCCCTATAATGAAAAGGACATCTTTTTTTGTGTGTTAGTTCTAGAAGGTTTTGTAGGTCTTCATAGAATCAGTCAACTTCAGCTTCTTCAGCATTATTTGTTGGGGCATTCCCTGGTGGCTCAGATGGTAAAGCATCTGCCTGCAGAACCCAGAGACCCGGGTTCGATCCCTGGATTAGGAAGATCCCCTGGAGAAGGAAATACCCTTGCCTGGAAAATCCCATGGACAGAGGAGTTTGGTAGGCTATAGTCCATGGGGTCGCAAAGAGTCCGACATGACTGAGCGACTTCACTTTCTTTCTTTAGGTTTGGATTACTGTGATATTGAATAGTTTGCCTTGGAAACAAACATAGATCATTCTGTTATTTTTGAGATTGCATCCAAGTACAGCATTTTGGACTCTTGTTGAATATGAGGGCTACTCCATTTCTTCTAAGGGATTCTTGCCCACAGTAGTGGATATAATGGTCAACTGAGTTAAATTCACCCATTCCAGTCCATTTTAGTTTCCTGATTCCTAAAATGTCAGTGTTCACTCTTGCCATCTCCTGTTAGACAACTTCCAATTTGCCTTGATTCATGAACCTAACATTCCAGGTTCCTATGCAGTATTGTTCTTTACAGCATTGGACTTTACTTCCATCACCAGTCCCATCCACAACTGGGTATTGTTTTTGCTTTGGCTCCATCTCTTCATTCTTTCTGGATTTGTTTCTCCACTGATCTCCCGTAGCATATTGGGCACCTACCAACCTGGGGAGTTCATCTTTCAGTGTCCTATTTTTTGCCTTTTCATACTGTTCATGGGGTTCTCAAGGCAAGAATACTGAAGTGGTTTGCCATTCCCTTCTCCAGTGGACCATGTTTTGTCAGAACTCTCCACCATGACCCATCCATGTTGGGTGGTCCTACATGGCATGGCTCATAGTTTCACTGAGTTAGACAAGGCTGTGGTCCATGTGATCAGGTTGGTTAGTTTTCTGTGATTGTGGTTTTCAGTCTGTCTGCCCTCTGATGGTGAAGGATAAGAGGCTTATGGAAGCTACCTGATGGGAGAGACTGACTGAAGGGGAAACTGGGTCTTGTTCTGATGGGTGGGGTCATGTTCAGTAAATCTTTAATCCAATTTTCTGTTGATGGGCGGGGCTGTGTACCCTCCCTGTTATTTGACCTGAGGCCAAACTATGGTGGAGGTGATGGAGATAATAACGACCTCCTTCAAAAGGTCTCATGCACACACTGCTACCCTCAGTGCCCCCACCTCTGCAACGGGCCACCGCCGACCCACACCTCCACCAGAGACTCCTGGACACTCACGGGCAAGTCTGGGTCAGCCTCTTGTGGGGTCACTGCTCCGTTCTCCTGGGTCCTGGTGCACACAAGCTTTTGTCTGTGCCCTCCAAGAGTGTTCCCCCAGTCCTGTGTAAGTTCTGGCGGCTCTATGGTGGGGTTAATGGCGACCTCCTCCAAGAGGGCTCATGCCATACCCAGGTCTGCTGCACCCAGAGCCCCTGCCCCTGCAGCAGTCCACTGCTCACCCGCACCTCCTCAGGAGACGCTCAAACACAGTTCTGACTCAGTCTCTGTGGGGTCTCTGGGTCCTGGTGTGCACAAGGCATGTTTGAGCCCTCTGAGCATCTCTAGTGGGGATGGGGTGTGATTCTAATTGTGATTTCACCCCCCCACCATCTTGCTGGGACTTCTCCTTTGCCCTTGGACGTAGGGTATCTCTTCAAAGTTGCTCCAGCGCTGCACAGGCGCCACTCCAGCCCCTACCATCTCGCTGGGGCTTCTCTATCCTTGGACATGGCTGAGGGTAAATCCAGTTCTCTGTCTTTTACATGAGGACAAAGACCAGATCAATCAAACTACAGCTAAGGGCTGAGCCCAGGAATTTGCAAACACACTCTCCCAAGCTCCTCACTCTCCATCATCTCCCTTGGACTCTTCAGTTCCCTGGGGTTACTCTTTTTGGTTCTCCAGCCAGAGAAAATAAAAGCTAGAGCTATACTTAGCCAACTCTGCCATGTACACATCTGAGATCAAGTGGGAGAAGACCAGAGGGTGAAAATGATGAACTCATTGCCAGTTCAGGGCTTCATATTTTGGTCTTCCTTGATTTGCCTGCCACTGTTTACTGTTCAGAGTCCTCAGATAGCTTCTGCTCTGTGCAGGCAGCTAGGTTCATATCTGCATTCAGTGGGAAAGACCAGGGGGAGTGTGCCGACTTCACCTTACTCCCAACTCAGGGTTTTTCCTGAACTATATTCATGAATGACTTTGCCTATAATTTTCCATTCTCTTATTGTCTTTGTTAGGTTTTGTATCAAGATTATGCTTCCCATAAAATGAGTTGAGAAGTATATTCTCTTTTTCAAAATTCTCTGGAAGAACTTTGTGAAGACTGAAATTTTCACTAATGATGCCAAATGGAATTTTAGTTATAGGAATATACAGTTCTATTTCTCCTTATGTTATTTTTAAGTTGTATTTTCTAGAAATTTCTCTATTTCATTTACATTTTCAAGTCTATTAACATATATTTGTCTGTATATCCTTTTATGATCTTTATAATGTCTTGAGACTCTTCAGTGATCCTGTTTTTATTCCTGATTTTGAATTTTTAAAAAACCTGTATGAGTTTCACATAGGTGCTTATATGACTTTGGATAGTCGATAGTTTCATAGACATTACTCCAAAACCATAGATAATCATCAGAAAAATTAAAGCTTTTGTGCCTCAAAGGACACTATCAAGAAGGTGAAAAGACACAAATTGAGAAAATAATTGAAAAGCACATACAAGACAAGGACTACATAAAGAAGTCTTACAACTCAATAATGAGAGAAAAAAAACAATTTAAAGATGGGCAAAGGATCTGAATACATTTCCTCAAAGAAGATACACACATGGCCAACATGCGCAAGAAAAGATGTTCAATATCATTAGCCATCAGTGAAATGCAAATCAAAACTATAATGAGATACCACTTCATACCTAGTAGGACAGCTATATTTTAAAAAGACAGATAATAAGTATTAGTGAGAATGTGGAGAAAGTGGAACCCTCAAACAATGTTAGTGGGGATGTAAAATGGTACAACCACTTTGGAAAAGTCTGGCAATTTCTCAAATGATTAAACATGGAGTTACCCTCTGACTAGTAATATATATATACTGGGTATTGTGGCTGTTCAATTTCACAGTTGCGTCCAACTCTTTGTGACCCCATGGACTGCAGCACGCCAGGCTTCCCTGTCCTTCACCGTCTCCCCGAGTTTGCTCAAACTCATATCCATTGAGTCAGTGATGCCATCCAACCATCTCATCCTCTGTCATCCCCTTCTGCTCCTCCCGTCAATCTTTCCCAGCATCAGGGTCTTTTCTAATGAGTCAGCCCTTCACATCAGGTGGCCAAAGTATTGGAGCTTCAGCTTCAGCATCAGTCCTTCCAATGAATATTCAGAATTGATTTCCTTTAAAACTGTCTGGTTTGATCTCCTTGCAGTCCAAGGGACTCTCAAGAGTCTTCTCCAACATCAGAGTTCAAAAGCATCAATTCTTTGGGACTCAGCCTTCTTTGCGGTCCAACTCTCACATCCACACATGATTACTGAAAAAAACCATAGCTTGGACTATACAGACCTTTGTCAGTAAAGTAATGTCTCTTCTTTCTAATATGCTGTCTAGGTTTGTCATAGTGTTTCTTCCAAGGAGCAAGTGCTTTTAATTTCGTGGCTGTGATTTGAGAGCCCAAGAAAATAAAGTCTGTCACTGTTTCCATTGTTTCCCCATATATCTGCCATGAAGTGATGGAACCAGATGCCATGATCTTACTTTTTTGAATGCTGAGTTCATGCCCATTAATTTCTTTCCTAGGTGCACATACTCAAGGGAAATAAACATATATGCACACAAAAGCTTGTACATGAATGCGCATAGCAGTATCAAAAGTGTTCATCAACTCATAAGTAAATGTGGTATATCCATACAAGGGAATAGTATTCTGCCATAAAAAGAATAAAGTACTGGGACATGCTACAACGTGAATGAATCTTGAAAACATTTGCTAAATGAAAGAAGTCAGTCACAAAGGACCACATGTTCTATAATTCCATTTTTATAAAGTGTACATAATAGGCAACTTTGTAGAGACAGAAAACAGAGAATTAGTAGTTGTCTAGAGCTGGAGGACTTAAGAGTACTGAGAAGTGGAGACTAAAAGTTCAAAGTTTTTTGGGTCAGTAAAGAATCTGTCTGCAGTGCAGAAGACCCTGGTTCCATCCCTAGGTCAGGAAGATCCCCTGGAGAAGAAAATGGCAACCCTCTCCAGTATTCTTGCCTGGGAAATCCCATGGACAGAGGAGCCTGGTGGGCTACTTTCCATGTGGTCACAAGAGTCAGACATGACTTAGTAACTAGACCACCACCACCATCAATAATGTTCTAAAATTTATAGTGGTGAAAGATGCACAATTCTGTGAATTTACTAAAAGCCACTGAACTGTATACTTTAAATGGGTGAATTACATGGTATGTGAATTTTATCTCAATAAAGTTATTAAAAAGACACCATGCCTCTGTCTTGCTCATTCTTTCTTTCTTGGATTACTCATTCTGGAGGGTGTCAACTTCTGTGTCATGGGCAACTCTTTAGAGAGGCCCATGTGGCAAGGAACTGAGGCTTCCTGACAACAGCCACGTGAAGCCACCTCACAAAAGATCCCCCTTAGATTCCTGACCCTCTGAAATTGTAAGAAATAATGTTGGTTATTTTAAGGTACTAATTTCTAACTACACTGCAATAGATAACACAAGCCCATCAAGATCTTTTAAGACATGAAGTTCTAGTAAAGTTTTACTTTTTATATTTAGTAATATTTAGTAATTATAAAATTTTCCGGTTTATTTTGTTGCTTTGATTAAATGTATACTGCTAATAATGGTGTCAATGCAAAACTAAATTTTAACATTCAGAGCTTTATTATAGTAATGGGGTACTTTAAAAAGTTAACTGTATTACGTATTTTTGTTATCAGGAAGATGGGGCAAGTGTTGGAATATGTGTTCATGGAGCAAAAGTAAGAATCTGAAATTTCTTAATGAAAAGCTATCATTTTAAAATGGATTATGGTGAGTATAAAATTACTATGGTATTTAGATGCCACCAGATACATTTAAAAAAGCAATGCAACAATTTTATTTGAAAGGATCAACGTTTACAATATATTAGAAATTATATCCCTTGCAACTAATTAAGTTTTGAAAAAATTTAGGTGTCAATTAAAAAATGCACAAGAGGCATGTAGATTTTAAACGGTTCTTTCAGGGAGGGTACGTTCTATCTTGCTTGGAGTTCATGCTGACTCTCTTGACTCTGGTTTGATTTCCTTTACCCTCACATACCGCTTTTTAAAAAACAATCTTTTCTGTGTTTTTCATCCTTTTGGTTCTGTTTCAACTTGGATACTTTTTTGCTCTATCTTCTGGTTCACTCATTCTCTTTTCAACTATGCCTAACCACTATTAAATAACTTGCCCACCATTGCTGCAATGAGATCCTCCTCTCTCCCGAACCTCAGACTTAGATTTCCAACATCCTGTGGAATGTCTCCTGGATATCTCACGGGTCCCTTGTGCTCAATACGTCCACACCTGACCTCTTCATTTGTCTCATCTCCTTCCCCATTCCACACAACTGGCTTTTCCTGTTGTGGCTATTTCTGTTCACGGTTTTCCAAGCTATAAAAGTTATCTGAGAATCTCCTCTCTCCTCTTTCTGCCTCCTAAAAACACAGAAAAGAGCATTTTTTTAAAAATGAGATATGAGGGATAGGTTTTATAGTGTAATTTTAGCAAGGAGAATAAAGAAAAATGGCAGAAGAGAAAATGGCTAAGAATTTCCCAAATTGGTAAAGGAAATCAAACCACAGAGTCAAGAGAATCACCATGAACTCTAAACAAGACAAAAAGTACCCTCCCTAAGAGAACTGTTTAAAATCTACATGTTTCTTGTGCATTTTTAAAGTGACATCTAAATTTTTTCAAAACTTAATTAGTTGCAAGGGACTTAATTTCTAATACATTGTAAATATTAATCACTGCTTCTGCCTCCCACTTACCAAAAACTATGTATATTATCTGCATTATTTTCCTTCCACCTAAGCCCACTGCTCTGTTACCTAGGATCTGTTACCTATCATCCTTGGCCCCCTGCCTCTCCTCCTAAGCCACAGAAGCAGTCTTTCCTAACTGTTTTCTCTGCTTTCAGAATCCTCTCCTAGGCTAACTGCCTAAGCTGCCAGAAGAGTCTTCCAGAAGAGAGTTCTGACTGAGTCCCTGGCTGGGGAAAATCTTTAAAAGACTCCTCACAGCTTCTGCAAGTTTAATAATAACTCTTACCTGGCACTCAAGCCCTCCATGATTTGACTCCCACAGACTTTCTTCAGCTGTACCCATTTCCTTTCCAGCTCTTCCATCATCTAGCCAAGTCACTTCCCAGAGGATATCCTGCCTTTTCTTCCTCTCCATCATATATATATTGCACAACCTGTCTCCTTTGAGACCCATCTCAAGTGCCATTCAAGTCCAGCAGCAAATATTTATTGAACACTTGCTATGTGCCAGGCATAATGCGAGACCCTAAGAATACAAAGATGAGTAAGGCATACATGGCCCCTGCCCGCTCCTAAAGGTCTAGTGGGAAAGACAGACACTGAACTTACCTCCTGTATGAAACTTTTCTAGGACTTCTCAATCAAATACGACTTGCCTCCCTTCTCTCTTTTCAGTTCTTTGCTTGCTCACCCTTGTCCTCTTCACACTCCTACGACACCACCATCTGCACCGATAGTATAGTAGTTTGTAAGGCTTCCCAGGTGGCACTAGTGGTAAAGTAAAGAACCTGCCTGCCACAGCATGAGACGGAAGAGACACAGGTTCGCTTCCTGAGTTGGGAAGATCCCCTGGAGGAGGAAATGGCAACCCACTCCAGTGTTCTTGCCTGGAAAACCCCACGGACAGAGGAGCCTGGTGGGCTGCAGTCCACAGGGTTGCAAAGAGTCAGACACAACTGAAGCGACTTAGCACACGTGCAATTCTCACCACCCTTCTTCTGGATCAGATCCTTTCTGGCTTTTGAGAGTGAGATCTGGGTATCACTCTCTCAACAAAGGCCCTTCAGACGTGGCCATGTGGCCCTTGGTCAGGCGTTGGCAGAGTGCTGAGGACGGGCCCTGGGCAGTCTCATCTCTGCCTCTCCCCAGAGCCAAGAGCTCTTTCCAGCTGTGTCACCCCGCACTCCCCTCTCCCCATCTCTCCCATTCCAGGCTAGGAGCTCCCCTCCTCGGGTAGACTTTTAGCTACCTCCTGTGTATCTCCTAGGTCTTCTCTGTCTCCTGTCCATCACCAGAACTCCCCAGAGGCAGTAAACTAGTGGCTTTGGTGATTGCAGATATGCTTTGTGATGGTTCTTTCCTCCTTGCATCTCTCCCAGGCCCTACTTCCTGTGGCAGTAGGGACTGCCCATCAATGCTCCCCATCTAGCTCTGTACTGTTGCCCCACTTGGACCTTCATCATGTCACTCCTCAACTCCTTTCCCACAGCCTCTGCCCCTATCCATCCTGCACATAGGGACAAGATCAATCTCCTAAGTAGCACCTTGATCAAAGCATTCCTTTTTCTGGAACCTTCCAGAATTCCCTATTGCTAATAAGACTCCTTGTTTTATTAGCATTCAGGGCCCCAGCACATGTCTCTAAATTTACCTTCAATTATTCCTCTTCTTAAACCCTTCAGGCCCGACGAAACTAACTTACTCTCTGTTCCCCAAACATGCCAAGCTATGAAACCTTACACAAGTGTAGTATTAGGCCACCAGGAGTCACTCTTCTAGTTCAGTTCAGGTCAGTCGCTCAGTCGTGTCCGACTCTTTGTGACCCCATGGACCACAGCACTCCAGACCTCCCTGTCCATCACCAACTCCCAGAGTTTACCTAAACTCATGTCCATTGAGTCAGTGATGCCATCCAACCATCTCATCCTCTGTCGTCCCCTTCTCCTCCTGCCTTCAATCTTTCACAGCATCAGGGTCTTTTCAAATGAGTCAGCTCTTCGCATCAGGTGGTCAAAATATTGGAGTTTCAGCTTCAACATCAGTCCTTCCAAAGAACACTCAGGACTGATCTCCTTTAGGATCAACTGGTTGGTTGGACCTCCTTGATGTCCAATGGACTCTCAAGAGTCTTCTCCAACAGCACAGTTCAAAAGCATCAATTCTTTGGTGCTGAGCTTTCTTTATAGTCCAACTCTCACATCCATACATGACTACTGGAAAAACCATAGCCTTGACTAGACGGATCTTTGTATGGATGTTGGCAATTTGATCTCTGGTTCCTTTGCCTTTTATAAAACCAGCTTGAACATCTGGAAGTTCACGGTTCATGTATTGCTGAAGCCTGGCTTGGAGAATTTTGAGCATTACTTTACTAGCATGTGAGATGAGTGCAATCATGCAGTAGTTTGAGCGTTCTTTGGCATTGCCTCTCTTTGGGAAAACTCTTCTAAATCTCTTCTAAATTTTAACCAAATTCCATACCTGAGCTCCAAGCCACCTCCCCTATGAAGTCATCTCTAAGCCCCCCGGCGGATTTCCCCAATTTTGATTGTATAAACACCTGTTGACTTTGCATGATGAGAGATGGTTCCTCCTTTAGCGAGTGACTCTCTGGATGGCGTCCCCAGAGTTATGCCCTTGCCTCCGAAAGAATGCTGTCTGTCCCTCAGCTACCACTGCTGTAAGCAGCCAAAGGTCGTCTTCCTTAGACCCCCTCAGAGAAGTCCCTCTTCCTTATCCCTGTAACAGGGGCAGGATATATTGTTTGAAAGAGAAGATGCATATGAAACTGCTTCACACGTTGTTGCCAATTTATGTTAGAGATGAGCCAATTTATGTTCAGGGATGAGCATTAAAACAAAAAGGGGGGAGGGAATTGAGTAAATTTCAGGCCCTATAATTTTATGTTCTTAATTTTTTTTCTTCAAAACTTTCCTACACTCCATAATTGAACTGATTTTAAAGGTAGTACATGCCTTAAGGAAACAATTACCCTCTCTGTCAGTAAGTACTAGTGTGTATTTTTAGAAACCACTTTGCTGTCCCTTGCTGACTACCTCTGGAGGCAACTTAGACCTCTGGAGGGTTTCTTGGTTTGTTTCTAACTTTTTCTTTTTTGGTGTGATGGTGGTGAAAGAGAAAGGTCCTTCTTTTCACCAGTGCAGAAGACCCCACCTCAACATGAATATGAGTAACTGGAATCATTGGACTATCCTCTCTATAGTATAGGCAAAATTAACTATCCATGCTAACATACTGATGGAACTCTGTTTTTAAACAAAATTCCTGCTGTCCTTAGGTGGGAAAGGCATGTATATTCAAGATGTTGTGGCTAGCACCATTCGGAATTGCCTAGCAGACCTAGGTTTCCACTGACTCCCTGTGGGGCTGACTCCTTCCTACGCGGGGGTGGGGGTGGGGACTCAGTCTTCCTAGGAACCAGATGATCCTTAAGGAATCTTTCAGTTTTAGAAACTCCTGTCTAGCTCTGAAGAGTAACGGCTGCAAAGGGGCTTTGTAAAAGGGGATATATTCGTGTTTTTATAATAACACTGTTCTGTTACTTGCTCAGTGGTGTCCGACTCTTTACTGCCCCATGGACTGCAGGCTGCCAGGCTCCTCTGTCCACAGAAGTTTCTAGGCAAGTATCCTGCAGTGGGTTGCCATTTCTTTTATCAGGGGATCTTCCTGACCCGGAGATTGAACCTGGGTCTCCTGCACTGCACGCAGATTCTTTACCATCTGAGCCACCAGGGAAGCCAGATAATAATACCATGGTGGAGAAAAGTCAGACTGGATTTTAATTGATTACATTTAAGTCAGGAGGCTCTAAGGGAGAAAACCACCCAGAAGGAGTGAACGGGTTAACAAACACTTTTTTTTTTTTTTTTAAGAAAGCCAGTACATAGCCATAAAAGGATTCAGTTTTTCCAGTAATCCTAGGAGGGACGTAGTGCAGGATTCTTGTTCCTATTTTTCAAATGAGGAAACTGGTATTCAGAAAGCCTACGTGGCTTGACTCTTCTCCAGTCGGCCAATCATCGCCGCCCTAAGTTTCACCTCACTTCCCAGTTCAGCAAGCGAGTCCCGTCCGAGATGGCGGTCCCGGGTCAGTACAGCCCCAAAGCCGGATCAAGCAAGGCTACCTTAAATCACACACTACTTCCGCCTGCCCAGTGCTGGCTCGGCTCAGCACCCTCCACGCAGGTGCTTCCCGAGTCACGAGTTTTACTCGGGGCCCGCCTCTCCTCTTGCTGATTGGTTAACTCTGGAGCTACTTCTGCCCTCTGATTGGTTATTACCTTTTCGGCTCTTCAACACCGCCTGGACCGGCCGGATATTGGGGCCGGGTTTCCGCTTCCGCCTTCTCCCTCATCCAGCTTGTGTCTGATAGCAGGCGCAAGCACAGCGGCCGCTGCCGGACGCCGTGTCTGCTGTTCGGTTGGTGTTTCTCTGAAAGTCGGTGCCGTCGAACTTCCCGCCATGGCTGAGTTAGATCCGTTCGGCGTCCCCGCTGGCGGTTCCGCCCTGGGGAACGGAGTGGCCGGCGAAGAGGACCCTGCCGCGGCCTTCTTGGCGCAGCAGGAGAGCGAGATTGCGGGCATCGAGAACGACGAGGCCTTCGCCATCCTGGACGGCGGCGCCCCCGGACCCCAGCCTCACGGCGAGCCGCCGGGGGTTCCAGGTGAGTGCGGGTGCTTTCCGGGCGGAAGCGCTGCCCCGGAAACTCGGCCCACAGTGGGTCTGAGAGCTCTGTGTAACTCTTGTGCCTCTCCGTCCGGGAGGTTGAGGAGTGCGAAGAGGGAACGAGCCCCCGGCTCAGTCATGCGGAAACCCAGACTCGGCAGGCCTAGTCGGTCCGCAGAGTGTGTTTGAGCGCTCTTGGGCACGGACGGGCCGAAGAAGCCAAGAAAACGGGATGACAAGCTTAGGAGCCAGAGGAAGCCCATTCAGTTCAGGAACTTTTCCTTGAGCAGTTGCTGTGCCTTGAGCCTGGCCTCAGAGGCGCAGCCGCATTGGCGCAGTTGGGCCAGACTTAAGGCAAATCTGAGCCTACACAGACCAGTTAGTAGGAAGGCGGGCAGGCTCACAGTATGTAAACAGGAATGTGCAAAAACGTCAGCTGCAGAGGTCCTGGATAGAATGGCAGATCTTGGCGATGGCAGTTTGGAGAGGTAAAAGGGAAAGAGTATAATTGGACACGCGGATCCCTTGGTCATCAAGCTTTCAGCAAAGGGAAGGAAGGGATGATTGCTGACCTAGTTCCTAGGAAGGACTTTCTTAGTGAACTAAGCATTCGGAGGCTTAAAGCCAGATCTCTTGACAGTGTAGTTGAGGTTGGTAATAGTGCAGTGGTCAGGAAAAAAAAAACAAAACAGTGCAGTGGTCAGCACTTCCCTTAGGGATTAGAGCTCTAGTTGGACATGTTTTCTTTTTCTCTCTTTTTCCTCCTCTCTCTCTCGTTCTTTCTCTCTCTGTCTCTAGTGGTTAAGATTCTGTGTTGGCCTAGACTGCTTGAGGGTGAGTTTAGCTTTGTGGTCTCACACAACTGAGATAACCACTGCTACTGACCTGCCTCAGTTTTCTTCTTTGTAAAAGGTGCAGATAAACACCACACAGGGTTGGATTATATTGGAGAGCATCTGTAAAGTGCTTACACACAGAACCAAGTATGTTATTACTATACACATTATTATAATGTGTATACACATTATTCCTTGGGAGTGGGCTGAGAAGGGTGTTAGAAAGCTGATAGGCTTTGGGGTGCACTGAGGAAACATTTTAAGAGGGAACTCTGTATTTAATGTGCAGAGCTATACAGGCAGGAGGCACTGCAGAGGCTGAGGAAAGAGGAACATATCCAAACTCCCGCAGACTTGGGGAAAACTTCCATGAAGGAGGGGCTAGGCTTGAGCCTTGGATGTTGCCCTCAGTTGTTCGCAGAGGAGGAGAAGAACCTAAGTTTAGAGGTAGGAGGTAACCAGCTGAGTGAAGTGGCTCCTGGATACTGAGGAAGAACAAATGGTCAGGAAAAGGCAGAGTCTAGAGCTGAGGAAAAGCCCTCAATCGTGAGGGCTAAGGATGGAGGAGAAGAGGAGGAGCGATCAAGGAGCTGCTGAGAGAGTAAGGCAGTGAGGCACTCACGGTAAGAGAGGCACGTGAATTTAAGGAGAGTGATTTTCTCGATAGCAGTGGTGGAGGAAAGTTCAGGGAAATTGCAGGCATGATTCTTAGTGATACTGCACATCTGCGGTGCCCCAGGTGCCCCGTCCTTTCAGATCCATGCGGTAACTCTGCAGGTAGAGTGGTGGTGTCATCCTGTTTCAGGTGAGAATTGATCTCTGTGGAAATGAAGCAGTGTTCAGAAAGTGGTAAGCTAATACATTACTCCATAGGAATTCAGACTCAGGTCTGCCTGAGTTCCAGTGGTTGGGGAATATGAAAGTTGAAGTGGGTTTGGGATAGTCTTTCATCTCTGGAGACTTATTCTGGCCCTTGTTTCTGTCTGAGGTCCCTAGAAAGTTTCGTAATGAATGAAGGCTCTGGGGTGGCCTTTCTTTTGCATGTTTCTAAAGCAACAGACAGGCCTTTCATTTGAATCAGTTGAATGTCAGTAAGTAGAAGAGTAACTAATGAAAGCCCAAAGGACTTGCCAGTGTTGGGTGAGTCTTCAGACCTAAAGGACAAGCAGCATGTGACTTGGAGCTATGGGATGAGAATTGTTGTGTCTGGAGTAGTGATCAAAGTCTCTCCTACTGCCAGTGGCCCTGGGTTGGAATATATTAACTGGATAATTGTTATGTTAACTATAATATATTAACCAGAAAGTAGGCCTGGCTGAACTAGCCATTGAGGCTTGAAGATTTACAGTTACTTCGCTTTATAAATTTTATACAAAAATAAACTCCAAGTGCATGGAAGAGGGGCTTTTTTTTTTTAAGTACTAGAAGAAAAGTAAATACCTTTTTATTTTCCTAAGAGTAGGAAAGGCCTTCATCATAAGAAGAGATAGAGAACTCATAAAGGAAAAAAAGCCTGATAATGTCTCATACAAGTTAAGTAGTTCTAGGTATTAACTATTATAAATCATACAAAAAGATAATTGGGGAAAATATTTGTAATGTGGGAGAACAAATAATTAATACAGAAAGAATACTTAGAGATCAAAAGATAGCAGAAAAATGGGCAAAACTCAGGCAGTTTAGTAAAGAAGAAATTCAAATGTCAGGTGATTTCCTCAGGATAGAAGTTTGGCACAACAAGGGCACCCTAATGTTTTTTTCCTGCTGTCACCTTAGCAAAAATTTTAAAATATGCTCAAACTCAAAAGTAAATTTAAGAGGGAAAACATTGTCACCAGTTACCTGCTCCTTCAAGAACACTTTACTTACCTCTCAAGGAACCAGCCATACACATATTTTAAGGTCATTTGTGAATTGCTGATACTCAGAGATTTGTTGTGAGGATTAAAACTTAATGTATAGAAAGTGTTTAATTAACATTGTGCCTGGCACATTGGAAGCAATAAATAGTGGGTGTTTTCATACTTAAAAAGTTGAGAGTTTAGTGATATAGATAAATGGATTACTAAAAGCATCTGTTATAGGAGTCTAATTTTGCTCAAAGAAATTTTATGTATATGCATTAGATAAACTAAAAAAAAAAAAATAGAAACCAGTAGGCTGAGTAATGAAATTATGTGGCCTTTTCTTTTGTCTCCATTTTCCTTTTTTTTTTAAGTGGGGAAATGAAAGTTTTCAAATACTCCCAAAGCCAAGCATAGGGTAACTGGGAGAAGCAAGAGAATGAAGTTGATTTGGAAAATAGGCAGTTAAGCTGGATTTAATTATTATAGTTAGAAACCAAGAAGACTGGAGGAGTGGTTTGCAGTCTCTGCCTGTTCAAAGGAAAGAATGTGGCTGAGGGCACCTTGCCTCTGGCTGCGCGGAAAAGCTCTGATGTTCCTGAGGGCCTTGTGATGGCGGCTCACACTAGCTCTCTGCATTCCTTTTACTGCTTGGGTTCTTGTATCTTTTAGGTGCATCTCTTCTCTCTTACCCAATAACAGAGTCATGGTAGTTTGAAAACAGGTGGACAAAATACTAGAAGTCCTGCATAGTAGGCAGTAAAGATAAGTCAGCCAGCAGATAAAGAGTATGTAGAATATGTAGGTGGACACTGCATTTTTATGGTGCCTGTATTGAAGCTTTCAAGGGAAGGCAGAGCGGCCACTTTGAAGGGCTGCTCTGCAGCCCTGCACAGGCCCTCAGTGAGAGCTGTTGGGTCAGGGCATGGGTTAGAAACGCATGGTTATTGGACCAACCAGGTACCTTGACTTAGTGACACACAGAACGGGTTAAAAACATAAAACGGGGCCAGTGGGGCCCAGCGGGTTGTCCAGAGCAAGCTGCACATAAGGCCTCCTTCATTTAAGGAGTGTAGGCCCCGGGTTGCCACAGCTTGTCTGCACACCTTCCCCCGTGCCACACACACACACACACACACACACACACACAAGGCCTCCTTCATTTAAGGAGACACACACACACACACACACACAAGGCCTCCTTCATTTAAGGAGACACACACACACACACACACACACACACAAGGCCTCCTTCATTTAAGGAGACACACACACACACACACACACACACACACACACACACACAAGGCCTCCTTCATTTAAGGAGACACACACACACACACACACACACACACACACACACACACATAAGGCCTCCTTCATTTAAGGAGTCTAGGCCCCCGGTTGCTACAGCTTGTCTGCACACCTTCCCCCGTGCCACACACACACACACACACACACACACAAGGCCTCCTTCATTTAAGGAGACACACACACACACACACACACACATATAAGGCCTCCTTCATTTAAGGAGTCTAGGCCCCGGGTTGCCACAGCTTGTCTGCACACCCTCCCCCGTGCCACACACACACACACACACACACGAGCACTGGAAATCCTGATTTTGTGGAATTTCCTGATTAAATACTTTGTATTTTAAAGAAAATATTTTCAGCCTGTGGACCTCCGTTTTATACTGTATGGATTGAAAATCTTGAGGTCTTAGACATTTTTCGTATTTCTGAGATGGACTTTCTCATTTAGCTCATGAGTAATTAATTGTGCTAATAAGATCAGATTGTATATACTTTGAGTTTTTGTAACTTGCATCCTTGAAAACACTGATTTTATTTTGATATGCCCAAATCCTACTGTTCTGGACTAATTCCAAGAGAACTAGAGGAATTAGCAAGAAGTCTCAACTATAGACCCTCAGGTGCCAAACCTACTCCAGCCAAAGGATGGAGAGTCCTGACCCCCAAGAAAGCACCTTGGTTGAAACATGAAGCTGTGTATCTCTGCTTGCTGTGAAGGATTCTAGGCAACCCTTTCATACCTTTTCCTTCTCTAGAACCTTCATAGAGAAGGTTGCTCTTCTAGAGAAACTTCATAGAGAAACTTGCTCTATGAGGCTCTTCTGCCAGGCTTCTAAGTATTATCTCTGTAAGCCAGAAGATAGTCATGAAAAGCTTTTAGACAGATTTGTCCACATTTTGGTGAAGTCATTTGTGTATAAGCACATCTTGGTTTCATTGAATAGAAAGTTGTCCATTGTTCTATCTGGTATCTCGCAAGGGGATAGTGTTTAGTAACTTAGAGTACTTAAAACACATAATACTATGTCATACCTTGTAACCCTTTGGCCCAGCATTTGACCAGCACTCACTGACAGATTGAAATCTTATGTCTTGCAGATGCTGTTGATGGGGTGACGAATGGAGAATACTATCAGGTACAGACTCTGTACAACAGTTTGGATAATGTTGAATGATATTGTTGAGTCTTCTTTCTCTGTGATTTGAATTGATTGACCTAGAAAGGATGCCACTCCTCTGAATTTCCTGGGTGTATGAGTAACTGGTATGTTACCTGCCAAAGTGGAAGGATTTGAAGAGAGACATTGTTAGAGCATTCTTTTAAAATGTGGTTGGCCTGGCCCTGGCGTTACCAACTTTATTCTCAAGAAATGACCCTTCATCATGATGGTTCGGCAGTGGCGACCGTGGCTGACAGCGTGCCATGCAGTGTCAAACACTGTTTGTACTGAATTTTCTTCTAATTCTCACAGCAACCTGAGGGATCTATGCTATTGTGATTCCCATTTACACACAAGGCATACAGAGGTGAAACCAGGAGTTTGAAAGTAACAAAGGTAGTCTGGTAGGACTGACATTTGAACCACTTAGCTTTTAGATTATAGTGAGGGTAGGGGTGGCTGGTGTTTGTGATGACTGCCATTATTTTCCCTCTGTGTTGTTGAGCTTTTGGTTACCAGCCCAGCTTGTTTAGTTACTAAGTTGTGTCCAACTCTTGCGAAACCATGGACTGTACCCTGCCAGGCTCCTCTGTCCATGGGATTCTCCAGGCAAGAATACTGAAGTGGGTTGCCATTTCCTTCTCCAGGGGATCTTCCTGACTCAGGGACTGAACCTGTGTCTCCTGCATTGCAGGCAGGTTCTTTACCACTGAGCCATCGGGGAAGCCCACCAGCCCAACCTGACGTGGGCTTAAATACAGAGACTTTACTATTTCATATAACTGGAAGAACTCTGATGGGCCAGGGGTCCTCAGACCAGGATTCCAACTCAGTTCCTCTAGGATTCTGGCTCTGCCAGCTGACTGCAGTTTTATACTCTTTCATGTTGGCAGAATGACTACAGGCACTTCCAGGTCTCAACATGTGCGTGTCATACCATCTAGAACAGCATGGAGGTTTCTCCCAACCACTCAGCAAAAGTCCTCTGTTTCCCTTTTGACTAGATGGAAGTAATCACTGCAGTCCAGGGAAATAGCTTGGTGCTTTGCCTCTGCCTGGGCTTCTGCACAGCCTTAACTAGTTAACTGTCAAGGAGGATGAGATTAGTCTTAATTGGTTTAAGCCAATTAAGGGTGGACTAACTTTTTCTGGAAAGGACCGATATTAATAGTAAACATTTTAAGCTTTGTGGCGCGTAAGTTCTCTGTCAGACTATTATGTTGCTATAACATGAAAAAATCCATAGACAGTATGTAAATAAATGGGCATGGCTCTATTTCAATAAAATTTAATTATAGAAACAGGTGGCTGAGCTGGCTGTAGTTTCGAAACCCTGGTTTAGAGCTTGGCCTTCAGAGGGAGATGGAATGGGGTTCAGCCCTGACTGTGTCTCTTACTAGCTATGAATTTGGACATGTCATTTACCTGGGTCTCGGTTTAACCCTCCAGCTGTGCCATGGGAATAAAAATTTGCCTTGCCAGGTGTTTGGGAGATAAAAGGTTTATGTGGCTGAAATATGGAAGGTGCTAATAATAAGTAAATACTACTGTAAATAGTTTGCTTTCCATCTTTGTTTATAGGCTGCTGAGGTTAAGCTGGTAATATTCCTAGTTCAGTAGGTAAAATAACTCTCTAAAGATTAGATTCCATTTGAATCTTAATCGATTTGTTTACTAGCTCCCCAGTCTTAACCACTATAAGGAAGAGTCAGCCCCGACCCCCCCCTCCCTCCTACCCCCTGCCATGTACACTGTGATGCACATTTGCCTGCCTTTTTTTCTTTTTCTTGGTGTGACTATACTATGCATTTTCTTTTGACTCTCTTTTGCCTAGAACTCACTGTATTTTGACTAGGTGGTATTAAGTGAACTTTTCCCTGAATTGTATAATAAGCACTCGGAAGTGTCAGGTTCTAGGCCTTACTGTACTGGGTATTTACCTTTGTTACTTTGAAGATGTTATAGCCTCTGTGTCAAGTAAGGAAAGCAAAATTGATAATACTTTTTTCCTAGTAAGTCCATTACCCACTTCCCCAACTTTGCTGTCTCCCACTCATGACTCGTTTAGTGGCCGGATAACAACTACTCTGCCTCCCTTGTGGATTGTAAGGCTTGAGTGCATGGCGTTGAAAGCGTCCTACCAGCGTGTAAGGCTGCTGTTGCTCCTTTGCATCTAGAGCGGCCGTCAGTGTGGCCCGTAACCAGGGGTTCTGACTGGGGTGAAGGGCATATCTGGGAGGAGGTTTTGGTACTGATAGAGCACAACTGTGTTTTCTGTTAAGGAGACTAATGGGCCGACAGACAGTTACGCAGCTATTTCACAAGTGGATCGATTGCAGTCAGAGCCTGAAAGTATCCGAAAATGGAGAGAAGAGCAAACAGAACGCTTGGAAGCCCTTGGTAAGGAATCCCTTTCTGTCTTCGGGTGTCTGTTTTCAGTGGAATAGTTGACCTTGACTCTGCTGTTACCCATTTTTAACTCGAATTAGCCGTAATGTCCTTGTCCAGTTTTGGGGAGGGTATCTTTCACAGTGAGAAGGTCACACCACCACCTACATGGAGATGCTTCATTACAAGCCCAGAGAGTCACAAGTGCATCCTCTCTTCTCTGGAAGGGCAGAGTGGTGCTGTGGAGAGTCTTGGAGTGAAAGACTGGGTTCCAGGCCGAACCATAACTCTACTAGTTGCGGGCACTTGGTTGCTCAAACCTTAGAGCCCGTTTCCTTCATCTGTGAAGTAAGATCAGTGTTACCAACCCCAAGGGTAGTCTGAGATGGCATATGTGAATGTGCTTCATAAACCTGAAGATGTTATATCCATGTGAGGGACTGCACAGTCCGTTGACAATTTGAAGGCTGAATTTAAGGTAATGCTTAAGAGGAAAATGTGAGGAATGTTAGGAAATATGTACAGTTGGGTCTTCTTACTTAACATCCCTGTGAGTTCTTACATTTTTATGGGTGAGGAAAAGGATCATAGGAAGAGTAAGTTTTTGAATCAGACAGCTGAAAGTGGTAGCGTCAGAATTCAGCTGGAGTCTGCCCTGCCTCCGGATCCATGCCCGTGTCAGCAGCACTGCACTCGGCTGACAGCATCGTGCGGGCGAAGCCCGAGGTCTGCAGTCAGCCTGGCCGCCGGTGACGGGCCTCTCCATGGAGCGCCGGCTGCTGGCCGAGATTACAGGAGACTTGGTATCTGTCCCTGGGTGTCGGAAAGGTGTGAT
This sequence comes from Dama dama, assembly GCF_033118175.1. NCBI lineage: Eukaryota > Metazoa > Chordata > Mammalia > Artiodactyla > Cervidae > Dama > Dama dama. Next base: position 66,846,912 of record NC_083709.1, read on the forward strand.
GGGGCAGGGGGCGTCAGCCGTGGAGTACTCTTCTCAACTGTTTATTAAAATTTCAAACACAGAGTAAAACGTGCCCCTCCCTTGAGGTTCAGTCGTGAACATTCTGCCGTATTGGGCTGTCTTTGTATAAATGAGGCATGTGTGTGTAGGTTTTTTGTTTGTTTTTATTTTCAGTATTTAAATATTTATTTGTCTGTGGCAGGTTTTAGTTGTGGCACGCAGGCATAGTTATCCTGCAGCATGTGGAATTTTCATTTCCCAACCAGGGATGGAACACACGTCTCCTGCATGGAAAGGTGGATTCTTAACCACTGGACCACCAGGGAAATCCTGTATATGTTTTATAGACGAATGTGAAAGTGAAGTGAAAGTCACTCAATTGTGTCTGACTCTGCAACCCATGGACTATACAGTCCATGGGATTCTCCAGGCTACAGTCCATGGGATTCTCCAGGCCAGAATACTGGAGTGGGTAGCTTTCCCTTCTCCAGGGGATCTTCCCAACCCAGGGATCAAACCCAGGTCTCCTGCATTGCAGGCGGATTCTTTACCAGCTGAGCCACAAGGGAAGCCCACTCACATGCCCACACATTATATGTGTGTTCTGAATATACACATAAGTTTTTTTCTGATCCATTCAGATATAGACACCAGATACTTTATGCATAAATAATTTTATTGTACATCTAGAAATAGCAATATGCATCTGTGACCACAGTGTCAGCATTATAATTCCTTCTTGAGAATGACTGAACTAGTGAAAACATGACTCAGATGGTGTAACTGGCACCTAGAAACAGGAAAGGACTTGACCCATATAATACAGCCAATTAGTGTCTCTGCAGCGTAATTTATGTGGCTTTCCAAACAGCGGGCACATTTAATCTCTCAGCATTATTCAATAGTAGTTTCTTTGATGATGTGAATGTTCTGTATCAGTGCTGTTCTGTATGGTAACCACTAGCTGCTTGTGACTACTATGACTGAGAAAGTGAATTTTAAATTTTATTTGATTTTAATAAATTTAAATAGCCACATGAAGCTAGTAGTCACTGTACTGGATAGTGTAGTTTTAAAAGGTGAAGATTGGTCTTCATGGTGCTGGCAGCCTTGCTCCTTGCTATTCTTCAAGTATCTCTTCTGAGTAGACTTTGAGGCAAGACTGACTTAGCAACTGTTATTGCTACTGGAATCTTTTTCGTGTTGCAGAACTCAGATATATCTTTTCTCTTTCCCCAGAGTTTAGCAAAGTTGACTTGTACATGGAGAAGAGTACACTTTGGTGTGTGGGAAAATTTGATTTTCTTTTTCAGTTAACAGTTTGGGCTCTTTGGGAATATTCCACAAAGTGTTGTTTTCTTAAGATGCCTTCCTGAGGGAAGTCAAATATTTGGCCTCATATTCCAATGGAATCGAATTAAGTTGGTCCATGAATTAGGTGTTTCTGCAGTTTCACCTTTTCCCTTGCAAGAACTGTGAGAAAGTACAAGATGCTAAAAATAGATAAGCAGTATCCATGGTTTTCAGCTTAGCTGTGGGAAGTGTTTTCCAGTAATAAATATCCTGTGAACAGTAATGAGCATGGCCAGAGAAGACAGCTGTCAGTGAACCCTGCTCCACCTTCTCCCTCCCAGATGGAAAGAGGTGGTATTACAGCTTGGATCTTTGTTCCATCAAGCTAAGCATTTAAGAATTCTAAATTCTTATTGCCAGTGTCACTTCTTAAATCTATAAAAGCAAGAAGATTGTTTATAGACAATATTTTATGCATTAACCATAATCTGTGCAAATGGACAGTTTTTGACTACTTTTTCAGAGATAAATTTCCGTATTTTGATTTTAAGATATATAACCTTTAAAAAAAAAAAAATCATTAGATGACACAAAGGGAAAATACTCCCCAATCCAAAAATAATTTTTTGGAAATAATTTCACAACTCCTGAAAAGGAGACCTTGTATTTTAAATTTTTTTCATTTTCATGTCCACAGGGTGCCATTGACCCACAGCATCTCTCCCTGCATCACAGCACCCTCCACTCCACATACACTTAATGCCATGGACAAACACACATCAGAAGTTTACTGGTATACTTATCAGTGGAAAATTTTGAGTGAAATAATTCTCTTGAGCATTAGGTTGGTCACCTTCTGATAAGTTAGGAAACAGTAAAAGTTCTTTATAATAGGAAACTTTGGGGGATTTTTTTAGCTGCTACAAGGCTATTTCTAGTAGTTACAGACAGTGTTCTGCCAGTTGTTACTGCAAGACCTTTCTTGAAAAGACCCTAAAATTGCTCTGAAAGCATCATTTCTTCCTTCAAGAAGTTGTTTGCTTTCTGCTCTCCTCAAGGACACCCATTACATTTTGGGCTCTGACTCCACTGTCCAGACTCTAGTCTGGATCCCTGGTGCCCATCTGCTGGTCACAGTTGTGACTATTGTTGGGTCTGCCTCCTGTTCATCCCTCCCTTTGGAGACAGCACAATGAAGTAAGAACGTGTGAGCTTTAGAGTCAAATCTTGGTATGAATCTTGGTTTGGCCACTTACTACTTTTGGGATAGTTCCTCAGACTTGCTGACCTGTAGTTTTTCTCACTGCTGAATATGGGACTAGTTTGCTTTCTTGGGATTGTTGTAAAATTAAATGAGATGTGTACGAAATAACCTGCCAGAGAGGACATCCTTGAGAATGTGCTTAAAGTGAAGTATTAGGATGACTTCAGGTGTCAACTGTGGCAGTAGGATGACCTGTACTTCTTTCTCTCTCCCATTTACTGACGTGTGTCTTTAGCTCAGTGTCTTAGGGAAACTCACATTTAGTTCTGAGAAGCTTCATGGCTGAGAATCCAGTGTGGCAGGCCTAGGTGTGCTTTTGCTCTCTCTCATCTAGAACATTTTGGAAAAGTATTAATCACGATCCCTCACCTCACCCTACAGTTCTCCCCATTGGGAGTTTTTCTCTTTTACTTCTGTCCTAGCTCTGCCACAAACTCACTCTGCAGTCTAAGCAGGAGTAGATATTTTGTGGTCCCCTCAGTTCCATCTATATTCTGCTCTTGCCTGGTCCTGGAATCATCTGTACCTCTAGCAGTTTTTCTAATACTGCCCTGCTCCGTAAATGTGCATCTGGTGAAGAGGGTGCTGCCTTCTGTTCACGAAACCATTAATTATCCAACTTGGGGTGGAATATAGTTTGTGAGGAGATTTTATTAGAACATCATGTAATACGAATTATCCAATTCGTATTCGCTAATTGCCAGAGTCCACACTGACCTGGCAGCATTCTTAAAGAATCATCTGTAGTTGCTTCTTACCAGTTGGTGTCTCAAAAGCCTTTTTAAAAATTAAGTCAGTATCTCCACCTCTTTCTACTCAAACCCCCAAACTCGTGATCCACTAAGGTGTAGGTGGACTGGGATAAATTGTGCTGAAACACCTTGCTTGAGTAGAATTGCTGATACAGAGAGCTGGACATACAAATGAGGAAAACAGAATTTTATCTTTATTCCCTACTGTTCACCTTCTAACGTACACCGCACACAGCATGAGGCTAATAAGCCCCAAATGAATGACGTGAACTTCAATTTGCATTTTGTTTCATTTGTGTTGTCTGTCTTTTCCTTCCCTTAAAGATGCCAATTCTCGGAAGCAGGAAGCGGAGTGGAAAGAAAAAGCAATAAAGGAGCTGGACGAGTGGTACGCACGGCAGGACGAGCAGCTCCAGAAGACAAAAGCCAACAACAGGTCAGTCTGCGCCGCGTCTTGTACAGTCAGGTCCGTCTCCACCAGCCGGCGTAGGTTCTCAGCCGCCGCCTCTTCTAGTGGGAAATGTGTTTGCAGGTTTAAAAACTATATGTGAAAATTGTAAGTCTTTCGGGTCTTTACAACAGTAACTCAGCCAGTTTTTTCACCACCCTAGTTGCAGTGAGTCTAGCTCTGAGGTGAGAGTTTGGTTAGTCTGCACCGCCTGTAATGGTATGATTCCACAGAAGGCAGCATCATCTCATGGATCAAGTCCATGTCTAAAAACCTAACCCTGAAATGAAAGGCCGCTTTGACCACTACTCCAGGATCTCAGTACTTGAGATGATTACAGACTCCGTCATGTCGTCTCCCCTGAATAGAGCTTAGATCTCTGAGGGCTGCTCCCCAAAGGGCCCAGTCCTGGGGAAGTGTGTTCTGTCATCAGGTGGCCAAGATGTTCCCACACAGTGACTTTAGGATGAAGCGTTCTCTGGGTGCGTATCTTCTGTGTCTAAGAAAATCTTGAGGTGACTTTTTAAAAAGGCTCTTTTCTGAATTTCCACACTCACTGAAGGTTGAGTAGTTGCAGGGAGTAAACACAGCCACTCTCCTGTGACCTCCCCAGAAGCTGTGGTCTTAAATGCTCTGAGCTGGGGGTGCACTTGGAAGCAGCTCAGAGAGAGAGGCAGGGGCAGCGCTGTTTGCCTGGGTGCAGGCGGTGGGCTTGCTTCCCCGGCCAGGCCTGGAGCCGGCTGTCAGTTCATAGTCACTGCGCTCACTTCAGTGCAGAGGGAGAGCAGATTCGGCCTGGGGCTGTCTGTACCTTTCGTGGGAAAGAACCTTTGTGCCCTTGTCTCTGGTAGCTCTTAGGTGGAGATCTTGCAGACAGGAGGGAGCTGACCTCTCCCAGACAGTTTCCACCGCGGCGGTGGCCGGCGTGCGGCAGCCCTCACCGCCTGTCCCCGTGGGCCATCCTTGGTTCTGTCACTCCCTTGGGCGCCAGGCTTGAGCCTCGGTCCTGGCCGCCTTCCTGTGGGGCATGGACTCTGCAGGCGAGGTATCAGGTTCCCCTTGAAGTTCTCTTGCAAATACGGTGGGGCTGCTCTCTGGTTGGAGTCGAGTTGCTAAGAGTAGCAGTAACAGGGGCTGCTGCTGAGAGATTGTGGTTAGTTTGAAGCTGATGGGCCCAGGTTCCTTTATCATGGGCTCATTCAAGATTACTTCCCCCAGGTGCAGGTTCAGATTCTGAAGAAAGAAGGGTGGGTGCTTTGCTCAGACACCGTTCGAGGCCCCATGCACCCTAGCGAGTTGCCTGAGGCTGGGTCTGCTCTAAGTGCTTGGGAAAACCTGGCTGACCCTCCATGTTCAGGGTCCCTTTCTGCCTTGCCCAAGGATTGCTGCCCTCAGGCCCTCTGTCCAGGTGGGAGGGTGCCTGAGTTGGCGTGTGTGGTTTCCCTTTGTTCTGGCTGTGCTGTCCTGTTACCAGCAGCTCCTTCATCCCAAGCTGGCTGCAGAGGAGTAGAAGCCTGACACTCTTGTGTCTCAGTCCTTCATTAAACCTTTCTCTCTCCCAGTAGAGGCAAACACAAGCTGAAGTTGATGAGGTTAGGCCTTTGTGTAAACTGAATGGATTGGGGGTTTACAAGCTGGCCTGCCTTCCCTTTCCCGCCCACTCCTTGTGCCCACAAACCACTCTGCTTTTCTCCTGACTCACTTGGGAGTTACAATCAGGCTGTTCTTTTTGCTTTCTTTAAATTTCCACAAAGCACCTCCTATGTATAAACCAAAATGAGAGTAAAGGAAGAGTCTGTGTGAGTTTAAAAATAAATTACTAGAATTTCTCTTCAAATAAATGTGTGAGCTTAGGTTAATGACCAGTCGTGACTGTCCTTAAAAACCTCCCTCCCACTCCTCTGCCCCAAATTCGCCAGGCAAAGGACAGGGTAAGACTCCTTGCGGGAGGTTCCCTGTCCACCCTTGCTGGGCGAGGGGGGCCGGCCAGTCCAGGGATTGAGCCTGCCCCCTGCCCTGTAAACGACTCCACCCCGCTCACCGCCCTCCCTCCTCGCCCCAGAGGTCCCATTCTGACCCGTTCCAATGTGAGAGTTCAGGAGGGATGAGGTGCTGGCTTCTGGGCTGTACATCGTCAAAGCGGTCAAGTCTGGTAGGAACTGAGTGGACAGTCAGCCGTGTTCAGGGACCCACAGTTCACTGGGGCCGGAGCCAGGACCCTTGTCTGCAGGTCTCTCATTCCTTGCCTCCAGCTGCTTTTTCCTTCAAGGTGCCATTTTGAGATGACTGTGTGTCCCCAGAATATAGAAAATTGGTCCCAGCCAGTCGAGGTGGGGAAGCAGTAGTTGGATAATCCAAGAGTAAGCCGGCTGTGGGCCCTCGCGTGCCTGCTGTCGGGCAGCACTGGTGCCCAGGGATGTCTCCTGAGGCTGGCAGGAAGGGGCGTGGCTTCCCGAGCGGGGACCGGCTGGGGAGCAGCAGTAACTACAGGGGAGAGACAGGCCGCCTCGGGTGTGAGCTCTGCTGCCCCCGTTGCCACTTTCTGCCGGACAGGTTTGCTTCATCACAAGACCTCCCTTCCTACCACGTCATCTGTAAAAGGCGGGGAAACATTCAGTGTCCCTAGGTTGTTTGGGGTTGAGGATAGAACGGACCCAACGCCTTGTCAGAGGGCTCAGCCCCTCAGCGGATACTTAGGAGATGCTCGCGTTGCTGGGGTAAGGCCTGGGGGTGAGGTTGACAGCACTGTCTGGAGAAGCCTGTGGGGAAGGCCAGCAGGGAGCCTTACCTGCAGTTTCAGTGCTCGAACCTTCGCTGGGTTAGGATGGAGCCTTGGGAGCAGCTCCCCAGAGCACTTGTGCCTCTACTGTGGATTTGAGATGTTTCTCCTTCTCAATGTTCTCTCTTTTTTCCTGCCTGCTTGCCTGCCTTTTGGACCTCTTGCTGTCTAGGGTGGCAGATGAAGCTTTCTACAAACAACCCTTCGCTGACGTGATTGGTTATGTGTATGTTGCAAAACTAATTCCTTTTCTTGTTTTAATTCCTACTTTTTGTTTAGAGTTAATGCTCCTTTTATGTCACAAGTTGCTTTGCTTTTTAAATTATTTCAGATTGGCACTGTGGGGGCTGCCTAAGAGTTGATAAGCTGGGGGTATGTTCCATTATCACAGAATCACAACTCTCTGCAACTCTGGTTGCCATTTTTCATTTTGGGGTTTTGGAGGGAAGGAAGCTAACACTTAAAATGTGGGTCATTTGTGATCTCACCTGGGAAGGTTTGGGGATTGGGAACTGGGGACTCTGACCTCTTATTGCTGTCACCCTGCCCCAGGTGGGAACAGGAGGAGGAGGGGAAAGTCCTGGGTTAGGAGCCAGTGTGGGCAGCATTTTCCACACTCGCTTCCTTTGAAGAACATGGGGTTGGTTGCCTCTCCCTCTGGGCAGAAGAGTCAGAGCAGAGGGGGCTGTCTCCTCTAGGGTCTGCAGTTGTTTCTCTGTGGCCTCATATCAGAAAGAGTTGTTTAGTTGCCAGCTTCTGATGTCCTGTCCCCCACATAGAGAGACAGAGACCCCCAGCTTTGAGGTCAAGATAGCCAGATAGCCAAAGCTGTCTGATACAGGCCATGGTGGCTTTTACCCCCAAAGAAAACTGCATCTTCTCTGGGAGAGTTTGTTTTTAAGAATTCCTGTTATCAAAGCAGTGTTGCTCAATTGTGTGTTTCCTCCTTTTAGGACTAGCCTACTAGCTTTTGACATGAGGGAGGTGAGGGTGGAATGGAGGAAGAGAAGAACTTGTGGGAAGGGTAGGCCACAGGCTGAGGTCTGTAGAGCCTCTTAGGGCCTCGACCTTGAGCGTGTCAACCAGTTAGGAGGTAGAGTTGCGTTTCCTGGGCCCCTGGGTGCGTTTGCAATGAGACTTGTGAAATGCTGGACTTACAGGTGGAGTTGGGTTTGCTTTGCACATTCTCTCTGGAGTAGAGATGGAGACTAGAAAGGTCGAGTCTGGGTTTGCTGGGCAGCAGGGTGGCCCAGCAAAGCCAGCTGCACGTCCCTCAGAGTACAGAGTGGCAAGGGCGTGTCTAGCTTACTGACCATCTGCATTGAGCTCATTCTCATTTTCTGTATCTGACCTAAAGTTTTTCTCGTTTTTCTTCTCTTCACCTTTAAGCACAAACATAAACCATCCTTGCTACAGCCTAGAACAGTTAAGTAAACCTTCCTCACTGCCCCTGTGTGTGCCATGAAGTCGAGTGTTGTAGTGGCTCTGGGCTTCAGCGGTGTTTGCCACGGCCATCCCTGTGAGAGTGCCACCCTTCTGTCCCCACAGACCAGTCATCTCCATCGCTTTCGCTTTGCCCGTGATGCCTGTTGGAGTAGATGAAATAGTGTGTCTTCCCTCCTTTTACCACTGTCCTTTTAGGCTGTAGCTCCTACCAGTTAGTTCCCAGCTGGGGATGGGCTGACCTTGGTGTGAACGAATGTTGGAAGAGCATCCTACCAAAAAGCAACTCACACTGACCGGCTCTCAGCCGCTGGGTGCCCACCCCTGCCAGAGTGTCCCGAGAGGCCCACGGCACCTGGCTGGAGGGAAAACGGCAAAAGTTTTGGCTGGCCTGGAGAATGTCCTGACAGACCCTCCTAGAATGGCTTTAGTCTCTAGTGCCTGCTAGCATGGGCGCTTGGTCTTGAATTCCTTTTTGATCTGCCCTGTTTCTCTCCAGCCTTTGGAGTAAATCCAGAGGCTATTGTGCAGAGTGACCTGTGGGCTTCTTTTGAAGTCTCTAAATTTACTTGAAATTCAGTACAGGCCAACATAAACCGCTGTTCAAGTTCTTGGCCAGCCTGCTGCTTTGCCTTTGCTAACGAAGGCAGTGAGTAGCTGGCTAAGGACTTGCTTTAATTCTCTGTGTCAACAGACAGGGAGAGAGCCCTGAACCAAACACCTGTATTCCAACATTTTACACAGCAGTCCGGGCACCCTGTGCCTAGGAAAGCTGGCCATGTGTCTGCTCCTGAGTTTGACCTGGGCCAGGGCTGTTAGTCTTTGGAAAATCAGAATGCTTTTAGGTCAGGCATACAGAGGCTGTGTTTCCATAACAAGGTAGCCACCAGGTAGCTCACGTGGGGAGTCTGCGTTAAATCAGCCTCTTTTGTTGTTGCTTCCAGGGCAGCAGAAGAAGCCTTTGTAAATGACATTGAGGAGTCGTCCCCAGGCACTGAGTGGGAACGGGTGGCCCGGCTGTGTGACTTTAACCCCAAGTCCAGCAAGCAGGCCAAAGACGTCTCCCGCATGCGTTCTGTCCTCATCTCCCTCAAGCAGGCCCCCCTGGTGCACTGAAGAGCCTCCCTGCGGAAACACTACATCTGCAGCGTCTTAATCCTACTCAGTGAAGCTCTTCACGGTAACTGGATTAATTATGTTGAGTTCTTTTGGACCAAACCTTTTGTCTTTAGAGTTGATCATTGTTTGTGATTGCATGTTTCCTTCAACTGTTCTCCCTGGCATTCAAGGAGGAGGGGAGGTGGCGGCAGAGGAAGGGAGGGAGGCCTCCCAGCGGCAGCCTCAACCTATGCTTTTGTGCATTATTCTGAGAATAAATTTCTGTTCCAAGAAATAAACATGAAGTTTCATTATTGATCTCAGGGTGTGCTGCAGTTGGGAGTGAGGTCAGTGAGGGATTTCCCTTTATCCTTTCTGGGGCTCAGGAGGCACAGCCATTGGGTGCCCACCCTGCCTTGAACTAAAACAGCTCTGAGTCTCTACTGTCTGTAGTAGGAGTCTGTGGACATTTCCATTTGAAAGGGGAGCTGGTTGGCTAAAGGTTAACCTCTCACTGCCCACTGAAGACAGAGCTGTGAGTCCCTTCACCACCCTGGACGTCTCCCCGGTGGCTCTTGTCAGTCACTATCCCTGACTGCAGGAGCCTGGGTAGTGTATTTCCGCAGGGTTCTCCCTGGGCAATAGAAACTAGTGAGACACTTGCTTCTTTGGATTCAGCCCGTAGACCGGAGTCAGGATGGCATGAGCATGTCTGGCCCTATTTCTCTGAATCCCTGTAGCACACACTGAGGTCTGTGCCATTCCTAGCACTTTGCTCATACTCCTGTTGTCAGATCCTTCATCTAGACTTTGCTGGCCAGTACAGTAGCTACAGTGGCTATTTAAATCAGTCAGAATTAAAAATACAATTCTAGCCCAAGCTCCTTTTCATATGCGCTGTGGCCACATGTAGTTAGGATGCATTTGGATTGCACAGGGCAGACTATGGAACATTTACATCATCACAGAACATCCTGGACCACACTGATCCACATAACAGGTACCTGTAGGAGACTGTACTCCATTTCAGGCATCAACACATTCACTACTTGCTCTCAGAACCTGTCACATTATAGGTGATGGATTGAGTGACTAATAAAACCGTATTTCAGAAATCCGCTAGAGTTACCTGATACTAGTTTCAGGATGCAGACTGATTTAAACACCTGTAATGCCACACTCAGGAGGTGGGTGAGCAGGGTTAGGTCTTGCCATTGCCAAGAAAGAAAGTCCACCGTCTCTTCTGTGGTAATTATGTCTGAAAGGGACAGGAATGTTTACTTTTTTGCCTATCTTCCCCTTGCCAAGCTACTTCGTTGGGCATTCCTTGGTCTGGGCTGCATTTCTGGTCTTATTGCTCTTCCTCCCCTTCAGCCACCTGAGATGGCAGTCAAGCAGTTGCTTGCTGCTGTTCGCCGACCATTTGTTGCTTCTAGGCCTTGCTAACGTCATTGAAAAGATCATAATCGGGTTTAAGAACTAGCTCAAAGGCCACTTACGTGATGCCTTTCCTTTCCCCTGAGCTCCCATGACCCTCTCTGCGTGGGACAGCTTACCTTTTGATAATGTCTTGATGGTGTCATCTGGCTTGGTTTTGCATCTCACATAGGATGGGTGTGTTGAAGGTAGATACGGCAAGTCTGACTTTGTCCAAATGAGGGGTGACTGCATCATATGACAGAAATAATGCTATGTGTTTCCAGGCTAGGTTGTAAAGGGCGACAGTTTACGGCTGGTTTGTTGGAACAAACAAGCTGATATTCCTTGAGCTGCCATGTAAAAATCTCTACCACCCTGAGGCCGCCATGCTATGAGGAAGCCCAAACCAGCCTACGTGGAGAGACCCTGAAACTGCAAGCAAAGAGAGACGCATGGCCAGCCCTATTCCAGCCCCAGCCACTGCCTAACTGCAAGCGCATCAGATGCCCTGAGTCAGAATTGCCAGGTAGAGCCTTTCCAAAATTCCTGACCCACAGAAACCATGAGAGAAAATGATGACTGTTTAAGCCTCTTAAGTTTTGAGGTGGTTTGTTCCACAGCAGTGGTAACTGAATTGTCTCTAATGCCTGCATTACCCACATGGGGCTTCATAAAAAGGAAGGAGTTGGTCCAAGAACTCACTGAATGCTCAGCGTTTAGTTTCTGCACTTGAGCAAGAAAAAATAAAAAACACCCACATTGGAAAGGAAGAAATAAAACTGCCACTATTTGCAGATGACATGACTTTATATACAAAAAACTCTTAAAAACTCCACCAAAAAACTGTTATTAATAACAACTAATAAATGAATTAAGTTGTAGGGTATAAAAACAATTACAGAAATTTGTTGCATTTCTATATACTAATAATAAATTGTCAGGAGTAGAAATTAAAACAGTCCCATTTACAACTGCATCAAAAAATAAAATACCCAGGAATAAATATAACCAACACTAAAAACTAGCAGACACCAATGAAAGAAATTTAAACAGACTTCATGCTCATGGACTGGAAGAATTAATACTGTTTAAATGTCCATACTACACAAAGCAATCTATGTGTTCAATGTAGCCTATCAAAATTCCAATGGCATTTTGTTCACAAGGATAAAATAGTCCTAAAATTTGTATGGAAATACAAAAGACCTGAATAGCCACAGCAATCTTGAGAAAGAACAAAGCTGATAGCATCACTCTCCCTGATTTCAAATCATATTACAAAGCTATAGTAATGAAAACAGTAATTGGCATAAAAACAGACACATGGATCAATGAAAAATAAATAAAGAATAAATAAACTCACACATATATGGTCAGGTAGCAGGACTACATCAAGCAAAAAAGCTTCTGCACAGCAAAATGAAAACTATCAACAAAAAGCTTACTGAAAGGGTGACAATATTTACAGATCACATAGACAGGAAGGGGTTCATATCCAAAATATATGAAGAACTCACACTGAAAAGCATAAAAACAATTTAAAAATGAGCAGAGGATTTGAATAGACATTTATCCAAAGAAGAGATACAGCTGGCCAATGGGTAAATGAAAAAGGTGCTCAATATCACTAATCATGAAAATGAAAACCACGAGATACCACCTCACATTTCTTAGGATGGCTCTTGTCAAAAAGACAAGAAGTAACAGGTGTTGGAGAGGAGGAGAAAGGGAGCCCTGTGCACTGTTGGTGAGGATGTAAACTGGTGCAGCCACTATGGAAGACAGTATGGAGGGTCCTCAAAAAATTGAAAATGAACTCCCATACGATCTAGCAATTCCAATTCTGGGTATTTATCTAAAGAAAACAGAAACACTTAACTCTAAGAGGCATATGCAGTCTTACTTACATAGTCAAGGTAATGGGAACAACCTAAGTGTCCATCAACAAATGAGTGGATAAAATGTGGTGTAAATATATATGATAGAATAGTATTCAGCCATTAAAAAAAAAAAGAAAGAAATCTTCCCCTTTGTGAAGCATGGATAGACCTTGAGGGCATTATACTAAATTAAGTAAAACATCAAACCAAGAAAGACAAATACCATATGATCTAAGTGCTATGTGGAATCTAAAAAAAAATTAAACCCAGCTCACAGAGAACAAATTGGTGGTTGCCACAGATAGGGCTGGGAGGTGGGGAGTGGGTGTAGAGGGTTAAAAGCTACAAACTTCCAGTTACAAAATAAGTTACAGGGATGTAATATACAGCGTGGCAACTATAGTTGATAATACCATAAGGCATATTTGAAAGTTGCTACTAAATTCAATCTGAAAAGTCCTCATCACAAGGAAAAAAACTCTTTTAACTATGGATTGTGATGATGTTAGCTAAACAGTGTGGTGATCATTTTGCAATATATATATTTTTTAAGTTATGTAACAATGCTTTCTATTAACAAGGTTTTTTGGGGGGAGATTGTTAAGTCAATATTAAATGCCTTAAAGAAGTTATATGACCTTCAAATAGTAAGGAGTATAACAAATCTCTTTGGGAGGGAAATGTTTTTAGCTAATAAGCTAATTAAGAACAAAACAAAATAGAAAAATGTCAGGATTTCCACAAGGAAATAATTTATTTTTTCTTTAGAATTTGGCTCAGAACAGTAACATAAAAATATTTACATTAAAATAAATTAAAATGATCATTTTAGCTTGTCGTAATAATTATGTTGGAATATATTAGCTTTTCCATGAATTTAAAAACTGAGATCTGGTTTTATAGATTCAGTACCATTCTTCCAAATATTTGGTATAACTTGATAGCAGTGCAACTGTCTGGTATATACAGTGGTTGTAGATTTCACCAAGGAACAACGGATGCCCCTTCACAGTACACTGACTGGCCCCAGACACTGGTGGTCAAGCCATCAAGCTTCCTTCCCAGGAATCAACGTGGAATGTTTCAACCAGGACCTGGAGATTATTTCAGAGCTGACACAGTTCTAGGAATCAGCCAACCTCTTTTCACATTAACCCACCAGGAAGGAAGGAATTCAAATACAATAATCTTGATTCCTTCATATGTGAACAAGTGAAATATGTTGTAGAAACCTTCAAGTTTTCCTAAAATAATAAATCTTAAAAACATATGCTAATTTTTAGATTGTCTAAAAGTACCCATAAAAACCTGTCACTAGACGAAATACTATATTGGCAAAATTTCCACAGCATACAAGAATATTTTATTAAATTCACCACTGAGAGTGTCAAGGATAAAGCAATTCATTTGCTACTGAGATACTATGAAAGCTTTCGGTAGCCTGGAATAAATCAGAATATATTTGCACTTTGGAAGATTTTGATATGAATAGAGCTTGTGTAGCTTAGCAGAAAAAGCACAGAGGGACCCGCCTCAAACCTTATCTTTAAGACTCATTAGCCACGTGGCTCTAGGCACACCACTTAAGACTTAGTTTGGGGTTCTATAAAATGGGAATTAAAACACCTACCTTACTGGTTGTGAGAATTTAGAATAATGTATATGAAGCACCAAGTTCAGAGCCTGGCACACAGTAGGCACTTAATAAGTGGTGGCTATTAGTATTTCTTCCAGGTTGAAATTGATAGCAAGAACCTTGGCCTCTGTATCTTGACACCAGTACAGGCATGGAATCGTTATTTAGCCAGAATCCAGATTCACAGATGTGGGCTCTGGGCAAAAGTGAAGTCGCTCAGTCGTGTCTGACTCTTTGTGACCCCACGGACCGTAGCCTACCAGGCTCCTCCGTCCATGGGATTTTCCAGGCAAGAATACTGGAGTGGGTTGCCATTTCCTTCTCCAGGAGATCTTCCTGACCCAGGGACTGAACCCAGGTCTCCCGCCTTGTAGGCAGACCGTAAGTCTGAGCCTCCAGGGCTCTAGGTATATGACGCACAACAGACCCTGCCTTTATCAGTACTCCAGCCATATTCAACACCATGTGAAAAGCTGCTGAAGAGAGACGCCTGTTCTCAGCAACAAAGATCCTTCTGGGGTGGTTAATCTCCTTTCAGAGGCTAAGTCCTAGTGGCTTCTCAGCAGTCCTTAAGAAGATAAGGACAAGGTCCCTTAAGGCCACTGTAATTCAGACCCCAATCTACAGTTGCTCAAGATTCTGAGAGAGTAATAGCAAACGACATCTTTCAGCAAGTGACGTACGGCAGTGAGAGATACGCCTGATATCTTGATTGTGGCCATGATTTCATATAGATGTCAAAACTTACCGAATTGTGCACTTAAAAAAATACCTCAATAAAACTGCTTTTTAAGAGTTTACTTAAGCCTTTTGTGGTGGGATTTCTTTCCATTCCCTGACTGGATCCCTTTCTGTGTTCTGAATTTAGGGTCAGAGGAGGAAGGATTAATAACTCAAAACTCCAGTATCAAGGTGCCGCCCCAAGCAAGGCCTGCAGGTCTGAGTGGTACATCTAGTGAACGGAGTCCTAAGGCACCCTTGGCTACTCCTGTAGCTCCTTCTGGCACAGAAGAGTGTGACAAGGTTTGAGCTGAAATAACCCCAGGAGGAGCAGCATCTACAAAATCAGGTTGGGAAAAGTGACTTTGGAGGAGGAGACTAAAAGCAAACACTTCTCTGCCGTAGTCACCTGCCAGATTGCCTAGTAAGAAATGCTCATCTAGGAGACAACCTGGCTCCACCAAGGAGCTCTCGCATCTCTGTCCTTGTGCACTCCTGGGAGGCCTAGTAGATCCTGCGCGTCGTGTAGTCCAGAACCATGCTGGCGGCGCCGAGCAGAGCAGGTTCCACCAAATCTGAAACCACCACGTCCACGTCCTGAACCGAGGACAAGGCCTGCTGGCGGATGACGTCTTTGACAGTGTGGATGTAGTGACTGGCTAGGACTCCAGAGAGGATCACAAGGGAAGGATTCATAGTGTGGAGGATGTTCACAACCCCAAGACCTAAAGCTGTTCCAGCTACAGGAAAACAAAAATTAAAATAAGTTTTTGGGAGAGAGCCCAATCCAAAGTCAAAGAGGAATGTGAAAAGGGCACTAGCCAGGAATAGTTCACCTACACGGCCTCATGGGAAGCAGCGCTTTTACAGCTGTTTATGGACTTTGCTGGTGATCTAGTGGTTAAGAATCCGCCTGCCGGTGCAGGGGACACAATTACGATCCCTGATCTGGGAAAATCCCACATGCCACAGGGCAACTAGGCCCATGTGCCACAACAGCTGAGGCTGCGCTGCAGAGCCCATAAGCCGCAGCTGCTAAGCCCATGCATTGCAACTGCCGAAGCCTGTGTGCCCTGCAGCCCGCACTGCCCACCAAGAGAGGCCACTGCAATCAAAAGCCTGCACGCTGCAACTCAAGAGAGCCTGAGCCGCAGCGAAGACCCAGCAGAGACACAAGGGGAGAGGGAGACAGTGCTGCAGACGGCCCAGTCAGGGGACGGGCAGGGGGCCCACACAGACCGTTCTCCAAAGATGACACGCAGACGGCAGCGAGCACATGAAACAGTGCCCAACATCGCTCATCACTGCAGAATGCAGATCAAAGCCACAATGAGGCGTCACCTCACACCAGTCAGAATGACCATTATCAGAAAGTCTGCAAACAGTAAATGCTGGAGAGGGTGTGGAAAAAAGGAAATCTTCTTGCACTATTGGTGGGAATATAAACTGATAGAACCACTACAGAGAATAGTAAGGAAGGTCTTTTAAAAACTAAACATGGAGAACAGTAGAAGTTCCTTAAAAAACTGAAGATAAAACCACCACGTGACCCAGTAATCCCGCTACTGGGCACGTACCCTGAGAAAACCATAATCGAGAAGACAAATGGACCCCAGTGTTCATTACAGCACTGTTGACAACAGCCAGGACAGGGGAGCAACGTAGACGTCCATCAGCGGACGAATGGATAAAGGCACTGCGGTACATAAATATAGCAGAATATTACTCAGCCATAAAAAGGAACAAAATTGAGCCAGTTGTAGTGATGTGGATGAACCTAGAGTCTGTCACAGAGTGAGGTCAGAAAGAAAAATATCATAGATTAACGCATACATATGGAATCGAGAAAAATGGTACTGATGAACCTGCTTGCAGGGCAAGATGCAGACACAAAATGGATCTGTGGACACGAGGGGTGGGGAGGGGAGAAGTGGGACGCATTGACATGTATACACCACCACGTGTGAAATAGCTGGTGGGAAGCTCAGCTCCTGCTTTCTGATGACCTAGAGGAGAAGGATGGGGGGAGTGGGAGGGAGGGGAGATACATATATACACACTTAGAGCTGATTTACACTGCTGTACAGCAGGAAATAATGCAACACTGTAAAGCATTTATACTCCAATTAAAAAATAAAAAGGCAATGCTACCAAATACCTTGAATGCAATTCCTTGTTGTCTCAGTAAGCAGAAAAATTACCTCTGGACAGACACGACAGAACACTGATCCTGAGGCCGGCTGGGCACCTGCGGGCGCTCCAGGCTCCCCCCAGGCAGAGCTGCCCAGGGCCGTGTGCTCACCTGTTCTTAAGATGCTCTGGGCCTTCGCGTTGCCCAGTTTTGCAGCCTGGATGAGATGGAGTGCGCCCACAGCCTCATCTTTTGGCACAGACATCCCTTCCACCAAGAGCTGGTCTTCTGTTTGGGCAGAGGCGAGAAGGAGCAGCAGTCATTCACGAGCTGCGGCAGCCCCGTGGGAAGGCCACACTTACAACTGTGTCTGTGGGCAGCAGGCCCCCAAGTGGGAAGATGATCATCTTTTTTCACACTTGCAAAGCTTTCCGATCATCATAAATATACTACATCTACCAAAGAGGCCTTTGCTGCCTGGTTATACATCATCCAAAATTTCTCTAACTAGAAAATCCTCCCTCGCTTCTCCATTCTGTATTAAACAGTCGTGAAGTGTTTTTTCCTCCAAATTACGAGAACTCCTCTGCATTCATCCCCTTCCTTGTCTAGCTGAGATGCCAGGCCGCTGCCAGTGCCCCACAGCAGGAGGGCCCAGCGCCTCAGAAGCTGACAGGCCTGGGTTCAGCTGTCAGCTCCGCCGGCGCCGGCTGTGCCACCTTGC
This sequence comes from Dama dama, assembly GCF_033118175.1. Taxonomy (NCBI): domain Eukaryota; kingdom Metazoa; phylum Chordata; class Mammalia; order Artiodactyla; family Cervidae; genus Dama; species Dama dama. The sequence continues at coordinate 66,864,499 of NC_083709.1, forward strand.
CCACATGCGTCACCTCCACACATTTCTCTTCTAAGACTAGGGTGACAAGGCCTACCCTCGCAGGATTCCAGCTGCTGGCCAGAGGAAATGCTAAATGAATGTCTATATCTCTGTTGTTATCTACCCCGACGCTGCCAAGTCACCAACCTAGATCACTCTCCCTCCTCATCGGCTGTTGCTCCGTCTCTGATGGGAGAAAATCCCAACCAAGCAGACGGTTATCTAGACAAAAGCTGGGGGCTTCCTATCTTCAGGGGCCCTCACAGCTGCCCTGCCCACCCTGCCATTCCCCTTCATAGCCCTTCTCAGCCTTCATCTCCTCAGACTGTCCATCCCTGCCCCCACTACCGGTACCTCTGACCTTAGACAGAGGACACCTCCAGGCAGGAGCTCCCTTACTCTCCTGCCCCTGCCTGTGAACAGGGCTGTGTTCTCACACCCTGGCTCCTCTCCTCACACCCTCCACTTGGGCTTTGCAGCTCACTGCCCCCTGCCTCCCCAGGGGCCTTGTAAGGGCTCCCCCATTGATCCTCCCCTGTGTTCTCAAGGCTCACTTCTGCTCCCACTGTCTCCTTGCGCCCTCGCTGTCTCCTTTCCACCCATGCGAGCACCCAGATTCCTTGCCCTCGAGGCATCCTTCCCTCCTTTTCAGGGTAGTCCGTTTTCTGCTCCCACTGCCTGACCAAACTTCTTTAAGATAAGCATTTATCCCCATGAGGGCAAAAACTGATTCTTGGGGGCAAAAAACTCTTTTTTTTTTTTTTTTTTTTAAACTTCTCTTTTTATACAGAGAGTACATAAACAAACAACGTATCTGCGGTATTCGAGTTTCCTGGGGTGGAATGATCAGGAAAAAGTGTCCAAGCACTTAGACTTCTTAGGGGGGGTGGTGATACAAATGAGGTGGAAAATCACAGTTTTCAGGGCTCCAAATGGTGCCCGTCCTCAGGGTCAAACCAGTGAACTTTCCGGTTTCCCTGTCGTCAGCACTTGACACTGCCCACCGCTCTCTCCCTTTTGGTTCCTGTGGCTTGACCCTCTCCTGGTTTTCCTCGCTGCCTACAAGTACTGACGTTTCGCTGGATTCCACCCTCAGTTCATCTCACTCCAGGTCTCACTCACAGGCTTAAGAACCACCTCAATGCCAAGGACTCCAAGTCCAGCCCCATCACCTCTCCTGAGCATCACGTCCCAGTGGCCAGCTGCCTTCTGCGCACTGCTGCTGCACACCCCCCTGGTTCCCAACCATCATCTTCTGCCAGACTGTCCCTTCTCTTATGTTCCCAACCAAACACTGCAAGTCACACACAGCACTGTCCCCCCGAAAGCCATCCTCCATTCAACTATCACTGTCTTCCCAGAAAACAGAAGTTTGGTGAACAACCTAAAATTCAGATCTGTCTTTTTCCCTAAAATTTTTTAGTGGCTTCTCCAATTAGCTGCTGGTCCTGGCAAACCTCTGGCTACACTATACCCTGCCTTGCCATTATGCACCAACACCTCTGTTTCCTATGCTTGGAAGTGCTGCCTGGCTCATCCAAACTTGCCTCAGTAATTCGATTTACCCTCTGACTTTCAACTAGACAGCCTAAGGCTCCCTTCCCTATATGGAGAGGGCTGGGGGGCGGAACACTGGTGTGCCTCCTGTATGCGTCTATGCTCCCTGGCCATCATCCTCAGTGCCCTTGACACACCATATTGTAATGACATTAAATGGTTCCCTCTTATATTAGACTGGAAACCATCCTGATTTTTATAACATGTCCAGAAACAGCTATAATTCAAAAGACCTCACAGACTTGAAAAATTGTGTATGTTTATCCATTTACTTTTCCATTAAATCTGTATTAAGATACCCAACCTGTGCTAGGGGGTGAGAAGACAAAAATGAAAGCAATCTCCCCTGCTCTCCTGGAGCTCAAGACCCTAGTCCCTGTCCACTGCTGGAGGGGAAGAGTGTTAATCGGGGTCAAGACCAGGGAGGCTCTGAGCTTCAGTATGCGGAGTCCTGACTTTCCTCTAGGGAGTGAAAAGCTTGAAAGTTCTGGCTTCCAGCATTCAGCTCTTTTTGGAGTATCTACTTCGAAAATATCTACCACTTGGCTATTTATCCCTTAGGTGAAAGAAACCCACCGTCATGTAGCTTTTTGGCTTCCCGCTGCAAGGCCATTCCGGAGGCGTAGGCTTCAATACAGCCGTGGCTTCCACAGGAACAGTCAGGCCCGTCCAGGGACACCACGATGTGGCCCAGCTCTGCAGCACAGAAGGAGCTGCCGTGGATCAGTTCATGCTGATGGATGATGCCCCCGCCAATCCCTGCGGTGAGAGACGCCAGTCACTGAAGCGGCTCTGCGCCCGACACAGAAAGCTGAGCCCTGCCTCCTGTCTACCAGGCTTAGGACGTGAGGTCCTGTGTGGCGCCTACTTCCTGAAACAGCTAAAACTTTACCAGGCACCAAAACTCCACCTGGAATCCTTTTGGATGGAAATGTTTAGCTGATCCTCTGATGCCCTGTGTTGCATCTGCTTGGAATCACTGTGATTTCAACTTGGTTCTCACCCAGGTCTTCTCTAGCACTCAAGTGAGAGCCTAGCAGCCACGGAAGCACATTGCTCACAGGCAGGCTTCCAAGGTGGCTCTGATAATGCGTCTTCTCATGGTTCTCCTGCTCTGCTCCACTCTTCCCACCGCCTCATTCCTGTGTCTCAGAGTCACCTCCAAAGTAAAATACCCACACCAAACTCCTGCCTCAGGCTCTGCTTTGGGGGAAATCCGAGATAAGATAAGCTTTTTAAAAGGTTTCATACACCACCTGCTTTTTTTTTTTTTTTAAACACCTGCTTTCTTAAACAGAATATTAAATAGTTTTGGCTCTTCTTAATGCCACCTTGTCTAAAAATGTATGATTCAACAATTATGAATATCAGTGAATTTCTTTTGTCATGGAGCTGAGGAGTTAGAAAGGGCCTTCTGCCTGAATGGGTGCTGCATTTTAGAGCTGCCCTCTCTTACTTTCTGTGGCGCCTACTCCTCAAGCCGCACTCCTCTCTGCAGGGTATCACTGGAGAAAAACGGCAACCCACTCCAGTGTTCTTGCCGGGAGAATCCCAGGGACAGAGGAGCCTGGCGGGCCATGGTCCATCTGTCACAGAGTCGGACAGGACTGCAGCGACTAGGCGCGTACTCCTCTGAACTGGGGAGTGACATCCGAGCTGTCAACACCACGTCTGAGACTAAGGGCACGACCCGCGTGGGGAGGGGGTCTGACGTGGAGGTGAAGAACACACAGGGTTTGCAGTGAGGAACGCGTGAGACCGAGTGTCGCCTCCAACACTGACTGGCTGAATCCGTTCCTCGTTTAAAAAACGAATTGGAACATCAGCAGAAGTGACCAAGTAGGAACTCCAAAAGTCCACCCCTCCACTAAAGCAATGATAAACTAGTAAAAACTGTCAGAATCAACTCTTTTTGGAACTCTGGAAACTAACCAAACATTTACAGCAAACAGGGGAATTGAGAGAAAACAGCTGAATCTTAGGGATTTCTGGCATTTCCTGGTCCCATCACCCCCACCCTTCACCTCCCAGCTTGGCAATGGCCATGAGTTACAGACTACATTCCCAGTACGGACAGCAACACTGGAGGGAGGAGAACGAACTAGTCTCAGAACACTGGGGCGGTTTGTTTAGACCTGCTTGGTGGCTCCCGGAGGACGAGCTCAAAGGGCTGGTCTCTATCTCACCCTCCTCAGAACTTTCCCAGGGCTGAGGGCCTACCCAGGGGGCACTTGTCAAAGACATTTAAAGGCAAGATAGACTTATTAGTTTCTGCTGCTTAGGGCAATGGATGATAGTTGTGACAAACCAAAGAGAGTGGGAAGAAAAGCTGGGGAACCAGCAGTGAGAAGCTCTGGGGAATAAGGGCTTTGAAGAGCTCTGACGATTCCTGGCAATTTAGAAGGTCACATTCATGCCCAGGGCCGGGCACATGCCCAGAAAAGCCCTGGGCATCCTCAGCTCTCACCTACAGGCTTACTCAAGCAGGAAGGGAAGGTGAAGACTGCCTGAGTGGTGAAGGTGCCCAGCACACACCCAAGATCCGAAGCGGCCGTCTCTACCCCTCTTACCTGTGCCTGTGATGAGTGTCACAAAGTTTTCAAGGCCTTTTCCTTGGCCAAACTTCCTTTCTGCCAGGGCTGCACAGTTGCCATCATTGTCTACCCACACAGGGAGATGCAAAGTATCAGACAGGGGGCTTCTGAGGTCCACAGAGTTCCATTCGTGAATCAGTTTGGTTGAATTCAGCACAATTCCTTCCCGAGGGTTTACACGGCCACCTGTGGAAATGCCTGAGCTCCCCAACAAACACAAGGAAAATAATTCTGTTGAGCAATCTCAGAAGACTATGCTGATTTTCTGGGCTTAGAACACAAATTATTCACCCAAGATCTCCTAAAAACAGACATTACCAAGGACTGCAAGGTAATGTAAGGCTAAACCTGTGCCCCCCCATAGACTGACAGTTCCATGATGCTTTTCACAATGTTTGCGGAGGGCCCACAGGCGGGACTGGAGCCGTCTACACACGCGACGGTGACCTGATGTTCCGCGTCACGCATCAGAACTGAGCACACTTTGTATGTGGCAGTGAACATGCTTGGACATGTAATTCAGTCTCACCTACTCCCAAAATTCTGCAGTTCAGTTTTACAGCTTCTGCTGCGGCTTCTACACACATCTGTAGAATTAAATTAATCCTCTCTTCATACGTTTTAGGATTGAACTGAGTATACTTCTTAACTATTTCACCCTGAAAGAGAAAAACCAGATCTGTCTCACTGGTCTTAGCTGAGGAGTATACAGTGAATCTCTGACCTTGTTCATGATAAATCAGACATTGCTTTAGCACAGTACTGCAGACTCAGATGACTGCTTAGGAAGAGAGCCTTTGCTGGCTTGGGCCAGCCCTAGGTTACACCCAACTAGTTTCTAGGAAGCCACTGAAGCAATGACAGCTCCACAGCCAGCCAGGTGGGCCCTCTCTTCTGGCTAATCTGAATCTTCACTAAAAGATCATATTTTACTCTTTCAGGCTGATAAAATTCCCTGTTTAAATACTGAAGCAACTCAATAAAAATGCTAAGTAAACGTTAATCATCTTCTATAACTGAAGCCAATAATGGTATCGAACCATGATGTTTATTAAATTACTGTGCTTGATGACATAGTCCCTCCTAACTATTCCTGTTTTTAAATTTTTTTTCTGTGCTCTTCCCACTTGTGTATTCTAAGTAAATTTCAGAAAATGTTGTTAAACTTTAAAAAGCGTCACTGAAATGTTGACTAAAATTATGTTAAACTCAATTTGGAAACTCTTGGCATTTAAAAAATACTCGGCACTCCCATCCGGGAGATTTTTCAAGGCTTTCTATTTTATAGTTTTTAGATGTTCTTTATATAGGTCACATAGTTTTCTGGTTTAGATTTTTCTTAGAAGTTATGTTGTTCTAAATATGTCTCTTTTTCCATTCTTCTGTTACGAATGATTCTTTTAAAAAATGCATTTATTTCTGGCTGTGCTGGGTCTTCACTGCTGTGTGGGCTCCTCTCTAGTTGCGGTGCGTGGGCCTCTCTCTGCAGTGGCTTGTTGCAGAACGCGGGCTCTAGAGCACCATAGGGCTTCGGCAGCCGCAGCGCCCGGGCTCAGAGCACTGCGGGGCTCCGGCAGGCACAGCGCCCGGGCTCAGAGCACTATGGGCCTCTGGCAGCCTCAGCGCCCGGGCCCTAGAGCACTGCGGGGCTTCGGCAGCCGCAGCGCCCGGGCTCAGAGCACTGCGGGGCTCCGGCAGGCACAGCGCCCGGGCTCAGAGCACTATGGGGCTCCGGCGGCCGCAGCGCCCGGGCCCTAGAGCACTGCGGGGCTCCGGCAGGCACAGCGCCCCGGGCTCAGAGCACAGTCTCAGTAGTTGTGGGGCACAGGCGTAGCTGCTCTGGCATGTGGGATCTTCCCGGATCAGGGATCAAACCCATGTCTCCTGCACTGGCAGGCAGATTCTTATCCACTGAGCAACCAGAGAAGCTCATTAATGGCTTTTTATCCATTTCCAAGGGTTAAAACTGTTCATTAGTGATTGTCACTAAAAATAACCCTCCTTGTGCTTCTTGACCTTCACTGTGCATCAGAATCACCTGGAAAGCTTTGAACAAATATTGATGCCTGGTCCCTACCCCCAGAGACTGGCATCTAACTAGTCTGGTGTGGGGGCCAGGCATCCATACAATTTTTTAAAGCTTCCATGTAACACTAATAATGTGCAATCAGGGTTGATAAATACTCACCTACAGAAAAACTCAAATCTTTATCTGCAATTTCATATAAGTAAAAGTTACTGATACTTACATATTTATCATAATATCTAACGATTTTACTCAATTGTGTTATTTTACAAGCTTGTTGGTTTATTCATATTATCTATAAGTAACATTTTTTTTTATCCTGTGCACAATTGCCATTTTTGCTGTTCATTCCTTGCTTTACTCCCTTCCTAACTCTGAGAATTATGTTAAATAATGTTGCAGAAAATATCCTTTTCCACTTGATTTTAATAAGAGTATCTTTAGACCTGCCACTATTGAGGGTGTTGGTCATTGATATGGAATATATGTTAAGAACTCTGGAGAAGGAAATGGCAACCCACTCCAGTACTCCTGCCTGGAAAATCCCATGGATGGAGGAGGCTGGTGGGCTACAGTCCATGGGGTCGCAAAGAGTTGGACACGACTGAGCAACTTCACATCATCATCATCATCATCATATGTTAAGAAAATGTTTTTCTAGTAATATTTTTAAAATTAATTTATTTATTTAGTTTTTGGCTGCTCTGGGTCTTTGTTGCTGGGGCACTTGGGCTCAGCTGTTGTGGCGCACAGGCTTAGCCGCTCCTAAGGCATGTGGAACCTTCCTCGAGCAGGGACTGAACCCATGTCCCCTGCATTGACAGGCAGATTCTTGGAAGGAATCACCAAGGAAGTTCCCTATTAATACATTTATAGGGGATTCCCTGGCGGTTCAGTGATTAGGAATCCACACTTTTACTGCCAAGGTCCTGAGTTCAATTCCTAGTCAGGGAACGAGATCCCACAAGCCATGCAATGTGGCCCAAAAGAAAAAAAAATTTATAAAGGAGGCCATTTGGCTTCACTAGATAAAATCATGTTTTGTTTTGCTATTTTTAAATTGATCTAAACAACTTTGTGTTTAAAGTCCTTTATATTTCTCATGGACTCCTGAAACTTCATACACCTATAACATTTCAAAGATTTTTCTGGTAATTTTATTCTTCCTTGTTATATCATCGAAGATTATTTTCACACGGATGTTTTGGTGTTTTATAAAGGCTCTGTCAAAGTTATGGTGCTGGTTTGCTTAAGAGATTGAAGGTATGCTGAATTCAACTAAAATCATGATCCAGAGGAGAAGCAATTCCCCTCACCATCTGAAGATACCCTCCCCAGGGCAGAGAGAGTAGTCAACATGCTCCATGCTGTTACTGAGTGTAGCATTTCAGGTCCCCTGCATGGTAGATGCCCTCTCTGGTGTCTAATGGGTCTCCCATTGTCGACTCAAATCTACAAACTTGAATTCCTTGAGAATTTACCTCTTCAAAATGTTAGTGATTAGTAAAATAGTAAGACAAGCATTGTGATGGACCTTTAAGTCAATACTATTGGCAAATGATTACAAGCTCTTGTGTATGTTTATAGTCCTACCTTCCAACCATACTTTAAGAAAATCAACTACTCATGTGGGATATAAAGTTATAACCTTAGGAGTTATTTTACCTTCATGCTGACTATTGCAACTCGGAGGTTCGTCCCGCCAAGATCAACAGCCAAGGCACTTAGAGTTTCAAGAATATGGTCAATATCTTGAGAGATGTTATCCTTCACAGGAGGAAAACAAAATTTCTTTTGTAGTGGCTCTTGAAGATCAATAGATTTGAGAAACTTCAAAATCCTTGGAACAGCATTTCCATCCCCATATATCTTTGAACTGCAATGTCCAAAAAGTCAACTAAATTAAATGTTTCTCTTGCACATATTAAATTATATGGAAGACACAGTATTATTGGAATCTGAAACTTCAGGTAATTAATAGTTTGGGCTTTTTCCCTTTAAAATATAAAACAACACCTGGATCTCTTCAGCAACACTTACTTAAATACCTTCATATTATCAATGGAATATCTAAAACCACTGTTGACTGAAATACAACTATTTCCAGACTGAGATATCACTAACAAAAATGCCAATAAGATCAAAGGAAAATTATCTCTTTTAAACCAATATATCATAGTTTGGGATAGTTTAAAAAAGAAGTATTTTTTTGCTTTTTATCTTTACTTTTATGGGGAAAAAGTTATTTTCAGAAAAAAAGGTTCAAGTAACGGAAAACGTCTTTAATTTGAAACAGAAAGGATAGTCTAAATTAAAATGCTGAAATGTACTATTTTTAAAGAAAATCAGTTACATTATTTTCTAATACTTACAGAAATTCAAAATAGGCTAAAGCAATATTTCCTGGTAGAAGTGCTACATTAATTAAGACAAATAAATTATTCTCCACTGGAACCCTTGGTAGAGTCACAGCGGTATTAACAAGCCCTATCTCACCAGCAGATAGGGACCCCTAAGAATGCAGAATGAGAATGCTGTTAGGATGACTAAACAGTTTGAAAATGGTGCCTAAGGCAGCTCCCCTTTTAAATCTCTTTAAAAGTATACACTCACCAAGGGTACTGTTTACCAAACTGAAGGTGCAATGCTTGCAATATTTTGTCTTGGGTATCAGCATCCCGGACATGAAGGACATTCTCCCCTAGGTAAGTCCAGTGACGTCATGGTGATTCAGAAGTGGGAGAAACCAGAGAAAACAGAAATGAGCAGTGTGTCGTGCTCATAATTAGTCCTGAAACCCAGAAGGCTTCAAACAAGTCATCTTCTATTAGATAAATGAACTTTTCTACTTTATACCTTTGCAAGCACTCTCGGCAATATTTCCATATATCAGATACTTGAGGGCCACAGATTCCTTTGTTCCCAAAGAGAATAAATCAAGCTTTGGTTTCATCATTGAAATAAATAAGGTAATTAATCCAGTATCCACTTGTCACTCACAAAGTCATCCAGCACATCCACTCTCTCCATCTTCCCTGACTTCCATCTACTCAGCCAGTTGCTGGATCAGCTGGTCAGGCCAGGGTATCAGTCAGTTAGCCAGTCAGCTGTTAATACAGGCACATTCTCTCCATACATTTTCTGACCAATTTGAGGGAGTAAATACAGTGACAATGACATGTTTTTCAGTGGACTTGGCTATGAAGAAGAGAAGAGCAGAAGGGTAGTGGCTGGGGAGAGGTGTGGGGTCAGGGAAGGGGTTGTTTTGTAGTTTTAAGATACCAGAGGCCTAGGCATGTCTAAATGCTTAAGGAAGCTAAAGATACATGGAAGAGAAAGGATGACTGATAGTCCTTGAGAAGGCAGGAGGGCGGGGATTTAGAACACAGAAGGCTGAGCAGTGGACAGGCAGGGGTGACCCCACACCCCACACCCTCCCATGTAAAGAAGGGAAGAAGGAAAGGATGGAGAGAATGTGTTTGTCTAAGTGTGGTGGCAGAAAGGACACACTGCTTTTGCTAGACGACCCAGGTGCCAAATCCAGGGTTCAATTCTCTGTTCACGTCTTGTTTGAGCTCTCGGCATCATTCAACGTCATCTCCTTGAAACACTTTCTTTTCTGGGCTTTAATGATATTACACTCCTGATCTTCTGGCAGCTCCTTTTCAGTCTTTCCTCCTGGCTCTTCCCTCCTCATCAGAAAGACTCCAGAGGTTGGTCCTGGGCTCCATTCTCTTCCCTATTTACATGTTCCCCCCTGGGTAATCTCATTTCATCCCTTGGTTTTAAATGTCAGTACCATTCCTGGCAGAGTGTGCCATTATCCTCAATATCCTTTGTACCAGTAGCAGAATTTTTAGTTTGGCATCTGATCACCCAGCTAAAGATTATACGTTTTCAGCTTCCCTTGGATGTGGCCACGTGACAACACTCTATAGGATGTAAGAAGAAATACTTGCAACTTCCAAGCTGTGCTTTTAGAGGGAAGGGTATCTTCCCCTCTCCTCCTTTCCCAATGGCTAAAATGTGCCAAAGTGTCAAGTGACAGCAAGAGCTGGAGCAACCATCAAGAAGACAGACAGAAAAAAAAAAAAGATAGATGGAAGCTAAGTCTCTGATGACTTACCAGTGAGAAACAAAGAAAATCTTTTTGAGGCACTATTTTCTTGTGTCTGTTACAGCAGCTGAACTGATATCCTAACACCACCCATTTGCCAATCACTCTCAAATTTGTATCTTCAACTTCAGCTTTTCCTGGAACAATATAGCTGCTAGCCTGCCCTCTCCACTCCCATATCTAAAAGGCATTTCAGACTTAACATGGCCATCAGAGAACTCTTGGGCTTGCCTGGTGGTTTAGCTGGTAAAGAATCCGCCTGTAATGCAGGAGACCCTGGTTCAATTCCTGGGTTGGGGAGTTCCTCTGGAGAAGGAATAGGTTACCCACTCCAGTATTTTTGGGCTTCCCTGGCGGCTCAGACAGTAAAGAATCCGCCTGTAGTGCAAGAGAGCTGGGTTGGGAAGATCCCCTGGAGGAGGGCATGGCAACCCACCCCAGTATTCCTGGAGAATCCCCATGGACAGTGGAGCCTGGAGGGCTACAGGCCATGGGGTCGCAAAGAGTCAGACATGACTAAGCGCAGCGCAGAGAACTCTTAATCCTACCCGCTCCCAAACTGCTCCTTCTTCAGGGTCCTCCGTATCAGGAAAGAGAACCCCCACTGCTCAAACCAAAAGTGTAAGGGTATTGTTGATTCCCTTCATTTTACTGGGCCCAGGAAGATGAAAGGCTAGCATTCATATACTTAAAACATTTAAACACATTCTTAAACACAACTATCAAAGACCATAATTAACTAAGAAACTTTTAGCTCTGCTATTACAAAGACAATAAAAATACAAGTAGTGCCCTAAAAACTTTGGTAATATGTGTACTATCTACAGGTTTCAGGCTACAGTTGGTCATTAACCTCATTTATTCATTTATTCATAACCATGTATGGCAGCACTGATACATGCATACCTGTAATAATGCAAACATACATAGTAAGCCTAGTCAGTTGAAAGATAAAGGTAAATACCTGTTTCTCTTCCAATCTGACGTGTTCCTAAGTTGATGACAGGTGTTCCAAAAGCGCCAACTTCTCGTACCCCGCAGCTGCTGTTCCCAATCATGCAACCAGCGTGGGCAACCAGCTGTATAAACTGGTCAAACGGGACGTGCTTAACGGCCCGGAAGTTGGGGTGGTGCTCAATGCCCTTCTTCCGCATCACTCGGACCATCTCTTTGCTCCCTGTGAAAAGAGCCAACTGTTAAATGGTGTACAAGATAAACGAAAAATGTTCACAAGAAATAACAATAATGGCTATTCTACTGTGGTCAGTGGTATCACTACTTTCCTACAGACACTCAGCTTCTAAGGTTTATATGTCTTGGCTACTGCATTTTCTCATGGATGGAAACTGGTGGGAAGAGACTAAACATGAAAATACAGAGTGGAGATTTAGAAGTATTTCTTTCCTATTAAGTTTCTACTAGACTTGACAATAATATCACAAACTCTTCAATCTACTGAAAAATTGGTGACCCTTTGAAAACCAGAATACATTTCAGAATAGAATGGCCTTCAATGATAAGATGAGCAGGACAGCAATGTCAGTCAAAAGAAGACATGATAGAAACAAAAAACTGGAAAGGTAGGTGGCATACTTTCATTTTCAAGTTCAATTACCTGCATCAATATTTGGAAACAGAACTAGGGTCCGCTTGTTAAATGAGATAAGTGCATCCAATGTTAATTCAAACATTTTTATGGAATGCTTAATGTCAGTGGTCACAGGGTGCTGGAGAGCAACAATGTAATCTTTAGGTTTTACATCATCACCTGTTTAAAGAAAATCAAATCACATGGCTTCATTAATTAAGAATCTTACAGGAGGAAGGAGCAAATTCTGAAAAGCAAGACCCCGAAGTCTATGCTTTTAAAAATTCTAAGGAAAAAACAGTTTGTCACAATCTAAGCAGGGCATGTAAATTAGGATCTAACAATAAGAACTTTTAGCAACAAGTCCAAGGATTCTTCAGCAAACTTTTAACATTTTACAAAGGTGCTTGCTACCACAAACAAAATATAAAACTTTAAATAGCAGATGCTAGACTTCATTGTTTTAAAATCCAAAATATTTCAAAGTGTTAGAAAAATGCGACTCTTTCCAGTTTCTAACTGGTGTTTCTAATGACTTATCGTCAATGAGTAATAATGTGTTGCAAATCAGAGGGTTCAGAGACTGGTTGAGCATTAAATAAATTTCATATAATGCACAGGAGTTTCCCCACTCTCACTTACCAGATTCAATAGAATGCCAGTGTTTCTAACTCTGTTCAAAAGACCAGAAAGGCTTAACTCATCCCCAGGGCTCTCAAGGACAGTTCCTCAGCAAAAATGTAAAGTGTAAAAATTTGGATGAAGAGTGCTATGTCAAATAACAAAACATTTTGCAACAGCGCCTATGTTATCCCATAGAACTGGAAATTAGTTCTACTTGCTAATTTTTTTTAATTATTTATTTTTGCTGTGCTGGGCAGCGACTGCTGTTGCTTCACACAGGCTTCCTCTAGTTGCAGTGGGCGGCGGCTCCTCTTCGTTGTGGTGCTCGGGCTTCTCCTGCTGCGGAGCACGGGCTCTAGGGCACTCGGCGTTCAGCAACTGCAGCTCCCGGGCTCATGAGCACGGGCTCTAGGGCGCTCGGCGTTCAGTAACTGCAGCTCCCGGGCCCGTGAGCACAGGCTCTAGGGTGCTCGGCGTTCAGTAACTGCAGCTCCCGACCCCGTGAGCACAGGCTCTGGGGCGCTCGGCTTTCAGTAACTGCAGCTCCCTGGCCCGTGAGCACAGGCTCTAGGGCACTCGGCGTTCAGCAACTGCAGCTCCCGGCCCCGTGAGCACAGGCTCTGGGGCACTTGGCTTTCAGTAACTGCAGCTCCCGGGCTCATGAGCACGGGCTCTAGGGCGCTCGGGTCAGTAACTGCAGCTCCCGACCCCGTGAGCACAGGCTCTGGGGCGCTCGGCTTTCAGTAACTGCAGCTCCCCGGCCCGTGAGCACAGGCTCTAGGGCGCTCGGCTTTCAGTAACTGCAGCTCCCCGGCCCGTGAGCACAGGCTCTAGGGCACTCGGCGTTCAGCAACTGCAGCTCCCGGCCCCGTGAGCACAGGCTCTGGGGCACTTGGCTTTCAGTAACTGCAGCTCCCGGGCTCATGAGCACGGGCTCTAGGGCGCTCGGCGTTCAGTAACTGCAGCTCCCGACCCCGTGAGCACAGGTTCTGGGGCGCTCGGCTTTCAGTAACTGCAGCTCCCGGGCCCGTGAGCACAGGCTCTGGGGCACTCGGCTTTCAGTAACTGCAGCTCCCGGGCTCATGAGCACGGGCTATAGGGGGCTCAGCTTTCAGTAACTGCAGCTCCCGGGCCCGTGAGCACAGGCTCTAAGGCGCTCGGCGTTCAGTAACTGCAGCTCCCGACCCCGTGAGCACAGGCTCTGGGGCGCTCGGCTTTCAGTAACTGCAGCTCCCGGGCCCGTGAGCACAGGCTCTGGGGCGCTCGGCTTTCAGTAACTGCAGCTCCCGGGCCCGTGAGCACAGGCTCTGGGGCACTCGGCGTTCAGTAACTGCAGCTCCCGACCCCGTGAGCACAGGCTCTGGGGCGCTCGGCGTTCAGTAACTGCAGCTCCCGGGCCCGTTAGCACAGGCTCTGGGGCACTCGGCGTTCAGTAACTGCAGCTCCCGGGCCCATGAGCACAGGCTCTAGGGCGCTCGGCGTTCAGTAACTGCAGCTCCCGGGCCCGTTAGCACAGGCTCTGGGGCACTCGGCGTTCAGTAACTGCAGCTCCCGGGCCGTGAGCACGGGCTCAATAGCTGTGGTATAGAGGCTGAGCTGCTCCGTGGCACGTGGGATCTTCCCAGACCTGGGATCAAACCTGTTTCTCCTGCATTGGCAGGCCGATTCTTTACCATTGAGCCACCAGGGAAGCTCCTACTCACTAAGTTTTAATGAACGAATAAATTTCTTTGTGATACTAATTTTAATGAACAACTTTATTGTGAACTATGTTTATCATTAATCCAAATTCAACCAGTAGCAGTTATTTTTTATGATGTAATAGTAAGAGAGCTGTTACTAAGAATCTTCAGTATTATTCAAAAGACCACAGGCTCCAAAATTTTATTTAAAAAAATTATTGGACTCATCATGTTCTAAACTGGGGGTGGCGTGGGGATATCATCGTTACATTTTGGTACAAAGCAGAAAAAAGGTCTAAAGGCCTAAAAGACTCTATCAAAAACAAAGATGCCATCAACACAAACTCAGGCAATCTATTAGATATAGAGCAAGGCCATTAGAAAGAAACTAGTTCAAAGAGAATTAAAAACTTGGGGAGAAGGAAACCAACAAAAGAGGTGTCTGCTGTAACAGATATGGAAATGTGTATGCTGCAGTCTGGCCACAGGTACAAGTTAGTCCCACCATGATGTGTTACTTCTACAATGAGAATCAGCTCATCTGTGACCGGTAAACAGAGGAATGATGTCAACCTTTAATGCAGTAGCTGAGTTATTCATTCATGATTCCCCAAGACTGATTGCTAAGAACCTTAAAGCAAATGTAGACAAGCTGTGGTGAAATAGTGTATTTGTCACCAGGCCCCTCACCCCACGCTCTTTCTTGGAGTTCAGCCTGCCCATGTACTCTGTCTTGAGAACACTTATTGGGCAAGTCTCTTTGATCTTTGTGCCTTTCTTTTTTGGTGGCAATTGTTCTTTGAGAGTGGGGATGAACAGAGCTTTTGTGGTCCCACGAAGAGGATCATTCTACACAACGTATTGCTAAGGGGCAAGTGGAAGGTGAAGAGGAAGAAAAATTCCAACAGTTTACCCTGTGAGAGCTTTCCACAATTATCTTCTATTTTAAGTGTGATTGAGAAATATTTGTAGTATACAGAAAATAACCCTATAACGCAGAATGCAGCAGGACTGCACTTTGTAACTTAAGGCTCTATATGGAGCCATTTAAGCAGATTCTTCATTAAAAAGGAAAAACAGAAGAGCAAAAATTAGACATCTTAAAAAAAAATGAAAAAGAAAACACAGGACAATGGGCTGGAGCTACCCATCCCTAGTAATAACATATTCTGTGCAAGTCCCACACTGGTTCCTCGATGTGATGTATGACTTTGACATTATCTGCCTTTGTCTCCAGAACTCAGCAGCTTCAGTCCTTCCACACATTTAAAGCATTTATTTAAAGCCTTTCCATCATGGTACCATTATTTGGTTTTGTGTCAAAAGTTCTATATTTACTATGGTATTTCTTTCATTATTAGAAATGTTAAAAAAAAAGAAAAAAAAAAAAGAAATGTTAACATGTCTATTTAACTTTGCTAATATTTTTTATTAGGGCTGTTGTTTATTAATATTCTGGTTACAAAGCTGTATGTTTGAGTGGCTTACCCAATGCTATTTTTCCTATAAGGAGAAGGATAACATCAGAAATTGTAGGTCTAGAAGCAGGTAAAAGCTTTGCAGAAAACGTCTTATTTTCCCCCACTGGCTTAAAAAAAAAATCCAGTTTTTACTATTTTGTCATTCTTCTTTTCACAGAGAAACTGCTTAAATGATTACTAATAGAACCTGAAGCCCCGCAAGTACAAATCTGTTGTATTCTGCTTTATAAGGGTTATTTTTTATTCATTATAAGTTTTTCAGAAGACATACAAAGCTAACAGTATAACCAGAACAGAGTGCAAGAATGCTTACTTAGAAGCATGAAGGAAGGGGAGACTGAGAGACAGAAGTCTGTTTCATTAGCATTATCTCGACAGGTTCCCTGACAGCTACAGATCTGTCCAGGGGTAAGAAATACACAGAATGGGCTAAACTATAGAGTAAAAAAAATTCAATTTCTTTCCTGTTCTAATGTGATCTGGATTTAAAATCTTAAATTATACAACCACTAGATTAATTTACTATTCATTAACTTCATTATTCAACTGATCTACCTTTTCACAGAGAGTCCTAAATACCTAAACAGACAATTAGTTCTGATTTATCCTCAAGATAGTACTTTCGTTATAAATTAACCAACTGACATTGTTTGCAAATCTTTTTTCTTTGCCTCTGATTAGCACAAAGTAACTTCCAGGAATCTAGATCATTGATCTGAAGATAAATGAACAACTTTCCTTAAGGCTTATTTACAGGGCTAACAAACGCTAATTGCACAACTATGACTTCTGCTTTTTAACAATAATCATAATCCCTTATAAGTACTTATGGCTTACTGCTTTCAACATCATCTCATCTGAGTATTTTAACAAGTCCATAAGAAAGGCATTAACTTAATTTTTTTCATTGTGCTAAAAAAACAAAGGAAAAAAGATACCCATAATTCTACTAACCAGAAGTAAATATTATAAATGATTTGGTGTACATACTTACCAACTTTTCTATTATGCTATTGTTTTTTATAAAAGTAGCATCACATTATACAATTTGTAGCTTCCTTTTTTTCCCTTTTTGATATGTCAGGATCTGTCCCTGTAACTAAATATTCACCTGTAACGTTGTATTTAACGGATGAAAATCATTCTGTTATAGAAAAATAGCATAGATTTTAAAAATTCAGTCCATTAAGCCTACCTTTTAGAAAAGATGAGTCTCAGAGAGGTGAAGTCATACCACAGGGCAAGATTTATGAACTAAAATTTTAGCCTTCTGACTGCTAATGGTACCTTCTATACACAACAGTTACCAAAAGGACTGAAACATAACCAAACTTCGGGACAAAAGCAACTACTAGACTGAATGAAGTCTGACACATACCTAACCACATCCGAATGATGCTCATGTAGTCCTTGTTCTTGGCGGAGAGCAGCTTGTCATAGGAAGGGCAGCCTGCCAGCAGGATGCGGTCGTGGTCCTCACACATGGATATCAGGTGCTGCTCCGCACTTCGGGTGCAGCACACGTGATAATGAGCCAGCTTCGTGATGGCGTGTCTGATGGAGTCGTCAATGGTCCCGCTGACCTCCCCCCCTTCAATGTGAAGGATCCGGATATTCATCAAGGCAGCGGAGGTAGCCAGAGCCAGGGCATCAAACCGGTCTCCATGAACAATCATGATGTCAGGCTTCAGGCGATTAAGGACATCCGGTAGCTTCACAAGGGCCAGGCCTACTGACTCCACCATGGCTGCCTCATCTTCCCCTCTGACAATCGTGTGTAACCTGGTGTTAATGTCAAAGTCATCTTGTTCAATCATGCGATACGTGTTTCTAAAGCAGGGAGAAATAAAAATGTGAGAGCATGTTCTTAAATATATATAGGGCTATAAAAACATCAACATTAACTCTGAAGGGAGAAATATTTCACAAAATTTCCTTGTTAAAATAAACTGAAGTATAACTTACACACAAAAATTAAAAGCATAGGCTAAAAATATACAGATCACTTGATTACTTTTTCTACACAAACACCCCTGTAGTCACCACCTAGATCAACACCTCCCACACCTTGCAGGTCTCACCTGTGCCCTGCTTCAGTGAGCACCTGGAGGGAGAACTTTGGAGGGAGAATTTTTTGTTAGGAAAAAAGATACTAAATTTTACAGTGATCACAACTTTTTCTTTCCTTTTAAAAATATTATATGCCAACAAAGGTCTGTCTAGTCAAAGCTATGGTTTTTCCAGTAGTCATGTGTGGATGTAAGAGTTGGACTGTAAAGAAAGCTGAGCACCCAAGAATCGATGCTTTTGACCTGTGGTGTTGGAGAAGACGCTTGAGAGTCCCTTGGACAGCAAGGAGATACAACCAGTCCATCCTGAAGGAGATGAGTCCTGAACATTCATTGGAGCTGAAGCTCCAATACTCTGGCCATCTGATGCAAAGAACAGACTCATTAGAAAAGACCCTGATGCTGGGAAAGATTGGGGGCAGGAGGAGAAGGGGACGACAGAGGATGAGATGGTTGGATGGCATCACTGACTCAACGTACATGAGTAAACTCATAAGTAGACTTATGAGTTTACCCATGAGACATGAGTTTACTCATTTGAGTAAACTCCAGGAGTTGGCGATGGACAGGGAGGCCTGGCGTGCTGCAGTCCATGGTGTTGCAGTCGGACATGACTGAGCAACTGAACTGAACTGAAAAATATATATAATATTTTTAAAAGAAATCATGGCACTTAACAGAAAAAATGTTACTTATAAAGGCTCCTAAAAAAGTAGTATGGAACCGGGATACCTGATATGGTACTATATTATAAATTTCTGAATGATGGGAATTATCTCCTGAATTCTCTTCGTATGGTACCAGTCATGCAGCATAATTCTGACTGGGGTGAAAATGTGGGCTTAAATTGTCTGTAAAATGCAGTTTCAGGTCTGTGTCATGCTTCAACAGCAATAGCAATCCTCAATGCTTTAAAGTTTCCTGTTTGTTATGACTAAATTTTAAAAGATCTGACTTTTTTTCTGGAAATATATAAAACATTACTTAAAAATTAGAAAAATACAGAAAATCATCATGCATAAACCTACCACTAAGCACCATCACTATTACCATGATTTCTTTTTTTTTTTTTGCCATACCATGCGGCGTGTGGGATCTTGGTTCCCTGACCAGGAATCCAACCTGCACCCCCTACATGGGAGCATGGAGTCTTAACCACCGCACCACCAGGGAAGTCCCTCTTTCTAACCACTTTATACATCATTTTTTCCCGTAATATTTTAACATGATTGAGAATACATCACAGTACAATTTTGTAATCTATTTAACCCATTTAACACTATATTTTCTCAGATTATGAAGGATTTTTTACATACATCATATAAATGTCTTAGCAGTCATTTTATAGATTTCTTTGGATTTTCCTACAAAAGCTATGACATTGTAAATAAAGAAAATCCTCTGAGAATTCCCATAGGAATTTAATGGGATCTTAAATGTTTGATAGGATTCAAAAGTGAAGGTATCTCTAGGGTTTGGTAATGAACCAAATTTCTTTAATATAGAGCTATTGAGATTTTCTATCTTTTCTGTAGAAAAAAATACTGTAAGCTATATTTTTCAAAAGTGTGTCCATTTCATCTAAATTGATTGTCAATTTACTGGCCTAATAGCCTCCTTTTATTCTTTTAATGGCTGAGATCAGTAGTGATATCCTCTTTGTTATCCTATGTTGGTAATTTCTGTTACCCCTTCCTTGTTCTGCAGAAGCTTGTTGATTTTATTATTTTAAACAAATAACTTTTAGCTCAATTAACTTTCTTTTTTGTTTAATCTATTTTTACATTTCATTGATTTTGACTCTATTGGTCCTTGATCCTCCCTTCTACTTACTTTGGGCTTCATTTTCTTTCTTGTTTATTAAAGTGGAAATGGATCCTTGACTCTAACCTCTTTTTTCACATAAGTATTAATATTTAAAATGATAAATTTCCCCACAAGCCCTGATTAACCTATAACCACAAATTTTGAGACACTGTAATATTTATTTAGGTCAAAATACTTTCTAATTTCCCTTAGGATTTCTTGTTTGGCCCCTGAGCTTAAAACTCAACAATAAACAACCCAATTTAAAAATGGGTTAAACCAAAGATGATATAAAGATGGCAAATAAGCATACGAAAAGATGCTCCACATCACGTGTCATCAAGGAAATGCAAATTAAAAAGAGATACTATTAGAATGGACAAAATCCAGAGCACTGACAACACTAAATTCTGGCAATGATATGGAGCAACAGGAGTTCTCACTTACTGTTGGGGGAATACAGAATGATACAGCCATTGTGGAAGATAGTTTGTCAGTTTCTTGCAAAACTAAACATACTTTTTTACAAGGAGCAATCATGCTCCTTGATCTACATAAAAGAGCTGAAAACTTACATTACACAAAAATCTACAAAAATCTGCTTTATTCATAATCGCCAATACTTGGAAGCAATCAAAATATCCTTCAGTAAGAGAATGCAGAAATAAACTATCATACATCCACACAATGCAATATTATTCAACACTGAAAAGAAATGACTATCAAGCTAAGAAAATACATAAAGGAAATTCAAAAGTATATTGCTAAATGAAAGAAGAGGCTACATAATATAGGATATTCCAACAATATGACATTCTGGAAAAGGCAGAAAAATCTATGGAAATGGTAAAAAGATCAGTGACCACCAGGAAATGGGTTGGGGGGAGAGGAAGGGATGAATGGGTAGAGGAGAAGATTTGGGAGACAGTGAACAGTGAAATGAGCGCCGAAGAATTGATGCTTTTGAACTGTGGTGCTGGAGAAGACTCTTGAGAGTCCCTTGGACTACACGGAGATCCAACCAGTCCATCCTAAAGGAAATCAGTCCTGAATATTCACTGGAAGGATGGATGCTGAAGCTGAAACTCCAATACTCTGGCCATCTGATGCGAAGAGCTGACTCATATGAAACGACCCTGACGCTGGGAAAGATTGAAGGCGGGAGGAGAAGGGGACGACAGAGGATGAGATGGTTGGATGGCATCACCAACTCAATGGACGTGAGTTTGAGTAAACTCTGGGAGCTGGTGATGGACAAGGAGGCCTGGCGTGCTGCAGTCCATGGGGTCACAAAGAGTTGGACACGACTGACTGACTGAACTAAACAGTGAAATGACTCTGTGATACTATAACGGTAGATAGACGTCAATATACATTTGTCCAAACCCATAGAACTTACACCACCAAGTTGAAACCAATTAAACTATGACTTTGAGTGATAATGAGGTGTCAGTGGAGGTGCATCGTTTGAACAATATGTACCAATGAGGTATGGTAGGGGATGCTGATAGTGGGGGATGTTGTGCATGTATAGAGGAAGAGAGGTATATGGGTAACTTCTGTACCTTCTGCTCAGTTTTGCTGCAGGACTTAACACTATTCTAAAAACTAAAATCTATTTTTTAAAGGCATTCTTTCTTTTACATATTCACATGTATTTTACCATTTGTAGTTACTCCTTCCTGTAGATGTAAGTTCCCAACAGGTATCATTTCTCTTCAGTTTCAAGAATCTGCCTTAGCATTTTTAGCAGCACATACCTGCTGGTGATAATTTGCTTAGCTTTTCTTTGAAAATATCTTTACTTCAACTTTATTTTTAAAAGGTACTTTCACTGGATAAAAAAATTCTGGGTTAGCAGAGGTTTTTTCCCCTTTTCTGAGCACATTAAAGATGTTCCATTGTCTTCTGGCCTCCACTGTCAGTGAGTTAATTATTCTTATCATTAGTTCCCCTGTAAGAAATGCAATTTTTGGTCTTGTTGCTTTCAAGATTTTCTTGTCTTCAACAAATTGACTATGCTATGTGTACATGTAGTTTTCTTTGTATTTATCTATTAAGGGTTGTTGACCTTTCTGTATATGTACATCAATGTTGGGTTTTTCTGGGTTTTTTTTTTTTTTTTTTTAACCAAATTTGGAAACCTCTGGCAGGTATGTCTTCTACGATTGCGACACAGCTTTAATTCTGAGACTGTACTACCTACAGAATGTTCATGTCTAACCATCTGAATCAGTAACCATAACCAGAATCCCTTTGAAATAGAGCACAAAACTAGAAATCAATTACAAGGAAAAAAAGAGGGAAAAGATTTCATGGATATTAAATGACATGCTACTAAAATAAGGGAGTTGGGGGGTGGTAAGTGAGAAAATCAAAACAGAATTTAAAAATACCTTGAGACAAATGACAAGGAAAACACAACTATACAAAAACCTATGGGATGCAGCAAAAGTAGTTCTTAGAGGGAAGTTCATAGCAATACAGATATTCCTCAAAAAAATAAGAAAAATCTCAAATAAACAACCTAACCTACCACCTAAAATAATTAGAAAAAGAACAAACAAAACCTAAAATCAGCAGAATGAAGGAAATAAAATATAAATTTATATCAGAGAGGAAATAAAATAGAGATTTAAAAAAACAATTGAAAAAAATCAGTAAAACCAAGAGCTGATTCTTTGAAAGGGCAAACAAAACTGACAAACCTTTAGCCAGGCTCACCAAAAAGAAAGACAGGAACTCAAATTTTTAAAAAATTAGAAATATAAAAGGAGAAATTTCAACTGCTACCACAAAATACAAAAACCCCTAAGAGAATACTATGGACAATTATATGCCAACAAATTTGACAACTCAAAAGAAATGGGCAACTTTCTAGAAACATACAAAACATGCAGCCCACCAAAACTGAATCAAGAAGAAATAGGTAATTCAGGGAACTTCTGGGCAGCCCAGTGGTTTGGTGCTTTCTCTGCTGAGGGTCAGGGTTTAATCCCTCGTCGGGGAACTAAGATCCCATAAGCCCACGCTGTGTGGCCAAATTAATAAATGAAATGAAATTTGGCACAAATGAACCTATCTACAAAAACCAGACTCACAGACATCCAGAATAGACTTGTGGTTGCCAGAGCGATGAGGGAAGGGAGAGGGATGGACTGGGAGGGTGAGGTTAGTAAATGCAAACTATTACGTTTAGAATGGATAAACAACAAGATCCTACTGTATATATAGCACAGGGAACGATATCCAATTTCCTGGGATAAACCATAATGGAAACGAATACAAAAAAGAATGTATATGTGCATGTAACTGAGTCACTTTGCTATATAGCAGACGTTAGCACAACATTGTAATCAACTATACTTCAAAAAACAAAAAAACTTGTAATACCAATCTGAAAAAAAATGTGCTGGATAAATGAACCAATGAATTCTTAAGGAGTCTGTTATTCATTTGAATTTTTTTGCCCAATTCTTAAGAGTATAAAAATGATGTTTTAAAAAAATATCCAACTAGTTGAGGTAGAAAGGTAGCTAACTGCTTCTGTTGACTGAACGTCTTCTTTTTTTCCTGTGGTTTTTATTCATGTATTGTTTCTGGCTGGGCTGGGTCTGCGTTGCTGCGTGGGCTCTCCTCCGGCCGCAGTGCCCGGGCTTCACTCACTGGCGGCCTCTCCGGCCGTGGAGCACGGGCTCTGGGGCCCTTGGGCTTCAGCAGCTGCAGTTCCCTGGCTCTAAGCACAGGCTCAATCGTTGTGGCCCAAAAGCTTAGCTGCCCCATGGCACGTGGGATCTCCCCTGACCAGGGATCAAACCCACGTCTCCTGCACTGGCAGGTGAGTTCTTTACCACTGAGCCACCAGGGAAGCCCTAACGTCTTAAATAATACAATCACATGGTTTAAAACTCAGGATACAAAAGGCTGTACAGTGAAAAGGCTGCTTCTCACTTTTGTTTTCCAGTCATCCAATGCTTCTCCCCATAAGCAACCAATTTCCTGTGTAAGAATGCACTACAGACAAATATTTCCAGTAAGTACCAGTCTAGTTTCCATTTTAACCTCACCTGGCAAACACTACCTTCCCCCTTAATTACTATGGCAGGCAGGTGAGAAACCTGCCACCATCTCTGTGAAAGCCTCTCCCCTACCAGTCTTCTGCCAAACTTCTCTCAAAGAAGTAAAAGAACACGCTTAGATTTCAACCTCAGGTTGTAATGGAAACTCCTCTTTTACTCTGTCCAGTTTCTGTTCAATAATGTAAGAACACTCAAGCGGGTTTTCTTAGATAGCCAAAACTCATTGCACATTTTAAAAACCTATGAACTTTTAAGCTATCCATAAGTTTCTACTCTAGTCTTTAATTAACAGTGTTTTCTTATCGCAAATTGCCAAATTTGTTTTTGGAAGCAGTTTTTGTTTTTGCTGTTATTATCTTATTGTTAAAGGACAGTCTGAAAAAGACAATTTTACCTTAACACAAGCTTCTTTCATATTGTATTTTTTTTTACCTTCTTCAGAGGCTGCATTACTGTTCTCATGCCACAAGGGTGCACTAAAGCCACTTTATTATTAACACATATAACAATGAATGTTCATCTTTGGTACATACATTCTTTCTGCTCCCTCAAAGATTTCCCAAGTTTCATCTTTCATATTCAGACTGTGATCAATAACAAACCTAATGTCATCAAAATAAGGATCAATGGTAATGGTAATTCTACTTTATCTTATAGATTTGATTTTTAAAATCTTGTTCAGTACCTACTACTTTATACACAGTTTTTTCATGTACGATTAGCATTAGAACTCACAAAACAAATTGTATAGAATCACATTATAGTCACACAATATACATTTATAAATGGCATTTCTGAATGTAGTAGCAAATAATAGTAGTAATAATGATAATGGCTATAATTTACCAAGCATCTAGTAGGCAGCATCCCTGTACAGAAACTTTATGTCGCTATCTCCATTCTTCACAGTAACCTGCAATACAAGTTTCCACTCCGTTTTATAACTGAGGAACCTGAAGCTCACAAGTGCTAGGCAACGTCTCCTAGGCCACCTAAAAACTAAGTGGTAGAACTGGCATTTGAAGCTGGGCTCACATGGCCCCAGGACCCAAGTTCTCTGTGGTACACCATATTGCAATGAAGAATATCATAAGAAAATGCTTTCATCTTACCCATAGTCATCTATCAGGTGAGAGCCAAGTACCACCACGTCAAGTTCAAAGAACTCAGGTTCCATTTTAATGCCAAACATGATGGGGGCAAGTTTAGAATAATCAGCACGGTTGCAAGTAGCAACACAAACCCGAAGCTTTCGGTTATTCTCTTTCTTCTCCATGACTTGTTTTCTTTTTGAGAGGTTCTGAAAGTAGAGTTCCTAAAGTTGCAAAAATAAAAAATTAATATCCTGTGACAAACCATAATGGAAGAGAATACAAAAAGAACGTATGTACGTATTACTGAGTCACTTTGCTGCACAACAGTAATTAACTATTGTTCAACTATACTTCAATAATAAGGCATTACAGAGACAAAAAATGTGTTTATAATCAGAATGACAGATCCCAGATATAAACATAAGATTTTGCAGTCTTAAATCTTTAACCACCATTCAGTATAGGGATAAAGGGAGGGACTTTTAAACCTGAACCATCCCTTCAGAAGAATACCCAATGGCAGCCCCCAAAGTATGTTTCATGACCAGAATTTATCATCCTAATGTAGACAAGTTGGGAAGAATGTTTAGATATTTTGAAAGACAAGTAGTCCCCAGCACTGCAGATGTGGATAGTTCTGCTATCCATCCAGACTCTGTTAAGTGCTCCCAGTCCAGATGATCCATCAACAAATGATGTAGCCGAGCAGTGGAAGACCAACGAAGCCCAAGCCACAGAAACAGCTGAAGCATGGGCGAGGCTATATGCCACAGATAATACTTAAATCCATCAATCATAAAGTATGCATCGCTCCCCCTGTTCTGCCAAGACTTCTCCCTTCTGTGTTTGCATTTAATGGACGCAGTCTTAGAAACATTACAGAATAAAAGCCCAGACGCCGTCCGTCCTTTGCTGATTAAACGCACATGAGCAGATCTAGTCTTGTCCTCATTCACTGTTGTAAATCAGCATGAGCAGAGGCTAGAAGTATCGTTTGGATTGCGGCGAAAGGTGTAAAAGCAATAGCCTCTTTCTGCTTTTATTCATTTTCCTCATCATGGTTTAAGTATAAAGCAGCCGGAGAAGGAAATGGCAACCCACTCCAGCATTCCTGCCTGGAAGTCCCATGGACAGAGGAGCCTGGGGGACTACAGTCCTTGGGGTCGGAAGAGTCAAACACAACTTGGGGAGTGAACCACCACCACTGTGAATGAAGGTGGTTGTCAGGATTAGTTGCAGGGCTGTGACTGTTTCTCTCTCTCTCTCTTTTTTCGGTGAGGGAAAGATAGTTTTATTTTAGTTTTATGGGCTCCTTTCCCCCCTTTTATGGTGATCTAATTGCATTGGTTAAAAGCAACTAATAAGTTCTTTAGAATATGGTCTCTAATCAAGTCTAACTTTATTTTGATGCTATAGCTGGACAAGCTTGATTGAACCAAAATGGGAACATTAAGCAAACTCACCAATAACACTGTGTTAGCTGTCAAGTGTAGCATTCTCCCTTTAAGAAAAAGCTTGTGACCATTTTGTATGGTTTGTCTGGAAATTTTGGTAAATCTTATGTTTTAGTAAAATATTGTTTGTTATTTAAAGAGTAACAAATCGGGACTTCCCTGGTGGTCCAGTGGCTAAGACTCCAAGCTCCCAATGAAGGGGGCCAGGGTTCAGTCCCTGGTCAGGGAACTAGATCCCACGTGCCACAGCTAAGACCCAGTGCAGACAAATAATAAATAAATTAAAAAAAAAAAAAAATAAAGAGTAACAAATCAACTCTCATTTAAAAGGCAAGCAAACATCAGCTCTTTATTATTAATTAAAAATGACTTGCCATTCCTCACAATTAATCCCAACATACCAGACTAAAGCAAAACTTTGGTTGAGAGCCACTGATCTAGTTCAACTTCCCCACCTAGAGAAAGAGAAAGACAAGCCAGGGGAGGAAATGACTTCCCCAAGATTCAAGATCACATCCTGGGACAAATGAGTGACTCACTCACACTACGCACAAAGCACTGTGATTCGTGCTGAGGAAAAGATGCGTAAGCTGAAACAAGAACCCCGACCTCTACGGCCTCAATCACATCCCGAGCCAGTGCCCATAGACTTGACAACTCCAAACGCCTCCCAGCTATCTCCTGCGCCATAGGCACCTCAAAGTCACTGTCCCAAACAGAACTCATTTTCTTCTCCAAACCTATTCCTCCTTCCTTATTCTCTAACTCCGTTATGAACCCCCATTCATCCAAATGCCTTGACATCCTTGCCTTCTCTGCGCCTCACCCTGTCCTTCCTCAGCCCTGTCAATTCTACCTTCTGAATATCTTTCAAATCTGTCTCCTCTCCATCCCCACCCACCAGGACATCTCCTAGTCTAATATCTGACCTCAGGTCAGAACTATTCTAACAGCTGTCAAAGTGGATTGTTGTTTAGTCTAAGTTGTGTCCGACTCTTTTGTGACCCCATGGACTGGAAGCCCGCCAGGCTCCTCTGTCCATGGGATTCTCCAGGCAAGAATACTGGAGTGGGTTGCCATGTCCTCCTCCAGGGCATCTTCCAGACCCAGGGAATCAAACCGACATCTCTCATGTCTCCAGCATTGGCAGGCAAGTTCTTTACCACGAGGGCCATCTGGGAAGCCCCTCAAAGTGGATTCCCTGCCTCTGGTCTTGCCCTGCCTCCCACAAACTTTCAGGGTGATCTCTCCAAGTTTGTAAACCTGACTACACTGCTAAACATATACCACCTATGGATAAATTCCAAATTGCAGATCTGGACCTAGTCCACTCTTCCAACCATTATAATTACCCTTACTCTGAGCCAAAGCCATGCTGAAATGCCTGTAGTTCAACCAGTGGGTCTTCATATTTCTGTGCCATTTTAGATGCCCATTCCTCTGCCTAAAACTTCCTTTCCCTCTTGCCTGGATTCTTCCGCAACATTTAAAATTCAGTCTGAGTGTCACCTCTTCTGGAAAGCCTTCACATAAGCCTCAATTCCTCCCTACTCCACCCCTTTTCATTGCTGCCTCCCTCTGAGCACTGTGGCCCTAACATACACATGTATTATTGTTTAGCTGCTAAGTCGTGTCCGACTCTTTGTGACCACATGGACTGTAGCCCTGCAGGCTCCTCTGTCCATGGGATTTCCCCTGCAAGAATACTGGAGTGGGTTGCCATTTCCTTCTCCAGACAATCACCTCAACCCAGGGATCGAACCGCGACTCCTGCTTGGCAGGTGGGCTCCTTGCCACTGAGCCACCTACTACTGCTCAACTCCTCTGCCCCCTCATCCCCCACCATCCTGTACTCAGTTCAAAAAGTAAAAACCACGGACAAGGTTATAAGAGTTATGTTTCATGGAGTTTTTAAAACTTCCTTATATCAATGTAAAGTTTAACTTCATGGACTAATCTCAATGCCTAGGTCTCAGGAAGTGTATCAACATTTAGAATTTGTGATCAGGAATCCAGAGAAGCTTGAGTAAGGGTGCCAATAAAAGGGGAGCTGCCTTTGCAATCAAGGTAGACCCAAACTCAGTGGAAATACTGCCAGTAACCTTCTGCTGTTGATGTCTCATCTCTCTTATGCTGGAACTCCCGTAATCACACAAATTGCCCATCATTAGGCCCACTCAGAATTTCTAATCTCCAGTAAGAACTAATTCCACCCAATGGAAAGCATTTATAAGATAATGAAATGAACATTCTGTCAAGGGAGTTGTATTTGTAAGGTCTAAGCACTAGCTATGGCTCAGACAGTAAAGAATCTGCCTAAAATGCAGGAGACCAGACTTCAATCCCTGAGCAGGGAAGATCCCCTGGAGAATGGAATGGCTACCCACTCCCGTGTTCTTGCCTGAAGAATCCCATGGACAGAGGAGCCTGGTGGGCTACAGTCCATGGGGTCACAAAGAGTCAGACACAGCTGAGCAACTAATACTTTCACATTTTTTTCCCCACAAGCACTACCTAACCAAAGAGACAAAGATATTTTTCCAAAACCAGCTGGCCTGAGTGTTCTTATACGTAAATCTTCTTCCACTCATTAAATTTGAGCTGAATAAATTGCTGATGATATTTAATTTGCTAGGTGAGGCAAAGCAAATGGATTTTTTTTACCGACCAAATGGTTGGCAAATTTGTATTTATTTTAGAATAGTAAACTTTCTATCCGGCAATTCTAAAACACTTAGTGCTTATCAGGTAATTCAAAGGTTATTCTACGAAAAGTGAAAGTAAGTAGCCATATATACAAACTATGAAAAATACAATAATGTTACTAAGACCAAAAGTTTTTTTAAAGAAAAAAGCTAAATCTTAAAAAAAAAAAAAAAAAGTTTAATAATGGTAAAAATCCTTTTTTAAGGGGAGAATTCTTTTTAAAAAATAATTTTAATTTAACTAACTTTTGATTAGATAGTACATTCACATAGTTTAAAACTGAAAAGGCACAGAGGCTGTAAAAGTCTTCTCATCTGTGTTCTCAGACATGTAGTTCTGCCTGGATGCTTAGAGTTACTAGTGAGTTACTAGTTACTTATCCATCCTTCTACAGATAAACTATATATATACAAAAAATACACATATATTTCTTCACATACATAAATACAAATATATTTTATAAATATAGAGTGTATTATGCAATTAGTAATATAGTCTACAAACTGTTGTCACATACCTTGCTTTTTAATTGTTCTTAATTAAGTTTCTGAATCAAGTGGTAAATGGGAAGGTTTAAAGACATTGTTGTTGTAGCTTTTTAGTCACTAAGTCACGTCCAACTCTTCTGTGACCCCATGGACTGTAGCCGCCAGGCTCCTCTGTCCACAGGATTTCCCAGGCAAGAATACTGGAGTGGGTTGCCATTTCCTTCTCCAGGGGATCTTCCCGACCCAGGGATCAAAGTCTCGTCTTCTGTATCAGCAGGCGGATTCTTTAACCACTGAGCCACCAGGGAAGCCCTTAAAGGCATTAGAGATATCAAATCTAAAAGTGCAATTCCGGGCTTCCCTGGTGGCTCAGTGGTAAAGGATCTGCCTGCCCGCGCAGGAGATGAGGGTTTGATCCCTGGTCTGGGAAGATCCCACACGCTGCAGAGCAACTCAGCCTGTGCACCACAGCTATGGCACCTGTGTTCTAGAGCCTGGGAACCACAACTACGGAGCCTGCATGCCACCAACACTGAAGCCCCCACCCCACAGAGCCAGTGCTCCACGAGAGAAGCCCCACAACAAGAAGCCCGCTCACCGCAAGTGGACAGCAGCCCCCATTCTCCACACCTAGAGAGAAGACTACACAGCGGTGAAGATCCAGCACAGCCAAAATAAATAAATACAATTATATTTTTTACGGTGCAATTTTGAAAATTGCTGGCCATCAACTTTTTCAAATATATGTAGGGTTATGAGAGCCCTGAAAGTAAAAGTGCCACAAACATTTATTGAGAAGTGACTCTGTGCAGAGCAACGCAAAGCAGAGATGTGGAGCTGAGGAAGATCTCACCTCCAGTTTTGAGGAACTTAGAACCTAGTACCTGCCACCAAGCCACGTTAATAGATCACCTTCCCAACAGAAGCACTAGGAACAAAAGTAACAAATTTTCTTTCACTGCTCAGTATAATTATTATTTGTTCTGGATAAAATGTCATGCCCAAGGATCCATTTTTACACTAACTGTGATCAGAGTCTCCATGACCAGTATGAAATGAATAAATGTGACATAATGGACTTAAATTATACCAGGAGTTTTTAAGTTGCATAAAGTGCAATGTAAAACAAGATAAAACTTTTATTTACACAGTGGACTCTCAGGGAGTAATGAAAACAAATGGACTATGTTGAAATGTGTCAACATTAACAAACATCTAAAACATAAGGTTAGACAAAAACAGCATATTCTAAAAAGATACAATAGGGCACCATCTAAAAATATTACATTTAAAAATAAAACATTACTGTATGTTGTTTACTCATCTATAGTAAAATTTTACAGCAACTCAAGAAAGTAGTTACCTCTGAAGAAGGAGGGAAGGGAAAGGAAAAGAAGGCTTAGAGGGCTTCTGTTGTCTATGTAAACATTTTTTTTTTAAATCGTTTAAGTAGAGATCTGAAACAAACACGGTACCATATTAATATGTGTTAAATCTTGAGGACTGGTAGAGGGTGTCATGTTGTCTTCTGTCCTTTTCAGCATGTATGAAATATTGTATGGAAAACGAGAAATCTTTTAAATGAACAACGAAGATGCACTGTCCACAGTCCCTAAAGCCTAACGCTCAGAAAGCAGATGGACTGGATATTTACATTCATTTCACTCAATTCCATGAGAGTAACCAGAGCCACTAAAACATAGATACTGGTATGAAAATAAGCCTTCGCCTCAAACTCACTGGCAATCTGAGAAACCCACATTCTCTCAAGACTATTACAAATACTGACAAAAAGGTTAGTGACCCTTTCCAGAAAAATAAATACTGTGGTCCCACTCAACTATTGAAAAAGACACTTGGCTCAAGCAGCTTCTGACCAGAAGTGAAGTGAAAGTTGCTCAGTCGAGTAACTTTGTGACCCCATGGACCACAGTCCATGGAATTCTCCAGGCCAGAATCCTGGAGTGGGTAGCCTTTCCCTTCTCCATGGGATCTTCCCAACCCAGAGACTGAACCCAGGTCTCCCACATTGCAGGCAGATTCTTTACCAGCTGAGCCACAGGGGGAAGCCCTTCTCAGCAGAGGAAACCATCAAAGCAAACAATTGCCAAGCACATGTTAAAGAGCTTTACAAGCATTAACTCACTTCATCCTCACAGCCCTATCTTACTAGCCCTGTTTTACAAATGGGCATACCTCAGTGATTTGCTCCAAATCATAACTAATAACTGCGAAAACAAACACCTAATCAGCATTCAAGATAGTGCCCATATCCAGTGTTTGCCTGGGTCTGTTCATTTCATAAGCACTCATGAGTGAGAACGTTCCTTCCAGGCACCGCGGGAGTGAAGGACACACATGATGAATCCCTCTCTTCCCTCAGTGCAGACCGGATGAGGCTCACAAGAATCAGGGGAGGCCTATCTAAAGTGGTCTGAAATTCAGAACACTATCCTGAGCTATACTCGGGTGTGACTCCTTCCAGAGCTTCCATAGTCGACTAGAACAGTTATCTCTAAATGCCAAGCTGTACCCTACGCCTCTTCTCCATCAGGATTCAAAAACAAACAAACAAACAAACAAACTTCCGTGCTCTGACAATTTGACAAGTGTGCTGGGGCGGGGGAGTGGAATAAATGCATATCAAGCTTCCAGGGAAGCTCAGATTCAGAGTACAGTCGGGGTTAGGAGCAGACCTTCAAGATCATCGTTGGTCCGACACTTTACATCCCAGGGTCACTCATCTCCACGGAGCTCCCTGCCTTCTGCACATCTCCGTGAGCGGCTGCTCGCCGTCTTTCAGGACAGCCGGAGGAACAGAGTGCAGCCGGCCTTCCTCTGAGACCCCGAGCCCCACTCCGGGGTTACTCACCTGGGGTCCGCACTCAAAACTGTCTGCTGCGCCAGCCAACAGCTGAGCCCACAACTGGGCTCCGGCGTGCAGGCCCACCGGAGACCGCGAGGCCCGGGCCGGGTGCGGACCTGCGGCGTGGTGAGGTGCGGAGCCGCCGGCCGGGGATCTGAGGCCTCCGGGTGGAGGCCGAAGGAGAAAGGCCCCGGGGGCCGACAGGTGGCGTTCCCCGAGCCCGCGTCCTCCCGCCCCGCGAGTCCCTGGCGGGCACGCAGATCTCACCAGTAGCGGGTCCGCTGTTTCCGCGGCGTCGCCGCCGCCAGACCTCGCGGGTGAGAGCTGAGGGTCGAGACGGAACGCAGGCCGGCGCGAGACCGCCCCTTCGGCTTCCGCCACGCTGCACCGCGAACGATGACGCGCCTCGCCCCGCTCCTGGGGCACCCCGCGCGCCCTGCGCGCCCACCCGAGCGCCGAATCGGCCGTCGCGCCCCACGTCAGCGGGGAGGCACCCTGCGATTGGCTGAGCGAGGAGGACGGGCCGGGGCGGCGCCTTCCGTGGACGTGGCGTAGCCCCCAGGCGACCAGCTCTTCTTCTCAGCCGGTGTTCCCGCCCCTGGGCCGCTTCTCAGCCTGTCAAGGGAAAGTTCGGAACCGAGCGCCTCACGGGTAGTCGTTTTGCCCTGCGCCCTAGAGGTAATGTCTCAGGCCTTCTCACGCAGTCATCTCAGAGGCAGGACCAAAACAATACGGTCGTGTGGCGGTCCACCCAGAGCCCTCTCCCGAGTGAAGACCTGCCCCTCCAGAACCGCGTCTACTAGAAGGATCTGTGGATGCTGAAGACCACGTCAAGGCGGAGACCTGCTGATCCTTAGGATGCGCGGAACCCCCAGGCCGTCCTGCCCCAGAGACTCACAGAGAGGAACACAGAGGTGGCAGAGAAAGTGGCGGGAAAGGGCTCACACAGCTCCTGACGGACGCTTTCTAATGATTGTTGCAAATTCCTTAGTCACCACTGACAAGCTTTGAGTTGGTGATGCAATATATTAAAATATTTTTTACAGCTAGTAAATAATTTACCGAAAGTGAAACTGTTTAAACAGCCTAATGATTCATTGTCAGTTCTTGCTAAAGTGAATTTCAAGCCCAATAAACTTTTGCACTTAATTTATTTCAGTTAATGATACTCTAATTTACAGAATATTTGTGAACCGTTAGTTCCCCTGCAGCTAGCTTGTTGTCATCAAGAGGTCACATCAGCCACAAAAGGACAGATATTAGGGGATTTCCTGCAAGGAACTACCAGCAGATTTCTTTTTTAAAATATCACTTTTGCTATTCTGTGGAGAATGGACTGGTTGAAAGTTGAGAATGGTGGTAGTGAAAAAAAATCTCTGAAAGGATGCACACACACATATACAGACAAAACCCATACCACTAATTGCATTTGGCAGAGCTGGGAAGAGATAGACTTTTCACTGAGTTTATTTTTATAATATCTTTTGTATTTTGTAGTATATGCACACATTCCATATTAAAGAAAAGAAAATTGATGGTAAAAAAAATGGTGGCAGTGAAACTCGATTGAAGCGATTGGATATGATATTTAGTTTGGAAGTAGAATTGATGAAACTTAATTATGAATTAGATGTGAAAGGATGGGACTTCCCAGGTGGCTCAGTGGTAAAGAACCTGCTTGCCAATGTAGGAGACATAAGAGATATGGTTCGATCCTTGGGTCAGGAAGATCCCCTGAAAGAGGGCATGGCAACCCACTCCAGTATTCTTGCCTGAAGAATTCCATGGACAGAGGAGCCTGGCAGGCTGCAGTCCATAGGGTCATAAAGAGTTGGACACGACTGAAGTGACTTAGTACACGTGCAAGGATGACAGAGAAAAGGAAGGTTGACTTCCAGATGTTTGGTATTAGTAATTGGGTAATTAGTGCCATTTACCAAGATGAAAAGCTGGGGGAGTGGTCAGGTTTAGGGGTTTAAAAGTAAAGGCGTAATTTGTGATGTGTTAGATTTGAGATGCCTGTGAGACAGCCACATGAAGCTATTATAAAGGCAATAAGATAAATGAATCTAGGGTTTCCCTGGTGGCTCAGTGGTAAAGAATCTGCCTGCCAATGCAGGATACACAAGTTCGATCCCCGGTTCAGGAAGATCTCACATGCCAAGGAGCAGCTAAGCCCATGCACCGCAACTACTGAGCTTGTGCTCTAGAGCCCGGGAGTTGCAAATACTGAAACTCGTGTGCACCTAGATCCCATGCTCCAGAAGAGAAACCGCCACAGTGAGAAGCCCAAACACGGTGACTAGAGAGTAGCCCCCACTCACTGGAGAAAAGCCTGCATGGCGACAAAGACCTAGCACAGCCGAAGATAAATAAAGTGATATGTACAAAAGCTGTGTGGATCTGAACACACAGATTCATGGTGTATTAGTTTCCTACTGCTGTTGTAACAAATTACACAAAACTTAGTAGCTTAAAAATACAATTATATTGTCTTCCAATCTGGAGGTTAGAAGTCTGAAATGGGTTTTTGAGGGGCTAACATAAAAGAAGCAGTATAGATATCATCACAAGAAAAAAATTTATAACTATGTGTAGTGATCAATGTTAACTAGATTTATCATGGTGATCATTTCACAAGATCCTTGTGTTTTATACCTGAACCTAATGTAAAGTTATATGTCAAATAATCTCAATTAAAAAAAAAAAAGGTATCAGTAGGTTTGTCTTCCTTAGGCTGCAGGGGAGAATCTGTATTTTTGCCTTTTCCAATTTCTAGAGGCTACCTTCAGACTTCCCTGGTGAGGCTCAGTGGTAAAGAATCTGCCTGCCAATGCACAAGACATGGGTTCGATACCTACAATCCATGGGGGTTGCAAAAGAGTTGAACAGAACTTAGCGACTAAACAACAACAACCTACAGAAGGCAAAGACCTAACAGAAGCAGAAGAGATTAAGAAGAGGTGGCAAAAATACACAGAAGAGCTTCAGGAAAAAGTCTTAATGACCGGGATAACCATGATAGTGTGATCACTCACCTAGAGCCAGACATCCTGGAGTGTGAAATCAAGTGGGCCTTAGGAGGCATTAATACGAACAAAGCTAGTGGAGGGGATGGAATTCCAGCTGAGCGATTTCAGATCCTAAAAGATGATGTTATTAAAGTGCTGCAGTCAATATGCCAGCAAATTTGGAAAACTCAGCAGTGGGCACAGGATTGGAAAAGGTCAGTTTTTATTCCAGTCCCAAATAAGGGCAATGCCAAAGAATCTTCAAACCACTGCACAACTGCACTTATTTCACATGCTAGCAAGGTAATGCTTAAATCCTTCAGGCTAGGCTTTGACAGTACATGAACTGAGAACTACAAGTTGTATAAGCTGGGTTTAGAAAAGGCAGAGGAACCAGAGATCAAATTGCCAACATTTGTTGGATCATAGAAGAAACAAAGGAATTTCAGAAAAACACCTACTTCTGCTTCATTGACTGTGCTAAAGCCCTTGACTGTGTGGATCACAACAAACTGTGGAAAATTCTTCAAGAGATGGTAATACCACACCACCTTATCTGTCTCCTGAGAAACCTGTATGCAGATCAAGAAGCAAGTTAGAACCAGACATGGAAAAACAGACTGGCTCAAAGTTGGGAAAGGAGTACATCAGGGCTGTGTATTGTCACCCTGTTTATTTAACATGTGCAGAGTACATCATGAAAAATGCTGGGCTGGATGAAGCTCAAGCTGGATTAAGATTGCTGGGAGAAATATCAATAACCTCAGATTTGCAGATAGTAGGAGATAATACACAAGTAGTACCACCCTAATGGCAGAAAGCAGAAGAGGAACTGAAGGGCCTCTTGATGCTTAAAACTCAACATTCAAAAACTAAGATCATTGCATCCAGTCCCATCACTTCATGGCAAATAGATGGGGGGGTGGGGGGGAGGGAATGGAAACAGTGACATACTTTGCTTTCTTGGGCTCCAAAATCACTGTGGATGGTGACTGTAGCCTTGAAAGTAAAGGATATTTGTTCCTTGGAAAGAAAGCTATGACAAACCTAGACAGCATATTAAAAAGGAGAGATATCACTTTGCCAAGAAAGGTCTGCATAGTCAAAGCTATGTTTTTTTCCAGTAGTCATGTATGGATGTGAGAGTTGGACCATAGAGAAGGCTGAGCACTGAAGAATTGATGCTTTTGAATTGTGCTGGAGAAGACCTTATCCAGAACAGAACATCAGTTTTCTTTTCTTGAATAAAAATTAATATCAAAACAGTATTAATGTTCAGTTTTTATCTGGTGGCTTATTACATGGATGTGTTTAGTTTGTAAAATTTCATATTGTATGCTTAAGATATGTGCGCTTTTTGTGTTTATATTGTAAGTACAATATGTTTCTAAAATACTTAATGCTTAAGATGATAGCTGGGGAAAATGTAACTAGAAATATAAATACTTGTAGTAATAGGAAATACAATTTTGAGAATTTGTACACTTATTAAGCCACTCACAGATTTTGTTGTTTTTTGACCAATATTGAGAATTTTATAGTTTCATACATAGTTGAATAGTTCTGTGTTCATAGAATCATTTAACCCTAGATTATCCCTTTTTAGGATTTTCTCCTATGTTCTCTTAAGATGAAGTTGCAGCAAGAAGCTGTAGGAAGCATTTTCTCTTGGCTTTCTAAGATCACTTTTCTATGGGTAAAGATTACCATTCTGGATTTCTGGGTCTCTGCTATAGGGGAGCATTATCTTTTCTAATAATTAGTGTTTTCATTTTCTGCAGATAAATACCCAGAAGTGGAATTTCTGGATGGTATGTTAGTTCTATTTTTAATTTTTTGAGAAACCTCCTTACCGTTTTCTATAGTGGCTATGCTAGTTTATATTCTCACCACCAATGCGCAAAGTTTCTTTTTTCTCCAAGTCCTCACCAATAGCTATTATTTGTTATCTTTTTAACAACACATGCTAACCATTTTGACAGATGTGAGGTGATATTTCATTGTGGTTTTGATTTGAATTTCCTTGGTGATTGGTGATGTTCAGCATCTTTTCACATGCCTGTTGGCCATCTGCATGTCTTCTTTGGAAAAATGCCCATTTAGGATCTCTTGCCATTTAAAAATTGTCTTTTGATGTTGAGTTGTATGAGTTCATTATGTATTTGGGGCATTAATTGCTTATTGCATGTATCACTTGAAAATATGTTCTCCCTTTCGGTAGGCGGCCTTTTAATTTTGTTGATAGTTTCCTTCACTGTGCGAAACTATAGTTTGATGTAGTCGCAGTTGTTTATTTTGGCTTTTGTTGCCCTTGCCTGAGGAGATACATCCAAAAAAAAAAAAAAAAATTGCTAAAGCCAGTGTCAAAGAGTGTAGTGCCTATTTTCTTTCTAGAGTTTATGGTTTCAGGTCTTACGTTTAAGTCTTTAATCCATACTAAGGTGGCGCTGGCCTGCTAACAGATGGGCCTGGTCTTGAGATGGCGGGCAGTGGATCTGTGCGACCCCAGGGTTGGTCAGCCCATTCGTGTGTGGGGCTTGGGCCCAGGGGGTCCCAGGGCTGGCGCCCATCCACGGGTGGACGAGGCCAGGTCCTGGTGCTCCTGGAGCTGGTGTTAGTCTGCTGGTTAGCACACCAGGTCCTGACACAGCTGGCTGCGGGGTCTTGGTGTTCACGGAGCTGGTGTCTACCAGAGGTGGGTGAGGCCTCTTTCCAAGACTAGTGTCAACCCACGGGTGGAGCTGGGTCCTGGGATCTCCGGCTGAGGGGCTGAAGGTTCTGTCGCTGATGTAGACCCACTAGGTGGGTAGGGCTGGGCCCTGGGCCATCTGGTAGGTGAGGGTGTTTCCTGGCACAAGGCTGGAGCCTCAAGGAGTCCTTTCTGCTAGGGGGTGAGGTCAAGACCCTACCCATCTGGGGCACCTGGCCTGGGGCATCCCTGGACTGGTGCTGATTGGCTGGTGGGCAAGTAGTTTCCAGCACTAATAAGCTACAGGGGAGACTCTAAAGTGGTGCTTACCCATGCCAGGGCCCTCCTGGTGGGTTGACCTCCCTGAAATGGCTGCATCTATGTCCCCAGGGTGAGTTTCGGTTGCCTCCTGCCTCTACAAGAGGCTCTCCAAGATCAGCAAGTGGGTTTGATCCAGGCTCCTTTCCAGTGACTGCTTCTGCCATGCATCTTGGAGTGTGTGAGATTTTGTGTGTGCCCTTTAAGAGTGGAGTCTTTATTTCCCATAACCCTCTGGGTCTCCCTAAAGAAAGTCCCACTGGCCTTCCAAGTTAAATGTTCTGGGGGCTGGGCTCCCCAGTACAGGATCCCTGGGATGGGAAGCCCAATGCAGGGCTTGGACCCCCTGATTTTGGGGAAGAACCTCCGCAACTGTAATTATCCTTCCAGTTGTGCATCACTCACCTGGGGGACATGAGTCTTGACTAACCGCATCTCTGCCCCTCCTCCCCTTCTCACTGTGGTTCCTTCTTTGTAACTTTAGCTTTTCAGCTCAGTTCAGTGGTGTCCGACTCTCTGCGACCCCATGAATTGCAGCACACCAGGCCTCCCTGTCCATCACCAACTCCCGGAGTTTACTCAAACTCATGCCCATTGAGTCGGTGATGCCATCCAGCCATCTCATCCTCTGTTGTCCCCTTCTCCTCCTGCCCCCAATCCCTCCCGGCATCAGGGTCTTTTCCAATGAGTCAACTCTTCGCATGAGGTGGCCAAAGTATTGGAGTTTCAGCTTCAGCTTTTAGAAGACCTTTTTTGTTAGTCCTCAG
The DNA here is from genome assembly GCF_033118175.1 of Dama dama. Taxonomy (NCBI): domain Eukaryota; kingdom Metazoa; phylum Chordata; class Mammalia; order Artiodactyla; family Cervidae; genus Dama; species Dama dama. Next base: position 66,903,515 of record NC_083709.1, read on the forward strand.
GGTGCTCTTATGGATACTTTGTCTGTAAATAATTGCAGTTTTTGTGTGCCTCTGGGAGGAGGTGAACACCAGGTCTTCCTGCTCCATCCTCTTGGCCACTCCTCAAGTCATTATGTTTTGTTTGGCTTGATTTCCTTTGGCTTTAATCTGAGAGCTCTACAAACTGCAAAAAAGTACTGATGGCTTTGTAGTGAAATAAAATCAGAGTTAAAAAAATTTAGCAAACATTTCTTGCAAACAAAGCAAGGCAGTTACCTTGTTACTCTTGGCAATTCACCGAAGGTGTGTGTTTGTTCCTTTTGAGCCTAAAGTACATTCCCGATGATGGCTAAAGCCAGGTGGTCATTTTAAAGAAGAAATGAAGCAGACAAACCTGTTTCTTTCTTGATTCTTCAGTCTTACAGGCAAGTGTTTTTCCCAAGCTTGTGGCTATTGAACTTTCTCATGTTTTCACCTAAGGTTAGACAGAGGAGCTACTGGTTCTCTGGGTTCTCAGATGTTTCCAAAGCACACCCATTTTGTTATGGGTGACCCCGGCTCCTCTTAGTGAGTAACTCTATAGAATTACTCCATAAACAGAATTTAGTATTCAGGGCACAATTAGAATGTCAAAGAACCGTAGACCTTGAAAGATCATCTAATTCAGCCTTCTCATTAGCAGAAGAGATCTCTTTACAGCATCCCGACAGACATTCATGGGGCCACTTTGGGCACATTTATTCTAACAGGGACTTGTCTTGCTCTTTAACTTCGTGACTTAATGATAAAGTACTCTGCCTCTCTACCTACACGTTAGTAGGGTTCTGAACACTTTATGTTCACTCAGTACTCCTGGCCATCTTAAGATGTAGACTCTATCACCTCTATTTCATAGATAGAAAAACTGACTGAAGCATAGAATGAAAAATTCCTTAAGGTCAAATAGCTATTAAGCAGAAGAGCCCAGCCCTTGATCCCACATACTCGACCTACATTTCCTCTCTGTACTGCAGAACCCACATAAATCATGACAGAAACCTGTCTTCAGGGTGATCTTAATTGTCAACTTTTGCATAAGTTGTTAAGAATTCACATAACTCTTCTACTACACAGCCCATCTCTCTCTGAATTGCACATAATGGTCTTAGAAAATTTTAAAAGATATCTTTAAAATCAACATATATGCCTATGACATTCTCCTGATATGCTTCAAAAAAGAGAATGAGGTCAGTTTGGCATAATTTTAAAAAATAAACTTATTATAACAAAGAAAGTTGCACATAACAAGCATGTGTTGAATTTTGGGTTTTCATGAACTGAACCACTTGGATAACTACCACTAAGATAAAGACAAAAATAAATAAATAAATAAAGACAAAAAGTACCAGTATCCATGGGCTGCCTAACCAAGAGCTGCCTATCCATGACCCATGAAAAAACCTGGAACCAAAGCTATGCTTAGTAATAGATACAATGGTAGTTAAGGAAGCATGTTAAACTGACTCTCTGAAGCATTTAGACTGTGGAATATAAAGAAGATTGGTCAGTCAAGAAATGAGAGCACAGATATGTTACGAGAGGTTGAACATGTGGGCCATAGGGCAAGAATCCAGTCTCTGACTTGCCTTGGATCCTGAACAACTCTCTGACTTCAAACTATGTGTATCCTTAAAATAAATCCTCTTTTTCTTAAGGTTCCCTACTCCTTGTAGTCAGAAGATATGAACACCAAACTCCAAGGCTTAGTCCAATGGAAGAGAAAATTGTGATGTCTGCCACATGGGCTTTTTGAGGGGGAGGGTGGGTGGTAGGTGGGGTGTGTGTGGAAGAGAGGCAGGAATAGTGACATGAACTTGCCATTCCTGCTCTCGGCCCGTATCATGAAGAAATCAACCTCAGATGGGAAAAGCTGAGTAATTAATCACCGTATTATCTGGATGTTTCTGTTTAATAAATATCCTTGCCTTAGTTGTTCCTCCTACCCCGCTCTGTATTTCAGCCATGATCTTTTAATTGTCAGAGTCTCCTGAGTATAAAAAGAAATAAAGCACATCTTAAAAAGCAAGTATCACTGCATAAGCCAGATTGCTTACAGCCTAACCAAGTCATGTGGGTACCTCCTCGCAAGAGAGAATTACTTCTGTGACACTGATCAGGCTTCACTATATAGAGGAGAAAGCACTTCTTTTCCTCTTGGGAAAGTCATGTGAGGGGTAAGTTTATACTGGCGGAAAATAATTCAGTAACAATGTGAACGAACTGTATGGGTCAACTTCAGGTTTGTAAGAGCATGAGACTATAAGATATGCTTACAAACATCCCGATTAAAATATTTGTGATGAGAAGAGAAGCCTTTTTCAGGTTCATATTTAGGGAAAATATAATCACTGTTCATATCCCCAGTTACTAATCATGTCAGCCAATTAGCTTGGTAGAGTGCCTGCCATGGTGAGCCATGCCTCTGCTAGTTTCCCCAATTATAGAAGAAAAGTACAAATAAATGCAAGGACCATGTGTGTGTGTTTGTGAAATGTTGCTCTTCATTGGACAATTTCTTAATGTATTTTTGTGGGCTGTGAAAGTATCATATTTTGCACTGATGAATACTTTTGTTTCTCATCTGTCTTGCTAGGGCAATGAGCTAAGCCAGAGACAGCTCAGTCATCCCTGACCAGCAGGGTCCAGAAAGCTGAATGGGCACAGTTATTCCAGCTGAACTGGAAAAGCATTAGAAAATAGTTCGTTTTTAACTTTGACCCTGTTATAAAAAGTTGGATTAACAAAATTACATTCTTAAATAACTGCTCATCAAAGAGTAATGTGGGAAATATGTTCTTTTGGACTTTAAAGGAACTGCTGAGCAATAAACCTTTGGAAAAATATCATGATTTCTCCACAACAGCTGAGGAACTAGGCCAGGTACATGTCCAGAACCTCTGGAGCTGAGGAACAGCCCACAGTTAGGACTTGGCATCCAGCTAAGGATGAAGGTGGGGGCCCACATGGACATTCCTTTGGAATGCCACAGTGGGCTTCTTCATACCTGTGTGAAGGTACTTAGAGGCGTGAATGCTCAGTCATGTCCAACTGTTTGTGACCCTCATAGACTGTAGCCCGCCATGCTCCTCTGTCCATGGAATTCTCCAGGCAGGAATGTTGGGGTGGGTTGCCATTTCCTCCTCCAGGGGATCTTCCCGACCCAGGGATCGAACCCAGGTCTCCTGCATCTCCTGCATTGGCAGGCAGATTCTTTACCACTGAGTCTCCGGGGAAGCCCAGGCTGTGAATACTTAGTTCAGTTCAGTTCAGTTCAGTTCAGTCACTCAGTCGTGTCCGACTCTTTGCGACCCCATGAATCGCAGCACGCCAGGCCTCCCTGTCCATCACCAACTCCTGGAGTTTACTCAAACTCATGCCCATTGAGTCGGTGATGCCATCCAGCCATCTCATCCTCTGTTGTCCCCTTCTCCTCCTGCCCCCAATCCCTCCCGGCATCAGGGTCTTTTCCAATGAGTCAACTCTTCGCATGAGGTGGCCAAAGTACTGGAGTTTCAGCTTCAGCATCAGTCCCTCCAATGAACACCCAGGACTGATCTCCTTTAGGATGGACTGGTTGGATCTCCTTTCAGTCCAAGGGACTCTCAAGAGTCTTCTCCAACACCACAGTTCAAAAGCATCAATTTTTCAGTGCTCAGCTTTCTTCACAGTCCAACTCTCACATCCATACATGACCACTGGAAAAACCATAGCCTTGACCAGACAGACCTTTGTTGGCAAAGTAGTGTCTCTGCTTTTTAATATGCTATCTAGGTTGGGTGAATACTTAAGACACACTCAAATATACATGGTGAACAACAACAAATTCTAAACATGAAAAGAAGACCTCAGCCTTTCTTCACGTTTTCCATGTTCCTACTCTGGATCTAAGTCAAACTTTCAAATAATTTGTTTTTTTCCCCCTACCCTCCTTTCTGTCCTGAAATGTGGGCACTCCCTTGCAATGACACCTTTTCCCTCAGGTCTTCTACACACTTGGTCTTTCAGAATGTCATTCACTCTCAGACTTTCCATTCTGACTATGACTTGTGTGTAGGTAATTCCTTGGATAATACTCTGGCCTGATCTTTCTTCCTAGTTCTAAGCCTGTATCTTCAACTGTCTGCTAGATATTTCCTCACCTCCAACTCTACGTTAAATTTAGTTTGGTTTTTTACTTCTTGACTTTCCCGCTTCTTTTAAAGGTAACAATTTGTCACTTTCATTCAGACTCAAGACAATGGAGTCTTATTTCAATCTCTTCTGACTTTTAATATCTAAATTCTTCAAGATGTTTTCTTTTTTGCATCTACTCTTCTCATTCCTTTCATCATCACCTTAGTTCAGATCTTTATCTTATGTTCTTAATTCTGAGATGCCAGCATTTTTGTAATTTTATATACCTAAAATTTTATAATCAGTGTAGACACTTAATGTAGAGCTTCTTATTACAAAAACCTATTATTCAATAGTGTCTTAGAATAAAAAACTGTGACATCTCAGACCTAGATTACTGTGCTTCTACCGCTCTTTCAGCCTGAATTCCCTTGCTTTTCTAACCTGTCCTGCACACTACTGCCTGATTAATCTCCTTAAAAGACTGCAATCAGCTATGTCCACTGGCTAAGACTGTGGTTTCACTGCAGGGCACAGGTTCATCCATGGCCGGAGAACTAGGTGTGACCAAAAAAAAAAAAACAACTTCAGTGGTACCCATTCTCTGCTAGGTAAAGTATATAGGTATGCCTAGGGGATCAAAGTACACGTTGAAGGGACCCCACAATCACACGCTGACCTCTTCCTGTCCTTGTCAGCATAATCCCCCTACCCGGATTCTTCTGCCCTGCACACATCCTCTTCCGCCTGTCTGTGCCATTTCCCACAATTAGGAGGTTATTCCTCCTGCTGCATATGCCCTACTCAGACTGCAAGTCCTAGCTCTGTTGTAAACGTAACCTGAACACTCTGTCCCTGGATACTCTTGTCTTCCTCCAAATTCCTGTAGGACTTGTCTTGATCCCACAGCCATCCAGGATGAGCCGCTTTTCTGCCACCATGTCTCACATATATTATTAGTTATCTAGTATCTTTGAATGTCTGTATATATGTGTGTTGTGATTGTTCAGTTGCTAAGTCATGTCCAACTCTTTGCAACCCCGTGGACTGCAGCACGCCAGGCTTACTTGTCCTTCACTATCTCCCGGAGTTTGCTCAAACTCATGTCCATTGAGTCAGTAATATATTTATGAGTGTAAAGCAATTAATCTGTTTTATAATGAACCCAGGAAAAATCAGTCACATTAGTTGCCTCATTCTATGTCTTATTTCTCTCATCAAATTATAAATTCTTTGAAGTTATCTCTATTAGATATACTTGTTTCCCTTGAATTGTGATTTATCTAAGAAATACAGTCTAATAAGCGCTGAGTTCAATGTGGGATCACATCTCTTAGCAAAGGTCATGGCCACCTCTCTTCTTTTCTCTATGGCTGGTCCTAATCACTTATATTCAACTTCTCCCATCGGCCCTCCTCCAGCACCCAAGCTAATGATCTTAGTAGAACAATACTATTGTGCAGACTTTAGCATAAATCAAATGTAAAGGAACATGGTGAGTTGAAGAACAAGGAGAAATTTAGCAGTGTTAGAAGGTGGATGTGAGGAGGCAGAAAGTCTTGAAATGCAGCTAAGATGTGGGGCAAGGCTGGGTCAGCAGGTTAGGCTGGGTCAGCTAAGATGTAGGGCAAGGCTGGTTAGCAAGATGTCATGCTAAGGAGGTGGGACCTTCTTTCACATCACTGGAACTGGGAGGTTTTTTTAATCAGCCAGCCATGTCACAGAGGGACCTGATCAGATTTACTTCATTAGAGGTGTCGGAGATGGGTAGGGAAGAGGAGGAAGGACTGGGAGAAGGTAGGCCAGTTAAGAATATGATTTCAGCACGGTAGTGGTGGTGGTAGGACTGCAAAGTAAGAGAATGGAGTCAAAAGAACGTAGAGATTTGCAGCCCATTGAGCCAGCTGTGCTCTTTTCCCCAAGGGGGCCTATTGCGCAAGGGCTGCAAACAGCAGCCTCCTTAGGAATGTCGGAAGCCTGTAGCCTGTGCAGGTTGCCCTAGGGTACCTTGGAGTCAGCCCTTTCTCGTAGACATTCATGATTGGCATGCTGTCCCCAATCTAGGTTCCAGACAGGTGCCTTTCCAAAGAAGCCCCAGGGCAAAGTGGCCAGGGTCCACATTGGCCAAATCATAATGTCCAAGTTACAGAACAAGGAGTATGTGATTAAGGCCCTTTGCTGTGCTTAGTCGCTCAGTCACGTCCAATTGGGAGAAGGCAATGGCATCCCACTCCAGGACTCTTGCCTGGAAAATCCCATGGACGGAGGAGCCTGGTAGGCTGCAGCCCATGGTGTTACAAAGAGTCGGACACAACTGAGCGACTTCACTTTAACTTTTCACTTTCATGCACTGGAGAAGGAAATGGCAACCCACTCCAGTGTTCTTGCCTGGAGAATCCCAGGGATGGGGGAGCCTGGCGGGCTGCCATCTATGGGGTCGCACAGAGTCAGACACGACTGACGCGACTTAGCAGCAGCATGACCAACTCTTTGTGACCCCATGGACTGTATCCTGCCAGGCTCCTCTGTCCATGGGGATTCTCCAGGCAAGAATACTGGAGGGGGTTGCCATGCCCTCCTCCAGGGGATCTTCCCAATCCAGGGATCAAACCCAGGTCTCCCACATTGCAGGTGGATTCTTTACTGTCTGATCCACCAAGGAAGCCAAATTGAGGCCCTACACAGGACCAAATTCAAGTGCCTGGGCTGCCAGGAGACCTGCATCTCCAAGAAGTGGGGATTTACTCAGTTTAATGTGGAAGAACTTGAGAACACGGTGGCAGAAAAGCGGCTCATCTTGGATGACTGTGGAGCCAAATACATTCCTAATCTGGACAAACAGTGGGCCTGCACTTGTGAGAGCCTTGACACTGTTCCCTCCTTACTCATGCCCACCAATAAATCCTACTTTCCTGTCAAAAAAAAAGAATGTGAAGGAAAAATGGACGTAACTTGATGGCAGAGATGAGACGGAAAAGATGACAATGGAAAAGAATGAATGACACAGGTTTGCACTTTTAACAATGGGGTAGCTGGCAGCGCTCTTCCCTGAAGTAGAGAAGCAGGTTGGGGATGGGCTGGAGTAGGTGAGAAGACAATGAAGTCTGATGTGGATACGTTGAATTTGTGATTGAGGACCTGAAGCAAGAGACGGGTTGGAGAGACAGACCTGTGATAGGTATAACTCACCCAATAAAATGTGTATCTGTCTTGAAATACACTGTTCACTCTTAGCCCATGCAGCCAACTACATTTCTTGTCCTACCTGTTTCACCAGATTTTTATTATGTTCCTGGATCCCAGTTTGTTATATTTCTACTCTTGGCCAGTTCAGAACTCTTTCTGTAATATTTTATATAGAGTCGTTACGTAAGTCTTAAACAGACTCTTCGACATTGTTTAATTTCATAAGGAGTAAAGTTCCGTGGAAACCCAGTTTATTGCACCTTATGTTACAATAGACTGTGGTGTGTCCTGGCCGGGTTCCCTCTTTTCCAGCTCACTTCATCCAACTGCCCATGCATAGAATCTTCTCTGCCTTCCACCTCCTATTCTCTTAACCCTTTCTCTACACTTATGGTCACAGCCTTATCTTTTTTTGTTGTGGTTGCTAATTAGTTTATTTGACTGTGCCGCGTATTAGTTGCAGCACATGGGCTCTTTAGTCCTCATTGCAGCATGCGGGATCTACTTCCCTGACCAGAGATCGAACCCGTGCCCCCCTGCATTGGGAGCTCAGAGTTTTAGCCATTGGAGCACGAGGGAAGTCCCCACTGCTTTATTTTCAAAGCTTTCTTCTTCCTGGGCTTCACGACATCTGATTTTCCACCTACCTCCAATATCTCTGACTGCTATATGTCACCAAACCCCTACTTAAAGTTTTCTAGGCTTCCCTGTTTAGCCTTCCTTTCATCTCATTTTAGTGCACAATGTGATCTCATCCACTTGCGGGGCTTAAAAAACAACCATTAACATTATTTCTAAATCGGAATCTGTGGCCCAGTCTTTTCAGTCCAAGTCCAAATATCCAACTCCTTTTAGGATACCTTTTTCCGCATGTGTTCCATGGGCATTTCAATTCAGTTTGCCGCAGTGAAGTTCTCCGTTCCCCCCCACACCTGGCCTTCCTCTGGTCTAATTTTCAGTGATGGGAGTCACCCTGCCCATAACCCGGGAGCCGCTCCTGACTTCTCTTTTCTTTCTCAAACTCAGTTTACCGTGAAATCCTACCCATTTCACATTTTAAGTGAGCATTTTCCCAGATGAGGATACAGTGTGGTTGAAGATAGTAAGGAGGGATTGAGACTAGCCCTGACAGGAGAAGTTTTGTTGAGAAATATCGGAAAATATGGTTGTACCATCAAGTGGGAGAGTGACTTGAAAGAAGCCACATGGAGTATTTCACAACTGATGTGGTTGTAGAAGGACCAGACATTAGTCAGATGGATGAAATGGTCATTTCGAAGTGCATTTTAAAAAAGCAGTCACTTGAAAAATAGGAGTAACTTTGTAACCAGAGACAACCATTTCTCACATTTCATTGATGACATGAGGAAAAAACAAAACCTACAAAGTTCCAACTAGGTTAGAAAATGTGACCCTGAATTTAAATGGAAGTGCTACTAAAAAATAAAAAATAATAAATTCTCATTGAAGAAGATAAATTGAAATTAGGCATTAGTGATATAATTAGTAGACTGTGTTGAAAATAATTGCAAGAATGACATAATTTAATTGAAAGGTGCTTATAAATCAATTCCTTAACTATAAATGATCTTTAAACTGAATATATATAGACTTTTTTAATAAATCACCAAATTGAATTGTGACAATGATTTTCTGAAACATCTGCATTTCCATATTTCTCAGTAAAAATTTGAGGTTAAATAAGCTATGTTATAATATAGCATATGATATGACATATTATATATTGATAAATGTAAGCAATTTCCATTTAATTTGGCTCAGATACTAATTAAATTCAAAATAAATATACTTCCCTCACCAGTATAATCAGTCAATAGGTAAATAGCTGGGAGAAAAAGTGCTACAAGCCAGGCAGCTCTATATACCATGTTTCAAAAGCAGAGGAAAAAATAAAATTGCAGTAAACACTGCACTTACGGAAAAAAACTACATTTATGAAGCAGATGTCTCAAAAAGTAAAAGCCTACCCTCTTTATATGATGAAAGCATCAGGAATCTTATGGAAAGATTTCATTTTCGGTTTTATGTTTAGAATTGTTGAAAGACTGTGAGTTTCAACACAGGAACTCAGAGACAACTAGCCACCAGAGAATTCCTGCTGCCAGGAGTCAGCAGTTAAAAAAAAAAAATGACACTAGAAAAAACTGCTAGGTGTCATAGATTTAAAACCAAAGCTTTTCCTCTTCCTCCTGGTCATTTTCTCCTTTTTTTCCTGATTGCATGTTCAATGATAAAAGTCTGTCAAATCGCTAAGTTACTTACATGGGGGCCAGGAAGGCCCAAGGCGTGGTGAGCATACATGTTAATGTCCATCCTGGATCACAAGCTCTGTACCTGGCGTTTGAATCAGTGAGTAGAGCAGCCGTGTGTTCTCTTGGCTTAACTACCCCAGAGCAGTCATAAATAGGCGTCTGAATTCCAAACTAAATCTTGAGCTCCGCCTCTCTGAAAAGGAAGAAAAAAAAAAAATGTGACTCTCAACTCTTCCTGTCTGCCTGGACAGTAGCTTAAAAGTAGGACAGTCAGTGTCTGAGTGTTAGTTTCCTGTTTTGGATGCACTATTCTACCTGATGATTTTATTTTCCACTAGAAAAATTATTTTCTTCTGAGTTTCTTAAAGGTAGAAACAAAAATCTACGATCAAAATCTCAATAGTGTTCTTCATATTGGCTTCACACAGAGGCAAAACATTTACTGATGTATTGTTTAGAGCAAAGAAGGAAGATAAAAAGATTAAACAAGAGGATTTAAGGTTCCTTCACAGTCACAGGCCTCAAGATACTTAAAACCCTTAGTTTCCTGAGACTGAAGGAAAATCAATACTGTTGCACTTTATCTAAGCTGCATTAGGACTGAAAACTGTTGATATATTTTATAAGGGAGGAATCTTATATTTTGGGGGCTCAGGAACCCCCCCATAGCCAGATTGGCGGCAAGGGATATAGGCTGATGATTTGCTTATTTTGATTTCACTGGTATATGTTCATTTGAACACATCACCGTCCTAGCCTTATCTACCACATAACTGTACATTCTACTTAAGGAAAGCTACGATTAGAAGTGATCTATTTGGGGGAATTTCCTGGTGGTCTGGTGGTCTGGAGCTTTCACTGTCGGGGCTTGGGGTTCTATCCCTGGTTGAGAAGGTAAGATCCTGCAAGCTGCACAGCCAAAAAAGAAAAATAATCAGTTTTTAAGACGAGAACACTCTATACTGCTGTTTTTAAAAACGGATGAATGGAATGTGGAGCATATAGCTGAGCATAGGCTAGCACATTTACTGAACTACCACAGGCTGGCACAAACTGAGAAATGAAATTGACTTAAAGAACAGTAAATAAAATCTAACTATGTATGAAAAGAATAATACCAAATGACCAAATGTTTGTCTCTGGACTGTGAGTATGATCCAGCTTTAGAGGTCTTTTGATATGACGTTACATTAACAAAAGAGAAAAATTACAAAAATTAGATTTTGAAAAAGTGTTTGCTACACCTGTTCCCAATTGAAAAAAAAAACTGAAACCAAGAGAAAAGCTCTTTTTGTCATGTAGGATATCTGGAAACTTCCTTAACTCATTAAAGTACAACCAAAATCCAGAGCAAGCATCGCATGTGACGGTGAAACAAAAAACCTCTCATGCTACTGCCACTTCCAGTGAGGGCCCCACTTCCCAAGATATCATATTTGGGGGGAGTTCAACATGTGAGTTTGGGGGGCACAAGTGTTTAGTTCATAACAATGCCTCTCAGGATGGGGCCCCTTTACTCAGCCCATCAAGATTACTGCAGGAGTGAAATAAACATTATGACAGGGTTAGGCTGAGGGAGGCTGGAGCTGAAATTCCCAGGTATCCTCCATCTACTTCTGGGTGGCAATCATTCTCAAGGGAGGTGGTTCCATACCCCAAAGGGGTATGTTACAAAATGTGTATGGGGGGATGATCTTTATTTGTCACGATGAGCAACAGATGCTTTTAGTTTTACTGGATAGGAACTTTTTTGCAAAGTCAGAAATTGTCCTGCACAATAAAAATTTCTTCTGCCCCAAATGATGGGATTCCTTGATGGCTCAGCAGGTGAAAAATCTGCCTTCAATGCAGGAGACACAGGAGTTGCAGGTTCGATTCCTGGGTCAGGAAGAACCCCTGGAGGAGGAAATGGCAACCCACTCCAGTATTCTTGCCTAGAAAATCCCATGGACAGAGGAGCCTGGCAGGCTACAGTCCAAAAGGTTGCAGAGTCAGACACGACTGAGCACAATACCAAATGATGGAAATATTCCTACTAAGAAATTCCACTGAAATATTTACATGTAGAAAGCTTATGGAATTTATAATTACATAAAAAATAATAGAATTGTCTCCTGCAATTTGGTTGGGAAGTTCAGGAGTGTTAGGCATCATGGATTCCCCTCCAGGCACAGAAATTCCTAGTTAATCATTACGTATCAGTATTTACGGACTCTGAAGCAAACCACGGTCTGGTCTTGAAGCAGTGCTGCAACCGGAGAAACCAGCTGGACCACCAAAGAGTAATTTTTAAATAACTGAAAAATGTTCTTACATTTCCCAAATGTGATGAAGGGTATACACAACCCTCGGCAGCATTTTCTGATTAATGTCCACTCTTCATTCCCATTCATCTCTTCACATCCAGTTTGCTTTTTCTCACATAAAAACATGGTTTTAAAAAGTCCTCTCCCTTCGTTTCTAGTCTCTATCAGTAAAGCCCAGCTCTGAGAGCGGACCTGGGAAATAGTCTCACGGCTGGTTTTCAGGCTGCGGCTCTGGGGGCCCCCTGGCTCAGCTGTGAGCAGTGTCCCTGGGCAGGCCACTCATGCGACGCTGCCCTTCGGTTGCTCATATTTGTTAAGCACACATCAGGCCACAGATGGGCCCGGCTGGCTGGAGAGTAAACATACAACAGGTTACTTTTAGGTGCCAACTCCCCTGGTCCCAGCACAGACACCCAGAATGACAACACAGCCAAACGGCCCGTTGACCACATGCGGGATGTGGGGCATCTTCCTGCTGGAGCCTGCTCCAGACTGCAGCAAGGAGGTTCACACTCTGAAGCCCTATTTTGAGGGGACTGGGGCAGAAGCCCCTTCCTCCTCAGAACCCGGAAGGCCTGAGAAATCATACCATGACATCCTCCCAGGGAAGGCAGGGAAGTAGATGGGAGATACTCTAGAAGTTTCCCATTCTCTCTCAGTAAGTTGCCTTTTAAACAGAAACACACACCAAACAAGGTTATATATCAATCGGCTGACAAAAATGTTGTGACCAGAGGCTTGCAGGAACCTAACCTTTTGCTTCTCTTAGATGCAATAAACAGTTGGGTATTAACTACCTTGGCCTTCACAGCAACCGTATATCCCCTAAATACTGCAAAAAAAAAAAAAAAAAAAAAGAGAGAATAATCTATATTATGATGAACACAGAAATATATTTGGGCTTCACACACAGCCAGTCTCAGGGACTCCTCCTCCCTTACCAAGGGTCCTGAGGCCACTTTGAGAACTGCTGCCCCAGTACCCGGCAGTTCACCAGCCTGACACTGGGAGTAGACCCCATTAGGATCACCGCAGCTATTTTGTTCATCTTTGTATTTCCAGAATCATGCATAGTGCCAAGCACGTGAAAGTGAATTCGCTCAGTCATGTCTGACTCTTTGCGACCCCAAGGACTGTACAGTCCGGGGAATTCTCCAGGCCAGAATACTGGAGTGGGGAGCCTTTCCCATCTCCAGGGGATCTTCCCAGCCCAGGGATCAAACCCAGGTCTCCCGCATTGCAGGCGGATTCTTTACCAGCTGAGCTCCAAGGGGAGCCCCAAGTACATAGTAGCACTCAATGAATATAGTAGCATTCAATGAATTGTGAATTAAATTAAAATGGGCTAGGATAAGGTATTCATGAGACAGTGAAAGAAACCTGAGACAGACAGAATGGCCTTTTTGGAGCTGAAGTTCAGTTCAGTCTTTTTATTTGTTTGTTTTTGTGTTTTTGGCTGCACGGGGTGGCTTAGCTCTCTTGGATCAGGGATCTTAATTCCCTGATCAGGGGTTGAACCTAGGCACTTGGCAGAGAAAACACAGTGTCTTAACTACGGGGCCGCCAGGGAATTTCCCAGTTCAGCCTTAATAGTCATGATTTATGTCTAGGGTAGACTATTTGAACTATTAAAAGTGATTCAACATGTTTTAGATTACTGAAAGTGAGAATGACTATACTAAAGATATGAAAGAGGATTTTTTTTAAAAGAAATTCAGATGTAGATAAAGCATACTCGTACTCAAAGAATATGATACATTGATAAATAAATCCAAATCTATACTGATGAAATATATTTTTTTATGAAATATCTTGATTATTAAAGTGGATTTTGCAATGTGATTTTTTTTTAAGATGTAAGATTTAAAATCAGGCCTCACCTCATGTTTTTCTGGTGCCCGTGTTAACACTTATGTAAATTTTAACTACTGTAGGTTGGGAAACATTACATCATTGTTTCTTATCTTTTCTTATACAAACATAGCTAAGCATTGTGTTGATGAAATAACACACAGCTTTGATGAAATAACCATTAGTGACTCTTTGTGTCAAATTTAGCCCCTGCCTTGCTTCCGTTTGGCCTATGGCCTCTTCCATAGCAAAGATCAACAAATTACACTTCAAAGAGGGCCCATGATTAGATCCTGGTCCTAACATCCTGCACAGTGGGACCCTCGCCCCCAGAAAGTCAGAGGAGGAGCAGGTACAAAGCAGATTGCTAGAAACTGGTGGCCGTAGACCATGTGTTCCAGGAGAGAAGGAGAAGGGAAATTACTGAGCAGAGAGGGTAAGCTTACAGAGGGCAGGGACTTTTAGGTGCCTCTAGAAATTTGAAGGAGGTCTGATTCCTAGATTACACACGACAAATGCTGCTGACCTGAGTGACGGTAATAGCAGGTGGGTCCAAGGCTGAGTAGAAGGATAAAGTCCTCCTGGGTCCAAAGAGACAATCAGAACCATGTCCTTGGGGACAGGCAGTCTGGGAGGAAGCGGGCACAGGGGGTTGGGGTGCTGAGCAGGCAAGAGATGCCAGCTAGCACTGGGGAAGCAGAACTGAGCTGTTTTGGTGGAGTAGGGCCTGGGCAGGAGATGGAGAAGAGAGGCTAAGGGTCCTGTTAGGGGCCTGGGGGCCTGGAGTTGAAGTCCCCAAAAAGAACGAGGAGTAGAGGAGACTGCCTCTCGCCTTCCTTCTGTGTGTGCAAGCTTGAGGTTGAGGAACCACAGCACGCAAGCAAGGAAACGGGGCACTCGTCATTGCCCTGCTGAATGTGTTTTCCCAGGCAGTTGTAAGGAATCACTGCAAACTGGGTGGTTTCAAACTACGTTTAAGTGTTTCCCTCAGTCTAGAGGCAGTAAGTCCAAAATCTGGGGGTTGGCAGGGTTGCACCCCCTCTGCAGGCTCCAGGGGAGTACACTTTTTTAGTCTCTTCTTATTCCAGGGGCTGACTGGACTGTGGTTTCGTCACTCCCGTCTCCTGTCTCCATGCGGCCTTTTCCCCTCCCGTGCATCTCTCCCCTGTGTGTCTCCTGTAAGGACCCTTATCACTGGACTAAAGGCTTGCCTGGATGGTCCAGGATGATCTCCTTATCTCAAGATACCTAATTCCCCAAACTCTTTTTTTCAGATAGGGTAACACCCACTGGTTCCAAGGATTTGACAGGGATTGGGGGATGTGATGGGGCGAATTTTATGTCAGTTTCTCTGGTCCATGGTGCCTAGATATGTGCTCAAACATTATTCAGGGATTGTACTCCATGCTCCATGATTGGGCCTCACTCAATGAGTTGAAGGCCTGGATAAAACAAAGGCTGACCTCCCCAGAGCAGGAAGGACGCTTCTGCCAGCAGACAGCCTTTGGACTTTATCTGCAGTATTTGCTCTTTCTGAGTCTCCAGCCTAACTGCCTTTGGACTCAACTGCAATTCTTCCCTGAGTCTCTGCCTGGCACTTCCCCCATCAGATTTTGGACTTGCCAAGCCCCCACAATCACGTTTTCCAATTCCTTAAAATAAGCCTCTTTCTCTCTTTATAAATCAATACATCCTATTGGCTCTGTTTCTCTGGAGAACCCTGACCAACACAGGGTACCACCATTCAACCTGCCACATGAGTACCTACTCTAGGAAAGGAGCGGACTTGTGAAAACTTGAGACTTCCCCCTGAATGTGGGGATAAGTGTAAAGGTATCTTGCAGAGGACAAATCCACAAGTATTAGTTCCTGACATGGGGTGCCATGGGTGTTCCACCCTCTCTAAGGGTCTTCCTTTCCCAGTTCTTTTATTTCTTTTCATTTTCTATCAGTTAGGGTGTTTTCTTTTCAAATCCCCCACCGTGGCTCAGCAGATGGACTCATCACTGATGTCATGGAGAGAGAGAACCTTCCAAGGAAACTCCCTCCTTCTTCCTACCCTAGGCTGAACATTTCCTGTAGACTGACTCACTCTTCGTGCCTGGAAGATAGTGACAGGAGTGGGGCTGTGAAGTCAGCTGGAGCCAAGCTTGAACCCTGGCTCTGTCATTTACAGTTGACTGATCTTGGACAAGTTACTTAACTTTTCTAAGGCTGATAGTACGTCTGTAGAGGGAATATTCAGAAGGCTGGTACCAGGTGGAAGGAGATACCAATGCAAAATGTACACGCAGTCCCTGACTCTCAGTGAGTTTCCTTGCTCTCCCCAGACCCAAACAGAACGATGACGAGGCCCTCGTGAGTGATGCAGGCAGTGGGGGAGACAGTGTATGTTGTCTGATGACTGCCCGTCCGATCTGCTTGTAATTATGCTGTTTTGTTTCTCCTGAAATCAACTTTAAATCAATTCTTTTTCTAAACGTAGCCTTGTCCTAGATAATATTTGTGAAAGCATAGGTTTAACTTGCTAATTATATATATTTTCCAGTGCACAGTAAATACCCTTTGTCACTCATTCAACGGTGCCTTTTATGATCTTCACAGGATTAACATGCTAATTATAGATCTTTTTTCTAATATGCGTCAAAATGAATACATTCAGGCAGTCATTCATTCAGCAGGTATTAGAGTGCCTTTTTATTGGGTTGACCCAAAAGTTCACTCAGGTTTTTCCATAACATCTAATGGAAAAACCTGAACAAACTTTTGGGCCAATCCAATATGCACAAACAGCCTGGCACGGCTATAAGCCGAGTACCAGGCAAGGCAGTTGACCCCAGACCCACTCATTCCCAGGGCTGAGAGGGTCAGTGGATGGCCTGCTGCCCTGGTTAGGAAGCTCTGCCGCGTGTTTACCAAGGCCCTAGTCAGGGCACTAAACTCCAGGCTGGAGGCTTCCTTCTGCTCTGCATTTGCCTCTGTGCAATAGGCGGGAGGTTAGAAAGGACAGGGTTTATTTTAACCCTGGGTGTTTTCTTGTTTTCCATCTAATTCTTCCTTATAGGTGACTGAAAGGAAAATTAACTCATGCCCGCTCTGCGGGTTTGGCTGGGGGGGGGGGTGTGTGTGTGTGTGTCTGTGTGTGTGACTCACCCTCTTTCTTCCCCTGAGGGACCCACATTCTTCTCACAAGGCTGCCCTGGGCTTCAGGCGAGGCCCTGTTAAAATGGCAAGACTTAGCTTTGGGGGAGACTCAGCTTTGGGGAGAGACTCAGCTTGGCTTAGACTCTAAGCCAAGGGCCTCAGTGGGCCTTACTGAGCCCGGCGGTCACACCTGTGGTCCCACAGGCTGCCTCCCTCCCACCTGCAGTGTGATCTGGGGACTGGGCTTTGTCAACATGGCCTTTGTAACATCTTTCTGGCCTGCCCCTTTCTCCAAGGGCTTCTCTGAGTACCTGCATGTGTCTCTAGGGCAAAAACAAACACAGGCAGTGCAAACCGGTTCTCCCTGTGACTGTGAACGTCCCCGGCCGGTCAGCGCCCTGCCTCTCCCTCCTCACACAGCATCCTGGAAGAGCGGGGTGCACGGAGGGTCTCCGCCTGCCAACCGCCCACCCGCTCCTGACTTTCCCCGTCTGTCTTCAGGCCCCGCCACACTCCTGAGACAGCTCTCCTAAGAGCCAGCAGTGGCCTTCCCAGGCCCCTCGCTGACCCCGGGAGCCTGGGACGTGTGGACCCTCCCCAGCCACCAGCACCAGACGGCTGCGAGCTGCCGCATCTGAAGGCTTCCCGACCCATCTCCTCCTGCCCGCAGGCCCAGGGCACCCAGAGACCTGGGCCGTCTGGCCCTCCCGCCGCCCCGCGCTCATATTCTCCGGCAGCAGCCCCTCTGGGTCCCTGCTGTCCTGCCCGGCATCGGCCTCCGCTAGAGAGAAAGGCTGTCTTCTCCTCCCCTCTCGGAGCCCAGAACTAAAACCAGAAATGCCCAAAGCCTCATGACCAGGCCTCTAGGAAGGCTGGCGGGAACAGCTCAGGGTTTCAGAGAAGAGAAGAGTGAGCCTGGGAGCAGGTGGCCCGAGGAATGAGGAGATTCATAAGGAACAGGGTGCGGCAGGGCCGCCGCACTGCCCTCTGTGACAGGCAGCCAGCTGGGGAGCTGCCGGGGCCAAGTGCAGACCTGGGTGCCGAGGTCGGGGAGGGGGAGGTGATAGTCACGGCCTCTCGTCGTGGACTGTGGACGGGAAGCCAACCCTTCCCCTTAAGCACCCGTGGAGGGGACACGGGGAGAAGGCAGGGCTCCCGAGGCTCCAGCCTGTGTCAGGACGACCGAAGCGAGGCTCCTCCAGGACAGGGACAGGGAGACAGAGGCCCCGGAGAGCGTTCCAGGGACAGCCCGTGGGCAGGCCTTCTCCCCGCCACCGCCACAGACTGCCCCCAGCCACACTGCACCAGCTTGGAGGCCTTTGCACACAGGCTCCTTTCGTCAGACAGTGGCAATACCCGCTTTAAACAGCAGCGGGTCCTGAATGCAACCAGCAGAAGGGCCTCCACTCTTCAGGAACTGCGTCCTGGGGAGGAATGAAGGGTGCTTTCCCAGAGCTGCGTCCCACTGCCACTGGAACAGGAGGCCCAGTTCTAGGGCCTGAGCAGACGTCAAACACCTGAGCAGACGCCCTAGAATGTAATGGGGTAGGACCAGGTGGCTCCCATCCACCTGATCACGGTGGCAGCTTCCAGAGGCAGAGGAGATGTGTTAGCGTCAGGCAGAATTCCCTCCCCAGGCTCTGGTTTCTATCAACAAATATATGTCAGTGAGTTGCAGAACCCCTAACACACTAGTCTGGGCTGTATGTACGTGTGTCTTTGATGGGGGACACATTCATGAGAATATAAAATAAAACAGGCAGGCACAGAGGGGAGGAATAGAAGAGATGGACGGTAGGGTGGGTGAGACCTGGAGGCAGGACTCAAGAGCCAGAGGAGGACACGAGGCCTGAAGGAGTCCCAGATCTTATGCTTGGAAGATCCCTTGGAGTTGTCTTGCATTCTGAGGAGATGGTGTCCAAAAACAGGAGTGTTGATAAAGTAGAAGTAGAAAGCACTGTTGATCAGGAGGCCACGTGGATGAGAAGAGCCTGAGGTCTGGCAGCAGCAGGGCAGTGATATGCTTCAGCTAATTAGGCTTGTTGGGCACACCTGGACCCGTCCCTGCTTTCCCTCTGCCTCTGTCTCTGCTTTTAAGGGGGGGCTGAAAATCAAAACTGGACACTCCTGGTGGCTCAGCTGGTAAAGAATCCACCTGCAATGTGGGATACCTGGGTTCGATCCCTTGGTTGGGAAAGATCTGGAGAAGGGAAAGGCTACCGACTCCAGTATTCTGGCCTAGAGAATTCCATGGACTATATATAGTCCATGGGGTCAAGAGGAGTCAGACACAACTGAGCAACTTTCACTTCAAAATCAAAACTAATAAATTAAACCTTTTTCCCTCCAGATTTTCCTTTTTTACTTAATGATAAACTTATTTTGTATGAGATGTAAGAGGCAAGTAAAGAAGAACACAACAACCCAGGTTTACAATTTTAGCATTATGCCATTTTGCATCAGATCTTGCAGCTGAGAGAGGAAATATTTCAGATGCAGTGGATCTGTAGATCCAGTCTTTCTAAGAAGCTGCTTCATCTCCCTCAGCCACATGGTTAGTGGGGCTGCCTTGTGGGAGTGGGCCACACATCGCTTTGAGAGTGACGTAGGAAGGCAGACATTGAAGTGGTCCTAAGTTCCCTCTCTCTTGCTCAGGAAGGCCAGCAGACAGCAGAGGGTGGATGTGTGGGCAGGTTTGTCATGAGGTGAGGTCTAAAGAAACAGGATATCTAAAGAAGCTTTCAAGCCGTACCCATGTAATTAAGAGCTCCCGCCCAAGCACTGCCGCCAGTTTTTCTTGTTTGGGACTTTGGTCTTGCTCATTGTCCTTTCACTCACATCTTTATTGAATTTTATACCCTTATTTACCATGTACCCTTTTAACCACCGTGGTTTATGAACCATTACAGTAATTTTCCACTTATGTGATTGGATCTGCAGATAGGTGCTACAATACTTAATCAAATATTTCCTGTTTATTCACCTACAAAATTAGGACAATAATATCTATTTCAAAGATTTCCCAAGGGTTATGATAATATATGTAAATCACCTAGTGCAGTAATTGGCAATATAATAGTAAACATTTTTTCCTTTTTCTTTCTAAATTCTCATAAAGCATTTGTTTTAAAACTCCATTTAGAATTCTCAAAGAATTGCCAACAAGCACCTCAGTTACAATTTCTGGAAACGACTTTTGGCTCACTAACGGAAATTGTGGCATTTCCTTTCTTCTGATTATCCTAGATACTGGAAAACCTGCAGGAATTAACAGTGTTAAAGCATGATTTTTAATCATTTTTTAATGTAAAAATACAATGGTCCCACAGTAAAGATTAATTAGGGGGCATCTTACTGCTACCCAGAAACGGAAGAAGGCACCAGAAAGATGTTAAGACTGTTTCAAAGGAGAATTTGAGGAAGAGGCAATGAGGAAAGATAAACTGGTTCTGCTAATACATGTAAAACTGGTTAATATCTTCATGCGATAAAATGTAATGTTTGGGGTTACCTTTTCTACAGAAATCAGTTGTATCCTCACCAGACAAAATTCACTTGCACTGCTATAAATAAGAAACTTTGCATTATTATAATTTTTTCTACAAATTTACTTCAACTCCTCCAGAGATAAAAAAAAAATAGCCTGGCCAATAAGAAATCAAATTGCATAAACCTGTAGAATCAGAAAATCACAGAGATTACAGCAGGCAGTAATAAGCATTCCACTGAAAGGAAACCTAGTAATCTCCCCTGTCCATTTCCAAATCTTGGACAGTTTTCCCCAGTGACATTTAGATCATTAGACTGTAGTCTAGGAGAGCAGCCTTGGAATTTTCTCACTCTGAATCAAGGGAGTCAATAGGCTCCTATTTCCAGCCAGTGCCTCCTCCTCGCTTCTGATCACAGGGAGCTCTCCTCTCCCTAGGCCACGACGCAGATTAGGAAGAGGGTGCTAGGGAGCCAGATCCAACATTAACTATTTTGTTCCTGTCTCCGGTAGCTCAAGGGCTAGCCGTGTATGTGGCACCGTGAACTTCTCCAGCTGGCTCCGCAGACTGCTCCCCTACTTTGCCCTTGCAAACCCTCAATCCAAGCCAGAGGGAGGATTAACAGACCCTGAAATTTGCCAAATTTCACGAAATGGTTTGTTGAACAATTCCTCATGTACTGCCTTGGAACACCTCTTGTCATATTTTTAAATTTGTGGTACAGTTTTTTGAAGTATTATTTCCTGTGCCTTCAATTAAGGTGTACTTCTTTGATAGCAGAAACAATTCCCCTCTACCAGCATTCAATATTAGGTGTTAAATTAACTGTTCAAACAGGTGTTTAATTAGATGTTAAGTAAGTATTGATTGAAAGGATACATAGAAAGTGTTAGAATGGAGCCCTTCCCGGCTCAGAAAAACTCTGACTTCCTAACACCTTCAGAATAATATGAAACTTATCAGAGATCTCACCCTCCCCATCCACACGGTCTGCCTACTCCTGCTAGCAACTGCTTACCCCCAATAGAATTTTTTTTTTTTTGCTTCTCTGTATCTCCCCTCTCAACCTGGAATGCTCTTTCCCTTCACCTTCAGGGCTTAACCCAATACCACCTCTTCCACAAAGCCTTCCCCAATCCCTCTGGCTAGAAGCAACGTCAACACTTGCCTTGTCCTCCCAACAGCTGGAGTGAGATGATGAAAGATACAGGCTGTGGAGCCAGATGATCTAAACCCATTTATTAGTTCTGTGATCTTGGTGAGTGATGAAACCATTCTGTGCCTGAATTTTCTAAGGTAAATGTAGGGAGAAGGCTACTGCTCTCCTCAAAGGTTTTGTGAAGATTAAATAAACGGATATGTGTAAAGCACTTAGAAAATGCCTGGAACGTAATGAGTGCCCAGGAAGATTAGTTATTATTATTCATTTTGGATACTCTCCTAATTCTTTACTGGGGCCTCTTCCAATTCATTCCATATCACATAGCTTTTATTTACTGGTTACGCCCCTGTCTCCACGGCTGAAATAAGCTCCTTAGGGGATGTTTATGGAACTTTGCTGAATGAATGAACAAATTAAAGAATAAACAAATGGGTAGAGGCTGTCCTGACTTTCAGAAAATAACTCTTACTCAAAAAGCAGACTTTTGGGTTATGGTATGTGGAACTTTGTTTTTTTAAACCACCAGACCTTTTGAGCTTCTTTTGTAATTTCAGGCCTCTGTTTGCTCTCTTGGCTTAAGTGTGATGTTTGGATGACCCTGACACCTTCCAGAGCACCAGGATCTTTCCGGCATAAACTGTCTTGGGCATATTTGTTTTCTGGGTGTAGTTGAGAGTAGTAACTTGATAGTCAATTTGTCTTGCCTTCCGAAATTCACATATATAGTTAATTTTTTCCTAATGCAAGTCAGGTTGGAAGGAAGGAATATTACTGCTGGCAAGTTATGTGACCTTGAGTGATTTGCTTCCACAAGCTGACGTTCTAGTTCTTCAGTTTTAAAAGGGGGTGATTTCACTGTTTGTGAGGAGTGAATGATTTGGACCACACATCTAGGCCCCCCCGCCCCCCAACCTTTTTTTGACATGGAAATTGTATTTTCACCTTATTTGGAAAATTGAAGAATCTGACAATTCTGACCCTCTGTTCCCTCTAAGAAATACTGGCTGGGGCTGAACAGAAGCTGTAAGCCAGTTGGGCCATCTCCAGACTGCCATCGTGCCCCCTCCAAATTGTCTCTGTGACGCCCCTTCACTTCTCTACGTGAGTCTCCAGTTGCTGCTGCAACAAATTACCACCAACTCAGTGGCTTAAAATAACACAAACTTATCATCTCAGGTTCTGGAGGCCGGAAGTCCAAAATGGGTCCCACTGGGTTAGAAACAAGGTATCCAATCCCACAACTTCTAAGACTCCTGCCTGAGGGACAGGCCCCCAGAACACCTAGATCTGAAAGCCCATGGGGCCGGTGTCCACAAGACTCCCAAGACTATGGCAGATGAAAAAACTTATGGGTCCCTTGGCTCGCAGTTTATTTAGGCACTTGATGCTAAATAAATGGTTCTACTCAGGGAGGGAGAGACAAGGTGTGAGCTAACTGAAAAACAGGTTCAGATGTAAGAAAAGTTACAAAGAAGCCCCTTCAGAACTTGGAGAGAAGACCTAGGCATGGCTGAATTAAATAACTTAGCAATATTAAATGCATGCAATGCAAACATGCAAAAATGTCATAAAACTCATGCGACCATCTTCAGATAAAACGCATAGGGGGTGGGTGAGCCATCCAGAAAAAGGTCTAATGAACAGGTTTTTAAATTCCAGGCAAAGAACAGAAACAGACGTGTGCCTTTGTGGTTCTGCCTTTGTTCAGCCTCAGAGCTCTGTGTGTGGGAGACAGTGCGACCTTTATTTCCCCTGTGTCCAGCCAAAGAGGCTTTCTGATTAATGCTTACAGGACACAGAGATGATAAACACAGGCAAGTCTGGCCTTGGGAGTGGGAGGTTTGGGGTTGGATCCTTTTTTTCAGTTTTGGTAGCGACCTTGAAGGGGAAGGCACTTTTAAATTTTTGCAAAATGACATTTGGAACCCCCCACTTGTTGGGATGCACCAGGCCAGAGCCCTTGAAAAGACAGGCAAGGCCAAGGGAGTGTCCTACTGCCCGAGGTACACTGGCAGCCTAGAAAATCCCACTATCGTAGACCCAGCTCTTGGTTTAGATGAACACTTTCTAGAGCCAGAGGGAGGCAGGGACATCATTGCTCTCCTGGGGGAAAGAGCCCCAGGCCTAGTGGGAAGAATATTATTTTGGACACTGACAAAATAATGTCTGACACTCACTACCTGCCCATGTTACAGGGGTCATCAGGTGAGTTATTATATATACAACTCCTGCCTCTGGCCAAGTAAATCTTAATCTGAAAATGTTAACCCTCAGCCCTGCATGAATAGCACCCAAGAGAGGCCAAAGAAGGGGAGAGAGAGAGAGTGGGAGGTAAGAACAAAGAGGGGGCCAGGCTGTGAGGCCCAGGCCAGCACAGCCAGGCAAGGAACCGCTGCAGGCAAAAGCCTTGACCTGGCTACTCACAGTCAGAGACCCACAGAGAGAACCGAGAGGGTCTGTTTTTCGTGTTGTTCAGTCACTAAGCCATGTCTGACTCTTTGTGACCCTGTGGACTGTGGTACACCAGGCCTCCCTGTCCCTCACTGTCTCCCAGAGTTTGTCCAAGTTCTTGTTCATTGAGTCATTGATGCCATCCAACCATCTCATCCTCTGCCACCCTCTTCTCCTTCTGCCTTCAATCTTTCCCAGCATCAGGGTCTTTTCCAATGAGTTGGCTCTTTGCATCAGGTGGCCAAAGTATTGGAGTTTCAGCTTCAGCATCAGTTCTTCCAATGAGTATTGATTTTCCTTTAGGATTGACTGGTTTGATCTCCTTGCTGTCCAAGGGACGCTCAAAAGTCTTCTCCAACACCACAGTTCAAAATCATCAATTCTTCTGCGCTCAACCTTCTTTATGGTCTAACTCTCACATCTATACATGACTACTAGAAATACCATTAGTTCAGTTCAGTTCAGCAACTCTTTCAACCCCATGGACTGCAGTACGCCAGGATTCCCTGTCCATCACCAACTCCCAGAGCTTTCTCTGCGTATTTTGATTTCCTTTTTGATTTCTTCTATGATTTGTTGGTTAAGCCTGTAATGCTATGAACATTCCCCTTAGCACTGCTTTTACAGTGTCCCATAGGTTTTGGGTTGTTGTGTTTTCATTTTCATTTGTTTCTATGCATATTTTGATTTCTTTTTTGATTTCTTCTACCAGAGTTTTCTCAAACTCATGTCCATTGAGTCAGTGATGCCATCCAACCGTCTCATCCTCTGTCATCCCCTTCTCCTCCTGCCCTCAATCTTTCCCAGCATCAGGGTCTTTTCAAATGAGGCAGTTCTTTGCATCAGGTGGCCAAAGTAATGAAGTTTCAGCTTGAGCATCCGTCCTTCCAATGAATATTCAGGACTGATTTCCTTTAGGATGGACTCATTGAATCTCCTTGCAGTCCAAGAGACTCTCAAGAGTCTTCTCCAACACCATAGTTCAAAAGCATCAATTCTTGGGTGCTCAGCTTTCTTTATATTCCGACTCTCCCATCCATACATGACTGGAAAAATCTTAGCTTTGACTATACAGACCTTTGTCAGCAAAGTGATATCTTTGCTTTTTAACATGCTGTCTAGGTTTGTGATACATAGCATTCCTTCCAAGAAGCAAACATCTTCTAATTTCACGGCTGCAGTCACCATCTGCAGTGATATTGAAGTCCAAGAAGAGAAAACCTGTCACTGTTTCCACTTTTCCCTCTTCTATTTGCCATGAAGTGATGGGACCGGATGCCGTGATCTTAGTTTTTTGAATGTTGAGTTTTAAGCTAGATTTTTCATTCTCCTCTTTCACCCTTGTCAAGAGGCTCTTTAGTCTTTAGTTCCTCTTCACTTTCTGCCGTTAGAGTGATATCATCTGCATATCTGAAGTTGTTGATATTTCTCCCAGCAATCTTGATATCAGCTTGTGACTCATCCAGCCCGGCATTTCTCATGATGTACTCCGCATATAAGTTAAGTAAGCAGGGTGACGATATACGGCCTTGACGCACTCCTTTCCCGATTTGGAGCCAGCCTGCTGGTCCACGTCTGTTGCTACTTGACTCGTGTATGGTTTCTCAGGAGACAGGTCAGGTGGTCTGGTCTTCCCATCTCTTTAAGCATTTTCCACACTTTGTTGTGAGCCACACAGTCAAAGGCTTTGGCATAGTCAATAAAGCAGAAGTAGATGTTTTTCTGGAATTCCCTTGCTTTCTCTATGATCCAACAAATATTGGCAATTGGATTACTGGTCCCTCTGATTTTCTAAACTCAGCTTGTACCTCTGGAAATTCTCAATTCAAGTACGGCTAAAAGTCTATCTCAAAGGATTTTGAGCATAAACTTACTAGCATGGGAAATTAATGCAATTGTCCCGTAGTCTGAACATTCTTTAGCACTGCCCTTCTTTGGGATTGGGATGAAAGCTGACCTTTTCCAGTCCTGTGGCCACTGCTGAGTTTTCCAAACTTGCTGGCATATTGACTGCAGCACTTTCACAGCATCATCTTTTAGGGTTTAAATTGGCTAACTGGAATTCCATCACTTCCACTAGCTTTGTTTGTAGTAATGCTTCCTAAGGTCCACTTGACTTCATATTCCAGGACATCTGGCTCTAGGTGAGTGATCACACCTTTGTGGTTATCTGCATCATCATTAAGACCTTTTTTGTACAGTTCTGTATATTCTTGCCACCTCTTCTTAATATATTCTGCTTCTGTTAGGTCTATACTGTTTCTGTCCTTTATCATGCCCATCCTTCCATGAAATATTCCTTTGATATCTCTTGAATTTTCTTGAAGAAATCTCTAGTCTTTCCTATTCTATTGCTTTCCTCTATTTCTTTGCACTGTTCATTAAGAACCTTCTTATCTCTCTCTGCTATTCTCTGGAACTCTGAATTCAGTTGAGTGTATCTCTCCCTTTCTCCCTTGCTTTTTGCTTCTCTTCTTTTCTCAGCTGTTTGTAAAGCCTCCTCAAGGCAACTACTTTGCCTTCTTGCATTTCTTTTGCTTTGGGGTGGTTTTGGTCACTGCCTCCTGTACCAATTTATGAACCTCTGTCCATTATTCTTCAGGTATTCTGTCTACCAGATCTAATCTCTTGAATCTATTCATACCCTCCACTGTATAATCAGTCATAAGGGACTTGATTTAGGTCATACTTGAATAGCCTAGTGGTTTTCCCTACTTTCTTCGATTTAAGTCTGAATTTTGCAATAAGGAGCTGATGATGTGAGCCACCGTCAGCTCCAGGTCTTGTTTTTGCTGACTGTATAGAGCTTCTCCATCTTTGGCTGGGAAGAATATAATCAATCTGATTTCGGTACTGACCATTAAGGAAAAAAATTACACTCCGATTTTCATTAACCTCTAACTGCAGTTTACATTTCCCTTCAGTTGAACATGTAGGCAACAAACCACATGCTTCAGAGAACCTGTGACTTTGTCACAAACAGAACATTTTCACCATCACACTCTGGTCGTCACAGAGACCCTCAAATATCACTTACATCCATCACTTCTTCAAAACCTCAGCCATAATTAGACCTATTGCTAGATCTTGTCATTTAATGCATTAGTAAACTAGCATTTTTTCCATATCACAAATTTGTTTATATTTTAATAACTATATTCTAATATGCATGGTTCCCTGTATTGTGCTTATTCTACACTAGAATCAGCATTGTGAGACTCAGTCCACAGACTCACTGCTGCCAGAGTGGGTGAGTCAGGGCACACAGAAAGATTTAGAGCCAAGAACAGCGGCCAGAAAAGGGGAGGTTCCGAAAAACACAAGATATGTGTTGAGTTCCGTATCAACATCCTCTTGGAGGACACAAAGCCCTTTGTTGCTCATGTCTTTTGCCTCCAAAGTTGATCAAGGGCCAAATGAGAACAGAATGGAAATGTTGGGAGCAGAGTGGGTGGCAGGCCCAGGAGCCACACAGAAAGGGAAGGTCACAGCTGACACTCCCCACCACCATCCCCCAGCACACCGCCCGGCCACAGCCAAGCTTGTAAGTCAGGGCTGAGCCAGCAGAGGCTCTGAGCCCGCAGCCTTGGGCACCTCTCACTGCCCAGCAGCTGTCTGCTCAAAACTCCTGGGCTGCTCCTAACACCTGCCCGGTCTCCTGAAAACCCCAGATCCCAACTATCTTTTCCTCAAGAAGGCTGAGATGAACTTGACAGTCCTTGTTTGATGAGACTACTGCTGTCTGATCGCTGAGTTTATGAGCCAGAGCTCAGTAGTAAACACCCACTTGAATTTGCCATTTCCCCATTTCATTAAGAAGGCTATTGTCCGGCCATGTGTCGGGGACATGTTGACTCTGGGGCCACCCTATTTTTCTGGGTCGGTCCTTGAATGGGGGATGGAAGAGTGTCGCAACAGGAGGGACGTGGAGCAGAGGGCAGAGGCTCTGGGGCAGTTAGCAGTCCTGGAGCTGGTGTGTGCGGCTCTGGGGGTGGGGGCGACTCTCGGGGACGCCAAGCTCTGGGCTGCAGAGCTCTTTCCTTGGGTTTACTGCACCAGGAATATTTCTCCAGTCACCCCAGCTAATGTGTGGATGAAGGAGGAGAACGGGTATAGGAAGATAATTGCTGTGTGACAGAGCTCTGGGCTTCTCGTCTGATGGAGCTGAGGTTTACACAGGGCAGATTAAGTAAAGAGTGTTCTCTTCATTTCCCCCAGGAATCCAGTGTTTAAAATAAAACCAAAACCCCCAAACCCTGCCGAACCCATTTACTTGTTGAAGAAAAAATAAGTGTATTACTGGTTGAAGGAGAGGGAAGGAAGAAAAAGTTCCCTTGCTCCCACCACCTACATGACAGCCACTCGTGGAACGAACATGCTAGCAGCCACAAGGAGACCTGGATCCTCGCCCCACCCTGCCTGTCACCCCTTGCTTGACCTTGGGTGCCTCCCTTGTCCCAGGCTGCCTCAGTTTCCCTGTCAGAAAGTTAACCAAGGTTGAAGATAAGTGGACGAGAAAGAGGGAAGAAGGGCAAGTGGGCAGGTGGGTGGGGGTCTGGGGGGCCAGGCTCACCCAGGGAGAACCGAGGGAGCATTGAGGTCTGGGCAGGGGGCAAAGTCCCAGCCAGAGACGGACAGGACTCTCAAGGCACTTCTGTCCCTACGGTGACTGGTCCTGAAAACAGACCTGTTCCCCAGGGCTGGCTGGAAGTCCCCTCCTCTGTGTGGGCAGAGAAAAGAGGAGCTCTCTGGGGCCAGCAGCTTTCCCGAGGCAGAGATTGGACTGACCAACTAGTCAGAGTCCTGCATTCAATGAGAGAAGCGGGATGCCAAGCTGTTCTTTCTGGTCCAAGCTTTCATTCATCCCATCATTCAATGCTGTCTCTGGATATTTTTCTGCTTCTAAAAATAAAATGTGCTTATTATAAAATAACTCAATATAGCGAAAATCTGAAATCACTAGAAATAATGTCTCCAGTACTACCACCAAGAGCAAGCAATTTATTGTTATGTGTTCACCACATGTCCTTCTTTTTTCTTTATTTTCTCCTTTAAAAAAATTTATTTTATTTTTATATTTTATTTTGGCAGCACCTCTCGGCATGCAGGATCTTAGTTCCTTGATCAGGGATCAAACCCGTGCCCCTCTGTTGTGGAAGTGTAGAGCACTAACCCCTGGACTGCCAGGTAAGTCCTGATCTTCTCCTTTTTTGGTAATATACAAACATGTTTATTTGGAACATTATAGAAGAATTTTAACTGAAACATCAGTTTCTTTCCATTCCTTGATCCTTAATTCCAGTCTCGACTGCAGAGAGAGTCACTGCTGAAGTTCTGGTGTCTGTCCCTCTAGACCTTCAAGTGTAGGGAGTCTGCTCCCAGGCTTGCTGCTCAGCGCCGTCACTGGGAAGGCAGCTTCTCAGGGCTGCAGCCCTGCCCAGCCTCTTCAGTTCAGTTCAGTTCAGTCGCTCAGTCGTGTCCGACTCTTTGTGACCCCATGAACCGCAGCACGCCAGGCCTCCCTGTCCATCACCAACTCCCGGAGTCCACCCAAACCCATGTCCATCGAGTTGGTGAAGCCATCCAACCATCTCATCCTCTGTCGTCCCCTTCTCCTCCCGCCCTCAATCTTTCCCAGCATCAGGGTCTTTTCAAAAGAGTCAGCTCTCAGCCTCTTCAGGCAACCCCTACACTTGCTCACATAGCTTTAGGTGAGAAGGAAGCAGGAGGTGTGAGGGGGGTGCGGGGAGGAGAGGTCTCAGCACTCCAGTAACTCTCCAGCCCTTTGTCCCTTTGTGGGCTGCATCGGGAGAGCATTAATGCCAGCAAGGATGGTTTCACGCTACCTTGGCATGTCCTGTATGTGTGATCTGGCTCCTCTCTTGGGATACAAGGAAATTAAGCCTCTATCATGTATTCTCAGCCTTTGGGGTCTCAGCTGAAACAAAGAAAGAATCTCATGTTAATGTCCAGCCATATATACCATCATTTATTTAACCAGTTTTCATTGGTGGGCATTCGGTTGTTGCCAGGGTACGTGTGTGTGTGTGTATATGCTTACGAGCAACCGCAGACAGGCTTTTAATTTAGCTGCTGACTCATCTAAATGATTATCATTTTAGCCTTCCCAGGCCATCTTGCCAGTCCTGAAACAGGTTCCCCTGCTCTGCTTCTCAAACTGGGAAAAGCTTAGCACTGGACATTCCCCATGGATGCCGTGGGGTTTTTAAGAGGACCTCATGTACGTAAAAGTTTTGGTGGAAGAGGTGATGTAACGTAATTATTCAGGATTTAATACAAGAGGGATAAATCGGGAGACATCAAAAACATTCCTCCTTTGCAGTGAGCTGCTTAGGACTTTGGTGCCAGACCTCAGGGAATGCAGTTATTGTCCTGTGCCCCTAGAGGTGTTCTCCTGTGCCTCAAGGGACATCTTGAAACGTGCCGCCTCCAAGCAGGCCCCCTCTGATCCCTGCCTCCTAGTACGCACACCTTTAAGTAGTCCTTTCCCACATCCTGCCAGGGCTGCTCTGTGTAACCAGAAGCATATGGCAAAAGAGATGGCATGTTACTTCTAAGATTAGGTTATGAGGTTACCGGGTCATGAACGGTTTGAACTCTCTTTCTTGCATCACTTGCTTTGGGGGAAGCAAGCTACCATGTTAAGCAGCCCTGTGGAGGGGCCCTAAGTAAGGAACCGAGAGCTTCCATCAACAGCAAAAATGAGCTTGGAGGCAGACCCTCCAGTCTCGGTCAAGTCTCCAGAGACTGCAGACCTAGCCAACAGCTCGATCATGTCTTCATTAGAGACCTGGTTCCACTCCAGGATTCCCGACCCTCGGAAACTGTGTGACATAACATTGGGTTCGCCCAAAAATTTGTACGGGTTTTTCCATAAGGAGGAGGTTTCCATATGGAAAGACCTGAGCAAACTTTTTGGTCAACCCAATACATGTACACTCTTTTATGCTTTTAAGTTTTGGAATAATTTGTTATGCAGGGGGAAAATAATGCCCTGCCTTATAACACAGTTTTTTTTTTGTTTTTTTTTTAATAAAACAGCTTGACTACAGGTTGTCGCTCTTGATCTCTCCTACTTTATACTTAAGTAAACGTGGCAGCTATGGGCCTCCATAATGCCCAAATATTTCTATGTGGTTTTAACATAAGGTCAGAAATTCAGGATTACTGTTGCTGACAACTGCAACCTGAAAGGGTTAACGTCTGGAAGGATGACCTGATCAATAGCCCAGGCCTTTCAACTGTATCAACCCTCCAACCTATTAACATGTGAGCGCCTCTCTTCTTTCTCAGAGCTGCCTGAGGGATATCCAGTCTGAGATTTAGGAGCGATGCAGATCTGTTCATTATTGACATATGTTGTTGTTTTTTAGTCACTAAGTCCTGTTTGACTCTTTCGTGACTGATGGACTGTAGCCTGCCAGACTTCTCTGTCTACAGGATTTCCTAGGCAAGAACACTGGGGTGGGTTTACTTCTCCAGGGGGTCTTTCTGACCCAGGGATTGAACCTGGGTCTCCTGTATTGCAGGCAGATTCTTTTATTGCTGAGCTACCAGCGATATTTGACACATGAGCAATAGCCAAATCTGGGTGATTAGAGGAATTGTCTTGGTGGAGAATTCCAGTGTTTGGGGAGAAATTTGAATAAATCATTTTTCATCTCAAATACCATTGCTGCTTCTGTGTAAACACTGACTCTGGCATCTTTTTGAAATCACGAACCCCGGATGTCTGCATGGTTCTTTCAGTTAGGATCCTATTTTGCCAGTCACAGAAGAGCCAAATTGAACAGGGGCTTTGCTGGTTCCTCTGGCCAGAAGTCAGACCAAGGTGAACTTTGGGCCCATTTCTTTCCAAAGCTCCTTTGCCTTCATGGGGTCAGCTTCATCCTGCAGCTAATTCCTGTGGGATGACTCTGGGTAGCTAGGAGGGACACATACATCCATGTTTACATCCAGGGGACAGAGGGCATTTCTGAACCAACGTTCCAAATAAGCAGGAAGTTCATCATAACTTGCCCCTCAAAGCCCTAACTGCCCAGGGAAATATATGTTCTCATTGGCGTGAACAACCCAGTGGTCACCCAGAGCCAGGACTCAAGTCCATTTCCTCCTGAGAATGTGTGGTGAGTGGGGAGGGTGGTAGGGACTTTAGGGAAGAAGAGGGAATGATACAAAATGACAAATATCTGTTAGACAAGCAAGTCTGGATCTGCCATTGTAAGAGCACAGCCAGAGAAGACGCTGCCTTTTCAGTTCAGAAGACACTCAATGCTCTGGTCCTACTTTAGGGCGAGAAAGGATTGATCTTTTTATCCAATTCTGGGTTCCAACCAACCATCACCAGTATGTGCATGATCTGGAATCTTTGCTCCAGAACTTTACAGGGCCTGTGGTCTCTTAGGGAAGAAGTCAATGGGAAATCGTCAGTCACGAGCCCGCCATGTGGGTGGTACTGTCAGTGAGCACTTGCCCTTGAGCTACATTTTTAAATTTAGTTCCTTTCATTCTGTGAAGAATCTTATTATCCTCAGTTGAAAGATGAGGAAATGATGCCCAAAGAGGTTAAGCTAATTACCCACGGGCACAGAGCTCACTTGGCACATTCCCAGGACTATTTAGGATTCTCAGGGAGTTGGAGCGGCCTTAGCAGAGTCAAACCCCTGGAAGTTTGTTGTAAAGATCCACCAGCATCTCACGGAGAGGGCTGAGACACAGGTGGGACAAGAACCAGGGGCTGAAGAGCCGTCAAACATCTCTTCTCCCATCTCTGCTCACTTCTGTGTTTCTGCTTCATTCTCCTCTCGTCTGGAACACACATCCTCGGCTTCTCCAGGCCTTGCGGCGGGAGAGGTGGCCATTAAGTTACTGTCCTTCCCTTCCTCTATAAATCCTGGAGAAGGCACACCCCCGGCCCGGGGTGAGTGACATCATAAGAAAGGGCTGCTCCCCTGGCAGCCCTCTGGACGGATGTCGCTGAGCGAGGTCATGGTGAGGCCAGTGGGCAGGCTGGAAGCAGTGTTTTCTCTGCAGACCGGCAACAAGGAGCATAACTTTGGGCTCGTGGGTTGCTGAGAAAGGGGCTTGGAGCCCACCGCTTCTGCTGGCTGCCGCCTTTCTCCCTCCGCGGGCATGTGGTCCAAGCAGCCCCCGTGGCTGTTTACTGTGCAATTCACAAAGTGACTGACAGCCCGTGAGCAGACAGTCACTCGGGACCTCAGTCTCCTGCCACGTGGCCTTGTGAGGAGACCCTGAGGCCTTTCCGCCAGCGTGGCCTCTGGTTCCGGGTTGTGTGTAGGCGGGCTCCTGGGAAGGATCGTAACACTGCAACCCCCGGGGCACAAGCAAGGCCCTCTCTGGAGAGTCGGCCTTGCTGGACCTGCGTGGTCAAAGAGCCGATGGCCTCTGTGTTTGGTGCCCCGGACAGGGTGCGCTCCGGATCACAGTCTCCAAGCGAGTGAGGCGAGTGTGAAGGCGCGGCTCCCCCTGCCCAGTTAGCGGTGATCTGAGCCACTTCAGCCCACACACAGATCCAGGAAGGGTGGCTCACTCTGAAGGAGGAGAGTCCCGGCAGCTGGAGCAGCCGCTCCCTGACACATTTCAGTAAAGGAGTGTCAGCGTGGGGGCCCCCCAGCCAGCCCGGAACAGACTCCCTCCTGAGGTCAGCCCCGTCTTCTTAGGGGACACAGTTAAATACTTCCAGCACCCAATGTCCCAGGCTTCTCCCGGGAGCTCCAGACCTGGTCATCGCGTTGCCCACTGGACATCTGCCCGCTGTGGGCACCTCCCCAGGAATCTAAAGGCCGGGACCTCATCCTCCACACACACACTGCTCTCCACTCTCACTCGGCCAAACTCTGCTCCTCCTGCAGGTTCGTCCTCTGGGTGACTGTCCCCACCAGCCGCCCCACTGCTCAAGCCAGGCGCCAGCCTCCACCCTCTCACTCAAGAAACAGTCCTCGAACCTCCGCTCTGTGCCCTGTTCTGAGCTAGGCCCCAGAGGCAAAGACCTGCTTCGGTGCAGACTCCAGATACTGACAGGCCAGTGGAAACCCCACAAGAACAAGTGCTGGCCACACCCCGGGGGAGGGAAATGGTTCATCGCAGGCTATTACAGAAGCAATTAGAGCATCTGATCTGACTCACAAGATAAGGAGAGATCTGATGATACCTGATCTGAGTCATGAGAGGAGACAGCAGGGGAGGAAGTGCCTTCCAGGCAGAGGAGTCCGCCTGAGAAAATGTAGAGAAAGGAAGAACACAGTGTGTCTGGGAAACCTTTGGCAGACTGATGCTGTTAGAGGGTAAAATCCAAGGGAAAGAGATCTTGAGCGTTGAGGCTGGAATCACAGTCAGCAGCAGACCAAATGGGGCTTTGGTTGGAGAGGGACTCACGCCGTAGGCTTGGACTTTGACCTGTAGGCAGTGATAGCTGTCCAAGGGTCTGAGGCCATGGGTGGGGATGGGGGTGAAGGGAGTTAGATTGATATTTTGAACGACTCATTTTGGAGGCTGTGGAAGGGTCTGAATATGAGTGGCGTGGGGTGCAAAGCTAGAAGTGAAGTCTTAAACAGGCCTGTGATGGAACCTGAACTAGGGGCTATGGAGGAAGGGAAGGAGACAAAGGGAAATTGATGAGATGTCATGGAGGCAGAAGACAGATGAGTCAGGGACAACTTCCCTGTTTCTGGCTGTGCCGTTTGGGTGGGTGGTGAGGTCAGCAGAGGAAATAAAGAGGATGCAGGAGGAGACACAAGTTTGAGGGAAATTTGATGAGCTCATATTTGGATGTACTGAACTGGAGTACCTGTGGGCTGTTCGGGGCAGGGGAGTTCAGGAGTAAATGTCCAGCAGGCAGCTGGAAAAATGGTGTGTCTGGAAAACTGTAAGCAATTTTATTGCTGTTAGGGGGTAAACTACAAGGCAAGGGGGTCAAGCACTGAGGCCGGAACCAAGCGTAGGGGGCAGAAGCTCTGGGGTGAAGTTGGGATCTGAGATGTGAGCGTCTGGGTTAGGAGGACTGAGCAAACAGTTGGATCAGGCGGAGGATATGGTCACTCCAGAGAAAGGATGCAGAAGGAGAAAACCAGAGGGTGAGGAACGTGTTCTAGGGAGCCCTAATGTTAAAGCGGCAGGCCAAGAAAACAGAGACAGGGGAGAGAGGAAACTCAAAGAGAAACAGGAGGATGGAGCAAGAAGGGGACAGTAATAGACAACAGCACTTTAAGAAGCGAGGATACACAAGCGGTGTCAGGAACCATAGTGAAGCCCAGTGAGACTGGAAAACATTCATTCGACTGGAGGTTTAGGAAACACTGGTGAGCTTGTGACTGGTAAGGGCAGCTTTGGCAGACAGTGTAGCCCCGATCTCACTGTACCCGTGTGGTTGTGGAGGCAGCACCGGAGTCAAGTTCACAGAAATCACACACAGAAATCAGTCTTGATCAACATCAAGAGTGCTTAACTTGAAAGCTAAACAAAGCTGCATTTTAGAATTCAGCTTAAAATAAAGAAAGAAAAACTAAAACGGCTGTAAGTTAAATATTAAAAAACCATTTCAACTTTCAGCTCTGTTTTTGCATGGAATAAACACAACACTGCTTAGGAAGAGAGGAGTCTCTGGGCTGTAGTGGTCCTGTATTATTCTGGGAAACAGTTTTTTAATATTATGCTCTCTGTAAATAGAAGCAACATTAAAGTACATTTGGATGCTTCTATGCACAGCAATCTTGACACGGCTTTTGGTTGGAACCTGGTTTTGTACAACAGTGCCCCCTGGTGTGGATATTATGCTTCAACACTTTCCCATTATTAGCATGGAGGCAATATTCTGGAAATATTGTTGCTGCTGTCACACTTTAACTTGAAAACAAGTTTAAGATACAGATGTTTTACATGGGGGAAGTGTTCAACCTGGGGAGCTTAAGTTTTATGTGGTGCAACATTGGGGGTATTGATATAGCTAGTATGGCTCATTTAAGATGATAAAAATTGGGAGTCCCCCGCAGTCCAGGTGTTAGCTAGGGCGATTCAGTCTCTGGATGGGGAACTAAGAGCTTGCAAGCTGCGTGGCCAAAAAACAAAAAACAAAACCCAGTGATAAAAATTCATAGTGGGATGGGGGGTAGGTGCGGTGGGTGGAAGGATCAAGAAGGAGGGGATTTATATGTATATATATGTGTGTATATCTATATATGTATATATGTGTGTGTATATCTATATATATGTATATATGTGTGTATATGTATCTATATATATGTATATATGTGTGTATCTATATATATGTATATGTGTGTATCTATATATACGTATATATGTGTGTGTATATGTATATATATGTATATGTGTATCTATATATATGTATATATGTGTATGCACATCTATATATATGTATATATGTGTGTGTATATCTATATATATGTATATATGTGTGTGTCTATATATATGTATATATGTGTGTGTGTATATATATATATATGTATATGTGTGTATCTATATATATGTATATATGTGTGTGTGTATATCTATATATAGTATATATGTGTGTGTATATATATATATGTATATATGTGTGTGTATATCTATGTATATATGTGTGTGTATCTATATATATGTATATATGTGTGTATATCTATATATGTATATGTGTGTATATCTATATATATATGTGTGTGTATATCTATATATATGTATATATGTGTATATCTATATATGTGTGTATATCTATATATGTATATGTGTGTATATCTATATATATGTGTGTATATCTATATATGTATATGTGTGTATATATATATGTATATATGTGTGTATCTATATGTATATATGTGTGTGTATATCTATATATATGTGTGTATATCTATATATATGTATATATGTGTATGTATATATATATGTGTATATCTCTATATATGTGTGTATATCTATATATATGTATATATGTGTGTATATGTATATATATGTATCTATATATATGTATATATGTGTGTGTATATGTATATATATCTATATATGTATATGTGTATCTATATATATGTATATATGTGTGTGTATATCTATATATATGTATATATGTGTGTGTCTATATATATGTATATATGTGTGTATATCTCTATGTATGTATATATGTGTGTGTATATCTATGTATATATATGTGTGTATCTATATATATGTATATATGTGTGTATATCTATATATCTGTATATATGTGTATATCTCTCTATATGTATATGTATATGTGTGTGTATATCTATATATGTATATGTGTATATATCTATATATATGTATATCTATATATGTATATGTGTATATCTATATATATATGTGTGTATATCTATATATATGTATATGTGTGTATATCTATATATATGTATATATGTGTGTATATCTGTATATGTATATGTGTGTATCTCTATATATGTACATATGTGTGTGTAT
Source organism: Dama dama (assembly GCF_033118175.1). Classification (NCBI taxonomy): domain Eukaryota; kingdom Metazoa; phylum Chordata; class Mammalia; order Artiodactyla; family Cervidae; genus Dama; species Dama dama. The sequence continues at coordinate 66,940,965 of NC_083709.1, forward strand.
ATCTATATATATGTATATATGTGTGTATATCTATATATATGTATATATGTGTGTATCTATATGTATATATGTGTGTGTGTATCTATATATATGTGTGTGTATATATATGTATATATGTGTGTGTATATCTATATATATGTGTGTATCTATATATATGTCTATGTGTATATCTGTATATATAGCTGATTCACTTTGTTGTTCACCAGAAGCACAACACTGTAAAGCACTTATACTCCCATAAAGAAGAATTCATCTGCCCATGTGCACTGGATAGCTGTGCTTCTCTCAAAGGGTCAGAATGGGAGTTACCATTTATTTTAAAAATAAAGCTCATAAAAGTATATATACAGAAAATTGAGTTAAATGTTGAAAATTGAAAATATATTGATGTTTGGCAGAAACCAACACTATACTGTAAAGCAATTGTCCTTCGATTAAAAATAAATTAAAAAAAACTATTTGAAAAGGCAAAAGTCTAGAACAGAACATAAAAAAAAATCCTAAGTATAGATTACAATGAATTTATCAGATTGAACCACTATGTAAGGAAGCACATAGATTAACAAAGAGAAAATTCCTCACAGCCCAGATGTCCCTCATACTCTCTGCTCCTTCTGGTTACTACCACTGCTGCTGAGAATAACCATGAAAATGACTGCTCACATTTTATTTTTGAACTTTCAATCATTGGAATAATCAGCATGTATTCTTTTCTTATTCGCTATATTTGTTGAGATTCAACCATGTTGCTCTGTGTGTTTGTAGTTTATTCTCTCTGCTGTTTAAAATACCATTGTAAAAATCAACCATAATTTATCAATTCAGTAGCTGGTAAAAATTTGGGTTGTTTAGGTTTTGAGCTATTAAGAGTCTGCTATGAACACCCTTGGGGCTTCCCTTATGGCTCAGAGGTCAAAGTGTCTGCCTCCAATGCGGGAGACCCTGGTACGATCCCTGGATCTTCCAGGGGAAGATCTCTTGGAGAAGGAAATGGCAACCCACTCCAGTATTCTTGCCTGGAGAATCCCATGGATGGAGGAGCTTGGTAGGCTACAGTCTATGCGGTCGCAAAGAGGCGGACACGACTGAGCAATAACTTTTTTCTTTTTATGAACACCCTTGTACTTACCTTTTTGAGCATGCGTTTCTGTTGGGTATATACTGAGGAGAGAAATTCCTGGGTTACAGGGTATGCTTAGCTTTAGTAGATAGCTATCAGTTTTCTAACTTGGTTGTCCCAATTATATTCTCATCAATAGTGTATGAGATTGTTTATTACAGTTTCTATTTCCATGCTTGTGATGGGTCTGTTAAGATTTTCTATTTCTTCCTGGTTCAGTTTTGGAAGGTTATACTTTTCTAAGAATTCATCCATTTCTTCCAAGTTGTCCATTTTATAGTCATATAGTTGCTGATAGTAGTATCTTATGATCCTTTGTATTTTTGTATTGTCTGTTGGGATTTCTCCATTTTCATTTCTAATTTTGTTGATTTGATTCTTCTCCCCTTTTTTCCTGATGAGTCTGTCTAATGGTTTGTCTATTTTATTTATCTTTTCAAAGAACCAGCTTTTAGTTTTGTTGATTTTTGTCATAGTCTCCTTTGTTTCTTTTTCATTTATTTATGCTCTAATTTTAATGATTTCTTTCCTTCTACTCACCCTGGGGTTCTTCTTCTTTTTCTAGTTGCTTTAGGTGTAAAGTTAGGTTATTTATTTGATTTTTCTCTTGTTTCTTGAAGTAAGCTTGTATTGCTACAAACCTTCCCCTTGGCACTGCTTTTACTGAATCCCATAGGTTTGGGGTTGTCGTATTTTCATTTTTTTCTATGCATATTTTGATTTCCTTTATTTCTTCTGGGATTTGTTGATTATTCCAAAGTGTGTTGTTTAGCCTCCATATGTTTGTATTTTTAATAGTTTTTTTCCCATAGTTGACATCTAATCTTACTGCTTTGTGATCAGAAAAGATGCCTGAAATGATTTCATTTTTTTAAATTTACCAATGCTAGAGTTATGGCCCAGGATGCAAACCATCCTGGAGAAAGTTCTGTGTGCACTTGAGAAACAGGTGAAATTAGTTATTTTCGGGTGAAATGTCCTATAGATATTAATTAGGTCTAACTGGTCCATTGTATTATTTAAAGTTTGTGTTTCCTTGCTAATTTTCTGTTTGGTTGATCTATCCATAAGTGTGAGTGGGGTATTAAAGTATCCCACTATTATTGTGTTACTGTTAATTTCCTCTTTCATACTTGTTAGCATCTGCTTATGTATTGAGGTGCTCCTATGTTGGGTGCATATATATTTATAATTGTTATATCCTCGAATAGCCAAAGCAATCTTGAGAACGAAGAACGGAACTGGAGGAATTAATCTGCCTGACTTCAGGCTCTACTACAAAGCCACAGTCATCAAGACAGTATGGTACAGGCACAAAGGCAGAAATATAGATCAATGGAACAAAATAGAAAGCCCAGAGATAAATCCACACACCTATGGACACATTATCTTTGACAAAGGAGGCAAGAATATACAATGGAGAAAAGACAATCTCTTTAACAAGTGGTGCTGGGAAAACTGGTCAACCACCTGTAAAAGAATGAAACTAGAACACTTTCTAACACCATACACAAAAATAAACTCAAAGTGGATTAAAGATCTAAATGTTAAGGCCAGAAACTATAAAACTCCTAGAGGAAAACATAGGCAAAACACTCTCTGACATAAATCATAGCAAGATCCTCTATGACCCACCTCCCAGAGTAATGGAAATAAAAGCAAAAATAAACAAATGGGACCTAATTAAACTTAAAAGCTTTTGCACAATGAAGGAAACTATAAGCAAGGTGAAAAGACAGCTGTCAGAATGGGAGATAATAGCAAATGAAATAGCAATAATAGCAAATGAAAAAACTGACAAAGAATTAATCTAAAAAATATACAAGCAGCTCCTGCAGCTCAACTCCAGAAAAATAAATGACCCAATCAAAAAATGGGCCAAAGAACTAAACAGACATTTCTCCAAAGAAGACATACAAATGGCTAACAAACATATGAAAAGATGCTCAACATCACTCATTATCAGAAAAATGCAAATCAAAACCACAATGAGGTACCATCTCATGCCAGTCAGAATGGCTGCTATCAAAAAGTCTACAAACAATAAGTGCTGGAGAGGGTGTGGAGAAAAGGGAACCCTCTTACACTGTTGGTGGGAATGCAAACTAGTACAGCCACTATGGAGAACAGTGTGGAGATCACTTTAAAAACTGGAAATAGAACTGCCATATGACCCAGCAATCCCACTGCTGGGCATACACACTGAGGAAACCAGAATTGAAAGAGACACATGTACCCCAATGTTCATTGCAGCACTGTTGACAATAGCCAGGACATGGAAGCAACCTAGATGCCCATCAGCAGACGAATGGATAAGGAAGCTGTGGTACATATACACCATGGAATATTACTCAGCCATTAAAAAGAATGCATTTGAATCAGTTTTACTCAGGTGGATGAAACTGGAGCCTATTATACACAGTGAAGTAAGTAAAAAAGAAAAACACCAATACAGTATATTAACATATATTTATGAAATTTAGAAAGATGGTAAGAACAACCCTATACACGAGACAGCAAAAGAGACACAGATATAAAGAACAGACTGTTGGACTCTGTGGGAGAAGGTGAGGGTGTGACGATTTGAGAGAACAGCATTGAAACATGTATATTACCATATGTGAAACAGATGACCAGCCCTAGTTCGATGTATGAAATAGCGCACTTAAAGTCAGTGCACTGGGACCCCAGAGGGATGGGATGGGGAGGGGGGTTCGGGATGGGGGACACATGTACACCCATGGCTGATTCATGTCAATGCACGGCAAAAACCACCACAATATTGTGAAGTAATTAGCCTCCAATTAAAATTGATAAATTAAAAAAAAAGTGTATGAGAATTCTGTTGTTTCATGTCTTCACCAACACATGGTATTGTCAATCTTTCTAATGATAGACATTCTGACAGGTATTGTGTTTTTTTTTTAAAAAACAGCTTTATTGAGATGTAATTCACACAACTTAGTCACCCACTGAAAGTGTACAATTCAATGACTTCCAATACATCCACAGAATTTTGCATCCATCACAATTTCAGAATACTTTTCTTACCCCTATAAGAAACCCACACTCCTTGGCGGTCACTCCCAACCCTAAGTCAGCTGTAGTCAACCACTAATCTACTTCCCTTATCTACATATTTGCCTTTGACATTTCACATAGATGGAATCATATGATCAGTTCAGTTCAGTTGCTCAGTTGTGTCCGACTCTGCGGCCCCATGGACCACAGCACGCCAGGCCTGCCTGTCCATCACCAACTCCCGGAGTTTACCCAAATTCATGTCCATCGAGTGAGTGATGCCATCCAGCCATCTCATCCTCTGTCGTCCCCTTCTCCTCCTGCCCCCAATCTTTCCCAGCATCAGGGTCTTTTCAAATGAGTCAGTTCTTCAGATCAGGTGGCCAAAGTATTGGAGTTTCAGCTTCAACATCAGTCTTTCCAATGAACACTCAGGACTGATCTCCTTTAGGATGGACTGGTTGGACCTCCTTGCCATCCAAGGGACTCTCAAGAGTCTTCTCCAACACCACAGTTCAAAAGCATCAATTCTTCGGTGCTCAGCTTTCTTTATAGTCCAACTCTCACATCCATACATGACCACTGGAAAAACCATAGCCTTTACTAGACGGACCTCTGTAGGCAAAGTAACGTCTCTGCTTTTTAATATGCTGTCTAGGTTGGTCATGACTTTCCTTCCAAGGAGTATGCGTCTTTTGATTTCATGGCTGCAATCACCATCTGCAGTGATTTTGGAGCCCCAAAAAATAAAGTTAGCCACTGTTTCCACTGTTTCCCTATTTCCCATAAAGTGATGGGACCAGATGCCATGATCTTAGTTTTCTGAATGTTGAGCTTTAAACCAACTTTTTCACTCTCCTCTTTCACTTTCATCACTTTTCATCTTTACTTTCTGTCATCAGAGTGGTATCATCTGCATATCTGAGGTTATTGATATTTCTCCTGGCAACCTTGATTCCAGCTTGTGCTTCATCCAGCCCAGCATTTCTCATGGTGTACTCTGCATATAAGTTAAATAAGCAGGGTGACAATATACAGCCTTGACATACTCCTTTCCGATTTGGAATCAGTCTGTTGTTCCACGTCCAGTTCTAAGTGTTCCTTCCTGACCTGCATACAGATTTCTCAGGAGGCAGGTCAGGTGGTCTGGTATTCCCATCTCTTGAAAAATTTTCCAGTTTGTTGTGATCCACACAATCAAAGGCTTTGGCATAGTCAATAAAGCAGAAATAGATGTTTTTCTGGAACTCTTTTGCTTTTTCGATGATCCTGAGGGTGTTGGCAATTTGATCTCTGGTTCCTCTGCCTTTTCTAAAACCAGCTTTAACACCTGGAAATTCACAGTTCACATATTGCTGAAGCCTGGTTTGGAGAATTTTGAGCATTACTTTACTAGCGTGTGAGATGAGTGCAATTGTGCAGTAGTTTGAACATTCTTTGGCATTGCCTTTCTTAGGGATTGGAATGAAAACTGACCATTTGAAGTCCTGTGGCCACTGCTGAGTTTTCCAGATTTGCTGACATATTGAGTGCAGCACTTTCATAGCACCATCTTTTAGGATTTGAAATAGCTCAACTGGAATTCCATCACGTCTACTAGCTTTGTTTGTAGTGATGCTTCCTAAGGCCCACTTGACTTCACATTCCAGGATATCTGGCTCTAGGTGAGTGATCACACCATTGTGATTATCTGGGTCATGAAGATCTTTTTTGCACAGTTCTTCTGTGTATTCTTGCCTCCTCTTCTTAGTATCTTCTGCTTCTGTTAGGTCCATACCATTTCTGTCCTTTATTGAGTCCATCTTTGCATGAAATGTTCCCTTGGTATCTCCAATTATCTTGAAGGGATGTCTAGTCTTTCCCGTTCTATTATTTTCCTCTATTTCTTTGCATTGGTCACTGAGGAAGGCTTTCTTATCTCTCCTTGCTATTCTTTGGAACTCTGCCTTTAAATGGGAATATCTTTCCTTTTCTCCTTTGCTTTTCGCTTCTCTTCTTTTCACAGCTGTTTGTAAGGCCTCCTCAGACAACCATTTTGCTTTTTTGCATTTATTTTTGTTGGGGATGGTCTTGACCCCGGTCTGCTGTACAATGTCACAAACCTCTGTCCATAGATCATCAGGCACTCTGCCTATCAGATCTAGTCCCTTAAATCTATTTGTCACTTCCACTGTTATAATCATAAGGGATTTGATTTAGGTCATACCTGAATGGTCTAGTGGTTTCCCCCACTTTCTTCAATTTAAGTCAATCTGGCAAAAAGGAGTTCATGATCTGAGCCACAGTCAACTCCTGGTCCTGTTTTTGCTGACTGTATAGAGCTTCTCCATCTTTGGCTGCAAAGAATATAATCAATCTGATTTTGGTGTTGACCATCTGGTGATGTCCATGTGTAGAGTCTTCTCTTGTGTTGTTGGAAGAGGGTGCTTGCTATGACCAGTGCGTTCTCTTGGTAAAACTTTATTAGCCTTTTTGCCCTCCTTCATTCTGTACTCCAAGGCCAAATTTGCCTGTTACTCCAGGTGTTTCTTGACTTCCTACTTTTGCATTTCAGTCCCCTATAATGAAAAGGACATCTTTTTTGGGTGTTAGTTCTAAAAGGTCTTACAGGTCTTCATAGAACCATTTAACTTCAACTTCTTCAGCGTTTACTGGTCGGGGCATAGACTTGGATTACTGTGATATTGAATGGTTTGCCTTGGAAACGGAGATCATTCTGTTGTTTTTGAGATTGCATGCAAGTACTGCATTTCAGACTCTTTTGTTGATGGCTACTCCATTTCTTCTAAGGGATTCTTGCTCACAGTAGTAGATATAATGGTCATCTGAGTTAAATTCACCCATTCCTGTCCATTTTAGTTCACTGATTCCTAGATGTTGATGTTCACTCTTGCCATCTCCTGTTTGACCACTTCCAACTTGCCTTGATTCATGGACCTAACATTCCAGGTTCCTGTGCAATACTGCTGTTTACAGCATCGGACCTTGCTTCTATCACCAGTCACATCCACCACTGGGTGTTGTTTTTGCTTTGGCTCCATCCGTTCACTCTTTCTGGAGTTACTTCCATTTCTTCACTGATCTCCAGTAGCATATTGGGAACCTACCAACCTGGGGAGTTCATCTTTCAGTGTCCTATCTTTTTGCCTTTTCATACTGTTCATGGGGTTCTTAAGGCAAGAATACTGAAGTGGTTTGCCATTGCCTTCTCCAGTGGACCACATTCTGTCAGAACTCTCCACCATGACCTGACCGTCTTGGGTGGCCCTACATACGGCATGGCCTGCTGCTGCTGCTAAGTCGCTTCAGTCGTGTCTGACTCTGTGGGACCCCATAGACGGCAGCCCACCGGGCTCCCCCGTCCCTGGGATTCTCCAGGCAAGAACACTGGAGTGGGTTGCCATTTCCTTCTCCAATGCATGAAAGTGAAGTCACTCAGTCGTGTCGGACTCTTAGCGACCCCATGAACTGCAGCCCACCAGGCTGCTCCGTCCATGGGATTTCCCAGGCAAGAGCACTGGAGTGGGGTGACGGCATGGCTTAGTTTCATTGAGTCAGTCAAGGCTGTGGTCTGTGTGATCAGATTGGCTAATTTTCTGTGATTGTGGTTTCAGTCTGTCTGCCCTCTGAGGCCCTCTCTCAGTGCCTACCGTCTTAGCGGGGTTTCTCTTACCTTGGACGTGGGGTATCTCTTCACGGCTGCTCCAGCAAAGCGCAGCTGCTGCTCCTAACCTTGGATGTGGGGTATCTACTCACAGCCACCACTCCTGAGCTTGGACGTGGGGTATCTTGATATGTGGCCTTTTATCCAGCTTCTTTCATTTATCATGTTTTCAAGATTCATCAGATTTTGATTCAACAAAGGAGCCATCTTGGATCAAACCACACACCTGGGACACAGGTGTCCAGGCTTGTTCCTATTTATTACCCTTTAAAGAACGATTGCTAATTTGCTCACTTACCTGATGGTACATTTCACAGTTTACTTATTTTGGTCATGCATTTTGATAAGAAACTCTGGAATCTTGAGTTCATTCATTGAAACATTCAAGCAATTTACAGAGATCGGACAAAGCTGGCTTTCCTTAAAGCATCTCCAAGCTGGCTTCTATGCAGAGGAGTGGGGACTTCCATTCAGTTGAAGACACATAAGAGAGGCAAGGGAGATGTGCAGACCCACGTGTACACAGGCAGAGACTTAAGTTCTGTGTCTACAGGAGCCAAAGAATCCAAGGAGACAAAGGCATGGGCGGTTCTCACCCAGAGCCTCCAAGGAAAAGCAACAATGATTTTGAAATTCTGGTCCAGAAGTTGAGAGATTAAAATTGCTCTAAATCACTGAATTCGTGGTAATCTGTTGAGGCACTCAGAGGAAACAAATACACACAGTACTCGAACTCCTGATCCTGGAGGCTTCCTGGCCCACACTGCTGCTTAACAAAAACCTGTGGAGCACACTTGTGCTGTGAACATTCCTTAGGAAGGACTTGGATCTCTCCTTATTTCGTGGGAAACAGAAATTTACTCAACTTGAACTCACTTTTTCCATTCTGATTTGCTTCCCTGACTAAAATTTAGCAACTTGGATTAGACAGAGGATCCAAGTTTCCTTTATATATTCTGGAATTAGAGTAAACGGAATCTATGATCTTCCTTACTGAAATTAAAACATTCTAAGCCTAAATTGCCACATGACAGTGATCCATTTTCTCTTGGCAAGGCTGGCCTTGTTTTGGTAATGGGGTTAAAGTTATAGTCTTCTGACTTAGCTGAAGTTCAGTATGAACATATCCAAGAGTAAAAGGGGAGGAAAAGAACCAACTAAGACATGTGGATACCATATTGCTTATGCTGACTACAGAAATGTCTATTATTACTGCCAAGAAGGATGGATAGTGTAAAACTTACTGTCATCTAAACCTGAAGGAGCTGGGGCGGTGGGGAGAAGGAGGCTGCCTCAGAGTCTCTAAGTTCACTGTGACAGAAGGGTTGCGGGAAGGGGATTCTAATACTGAAAGGGAGGCCCAGAAAGCAGCTGGTGAACTTGCCGACCGTATACAATGCAGGGGACTGGGTGTGGGCTGTAGGTCCTTTTGCTGACCAGCCACTAAACTTTGTTTCCACGTGTAGACCAAGAAACAGAGGTTTGAAGGGAACGTGGGTTCCTTCATCCCGAGTTAATTCTCCTCATCTTTGTAGTGAGGAAACATCTATACTGACCCTACAGCCCACTTCCAAACTGTAATGTGATATTCAGTATCCCTGGCTGTCACTATGTTCTTCTCTCCCCCTTCAATCTTTCTCTTTCCTACAGTTCCTGCCAGTTTGGGAGGCAGAAAGAACCACGTGAGAAAGGTTAAGAGCATGTGCACTTTAGAGCAATTTAGTAGGAGTCTACCCCACACACTCTGTATGGGTTCAAAGTTTGTTGCTCTCTTTAGAATGCCCAATTCTCTGATTGGCAAGTTAATCTTTTAAATAGGTATGAATCTGGAAGGTGGTATAAACAAATGTTTAATTTGGGAATTTACTAACCAACAGGAAATTCTGTTCTTAAATGTTAGCCAGGGAAGCTATATATGATGTTCACAGAAACTAACTCTGCTTTTTACATATTTATGTATTGATATAGAAATAAATTACGTTCAACTATACAAACAGTAAAATATTTCTAATCATACTGTAGTGTATAAAGGCATGCAATGAAAAAATTGAGAGGTCTAGGGATATCAAAGGTAATGTTCCATTATCATTAGCCTGAAGCACACAGACCTGAGATACTTGGTAATAACCTGACTGCAAACATCCTTCAGAATTTTATCATGTGGTGCAAATCTGACCTTGTGATCTATTAAAAGTTAACTGTAGCCAGTGGTGTTTAACTGGTACACTTGAGGATTAGTATCATCAAAGTGTAGTTAGAATAAGACTAAACAGACTTAAGTCTTTTGAAAGGGGGGAATAAATTGGCAAAGACAAAATCCTGACAGAGTAGTCTAAGGGCCTCAGTTTACTGTTAACAGAAAGCCCATGGAGTCCAGTGGCTTTCTAGGACAGCTCTCTTCCAGGCAGTGACGCAGGACCCAGGGCTGCCATCACCACGGCAGGAGAGCGAGCGGCATGGCCTCCCCTTGTGGTCCCTTGGTCAGAACCAGCCGCGTGGGACTCGCTGCCTACAGTAGTAGGTAGGGAGGCGGGAGAGAATGCACAGGTACTGAATGAGCAGTAAATGACTCTCTAATGTAAGGCAGAACAAGTTTTGAGACATTCACAGTTCAAATGCAAACATTCTTTCAAGTATGGTGGGAAACAGGGACACAGTCAGGGACCCTGATTGGTCACTTTTCTGAATGTTTCTGTCACGGGAGTACTTAAGGCAAAGGGCTACTTCCTGCTAGGGGGAGAACTGAGTTCTATTACTTGGCCTTACTCAGTTTTTTTTGGCATTCTATTTCCACTTTCAGCATGTAATAATATACAAGCAGATGGCTTTCCTCTCCTCCTTTTTTAGTCAAAGGAAAGCAATTACACAAACATGTATGGAAAATGATGAGCTCCTCTTTCCACATTACGTGGACAAGTCAGACATAACGTACTATAGCTAATGTGAACAAATCTGCCCAACTATCTTTTGTATCTTATGGTTGACACAAATAGAAAGAACTCTAGATACCCACTCAATGTAACTTAACTGTTCAATGAAATTATACCATGCACACATGTGTCTACACTCAAGCTGTCTTCTTGGCCTTTTTAAAGATATAAATATGGACCACATGAGTTATAAAGCAAGTTGCTTTTGTGTTTCTAAGTTGTTCACACAGACACAGAAACAAAATCTGAATCACTGCCTCAAAGTCAAGTCTGGCTGCTCGGAGCTCAGGAGCTCTATCTTCCTGCTGGAAGTCCCCCACATCCCTCCCTCCAGACATGACGCCTACCCTTCCCTAACACAGTAACACCAAACACAACCCAATGTTTTAAGTGTACATCATACATTTATTACCAACAACCCTCTCAACTCCAAAATTGGGCACAGGGATTAAAAATAAAAATTCATTGCACTACTTAGTAAAGCATTACTAGTAACTTTCATAAAAAATGTACAAACTTTGTTAAAAATTTATCAAGCCTTCAAATGATTTGGTTACAGATATTTATAATACGTACATTTAAAACTATATGTTAACTGATACAATGGAGTATGATTTGAGGAAATGACTCAGCAAATGATTCCAAAATACACCCCTGTGAGCTTTCCATAATCTGAAACAAACAGCAAAATGAGGTAACCAAATGTACCAACAGGGGGAAAATAGCTTTCTAATAAAGGCCTAAAGATATCTGTGAAAAATATTCTCATGAATTGGTAGATCTCATTTAAAATATTATAAGAGGCCCAAATATAAGAATCTTAACAAATCACATTTCAGAGAGTGTATAAAATCTAAATAGGCTTTCACATTTTCTAGATTTTGCTCGAAAAAATTCAGGACAGAAAACCCTAATGAGATCTTGATACCTGGAGGCCTTGTTTTTCATTTTTTTCTTTTTGGGGAAGAGGGGGTGCTAAAAACAAACAAAGGTGGTATTTCATGCAAAGGAAAACAAAAAAACACAGCAGAGTTAAGGTGGTAAAGCCAATATTGTTTTAGGAGGAAAGGGGAAGAAGGCAAGAAACCATCTGCCTGCTATCTGGTGCATCACCTAAGGAGTCCACAGCTGGGTAAAAATCAACCGTTCTTTCTCTGCTGCTAGCCACATGGTTGCTAACTGTGGCTAGGCTGAGCTGGTTTGGAACACATGCATGTACGCTCCTAACACACACTAACTACTTAATAAGCAAATCTGCACACATCTCTAAGAGCCCCATGCGAAGAAGAGACATTCCCAAAGAGAGATCAGCCACAAGAGTGCAACAATTCTGGATTTTACCAAAATAGACCCTGCTGCCTCCTAAATTGCCAACGGCCTCTCAAAAATTTAATGGAAAAGGGGTAGTATGACAAGAATTCACCATCCCAGGGAGGGAAGAAAGAGCTACTTTTCCTAGTCATTAGTACAGTGTGCCTTGTTAATTAAGTATCTATATAAATTAGAAAAAGTGCTTTACTTGCATGCTTCAATAAAATGAATACTGAGTGTAGTAATGTTATGTTAGATCTGTACAGATATAAATTTTTTGCAGCTATATAAAAGAGTCTATGTATAAGATGGGCTTTTGCCATTTTAAACATGATTTTTTAATTAAAAAAAATAAAGATTAAACTATACGTGATTTGTAATGTAGTTGATTATTACGCCAATAATTTTGGTCTTTAACACACTTTATTCATTATGAACAGGTAGGGAATACTCTAATGATTTAAAAGTAACATGTGCATTTTACCACTGTTTAGATGTATTTCTGATGCACTGACAAATACAGGGGCAAACAAACTATGCAAAATCCTACTTGTAGGACGAGATAGAGGCAACAGTGTCTGGAAAAGGGCAAAATTGTGCTTCTGTGTGAATTGACTTTACTGAACTCTAAGCTGTGATGAGCTTATAGTCTTCAAGCGAAGGCAAGGAGCACGGCAGTAACAAGGAGTTAACACTGTCTGAGCAGAAAACGGACAGAGAGCCGACTGAACGCTGAGGCTGGCAGCAAGTCATCGCGGTCCTGACCGCAGACCTGCAGCTTGTGCTGCCGCAATGGAGCAAGGGGAGCAACGGCAGGAAGAGGCGGACAGCGGTGCAGACACTGGAGCAATGAGAGGGGGGTCCAAACACCGCTGGGAAAATGACTTTAAACCATCTGAACTACGCTCAAGGAACCTATCAAAAAGAAAGACCCACGCAGCTATGTATTCTTTTCAGAGCAACTAAATGCAGGTCAATTCCTGTTTGACAGCATTGTTTTTTACACAAAAATCAAATCTTCATTTATACTGCAAGTATTCTGGACACCTGTTATATTAATTTTTTTCTCATTCAACAAAAAAGAAAAGTGATAAAACATCAAAGCACACCAGGTCTAGGGAACTCGAGCCGTCACAGCACTTGATCCATCCTGGAAATGAGGATTTCGGTGAGAAGCACGTTTACTGAGGGGGGAAGAACTAGACAACTTTCAGAATTGGAGCTTGGCAGAACAGAAATATAGTCTTCTTCAAACAATTTAGTTGCCTATGGGAGTCTGAACAAATAACATATCAGAAGTCAAGCTGAGTTAACAGATTTTTTTCTGGTGGAAGCAGAGGAGGTGACACTTCATGGGACCAGTGGTATTCTTAGAAATATATTACTCAAATATCTTCAGAATAGACTACAAACCTAAACATTAAAAGAAAAAAAAAAAAAAAATCACAAGCACTTCCGGCTAAGAAGCTTACTGAAAATGTAAAGGAAAACCAAGAGAGTATCAACATTCAAATCACTGATTGAAATGCTAATATTGCTAACTGATGATATATGATATTGCACCTTCTTTTGGAAACAGCAAGTTGGAGATTTAAAAATTTCTTTTTCACGACAAAATCAAAATTTCAGGTTCATGGAGTGAGAATCTATTACACTTTTTCCTTAAGTGACCCAGTTGGGACCACCAACGAAGAGAAGGTGACAGCTGCCTGAAGCAAAGGAAGAAGGCTTTTCTCATTCCATTCACTGGGAGGGGAGGGGCTGGAGTATTCGATGCTTATAGTTGATGCACCTTAGCGATCAGTGTGCAACAGCAAACACAAGGGGAAAAACCAGTGTACAGTACTAGTGCTGTTTAAATAACACACCAGAGTATACATTGCAGCATAATTAAAACTACACACACATTCTTGGTACATGCTGGTATATAGGATCTCATACACACGTTAGCTACCATGCCCGCACACAAGTAGTTTCACACATTCTCTCTCTCACACGCACAGATACATTTACCATCAACAGTCACACGCTGCACTCATTTCCACTCACAGTTTCTGAAGGCTCTATATAAGGTAGATTGCTATATCATCTGGAGCTACCACTTTTTATGAAAGCACATGCTAAAAGATCACGTCCACTGTAATCTTGCAGCAACACTCGGAATGATCACACAAAAACCAGGGAATGTTAGTGCACACACAAAATTAAGCTAAAGAAAAAGTCTTTGGAGTTCCAATCACACGGTTAGTATAACAATCCCATAATTGTGAAGACTAATTGTAAGCTTTTATAGTTGATTAAGTCACACAGTGCAAAGAAAGGTCCATTGACCCTTTTGGTAAAGGGAGGCCGGGAGCCACACAGACTGAGTTCAATGGACAGTCCGTATATACATGTGATGAGGAACACCCAAACTGAATTTGTGCTCTTAGGCTGGTCATTCTGAATCCCGATGCACTTCTGAAGCATCAGCTCGGCAGATTGGGCAAGTACGATTTGCCTAAAACATAGAAAAGAGCACTTGTCTGAATTTTGACTTACATAGTGAAAAATATTAAAAGCAACAGAACTATTTTACTTTCCACATAGTTTTTACATTCTTTGTTCCGTTAACAAAGTACAATCATTTAATCTCTTAAAAATACTCCACAAATCTCTAAAACAATAATAGCCTATGAATAATTCTTTATTTGCTTTGTTTTAACACAGACAAGACTATCCATCACCACTTCAGACAAATGTAGTCACTGGCTTAAAATTAAAACTCCATCTCAACAAATGCCACTACCATTCGTTGTGCTGCTAAAGTCAGAAACAGAACCAACACCTGCTCTCTTACGTTCTACAAAGCATTTTTTATCAAATGCTCTCATTTCTACACCATGATAGCTCTCAAGTCAAGTACTCTTCTTTTCATCCAGCTTCTACTATTTGTTCTCCATCTGGCCCAGTACATCCTTATTTCATCAACCTCCTCTATTACCTTCTTCAAAGAGTGGCCGTGATCTTTCTAAAACATGCTTTCAGGATCCAGTCCAAACTCTTGCACACTTCACAGTGACTTCGCAAAAAGCTGACTCCTGGTTTTACCTCTGAATCCCCTTCTCTTGCTACTCTCCCCCACACTCTATCCATCAGCCACATGGAACCCATGTGTTTCTGGTCATCCTGTTCTCACATGTCAGGGCTATGCATATATAGTAAGTTCATTTTCGAAAAAGCTTAGACTCTTTACCTTTAGGATTCAGTTTGGACAAAACTGCGTACTCTTAATCTGTGCTCACATGGAAGACTGATTCTATTTTAACTCATGTGTCTTCCTCACCAACTGTCAAATTATCTAGGCCAGTATTATCATCTCCTACTCAGAATAATCTAAAACAAAGCAACCCTAAAGTTGACTTAAATTATTTTACTGTATCACATTTTTATCCTACTATTAAAAAAAAATTCTTTTGGCCACACCCGACGGCATGTGTGACTTTAGTTCTCCAACCAGGGACTGAACCTGCGCCCCCTGCATTGGAAGGCAGTCTTAACCCCAGACTGCCAGTGAAGTCCCTTTATCCTACTATTAAAAAAAGAAGAAGAAAAGAAGAAGTCCCTGAAATAATTTCACCGTGGCATACTATCAGAATTTGGGTCTTTGGAATTTACCCTCCCATATACACAAAGGAGAAAATGGTCAGAATTATGAAAGCTGTGTTTCAATTTAAGCACCCTCCACCAAACCATGGACGTACTCTACATGAAACTACGGTCAGTAAGAGAAAATTCAATGTCATTCTTTTCAGATGCCATCATTTTACCTTAAGCCATTTGTCGACACACTTGGCATGGAACTCATGGTTACAGGGTAAAACTCTAAGTAGCTGCCTTGACTCAAAATCACACATGCATACTACACACCTGAAATAAACCAGAAAGATTGTTTAACCATAAAACCAAGTAGTTTCTATTTTGTTACATCTATCGAAACCATAAAGCCACTTACTATCTCACATATCAAAATACCATCTAAATTTTAAGACTAAAATAATCTATCAAATACCTTAAGAAAAGCATGATGTTAAAACATTTAATAAGAGTGCTCTGTTTTGCTTAGTGAGAGATCATCAAGAAAATATCTGGTTTAACATCCAAGCTAGCCTTAATACTGAAGATACTATTATATTCAACAGTGTTGAAACAGCTGAATATTCATATGCAAAAGAATGCAGTTGGACTCCTACCTCACACAATATATGAAATTAACTAAAAAATGAAAAACCTAAATATAAGAGCTAAAAACTATTAAACTCTTAAAGAAAATACAAGTGTAGATCTTCACGACCTTGGAATAGGCAGTTCAGTTCAGTTCAGTCGCTCAGTCGTGTCCGACTCTCTGTGACCCCGTGGACTGCAGCACATCAGGTCCCCCTGTCCATCACCAACTCCTGGAGTTTACTCAAGCTTATGTCCATTGAGTCGGTGATGCCATCCAACTATCTCATCTTCTGTCGTCCCCATCTCCTCCTGCCTTCAATCTTTCCCAGTATCAGGGTCTTTTCAAATGAGTCAGTTCAGATCAGGTGGCCAAAGTATTGGAGTTTCAGCTTCAGCATCAGTTCTTCCAGTGAATATTCAGGACCGATCTCCTTTAGGATGGACTGGTTGGATCTCCTTGCAGTCCAAGGGACTCTCAAGAGTCTTCTCCAGCACCACAGTTCAAAAACATCAGTTCTTTGGCCCTCAGCTTTCTTTATGGTCCAACACTGACATCCGTACATGACTACTGGAAAAACCATAACCTTGACTAGACGGACCTTTGTTGGCAAAGTAATGTCTCTGCTTTTTAATAAGCTTTCTAGGTTGGTCATAACTTTCCTTCCAAGGAGCAAGCGTCTTTTAATTTCATGGCTGCAGTCACCATCTGCAGTGATTTTGGAGCCCCAAAAAATAAAGTCAGCCACTGTTTCCCCATCTACTTGCCATGGAGTGATGGGACCTGATGCCATGATCTTAGTTTGAGCTTTAAACCAACTTTTTCGCTCTCCTCTTTCATTTTCATCAAAAGGCTTTTTTTAGTTCCTCTTCACTTTCTGCCATAAGGGTGGTGTCATCTGCATATCTGAGGTGTCATCTGCAATCTTGATTCCGGCTTGTGCTTCATCCTGCCCAACATTTCTCATGGTGTACTCTGCATATAAGTTAAATAAGCAGGGTGACAATATACAGCCTTGATGTACTCCTCTCCCGATTTGGAATTGGTCTGTTGTTCCACGTCCAGTTCTAAGTGTTCCTTCCTGACCTGCACACAGATTTCTCAGGAGGCAGGTCAGGTGGTCTGGTATTCCCATCTCTTGAAGAATTTTCCACTTTGTTGTGATCCACACAGTCAAAGGCTTTCATGTAGTCAATAAAGCAGAAGTAAATGGTTTTCTGGAACTCTCTTGCTTTTTCAATGATCCTGAGGATGTTGGCAATTTGATCTCTGGTTCCTCTGCCTTTTCTAAATCCAGCTTGACCATCTGGAAGTTCACAGTTCATGTACTGTTGAAGCCTGGCTTGGAGAACTTTGAGCATTACTTTACTAGCGTGTGAGATGAGTGCAACTGTGAGGTAGTCTGAGCATTCTTTGGCATTGCCTTTCTTTGATATTGGAATGAAAATTGACCTTTTCCAGTCCTGTGGCCAATGCTGAGTTTTCCAAATTTGTTGGCATACTGAGTGCAGCACTTTCACAGTATGTTCTTTGAGGATTTGAAATAGCTCAGCTGGAATTCCATCACCTCCACTAGCTTTGTTCGTAGAGATGCTTCCTAAGACCCTCTTGACTTCACATTCCAAGATGTCTGGCTCTAGGCGAGTGATCACACCATTGTGATTATCTGGGTCGTGAAGATTGTTTTTGTATATTTTTCTGTGTATTCCTGCCACCTCTTCTTAATATCTTCTGCTTCTGGTAGGTCCCTACCATTTCTGTCCTTTATTGAGTCCATCTATGCATGAAATATTCCCTTGGTATCTCTAATTTTCTTGAAGAGATCTCTAGTCTTTCCCATTCTATTGTTTTCCTCTATTTCTTTACATTGGTCACTGAGGAAGGCTTTCTTATCTCTCCTTACTATTCTTTGGAACTCTGCATTTGAATAGGCAATGGTTTCTAAAACATGATATCAAAAGCGTTAAGAAACAACCACCAAAAAAGGCAGATAAATTACCTTTATCCTTTAAAATAAAGGGGGGTACTAAAGATGCTTTATAAATCTAAAGTGAAAAGACAACTAACTCACAGAATTAAAGATATTTTTGAAAATCATGTGTCTTACAAGGACCTATACATATAAAATATAAATAACTCCTACAACTCAATAAAGGCAATCCAATTAAAAAACAAAGAATGTGAATACACATTTCTCCAAAGAAGATACATAAACGGCCAGTAAGTATAGTAAGAGCTCAACATCACTAGCCCAGCTGGAAAATGAAAACCAAAACCTCAAGAGGTAACACTTCACTCCCACTAGGGCTGCTAGAATCAAAAGACAGACAATAACAAGCTTTGGTGAGGATGTGGAGAAAAGGAAACTTCTGTACGCTGCTGGTGGGAATGTAAAATGGTGTAGCCCATTAGGAATGAAATGATACAAGCTACAATATGGTGGTCCTTGAAAACATTATGCTAAATCAAAGAAGCCAGACCCAAAAGACCCCATGTTATATTGGTTCCATTTATATGAAATGTCCAGAACAGGCCAATCTATGGAGATAAAAGTAAATTAGTGGGGGGCTGAGTCAGGGCTTTAGAGGGTTGGGGAAAAATGGGGAGTGGCTATTAATTGATAAAGTATTTCTACTGGGGGTGATGAAAATGATATCAATTTGTGATGATGGTTGGAAAACTTATTAATATACTAAAAACCACTGGATTGTACACTTTAAATGTGAACTATATCTCAGTAGAGTTGCTATTAAGAAAGATGCTATAATAAGCAGAATCTTTAGGTAAACCTCTCAAATTTTACAGGTATGAGACTTTTCGATCTAATATAAAACATTCTAGAGTTAAAAACCGTGAAGATTTCTAGGCAACATAAAAGTCCAGAACAGCACTGTCTAGAACCTTCTCAGGTGATAGAAATGCCATACGCCTACATCGTCTGATACAGCGTCACTGGCGAGTACAACTAAAAATTTTAACTTTAACAGCTATCTTATTGGACAGCACAAGCCTAGACTATGAAAACTGTCCTTACTTACCTTCATCAAGTTATCTTTGACTTTCAAGCTTTTATTTCATGAAGGTGGAAAGGAAATTTAATACAGAAAGATGTCAGAAAAATGTACTTACAAAGTCTGTTCTGACTGGTGGTTGTTAGGATTGAACCGGTAAGAAGGAAGCTGTTCAATGTCTGCTTTAGTCAGTCCTCGAGGCTTGGCCTCTCCCAGTCGCTCTGCTAGGTTTAACAGGGCCTACAGAGGAAAAGAAAGACATATCTGCATATCCTTCTTTGAATTTTATATTCAGACACATTTATTTTTTTAAAACTAGCTTTATTATGGAAAAAATGTGAATATATACTGAAGTATAAAAATAGTATAAAGAAATTACTTCCATATGCCTATTACCCAGGATCAACAGGTCATGGCTAATTTTATTTCATTTTTCACTGTCCACTCCTACACCCACATTATTTTGAAAGAAATCTAAAACATGGTATTTCACCAGTAAGATAGTTCTGCTTTTATGTCTAAGGCAGTCCGTCAACCTCAGCATTTTGGACACTTGAGGCTTGGGTAAAGTTTTGTTGTGGGGGGTTGTCCTATGCACAGTCGGATGTTTAGCAGTGATCCAGGCCTCTACACTATCTGCAGTGGCTCAGCATTGAAGAATCTGCCTGCAATGCAGGAGCTGCAGCAGACCTGGGTTCGATCCCTGGGTCGGGAAGATCCCCTGGAGAAGGGAATGGCAACCCACTCCAGTATTCCTGCCTGGAGAACCCCATGGACAGAGGAGCCTGGTGGGGAGGATCGCCAAGAGTGAGATACGACTAAAGCAACTCAGCACACGTGCGCTGGTCTATACAAAAGGATCTCCAGACTTCGCTAAATATCTTTTTTTTTTTAAATTTGATTTAGTCTTTTTAATTTTTTTTCCCATTTATTTTAATTAGTTGGAGGCTAATTACTTTACAACATTGTGGTGGTTTTTGCCATACATTGACATGAATCAGCCATGGATTTACAATGTGTTCCCCATCCCGATCCCCCCTCCCGCCTCCCTCTCCATCCCATCCCTCTGGGTCTTCCCAGTGCACCAGCCCTGAGCACTTGTCTCATGCATCCAACCTGGGCTGGTGAAAAAATAGGGAACGCTTCACGAATTTGCATGTCATCCTTGCGCAGGGGCCATGCTAATCTTCTCTGTATCGTTCCAATTTTAGTATATGTGCT
This sequence comes from Dama dama, assembly GCF_033118175.1. NCBI lineage: Eukaryota > Metazoa > Chordata > Mammalia > Artiodactyla > Cervidae > Dama > Dama dama. The sequence goes on from NC_083709.1 coordinate 66,961,447, forward strand.
GCCGAAGCGAGCACTGGTAAATACCTTTTAAGGGATAAAATTGTCCCCAGGTTGAGAACCACCAGCACTTTAAAAACTAAAAGACTATTTAAAATATAACAACAGTAACATCATTATACTCTCCAAACTAGTAATTCCTTAATGTTAAGTATCTTTGATTGTTTCAATTATTTTCAGTACTCTTTGAAATAGTTTGTTCAAATTAGGATCCAAATAAACCTGTTACCATTGCCTGATGTCTCAAGTATGTATTTTTACTCTTATATTTGTTAAAGAAACCAGGTCAACGGCCTGTAGAAGTTCCCAGTCTGAGTTTTGCTGACTGAACCTCCCCACACCAATTCCTGTGGTTTAATACATTCCTTGTCCCCTCTACTTTCTATAATTTGGAAGGTTTTATTATTTCCATCCTACGGCTCAGCATGTCTTGTTTTTATGTTAGTTAGCACTGATGGAACACTGCCTAGGATCCATTAATTCATTAAAAATTGTAATATTCTATTACTCTTTCTTCATTTATTAGATAAAATGCTTCTTATATTGATCAACTGCCTCATATCAAACTATACTTAGTTGCATAATTTATATGAAATAGGAAGGATAAGACCAACGAATTTATTTTCTATTGTTTTTTTTTTGAAGAATCACTCATGAACTCATGGATTTTAACTCAGGTGGTAAGTTTCAACACATTATAACTATTATGTTAATTGATTTTACCCTAGTCTCTCCATTTTCCTGGTTTTCCATAGTTTTAACTGCTTCTTTGCTTTCTACAATCAGGCAGCCACGTACAGGTCGCTTGCCCCCCACCCCCTTTTTTAAGGCTACTACTGGCTAAGAGAATAGGTGACATGGTTAAGAGAACAGGTGACAAAGAAACAGTGATGGACAACGAGAGGAAGAAGTCTTAACTTTCCGCAGACTCAACAGTCAAAGCTGTGGCAACTGCTGCTCCTTCTGGTGCCACCTTGTTTGGAGAAGCGTGTCACCTACAGACCCTTTTCCCAGGCCCCACGCGTGCCCCTCAGTGTCCCTGAATGCTAAATAGATGGTAACTTGTTACATTTTATCGATGCTGACTACAATTAGCTATAAAATTTATGATACAGGTGATATATCTTTTATACCTCTATTTTATATTCTATAGGACACTTAGGTCAACTAATACAATTTATGACTACTACGTTAAGGCCTTATTGGATGGAGTAAAATGATACTGAGCCCTCAACAAATCTACATGATCAGAAGGCAAGACAACTGAAGGCAGGACATACTAATTATGCAAACTTTTATAACACCTATGAAGGCAAAAAGGAGAGAGAGACTCATACAGACCTGGGAATAGACCAGAAATGCCTTTCACAGAGGCAGCATTAGCTGGGTCTTGAAAGACAGTCATGTGCAAGGATCAGGCAAAGTTCTTAAGGAGAAGAATCAAGGGGAGTAAAGGCACTGAAGCAAGGATATAGAGGATAGACTCCAAACAATGAGTACTCGGGGACGGGGGGTGCGGGGGGAATGCACACCATCAAGTAAAGCCACAAACAGCAAGTACTTTCTTGACTGGGTTAAAGTACGACTTTGCAGAAGATTAAACACAGTCAAACCCAACTACAATTTAGAAAGAGACTCTAATGCCACACACAAAATATTTTTCTTTTACTGGGATGGTATCACTGTTTTTACCACTGATATGTACATGATCTGTTTTCTGTCTTGCTTTCAGCAATATGACTTATGATAATTTTAGTACAGAATGCCAAAAAGATAACCAACTCCTTTTCTTACTACTCTGTTCAAAACTAGCATGAACAGTGTAGAAACATAAAATTATTATAGCCCATTTCTCAAGAAATCTGAGAATGGAATCCAAATGACACTGCTGTGTGACTGTACATGCAGAAAATAACATAGCAGCATTTTAAAACGACAGAAGAATATAGCATTTGGCCTGACTTCTTCCACATGCACTAAAAAGGGGGGAGGGATGCTCTAAGACTATGTGTATGTGTCTTTCCTCTCTGTACCCAGATTCCATTTACCTAAAAACAAACAACAAAAAAATCTGTTCCAATACTCATATTGTATAGAGACTGAGTGAGGGTGGGGTAAGCAGCAGCTAGCCCACAGTACCAAAACAAAGTCACAGTCACTCACATTCAACATTTCCAAATCCAAATATGTCTTCCAACCCTTTTTGTCCATTCTACTCCAAACCTCAAATAATATAACAATGTCAACATCATCTAAATTAAGTGGTATTGTCTATCTGTCTTGGCATCGTGGAGTCAGCCCTCTTCACAAGCTATTGCAGTCCTTTTGGAGAGCATCTTCTCTTGCAACCCCCCCACTCACAATCCTGACACTACCATAAACCATTCAATGATCAAATCCTGTTGATTCTAGTGTTAAAATGTCTTTCGAAGTGTATTCTTTTCTACCTCAAGTTTTCAAAGTTCAGAACTTGCATGGTTTTATAATTTACTATCTGGTAAAAATTGGCCACCCCACCACCAACTCTGAACCACTTCATCTATTTTTTCATGCTACTAATTCTGACTCTTTAAGACAGCAATCTGATTGATAAACACCAAAATATTTAGTGTTTCCTTCCTCCCACAATATTCAAAATTATGTTCACTCTGTACAAGAGCAAGCACAGGGCACTCAAATACAACCAGTTGAGTTTTTCAATCAAATCTCCATTTTCTCCCCTCACTTTAGCTGGATATTATGTTCTTCCTCAAGAATATTCAGCATTTCCCTGCCTCAATCTTAGGCATGAAAAAGCTTTCCCATCCCTCAGGAACTGACTCTTCACACTTCTGCAGCTGCAAAATGTTTTCAGAACATCCAGTCATAATTCATCATTTTCTCACAGGAATTGTACGTAATTCTAATACAGAACACCAGTCTATCTTGTTATCGTAACTGTGTGGTACATGTTGAAATAATTTTTGACATATTTGTATCTTGAAATATACAATGGATTTACCTAGTGTTTAATTAGATGAATGAGCTGAGTAGTACAGTATTTTTATGCATAAAAACTCCCCAAATCAACTCACAGTTCAGCTACTAACCTCGTAATTTTCTACTTCTCCATCTTCCACATCCAATTCAAAGCTGAAAGTTGGGCCCACTGCAGGTGGCACTGGAAGCATTGATCTGCAGGGAAAATAATCAACACAAGCACTGATACATTAATGCTTTCTATCAATGGACAGGATGAGAAGAACAAGGCCAGTGCTACAGGGATAAAGAATGATCAGTGTTTATCAGTGACAACCCTTTAAAGAATCTGATTTTACTAGTAATAAACAATTGAAAACTTACATTAAAAGAATATCATTTGCAACAGAATAAAAAAAAACATGAAATATTACAGATGAATTTAACAAAACATGTGCAAGACCTATAAAATAAAAACTGTAAAAATACTGCTAGGATAAATTTGAAAAGGTAGTAAAGAGAGAAATATACCATATAAGTAGGTCAGAAGATTCAATAAAGATGTCAATTCTCTTCCAAAACTCATCTATAGATTTCACATAATCCCACCAAATTCCAGCTTTTTTAAAGTAGAAACTGATTTGCTGATTTTAAAATTTATATGGACATGCAAAAGACTTTAAATAAAATCAGTTTAAGAACAAAATTGGGAGATTTATAGTATTTGATTTTAAGATAATAAACCTACAATTTTCAAAACAGTATGATATAGGCACATGGCCCTCTGGTATAAAAACTACATTCCCTAGCCTTTCTAGAAGTACTTAGAGACGTGGGTCTAGATTCTAACCAACAGGATGTCGGCAGGAGTCATACATGCAACTTCTAGGAATTATTCTTGAGAGGAAGCAGGTAGGCAGAGAGATTCAGTTTCATTTTTGCTAGCTAGAATGTGGATCTGACGGCCAGAGCCTGAGAAGTCATCTTATATCATTCAGAGGAAGCCATAAAATTTTGAGGATGGTAGACCCATTCCTCAGAGTTACGGAGCTAACAAACCATGTCTGAATCACCTAATTCTAGACTTCACTGCACGAGAAAGATAAAAAGAACTATGATGCTTAACTCATGGGTGTTTCTGTTACAAACCCAGCCCTAGCAGAGTATTTCTAAGGCACAGATATAACCTCTCGTGCGTGTCCCTTGAGAGAAGTGGCAGCATCAGATGCTAGATAACCATGGAAAGGGCAGGTGATGCCTGCCGTGAAAGAGGTCAGCGACTTACACTTCTCTGCCTAACTTCTGCTGCACCCCGCCCACTGCTCCCCTGTCCTGCTCTTCTCTTTCAGCCTTAAATGGTCCCCCACCCCAACCTCTTAACATCAAATAAAAACAAGTATCTAACACGCATAAAATTGTTCATAAAGGGAAGAGTATCTCAAGGGTGTCAAAATGCAGAACTCATTAAAAAACAAGACAGAACTTACAACACATATGGTAGTAAGCTGGGATGGTAGGGGGGAGGTGGCATGGGCTGCTGGGACCGGTATCTGCTGCGTCCGGTGAGCCTCCGAGGCATAAATGGAGGGTAAGGCTGTAGGGAAAGGATGTTCAGACAATTTAAGGTCATTCCACACCCACAACTTTTTAAGGTGTTGAATAAAGTCTCTTCTTTTTTAAAAACCTAGAAAGTTATTTATTGCTCAAGGGTATTTAGTATTTCTTAAATGTTAACAAAGGTGCAACAACTAGTTTAAAACAAGAATACTCTTAGGTGTGCTTCTAAATACAATTTTCCAACTGACTGCAAGAATACATTTAAAATTCAAAACATGTAGAGTTACACTGAAGCAGAACTCAAGTTAGTTACCAAAGCAAGCAATAAATTAATAACAAATGAAAACTTACTACTCCATACGAAACCTCCTGATGCAAAGGATCATGTGTCAGGAACTGCAAAGGAGCCGATGGAGGTAATGTCGGGGGATGGGCAGATGGCGGGTAAGTAAAACCTCCCACAGGAAGATGTTCTCCTAAGAGTTCCACTTCGTTTTCTATCCTTTGCAGAGGCTGAAGGGCGGGGCGGGGGAAGCAAACTAATATAAGTGTTCAGATCGATAGACTGCGTCTTATAACAAAAATCAAAAAATGAAAATAAAAAAAGCCAAAGAATTCTTTCGGGTCATGCATTTTCTGATGTTCACATCAATCTAAATTCATACAAGTGGACATACAGCCTACAGTAAAATCTTACTGCCTTTAACTGAATTTCAATAAGAAAATCTCTCAAACATGTTGTTAAACATTTCCACTATTCACTAAAGGATACATTTCTTTCACTATTTGAACTTTCCCTTAAAAATGATACAGAGAAAGACAAAAAGTCACGTCATAAGCCAGTTACATGAAAGATGAAGTTACTGAAGTCATGGCAGAGTGAACGGCATCAACTGCAGACACAATCTTTAACAGACGAAACCCAAGACGGTGTATATACTGTGAATGAGAGCTCGGGCTAACCAGGACAGGACACTGCAGGCAGTTATTTTACAGCAGAAAGCTTACAGGCTTTGGCGTTAGACAAACTCAGGGCTGTAAATGATGAGCCCTGTGGCTATCATAGAAATTACTCGCTCTGAACCTCAATACGGTCACCTGCAGAGCTGACATGTTCACAGCCTATGTTGCCCCTCCACCCAATCTTTCTTTAAAAAATAGCCTGACATAAAATTCACATACTATAAAAGTCACCCTGCTAAGGGGTACAATTCAGTGGATTTCAGTATATTCACAAGAGGTGTACAATCATCACCACTATCTAATTTCCCTCAGTCCTTCCCAAGTTCTAGACAACTGCTAATGTACTTTATATTTCTATACATTTGCTTATTTTGGACATCTAATGTAAATATGGAATCACACAGGATGTGGCCCTTGTATCCGCTTCTTTCACTTAGCATGTTTTCAGGGTTCATCCATCTTGTAGTTTGTATATTAGTACTTTGTTCTTTTTAGAGTGGAATAATAATCTACTGGATAGATATACCATGCCTTGTTTATCCATTCATCAGTCAATGGACATCTGGAATGTTTCCACTTATGGCTATTAGGAATAATGTTGCTATGAACATCTGTGTACACATTTTGGGGCTGATGTTTTCAATCTGATCTCTTGGGAACATGTATTCTTAAATGTTAGTCTAACTTCTTCCCACAGTTAAGAGAACAGCAACACATTATTCAAATACAAGTAACTGCTAACAGTTACTCTGGAAGCTTATGTATGCTTGTATAATGGCTAAATTTAGTTTTAACCTTGAATTCTCAGGTACTGGAAGCTTCCTAAGGAACATCCTGGCATGAATCCTGTCCTGATTCTAATAAAAGATTTTCTTGTGGGAGTCGTTTCAACTTTTCAGATTAGCCAAACTTCTGTCATAATTGGCTTCTAGTTTTCAGGAAAGCAGCCACGTAAGCTCAAATCTCATCTCTTCCTGAGACCAAGCATGGTGTATAAATCCTGAGTAAAGCATGGTCAGGCTCTGTTAGGGTAAACCATCGAGCTCCATTCACAAGGCCGTTTCCACTCCAACCATTTCCATACGTTCTTTCCCTTATTCTCCTTTAATCATGGTTCAGATGTTCAACTTCGCCTGACTAGAAAACAATGGGGCCTTCTTCCAGTGTGTTTGCCCCCACTGATCCCTCCAGCCCCTGGAAATATTATGCCTCTCAGCTATATTCCAGCTCCAGGACAGAGTGAACTATGCTAACAGAGGATCTCATCTACTTTTCATCAGAACACAGTGTAAAACCAGCCTTTGGAAAAAAACAATTGAGGTTCAAAGGATTACTTACTTGCCTAAATGAATATAAATATTATTCTAACAAGTATAAACATTTTTATAGTATTTTCATTTTCCCATTTTAGAAATGTATCAAAGGAAAAACTAGAACTGTGGGTTTTTTTTTTTTTTCCAGATTCAATTTCCAAAGGATTGCAGATACAAAAGAATTTGATTAGACAAGTTTCATATAAAATAACTAGAAAAACTTAATAAACCAAGGTAACTGTAGGTACAATTATTGCTTATATATATTTCTATGTGTGGGGATTCTTAGTTCTTTTAAGAACCAGGAAAGTGTCAAAGTTACAATTTTTAAATGATAACAACTTAAACTTCTACTAAATTAATCTTTTAGTTCTAAATATTTTGTAAAAGTAACAGACATAAGAGAAGAGATACCTACCGATCGTGACTGCTGTGTTTGGAAAGGGACAAACTGGCTTGGAGGCGGCAAATGAGGAGGATGGTGAGGAGAAAGATGGGGAGGATGTAAGATAAACGGATCACTGGAAATAAGGGGTGGAAATGCAGCATACGGCACTGGTAAGTGCTGAACAGAACATGCCTGAAGCATCTGTAAGAGAAATCATTGTTTTTTGTTGAGAGTATCAGAATATATTAATTAAAAAAAAAAAACTATACAATCAGATTGAAATGTTACTGCCATAGTCCTCCCAGAATCATAAAAATGTCTTAATAACCTATAGTAACAATGAGATACGTGCACATTTTTGCATTTATTAGTAAAATAAATGGTAACTAGTAATTATTCTGGATTTTACATAGTTCTTATAAATCAGTCAAAACACCTATCTTTTACTTAAGCTTTTGTAACACATATGAAAATGAAGGGAAAGTGCCACAGAGAAGGAATCTCTTCCCGCTTGGCTTAAAATGTAGCAGACATTACTACTTTCCAAGAAGCTGTCCTTTTCAATCTTGTAGATTTTTTTATTTCTAAGAGCCCAATTCACAACTAAATGCTTTATGATCTCTCAATATTTTAGTTTGCTAATTTAGCACATTGGTTCTATAAGCTGTTAATGAGAAACCATGCATGGGTAAATTAATGTTAAATTGGTGTTAGTATTTGTACGTATGTGTTTGTTTTAATCTCAAATTCATACAGGATTATTAGGATTATATTAAGATTTAGCAAAGTGCTTTACTTTGAAGACTGTATTGACCTTAGACAAGTCATTTAAATTCTCTGGTTTTCAGCTACCCATTTTTCAAATAAGGGGGCTGAACTAGGGAGTGGTAAAGGATAAAGTATAAGCTTATAAGAGGCAGAAAGAAGTGAGTGTGAACTCCTGTTTTCTCATGCTAATTGCTTCTATTATATTAAGCAAACCATTTCCAATTTCATCATTTAGAAAATGAGGGTACTATTTTCATCACAGGCTTCCTATGGTATGGAGTAAGTAAGCCTAAGCAACTCAAAGTGCCTATTAAAAACCCAGCAAGTGCTGAGACTATTAATGTTGATCACCAAATTCTGAGACTTTATTACTAATCAGTTCAATATCCTATGTTAAAACCTGAAGGACAATCTTTATTAAGATTTAATTTTAAACAGTGCAGACATGTGAAGGAACATGATTTGACCTTCAAAGAATGTTAAAATATGTGTAAATTAATTAGTGTAAAAACATATCAAGTTTGAAAGCTAATTCTACTGAACTGTTACTGTACAGGTGCAACTGAGATTTCTGTTGCAATAAAACTGCATTTTTTACTCGAAGGTGAAAGCCCCCAGCCTCTCGGGTTTGGTTTAGAGCGTATTTAGCCGCTCCGCAGAAGACTGCGCACTCACGGGGGGAGGCACGCTGCAGACGGGGAGGTGCTGCCCGCTGAAGACCACGGAGCACCCCGGGACCTGCTGCGCGCTGCAGGCAGGGATGTGCTGGCCGGTGCAGAGCGGGATCCCGTGGGGCGCGACGGTCGTCACCGTGTAAGACACAGGGACGCTGCCCTGATGGAGCTGTCAGAAAAGAGACGGAACGCCAAGAAGGGAGGGTGAGTCTGGGTGAGCTCTTACAGTCGGGATAAAACATCAGTTATTAAAAATGAAAATCTGGGCATTTACTGATTCTACTCTTAGCTGCACAGACTGTTCACAATGTACTTCTGTGACAGTTTCAACCAAAATATTCTTGTTACTGTAGAGAAAAGCTGTTTCAGGAGCAGTATATGATATCCACTGAACTGGGCCTGACTCAAAAAAACTTGAAAAGTCCAGGAGAATAATAACTCTTCAAGCCTGCTCTATAGAGCAGAAAATTTTTCTAAGGAGGAAATCTGGAAAAAAGAAACATGTCTGCTAATAACCTGCTCACATTCAACAGGAGGGAAAAAACCATTTGTTTAATTGCAACTAGTGAAATATTAAGTATCATTTTTAAAAAGTTAAGTAATTCCCTTCTCCCCTGGTCAGTTTTATTCCCATCCTATCTATCTGGAAGCAAACAACGTTTAAAAATATGTCCTCCTGTATCATTCTCCACGAGCATATAAACATATGCATGAACTACTGTCAAGCTTGTTTTTGTTCTTAATAGAAACGAGATATTACCCTGCAACTTACTTTTTCCAATTAATATTGTAGATATCTCTTGAAGGAAATTAAAGCCAATTCATTCTTTTTGACACTAACAAGATATTTCAAATACACTCATCAGTTTAACACAATCCTATCATTCATATACTAAAGGACTTTAAGTTGTATTCACCTTTTTTACCAATACAAATAACAACCATAAAAAACATCACTGAACATATATCCTTACACATTAGTTTCATTTATTTCACAGGGATTACTGGGTGAATGTATTTTAAACTTTAGCAAGAGTCTGGATGGATTAAATCACAATCCCAACAGTAGTAACATGACTCTCAGCACCTACACTCAAGGCAGACGCACAATATTTGCATAACAAGCATGCTTGCTTGTTATACAAATACTACAATGGGGGAAGGGGGGAAACCAGTGTCTACCGGGCTTACTTTATTATTTTTTAAATATATTTATTTATTTGTTTTTCAGCTTGTCTATTTTATTTATTTTTTCACTTATTATTATTAGTTGGAGGCTAATTACTTTACAATATTGTATATTGTAGTGCTTTTTGCCATACATTGACATGAATCAGCCATGGATTTACATGTGTTCCCCATCCTGAAGCCCTCTCCCACCTCCCTCCCCATCCCATCCCTCTGGGTCATCCCAGTGCACCAGCCCCGAGCATTTGTCTCATGCATCCAACCTGGACTGGCGATCTGTTTCACACTTGATAATATGCATGTTTCAATGCTGTTCTCTCAGATCATCCCACCCTTGTCTTCTCCCAAGGAATCCAAAAGTCTGTTCTGTACATTTGTGTCTCTTTTTCTGTCTTGCATATAGGGTTATCGTTACCATCTTTCTAAATTCCATATATATGCTTTAGTATACTGTATTGGTGTTTATCTTTCTGGCTTACTTCACTCTGTATAATGGGCTCCAGTTTCATCCATCTCATTAGAACAGGTTCAAATGAATTCTTTTTAATGGCTGAGTAATATTCCATTGTGTATATGTACCACAGCTTCCTTATCCATTCGTCTGCTGATGGGCATCTAGGTTGCTTCCATGTCCTGGCTATTATAAACAGTGCTGCGATGAACCAGGCTTACTTTAAATTTGTATTTCTCAGATTAGAGAGGTTGAACATCTTTTAATATGTTTATTAATCATCTAGATTTCCTTTTATGTAAATAATCTATATCCTTTGTTCACTGCCCACTTTCTGTAAGGCTGTCCATTCATATTAACTTAGAGTTTGGCTTTTTACTTAGAGAGACATGTAATATTTTCTCAGTCTGTTATTTCTCTGTTGATAAATCTTTTATTTAATGGTAATTCAACATTCCCCTTTCCTCTAAACTGAACTACCTCTTTCTTTCTATTCAGTAACTCCCCAAACATACCTGGATCTATTTTGTGTCAAATTTGTATTGCCTCAATTATAGTCTCTTACTAGAAAAGTCAGTATCTAGTAAGACAAGTTCTTCTCATTACCATACTTTCTTCTCATTTTATTTTTGGGCCATTTTTATACATTTATTCTTACGTAAATAACCTCAAATAATTTTATTCAGTTTCAAAATCCACTGGAATCCTAATTTATATTAACTGTATTAAATGTTATTTTACAAAGAACAATTTTATATTAAGTCTTTTTGTTAGACTATCCTGTCACTACATGATCACTACTATAGTACTATACCTCCAAGAAATTAGGTTTCTTCATAAATAATTCCACTTACTAAATTTATTATTCAAAATTCTTTTGTGAAGTTTGGAGGCTTTGTTATATTGCTGATAGGTTATTTTTGTCTATTTCCATACCAAATGGTTAATTATTCTGGCAAAAATGCCTCATACAGCTTTATAATTAGTCCTAATAATTGGAAGAGCTATTCTCCCCAACTTGTTCTACTTCAGAATTATACACCAAAAGTTCTCTTAATTGGCTTAAAGCACATTGTTGGGTCCCACACCTGATAAGTCTGGTGTATAGTTTGAGAATCTGCATTTCTAATAAATGTCCAGGTCCTGCTGCTGCTGATCAGCTAATTCAAGACATATTTTGAGAACCACCTAGACTCAGAGACCCGAGACCAAAGTGCTAGTTGGCCAGCTATTTCATGGCGGGCCAGAAAAGTAAGTATTTTGAGTCTGTGGGCCACCCCGGCTCCTGCACAAAGCGCCCACAAGTGACAGATGAGCAGACAGCAAAGCTGTGTTCCGACAGAGCTCCACGGAAACAGTCGGCAGCAGTTTGCTTTTCCTGCTCCAGATAATCCCTGGCCCTTTAAAAGGCCGCAGAAATCATGGAATCAGTTTCTCAAGTAACACCAAAAACTTACTGGAAATTTACTTGGAATATACTAATTCTACGTATGTGAGTTCTGAAAGCAGACAGTTTTTACAAGTTTGGATCTTTCAAGCCAAATATCTATTTAGACAGTTTTGTAATAAAAAATGACTTGAACATCTTTTAAGACTCTTAACTTCCTTCATGCTATTCTGATTTCAGTTGTACTTTCTTATTTGCATATTTAATATAGAGAATTTCAAACATGCTCAATGTATATATAGTATAATGTACTATGCATATATACATATATACTATGCACATAGTATAATGTACAGTATAATGAACCCCTGTATCTATCACATAGCCTCCAAAACCACAAGACCACATATCCAATCCACTCCTATCAACTCCTCCCTTTGTATACTTTGTTCAATTCTATAAACCTATCGCTTCAAAAATATTTCAGTACTTATTTCTAAAAGACAACACTTAAAATAACCACCACAGCCAATATCAACATATCTTAACGAAAAGTTCCTTAAAAAAAAAAAGTCAGTGTTCAAAACTTCAATTGTATCATCAATGTTATAAATGATTTTTTTTAACTTTTTTTTTTCTGTTTCTCAATCAGTATCCAAGAATGGTTTACATACTGCAAACAAAAACAATGTCTTTTTAAATTTATAGTTGCCACTTTCATCTCTTCTCCTTTCCCTCAATGCCCCAGCTTCTATGTTGAAAAAACTGGGTTGTTTAGTATGTTTTTTTTTTAAATTATGCTGACTAGTATAAAGAAATACAACTGATTTGCTGTATTGTTGCTTTAATAATTTGGGATCTTCTACCTGTATGATGATCTCATCTGCATTACTTATGATGCTATTTGCTCTTCTCTTATTCTTACCCTCTTGTTCCTATCATCACTCCTGGCCTGTTGTTGTCTAGTCAGGTCTGACTCTTTCACAGCCCCATGGACTGTAGCCTGCCAGGCTCCTCTGACCATGGGATTTCCCAGGCAAGAGTACTGGGATGGGCTGCCATTCCCTTTCTCTAGGGGGTCTTCCTCACCCAGGGATCGAGCCCACGTCTCCTGCACTGCAGGCGGGTTCTTTACCACTGAGCCACCTGGGAAGCCCCCAGTCCTGGCTTAGCTCCCAGGACACTGAATAGATGCAGTGATAGTGATCACCCTGGCTTAGTCCAGGTATCAGCGAGAAAGCACTCAAGTTCTACCATTAATTATGTTGCTTGAAATGTTATGTGAACTCGCTGTGGGTCTATTCCTATTAGTTTTCATTTCTAGTCTTTCTTTCCTCGTGTATTTGGTAACTTTACTACTTACTGTCCTTGAAAATTTAGTTGAAATTCTTTGAAAACTAGAATGAAGATTTCATCCTCCAAAGAGAATATACATGTTTTCTAGGCCCTTGCAGCCCCAAATACTTTGACTAATTTTACAGTTGATGTGAATTTGACTGCAAATTACATTTGGTGCCAGTTATTCTTACTCTGCTGAAGCTTCAACACTTTGGCCACCTGATGTGAAGACCCAACCCACTGGAAAAGACCCTGATGCTGGGAAAGACTGAAGGCAGGAGAAGAAGGGGGTGACAGAGGATGAGATGGTTGGATGGCATCATCGACTCAATGGACATGAAACTGAGCAAACTCTGGGAGATGGTCCTCAATCAAGGGGAATGCTCTCAATAACCCTGACTGACAGCTCTAGAAAATAAAACTCCCTTTTTCCATTTTAAGATCTTTTACTGGATATGATGGCAAAATTTTATATTTTTGCATCTATTAACAAAATAAAACATTTTCCCTTTATACTGAAGATTTCCTAATGTCGAATTTACCCTGCACCATCAGGATAGACTATTTTACTATAACACTAGCTATCGTTTATTATTTAAAGCATCTGCATCTGTACTCAAGAGGGAAACTAGTTGAAAGGTTTCATTTGTTGTATTGTCTATGAGGTTTTATTATTAAGAAGCTTCATATAACATACTTGGAAAATTTCTATCTGTGGCTATGATCTAGGACAGTTTAAATTGGAACTTTCAGTTCTTTATAGAAATGAGAATTCAGATGTAGTCTATGAACAGGTTTTTAATTATGCCTTCAATTTCTTCCATAGCTGCTGGTCTGTTCAGGTTTTCTGTATCTTGCACTGTCCCAGTATTTACATATGCAATTGTTTCATTTCTCAATATGTAGACTCGGGCTTCCCGGGGGGCTCAGCATTCCATGTCTTGTTTGCATCAAGCTTTGTGGTACAGGTTATACACATGCGGGCTCAGACAGTGAAGAATCCACCTGCAATGCTGGAAACACAGGCTTGATCCCTGGGTCGAAGATCCCTTGGAGAATGGCATGGCAACCCACTCCAGTAGTCTTGTCAGGAAAATTCCATGGACAGAAAAGCCTGGTGGGCTATAGCCCACAGGGTCACAAAGAGCTGGACATGACTGACGCAACTGAACATATGTAGCCTCAAGTAATACAACATAAATGAGACACCTCTCCCGAAGACTTCACCTTTTCTTTGGTTCCACCTCTGCCTACCTTCTCTATCCCTACACTTTAGTAACCACCCCCCCACCCCCAAGCCTAGTGTATCTTTCTCCATATTTTTCCCTATGTTCAGAGTTCTATGTATACAAACATTTAATTGTCATGTTTTACAAAACTGAACATAACACTTAATTCAATTTTGCTTTTTCTTGCTCGGCAATAGTGTGTAGGTATTCCTGGCATAATTGTAAGTAATTCTTTCTAATAGTTACAGTCCATGGTATGAAGGTATCGTAGTTTATCCTATTATTCTACTAATGATAAGCAATCACTTCATTCTTTGTTTCTATGGATTTTCCTAGTTTAGACATTTCATATAAAAGAAATTATACAAACTGGGGCTTCCTGTGACCGGTTTCTTTTACACAGTATGTGTAAGATCATATTTTCTTTCAATTGTCACTATATGGTAGTTTCGTTGTTTTTTTATCTTCCAGTGCAGTAATTTCAAAAAAAAGAAAAACTGAATGCTAGTCTGAGTTTCTTTCCACTGTAATTTCTGTTGTCTATAAACTTGGAAGATTTTTTTTTTCCTAACCCTTAAAATCCAGGAACTTTGTAAGAATATGTCTAGATTTGTATCTCTGACCTCAGAAAATCATACAATTTTGGTCAATTCTTGGTCTGGCAAACCCTCTTCTCAGCTAGTTCCTCAGTTCCTGGCAGGAACAAAGGGAAAGAAAGCTCGGTACTTGTCATCTCAGTGGAGACCTAGGAAAACTTGTAAGCAAAGCTGCACCCAACTGTCCTGCCTACTGAACTACTCTAGAAGAAACTGGAAGGAAGCAGAAAACAGGAGTATATCCTCAAACCACCAGCTGACTGACTAACCTCACTATAAATCCTCTATCAGTCATTTCAAATCAACTATAACAATGAAGTCATTCTGAGCTTTTATAACCCTGATCTTAATTTTTTTAAAGTTCAACTTTCTTTTAAGGAAGCTGTGTAGAATTTAAACTTTAATCTTCAATGAAGAATGATGAATTTATCTAAAATGGATTCATTTTAGGTAAAACTGTTTTCTCTTAGGTAAAAGTAATCTACAACAAAAAACAATCAACCTAAATAAGCTGCTACCAACTTTGAGCATCTGTATTTCCTGGATATTCTGTTACTATACCTGATCATGTATGTCAACCATTACTGCATTCTGCTGGGGTGGATGAGCAGCAGGGTGTAACAGACGGGGAGATACATTCGGAGGGTGGAAGGCTCGAGGTTCTTCTATTGCTTGCTGCTGTGCATAAGGGAGATGGTGATAATTTTCATCTTGACTAATGGAATTATGTCGAGACTGACGATCCCGTCTTCCTCTCTGACGCCTGACAGGAGGACTGTAATACAGTAAAAATGTCAAAAAGGTTGTTATGATGTTTACTGCTGTGTTCCATCAGGGTTCTGTACTGTCTCTCTTTGTAATCCATTAGCAGTATAAGCTAACATAGGCTTGAGTATTAAAGAATTGTTGTGGTTCATCATCAGCTCTAAACACAAAATAGAATGCATGCTTTTTAAAAAAATAACGGAAGAGAGCAAAATCGATATTCGGCTCAGAGTATTTAGAAATCAATAGCCAATCACTGTCATTTTGGGGGTGGGGGTTTATTTGTATAAAATTGCCCTTTTTACAGACAAATATCAGTAAGTTCTTACGATTTAACTTACTATTCTGTCCCTTTTATTTTATAAACATTCTACAACAAATTTTAATCTGCATATATCTTGGCAGTGATCCTATTATGCCTAATGGGTATTTTATATTTGTCTGTCTGGCTAAGGCATATAGAAAATACATAGTTCCCACACACCCAAGATGACAATTTTAAAAAATGATTAATAACTAAAAAGCATTTAATCTATTTACAATTGCAAATAACTGAGTAACAATAAATACTGAGAATGAAAATGACTGTGAGATGGTGTCAGCATAAATACTCTAGCGATATACAGAATTTTTAGGTACAATTTGGCTACTGAAAGAAACCACTTTTACTCTCTATGCACTTGTCATCTACATAGTTAAACACAAATAACAGCTGTTATCCTAAGTAGACTTCTATTTTCCATGTCCCTTAACTCCACAATTCAGTTCCACTGCTTTTTACAAGGGCTCAGCATGGGTAACAATTCAAAACAACAGCAGGCCTCAATAAAAATGGACTCCACTTCAGGCACAAGAGGCAAACAGCCCCCTTGTGGACACAGCTGCACAAAGCCGCCTCAGCGGTCTTCACTGAGGACAGGTCACCTTTCCCTTCACTGTTGCACTCTGCACCTCTAAATCTGTTTCTTCTCTCAATTGCCCAGTCTTAAAAAGAACAAGGGACATTTTTTTGTGATATTAATTCCTCCATAGTGCTCTTAATACTAACCCGCAAGGCTCCTGCTCCATTCACTGCTTCCTCTATCTTTATGTTCAGCATAACTGTTTTGCATTTCTGCTTCAAAACCGACAAACTGTATTTCATTGATTTTCAGGTGCCATCTACCTTAGAACTTACTTTTATGTTTTATTTTGAGATACTTTTCGTACAGTCTTTGCATAACCCTTACCCAGCTCTCCCTCATGTTAGTATCTTCCATTAGAATACAAAAAATAATCAAAATTAAGAAATGAACCTTGGTATCATACTATTAGTTAAACAACACAATGTATTCCAATTTCACCCAGTTTTTCTACCAATGTTCCCTCACTGTTTCATAATCCAACACAAGGTCCCATTATTGCATAGTGGTCAAGCTTCCTTAGTCTTTGCCATTCCATGACAGCTCAGTCTTCCGTGACCTTGATCCCTCTGAAGACACACTTACTCGGCAGAATGAACCTTAACCCAGGTTTGTCTGACGCTTTCTCATGGTTTGCACGACGTTACATATTACTGGAAAGGATATCACGGAGTTGATAGGCCCTTTTCAGTGCACTGTATAAAGGGCCACGACACTGATATGCATCACTCACGCATATGTATGTATTACCAATCACTTGGCTAAACAGGTTTCTGCCAAGACCCTATTTTCTTACTGTCCATGGGGTTCTCCAGGAAAGAATATTGGAGTGGGTTGCCAGGAGAAATATCAACAACCTTAGATATGCAGATGATACCACTCTAATAGCAGAAAGTGAAGAGGAACTAAAGAGCCTCTTGATGAAGGTAAAAGAGGAAGAGTGAAATGGCTGGCTTGAACCTCAACAATAAAAAAACTAAGATCACGGCATCCAGTCCCATCACTTCACGGCAAACAAAGAGAAGGGGTAAATGGAAGCAGTGATAGATTTTGTTTTCTTGGGGAGATACACTGAATCATGCAAATATTCTGCTTTTGCTAAAAGTCTGCCAATAACTTTAGATTGCATGAATGGACCTTCAGCAATCACTCTATTCTGATATTCTAATGGTGATTTTCTACTCCCTTAGTATCCTCCATATATATCAACTGCAATTCTATAAAGAAGAGTTGCTCCTTCTCTCTCACTTGTTTAGTTATTTATGAGTAGGGGATAATGGATATTTATTTTATTCTTTAGGTGATAATCCACCACAGTCATTTTATTTTGTTGTTCAAATTATTTCAACTCTGTTCAATGGGAGCATTTTGGCTCCTGTGATCTTCTACTATTGTCCTTATCCTTTTGAGTACTTCCTTAATATAGGGACCACAATGTGCACTAGGCTCATCCAGTATTTTCCTACACAGACTCTGGAATTAACCAGTTCTCCAAAGGAGACTCCAGAGAGTCCTGCTTCCTTCAACTGCGGAATGGTATTTGAAAGCTAAGTGTGCTGACTGCTTCACTGTTTTGAGCCTAAGAGAAAAGAACAAGAAGATTTATCTATGTATATGCACATATCTGTATCTGTACAACTATTTTAAAGGACCATTTAATGTATCACTAAAAAGAGGGAGAAAGCTGCCAATCAGACTATGCTACAGGCGTCCCTGTGGCTCAGATGGTAAAGAATTTGCCTCCAATGTGGGAGACTTGGGTTCAGTCCTTGACTCAGGAAGATCCCCTGGAGAAGGGAATGGCAACCCACTCCAGTGTTCTTGCCTGGACAATTCCACAGACAGAGGAGTCTGGCGGGCCACCATCCACGGGGTTGAAAAGTCTTGGACACGACTGAGAGACTGACACTTCACTTTATACCATCAATATAGATATATTGTGATGTGAAAAAATGTGCACTTTAAAACCAAAATACAAAATATACACGCCCAGATCACGACCAGATCATCTCCCAAAAAACACTCATCCTGTTCACAAACCTAAGGGCCCCTTTTATTATTATTTGAATCCATTGTTGCTTCTTGCTCTTACTTCCCTAATCAAACATGATCTCAGAAACTCAAAACTCACACAAATTAAGACCCAAGTCCTCATGCTGAAATGCATATTCCTTGACAATTTTGATCCCTATCTTTCCTGAATTTCCTCTTATTAAATGTTATGTATATGACTTTGTGGTAGAACATTTAGAAAGCATAATTATTTGAAAAATCTAGAAATAAGAAACAGTGATAAAAGATGGACAAATATTTCTCAATTGACTTTTATATCAGTGATAGATACTACTTTATCACTTTGTTTTAGACATATAAATAGCACAAGGCTATTTCCCTCCTGGTTCACTTACGTACCTTTGTTGGATTGAGTTTTCTAGACTACTTGCTGTTTATCTGTTTCATTGTGTGGAAGCTATATATACCAGTTTTATTCTTCCAGTGACTACATTTAAGATTTTTAAACATATACTTACATTAAAAAAAAAAATCTGGATTGCACATTTTTATTTCTCTCTGCTCTGTCCTCATTTTATTTATGTTCAGATTTTTTAAAAAAAATTTTATCTTTTTTTAAAGAGACTTTTATTCAGACTTAGCAATGTCTTTTTTCCTTTCCTAACCAAATCGTATTAAATCCTCCTTTCTGCATTTATTCTTCTACTTCCTAGGTAGAATACAGTTTTTAATAATTCTTTCAAAAAGGTTTTGTGTTTTAATTAGAAGTATAGTTGCCATACAATATTATGTAAGTTAGAAATATACAACATAGTGACTCAGAATTTTTAAAAGCTACATTCCCTTTATAATCATTATAATATATTGGCTATGTTTCCCGGGTTGTATAATATATTCCTGGAGCTTATTTTATACTTAATAGTTTGTACCTCTTAATCCCCTATTCCTGTATTGGTCCTCACCTTTTTTCCCTCTCCCTATGAGTCTTTTTTTTTTTTTTTTGCTATATTCACTAGTTTGTTGTACCTTTTAGATTTCACACGTAAGTGATACCATACAGTATTTGTCTTTCTCTTGACTTATCTCACTTAGCATAATGCCAAGTCCATCCATTCTGCTGCAAATGGCAGAACTTCAGTCTTTTTCTGGCTGAGCAGTATTCTACTACATATTCTTTATCCATTCAATCTGTTGTTAGACACTTAGGCTGTTTCCATACCTCGGCAAGTGAAAACAGTGCTGCCATGAACACCGGAGTGTGTATCTTTCTGAGTTAGTTTTTTTCTTTTTTAGAAATATGTACCCAGGAGTGGAACTGCTGGATCATACGGTAGTTCTATTTTTCGTTTTGCTGAGAAACCTCTATACTATTTTCCACAGTGGGTGCGCGAATTTACACTCCCAGCAGCAGTGTGCAAGGGTTCTCTTTTTCCACAGCCTCTCTCACATTTGCTTTTCATGTTCTTTTTGATAATAGCTGTTCTAACAGGGCTGAGGGGATATCTCACTGTGGTTTTAACTTGCATTAACTTCATGATTAGTGATGCTGAGTATCTTTCCAGGCATCTGTTGGCCATCCACATTTCCTCTCTGGAAAAATGTCTATTCAGGTCTTCTGCCTATTTTTAAAATCAAATTGTTTTTCTGTTATGAGCTGTTTATATTCGTATGACAGTTAACTCCTTACCAGTTATATTATTTGCATATACCTTTTCCCATTCAGTATGCTGTCTTTTCATTTTGTTGTTGATGTCCTATGCTGTGCAAAAGCTTTTAAGGTCAACTAAGTCTCAATTGCTTATTTTTGCTTTTATTTTCTTTGCTTTAGGAGCCAGGTCCAAAAAAGTACTGTTTCAATTTATGTCAAAGAGTTTGCCCATGTTTTCCTCCATACTGAGTTTATTTCTTTACATGGTGTTAGGGAATGTTCTATTTTTTCCCATGTACCTGTCCAATTTTTCCAGCATCACTGAAGAGACTTTTTTCTGCACTGTATATTCTTGTCTCCTTTGTCATAAACTGACCGTAGTACGTGGGTGTATTTCTGGGTTTTCTATCCTGTCCCAGTATCTATGTTTCTCTTTTTATGCCAGTACCACGCTTTTCTGATGCTTGTAGCTTTGCAATATAGTCTGAAAGTTAGGGAGCAATTGATTCTTCCAGCCCTGTTGTTTCTTCTCAAGATTGTTTTGGCTATTTGGGTATTTTGTGTTTCCACAGAAATTTTAAAATTATTTGTTCTAGTTTTATTAAAAATGTCATTGGTATTTTTGATAGAGATCACACTGAATCTGTAGACTGCCTTGCACAGTTTGGTCCTTTTAACAATATTAATTCTTCCAGTCCAAGAACATGGTGTATCTTTCCATCTGTTTTTGTCACCTGCCATTGTTTCCAACAGTGTCTTTAGAGTTTTCCAGGTACAAGGTTTTCTGCCTCCTTAGGTAGCTTCATTCTTAGATATTTTATTGTTTTTGATGCAATGGTAAGTTAGATTATTTCCTGAATTTCTCTTTCTGATAGTTTGTTGCTCATGTGTAGAAATGCAACAGATTTCAGTATATTAAATCTGTATCCTGCAAGTTCACTGAACTCATTGATGAGCTCTAGTAGTTTTCTGGTGGCATCTTTAGGATTTTCTATGTATGGTATTATATCACCTGCAAACAGTGATGGTTTTATTTCTTCCTTTCCAATTTAGATCCTTTCTATTTCTTTTTTCCATCTAACTGCTTTGGATAGGATGTCTAAAACCATACTAAATAAAAGTGGCAAGAGTGGACATCTTTGTCTAATGCCTGATCTTGGAGGGAAGGCTTTCAGCTTTTCATTGTTGAGTGTGACGTTAGCTGTGGATTTGTCACATATGACCTTTATTATGTTGAGGGATGTTCCCTCTATGCCTACCTACTGAAAAGTTTTAAAATCATAAATGGTGTCAAATTTTATCAAAAGCTGTCTCTACATCTACTGAGGTGATTATATGGTTTTTATTCTTCAATTTGCTAATGTCGTGTATCACAGACTAAATTGCAAATATTGAACAAAAATCCTTGCAACCCTGGGATAAATCCCTCTTGATCAAGGTGTATGATTAAGGGAAGATCTCTTATTCCTCAACTTTCTCTCTGAATGTTTATGCACATTCTTGAATTTCACCAAGATCTTGCTCAACACCTGTTTTTTAATTCCTGAAAATGATTTTTATACTATTTCTATAAAAACTGTTCCCTTCTATTGTTTCCATCTGGAAATATGATTAGATGTATTTATAACTGATGACTCTGTCAATATTTAAATTTCTTGTCCCACACTTTCCATTTTTCCCTTTTCACATTACATTCTGGGAAAACTCTTTCACTTGATCTTCCAAGGACCAAGACGCTTTTTCTGCCCGTTCATTAATTTACCAACTAAGATTTCCAGTTGATTTTTAGGGATACAATCTCTTGTACTTCTCTCATGTTACACTTAATTGAAAACTATTCTTATTTCTTAACTGTTTTAGTTATTTTATTAACTGTTACTTCAAGTTCTTCCTTTGAGTTTCAGACACTCTTTCATGTTGTTGGCTTTCTTCAAACGTTTGGTAAATTCCCAGTGCGCTCATCTTTGCATCTGAAATTGTATCAGATTGTTGCTGAATGCTGCATCTGCTTATAAACCCTACTTCCAGCAGAAAAGCTGGCAGGTAAACTTACAGCTAGCCTGTAAGGACTAAGGAGAAGGACATGACAACCCGCTCCAGTATTCCTGCCTAGAGAGTCCTGTGGATGGAGGAGCCTGCTAGGCTGCTGTCCAAAGGGTAGCACAGAGTCGGACACGACTGAAGTGACTTAGCATGCATGCATGCATCGGAGAAGGAAATGGCAACCCACTCCAGTATTTTTGCCTGGAGAATCCCAGGGACGGAGGAGCCTGGTGGGCTGCCATCTATGGGGTCACACAGAGTCGGACACGACTGAAGCGACTTAGCAGCAGCAGCAGCAAAAGTATAGTACTCAAGTGAGAAGGAGGTAACAAATAACACACAGTGCTGGGCGTTAACAAATCTGTAGCTTGTTTTCTAGGGAAGTGCTCCCTATTTCTCCTTTGTGTTCGACGGACATGGAGACTGATGCTTCTTTTCAACCTGAACTGCCATCCAGCAACAGACACTGACATGCCCTTTCTGGTCCAAAACACATTTGATGACCTACAATTGTACTCCTAGGCTTTTATCTTAATGAAATGCTTACACATGCACACTAGGACTTGTGTACAGACAGGGTCCTAACAGAACTCTTTTTATTACCCAAACTGGGCATAACTATTACCCAACAGTAGGTGGGTACATAAATTATGGTACATTAATTCAATGGAAGATTATATCACAATAAATGATTGTGATATACTGCTACCCACATTAAAGAAGACTGTTTAGTAAACAATACACTTACATGAATTAAACAGAACGCAAAATTGTGTTTTCAGAGTGTATTTACAGGTATTAAAATGATGTACCAAGGGAGTTACGACAAATCACAGGAAAGGGTTTATCTTCCAGGAAGGAGGGATTCTGATGTTCTATCTTAACCTAAGTGTAGGGCACACTTGTGTGTTACCCTTCTTAAATGTACACTTGTTTTACAAGTTCTCCTGAATGTATGGCACATTTCACCATAAAACAATAGAAAATATTACAGCAGGTGCTCAGGCGTTATTTCCTCAAGTTATTATATTTAACAGCTATGAAATATTTTACCTGGTTGGCATAACATTATTTTACTTAAACATTCCCATATAATTGGGTAATAATGTATCAGATAATGTGAAAGTTTACTGGTCTCAACAGAATATACCTCAGGAACAGGTTTATCTTGTCTGATTTGGAACAACAAATGATGGGTTTTAAGATCCCTTCAGTATTAAGTTACCTGTGTGTTAGTCGCTCAGTTGTGTCCGACTCGTTCAACCCCACTGACTATAGCCCGTCAGACTCCTCTGTCCATGGAATTCTCCAGGCAAGAATATTGAAATGGGTAGCTATTCCCTACTCCAGGGGATCTTCACAATTTAGGGATCAAACCCAAGTCTCCTACATTACAGGCAGATTCTTTACCGTCTGAGCCAAAATTAAGTTCCCTAAAGGCTGCCCTAACAACATATCACAGACTGGCTTAAATAACAGAAATTTATTTTCTCAAGTTCTAGAGACTAAATGTCCAAGGTCAAGGTGCCAGCATGCTTGATTTCTGGTGAAAGCTCTCTCCCTGGAGTCTTGTAAGGACACTAATCCTCTTGGATCAGGGACCTGTCCTGATGATTTCATTTAGCCTTAATTACTTCCTTAGAGGCCCCATCTCCAAATTCATCCACACTGTGGGTTAAGGCATCAGCCTATGGAAACATATTCAGGAAACATATTCAGTCTGTAACACCTTACTACTTCGAGATCATCAATACTTCTTAGATTATCAACATCCTGGAAACATAAACAGTTATCTCACTTCAAGGATGCTCTATATCCTTGGAAAAGGAAAGG
This sequence comes from Dama dama, assembly GCF_033118175.1. Taxonomy (NCBI): domain Eukaryota; kingdom Metazoa; phylum Chordata; class Mammalia; order Artiodactyla; family Cervidae; genus Dama; species Dama dama. Next base: position 66,985,458 of record NC_083709.1, read on the forward strand.
TATGACCTCAGGCCACTACTAAACAGGAAGCAGCTCAGGAAATGTATTCCCTGGAGAAAAAAAAGCAAGAGCCAAGTCCCACATAGAATAGAGGACTGAAAGTTGAACTAAACTTCAGTCACTCCTCATATCACAGGGTCCTCAATTTGAAAGGAAACTTAATTAAGCCACAGCTGCCTTAGAGAATACAGAAGGAATATTTGTGGAGAGAGGTTATTCATTTGTAAGAATGGGATGGATAATAATGGAGTGAAGAAGAGACTGCTCATTCCTAAGACTTCCACTGATGTTGTTCAGTTGCTCAAGTCGTGTCTGACTTTTTGTGACCCCATGAACTGCAGCGCACCAGGCTTCCCTATCCTTCAACATCTCCTGGAACTTGCTCAAACTCATGTCCATTGAGTCCGTGATGCCATCCAACCATCTCATTCTCTGTTGTCCCCTTCTCCTCCTGCCTTCTATATTTCCCAGCATCAGCGTCTTTTTCCAAAGCGTCGGCTCTTTGCATCAGGTGGTCAAAGTATTAGAGCTTCAGCATCTGTCCTTCCAATGAATATTCAGCACTCTTTTCCTTCAGGATTGACTGGTTTGGTCTCCTTGCAGTCCAAGGGTCTTACAATAGTCTTCTCCAGCAACACAGTTCAAAAGCATCAATTCTTCGGTGCTCAGCCTTCTTTATGGTCCAACTCTCACATCCATACATGACTACTGGAAAAACCACAGCCTTGACTAGACAGACTTGTTGACAAAATAATGTCTCTGCTTTTTACTACACTGTCTAGGTTTGTCATAGCTTTTCTTGCAAGGAGCAAGCATCTTTTAATTTCACGGCTGCAGTCATCATCTACAGGGATTTTAAAGTACCATTGTAAATTATAAAATGCATTTTTCGGTAATATGGATTGAAGGTTATTAGCCCACAAAAAGTCTTAAACCTTGAGGTAGTTGAATTCATATATAATGGTATGGATTGATTTTAAGTAAATCACTTGAGCCTCTTATACAATTTCTACATCTGTCAATCCCAAGCTAAACAAATTATCATGATGTAGTGTGGTAGTCTAAACAACTTGTAATGTTGTTTGTGTGTGAGTGTACAGAGATAAAGGTGTTGATATATTTATAAAATGCCTACAGAAAAAAATGGTTTCTGATGTTTAAAAACACTCTACCAGTGACCAAAGATTTAATAAGTAATAATAACCAACTAACCTCCTTCTGTTGCGTGCAGGCGTGTTGCATCGTTCCCCTGAGAAGTGATGCTGGCTTGGTCGAACTGAAGGGGGCTGCCTATTTGATGTCATCTCCCATGGTCGCATTGGTGGAGAGGGAGCTGGTGATGCTGACGTGTAATCGAAGACTGAGTGAGACAGGCGCTGTCTCTTGGGGCTCGGACTGTCTTCACTCTGCCAACAAAACCAACCAACAGGGTAAGACTCTGAAAGGGCTTTTGCATTACTATTTACATGCACAGATGTTTAAGTACGTTTACCTCCAAGCGTAAAGGAGGGAAAAGATACACTATCAACTCAAATTAATTATTTATAAAAGATGTGAGGGGTGGGGTAAGAAAGACAGATCAAATGCAAAGTTAACTCTTTCTTTAAAATCACCATAAAACTAATCAGGTAACAACATACATATATGATAGGGTAATAAGCAATTTGTATTGTACTTGACTGAGCATCCCAGGGGGCTCAGTGGTAAAGAATCCACCTGCCAACGCAGGAGATGCAGGTTCGTTTCCTGGGTTGAGAAGGTCCTCTGGAGAAGGAGATGGCAACTCACCCCAGTGTTCTTGCCTGGGAAATCCCACGGACAGAGGAACCTGGCGAGCCACAGTCCATGAGGTTGCAAAAGAGTTGGACAGAACTTAGTAACTAAACAACAAATGGCACCTGACCACCTCTTTGAAACTCCAATTTTAACTGAAATTCTACTATGCCTTCCCATAGTTACTAGTCACTCTTTTAGGCATTACTGTGCAGCTGAGAGATCCATTTAGGAGAGGGTATAATTTAAGTAGGCCTGTGATTTGATTCTAAACCACACTTGTCTACCTCTTTATTCCCATTGTTTTAAGGCAATTACATTTATTCTTTAAAGCAATTACGTGGACAAAGTAAGATTTACTTAAAACATTAAAAAACAGTCTATTTATTTCATCAGTTCTTAACTAAAATATCATCTAAAGATATCTTGGGGAAAGACATTTCAGGTAGATCATCAGAGTGGTGGATAATTCAAGCTTTCTTGCTCACTAGCTACAAAATTGGTACGGATAACTTATTTGAATTATTAACTCTCCAGGATTCCTCACACAAATCAATCTTCCAATTGAGTTTCACCAAAACTGTCAAAACTGTAAGTTAACAGTCTGATGAGGGCCATGTGTTTTCTAATAAGAGCCTCTCCTGTCTCCAGTTTACTCCTGCAAATTCTATTTGGGTATCAGAGCATTTTGGGGCAGGCAGCTGTGCCATGAGGATGTAGGATCGTAGTTCCCCGACCAGGGATCAAAACCACGCCTCCTGCATCAGACGCGAAGGGGCTTAACCAGGGACCACCAGGAAAGTCCCTAGAGCACTTCTGGTTGGCACCTGCTGTTAGAACAAAAATCATGTTAATATTAGCTAAAGAATACATGAGGCTACATACTACAACATTAGATTTTAAGATATAAAACATATAAAACAATTGACTAAACTGATAGGAATGAAGCAACTGCTTTGGATCATTCTAAATTATATTAAGGAACACTATAATTCAAATTTGCCATTATAGCAAAAATAGGAAGTAGTTTTCTGAACCATATACAAGTTTCTTGTAATTTTCCTCACCATACTAACTTTATTTATTCCTATAGTTTAGTGAAAGTGAAAGTCGCTCAGTCGTGTCCGACTCTTTGCGACCCCATGGACTATATGGAATTCTCCAGACCAGAATACTGGGTGGGTAGCCTTTCCCTTCTCCAAAGGATCTTCCCAATTCAGGGATAGAACCCAGGTGTCCCGCACTGCAGGCAGATTCTTTACCAGCTGAGACACAAACGAGCCTAAGAATACTGGAATGGGTAGCCTATCCCTTCTCCAGAGCATCTTCCCAACCCAGGAATCGAACCGGGGTCTCCTGCGTTCCAAGTGGATTCTTTACCAACTGAGCTATCAGGGAAACCCTATACTTAATGGTGCTATTAAAACTATACTTGTTACCCCTGATTTTAATAAGAAAATCAGCTATGTTTCGATAATCCTAAAAAAAGTGAAAAATAACCAACGAAATTTAGATATTCTGATTAAAACAAAACGACAGAACAACTAAGACTTCACAAACTCAAACATGAACTACACGTGTAAGTGATCGCCAAATTTCGTAAAACAGACTTCATTAATATTGACTTTTTAAAGTACAAAATACTAGTGATGCGTCATCACCAGCTTTCATATGTATAAAAGGTGAAAGCGTCAGCTGCTAAGTCGTGTCAAACTCTGTGTGACCCCATGGACTGTAGCCCCCGGGGCTCCTCTATCCGTGGAATTCTCCAGGCAAGAATACTGGAGTACGCTGCCACTCCCTTCTCCAGGAGATCTTCCCAACCCAGGGATTGAACCTGGGTCTTCTGCATTGCAGGCAGATTCTTTACCATCTGATCCTTCATATGTATAACCTGTACCTCAAAGCTTAATGCAAACCAAGACACGAAACTCTGAATTCTAAAAATCCACTGCCCAAATGGAGCAGAATGTTGTTCAGTTGCGTTCGACTCTTTGTGACCCTATGGACTGCTGCGTGTCAGGGTTCCCTATCCTTCACCATATCCTAGAACTCGCTCAAACTCATGTCCATTGAGTTGGTGATGCCATCCAACATCTCATCCTCTGTCATCCCCTTCTGCTCCTGCCTTCAATCTTTCCCAGCATCAGGGTTTTTCTCATGAGTTGGCTCTTTGCATCAGGTGGCCAGAGTACTGGAGTTTCAGCTTCAGCCATCAGTCCTTCCAATGAATATTCAGGACTGATCTCCTTTAGGATGGACTAGTTTGATCCCCTTGTTCTCCAAGGGACTCCTAAGAGTCTTCTCCAGCACCACAATTCAGTTCAGTTGCTGTTGTGTCCGACTCTTTGCGACCCCACGGACTGCAGCACACCAGGCCTCCCTGTCCATCACCAACTCCCGGAGTTTACTCAAACTCATGTCCATTGAGTCGGTGATGCCATCCAACCATCTCATCCTCTGTCGTCCCCTTCTCCTCCTGCCCTCAATCTTTCCCAGCATCAGGGTCTTTTCAAATGAGTCAGCTCCTCGCATCAGGTAGCCAAAGTATTGGAGTTTCAGCTTCAGCATCAGTCCTTCCAATGAACACCCAGGACTGATCTCCTTTAGGATGGACTGGTTGGATCTCCTTGCAGCCCAAGGGACTCTCAAGAGTCTTCTCCAACACCACAGTTCAAAAGCATCAATTCTTCACCACTCAGCTTTCTTTATAGTCCAACTCTCACATCCATACATGACTACTGGAAAAACCATAGCTCTGACTACATGGACCTCTGTTGGCAAAGTAATGTCTCTGCTTTTTAATATGGTGTCAGTTAGCATATTAGCAGTCAAGGTTAGTAATAGCTTTTCTTCCAAGGAGCAAAGGGTCTTTTAATTTCATGGCTGCAGTCACCATCTGCAGTGATTTTGGAGCCGATGACAACAAAGTTTCTTACTGTTTTCATTGTTTCTCTTATGTATTTACCATGAAGTGATGGGACTGGATGCCATGATCTTAGTTTTTTGAATGTTGAGTTTTAAGCCACCTTTTTCACTCTCCTCTTTCACTTCCATCAAGAGGCTCTTTAGTTCTTCTTTTTTTCCTGCCCTAAGGGTGGCGTCATCTGCATATCTGAGATTATTGATACTGAGGAGAATGGACAGATTCACAAAAATAACCTTAAAAACCTCAGGCTATCAGATTTTCAGTGATGTTCAGGTCGTGCATTAGCATATTCTTATTTTACAACAAAGCTATTACTTTTAAGAATGGAGATGACTGAGAAAATTTCCCATCCCTTCTCTTTCTGTTGTAAAAGGTTCTCAGGGTGTAAGAGACAAAGACTAGGCAATAACGTGGACGCGAGCGAGCTCATTCACTATGGTAATAAGCCTTGCTTTTCCAGTCAAAGTAATAGGAAACCACAAACTGATATTTAGGGACAGGGAATTATTAAAGAGTTTATTACATGCAATGTTGTTTCATATTCCTTATCAATTTGAGTACTCTATGAAACTCTAACTCAGTATTTAGCATCTAATAAAATGCGTAGAGGATTACATCTATCTAACCCCAAATCTCTATAACCAAACATTCTTATTAGAAGTAAAAAAACCCCATAAAAGTATTGCATGGTTTAAAAAAAAAAGCAAATCACAAATTGTTAAATGCTGAATGCCATGGGGGAAAAATACACACAAACACATGTGCATATGTACATATATAAACACACATAAAATATAAATATATATTTATATATCTCAACCAGGAAGTTTTGGAAGATAATGCAAACCTTCTGCAAAGCAGAACCAGGTTCCAAGTTCCAGATTTAAAATGGTGATTTAAATGGGCCTCCGACTTCAGCAACCACTAGTGAGCCCTGAGGACTTCCTTCTCAAAGGAACAAGGGGGCAACTAGAATCAAGAGGTAAAATTTCCAGAAACCTGGTCCCCTCTCCACCTGGACCTTATTTAGGACCACCACTCATCTCAGACTCACAAGTAAGTACAGAATGATTTATGAGTTTCCAGTCCTCTTTTAAACTTCCAGACTTTCTCTATTTGCCTTACATCTTTGACAAAAGACTAAATTTCTCATTCCACATGCAGTGCTAGTGTGAAGGACCCACCTGCCAATGCTTGAGACTCAAGAGACACGGGTTAGATCCCTGGGTGGGGAAGATCCCTGGGAGGAGGGCATGGCAACAACTCCAGTATTCCTGCCTAGAGAATCCCATGGACGGAGGAGACTGGCGGACTACTGTCCACGGGGTCACAAAGAGTCAGACAAGACTGAAGCGACTTGGCATGCAAGCATGCAGAGAAAACACTCAATGAATTCTATGAATTAAAAATAAAAGACATGACGACAGCCATCATTTAGAAGTCTATGAACAATAAATGCTGAAGAGGTTGTGGAGAAAGGGGAACCCTCTTGAACCGCTGGTGAGAATCTAAGTTGATACAGCCACTATGGAGTATACGGTATGGAGGTTCCTTAAAAAACTAAGAGACATGAAAGCGATCAGAAAACCGAAACGCTCACTCTACATAGAGCAACTGATAAAGAATAAACACAGACAGTTCCCTTTTTGTAAATAATAAGCAGGGGGAATGCTGGAAATTAACTTTATACTGGAACCACACAATGTAATTTACAAAATGATCTCTACACATTCTCTCACTTAATTCTCCACAAACAGAAGTCTTGACTTAAACTATATTCAAATTTATGTAAAAGGTGTTTCTATTAGTGAAGATGTACCAAAGACAATTCAGTGATATACTGCCTTTGAACTACACGAGGTATATACAGTCCTGTCTGACATAATTCACACAGAACTTTAATTTTCTAAAGTACAGCTTTGATAGTTCTCAGCTCAAAATGTTTCAGAACAAAATCGAACTTCATAACCACTCTAAAAGTACATCCTCCTGGAATGTTATTTTACTTAAAGATATGGGGGAGGGGGAGGCTTTTACTGTTCTGTTTTCAAAAGTTACTGCAGGAGACATTATAAAAAAAAAAAAAAAATCAAGACTTTGCTTTTGATATGGCCCAAGTTTGTGTGTTTTTTTTTCATAAAAGGCCAAAGAACAGAATGACAAAGAACAGAATGCAATGAGTGCTTACAAAGGGACTCTAGTGGTATAACTAATGCAGTCCCACCATAATGAAGAGGATAAATTACTGTGTGAAAATATTAAATTACTGTATCACTGGCATAACTACTAGGCCAGCAGTGGCTTCCTGAGTTTAGGGAGGCCTGTGTGGCTAACTTCTGAATAATTATTAACAACCTAAGTCCTAGATTTTTCTTAATTTTTAATTACACAAAACACCACTGGTTCACAAACTGATTTATCTTGATGCTGTAAATGTAGTGTGTTCGAATGCTGTATTTACTTCCACAGAAGCTATAAACAAGGATAAATAAAATAATCTGAGGCATAAATATGAAACCAACAAAAACAGAAAAGCTATTAAGAACAACCTGAAATCAAGGGATCTCTCTGAACTATGCACATGGAGTTGTGCAGACAACTGAAGCTCAAATTAGAAATGTTAATTCAGGAATTTTTGGTATACAGATGGATGGTATGTCAAAGAAGTTGCAGGCAGTGAGAAAATTGCTCAAAATATCAATGATTTATATAGTGAAAAAGAGGTCCAGTGCTAAATCCTAAGAAGCTCCAACATTTTTATGTTGAGTAGCTGATGAAAGGAGCATGGAGTGTGAAGGTGAAAGCCAATGGAATGGAGTTTCAAGGAGTCAACTATTAGGTTGATGCAAAAGTAATTGCAGTTTTGCAATGTTGCACTTTTCTGTTTGATATTGAGACACATTCTTAAATAAGTGTGGTTATGTTATACCTCATTTTAATGCATTATTTCTAATTTTTTTGCTAGTAACTTGTAACCTGCTGTTTATATTTATTTCAGACTAGGGAAATTATGTTAGACAAAAAGCAAATTGGAGCGATTTTCTTATTCAAGTTCAAAATGGGTCATAAAGCAGCAGAGACAATGCACAACATCAACACATTTGGCCCAGGAACTGCTAACAAACATCCAGTGCAGTGGTGGTTCAAGTTTTGCAAAGGAGATGCGAGACTTGACGATAACAAGCATAATGGAAGTTGGAAGTTGACAAGGACCAATTGAGAGGATCATTGAAGCTGATCCTCTCACAACTACATGAGAAGTTGCCAAAGAACTCAACATCGACCATTCTACAGTCGTTTGGCATTTGAAGCAAACTGGAAAGCTGAAAAGGCTTGGTAAGTGGGTGGTGCCCCAAGAGCTGATCGAAAAATCAAAAATATCATTTTGAATGCAACAACGAATCATTTCTCATCAGACTGTGATGTGTGACAGAAAGTGGATTTTATACGACCAGCTCAGTGGTTGGACCAAGAAGCTCCAAAGCACTTCCCAAAGCCAAACTTGCACCAAAAAAAGGTCATGGTCAATGTTTGGTGGTCTGCTGCCGCTCTGATCCACTACAGCTTTCTGAATCCTGGTGAAACTGTTACATTTGAGAAGTATGCTCGGCAAATCAGTGAGATGCACTGAAAACTGCAATGCCTACAGACAACACTGGTCAGCAGGACGGGCCCAACTCTTCTCCACAGCATCAGATCGTACATCTCACAAGTGATGCTGCGAAAGCTGAGTGAATCGGGCTGCGAAGCTTTGCCTCACCCACCATGTTCACCCGACTTCTCGGCAACTGACTGCCACTTCCTTCAACCATCTCAACATCTTCTTGCAGGGAAAATGCTTCCACAACCAGCAGGAGGCAGAAAATGCTTTCCAAGAGTCAGTCGAATCCCAAGGCACAAATTTTTATGCTATGGGAATAAACTAACTTATATCTCGTTGGCAAAAATCTGTTGATTGTAATGATTCCTATTTTCATCAATAAAGATGTGTTTGAGCCTAGTTACAATGGTTCAAAATTCATGGTCCGAAACCTCAATTATTTTTTCACCAACTTAATTGAGAGGTCATGTAGAAGGAGGGTTGAAAAACAGCCACTGGATTTAAACAACATGGAACTCAATAACATGGAACTATTTCTTTACAATATGATTTAGTATCATTGTGGCATATTTCCCTTTATGACAATTTTGGGAAAAGTTCCTGTGTTTCCTTTGTTAATTTTCCTTATGAATTTAAGGATAACTGTAAAGTTCTAAAATGAAATTTTTCCTTTATTTTTTGGCTGAAATTTTTATTATGTCTATGAACTTAAGAGAATACACATTTTTACAATAAGTAGTCTTCTCTTTCAGAAACAATGTATTTCTTTATTTGCATAAATTGACAAATTTCAATCACCTAACTGCAGTAAATGTATAGATTGAAGTTGCTATCTAGCTGTATTAAGATGCCTACCTGAGGAGGAAAGGGGACCTCTTACAATATTGGTGGGACTCAAAGTTGGTATAGCCACTATGGAAAACAGTATTGAGTTTCCTCTGAAAACTAAAATTACCATACAATCCAGCAATTCCACTCTGAAGCATACATATATCCAGACAAAATTCTTAATTCAAAATGATACATTCACCCCTATGTTCACAGGAACACTACAGACAATAGCCAAGACATGGAAACAATTTAAATGTCCACTGACAGATACATGAATCAGGAAGATGTGATTTATTTATATATATATATATAAAATTTATAAGTAAAATGGACTACTACTCAGATTAATGATAATAATGCCACTTGCAGTAACATGGGTGCAACTAGAGATTACCATAAAAAGTAAAGTCAGAGAAAGACAAATACCATATGATACCACTTATATGTGGAATCTAAAGTACGACACAAATGAACCTATCTATGAAACAGAAATAGACCCACAGGCATGGAGAACAGACCTGGGGTTGCCAGGGGGGAGCGGGCTGGAGGGTGAGATGGGAGGCTGGGGTTAGCTGATGCAAGCATTTATACACAGAATGGATAAACACGCTCCCACTGGAGAGCACAAAGAACTATATTCACTGTCCCATGATAAGCCGTAATGGAAAAGGATATTAAAAAGTATATGTATGTTAAACACACACACACACACACACACTCCTCAAATCAAGGGCTGTGCCACATCTGAAATTCAAGTTCTCCACAACGCAGCTGACTTTTGAATGAAAGCGTGCAGTCTCCACTCACAATCACCGAGCTGGCTGGGGGTACAGTGACTGCTCACTTCACGTCTGCTGGCTGGGACTGCTCTGCTACGCTGGAAGTGAGCCCGCTGTGTGTACACATACATCCCCTCCCTCTCGGACTTCCCTCCCACCCCCTTCCTCCCATCTCTCCAGGTCATCACAGAGCACAGAGTCGAGCTCCCTGTGCTATACGCAACTGCTAATTTTAAAACTGCAGGGGGCTGATGGCAAACAGATGTGACAGAATTTGGGGGGCGGGGGGGGGCGGTGTGCTACTGAAACTATCATATCTTGATCGTATCGGTTCCACATCTGTATGCTTCTGTCAAAACTCACAGAGCTGTACACAAAAAAGGTGAATTCCACTGTAATTATGCCTTAATTTTAAATTAAAAAATGATAAGCACCTTGATTCTAATTTTAAATACAGGCCTATTTTTACAGAGATGTAAATGTGCTTCTTAAACCTTTTTTGTAAAAAAAAATTCAAAGCAAGAAAAACAAAACCATCATTTTTATAGAAATGTTCAAAAATATTGGTAATAGTTGATTTCTTAAGCTACATGGTAGATTTTTGAATACATATATCTTCATACTTTACAACATGCATATGTGAAATATTTCATAATTTTAAAAATTAAAAAGCACACAAAATTTGAAATATTTTGACTAGAAAAATAAGCAAAAAAAGAGCAGAGTGAAAAAGCAATAAACAAGGATAGTGATGCAAACTCGGTTAAGTAGTGAAGACAAAAGGCAAAAAAGAGATCAAAAATAGGAGGAGCTTTTTGTTCAAAGACTGATGGTTAAAAACAAGGATCCAGGAGAGTGTCAACACTTGCCTTTATCTCTGTGACCATCCTACTTACTCGTCACATATCCAACTCCACGCTTGAAGCACGAAAAGCCAATCATTTCTTTACTCCTAGAGAAGGCTATAGGAGAAATGATGTCCTCACAAAAGAGAATAGTTTCAGCTAAAATATAAAGTACAGGGGGTGTTTTAGGGGAAAAAAATGGGAAGAGGTAAGGTGATTCTGTTTGGAATGGATGGAGTAAAAAGGGAAAGGAAAAGTAGAAAGAGTTGGGAGGGAAAGAACCTGGAGCAAAGCTGCGAGAAAACAATGCATCAAGGCAGTGACTTTCTGAGGAGCAGGATACGGCTGCCCGGGTTCTCCTTCTCATTTGGCAACTCAGTTTTATGATGATGAGAACCATAACTGGAACTAGGACATCATACTCAATTCTGGTATCAGAATTAGTTGAAAGTACCTGACAATATTTCAAAGGGGATGTGAGAAGGATTTACTTTGCTTCATGTGAACAGTGGTAGGGGTAGTAAGTGGACAAAGAAAATCTCCAGTCTCTCGTGGGAGCAAAGTACACTGAGGGCCTGATTTTTAAGTTAGAGCAAAGAAAGGTTTAAGTTAAATTAGGACTACAAAAAAAAAAAAACCTTTCACTTTTCTGCTAACACTCAAGTGGAACTGGCTAACTTTTTGGTTTTATTTTCAAAATATGGGTTTTAATCTACTGCATTTGGCAGCTACTCTTTGAGTTTAGTTAATGTTACCTTAATGCTTAAAGACTCAGAGGAAGTATAGAGAATATAGGAAGTGTCAAATAACTGCTTACTGGTGGCAGTAGTGAAGGTATGAAATCAATTTCTTCCTTAGTTACTACTAAAGATCAAGTTCTTGCAAGCTAATGCTGTATCCAAAACAGCAGTAAATATGTCATGCAATTCAATAAATGATGTCTTTTAACATGCAGTGAACTGTGTTTACAGAAATACCGGTAAGGTGGTATGACAGAGATAAGAAACAGCTGAAGTTGGATTTGAGTCTCTATTCTATCAATAACTAGATATGTAAATTGGGCATCTCAGTGAGATTCTCTGAGGCTATTTCTTCATCTAGAAAACCATCCAGATGAACTTTATTATGATGGCTAAAAACAAAAGGAGACAACACATGCCAAGCAGAGAACCTGACACACAGGATCCACAAGGAATAACAGACTGACAGCCCTGGATCACCTATACACGATCCTCCTCTACGTCAGCTTCTAAATCCTGCCTCTCCAACGCGGCATAAACATTCCCCTTTCAGAAGTGGTCTCAAGTCCCAGCCTACCACTCCCACATGAACAGAAGGCAAGCTGGCTCTATCCGAAAGTCCTAGCTTTGACTAGCAACTCTCACTACCTCAACATGTACAATTACATGTCTCGGCCCACAGCCCTAGTATCCAGAAGCAATTCTGTAACTTAGTCTCCTTTCTGGTAATGATGACTTCCATTACTAAATCTTGACTCTCGGGGAGTAATGGATTTTAAATACAGTAGTCAATGATTTCTGTGAGCACATCCTAGTAATCTTGTTAATAACCTAATGATAGTTTACATCCATTTATACCTTAATTTTTTTTCATTTCATATGTAATGAAATTTTAAATACATTTACCCATAGGTATCAAAAGTCATAGAAGGCAAGTTATCATATTTTCTCTCTGAAATGTGCATCACTATCAAACTCTGTAGTGTGCATTACTATCAAAGCAGTGATGGCTTTAAAAAATATCTTACATACTTCTATTTTTCTTTCTCTATACAATTTCACATATTCTGTAATATCTTCTACTTTTCTACAGAACTTGACCTATTAGGATGCGTGATTAAGACCAAAAGATTAAAAAACAAGAATATTAAGTGGTCAAATAGTAACAGCAGCTCAAGAGAAGACAAACATTCTTCAGAAAAGCTGGCTAATTAAGTTAAAGATGTCCTCTAAGAAGAATACTTATTCCCACAAACAATAGAAAACAAGAAGTAGGAAGATACTAAGAATGTTGGTTCAAGCCTTCCTAGAGACAACCTAGTATGTATCTTGTGACTTTCAGCCCTACGAAGGCAAAGGGTAAATATATAAGAACCTGGAAGAAAGCTTTGAAGTGAGCATCCTCTTGAACGGTAGTGTTCTGATCACTTGGGAGGAGAGGGAACAGGCTCTGAAGTCTCACCCTTTCACAAATCACCTTGTTAGGATGGCCAGGTAGAGGTGCTGAATTGGCCCCGGGAGATATCTGGGAAAAAGAGGGAGAAGAAAAGGATAGTTCATGGCTAGCTGCACCAATGTGGAGAATCATGCCTATGAAGGACAGTCTGGATTTTCTAGGTATTTGATGATTTTGTTAGCAGAGCAAAAGAAATAAAAAATTAATCTTAAACATCAAAACAAACATAAGGAAGACAAAGACTGCCTCTGGCAATGGATCTCTCTTATAAAAACTTTCTCTAAAGGCAAAACAGCACTGCTCAAAAACACAAAGTCCTTCCTATGCTTCCCATGTAGTACCTATCGATATCTTTCCTGCTGGCATTAATTCTGAAATCTTAAAAGACAGGTAAGATTTCATGTCAAGAAAACCAGAAGTAAAAAACACTTAAGTACAGAAAGATTAGTGTCTACCTGGCTATGATTAATTTTTCATTCTTTTTTTTTAGTTAAAACTTCCAAATTATCAGGCAAGGGAAGAGAGACTTTAGTTAACATCTATGGCCAAATTTCTATAGTGATCACAGGTATCAAAAACAAGATTTATATTGTGGAGACCTCAGCTCTATTCAACACAAGCCTAGAAACCTACTTAATGAATAAAGGACAAGATCATAAGCCTCAAAGTAAATGCCTGCATGTTTTAAATGCTTGACTAGACTGTGAGTTAATGCCCTAAACTCATATGTAAATATACTTAATCTGTAGCATTTCTGACCAGACATGATGAGTATCAATCACCATTCCACTGTGCTGTGGAGTGAACTGCCCTTTGGGATTGAGGGTTGTGGACCTGCTTGTCCCTAAAGACCATGTGCTTTAAGGCTGTCTTGTTTTTTCGTTTCATTGCTGCACTCATTCCCTTACATGTTAAGTGTCTATCCTGTAACACGCACTAAACAAAAACAGTCATGATTTTCTACCTTCAAGAAGTATATGCAATAAAAAGAAAAGCAGATCACCATACAGTATAGAAAAGCACCTTTCTGTGGTAATGGTCCATGCTGGTGCTATGGAGAGGTAATTGGTAAGAAACAGTGTTGTCAAGAAACTACAAAATGATCAGCATAACTGGTCAGTAAGGAAGTAGCCAGAGAGGAAGGAACAGACAGAGCATAAAGTGGCATGCTAATTACATGATTAATGCTGCTATAGTAAACTTCTTAGCCCCTCTAGAAATTTTTCTTTCTGGCTTTGCTATGAGCCTCATCAACAGATAACTAGGCCTGTTGCTAAGAAAGTAACTACTTCCAAAGACCTTCCTAGGACTGAAGGCAGTAATTTTAGAACTTATTAGTACTGCTCCACAAAAGGCTGTGGACATGAACTCAAGCTCACCTCTGTACTATAAACATGCATGTGTTAATGTCCTTTACCACTGTGATGAAGTAGGAATGAGTGAATCAAGGAATGTCTACTGACTGCCTCCTATAGGCAAAGAGTTACCTTAGAAAAGAAAACAAGATCCCATGCTCAAGGAGCTTATTCTTGTTAAAAAAAAAAAATAGAGGGAGGAGCCATGGCTTTATCTGAGGGCAGGAGGAAGAAAATAATTTCACAGGAAGAAGTATTTTTCACATTCCTGACTCCATTCAATCTAAGGAGTGTTTTTACCACTTTAAAGTAATTCTCAAAATGGCCTGTTCCTTTATGCAGGCTTCATGTTCTTTCTACAAGTTTATAATCTGCACAATAAGTACATCTGAAGAGTGTTTTAATAAGGTGACATACCATCAACTATCACACTTAAGCAGTCTTACACACCTGAAAAGTGTGAGCAGCACTCTTACAAACTGCTAGTACAAAAGCTGGCTGGGAAAAAATTTCAGTAATACATAAAAAACTGACAAACCCTGGTCCTTGCAGACATAGAGGGAGAGGGGTAAAGGGGACAGAAAAGGAGAGAGAAGGGAAGAGGGAATTCTAAGATGGCCTTCAAGATTCCCACCTCCGCTGTGTACCTCCACCCTGCGTGGTATGTGGGGAGCACTGTAAACATAGTCAATTTCATTCCCCTGATTGGGTTCAATCATGACCTAAGTTATACAAACCCATTCACAGACGTGAAAGGATTTTCAGATATAATTAAGATTTCCAGTGAATTTTAAGTTAATCAAAGGGGAGATTATCTTGGGTAGGCCTGATTTAATCAGAGAAAGCTCTAAAAAGAGAAGTTGAGCACTTCCTTAAGAGATTCTCCTGCCAACCGTACAGACGAAGTTGCTGTGTTCTGAGAAGGCACATGAATGGTAGGCCCCTGAGGGCAGCTAGAAGCTAAAAGCGGTCATCAGTTGATAGTTGATAGCTCGCGAAGATCAAGATCCCCTCAAAGAAAACGTGGGGCCTCAGTCCTATAATCACAAGAACCACATTATAACAACAACAATGAGCTTGGAAGAGGACATTAAGTCTCTAATAAAATCAGAGCCCAGCCAAATAAGACCTTGACAGAGGCTCTAGAGCTAACCCATACCAGGACTTTGATCCAGAAACTGTAAGGTAACAAGATTTGCTTTACGCTACTAAACTTGTGGTAATTTGTTACACAATAGAAAACTCGCACAACAAACATGTACCTAACAGAATAAAAATTGGGTACCATACTCAAGGAAAGTTTCTTCTCCAGAATTCTAGAGAAAAATTCTGTATTAATTTGATTATGAAAGACATAAAACTTTAAAAAAAAAAACCTAAGCAATACAGCAGTTTTTAAAACCTCAATTTGGTAATAGTAAATTTCATGCCAGGAATCAAACTGGCCTTTCTCATCTTTACATGCTACAAGTTAGGGTTAACCAGCTTGCTTGCTTAAAGTGAAACATAAATACCAGAGCCATAATTTGAAGCCAAGTGTATCTGGTTCTAAGATTCAGACTCAACCCACTAAACCACCTTTTAATTGCAGAATTTTAAAAGTAACATTCTTCTTTGTAATCTATCTAGTTGGATTAGTAACTAGCAACTATTCCACAATGCCTATTTACTTAAAACTATTTTAAGTACTTAAAAATAAATGTTTCCTTGGAAATTGTTTCTGACTTCTGCTACTTCCCTAACTCTCTCTCAGTTAAAATTAGTCAGGTTATACAGTATCTGAAAACCAATACAGCTCTATTTTCCCCTAACATACCAACTGCTGAGCATTACAAAGACATGGTACTTCTCTTGGGATGCAACTGTAGTTTAGAAGTCCTGCCATGAAACAACCCTGAGATGGGAGCCTGCAACTCCACACACTTCTCATTTTTAATGTTACATATAACAATATGACTAGTTCATCCAGCATAACTCTTTCCTGTTTATAAGACTGAAATTATAGAAAACACTTTAACCTTTTTAAGAAACAATACATTACTACTTTAAGGTCATCTCCTATTTAATGTGGCCTTTCCCCGGCCTGGTAGCCACACTACCAACAACTTAACCTCAGTGTTTGAGAGTGTGCTATTATTATCATCACTGTGGTAAACTGCAGTAGTTATTGTGTTAAAAATAACACAGGACTTAGGTCCACATAGTCCCAGAATCAGCTTCCTCCAAAATCACTAAAAAAAAAAGAAAAAAGAAAAAAAACACGCTACCATGGATGTTTATGTTGGTTGTGCTAGAAGCTTACTATGTATGACTCCTTTAAAACTAACAAAATCCTGTATGGCATTTTTTTAAAATTGGAGGATAACTGCTTTACAATATGTGTTGGCTTCTGCCCATACAACAATGTGAATCAGCCATAGGCAAAAATCACTTCCGATGACAGCTTCCTTCTTTGTTCATTTACATCTTTCTCATAAAAGTAGAGAATATACAAGTGTATGATAACCTCTAGGCCAGTATTAAATAATGTGTACCTTCCACAAAATAAATTGCTCAAAAGGCCAAACAGTCTTCTCCAAAATGGTAACAATACTCTCCAGGAAAGAAAAAAAAAAAAAAACTGTCCACTGTTACAAGTTGCATACCAACTGTTCTAAGGCAGTAAAATCACAGGCTAACAGGAAAAAGGAAAGAACAAAAGATGATGAGTTAGGTGCTTGGTTGTTGACTCCAACAAGTCCCTTACTCCCTTTGGTCAAAGTCTGGGTACCTAAAAAATGAAGAGGTCAGATCCAAATTATACAAAAATCCAAATATTCTCACTGCTTCCACGATGGCAAATGTTAATCTCCTGGAAAGTAATCAGGGAGATTTTATTAACAACAGTTCAAATCATTGATCTGTTATCTGATAAATTCTCAGGTTATATTTCAAAATACGAGAAAAGTCATGCATAAATATGTTCATCACATCAAAGCAACAATTTCAAAGGGAACTAGAAGTAACCTAAACATTTAACAAGTGTTTGTTAAGTCAGTTTATGGTATGTGTAATTATGCAGTTTTTAAACCATTTAAGAACTGGTACTACTTACCTGAGAAGGATCATTACTTTCCAGTACTGGGATACTTTAAAAAAAAAATAAATTATTATTCCCATTCATGAGTTAGAGCAACAACAAATTGGATCCATGTCTTTGGGGGAGCAGAGCAAAATCAGGGTTGGTGAAAATAGCTGAAAGGCTCCACCCTTTTCTCTCACCCCTTAGTCACACAAATTAATGGGGAGGGGTGACGAAGGTGCAACTAAGGGAGTCTCTAACCACTAAATGCACTGAACTGGTGAACATAAACGTTAGGAAAAATAAGAGTTACACATTCTACCGTTAAGTTTTTCTCTTGTTCACTTTCACAATCCAGGATCTGCCAGCATAAGGATTATTCTCTCCTTAAGGAAGTGCTTCTAAACCATTTTACTTAAGCTGCTAACCTCAAAGTTGTTGTTGCTTTGTAAATTGCTCTAAACCATCTCTTCAAGATTTATTTCTAAGAATTATATGGATTTGGAAAATACCTAAACCAGGAACACTCCCAATCAATAAAAAACTTACACACACAAACATTTGAAAAAATGAACTGTGACTGAGCTCTTCATAAATCTTACTAAATAAAAATAATAATTCAAATATTTATTGCCTATCTATCATATGCTAGATACTATGAAAACAAAAATAAATATTTCTTGCCCTCAAAGAGATTCAGTCTAGTGAGGGGCAAATTCAATAGAAATAAATGAGGGTAACAGGGTCCCCTAACTTAGAGAAGGAAAAGTGTTCAGATCCTTTAAAAAGGAACATGAAATGACATTAGAGCTGGAGGAAAGACAAGACTCTGTATATGGCCCCTCTGTCTACTTGCTCCAATTTCTTCCTTGTTTATCATTATAGAGTTCAAGCATTTGCCGGATCTCCAAATAGACAATATGATGTTAAGAATTTCACATTTGCTGAACAAATGAACTAGACTACAACTATAGAGTTCAAATGTGTGTTTACAATCCCTATACTCTGTCCAGAGAATAAATAAAGCAAGGTATGATTTAACCAAGACAACATGAAAATGGATGTCTGATATATGCGGTTAGTAGAAAAACAACTAGAAAACTAGTAAGTAGACCTAGACACTACACAACAATCACAGGCCTAATTAAGAGCTACCTTACCAGCAAAATGAATTACAAAATGGTGGTGGCTTAAACAAACCTGGGGCAGCATAGACAGAAAGAGATGGAACAGACTGGAAGTAGAAGGCAAAGATCAATCATCTTCCCATACTGATCAATGATATTTCAGAGACTTTTATCTGAGGATTTCTCACTCATACTTCTCACTCTCCTCCTCGCAGGGAAAAAGTAAAAAATGAGCACAAATAAAAACAGGCTAGTGATGTAACTAAAAGCCTCATCCAAAGCAGTTGGCAGAGACACAATAGGCCTACACTGCACATTATGATGCTAAGATATTCAAGTGTGTCTGACTCTGTCCATCCACTCTTCCTCAACAATCAGGTCACCTCAGTACAGAAAATCCTCAATGCTTATTCAAATTAATAACCTCCAACTTAGTTTAGCTATAAAAATAGGGTGAGTATATGAAATTCAAGAAGTATAGGAATTAATAACTTCCAACTTAGTTTAGCTATAAAAATAGGGTGAGTATATGAAATTCAACAAGTATAGGAACACACTACGTTTCAGAGTCACAGAAGGTATCAGAAGTGGAGGGACCACAGAGATCATTTAAATCCACCTCGTATTTTACAGATAAGAACCTGAGGCCCACACGGCTAATCTGCGGCAAAATTTATTCAGCTACAGCCTCTAAAGGCCACGAAGTCTTTCAGAAACAAGCCTTAAAGAAAACTATAGATATCAACTTAAAATTGAACCCCTATAATTAACAGATTCAAGGCTCAATAGGTCTTCAAAAAGTGAAATATATTACACGAATACTTTTAAGAGCGAGCAAGAGCTGGATACAATTTCTACTTAAAATTCCATTTAATCTTTTTATTACAAGTACATGCCTGCTGCAATGCAAATGATCTGATCCCTACATTTGGTCTTGTATTGTTACTTCTGTAGGAAGCCCCAAATTTCTTCCTAATGGAAGACAAAAACAATTTTAACTTGATCCCAACTGTCTCTAGATCGTCATTAAGTTTTGATTTCTTAAAAACTGAGGGAATGGATTAAAAAACAAAAGTTAAGCCTAGTTACCAAGGCTGGGAGCTATTTAAAGGAATTCTGCGGTAACTGTGTTAACAACAGTACCTGCAATCAAGGCCAAACAGGATCCAAAAAGTCTTGCAATTTTAAGGTAATAAACGATTGTGAATGAGTTGCATACACTTAAATCTTCGTGTGTTAAGTGCGCCTCGTAAGAAAACAGAAACGGCAATTAAAGATTACATTTTGTTTCTATTTACGGTGGAAGATTAACACACCCAACTTAATACATCATTTTCACAGCACAAATAAAAAAGCAAGGTCTTACAAGTCCTACACACGCAAATAAAAACTTTATTCTCTTTATCCATCAATAATTTGAAAAACTCTCGGCTCAAAACCAACCTCTTTCATTCTACAGCCCTGAATGGAAGACCTTCCATCCCCTAGAACAAAACACAGCCTGTTCAGAAACCCGCGGCTGCAGAAGGACGCGACGGAGGACCCTTCGGACCGGGTTCTGCGTTCTCCTGAGTGACATCATTTCACCTGCGCCTGGGCAAACAGGGAGGCAGCAAAAGAGCCAGGCCATCCACCAGACGGCGGCGGGCTGGCGCGCCCTCGGGCTGTGCCCGCACCTCCTCGTCGCGGCCGGGGGAACAAAGAGCGCCGGGCGGCCCGGCCGCGCCCCGCTGAACGCTAGGCAACCACATCTCTAGCGCGGCCCCTCAGGCTCCTAACCGCCCGCGGCTCGGTCCGTCCCGCCCTCTTGCGGGAACCAACGGCTGCGGCAGCCAGTACCTGCGAGGGGAGGCTCCGCCCTGCGGGGCTACTCCCGCAGCTCCTCGCTGGGCCGCCGCCTCCTATTGTGACCGCTCGCCCAGCCAGCGGCCAGCTCGCCAGATCTTCCGTTCCCGGGCCTTCTCAACCCTGGAACCCGAACTCCGACCCAGGCGCTGTCACGGCGCTTCCTTCCTCCCGGCACCATCACACGGGCCGCGCCACAAAACTACGGCTGCACGCCCAGACCTAACAGAGTCGGCTAACGCCTCGGGGGCTCCATCCTCTCCGCCCCCGCGCCCTAACCGCCCGGGCCGCCTCACGGCCCCGCACCGCTGCACGAGGGGCCCCGCCCCGCCGCGCCCCGCCCCGGTGCTCGAAGACAGGACTCGCCGCGCGCCGGCGCACTACGCTCCACTGCGCGCGCAGGCGACGCCCCCCGGCGCTAGGCCGCAAGATGCGCGAGCACGCGGCCCTCCCACTCTCGGCCCCGGGTCGCCCACCTGCCCACTCCGACCCCTCGCAGGAACGAACCTAGCGAGACCAGGGTGCAGGACCGCCAGACGCTCCGCCCCTCTCCCCCTCGGCTGGTCTCGGCGCGCGGAGACCCTTTTGTTTCCACCCGCGGGGAGGGGGCGGGGCGGGGCGGGCTGCGCGCGTCCCGGTGCGCGACTCGGACTAGTTCCGGCAACAGAGCCGTCGCGCAGCGCCCATGCGCAGCCCCGCCCCGTCCCGCCCCGTCCCGCCCTCCGCGCACAGAAAGGCCGCCGCCACGCGCGGCAGCGGGCGGGCCGAGCCTCCCAATTCGTACACATCTCTGCCAGTGTTGTTGCAAGTGCGTGCCTAGCGCCTCCAAAACTTAGCCATCAAACAGTACCTGACTTCATTCAGATTCCAAATACAGTATATGTATCCATGTGGCCTAAATGTTCAGAATTTTTATTGATGTAGAGGCAGGTGATTTGTCCGAGTGTCTTTGTCCAATGTATCTCTGGAGAGGTTGATTCAACCCTAATTTGTCCTACTGTAAGGCTCAATTAAACCTGACATTTATATTGTGCTGAGAACAGGAAACGAGACAGGTACGGAGACAGAAGCTGGCATGGTGGCTGTCCTGATAATCACATTCAAGAACTAAAAGAGGATGTAACATCTTCCATAAAGCGCAGTAAATACAAGGACAAAATAGTTTAAGTGATATCGAAGGAAAGAAGGAGGTCAAGGGGACATCATCCAAGAAGTAGGTTTTAAGTAGATAGGAATTATATGTCTTCAAGGATGGCGACCATATTTCAGGCCAATCATCAAAAAACCCAGGTTCTAGTTCTTTCGGCATTGCTCAAACCAGTCTCCAGCGTGCTCTTGGCCAAAGCTGCTTCCGATAGAAAATTAGGGAACCAGACTAAAATGATGTTCCAGGATCCTCTGAACCTCTATGTATGAATAACACAATATGGTAATTATTTGAATACATTTGTCTCCCGTGTCAAACTCAGAGATCAGACTGTTTTGACTATAACCCTAAAGTCCAAACCTACAGCGTGAAACACAACAGCAGGTGCTTAGCAACTGCTGAGTTCAAAGTTCCAGCAATCACATCACAGGCTTTTACAACTCCTAACAAAGAGAAGCTAAAATGAGATAACGGGCCCCCATGAACACGTCCCCTCCCCCAGCCCCACACCCCCATTATGTAGCCCTGTTATCTAGCCACTCCTCCCCCTCAAAGCCCTCTCTGCCAGTCTTCCAAAGCAAGCCAATTTGGAGATGATTACATCCAAACTTTTAAGGTCCCCGCCTCTCATTTCATTGTACAGACGCATAAATCCCAACCACACCTTTAGGTGCATCCAATGTAATCCACTTCTAACCTCTGTCTCCTGCTGTGGATTCACTTGGCATTACAGATCTTCCAATAGAATTTGTCATACAAGCTTCCTTGCACAATACAGACCACCCTGAAACAGCTTTTCTTGTTTAACTGTAAACAGGTATGTAATGAAGAGGGCCAAGTACAGAAAAAAAAAAAAAAAAAAAAGTGGGGGGGTGTGGGAAACAGGGAGGGAAATTACCATTTGGAAGTTATCCAATTGTAAGGTAAGAGTCAGGTTCCTCAAGTGTTGAATCTCAGTGGCAACAACCTATTACAGTCCTCTAGGGTTCCTAATCTTTAAACTTCTATGCATTTCCCCTGGCCTTCAGCCAACCCTTTATCAGGCAAACTCTTCAAAACCCTTCTTAAATGGTTAAGATCTTACTTAACTGGGTTGTGAGGACTTGACCTAAGAAGTCTGGCCACTGGTAAACAATGCTTCCACACCTCAAGGTTGAATAGTTTGAAATTTGTACTGCAATTATTTTTCTAACTGATTTTCTAAACCAGAAAATCTGGTACCCTGCTAACAAACACCCAATGAGTGGGTTAAGTTTTAAGGTGGGCCACTGACCACCTAGTGTGGTGGGGAGTAAATTATACTGGAGCAGTTGGTCATCCCTAGTCAACCTAAAACTTGACTTGGAGTCTGTACAAAAACGTCGGGAACCTTGCTGCAGAGGTGTCCAATGGATCTTTCTGCAATGATAGAAAAGTTCAACATCTCCAGCAGCATCCAAAAGGTAGCTATTATCTACATACACATGGCTACTGAGTGAGCACTTGAAATGGGGCTAGTGCAACTAATGAATTAACCAGGATTGTATAAACAGCCACACGTGGCTAGGGAACACTACAGCACTTGCGGGAAAAGTAGTTGCTTGTAGTAAGTGCTTTTTGAGAATTCTGACTCCAAGACTGCCCTTTAAAATTGGTTTTTAAAAAAATTAGTTTTCATGACAGAAGTGAAAACCTTAAATAACTACTAAAAACTTCTTCCTGGGGTATCTAGGTCATTTAAGTCCCCTCAACTTCTAAAATAAAAATATATCAATATATGTTGCTTACCAAAGAGGAAAATATTGCAGTTACTTCAAATGTGTGTGGTCATTGGCCTACTCTGGTGTCCTAACATTCTAGTACATGGAAATAACTGCTTAGATTTTTTTATTGGGCTTTCCCTTGTGGCTCAGCTAGTAAAGAATCCACCTGCCATGCAGAGATCGCTCTAGGTTAGGAAGATCCCCTGGAAAAGGGAAAGGCTACCCACTCCAGTATTCTGGCCTGGAGAATTCCATGGACTGTACAGTCCATGGGGTCACAAAGAGTAGGACACGACTGAGTGACTTTCACTTTCACGTTGATCTCGAGATGAATTAGGTGGTACTGATATCTTTATAATATTAAATCTTCAAACTGTAAGTAAGATGCATCATTTACTTAACTGAGCTGTTAATTTTTTCAATAATGCTTCACAGTTTTCTGAAGAGATCTTGCACAATTGTTCTTGGGTTTATTCTAAGTTTTATACATAATTATTAATTCTAATAGTTTTCTTAACTTTTTTGTGTTTCCTACACATATAATCCCATTGGCACAAAATAACCATTCAATTTCTATCTTTCCAATGTGTTTTCCTCTTATCTTGTCTTACTGCACTGGCTAGGACTCCAGGTAAAATGCTAAATAGATACAGTGAGAGCATGCATTTTTGTCTTATTTCAAAACTGGAAGGCTTCCAACATTTCACCTTTAAGTATGATGTTGGCGGTAGGTTTACTGTAGATCCCTCTAGCAAATCAAGGGAGTTTTGTTTTATTTTAAATTTGTTAAAAGTTTACCATAAAATGGATATTTAATTTTATCAAAATTTTCTGTATCTATTAGATAATCATAGAATTTCTGTTGCTGGGTGAATTACATTGCTTTTTGGAGGTTAAACCAATTTTACATTCCTATAAAACCATATCATATTGTGCTACTCTTTTTTCAAACATTGTTGGATTTGGTTTGCTAATATTTTGCTTACAGTCTTTACATCTGTGTTCTTAAGTGAGATTAGCTGTTACTTTCCGTCCTTGTAACATCCTTATCAAGTCTTGTCACAGATATTATGCTAGCCTCAGAAAATGAATCCTGGAGTATTCTTTTTCTGTTCTCTACAAGAGTTTCTGTAAGATTGGTGATGTGCCTTCTTTAAATGTTTGGAAGAATTTGCTCATTAGTCAATTGAACTTGGAAATTACGTTTCTTTAGTAATTATGAATTTCTCATCAGATTTTCTGCCTTTTTCTTAACTCTTTTGTCTTTTGGCCACCCTGCAGCATTCAGGATCTTAGTTCTTCAACCAGGGATCCAATCTGTGATTCCTGCATTGGAAGTGCAGAATCTTAACCACTGGACCACCAGGAAGTCCCTTTTCCTTATTCTAACAAAAGAAAACCACTATAATCTTAGAACATATATAAGGAAGATCTCATTCTGAAACTCATAGGCAACAAGAGAAAAAAATAGATAAATTTGGATTACTTCAAAATAAAAACATCAGTGCAACAGAGTGAAAAGGGAACCTATGGAATAGGAGAAAATATTTTCAGGTCATGTCTGATAAGAGATTAATATCCAGAATATATAAACAACTATAGGTGGTGCTAGTGGTAAAGAACCTGCTGCCAATGCAGGAGACATAACAGAAGTAGGTTTGATCCCTGGGTTGGGAAGATCCCCTGGAGGAGGGCATGGCAACCCACTCCAGAGTTCTCGCCTGGAGAATCCCATGGACAGAGGAGCCTGGCAGGCTTCAGTCCATAGGGTTGCAGAGTTGGACATGACTGAAGCAATTTAGCACACAAGCACGCACACATAAAGAACTACAACCAAGCAAAAGCCAAAACCTGATTATAAAATGGGCAGAGGACTGAAACAGACATTTCTCCAAAGATGTTCAAATGTCTGATAAGCACATGAAAATATGTTCAACATCACTAGTCAGGAGGAAAATGCAAATCAAAACCACAATGAGATACTACCTCACACTCATTAGGAGGCTACTATTAAACAAAAAAACAGAAACAGAAAAAAAAAGTGTTGACAAGGATGTGGACAAACTGGAATCCTTGTACACTCTTGGCGGGAATGTAAAATGGTGCAGTCACTTCAGGAAACACAATAGTGGTTGGCCAAAACATTAAAAATAGGGGGAAAAAAATTCAGCAATTCCACTTCTAGGCATATACCCAAAAGAGCTGAAAGCAGAGTCTAAAGGAGGCATCTGCAGACCTAGGGTCCTAGCAGCATTATTCACAACAGCCACAACGTGCAAGTAACCCGTGACCATCCATGGACGAATAAACAAAATGTGTCACACATACAGTGGGATGTTATGTAGCCTCTAAAAGGAAGGAAGTTCTGAAGCATGCTACAACATGGATGAATGTCGACAACACTATGCTAAGTCAGTCACAAAAAGACAACTATTACATGACTTCACTTATATTAGGGACACAGAGCACTCAAATGAAGAGACAAACTAGAAGAGGGATTGCCAGAGCTTGGGAGGAGAAGAGTAAGCTATTGTGTAATGAATATAGTTTTCGTTTTGCAACTTAAAAGAGTTCTAGAGACTGGCTGCACAATGTGAATGGACGTAATACTGCTGAGCTGTAAACCTAAATGAATGGTTAAGAAGGTATATTTTGTGTTGCAGATTTTACAATAATTTTAAAAAATTCTTATCACAGCAGCAAAAGGGATACTGTAAAAGAATATATAATGTCATTCCTTTGCTTAAAACCTTCCAAAGGCTTCCCATATAGACAGAATAAAATCTAAACTTCTTTCCCTGGCTTACCAAGATCCACTCAATTCCGTCTGTACCTTCCCCTTCGACCTGATCTCGTATCACCACTTCTGCCCTCATCCACCTTGCTGCAGCACATCAGCTCTCCTTCTGTTTGTTTCTATCAAGGCCTTTGCACTAGCTGTTTCCTCTCCCTAGAATGTTCTATGGCCCAGATTTTCTCGATTTGTTCTTTTCCATCAGTCAGATCTTAGCCTAAGTGTCACCTTCTTAAAGGCCTTCCCTAATACCTAACTAGAGTAGCCAACTGCTCAACTACTTGCACAGTATTTTAGAGTATCTGGTTATTTACTTGTTTACATATATGGTTCATTTTCTGCCCCTTCCACAAAGTAAGCACCCTACGAAGAAGGACCTTCTTTGTCGGTCTTTTCACTGTGGTAGTCTGTTGGCTCAGGTCTGCCTGGCAGAGAGGAGGCACTCACAAGTGTTTGCTAAGTGAATAGACAGAGTTCTCCAAAGAGAACGCACTGGTCACAGCACACACCCTCCTCCAACAACACAAGAGAAGGCTCTACACATGGACATCACCAGATGATCAACACCAAAATCAGACTGATTATATCCTTTGCAGCCAAAGATGGAGAAGCTCTATACAGTCAGCAAAAATAAGACCGGGAGCTGCCTGTGGCTCAGATCATGAACTCCCTATTGCCAAATTCAGACTTAAATTGAAGAAAGTGGGGAAAACCACTAGACCATTCAGGTATGAACCTAAATCAAATCCCTTATGACTATACAGTGGAAGTGACACATAGATTTAAGGAACTAGATTTGATAGAGTGCCTGATGAACTATGGACGGAGGTTCATGACATTGTACAGGAGACAGGAATCAAGACCATCCCCAAGAAAAAGAAATGCAAAAAAAGCAAAATGGCTGACTGAGGAGGCCTTACAAATAGCTGTGAAAAGGAGAGAAGGAAAGATATACCCATTTGAATGCAGAGTTCCAAAGAATAGCAAGGAGAGATAAGAAAGCCTTCCTCGGTGATCAATGCAAAGAAACAGAGGAAAACAATAGAATGGGAAAAACCAGAGAACTCTTCAAGAAAATTAGGGATACCAAGGGAACATTTCATGCAAAGATGGGCTCAATAAAGGACAGAAATGGTAGGGACCTAACAGAAGCAGAAGATATTAAGAAGAGGTGGCAAGAATACACAGAAGAACTGTACAAAAAAGATCTTCACGACCCAGATAATAACGAAGGTGTGATCACTCACACTCACCTAGAGCTGGACATCCTGGAATGTGAAGTCAGGTGGGCCTTAGGAAGAATCACTATGAACAAAGCTAGTGGAGGTGATGGAATTCCAGTTGAGCTATTTCAAATCCTGAAAGATGATGCTGTGAAAGTGCTGCACTTAATATATTAGCAAATTTGGAAAACTCAGCAATTGCCACAGGACTGGAAAAGGTCAGTTTTCATTCCAATCCCAAAGAAAGGCAATGCTAAAGAATGTTCAAACTACTGCACAATTGCACTCATCTCACACGCTAGTAAAGTAATGCTCAAAATTCTCCAAGTCAGGCTTCAGCAATACATGAACCACGAATTTCCAGATGTTCAAGCTGGTATTAGAAAAGGCAGAGGAACCAGAGATCAAATTGCCAACATCTGCTGGATCATTGAAAAAGCAAGAGAGTTCCAAAAGAACACCTATCTCTGCTTTATTGACTATGCCAAAGCCTTTGACTGTGTGGATCACAATAAACTTTGGGAAATTCTGAAAGAGATGGGAATACCAGACCACCTGACCTGCCTCCTGAGAAACCTATATGCAGATCAGGAAGCAAGAGTTAGAACTGGACATGGAACAACAGACTGCTTCCAAATAGGAAAAGGAGTATGTCAAGGCTGTATATTGTCACCCTGCTTATTTAACTTATATGCAGAGTACATCATGAGAAACGTTGGACTGGAGGAAGCACAAGCTGGAATCAAGATTGCCAGGAGAAATATCAATAACCTCAGATATGCAGATGACACCACCCTTACGGCAGAAAGTGAAGAAGAACTAAAGACCCTCTTGATGAAAGTGAAAGAGGAGGGTGAAAAAGTTGGCTTAAGGCTCAACATTCAGAAAACTAAGTTCATGGCATCCGGTCCCATCACTTCATGGCAAATAGATGGGGAAACAGTGGAAACAGTGGCTGACTTTATTTTTCTGGGCTCCAAAATCACTGCAGATGGTGACTGTAGCCATGAAATTAAAAGACGCTTGCTCCTTGGAAGAAAAGCTATGACCAACCTACTCAACATATTAAAAAGCAGAGACATTCCTTTGCCAACAAAGGTCTGTCTAGTCAAGGCTATGGTTTTTCCAGTGGTCATGTATGGGTGTGAGAGTTGGACTGTGAAGAAAGCTGAGCACCAAAGAACTGATGCTTTTGAACTGTGGTGTTGGAGAAGACCCTTGAGAGTCCTTTGGGCTGCAAGGAGATCCAACCAGTCCATCCTAAAGGAGATCAGTCCTGGGTGTTCATTGGAGGAACTGATGTTGAAGCTGAAACTCCAATACTTTGGCCACCTGATGCAGAGAGCTGACTCATCTGAAAAGACCCTGATGCTGGGAAAGATTGAGGGCAGGAAGAGACGGGGAGAAGAGAGGATGAGGTGGTTGGATGGCATCACCGACACAATGGACATGGGTTTGGGTGGACTCTGGGAGTTGGTGATGGACAGGGAGGCCTGTCATGCTGCAGTTCATGGGGTCGCAAAGAGTCAGACACGACTGAGCGACTGAATTGAACTGAAATGAATAAATGCACAATTAAAAAAAAATGACCTAAAGCTCCACAGTTAAAGACAAGTTAAATAAATCACCATGTATCCTTACAGTGCAACATTATGCAGCCAACTGATGTCTCATGTGTATATAATGTACAGATTACACTTCTCAAGAGGACGGTAAGTTCTCCCATCCTTCATTCTCTCATTATGTAGACATTCTTCCCCAGTGTTGGGATTGATGCTCCCTCCTTTTAAATTTGACTATGGTGGAAGTGAAGCTTTATGACTTCTGAAGTTAGGCATAAAGGGCCATAGAGCACCTGCCTGGTTCTCTTGGTCACTCTTAGAATCAAGCTGCCATCCTGTGAGGAAGCCCATGCTACCTACAGGTGCTCATGCTGAGGACCCCAGCTGAAGTCCCACCTAACAATCAGCATCAACCATCAGACATGTGAGTGAAGACATTGAGATGAATCCAGTCTTAGCCACCATCTGACAGCAAATGCATGAGAAATTCCAAGCAAGAGCCACCTAGCTGAGCACAGAAAACCTAAGAACCATGGAAGAAACTAAGATATGCTTTGCATCACTAAGTTTTAGGATAATTAATTACACAACCATAGATAATCAGCGCAGTTTCGTTTTAATGTAACCGTGCAAAGAATGCAGAGAAAAATTTAAAGGAAAAAAAAAAAGCACATTAAGAGTGTTATCTACTGCAAGATGGTGTATCTACTTATAACAATCTATTTCTATTTCCCTAATAAACATGTGTAACTATATAATACGGGGCACAGGGAGATTTGGTTTTGTTTTTCTCTCTTTTGTTTTAAAGCACAGGGGGCAGGAACAATAAAAAGACTTTTAACTGACATTTTTTAACTGACCAGAGAAGATTTAAGAATGGCCAATAAACATATAAAAAGATGCTCAGCATACTTAGTCACTAGAGAAATGAAAATTAAAACCACAGTGAGATGCTACTTCACACTCACTACAGTGGCTATAGTTTGAAGTATTGGCAAGTGTGTGGAGAAACTGCAACCCTGAGGCATTTGTTGGAATGCAAAATGGTACAGCCACTTTGGAAGAGTGTGACAGCTCCTCTAATGTTAAAATCATGTGAAAACAAAAACATACTTACAGGCAAATGTTCATAAAAGTGTTATTGATAATAACCAAAACATAGAAACAAATATTCACTAATTAGGGAACTGACAGACAAAACATGCTAGCTCCACACAATGGAATATTACTTACCCATAAAAAGGAATGAAGTACTGATTCATGCTACAACATAGACAAACCATGAAATCATCATGCTAAGTGAAAGAAGCCAGACACAAAAGGCCACATTTTTTTGTAATTCTATTTATATGAAATGTGCAGAACAGGCAAATCCACAGAGAGAGAAAGATCAGTGGTTGCCAGGAGCTGAGGGGAAGAAACAATGGGGAGAGGCTGCTAAAGGGTATGGGTTTCTTGGTGGGTAGTGATGATAAGTGTTCTAAAATTAGATGGTGGAGATAGAGGAACAACTCTTTGAATATACTAAAAAACCACTGTTTGCAAGATGAAAAATACCCTATACAAATATAACTTAAAAAATCCTGTTAATACTAAAATTCCAATGGCTGTTAACTTCTGGGGAGAGGGATTGAATGTAGTGCTGCATATTTTTTTTCTAATCACCATGAAATTAAAAAAAACAACTGAATATTTAAAAGATAAAAGGAAGTATACAATCATGGAAGAAAAACCAACAGCACATCTCCCACCTTTCTGAAAGTGGTGTGTGCAGGATGACCACACACAAATCGGACTGGTGCCTTCTTCCGTGACCAAAGGACTGAAGGCCAGCACAAGGAAATTCTGTCCAGAAAGGACTTCTGCTCTGACCAGCTATTTACATACATGCAGTTTAGAAATAACTCTCCCACTTCCTTCTCTCAGATGGCCAGCTTTCCCAGACATATTACCAGGCCACTCAGGAAAAGTGTTCCATTGAGGCTACAAACTCATCCCTCTCACCTGAAGTCTCCTCTTACCAGACTATTCCATGTTCTACCTCATCCTCAGGGTAGACCTACTCCCCCATGCCAGGCGTGTTCTCACTGTGAAGATGACTACTTAATTCCAAGGATCTCAAGTACATCAGCTGAGTTAGGTTAATTTCAGTACCTAAGTGAAACATGAATATGCTCTCACAATCACATATCTCCCCTATTCTTTACCCTTTTAAAGTCCTTTTACATAACCATCACATCTGATCAGCGCAATACAGAACACAGGACGTGAGGTTTCTTATATAGAAGCACAGGTTTTTGAGCATGAAGCAGGGCTTTCAGCTTAGAGAGGCCTGGAGTAACAGACGGTCATGAATCCTTTTGGATGTCGAAAGGCTGGACAAGAAAAAACCAACAGGCCAAAACTGCCTGCCGACTGACTTGGTTCACTGTGGTTCTCCAGGGCCTTCACTAGAAGACACGTTTTTCTCTGAGCCCGTCAGAGTTGAGTATATAAAGTGACATTAGGAACAGATTTCTTCAGCTGGTCAAATACAGACTCTGGAATTAAGGAGCTTGAGTTTGAATCCCTGTTTACTACTTACTAACTGAGTAATCTTGGGCAAATTACTTAATCTGTCTCACATTCCTCACCCTACAAATGGGAATAAAACAATCCCTATTTCAAAGGGTGTTTGGAAGGCAATCTTCTCCTAATACTCCTATATCCCTTACCTGATTTATTATTCTTCATAACACGAATGAACTAACAGTACCTTTAATTATGTTCTGCCATCTCCCTAACCATTTACAGAGAAAGCAAGCTCCTTAAGAGTAAGGATTCCTGTCTGTTTTGTTCACTATACTTGTCTCCAATGCCTGAAACAATGCTTAGTTTATAGTAGGTACTCAAATATATAATTGATGTTTGCTACTTGGAAATTATGGGGTATGACATTATAAATGAATATAAAAATATTCCTAGAGGGCTTTGTGTGAATTGCTGTGCCCAATATAAACTGAACATGGAAGTATGTAACTCACAGTATTCAACAGTAAACCTCAGAGCTGCAATCAGCTCCTTCCAGTACTGTCAAGCCGATGTACAGCAGCAGAGAAACTGTTGAGTTGGAAAACAATCTCAATCATGGAATTTGAGGGCTTGCCACTTGCAAGGCTACAGAAGGGATGTACAACAAATGGTCCCTTTACTCCTTGGTTTCACCTCCATCACACATGCATTAGTTAAAATTCAGACAACTTTTAAGAAACATCAACTTTTATTCCCAAATCTGAGAAATGAACCATGCCTGAAAGTTAAGTGAGGATAGTAAGTATCAATGTGTTTTGAAAATGTCTTCAGAAATAACCAGACAATTATTTTACGTGGCTTGTATCTGGGATAGAAGAACTGATCTAGCCCCAGCACTCCAGGGTGACTCCCTGGAATGGAGTCTTTTCTCTACTGGGATCACAGCTTCCAAGTTTATTTTAAAAACAGGGTTGAATTAGCTGTGCTCTGTAATCCTGTCAATTTTCAGGGAGAGAGAAAAGAACACGTAATCCAGGTGGCATGTACCAGGGAGCAGGTGTCCCTGCCGCTTTGCAAAACCAACACCCATTTATTATAGAAAGAAAGAAGTCAGAGGCTGCTACAAACATAGTGATCTGCTTCTTATCCTATCTACCACTCTCCTTCCCAGAATAATGTCTAATGATCCTATTCAAGGCTGCGATCTGTACCATCCAATTCCTGGTGGTCCTCATCCCACTTATTCTGCTGTACATTTTCTTCAATCCACGGTGCTTACTGTAACATACTGTACAACATATTATGTTTATGTTTATTGTCTGCCCCCCCATCAGACTGCACATTTAAGAAAAAACAGCAGTCTTTGTTTTGTCTCCTGATATATTCCCTAAGTGCCTAGAAACATAGCTGCCAATCAACAAATATTATTTGCTGACTGAATCAGTTGAATAAATTATAAATATATTCAAGAGACCCTAATCCATTCTCTCCATTTCCCTCTGGGAGACAATCATAAATATATGCATGGTAGGCAGGAGGGAGAGGACAGCAGAGCAGTTTCTGACAGCTCTTTGATAAAAAGGCTGACCAAGTGACAAAATCCCTCAAATTTCTCTTCCCTCTCCCCATGTGTTTCAGGAGAGACCCCATCGTAAAAGCACAAAATCAGTCATACAAAGGTTCAGACATTAGGAAGAAAATCATTTTAAAGTAGATAAAAAATATGTGGCAGAGGTGGACAGAAATCTCATCTCTAGACTCTAAACCTGGCTTCTCCACTGTAAGTGAACAATGGATAGAGGCATATTATACTGAGCAGGGGAAAGAAAATTTAACCCCCACACATCTTTACAATTATGTAACACAACGGCTCGTAGTATTACTGACCTAAAGTGATTTTGCCTTTTGTCTCTATCATTGGTCTTATTTTCAGATGCTAACTTCTAAAATCTGTGTTATACCACATTTTAGGGAGCTAACTATATAGTCTAGAAGTCTCTTTCAGTGGCTTGCTTCTGAAAGAAGTTAAAAGTTAAGCCCATGCCTCTGGATTACTATCATAAATAAGAGAGAATCTGGAATACTGTAAGTATACCACTCTCTCCATAAACAGACCAAAATCTGACTGAGCAAAGCTCATAGAGAGATCAACACACGGAACAAAGGCCATTTGGAAAATCCCAGTGTTCAACCAACTTCTTGATCAGGCTCCAACAGGATGAGGGAGGAGGATCTTGATTAAAACAGCAGAGAAAAACATCACTTGGATTGGTCTGCCTGGGGAAACTACCAGGGGAGTGATACATTCCTGTCCATAAGACACAGGAAGTGGGGGGGAAACCACTGGAAACTGATGACGGAAAAGGCTGAATTCAAGCCCGTCCAACATCAGCGGCCAGAGGTTCCAGACACCAAGCCCACGTGAGTATTCACTTCACGGCCTGGGCCATCACGGGTGCTCGTGAGTACTGAAGAGCCCCCAGAGATCAGTTTCTTTAGAGATAAAAGAACAGAAGCAAAATACCAAAAGTCTGGACCTGATTTAAAAAACAAAACAAGCCTAAAGCAGGGTTTTTTTTGGCATGAATCAGACAGGTTCCATTCTCAATCCTCAAAATTTAAATTGGTCTTTGGAAACGGAGTTTTTTAAAAAAAAAAATAAAAAGTAAATATAAGAAGAAGCCATAATATAGTCAACTACAAAACAGACCAAACTGGAATGTCGAAGATATTTCAAATTGGAAACACACACAAATTGCTGAGATAGTTACCAGTTTTGGAAACACCTGTTCGGATATGAAGATAATCCATCCAGGCTGTTCAGGAAAAAAGGAAGTGCAGTGACAGAGACAGGAATGGGGGTGAGGAAATGGAAGGGTTATCAGGAGCCCAGCCCACCTCCTGGAATTACCTGCAAGTTTTCTGGAGCAGTCTAACAACCCAGAAAGGCCCTCTGCATCTCAACACTGTGCCCCCCAAGTCACACACTCCTGCCTCTACATCCAGAGTTATGCAAGTGAATTCAGTGATACAGGGCAGCATGCATTTTCACCATCGTAGACATCAACACGGACCTCACCTTGTCACTGTCATCATGACAAATGTGGTCGTGATGGATGGACTGGCACTGAAAAGAAGCGCCAACACTACCTACAAGAGAAAGGGAGGAAAAGTTAAGATGCAGTAATTCCTCACATTTAACCTGCTTTACCAATTACACGTGCCTTTATATCCATCAGCCCATCTAATTCTCAACAATACTCGGAAATAGGCAGGACAGGGATTGTTATTCGTGTAGTTTGAGCAAAACAAAACGGAGACAGGCTGCCTTGCACAAAGGGGCAGTCAGTGAAGTAGCAGGTCTGAAACCAGAACCCCATGATTCAAACCCCTAATTTGCCGCTTTCCACGGCACTGAGTGGTTAAGTTTTCTGAGTAAGGCCACCTAAATAAGCACAACAGCCTTCAATAAGGCAAACTTCTGTTTAGAAAAAAAGAATACTGCTTTTTACACTACATATACTTGCTTTAAGGAAAAAAACTGACACTATAAATTCGCAGCATACAAGTAACACAATCTAATACACAATCACACGATTATAAGTAGGTTTATATTACTTTAAAAAATATACATTTTTAATATACCCAACCATTTGTTAATTTGAAGAACTACCTCCTAGTAACTGCTCTATGACAAGAGTGACATTTCTAACCAATAGGAAAACAAATGACCGTGCAATAAATGACTGGAACAAGGGACAAGCCATCTGTAAAAAGTTTCAGTTTCTACCTCACCATACAATGATGGCTCAAGATCTACGTAAAACCAATTTTAAAAGAAAATGCCGATTTAAAAAATAATCTTGGAGTAAGAAAAGCCTTCTGAAAGATGATACTGTATAAAATAAGAAGGCATAAGTGAGAAAATCAGCACGCATGACTGTGGACCAAAATGGGCAAAACCCCTTCTCCTTATACATAAGAATTTAACCTTGGGTTAATCCCTGTGAACCCGATTAAGACAGCATGCCACCTATGTTATCTGGCAACACTGTTTATGACAGAAACTACCAAATTAGTAAACTGCATCTGGACTGGAAGCAGACAGAGTGTAGGAAGCCATGTTCTTGAACTCCTCTGAGTGTGGTGATATGTAATTAATTAGGCATGTATGTCCCTGGCAAAAGACCCTGGAACCATGCCCATGGAGTTCCCCGCACCACCCATCGTGGGTCTTATCTCTCGGACCCTTGGCTGTGAGAAGAACACTTCAGGAAGAATGAACTGCTGCGAGGACTCCCACTGCCTTACAGTTTATCTAACAGAAAGTTAGTTTCTGTCCTACATCCTTCTGAATAAAGCGCTGCCAAGTGAGATCTGTGGTGGCTTTAGCAGTCTGAATGTGCAAGTGTTTAGTTGAACCTAAGAAGATATCCCACTGCCATTCCTGTGGATGTTACGCTGATAGGTACCATATTTTATAAAATTGACAATGTCATCATTTCAGATGTCCCAGTATTCCACCTCCTTGACAAAGAATGCTACCAACTAAACTCTGTCACATTTGCTTAATACTAAAAATTTTTATTTCACACTTACTGAAATAACTCTTTAGACCTTAAAGACAGATTTTTATCATATATTAGCCTTATATATTCATAAAAGAAAATGAGAATATAATTGTCAGTAACAGAGAAAATTATTAAAAGCCACAAAGGATAAAAAGTCTCCAGGGAATTCCCCCCCCCGCCCCGCCCCCCCCCCCGCCCCGTGGCACAGTGGTTAGCACTCAGCACTTTCACTGCCAGGGGCCCAGGCTCAATCCCTGGTCAGGGATCTAAGATCCCACAAGCGCAGTACGGCCAAAAGAGTCCTTACTAGATAAATGTAACATAATTTCTTCAAATGTACAGATTCAATAATCCCAGTGACAGTGACATTCCTAACTTCCTAATATAAACCATTGTCTCCCATTTTATATGATACTGATTATAAAATACAAAGAGGATTAAAATAAGAAAACAAATTAACCTCAAACACAAGGATAAAAATGCTAAACATAGTTAAGTATATATATTAGCGCACACTAACTGTATATGTGATACAGTATGTCACCATGATCTATTCATTTAAGAAAAGCCTGATTCCTTAACTAATTCAACAAAATTTATCAACAAAGTATTAGCATAAGAACCAATCTTTAAAAAGTTTGATCACATCAAAAGATGCTGAAAAAAACATTTGCAAATATTTATAATCAATTTCTATTTTTCAGAAATAAACTTACTGAGGGTACGAGGGAGCCTCAAGAGGGAGGGGATATTTATAGAGAGAGTTACGACTGATTTGCACTGTTGTACGGCAGACACCAACACAACAGTGTAAAGAAATTATCCTCCAATTAAAAAAAAAAAGAAAGAAAGAAACATTAATAAGCTTAGCAAGTTTTTGCCACTGGATGACAATTCTGGGAAGGATAAGGTGGGAGAAGGTGCAGTTGCCAAAAAGGTACAATTATGGATAAGAATAATATAAACCATAGAGTTCCCACGGGTACTAATAATAACAGTTAACGTCATTTAACATAGTCAACAACCATGATTTGGAAGGAAGAATATATATATACACAACAATATCCCCAAATACTAAAATCTCCTGGGAGAGTATAGAATGACAAATTTAGTCACAACAAACTATTCTGTCAAAGATTTGGTAGATGTGTCTCCAGAAGTTGGTAAAAATTATATTTTCTGTCTCCTATTAGTGTAATACCATGCAATACTAAAATTAGACTGGTGAAAAGAATTCTAAGAACTGATGAAATACAAGCATACATTAGATACCTTTCAATGAGGTACCAAAACAGACATTTATCTTATCCTTACACAAAAGCCTTGTATCTAAGGTCTGATGTTGTGTGTGTTTCTGCTGCACACACTCTAAGAAGAATGAGACTGCTGGCAACAGCTCACATACCACCATCTAACAACAGTGGGGGAGACCACCATTTGGGACCATCGTCAAAAAGCTGGACTCCACAAACCTGGAAAGATGAAGGCTGAGATACCTAATTTAGCAACTTAAAAACCTCTTCCAAAAGAGAGCATTAAAAATAAATGAACAGACATCCACATACCAAAGGGGGAAAAAAAAGAACCTAGACACTGACCATATTTTTCACAAAATGAATCACAGACCTAAATGTAAAATACAAAAGTGTAAGACTTCTAGAAGGTTAACAGCTGACCCTACTCTTTCGTGAAACCCTTTCTTCACTTGGCCTCAGGAAAGCTTCCTACATCACTGACTGTGTCCCCTTTGCTCGATTCTCATCTCCCCAATTTATAAAGTTTGGAATGTCCCAAGCGTAAATCCTCAGACTTCTCTTTTCTATCTATATTCACTCCTTTAGTGATCCCAATGAGTCCCATGGCTGATGACACCAAAATTTTAATTTCCAAGCCCCAGCTCTCCCACCTCCCACCCCAAGGAAATCCAGATTTCTATATCCTGCCACTTACTTGATATCACTTAGATATCTAAGCATCATCTCAAACATAACATGTCCAAAATTGAGCTCTTGACCTTGTCCTCTAAACCTACCTCCAGTTTCAGTAAACGGCATAACTATTCACCAGCATCTCTGGTCAAAACCCCTGGCATCTTCCTCAACTCCTCTCTTTAATTCACATCCCACATTCGATGATCTGGCAAATCCTGTTGGTCCTACTTCAAAAATATGCCTGAAATATAACTACTCGGCATCATTCACTGCTGCTACCTAAGCCAACACCTGGACTAATGTGACAGTTTCCTAATTAGTCTCCTTAGTTCTACTTTTCCCCATGAACTTTCCCTACCGCCTCCCAAGTCTGTTCTCCACGTTGTAGCATGAATGATGCTTTTCAAGGTTCAGATGGATCATGTCACTCCTCCCCTAAAACCCTTGGTTACTTCTCCCACTCAAAATAAAATCCAAAGTCCTTACTCCTTGGTCTACAGGTCTCACATGACCTGGGTATCCTAGACCTTTCTGATCATATCTCCTACCGGTTTTTCTTTCCTAAAAGGGAGCTAAAAACACAATAAATACACACCTGTAGCAAATTATCATGCTAGTATGTTATATACTTGAAACACTGTCATTCAACACCATTAAATACTTAAAACATTGTCAAATAAGACCATTAACAGTTCTTTATACGCAGTAATACTGTCTCCTAATGCCAGGCCCATCTAGAACTCACATCTCTTTCGCTGTCATGTAGCATGGTTTTCCAAATGTCATCTTCTCTCAAGGATAGTTGGAATGTAACTGAAACTCTTCAGCACATTGCTCTGAAGAGGAAATTGCTGTATTAAGTTTGTGAAACAAACATATAATCTTCTTAAATAAACATCAGCAGAAAAAACATTGAGATACATGCAAATTCCTTGAAATCTGAGTATAAAAAAGAAGAGGACTTAAACCACAAAACTGAACTGCAGAGACCTGGGCAAAATGTGCACAACTCACACAAATGTGCACAAATGGTTAGGGATCTTTAAGCTGTCACGAGAATGCTGCATTTTGAACACTGTTAGAATTATTCCTCAGTGCATTGTAATGGCGGTGTGTTAATCCAGCAGTATGAAGTGGGCCTCTCTTAAGCATTTCCTAGACTCAATAGCTAGCAGCTGTCACCTCATAAACAAAGATTTCTGTGTTTCTGTTTGCTTGCCACACTGCACAGCTTGCAGGATCTTGGTTCCCTGACTGGGGATTGAACCTCGGCCCTTGGTGGTAAGAGCGCAGAATCCTAACCACTGGATCACCAAGGAATTTCCAAAGATTTAGGGGTTGAAAAGTGAAGGTTTTGAGCTACAAAAGTGGACAACAGTGAGAGAAACAGCACCAACCAAGGCACCACCTGCTTTCTGAGACCTGCTCTACAGGAGCAAAAGCAGCGTTCCCACTGGCCGAAGTTTTACCAGTTTAAGCATTGAAAAAAAACCACAGAAATAAGAAAAGACTGTAACTAGCCAAAAGCACTTCATATTCATGAAAATCTAGGAGTTCCTTAATAGTAACTTTTTAAAAAGCATGCATTTATCCTACCGTTTAGAG
Source organism: Dama dama (assembly GCF_033118175.1). Classification (NCBI taxonomy): domain Eukaryota; kingdom Metazoa; phylum Chordata; class Mammalia; order Artiodactyla; family Cervidae; genus Dama; species Dama dama. The sequence continues at coordinate 67,024,886 of NC_083709.1, forward strand.
TAAAATGAACAGCCCTAGTTCTATATTATAGAAGAGTGCCAACACAGAAAGAAGGAATTTCAGAATTAGAAAACATCATTTTGCACAAAACGGTTGATTCAGGCAAGGATCACCAAGGGCTAAAATCATTAGGTGAATGGCTGATGGGAGTTTGTAAGCTGCCAAAGAAACACTATCTGTCATTGCAGGGAGAACCTAAGGACACTGTAAAGAGATGAAATCCCATCATTGTAATCCAATTGCTCATCTTGGCATCATTAACAGTGGGCCAACCAGATGTGACTTCTGATGTGATACGCTGTGAAATTCAGCCATCACCTCTGCTTGGTAATCAAGCAAAAAATACTTTCCTCGGCTCCATCAAACTATTGGATGTGATTGCCAGTTTACAGGAAACATGGGGAATAGACATCACAGGAAGCAATCAGCTCATCCAAAAGTTGGTTCTGCAGGGGATCTCAGTAAGTCAGTGTTGTTATTATTCTAAAAGGGAAAGGAAAGATAGGCACTGTGCTAGATTAAAAGAAATTAAAGGAAATAGTCAGATACAATGTGCATACCAGACTGCATATTAGTTTAAACAAACCAGTTAAAAAGGTATTTGGGAGATAATTGGAAAAATCTGAATATGGTAAAATTAGATGAGATGAAAATTTATGGAAATAAAAATGTTTAAAAGAAGCAGAGTAAAGAAGAATATGAATAGTATAATTTCATGGTGGTTAAACAAACACATGCATACACAGATGTGTGAAGGAAACGTCCAGAAGAATATACACTCTGATAAAACAATGATAATCCTTGGGTGACAGGAAATTTTTTCTTATCTTTGTTTATCCATATTTTCTGATTTTCCATGATATCCATTAAAAAGGGGGGGCCTAGCTTCAAGTATCCCTAGGAATACTAGACCAAATAGAACAAGCAAACTCAAAAAAAAAAAAGACTCAAAAATAAAAAAAAAAAGACGGAATTCTCTGGCGGTCAGTGGTGAGGACTCTGCACTCCCACTTCAGGAGACACAGGCTGGATCCCCAGTCGGGGGGCTAAGCTCCCACAAGCCACACAGTCAGCCACACGGTGTGGGGGCTCCAACAGCACCCCCATGACCAAAGCAGGATTCTTGAGGTGAACGACCCTTGACCTTCTCTCTCCTCGGAGACCCTGTCTACAGAATGATCTCGGTGGCAACTGTTGCATCTCTGCTAAGATGCAACTGTCAGTCTATGTGGAGGCAGGCATATTTTTACTCTGCTCATTTTGTTATTAAGCTCTAGTCCAAATCCATAATGACTTCTGACAAAAGTACCTTGGAGAAAGCAGCTGAGACCAACCTATGAGCACCTGCCTGCCTCATTCATGAAACTCCTCAAAGGTGATGTCTCTCTAACATACCAAGAACTAGGAGTAGAGACACAGAATCACTGGCCTGGCCTGGCTTGAGGCCAACAATGGGCAGGTAAGGACTGAACCTCATGTTTCAGTGATCTAACCAGGCTTTTTACACACCTATTAAGTACACAAGGGCTTCCCTGGTGGCTCAGCTGGTAAAGAATCTGCCCGCAATGCGGGACACCTGGGTTCAACCTCTGGCTTGGGAAGGTCCTCTGGAGAAGGGAAAGGCTACCCACTCCAGTGTTCTGACCTGGAAAATTCCGTGGACTATACAGTCCATGGGGTCGCAGAAAGTCAGACACGATTGAGTGACTTTCACTTAGGTACACAAGGTGATGATCAAGGCTTGGAATAGTTATTTCCCATATGTCCCAAGGATGTCAAGTGATTAACTTGGGTCAGAAATGGGCTATGATGGAAGTCATGTCCTGACAGAATCTCCTTGATAATCCAAAGACAGGATAGCAAGGCAGAATTCATTCTTTGATTGTGGCAGATGGATTTGTAAGTTCTCACAAGGAGGCAGTAAAATTTAGATAAAAGATACTAGGTCTTACACAGCTTCTAGATTCTTCAGGACACTGGTACAGGCCCTTCACATAGTTGGTATTCTATACAACTTAATTACTCTGAAATTTGGTCCTGTTTTCTGAGGTATTAACAACCCTTCCAAATCAGTCTTTTGAAAACTTTAATTAGCCTACAACCACCACAATCCAAATAATTGGCATAGATACGAAAAAGCATTTGAACTCAATTAAAAAAAAAAAAAAAAACAAAAAAACCCTAAGCTACGTCTTGTTCACTCTACACTAAGAAAGACAGGTAGACTTTATTATAAAAGCCAGCCCCAGCACTTTGCCTGTACTTACTGTCACTGTAATTACTGTCTAAGATACTCTCAGCACTTGAGTCTGATTTTTTGGGTCTGCTCCCATATACTGTTTCTTTTAGGGCTCTTTTCCTTTCAACTCTGGCAGAAGAGTAAAAGTGACTGATTTTATAGTAGGACAGGAAAACATATTGAGCCTTATCCAATCCTTGGCCTGGAGACTGCTACACTCCAGAACATGATCTTGCTGGGTTTTAGTCATATCACTTGCAGTAGCCTTCACAACTGGTACCAGGAAACCAGAGTCTACAGCACAGCTGCAAAGAAAAGGGTCACAAAGGTCCCGGGATTTACCAACCAACTAGTAACTTCCAAAAGATATCTGCTCCAAAGATTTAGTATCACCCAGTTGTTAAGATCCAACTTTACTTACTCACATATCTATCCTTAATGTTTCAAGTTTTCTCCAAATGAACTTGCAGAACAGGCTGCACTGTTTTTAGAAAACTTATTTAAAACTTACTAGACAGGGCTTCTCCGGTGACTCAGCGGTAAAGAATTCACTTGCCAATGCAGGAGATCTGGGTTCAATCCCTGATCCGGGAAGATCCCACATGCCACAGAACAGCTAAGCCCCTGCACCACAGGTATCAAGCCTGTCCTCCAGCACCCAGGAGCCGCAGCTACTGAAGCCGGCGTGCCCCAGAGCCCACGCTCGACAGCGAGAGAAGCCGCTGCAGCGAGAAGCCCGTGCACTGAAACCAGGGAACAGCCCTCACTCACTGACGAGAGAATAAGCCTTAGCAGCAACAAGGACTCAGCACCGTCAAAAAGAAATACAAAAATAAGAAAGAACAAAAGACCACCAAAATAGAAAAAAAAAAACTTATTAGACAAACTCTATTAACTAATACACTTAAAGACATTATTAATGTAAATTGTGTGCTTGCTAAGTCATTTCAATCATGTTCGAGTCTTTGCGACCCTGTGGACTGTAGCCCGCCAGGCTCCTCTGTCCATGGGACTTTCCAGGCAAGAAAACTGGAGTGGGTTGCCATGCCTTCCTCCAGCGAATCTTCCCTACCTAGGGATGGAATCCACATCTCTTACATCTCCTGCATTGGCAGGCAGGTTCTTTACCACTAGCATCATCTGGGAAGCCCAGTAAAGTAAGGTAATTTTAATGTAAGGTAAATTTTGATAAATAACATGTGAGGAAGAAGACAGTCTTACTTTGTAAGTGACTCAGTTGCTTAATTACTTTTACAATGAGATCTTAATGATACTTCTAGCTACAAAGGGCAGAAAACTCAATTCCAGATTTCCAGGATATTTTGTTTTAAACATTTTGGTTGAGATATAATTCACATACCATACAATTAATCTATTTAAAGTGTAAAGTTAAAAGTTGGGTTTTTTTTTTTTTTTTCCTGTACCACATGACATGCAGGATCTTTTTTAAAAAAATACTTATTTGACTGTGTCAGATTTTAGTTGCAGCATGCAGGGTCTTTTGTTGTAGTGCATGAATTCTCTAGTTATGGCTTGAGGGTTTATTTGCTCCACTGCATGTGGGATCTTAGTTCTCTGACCAGGGTTTGAACCCACTTACCCTGCATTTCAAGGCAACTTCTTAACCACTGAACCATCAGGGAAGCCCCAGCAGGCAGGATCTTAGTTTCCAACCAGGGATCGAACCCCAGGCCCCTGCAGTGGAAGTCCCAAAGGTGGTTTTTTTTTTTAAAGTATAGTCACAAAGTTGTGCAACCATCATTACAATCAATTTTAGAACATTTTCATTACTCTAAAAAGAAACCTAAGGCCATTACACCTCATTTTTCCCTTCCAGAGCCCCTGACAATCACCAGTCTAACTTGTGTATGTGCCTATTCTGGATACTTCATAAAAATGAAATCATAAAATGTGGCTTTTGTACAATAACTGACTTCTTTCACTTAGCTTAATGTTCGTTTGCAAGGTTCACCCCTGTTATAACATGTATCAATTCATTTCCTTTTTATGACAAAATAATACTCCAGTGTGTGGATAGCCGTTCATCCACTGACGGGCACTTGGCCTGTTTCCACTTCAGTACTATTGTCAACAGTGCTGTTATGACATTCATTTCTGCATTGATGTTTGCTTTACTTCTCTTGAGTGAAACTGTTGGGTCATACGGACCTCTTCTCAGCCTTTTAAGGAACTGTTTTCCAAAGTGGTTACACCATTATACATTTCTATTTCTTTCTTGAATAGAATGAACTTTGGGGTCAGACCTAGATACAGTTCAGTCATCTACTGAATACGTGATCTAAGGCAAATCATTCAACATATTACATGCCTTCCTCAGCTCTAAAGTGGGAATAGTTATATCTACTTACATCTACTTCAGAGTTGTTCTGAGGATTATTATTAAGGTTAAATATATGAAAATGCTCACAGCACAGTGCCTGGCACATAGTAATTCAAGAAATGGTGCTATGAATAACACTTCTGTTCAAACCAAGGCTGCTGATTTGCCTGTGAAACATTGCCTAACTCCTTAATTTTTCACTAGAACTCTTCAATTGCACTGATCACACTGTCGTTTTTTGGTTACATGTCTCTCCAACCAGACCATAAGATCCTTAATTTATCTTTTCATATGTTAGCATGGAGCACAATTTCTGGCTCATGGCAGGAACTAGGCAGATGCAGAAACAAAGTTAGGTAGAAATGAGATAAAAGAGTGAAAGAGAGGGTGGTAGGAATAGATGGGGAGAGAGAGGAAAGGAAGCCTTCCTGAATCATCATCCTTTCTCCCACACAAGCTACTCAGGCCTCATAATACATTTTGTATATAACAGTTAAATGCAGAGAAATTCGATTTCCCTTCTGGATTATATTTTCTTTGGAGTCAAGAGACTGAGCCTTATTCATCTTTATAACCTCTGTGGAACCTAATGCAAAGTTTTGGTCATAGAAAGCCCTACAAAAAAGTTTACTGAATACACAAAGACTTTGCCCAATTGATTAGCTATGATTTTATGCCTAACAAAGGATCCACCAAGTGAGTGAACGAGTATGCTTCAACTGAACAGAGGCAGCAAGACACAAGCTGAGGGAAGTACCCTTATTTCTAGCCCTCAAGACTATAATTCTTGAATAATCCATTTTAAAGCGAGCCCTGAGCATCTGCTAAGTACCTGCTCTGTAGCAGACACCCATGTATAAGGCCCAGCAAAAAGCAAGCAAAAAGCTCCCTCGCTCTATGGAGTTTGCAGCTCAGTAGACAGCATTTGCCTTCTATCCTGAAGGTTCTAATCTCACTCATACTCCACATGTTTCTTTGCTGCAATTACTTTATTCATTTAATAAATATTTATCAAACCCCTACTGTGCCAGGTCTATCCTAGGCACTAGTGACATAGTGTATACAAGAAAAGGTCTCTCTCTGCCTTTCATTTACCTTATATTTTAATGAATTCTATAAAGATGCATTTCCCAGTCAATTCTGTGAAATGTCATCTTGTAAACGTAAGCTTAAGTCATGTGTTTCAGTTTAAAAAATAAAAAAGAATGAAGTGGTTTACGATGAAAATAGAACTCTACTACCACCCCCGCCCCAGTCTCTAGTCTCCCTTCCCAGAGGCAAGCATGATCAAGTCTTTTAGGCATTCCTTCCAGAACTGACCTCAATTTTCCTACATAATATGCATATGTGACTACTGCTTGGCTATCAAATTTCATGTTATTTATAGGGCTTCCTTGGTGGCTCGGACAGTAAAGAATACGCCTGCAATGTAGGAGTCCTGGGTTCAATCACTGCGTCAGGAAGATGCCCTGTAGAAGGAAATGGCAATCCACTCCAGTATTCTTGTCTGGACAGTTCCATGGACAGGGGGGCCTAGAGGGCTACAGTTCATGGGGTCATAAAGAGTTGGACACAACTGAGCGACTGACACTTTCACTATTCAATTTCGGTCATACTATCATCAGACAACTAAACTCTTCCATTCCTCCTGTTCCACTTCCTATCTCATCCAGTCCTCCAACACAATTATGTCATATTTTGTGTCTGGATCAAAATGATAAGTCATAGAAATTTCAGAAATAAGTAAGCTCTCCTAAGGAGAGTAGAGTTTTCTAGGCAACAAACATAACCTAGTTTCTTGCAATTCTGTGTTTTCCTATATACTAGGGCTTACAGGTTTTTAGTTCTTAAAAAATATCACCTGTTTCAGAAATAGACTCACAGACACAGACCTGCCAAGGTGGACAGGGGTGGGAAAGGGATGGGCTAGGAGTCTGGGGTTAGCAGAGGCGAACTTTAATGTAGAGAATGGACAAACAACAAGGTCCCACTGTTAAGCACAGAGAACTATGTCCAGTCTCCCAGGACAAACCATAATGGAAAAGAGTATACGAAAGAATGGACACATGCGTATAAATGAGTCACTCTGCTATACAGTAGAAATTAGCCCAACACTGTAAATCAATTAAAATTTTTAAAAGTTCTCTGAACTGCCTTTAAAAAAAAAACACCACCTGTTTCAGATCACAAAACAATTCCTTTAAATATTAAGCTTCCCATATAATGCTGTCAGCTCTTAATGCTAAAGACAGACTTCTGTGTGTATGTGCATAATTGTGTAATAATGTTTTATAGATGAATCTTCCACTAAAATTAAGCTTTTATTGCTCCCAAGTGGTAGCAGGGTGTTCTGTTTTGTTTTTATGAGGAAGGTACCAAAATGTGAAGAGTGAGTAAAAAAGTAAAAACCTGGGTTAAGTTCATTGTGAAGTATCTGGGGAGGCACCAAAGGATCTCCATGGGAAAGCTGACATTAAACTGGTAATCCAAATGAAAAGAGAGCTCAATTCAGTTTGGAAAGAGTGAAACTACTCAGCTCCTTTTCTAAAAGAAGACTGCCCATTATTAAAACAGTCATGATAGATAAAAAATCATCTTAGATTCATTTACATCCATTTTTTTCTTCCATAATGTGTGGGAAATATCCTAATTTACAGAAGCATAATCAATAGCAGGAAAAGACACAGTAAGATTAGCACTAAGGAATGAGAACATAAGAATAAATATAAAAATGAATAGCCATCCATCTTTCAGCCTTGCCATGGCAACCTGGGTCACTAATCTTTGAAGTTTGTTTCCTGACTTGCTAGTTCTGAGAGAAAGCAGTTTCTACCACCAGAGGAGCAAGTCAGGCCCTTCCTTTTCCCTTTTTGCTGCCCCTACACAGATGAACATTGAAGAAGCAAATAGCATAGGAGTGGCTACTTAAAAGGCCACTCAGGCTGCAGTGGCACGTGGCCAGCCCTTCCGTCTCTCTCCTGGCATTTCAGCTGAGGAAGGCAAGAAGAATGAGAGAATTCACCCGTCAATCTTACTATCCAAGACACCATTTCTCACCCAGCATCAGATGGGTCATGTATGTACCATCTGCTTTTCTTCTCAGCAAATCTGACAACTAAAATATCTTCATTTATATCAACTCTTGGTTATCTATGATGATGTTACTGAGACCAAATATACCAACTCGGAGGAAAATCTACCTAAGCTTGGGTCAGGTACTGTTGTTATCTTTCCTAAAATTATTCATACATCCTTGGTTGTAAAATGTTTATCCTCCATCTGGGTAACTAACCTTTCCCACTCAAATTCAAAGCTTTCTAAGGGCAACACTATTTCTAAAAAATAGTGTCCACTTATCATCTGATGAGTGATAAGCCAATTAATGCTACTCGCTGTCAGACTAAGCTTGGTGCTGGAAGGAGGGTAAAAGCAGCAAAAACATGGGTCCTATCTTCAGTCAGCTTTCAACCTACGAAGGGAAAACAGAGCCTAAAATAGCTTGTCAAGACGGTTAACTTCAGACCTTAAGTGCAAAGGCAATCCAGTGAGTGTTTTTTTTTTTTTAAAACAGATCTTCAAAGTAGTCCAGGATTCTCAATTAGATTCACTGCTCTAAATCAAGTAGTCAAGATTCCTCTCTCCATATTTCATCCCAATCCACTTACAAGCAGGAAGAGTTTCAAGACATTCAGTACAGTGCAGTACAGTACAAAGCTTTCATTCAGCGAGGGCAAAGGCCTGGAGGTAGGAAAGCACGCTCATTCTCGGATACATTTACTTCCACAAAGTCAAAGAGGCAGGGAGGTGGGGGAACTGTCAATGCCGTTCCTAACTGGAAGGAAAAAAGTTCTCTCCACTCAGCTGGCTAGGTATGAGGCCTGACATCTTCCCCTGCCTGGGGAGAGATGCCCTCTCTTGCTCTCTTAGTATGATAATTATTGGAACAACAGTAATTAGCAATGTTGAGCATCTCCAGGGAAGGGCAAAGCAATACACAAGGTAAAAAGTTTCACAATGCAGAAATCAGAAGCTTAAGAATTATCATTAGGGGCATGTGTCTTTTAGAATTTTTAAATTATAGTTTTGTCTGGATATGTGCTCAGGAGTGGAACTGCTGGATCACATGGTAATTCTATTTTTAGTTTTCTGAGGAACCTCCATACTGTTTTCCTGAGTGGCTGCACCAACTTACATTCCCACTAACAGGAGGGGGAAATGTCGGGTTCCCCTTTCTCCACACCCTCTCCAGCATTTGTTATTTATAGACTTTAATGATGGCCATTCTGACTGGTGTGAGGTGGCACCTCACTCTGACCATATAGTTGTCTTTTTTTTTTTAATTGAAGGATAAATGCTTTACAGAATTTTGCTGTTTCTGTCAAATCTCAACATGAATCAGCCATAGGTATAGTAAAGACCCTAATACTGGGAGAGATTGAGGGCAGGAGGAGAAGGGGTGACAGAGGATGAGATGGTTGGATGAAATCATCAACTCAATGGACATGAGTCCGAGCAAACTCCGGGTGACAGCGAAGGACACGGAAGCAAGGCGTGCTACAGTCCATGGGGTCGCAAAGAGTCAGACACGACTGAACGACTGAACAATAATTAGCGATGCTGAGCATCTTTTCATGTGCCTATCAGCCGTGTGTATTTCCTGTTTGGAGAAATGTCTACTTACGTCTTCTGCTCATCCCTTCATTCATAGCAGCACTATTCACAATAGCCAAGACATGGAAACAACTTTAATGTCCATCAACAGATGAATGGATAAAGAAGATATGGTACATATATACAATGAAATACTACTCAGCCATAATAAAAGAACAAAATAATGCCATCTGCAGCAGCATGGATGCAACCACAGTTTATCATACTAAGTGAAATAAGTCAGAAAGAGACAGACAAATACCCTATGATATCACTTACATGTGGAACCTAAACTATGACACAGATGAACCTATCCATGAAACAGAAATGGAATCACAGACATGGAGAAAAGACTAGTAGTTGCCAAGGAGGAGGGACTTGGGGAAGGGATGGAGTGAGAGGCTGAGGTTAGCAGATGTAAGCTCTTATATCTAGAAAGAATCAACAATAAAGTCCTACTGTATACTATAGGGAATATAGTTCATAAACCATAATGGAAGAGACTTTCAAAAAAAGAATGTATATATAACTGGATCACTTTGGTATACAGTAGTAATTAACATAGCATTGTAAATCAACTATACTTGAATTAAAAAAAAATTATTACTACACATTTCTCTCAGCCTTGAATACTGCTACACAGTATACTGTTACTGTCTAACCCACAAAATGAAAGAAACAGATATAATGAGTCACAAGGGCCACTTCATATTGCCATATTTCAAATCTACACAGAACAGAGCTATGCATGAAAAGCAACAGAGAGGAAAACTACAAACAGACAAGAAATGAATTTTAAATTAGAACACAAAAATTATATTCAAGCTAATTCTAATATCATCACAGGTGGAAACAAATTTTTTTTTTACTTGCTAATATAGTCTTAGAAATGAAAAGTGGAAAAGAAGCAAGGTTTTGTGATGGGACAGGCTTGGGTTTTAACCCCTGTTCTTCCATTCATAGACCATGAGACCTTGGCCAAGTGAGCTTTAATTTTTTTTTCCTTATGTGGAAAAGGGTGTAACACCTATGATATAGGTTATTGCAAAGTTTATATGATGTGTGTAGAAACCTTAGCATTGGTCTGAAACTAAAAAGTTAGTAAGTGGTTATTCTTAAAACATATCAAAGAAAAAGTTAAAGTGCCAACCTCCTTTCTCCAGACCTACAGAAACTGGCATAGCCTGTAACTGGGAAAATCTTACCAGTATTCATCAATATGAAAGTGGTTAAATAAATCATTGCTATTCCTTCCTATGATCTACTTGTTATACAAACCTCATAAAAGTTACTGACATAAAAAGACACAAATATACATAAAGTGAAAAAAAGCAAGGTGCAAAACAATAAACAAATACAAAAAGGTCCCATTTATCCAGGAATATATACAAACTGTTAACAGTAATTATTCATGAAAAGGATAGCGGGACTGGGGGTATTTACACATTTTATACTGACTGCATCTTCAAGTACTACTTGCATAATTAAAAACCAATAACAAAAGAGAAAAAAGTATTACCTGTATAATAATTAAAATAAAAATTACTCACACAAAGCACCCCAGATACTGATTTAACCTTTCTACCCAAAACACTGTCTTCCTAAAGTAGCTCATGGTCTGACAGTCCTGAAAATCCCACAAACGGACTTATTTTTGGTTCCATCTGCCAGCCAATCTAACACAGCCAAGGCAAAGCTGCGCATGGCCCCTGTAACCACAATAGTGGCTAGGAAGTGGGGGAATGGGGTGCTGGAGTGGGTAGAGGAGAAAGCGGCAGAAGAAATAACGAGAAACAAAAAATTCAGTGGAAAAGGGGCACCGTTCTCTATTTCACACTGTACTGTTGAGGTTACAAAGTGGTCTTTGCCCTCATTGGTAGGCACCTACTGTGACCTCAGCCATCTATACATGCCATACAGCCAACCTCTCCATGAACGTCAGCTGCTAAGTAAGGATGTAATTTATGTAATTTCATTCAGCAGGCTTTTTACCTGTTCAGGGTTACTCTGCCAAATCTTTCTTAATACTGAATTACATCACCTTGGACAGATTTCAAAACTATTTTTCTCATCTCATTTTATTTTGCCAGACACTACGAACAGTGCAACACACATTAATAAAAACATCCCTCAGTAAAAAAATAAAATAAAATTGTACACCTCCTTCAAAAAGGCTTGCTTTGGGAAGTTAATTCTAACACTAAAAGATGACTCCAAGTCCATCTAAATCAACCTGTGAAGCAGCCTTCTGTTCAAAGAAATCACAGCTACTTAAGGAACAACTATCTTCAAGAAAGATTATTTCCTAGTATATTAAATCATTTGTGCTTCCAAAATGATTTACAGTGAGCATTACGTGTTACCACCGAATGTTAGCCGGCTCTTAGATACTAATGATAATATATTCTTTTATGTATTATATTATATTGAAACATCAATTCAAAAAATTCTTTCCTAATGTGTCACTTTAGCATTATCATTCCCCTATATCAATTGCTTTCTGCTACTTATAAGGTTAAAAAGTCAAATTTCTCAATCAGGCATTCAAAGTCCTATACAATCTGCGCTGGCCAATCATCACTACCAACATCTTCCAAAGCCTTTTGCTCAAGCCAGCTATCAACTTCCCGTTCTTTGAACTCACCTTTATCTCCCTGCATTTTCTCAAGTCAACACACTTCCAAAATCCTACTCGGGGGCTTCCCTAAGAGCTCAGTAGTAAAGAATCTGCCTGCCAAAAAAAAAAAAAGGAAAAAAAAAAAAAAAAAGAATCTGCCTGCCAATACAGGAGACACGGGTTTGATCCCTGATCCAGGAAGATCCCACGTGCTGCGGGACGACCAAGCCCGTGCACCGCAACTGCGGAGCCCGTGTTCTAGAGCCCGGAGCCGCAGCCACTGAAGGCCCTCTGCTCCAGAGCCCGTGCTCCACGACGGGAGAAGCCCTCGCTCACTGCAACCAGAGAAGAGCCCTCACAGCAATGAAGACCCAGCACGGCCAAAAATAAACAAAATTATAAAACGACAACAAAATCCTACCTGAATTCTGCTATCTGTCAATACTCAACTCAAACCTCAGAAAAGCTAGAATCATGTTCCCTAAGAACATTTTAGCAATTGTTACCACAGTGGTTTAGCAGATCATTGAATAAAATCCCTTCCTCCCAGCTACCTATCCTACCCACTTCTGGAATAATTAAGAAATTAAGACAGGAAAGCCAAACAGATGGAGATCAAACTGTCAGTTTTATTACAGGTAAAGCCCATGTTTTAAAATGTAACTTAAAGGCACAGCAACAATGTCTTCCTAAAACTTCACTGCAGAATTGAACTAATTTACTGGCTCCGTCACAGTCATAGTCAGAAAACCACAGGTTTCCCCACAGGGAGGTCTGTTTATGGAAAAGTTAGAGGAACAGGCTACCAGCGGCTGGCTGTTCAGCAAAGGGGAAGGGAGAGGGAATAAGAGGTAGGCCCTGACTAGTCCCTTGCCCGTATTCTCTAATAAGATCAGCTACTCCTCCCCAGAAAAAGACACACCAAGGGAATTACATGGAGTGACATCCCTCTGCACAGAAACATGAGGCTAGTCTGAAAGAGACGTCAACCCTTCAAAAAACTGCTTATATAACTTTATCAGCAATTTATCAAATGAAGACCTATGCCACTTCTTCTGGAGATGCCTTAAAATGTTGTTTTTATGTAAGACGTTTACTGTTTTTACATACTATGTTTATTATCTCCAAGTAGATTTTAAGCTCCTAGAGGGCAGCGTGTTAAATGGATTGTCCTCAGGCACAGAGGCAGTAAGATTCAGACAGAGTGAGGAAAGCAACACCATGAACCAGATGACAAAATCCCGCATGAACTGAGGGGAGCGGGATGAGAGAAATGTCAGTGCCAGGAGTTTCAGTGGATGATCACAAAGAGGAGTAAAGGACGGTGCGGTATAAACTTCAAAGACAGGTTTTTACACGAAGGTGTTAGAGCAAAGGTATGAAATTTACAAGGGTAAGAAAAATGACAATGCTACTATATATATATATACATTAAAAAAGTAAAGGCAAAGCAACTTAATCTTTTATCATTTTTTATGCACAACAAAACATCCACCCAGTTGTTGGGACGTAGAACACTTGAATGGCAATTAGGAATCACTACAAGGTTTCAATTAATATATAGAACTGGAAAATTATTTCAAGCTATCAAACCTTATAGACCTGAAAACAACAAAAGTGATTAAAACGCAAAGAAGAAATGAACTCAAACACTGAGAAGCAGGCACAAACTGAACTGAACTACGGTTCCTTAAGACGGCAGACAGACTCGTCCCTGGCTCCTGCGGCTGAGGGCGGCAGAGGGGCTGGGGAGAGAAGACGAGATCTCAGATGCTGCAAGTGCAAGTGTGCAGAGACCAGGCAGTGAACCGATGAAGTACGTGCACTGCAAGGAGCCGCAGCCCCTGAAGCACACACACGCCCCTCCCAGGGATCGACGAACGCTGCCACAAGGGGATGGCCACCCAGTGCAGCCAGCTCATTCCCCTGATTAGAAGCTGCATTCAGATTCCTAATATAGAGTATTACCCTTTTATTATTGGCAACTACCATAAACATTTTCAGAACACTTTCAGGGCTAAACAAAACATGTCAGCAAACCAGATCTGAAACACAGATTGCCAGTCTGCCATTGCTGATTTGAGGCGTGAACCAAGAAAAAGCCACCAAAGCACCTAAAAGGGGAGCCTGACCGATCAGGACAGAACAGTTCACTGAAGCAAAGGCAGAGGGATTTCAACAGTGATGGAAGTTCAACTAAAAATCAAGGCTGGAAAGTATCCAAAGAATTCAATTCACTAGAAAGTTACTGACGAAATAAAGGCCTGGAAGAGACAATAAACTGGCAGCTACTTTGCGGCAAAATACATCAGCAAAATGTCATTTTTGAGAACTCACAGAATGGGTAGTTCAGAAAATCTTGCTAATCTAACAAACTTTTCTACATATCCCTGATTAAAAATCAAATAGACCTTGGCTTTACAAATACTAAAACTAAATAGTTAAGCTTTTCAGAAGAAAGAAAAGAGTAAAATCTGAATAAATAAAGGAACACTCTCCTTCCTTCTCGCAAAATGTGGTCACTGCTCCTTATTAATCTGAACACAGCATGACTTCATATTGTGGCAGAAAGAACTATCCTCCTTTTTTCTCACAGCCACCTCTGGAGATCACTTACCAATACGTTCTGGTTAGTGCAGTATCCCTTAGGCCTCAGCAGACTCTGCAGAGACCACAAAGGCTCAAATCTCCTAAGGTGCACTGGCTGACTCAGCATATACGGTGCCTCAGCAGGGTTCAGCGCCTGACACTAGGAGGGACCATCTCACTCCTTCTTACCATGGGCAGCGTGTTCTGACGATGCTCCCACCCTAGAATGACAGAGACCCACCAACGGTGTAACTTAGGGACACTCAAAGACCACCTAACAACAAGAATCATTCAATAGAAGCAAAGAACGACGATAAATTCCAGGTGGGAAGAAATTAATCGTGACATGCTCTTTCAGAAAATCTGAAAGTGACAGAGAAATTGAACACGGTCAGCAAAAAAGACAACGGACATATTAAGACAAAGTTGATTTCATGGCCGTGTCTCCAACTTTGAGAGAATATGATTTCATATAATTTTTGCTTTCTAGTAACTGATACTTGTTAATTGTATAACTAAATGAACTTAATCATCATTTGTTCCATTCTCTTTCATATTAATGGTTTTATAAATCAAGAAATCCTTTGTCAGCCACGTACACAATTTGAGATTGGATAACTGGCTGCCATATGTATCAAAGCAATGGAAGCTATAACACTGGTATAGAGACACTTACAATAAATTATGGAGTTGGGATGAGAGAAAGTGTAAGCAAACAGTTCATGCTAAGGCAGGAAGTCAAAGCATAGACCAGAAATACCTGGGGAGGGTGAGAGAGCCAGAACCAGGCTAGTGAGAGAGTCTCCTAAAGCACAGAGGCACATGGCTGTCTGAAAGCCAAGCAGCAACTCCTTAATCCAGGTTTTCAACTCCCCACTTCTGAGCATCAGCTGCACTCGAGGACTGTCACAAAACAACGAACACCAGCAGTGAGCATGTTCCTCTACAAAAACAACTCACAGCTCTAACACGTCTCCTGAAGAGACAGCCTAGGAAAAGATGTATTGAAATTCTCCCTTTCAACTCTCACCTGGGCTGGAAACACATCACCTTGAAGTGGCACACGAGAGCCAGTCCTACGTAGTGCATCGTTTACGACTTGCTTTGTCTGGTTCTCCTACACTCACTCTGCCTCTGGGCTAGTCCGTGTTTTTCTTCTTCCCCTCCCCACAAAGTTTTGGCTCTTGCATAGGAAAGTCTATGCTGCACCAGAAGCTCACACGCTGTTCTGTGTGGTCCACATGCACAACTGGACCTCACTCACATTGGGGAGTTTCTCAGAAAGCCAGCCCTGCAAAGCCCTAATTATGCTAACAGCCTCCAGGCAGGACTTCTGGCCCTTCAAGGCTCTGGCAATGTTATGCTGATTTTTATCACATGAAGTGTTATTTTCTTTTCCTGGAGTTTGAGGGCAAGGAGTTAATATAAAGGGCTCATAAACACAGTGAGATTTTCCCAGCAATTTCTCAAGAGCTGAGAACAATGTAAGTCCAATATAACAGCTTATATGAAATGCTTTTTTTCCCTTATGCTTCTTGTTAAGAAAATTTGGAACAAGGACATGGTTTGGAAACAACTGTATTTCTTTGCATTAAAATAAAAATGCAACCTAAAGACTATTAAGTTTAAATACATGTAAACTGATTAAGCTCTTGTGACTATGTGTGGTTAAAAATGTTGACTCTAGAGTCTCATCTCAGTGCCTGAACAGCATGATCTAGATACTCCTGTGCTTCACAGACCCCTGCACTTCACTCCACTTCACTAAGCTACTTCACTTTCACTTTTCATTTTCACGCATTGGAGAAGGAAATGGCAACCCACTCCAGTGTTCTTGCCTGGAGAATCCCAGGGACAGGGGAGCCTGGTGGGCAGCCGTCTATGGGGTCACACAGAGTCAGACACGACTGAAGCGACTTAGCAGCAGCAGCATGCCTGAGATTCAAAACAACTATTGTGTTAGGAACAGAAATGTCAACCCAGAAGGGAAATGGTCTTGCCAACTACCTTTTTTACTTTCTGTTTTCTTTCAAATCCAATAACCTAAGGACCTCCACCAAGAAGCAGCCTGAGATTTCAACATTCAAAAAATTTAATAACTGTATTGAACCCTAAACAAAAATTTATTCATGTTAACTTCAAAACTGGGTTTGTTTTCACTATGTGCATACTTACTGTCATGGGCAACCTAAAGTAGCTGCTTCCACCCTGTGAACTCTTTTTAACTAAAGGCGTGGAAAAGAGTGATTCTTCATTGCAATACTGAAGCCCACAGTCAGTTTAACGGCTCTGGATGGCACTGCTGAAAGGAGCCTTTAAAGCTCATCAAAACTAGGAAATTCCCTGGTGGTCCAGTGGCTAAGAATCTGCGCTTCCACTGCAAGGATCATGGGTTTAATCCCTGGTTGGGAAACTAAGATCCTGCAAGCTGCGTGATGTGACCAAAAAAAAAAAAAATCCTCCTCTACCAGTTCCACTGAGCATCACTTGGCTTGAGGCATAGAGAGAGCTGACGCCAGAGCAAGGGCAGAACAGGTCTTAAAGCCAAGTGAGGTCAGTGACTCACTATCCCAAAGCTTCTCTCCGCAGCTACTAAATGTGTGTTTATTGTGATACAGTGTATCAAAGTATTATGCAAATGCAAGCTGAAATGATCAAATATAGTAAAACCTCCCCAAGCAGACTTTTCAGAAAAACTGCATATTCTAGTTGTTTTAATTTTCTGGTTACCAAAAATTGGCTTTGATACCCGAACCTCTCAATTATCAGGAAAAAGAACACGAGAAAAGGGAAAAAGCAGAATGAATACTATCTTGCTCTTGACGCACTATAAAGTAGTGATGGTGAAGCACAAAGAGCCCGGCCCTACCACTGACTGGCTGGCCGTGAGGCAGTGTTCCAGCCAATCTCTCTGGAATTCATTTACACATCTCTAAAAACAGCATCTAGAACACTAAACATGTTTTCTTATCATCTGCGATGTTCTCCAGAAAGTGCCTACATCCGTATCTTCCTCCCATAAAAATTTTTAGTATATGATTATCTCAGGTTGAACTAGACCTGAACAGTAAACCGCTTAAAAACACCCAATACCGGATCTCCTCTACAAATACTTTTAACTCGAATGAATAATGGTTTGGGTTCATAAAGAACTATTCAGAGATCTGCCATGGTTTAAAACATTTTGGGCCATACAATGGGGTGGGACTGGGGGAAGTTGTTCAACTAGAGGGAATAAGCTTTCCAGACCCCTCGCTATATCCAAGGAGTTCGAATTTTGTGTGTTACTTATCATGGTTTTGCTGTTCAAATTCTGGAAGCTCACTAGTTTCTCCTCAAAAAGAAGACAGCATAACAAACACATATTCGTTCTTTTCACAAGAACCATACTATTGAATCCCTTTATGTATTTATATGCTATCAAATACAGTCATGAGGTTATCTCCCCCTTTTTTGTTTTTTCTGTATTATAGTGAAATATATATGATATAAAATTTGCCATTTTAATCATTTTTTAGTGTAGAATTCAGTGGCAGAAGTTATATTCACAGTATTGTGCAGCCATCACCACTATCTACTTCCAAAACTTTTTCACTACCACAAACAGAAATCCTATATAGTTCCTCATTCTCCTATCCTTTGTTTTTTATAATTATAACCCCAAAAGCCGTAATAACTTTCAAACTATGGTATGCTGCCACCAGGTGGCAAGAGAGTATCATGGCTGCCCAAGATGGGGAATTGTTTCAAAATAATCCAAGTCAGGTACAGGGGAAGTAAGCAGAAGTGTAGATGAAATAAAATTGTCAGCCTGCTAACTGTTGAAACCAGGTGATGGTTACACAGGGATTCGTTATACTAGTATCTCCAAATCTATACACGTTTGAAAGTTATTATAATAAATATAAAAAGTGTGCCTATTACAAATATAGTGATTTCATACCTTTTTTAACCCTTGAAAACAAAATATACCTGTTACATATATTTTTATACATATATATATTCCCCAGGTATTTTTAAAATCTGGGAAAATATTTTATACCTAAGTATTGATATGCATTAATATTAATTCTTATAATTAGACAGATTTCCAAGGTTACATCTTTATACTAGTTAACAAAAACTTTGTGTTATATCCAACTAAGCTTCATTGCTACAAATGTGAAAAATCAAATGTATTAGTATTCAACTTCCATGTATATGCAGAAATAAATTCATGAGAAACTGCAAATGCAATACTGGACTTTAATCTCAATTAAGAAGGTTTTGTTTCTTTAATAATAAGCACAAATATTATAAGGAGGCTCTTAATCATCTCCAGAGGAAGGAAGCTAGGAGGCAAATAAGTCGATTTAAACTTGCACTCATTTTCCTTAATTCTTGCTTTCTTTCCAAAATTGCCAGTTGACCAGATCACAGAAAAGTCAACCCAATAATTTTTAATTTTTCTAGCATCGGCATAGAGTAGAAGCTATACCTGGGTAAATTTTCTTGATATTCGGCTGATTTAAAATAATTTTTTTCAACCATATTTACTGATATTATTTCAAAATATAATCTGTATTCTTCTGCTCTGCAAAACAATAAAACTAATTTAAAAGTTGTCAGGATACATAAGCATCACTAACATCAATTTTCAACTTCTGATGTCTGCTGCTGTAGAATCAAAGGAGAATTAGACATTTCCTTTCCTGAATGCCAGGCTCTTGGGTTTTCTCTTCAATGACCTATCCTAAGCTCTGACTTGCAAGGGGAACTAACTGCCTTCCCTTCTGAGCTGAGGGTTTCTCCTGGCCTCTTCCAGCAATTCAGCTCCCTGCCTCCTGAACTTGGTCAATCTAACAAATGCCCATTGCTTCTGCTTCTGGCTAGCTCAAATGCCCCACACCTCCATGGGTCCAGAAGAGCTAAATCCACATTGTGCCAGGTGTGAAGACCAACAGACTGGGCTGTTTTGACCACTGTGTTGATCTATTTAATGATGGATGTATTTTAGTATTATAAGATAAGGAAATCTTAACAATAAAAGTTCAATCTTCCTGTTTTACAGATGAGTAAAGCCCAGGAAGATGGAGTGACCCAGCCAAGGTCACAGGATTATTTAGTGGCATAAAGATATTAAGTCAAAACTGCTGATTTTTAGCCCAAGTGCTTTCTGCACTACTTACATGAACATTCACATTCTCCAAGATTATCATGTGATAAGGTACAAGGTGATAAAACCATTGAGTGGGACAAATTTTACCCAAATTCTTTAAATTCAGAGACACTAGTCCTTCTAGGAATAAGACAACAAAATCCTAAAACCTGACTTCTGCTGGGGGAACTTGTATTAAGATAAGACCAGCTTGATTACAGGTATTTGCTTTCTCCCAGAACACGGAGACACTATATAAACCAAAAAGGAAGCTCCCCAGTGGCCTACTGGTTATGATTTGGCATTTTCACTGCCATGGCCCAAAAATAAAACCTCTTTGTCAAACATCGGGAATAGAATACTGTCCTCATTTGGTATTTTGAATACTTAGTATTATGAGAATAAATCTATTATCATGATTTTATTAAGTTGTGATCACAAACCCTCTTAAGAGTTTCCCAAGAATAAAGAATTATATTTAACACCTTGGATGCATATGAGAGAGGGAGGGAAGGAGGAAGGGAAGAGAATATGTGTGTGTATTAGAGAGTATGTATATATACTCCGTCACATACCGATCACATAAAACATTAACTCTAAATACTCTATGCTGCTTACACAGAAATCCTTTCCTTCCGCTACCACTAAGTAGAAATTGTTCACTTTAGAGGTTTGTGAATTTTTGAAATTTTCATTTTCATATTAATCTTCCACTACCATGTAAAACGCTAAGAATGAGTTTTAACTGATTTCAAAGTTCTTTCAGAAGAAAACAGAATTATTCAGCCAGGAAGTCTGTAAACACAAGATTCTCCAGCGATTGGTAACGTCAGCACAAGTTCTCTTTTATACCTATGTGTTTTTAGGCTACTGCTATCCAACACTTTAGAGGAAAAATTTTTATCTTCATGCAAAAAAATTTTTTTAAGCTTACAAGGCAGAGAAATTCCATTCATTCACTGAAATTGTGTCTCTTAATACATGAAAACTATATTAAGGGCCAAAACCAAAGCTTTCAATTAAAGATCACACATGTAATTAAAAAACCATTTTTCTTGTGGTTTCTTAAGGTCATCATCAACTGCTTACAAAATGACATTGAAAATTAAAAATTGTAATGATGGAGAAATACATTAGAAATATCAATTCTCCTGTGTATAGGCATAGCATAACTGTTTGATATAAGCACACACCATTAATAATCTGTACATCTTCTCCACAACTCCATACAGGTGTCTGACAAACACAGAAGGTAGTGGAGAGTATTAAACATAGGTTGTTCTTAGTGATTAGCAGAGGGGAAGGGGTGTGATGAAAGGTGAAATGGACAAAGGTATCAACTGTATGATGATGGATGGAAGCTAAATTTTTGGTGGTGAGCATGCTGTAGGATATACATTAGTAGAAATATAATGCTATACACATGAAACTTACATGACACTACAAACCAAAATACATAAGACATGACACCTCTAAATAAATAAATAAGGAGGGGAGAACGGAAGAATAGGTTGCACTAGTTGCAAACCTCACAGTTTACTTCTCCAGCGTAAGTGACCAGAAGTAGGAAGAAACTAACTTAACTCAAAGCTTAAGAAACCAAACAAAATTCAGAGGCAGGAGTAAAAAGAACTTTCTCCCACCTCCACTGGTTTAGTCAAGCTATTAAGTACACACACATACTGGAGTAAAATTAAATACAGCAGCAACAAAGTATGGGGGTCCAAGTGCCTGCCCCACACTACCCGCCACGACGAGAACTGGGTTGATTCAGACAGTGAAGGAAATTAAAATGCAGTGTGTGTGTGTGTGTGTGTTAGTTGCTTAGCCATGTCCGACTCTTTGCAACCCCGTAGACCGTAGCCCACCAGGCCCCTGCATCCATGGGATTCTCCAGGCAAGAACACTGGAGTGGGTTGCCATTTCCTTTTCCAAAATGCAGTGGTAAGAAATAGGTTTTTCCTAGGCCCAGAACACTTAATGGACTGGGAGAAAAACTAACTTAATCAGTGACATGAGCACATATAAAGAAACAAAAGGCCACCTGAAGGTGGCAATCAGCAATGAGAAACAGACTCTAAAACCACTCTTGTCATGTCCAGCTCTGCCCGGGAGAGACAGGGAGGAGAGGACACGGGCAAACATTCTGGATACCAGAGGCATTTACTGATAAAAGGAAGATTTTTCCATCAAGCCTCCTATCACTTAGATGAAATTTTCACAAAAGGAGCTACCTGGTTTTAATTCCGTTCTGTGCATATTCTATACAGAGCAGCTACTAAGTGCCAAGCACTATATAAGCGCTGGGTACATCATGATGGTGAAAACAGGAGGCAGAGGAACTCCTCATGCTGCTTGCAGCCTAGCAGGGAAGACAATTTCTAAAGGGGTTGGGGGGCAGGATAAGGGGACCTGATCCCCTTCATTCCTTCCATTTTTCCCAATGCCAAACTGGTGGTCAGAAGGAAGTACTCTGGGATAATATATCAAAGTTAAATCAGGAGAGATAGCCAAATAAGAGGGAGGTCTTGGTCTGTCCTATAAATGTTCATTTTTGAAGAACATGATGATCAAAGCCACCTTATCGGATGGATCCAGGAACAAGACAACCCAGGCTTGAACACCAGCTGTCAAAGATCTCCCACTCTTGGGGATGGGGGGGAAGGTTATAGAAAGGAAGATCAGAGAATGGGCTTCTGGGAACTCACCTAAGACAAAGTGAAAAATTATTTGCAGCTTCTTCGGAATGAAACTACAATCAAGACCAAACTCTTCTGCTAAAGTACAAACTCACCTCTCCCACCAGACTTAGAGGGACAAGTATCTGGGCCACATATGTAAACCCATGAACGAGTAATTGTAAATTGTGGTTAAGTGCTAGAAAAGAAAAAACAGTGTAACCAGAGAGGCGAGAAGAAGAACCTCGTTTGAACAGGGCAGCCAAGGAAGGCCTCGGAGGAAAGCTGAGTGCTGACAGGTGAGGAGGAACCTGGTCAGGGCAGAATGAGAAGTCGAGGCAGAGAAAACAGCTTGTGAGAGGGAAAGGAAAAACCGGGTAAGTTCAAATGCAACAGGAAGCCAGTGAATTGTTTTAAGTAACCGGGCGGCCTATTCTTTTAAAAGCTCTCCAGCTGCTGCGCAGAGAACATGGGAGGAAAGCCAGAGAAGTGTGAGGACCAAATGAAAGGTTAGAGGAGCAGCTCAAGGAAAAAGGCGAGATGGACTGGACGGAGAAAAATGGAAAGGTGCAAGATACATTTTGGAGGTGAGTTGAAAAGGACTCAGTGAAGGATGGGAGGGAGCAGGGGGAAATAAAGGTGCCTGAAATGACTCCGAGGTTCCCAGTTTAAGCAACTGGATGTCGTTATCTGAGAGGGAAAATGGGGGGTCAGGGGGAGATCAGTTCCTCTTCAGTTTTGGCTGGATAATAAGTTTAGATGTTGACATGTAAAATATGAGCTCCTTGTAAAATATAAATTTGGAAATTCTCAGCATATAAATGATATATAAAATCTTTGGGAACAAATGATATCATCAAGAGAGAACAGAAGAGATGAGGGTACAAAACCAAGCCTTAAGCAACTCAAACCTGCAGCGACTGAGGGGAAGGGGCTAACAAAAAGTACATACAGAAGTGAGAGGAAAACCATGGCTATCCAAGAAGTCAAGAGATGGTGATTCAAGAAAGAGGGACAATTCTATGGAGAATTCGGATAAGACACACAGTGAGAGGTGACCTGAATGTCCGCTGGTTTACCAACTCACTATCACTGATCTTGGCAAGAGCAGTTTCAGAAAGTAGGAAAAATAGTTAGATAGACAAGGGCTGACTTCCTAGCTATAACCAAGAAGCAGGCAAACCGCCTCACCTCCCGCTCAACCAAAACAGCCTCTTAACTGCTGTTCCTCCTTCCATCTTTACCCTCCCTACACTCCTCAGCACAGCAGCCGGAGACTCAGCTAAAAAGATCAGGTCGTTCATCATTCCTCTGCTCAGTGACCTCATCTCACTGAGAGCAAAAGTCAAAAAGAAAGTCTTTATAATGGCCTAGATCACCATCCTACTTCCTGTCACCCTTCTCTAGCCGCTCAGAATTCCCTTCTGCCCCTTGACAGCAAACCCTCCTCTGGCCTTCTTTGGCCAATGGATTTAAACAGCACTCACGCCTTTCCTTCTTTGCTCATCTTTCCTTACCCTACTCTATTTATCTTCTTAGAAGTTACCATCTCTATGACATATTATGTGTTCACCAATGTCTGTCTCACATCGTCAGAATGCAAGCTTCATCATGAGAGCAGAGGTTTTAACTGTTTCTGTTCACGACTGCACGCCCAGCAAGAAGGCCTGGCACACAGCAGAAACTCCTATTTATCTGCTGCACTGTAGCTCAGTCAGTAAAGAATCTGCCTGCAATGCAGGAAACCTGGGTTCGATTCCTGGGTTGGGAAGATCCCCTGGAGAAGGAAATGGCAAGCCACTCCAGGATTCTTGCCTGGAGAATCCCATGGACAGAGGAGCCTGACAGGCCATAGTCCATGAGGTTGCAAGCAGTCGGACACAACTTAGCAACTAAACCATCACCACCAAGCTGTTAAAAAGGCCCTTTCACTTTACAAATTAATAAACTGGTGCTTTCAGTCTGGATATAAGCCTTTTGTTACTTGGACAGTGTAAGTCTGATCACCTGGAGACATGCCGGAAAAAGCCTAGTTTCTGAGCCCATAAAATTGAATACTAGTCCCCATGCCTTGGAAAATTCACTGCAATATCATCCTGTGGGCCATCCCTTATAGACTCTTCAAGGAGTATTTCCATTTAGATTTGAATATGAACTGTTCTCAATAGAACTTCCGGCTAAGGCAAAATACACTGGATATAAACTATGTGTAATAACTCAGGAAAGGAGCCATCGAGGGAAGAATGGTACTGATGAATCACACAAATATGGAGATACATACATATTATATTTGTTTTTTTCCCCCAATTATTTTTATTAGTTGGAGGCTAATTACTTTACAATATTGCAGTGGTTATTATATTTGAACAAAGGCAAGTAGGTATGACACTCTGGGATTAGTTGATTCTTCCAAATAATGGAACCATGCTCTCCAGTCTGTCCATCTGGTTTCTCTATTCATCTTGCTGATAATGAACAAACAGACTATATCATTTTTCTCTGCAAATCCCCTATCTTAGGCTGTTCTCTCTGAAAGGGTAACTGACTAAAAATATTACCTTGAAACTCCTGATGAATTAAGAACAAACAAAAAGCTCTGGGTTACAACAATGAAATGCAAACCTTAAAGCAGAGACATTACTTTGCCAACAAAGGTCCATCTAGTCAAGGCTACGGTTTTTCCAGTAGTCATGTATGGATGTGAGAGTTGGACTATAAAGAAGGCTGAGTGCTGAAGAACGGATGCTTTTAAACTGTGGTGTTGGAGAAGACTCTTAAGAGTCCCTTGGACAGCAAGGAGATCCAACCAATCCATCCTAAAGGAAATCAGTACTGAATATTCATTGGAAGGACGGATGCTGAAGCTGAAACTCCAATACTTTGGCCATCCAATGGGAAGAGCTGACTCATTTGAAAAGACCCTGATGCTGGGAAAGATTGAAGGCGGGAGGAGAAGAGGACGACAGAGGATGAGATGGTTGGATGGCATCACCGACTCAGTGGGCATGAGTTTGGGTAAACTCCAGGAGTTGGTGATGGACAGAGAGGCCTGGCGTGCTGCAGTCCATGGGGTCGCAAAGAGTCAGACATGACTGAGCAACTGAACTGAACTGAACCATACCTTTAAAATGTTTGAATCAGTCATTAAGATCATCACTGCTTCAGAGACCACATTCCTGTCATGGGGAAGGGGCTTGTGTAACTCACTGAGGCTGTAAGCCATGCCATGCAGGGCCACCCAAGATGGAGAGGTCTCAGGGGAGAGTTCTGACAAAATGTGATCCACCGAAGGAGAGAAAGGCAAACCACTCCAGTCTTCTTGTCATGAGAACACCATGAAAACCACGGTCAGGCAAAAAGATACGACAGTGGAAGATGAGCCACCCCCAGATCAGAAGGTGGCCAATATGTTACTGGGGATGAGCAGAAGGCAGTTACTAACAGCTCCAGAGAGAATGAAGCAGCTGGGCCAAAGTGGAAACAACACCCAGCTGTGGATGTGTCTGGTGGCAAAAGTGAAGTCCGATAAAGAACAATATCGCATAGGAACCTGGAATGTTAGGTCCGTGAATGAAGGTAAATTAGATGTGGTCAAGTAGGAGATGGCTAGAGTGAACATCAACATCTTCGGAATCAGACGAAAATGGACTGGAATGGGGCAAATTTAATTCACATGACTCTTTATAGCTACTACTTGGGCAAGAATCCCTTAGAAGGAATGGAATAGCCCTTATAGTCAACAAAAGAGTTCGAAATGCAGTACTTGGATGCATTCTCAAAATGACTGAATTATCTGGTTGTTCCCAAGGCAAACCACTCAACATCACAGTAATCCAAGTCTATGCCCCAACCACTGATGCCAAAGAAGCTGAAGTTGAACGGTTCTATGAAGACCTATAAGACCTTCTAGAACTAACACCAAAAAAAGATGTCCTTTCCATCACAAGGGATTAGAATGCAAAATAGGAATTCAAGAGATACCTTGAACACGCAAGTAACAGGCAAGTGTGGCCCTGGAGTACAAAATGAAGCAGGGCAAAGGTTAACAGAGTTTTGCCAAGAGGACACACTGGTCATAGCAAACATCCTTTTCCATCAACACAAGAGACAACTCTACACACGGACATCACCAAATGGTCAACACCAAAATAAGACTGATTATAGTCTTTGCAGCCGAAGATGGAGAAGCTCTATACAGTCAGCAAAAACAAGACCTGGAGCTGACTGTGGCTCAGATCATCAGCTCCTTATTGCAAAATTCAGTCTTAAATCAAAGAAAATAGGGAAAACCACTAGGCCACTCAGGTATGACCTAAATCAAGTCCCTTATAATTGTTCAGTGGAGATGACAAATACATTCAAGGGATTAGAACTGGTAGACAGAGTGCCTGAAGAACTATGGACAGAGGCCTGTAACATTCTACAGGAGGCAGTGACCAAAACCATCACAAAGCAAAAGAAATGCAAGAAGGCAAAGCGGTCGCCTGAGGAGGCTTTACACGTAGCTGACGAAAGAAGACAGCAAAAAGCAAGGGAGAAAGAGAAAGATACATCCAACTGAATGCAGAGTTCCACAGAATAGCAAGGAGAGATAAGAGCCTTCTTCAATGAACAATGCAAAGAAGTAGAGGAAAACAACAGAATGGGAAGGACTAGAGATATCTTCAAGAAAATTGGAGATATCAGGGGAACATTTCATGCCAGGATGGGCACAATAAAGGACAGAAACAGCAAGAACCTAACAGAACCAGAAGAGATTAAAAAGGGGTGGCAAGAATACACAGAAGAACTACACACACAATAAAATCTTAATGACCCAGATAACCACGATGTTTGTGGTCACTCATGTAGAGCTTGACTAAAGTCAAGCTCTGAAGTCAAGTGGGCATTAGGAAGCATTACCACAACGACTAGTGGAGGCGATGGAATCCCAGCTGAGCTATTTCAAATACTAAAAGATAATGCAGTTAAAAGTGCTGCACTTCATATGTCAACAAATTTGGAAAACTCAGCAGTGGCCACAGGTCTGGAAAAGTTCAGTTTTTATTCTAGTCCCAAAGAAGGGCAGTGCCAAAGTATGTTCAAACTACCACACAACTACACTCATTTCACATGCTAATAAGGTTATGCTCAAAATCCTTCAAGCTAGGCTTCAGCAGTATGTGAACTGAGAACTTCCAGATGTACAAGCTGGGTTTTAGAAAACGCAGAGGAACCAGAGGTCAAGTTGCCCACATTCGTTGGATCTTAGAGAAAGAAAGGGAATTACAGAAAAACATCTACTTCTGCTTCATTGACGACGCCAAAGCCTTTGTCTGTGTGGATCACAACAAACTGTGAAAAATTCTTAAACAGATGGGAACACCAGACCATCTTACCTGTCTCCTGAGAAACCTGTATGCAGGTCAAGAAGCAACAGTTATGAAAAAAAAAAAAAAAAAAGAAGCAACAGTTACAACCTTACAAGGAACAACAGACTAGCTCAAAATTAGGAAAGGAGTATGACAAGGCTGTATATTGTGACCCTGTTTAATTAACTTATATGCACAGGACATCAAGTGAAATGCCGGGCTGGATGAATCACAAGGTAGAATCAAGACTGCCAGGAGAAATATCAACAACTTCAGATATGCAGATGATACAACTCTAATGGCAGAAAAGTGAAGAACTAAAGCGCCTCTTGATGAAAGTTAAACAGGAGAGTGAAAAAGCTGGCTTAAAACTCAACATTCAAAAAACTAAGATCATGGCATCTGGTCCCATCACTTCATGGCAAATAGATGGGGAAAAAAAGGGAAGCAGTGACAGATTTTATTTTCTTGGGCTCCAAAATCCCTGTGGACAGTGACTATAGCCACGAAATTAGAAGATGCTTGTTTCTTGGAAGGAAAGCTATGATCAAACCTAGACAGCATATTAAAAAGCAAAGACATCAGTTTGTTAAGTAAGCCAGAAAGATAAAGACCAATACAGTATACTAACACAGATATATGGAATTTAGAAAGATGGTAACGATAACCCTATATGCAAAACAGAAAAAGAAACACAGATGTACAGAACATAATTTTGGACTCTGTGGGAGAAGGCGAGGGTGGGATGTTTAGAGAGAACAGCATCGAAACATGTATATTATCTAGGGTGAAACAGATCACCAGCCCAGGCTGGATGCATGAGACAAATGCTCGGGCCTGGTGCACTGGGAAGACCCAGAGGAATCGGGAGGTGGGAGGGGGAATCGGGATGGGGAATACATGTAAATCCATGGCTGATTCATGTCAATGTATGACAAAAACCACTACAATATTGTAAAGTAATTAGCCTCCAACTAATAAAAATAAATGAAAAAAAAAAGATAGTATAGTCAAAGCTATGGTTCTTCTAGTAGCCATGTATGGATGTGAGAGTTGGACCATAAAGAAGATTAAGTGCCGAAGAATTGATGCCTTTGAATTGTGGTGCTGGAGAAGGCTCTTGAGAGTCCTTTGAACTGCAAGGAGATCAAACCACTCAATCCTAAAGGAAATCAGTCCTGACTATTCATTGGAAGGACTGATGTTGAAGCTGAAGTTCCAATTCTTCGGCCACCTGATGCAAAGAACTGACTCATTGGAAAAGACCCTGATGCTGGGAAAGACTGAAGGCAGGAGCAGAAGATGACAACAGAGGATGAGATGGTTGGATGGCATCACCGACTCGATGGGCATGAGTTTGAGCAAACTCCAGGAGATGGTGAAAGACAGGGAAGCCTGGCGTGCTGTAGTCCATGGGGTCACAAAGAGTTGGACACGACTTAAGAGACTGAACAACAACAAAGGTCATCAATTCATGTAATCCTATAAATAATCTATGAAAACATGGATCCTGGAATCTACAGTATTCATCCATCAATTGATTAACAGTTATTGTATAGCTAAGAAAGGAAAGCAACAGGAAAACAATTTAAAATTCTATTCTAAATCTGGCTATATAATTACACTGAAACATTTAAAACATCATTCTCAAAAGAAAATATGCAATATATACTAACAAAACTATAGATTATATCTATAAAGAAACAGTAAAGAGAGTAGAGAAGTAAAGATGTACTGAAATGCTTGTATAAAAATTATGAGGACACTAAAGATACTACTAGGCTCTGCCTCTGACAATTAGAAAAAATTTAAAAGCTTTTTCTAAAATCTACATGGACCAATAATGCATGAAAAGGTGCTCAATATTATTAACCACTAGGGAAATGCAAATCAAAACCACAATGAACTACCAATGCACCCCCAGTAGGATGATTATAATAAAAAAGACAGAACAAATTTTGATGAGAATATGAAGTCAGGACTCTCACACATTGCTGGCAAAATGAAATGGTACAACCACCTCGGAAAATAGTTTGCAATTCCTCAAAAGGTTAAACATAGTTATGGTCTGACCCAGTAATTTCACTCCTGGGGGGGGTGTGTGTGTGTGTCTGTGTGTCTGTGTGTCTGTGTGTCTGTGTACCTAAAAGAAATGTAAACCATGATGTCCACACAAAATCTAGTATGCAAATATTCTCAGCAGCATTACTCATTAACAGTCCAAAAATGAATGCAACCCAAATGTCCATTAATTGACAAATGGATAAATAACATGTAGTACATACATACAGTGACTATTATTTGGTCATGAAAAGGAATGAAGCATTGATATATATTACAATATGGATGAACCTGAAAACACTATGCTCAGTGAAAGCAGCCAGTCATAAAAGACTATAGATTGTATGATTTCACAATAAAAGGTCCAGAATAGGCAAATTTACAGAAAAAGAAGATAGCTGTTTCCTAAGCTTGAGGTGGGAGAAAATGAAGAGCAACTGCCAATGGGTACCTGGTTTCTTCCTCAGGGAATGAGAAGATTCTAGAATCAGACAATGGTGATGGCTGCACAATTATGAATATACCAAAATATTAGAAGCCATTGAATTGTACCATTAGTATGGGTGAACT
The DNA here is from genome assembly GCF_033118175.1 of Dama dama. Taxonomy (NCBI): domain Eukaryota; kingdom Metazoa; phylum Chordata; class Mammalia; order Artiodactyla; family Cervidae; genus Dama; species Dama dama. Next base: position 67,055,119 of record NC_083709.1, read on the forward strand.
GCATGATATATGAGTTATATTTCAACAAGCCTGTTAAATTTCATCAACAATGAGATAGGAAGCCCAATGGAAGGTGCCTGGGGGTCCCTGTAATAACATTATCTTATCATCTGACTATTGGTTACACAAGTGTATTCACACTGTGATGACTAAGTGGTGAGCTTACAAAATGTGCATGTTTTATGCACATTATCACACGTCAAATAAAGCTTTTAGCAAAGAATAACTAGATCTATAAATACTAACTTGGAAAGAAACCCAAGATATAAAGCAGAAACAAGTTTCAGAACAATATATATATAGGATGGCCACATTTTTTAATACATGTACACACATACACATATATGTATGTGCATAGTAAAACACACACAATGATTATATACAACCAGCCATTCTCATTAATCCCTGAAGAATTCAAATAAAGGGACTTTATTTTCTCTAATACATATTTCTGTGACATTTGAATTTTTTGCAATGTGCATGTTTATAATTAGAAGACAATACATGTATGGTGGTGGTTTAGTCTCTAAATTGTATCCGACTCCGAGACCCCATGGATTATAGCCCGCCAGGTTCCTCTATCCATGGGATTTTCCAGAATACTGGAGTGGTTGCTATTTCCTTCTCCAGGGGATCCTCTCCACCCTGGGATTGGACCCAGGTCTCCTGAACTACAGGCAGATTCTTTACTGATTCAGCCACCAAGGAAGCCCATACATTTAAAAAAATACTTTAAGGTATACAAAGAGAATTTAATAAAGAACAGAAATTCCTCAATCAGTATACAAAAATATAAAATAGATCCAAGACTAAAAGGTAGTTATTTTTTAAAAAAAATAACAGCAACCTTCATTTGATTGCTTAGTATATAGCTGGCACATACATCGGCCCATTTTCATTATACCTATATTACACCTATTTTACAGATGAGGAAATAGGTCAAGAGATTTTAATCTAATCAAAATAGAACAAAATGCTGCTGCTACGTCACTTCAGTCGTGTCTGACTCTGTGCGACCTCATAGACGGCAGCCCACCAGGGTCTGCCGTCCCTGGGATTCTCGGGGCAAGAACACTGGAGTGGGTTGCCATTTCCTTCTCCAATAGAACAAAATACAGCTCACAAAACCATTTACAGAGAAAATTTTAAAAAGTAAAAGAAAACAATGAATTCATTCATATATCTTTAAAGCTTGAAAAGAATTTCTTAAAAAAAAATTTTATCAAAATTGACTACCTCCCCACCACACATACAACAAAAACCGAGAACTAAATGAAATGAGCTAAAAAAACAAGATAAAAATGGTTACTGCCCCTCCTCCTAAAAGGCTGGCTGTCCATGCTACCAAACTCCTGGTATCAAGGATGGTACAAGGAAGGAAATTTACAAGCCTTTTCTTCCTTGAATATATACCAAAACCTTAAATATGAACAAGTCAATTGAGTACTGAGATCCATTACAGAAATTTATGGATAATTCCATACTAAAAATGGGTTAATATAATTCAGTACATAAATAGATAAAAAGAAGACATAACCTCTAAGGGTAGATAACAGGTTTGGCAGGCATCTGACAAACTTATAATAAATAAAAATACTACTTCTTTAACTTGCTAGGTTTCAGACCCACAGTCAACCCATAATGAACAGTGAAATACATCTGAGGCAGCCTCATTAGACAACAATCAAGTACATGACATTTTCTGGATGTTACAGTCTAGCCAGTTGAAATGACAAAGAAAAATAACAGAGGGAAGTATTGAAGAGGAGTCTAAATTAGCAAATTTGCCAATAACAGAGTTGTTCAACTGGAATGCCAAAAAAAACCTATGAAAATTATTAAAATGGCTAAAAGAGCTCAAGATATTGGCAAGTTTTTAAATAAACACAAAAAAGTTAACAGCTTTCCCTAACATCAGCAAATCTCAAAAAACATGATGAAAAACACCCCACTGTCAAAAGCAGGAAGAATGTAAAATACTATGGAAATGACATGTGAATTAAACTACAAAACTCCACTAAGCAACATACTATGGCATTTGACAAACTTATAATAAATAAAAATACTTTTTTAAAAGTTGTTGGAAACTTCCTTTCCAAACCCTCCCACAAAAAAGGGTGGGTCAGCATCACTGAGGTGGTGACCAGATAATACACTATCAACATTTGCAAGCACATCCCTGGAGTAAGTTTCAAGAAGCATGCCCCTCAGGCACTCAAAAGAAATCCGGCAACTTTCCATGAAGGAAATGGGAACCCCAAATGTGTGCATGGACACTAGGCTCAACAAAGCTGTTTGGGCCAAAGGAAAAAAGAACGTCCCCTACCTGATCCATGTGCAGTTGTCCAGAAAAATGTAATGAAGATGCACCAAACAAGTCTGCATGTCAGTACCTACGGGCCTGTTACCACTTTCAAAAATCTACAGACAATGCGGATGAGAACTAACTGCTGGTATAGTAAAGCTATAGAACCATCAAAAAAAAAAAAAAAAGTGGGGGTGGAAAATCATATTAATGGATGAAAAGGCACAAAAGTGTGACGAGATCAATTATTTCCAACTTAATAAATGTAATGCTTTTCCAATATGTACACCAGTGGAAATTTTGTCGTAACTCTGACAAAAACTTTTAAAAAATATACTGGATGAGGGAAAAGCAAGTAATGAAAGGCAAAAGTCTTTTTCCAAAATAAGAATACTACTAGGAGTTGCCCTACAAAGCCAATACCCATACAAAACCACAGTAAGTAAAACATGCAATACTGGTGCCAGAATACTGACAGATCAACAGAAGAGTGAGAAACAGATTTAAAGTATTAATGAAAATTCAGTATACAATTTAAAATGTCATGTTAAATACATAAGGAACTGATTACATTGTGGTTACGTCCATTATCAAGTATGATGGAGTATTGCACAGTTATTAAAAATGAGGTAGATTACACTGAGGTAGAAAGATAATCACACTATGGTATGATGTTAAAAAAAAAAAAACCCACCAATGTAAAGGACAGGACGTATAACATGATCCCTTGTGTTTTATTTACTCATTTGTTTGAGAGCCACGCTGTGTACAGAAAATATCTGGAAAGAAACACACATCCAGATCGCACTGATACTCTCTGGGATTATAGTAAGGAGAGGAATGACAAGGGGGAGTCCGTCCGTCATTACCCCAAAAGGGAAGAGACGGCAAACTCAAATCAGAATAATCTGAAGGGGGTTTGTTTATAAAAGGGATGATTACCAAGTTGGGAGGTCAGGCCTATAGAAACCACGGGGGAGGAACAGGGCCCTGAACTAGCAATAGAACAACTATTGCCCCGGCCCCCCAAAAAAGACAGGACACAGAGAATACCAGAACCCAGGCAATACAAGACCAACTATTCTGAGAGGAGAGAGAATAAACATTGTGACCCCATTCTTCTCCTCCTTTTCAATCACCTCTTGAGGCTAAACCCCACCAGAAACCAGAAGATCTGGGAACTCTCTCTGTGGCAGAGTCAGGTGGAAATGGGTGAAGGACAGGCCTGGAGAAGTAAATGCAAGGTATCTGACCCAGATTTATTTTACCTTTCTGTAAAATTAACTACATAAACAGAAGTACTATATCGTCATTAAAAAATGAAAACCTTACACAGAAAGTTAAAATCCCACCCTCCATTAATCCTGGATCCTTCTCCGAAAGTAATCATCTTTATTCTCATCATTTTGATGGAGTCTGTCACTGACTTTTTTCTAGACAGACACACACTCACCACAACAAAACATGCAGAACTGTTTTATGAAGCATTATTTGCTTAACATAAACTTAAACATAAACATAAGCTTAATTACTCTATTACTTTCTGCAACCTTTTTTCCTTCACCATTTTCGGTTCAGTTACAAAATAACACTCAAGAAACCAAGAGGAACAGTTTGAGTCTCCTCAGGGTTATTTATACTTGTCCTCAATGGCTCCCAAAATAACCACAAACCCCCTCCAACAGCTGCATTAGCATCACCTAGGAATTTGTTTAAAAGACCCTCCCTAGTTTCTGATTCCAGTGAATCAGGAAGTGGGGTCCAGTAATCTTCCTTTTGACCAGCCCTCCATATGACTACTGACCAGGCTAAAGTTTGAGTTCTAGTACTCCACCACCTCCCTTGCTAGGAATTGCTTTTTAACTAGATCCCAGGATGATGCGTAAGTAAATTAGTGTCCTGAGCCATAAACCTAACCCTCATCCATATTACCTGCACCTATCCGCACACAAGGTATCTATGAGTGGTTTCTAGGGATGGGAAGCAGAGGCCAGCAGAAAGAGCAGTGGTTTTTAACCACTGTGAATTTAAATCTACCACGCCTGTGGGAAAAACATCCACACAGCATGCCCCAGTGAGGTAGAACATGTTAGGAGTGTCACCTCTGGTGCGTGATGGATAGCACGTAACTACCATTAAACCACCCTGGAAATGTATTGCTCTTAAGAGTCAATATTATATGGTTAAGTTCTCGTTTTTCTTTTAAAATAAGTGAATGTCAATGTTAACCCCAGGCATAATAAAATTACATACGGCTAGCTAACCTTTGTTTGTATCACTGATACTATAGTGGGAGTCCATCGTTTTAAAACAAAGTGCAGGGTGTGGGGGATATACCTTTTCTGCTGTAACAAGGATAACTTCATCAATATTTACAAGTTTATCTACCCCCCATTCCACGCTGCAGCCTCCACCTCCACAGAGCTCATAGGGAGGGAAAATGTCCCCAGAATTCCACCTTTAATTTCCTGCTGCCACCCTCAAAGGTTCAGAAATTTTCATGCAAAACCTGCACCGTAGAGCCCCTATTTCACTCAGCTTCTTCTTTGCTCTTCTCTCATTTTCCTCCTTTGAGTCTCAGGTCTGTCCTGAGTCACAGGCAAACATGTTGACTCTCTCAGGAAATCTGCCAAAGTAACTACATATACATTTGTGCTTGAGAATCATTCTGTCTCACTGTTTGTGGCAGCCAAACTCGGGCTAACACAACGATCTGCTTTTTTAAGGCACTTCCAGTTTCACTTCTAGTTCCTACCAGGCTTATGCCCCGCCCCAACGTAGCACAATCCCCACCTCGCCAGACCTAGGAAGTCACACAATCAATTCTGCGGGGCTGAAACCCAATTTGACTTGCCTCTCCCTTCTTAAAGAAATCTCAGAATCAAAATTTCTCAAGCCCCTTTTCAATTTGATAACTCTTCTTCCATAGAAGGAAGTTTCTTGAATTGAATTTGGGCCTTGGGTTTTTAATTACACAGTATCAGGAAAAATAATATAACTATTCCATCAAACAATTCTATTTTGAAAGGAAACATGCTTACATCTCAAAAGTGCTATAAAAAGATTTTGGTATGGTAAAACTAGTTTGATTTCTACCCCCACCTCACACAGATATTGTCGATACCATTTATGTCAACTGAGAGAGAATTCATTTTTTTTTAAAGACTGTTCTACCAAAAGCTAGACTCAAAGTATGCACAATATTCTAGAGTCAAATTCGTACTTTAGTTTTAATTTCACAGACATTACTAACTTCATGAATTCCACACAGATTCACTTTAAGAAGGCATATCTTTTGACTTGTTGCCTTTGTTAGTTTTGGGTTTATTTGTTGTTGTTAGTTGTTGTTAAGCACACAATGGTAGCTTTTATTTAAAGTTAAAACTCAAACATATCATGGACTAGTAATTTCTGTTTTCAACAATATATGCAGTTTTTAAAAGAAACATTGGATGATCAGATCACAAGATTTCATGACTCATACTCTTCATATATAGCAGACAGTGAACAATGTCTTTCATTAGAACCCCAAACATACTGTAACTATGTTCTCATATGTTCTGATAAGTTCTAATGCTAAGTTTCTTAAAGAAATGCAAACCAGAAGGTGGGTGGAAATTCCTCAATTATCTGGATTTAATCAGCTTTTATTCTGCCTTAAAATGGCAGAATTCCATGGACAGAGGAGCCTGGTGGGCTACAGTCCATGGGGTCACAAAGAGTCAGTCAGACACGACTAAGTGACTTTCAACAATAGAAACACTATCTTCCTCCTATGAATTTTCATATTGCTTAGTAATTTGAAAGGAGAATTCATCTTCCTTTCCAGGTATCCATAAACGAAGTAGAAGAAAAAGATGGAGTTGGCAGTGCTCAACTCAAAAACATGCCATGTTCCAAAAATCTGTAACTATCCTACCTGGTTATGACCTCAGAATCCCACCTTCCCACGGAACATTTTCTAAATGGATGGCTCACCAGTGCCTATTAAGCCCACAACCCAGATGAAATAATATTAGAAACACTGTAACTGCTTGGAAAAATTTAATCTCAGATTCTAACTGTAAATTTTTTTAACAATTTTTAACAAGAATACCAACTAAGTTAAGTAGTTCATTTGGGAACCACTATCCTACAATAGGGCTTCCCTCATAGCTCAGTAGGTAAAGAATCTGCCCACGGTGCAGGAGACCAGGGTTCTATTCCTGGGTCGGGAAGATCCTGTGGAGGAGGAAACGGCAACCCACTCCAGTATTCTTGCCTGGAGAATCCCATGGACAGAGGAGCCTGGCAGGCTACAGTCCCTGGGGTTGCAAAAGTCGGATAGGACTTAGTGACTAAACCACACCAAGCCATCCTACATTATCTTCCCCAAATAATCTACTATGTCAGACAGCATCAACATAGCACCAGGCTCTCCAGCTGACGCCTGAAATATTCATATTCTATACCATTGAATAAAGGGACATGTTTATGCTTTAGCTTGTGACAAGTCAAAGTTTATTATGGAAATTAAGAAGGCTAAAAAGAAGTCTAACATCCATTCTTGTACTAATTTCAGAGAGGGAAATCCCACAAAAAGGTGGGATTCTGGGTAGGGCCAAATTTCTCCATGAGAAGTTTTGTATCTCCTTAAGGGACCAAACAAGCACCAAGTTAAAACCAGTGTTCAGAATCACAGAACATGGGAGATTTCCTAAGAAGCAATTTAAACATGCCTGATCCGAATGAACCCACTCCAATGCGGGTACTCCTACTCCACGTTATGTGGGAAAGTAATAAATGACTAAAAAGGAAGTTAATTATAATAAACAATCCCAACAGAAAAATTTAGAACTTAAAAAAGGGGGGAGGAGCATATTTCTCAGGAGGAGCAAAGGTAAAACTGGACTGCAAATTCCCTTTAGTGGCCAAAACAGTAATCATCTTTGCTTATATTCAATCTTGCTTCTTCATCTGCACAACAAGGATAATAAAAGCATCAATCTTAGAGGACTGTAGTGAAAATTAAATGAATTAATCCAGCTAAACCACTTAGAACAGCCTCGCACACAGTAAATGACCACTAGATATTAAAAAACTAGTATGATTTGGAAAAACTGGAGGAAGATAGGCATTCCAAGCTGAAGTAACAAAGGAACAGAGGTGAAAAAGTGATACACAAATATATGGACAACAGGGTATTATATTTCCCTGTAGAATACCCATGAAGAACAGTAGCAACTGGAATAATCAAGACCCAATTATACTGGCCTCAAATGCCAAACCAAAAAATATTTCTTTTTCTTATAAGGCAGTCACTTAAGTTTATTATGATCTGATTAGATCTGTGCTTTAGCAATATTAATTATCATGACTATATCATATCACTATTATTAATGCAATTTTGATGTTCTCTGCCCTCATTAGGGGTTAGCAGATTCAAAAAATTTGTTTGGTCAGCTAACACACAGTCAGAGTCTATTGCTAAACTGCTGCATATCTGAATCAAATCTGAAATCCTCACTGTGTCTGGTATATAGTAGGCATTCAATAAATGTTTTATCATTACTTTTTTTTTAATCATTACTTTTCCTGGCCACCAGAGAGCGGTGAAGTAAACCATCAGAGGCTACATGTATATATACTGTAAGAAATACGTATTATCAATGAAGCAAACGAAGTGACTGAGTAACCGTGGTAAAATATAAGTCACTGCTCAGCAATACACGTGCCTAAAACAGGCGGGGCAGGGGGTTTGGAGGAAATCAACCTTACATTTCATTAAAAGCAGATAAAATGGAACCCTGTGTATTTTCAAATCTCACAAAATTTAGCTGTTAAATGGGTACAGTCTTTTTAAGGATTTTTTGGGTAACCTCTTTGCACGGACTACCCAGTATTCTTCAGTTCAGTTCAATCGCTCAGTCGTGTCCGACTCTGCGAACCCCTGAATCACAGCAAACCAGTATTCTTAAGTGATGACAAATTTAAGGCAGATTTCCTCAAGACGTCTGTACTCCCATGTTCATCGCAGCATTATTCACAATAGCTAAGATAAAGACCCCAAGTGTCTGATGAATCAATGAAAGGATGAAGAAGTTGGGTAAATGGATACAATGGAATATTATTCAGCCATGAAGAAAGAAGGAAACCCTGCCATTTGCAAAAACATAGATATAAGTGGAGGAAACAATGTAAAATGAAATAAGCCAAACAGAGAAAGACAAATACTGTAAGATTTCACTTCTATGCAGAATAAAAAAAATTTTGTTTTAAATTTAAAAAGCCGAACTGATAGAAACAAAGAATAGATTGGTGGTTACCGGGGCCTCAGGAGTGGAGGAAATGACATGCTGGTTGAAGGGCACAAGCCTTTCGTTATTAAGACAGGTAAGTTCTGAGGCTCTCACGTACACGGCATGGTGACTACAGTTAATAGTACTATACTGTATGCCTGAAATTTTGCTAAGAGAATAGATCTTAAGCATTCTCACCAAAAAAAAAAAAAGGTAGCTATGTGAGGTAATGAATGGGTTAATTAACCTGATCATTGTAATCATTTCACCGTGTAGACAAATATCAAACCATCATGTTGCACAGTTTAAATATGCACAATTTTATTTGTCAATAAAAATGGGGAAGGAGAAGAGAAAGAGAGGGAAGGAGGGAGGAGGAGAAAGAAAGAAGTTTAAGAAACTAGTTTAAATAATACACTAATAGCTAACATCAGGGTTCTCTAGAAGACTGATTGCCAACAGAGCTCAGAAGCGTATCATGGCAGGATGCTTGATATAAGAGGTTACTAAGCACATTTTGTTGTTTAGTCGCTAAGTTGTGTCAGACTCTTTTGTGACCCCATGGACTGTAGCCCACCAGGCCCTCTGTCTGTGAAATTTCCAAGGCAAGAATACTGGAGTGGGTTGCCATCTCCTCCTCCAGGGGATCTTCCCAACCCAGAGATCGGACCCAGATCTCCTGCACTAGCAGGTAATTCTTTACCACTAAACCACAAAGGAAGACCTACTAAGCATATATCCCTATATTAATTGATTTTTTTTTTTCTGGTGGTGGTAGGGTAAAATCAGCTTCCCAAAATGTCAGTCAGTGCTAACTTTTAGAAACTTAAAAACAAACAGATTAGCAAGAGTCCCCCTGGATAGTAAGTAAGTTATCTATTTGGCTTTCCTGGGCAATCAATCATTCTGGCAACACAAACATAAAGCAAAGTAGGCCTGGATTTCTACATACCTTCTTCTAAAGTACTTTTCAGTTACAATTTTAGACTAGGGGAAAAAAAGTTCTGGCTGTCTTGTGCTTTTTAAAGCTTCAAGTATCTTGAAAGTATTAGAATTTAAAACCCTGAAAAGTATTCACTTAAACACATTCCCATCAGCATTACCAACAACACTCCATTATCCATCATTTTGGTACTGTCTCCAGATGATTTTTAATCCCCTCCTGACTTCTCCCTACCAACAAGTACTTGGATACCATCTTTACCCTGCATGCCCCCATTACTTGGTTGTGCTTAGGGAATTATAATTACAGTGATCCTGCCTTTAAAACATCCTCCAAGCACAAAGCCTTTTTGTATGATTAGGGGTGAGGGGGGCACCTTCCAGGCTCCACAACAAAGGGTGGGTGGTGGCAACATAAGCAGCAACTAAAGAAGAGGAGCTGGAGCCATTCTGGTGGCCCGTGGGTCTGGTTCAATATTGTTTGAGGGGTTTTATTCATGGGTGTCCAGCCTAAAGGTTCTGCAAAGCCTCTGTACCCCTCCCATGAGGACAGTAAAGGACAAGGCCTGTCCTGACAGACAGACAGATCACCACCAAGCCCAGAAGGAAGCATGAAAAGCAGGAGAAAAGAAAGCTGTGGCTGAAATATCCTCCTTTGGGCTGTTCTCAGTACTTCAGGTAATGAAGTCTCTGGCAGTGACGCCATCATCCCGTGAATCACTGGCGACCACCCAATAAGTGCTCATTCAAACATGTATTCAGGCATCAACAGGAAGACAAATCTATCAAAATGAAAAAAAAAAAAAAAAAAACAGATAGCCCAAAAGCCAAACAAAGATATTTTTGTTAATTATGAGTCCTATCTCCTAATTGCAAAAGTGATTATGAAATGATGCCCACCCTACTACTTCAGCCTAAGTCTTCAAAACCATTCACTTTACAGCTCTGCAACAATAAAACAGACTTCAACTGAAGATCAGTGAGCACCATCTGCAAACACTGAAATAAAAGGTGCTGAGGCAGAACAGATACTGACAGGTAACTTTCGGCTCAAGAAACATCCCAGAAGCACTACAAAATATTCTACCAACTTGACTGCTTGCAGCTCTCTTCCATGTATGTGTTTCTTCCTCTTTATTACTTCTTCCCTTCTATCAACAGGGTCAAATGGTCATATCAAAACTTACACTCTCTCCCTCATTTCTATGCATATTTTATCACCAAAGCAGACAATGCAGTGATAGCTTTCCATATCAAGACTGGAAGGAGCTGCTGCTAAAGGCTAACACAATAATCCCACCATTCTCCTCTATCTGCCCAACATCACTCTGGTTAACTGCCAGAGCAGTCCCTAGAATAGCACTAATAACCATTTAAAATAAAAACAGGGAAAAAAAAAAAAACCAACCTGAAACTGCTTCGGGTAAGAATTGTTTATTCTCCTTGTATGGACAGAAGACTACTTTGGTAAACATTTTCAGTTTTATTTGCATACATTTTTTTTTTTTAATTTCTTTAAGACAGCAGCAAAAGCACAATGGTACCCTCTATCCATTACCCTCAATCACGTTTAAAAGTAATAATAAAAACAGCAACAGAAACCATTTCAAATTGTATCTCTCGAGCCCGCAGAACAGCACTCTTCCATGACAACTGCTCTGAAAAACACACTGCCATTATTTGCAGAAGCAGTAGGAAGTCCAGTCTTGTCCTTGGTTCAGCACTCCCCCTTCCTCTCTCTCCAAGAAAAAATGAAACAGCAGGAAACGTAAACAACCACTTAATGGAAAATACAAATGGGTAAATATTTTCCAAACTGGCTAAAAAGCCTCAGGTCCTAAGAAATTCAGGAATGCTAGTGTAGAGAGAAATAGGAAGAGAAAAAAATAGCATCGAATTTCCCCCTCAAAATGAGCACTATATGAATGCAAGAGCAAATGTGGCACACAGCTACTTTCTCTCCTTCGCTTACCAGATGCTTCTGTCTTTTCAATGATTTCTTTCTCATTGTCTTTCCATAAATAATGGTATTTTTCAAATTGTTTATTCTGTACACATCTCTCTACACCCATAACAAATTTTACAATTTTGAGCTGAACTCTCTGGTTCAACTGAGCTTGGTAATGAAGAGGCAGAGCTAAGTCCCTTCCCATGAGAAGTTCACAAGGAGAAAACTCTTGCAGAGTGCCAGGACCAACAATGACCAGCCCTATCCGCAGAGCCTGGGATGAGTATGGACGGGTAACAGCTGGAACAATAGTTCCAAAGCCGCAGGGCCATGCTAGTTCAGAGAGCACCTTTAGAGGATTAGAAAAGGGTGTCCAACTAAGGGGACACAGTTCTACACAAGGTGTGCATCTTGGTAAGTGGAGCACAAAATGGGTTTGTACTCCCACTTGAAAAACAAAACAGGTGCCCTGGGCTGAGCATAAGTTATACAACCCTGTATCAGCAGCCCTACAAAAGTGTACCTGGGGCAAAACCGCACCTCCAAAATAGGTTTCCAGAAAGAACCTCACCAATGGCAAACAGGCATTTCACATATTTCATCACTAGAAATCCCCACACGTTAATATAAATTCATTCATAAACATATTAGGACTAGAGAAAAAGGGTCTAGAAAGAAGGAAAAGTAGCAAATTTGGGAGGAAGGAAACTCTTCTGTCCAGGGTAATAATGAGTTGTTCCTAAAGCCCCTAATCTTTGACTACAGCTTCAAATAACTGAACTTCAAATGCATGTGCTAAGTTAAAACACTCAACCACGATCATCTACAGAGAAAGGCAAGGTCACATACATTTACCTCTGGGGGTTTACTTTCTCCAATTTGCTAGTTTTCCTTCTCAGTCAGACACTATTTTGCCTCTACACTAACTATAAAACTATATATAGCGATACATGTGGTTAAAGTTGTAAAACCCGATAAAGAGCCCTAGTAGGTGGTGGGCCTCTTGGATACCTGCATGAAAGTAAGAGGAATAGACAACCCAGATTATGAAGGGTTTAACATCCAATGGCTTCCAACCCTATCATTCTTTCATGCCCTGCAAAAGAGCTAAATATCTCATGGGTCCAAATAAGTCCCAGTCATGCAGGAGCAGCAAGATAAGTCCTGGGGACAGGCTGGGCAAAGCTGAGAAGGACCACAGCCCAGAGTCAGAAGAAACCTAAGGCAGTGGTCTCAAACTCCAGTGCACACCAGAATCTACAAGGGAACATGTTCAGAACCAGATTTCTGGGTCCCTTCCTACATCTGATGGATGAAAATGTCCTGGCGCACTCATATTTTGACAAAGCTCAAAAACTGCTGACCTAGGTCTACCAGAAAGTTTAGAAAGACTGGGAAATCCTCCACGTGCCTTATCAGCTGTTCCAAAATAAAAGTCATCCATCACAAAACTAGGCTTTGCAGGTCAAAAAGGGGTGAGAAAAAGATCACCAGCCAGCATGCCTAACCGGCTGTGCAGGGCTGGAGCCTGCAGCCAGACTTTCATTATTACAGCACAAAACCCCTGTGCTATGTAAACAAGAAACTGCTTTGCATGTGAGAAATATTTCAAACATCTGAAAAATATTTAAAATAATATAATGAATACCCCTGTATCCTACATTAAAGATAAGCAAATCTTAATTTGCAATTGTCTGATTCAGATTTAATAATACTAGATATAATTAAAGCCCTCTGTGTGTCCCTCCGTGTACCCCTGACCAATTCCACTCCTCATCCCCTCTTAACGAGATAACCACTTCTCTGAATTTGGTGTTGCTACCATAAATGTTTTTATACTATTACTACATATGTACACACATACAAGGGGCTTCCCAGGCGGCTCAGTGATAAAGAATCCGCTTGCCAACGCAAAAGACACGGGTTTGATTCTTGGGTCGGGAAGAGGCCCTGGAGGAGGACATGGCAACTCACTCCAGTATTCCTCCCATGGACAGAGCAGCCCGGCAGGCTGCAGTCCATGGGGTCGCAGAGTTGGACACGACTGAGCACACACAAACACAGAAAATATTATTGTGCATGTCTTCAGATTTTATGCAAGTGAAAACATTCTCTAATAACTCTTCTGTGACTTGCTCGCCCACCCCATATTATGTTAAGATTCAACCATCTTAATGCATGCTACAGTTTAATGCAGGCTACAGTTTATTTTTCACAGTGCTATAATACTCAATTGTGTGGGACTATCTAACAATTTATGTATTTCCCTGTTGGTGGACATTTAAGCAGCAATGAACATTCTTGTACTTATTTTCTTGGACAAGTGTGCAAAGATTTCTTAAAGTATATACCCAGAAATGGGCATTTTAGGTAAATAGGTTTGTCTGCCCTCCTTCAACCGACATCATGTTACTCTCCATGATGGCTGTATCCATTTACATTCCCACTAGCAGTATATAGATGATTTCCTCATAACCTCATTAATACTTGATTATCACAGCATTTAATTTTTGCCAATCTGATAAGTGTGAAATGGCATCTCAATGATGTTTCGATTTGCATTTCCCTGATTTTAAGTTTTTGACAAGTAAATTTTCATGCTTTCATGTGTATCTGTCAAATAGGTTTTTCTGTTTTCTAAAAAATGTAACCACCTTATCTGAACCAGGGGAGCTGTTCCCAAAGAACCTTGCCAACAGCCACAACTGGAAAGCTGAAGTGCAGGAGGGCAGCAAGGAAACAGCTGACTTAAACAAGGAACCATCCTGGACAAAGGGCCCTAATTAATGCATTTGCTAATTAGTCTTTCCCTTCCCTCTTTTGTCAAGCCTTACTTCCAAGACAATACTATGGGCCTGCCTTAGAAGCCGACAGAGAATGGGGGTGGGGAGAAGAACAGCTAAAACATTTATGTAAAAGTACTTACAACAGTCTTTACTCAAAAGAAAATGAAGTGATTGCCGACCAATACCTATTACTCAACCCTGTAAGACACCATCCTCCTCTAATAGACTCCTTTCAAGCTCTATACCTTTGGCTCCCTCTCTGAAACAGTCCAATCTTTTCCTCTACACTAGACACCGTCTCCCCTCCCTTCAGCAACCCTTTCATCTCCCTTCCCCCACAATGACAAAATACCCTCTCCTTTCCCCCCCCCCCCTCCAATGCTTCTATTTTCTCGCTCCACGGGACCCTCCTCTATCTTTGTCACCTCTAGAACCCCAAGTTCCTTTCCAAGATGTATCTACAATAAAAACAACCCACTCGAAAGAAAAACGGGAACCCCAAGGGGTGCATGGCCCTCTTCCATAGCAGGCAGGCGGGTGTGACCAGTCCCGATCCTCTCACTCCTTCCCCCTTCCATGCCCAAGACAGCTGTTCTTTCTTTGAGGGTTACCCAAGTGTGCCAAGTCCAGATCACCAGGGAAAACCTCACTTGGTTTTCTGTAGCAGAAACGCCTTTACGAGGGTCATATATACACTTGTTTGGGGCATGAACGAAACTCGGGCCATTTCGTGGAAAAGACACCTTACGAGCGTCTCCACAAAAGCAAGCAGGCCTCCCTCCTATTAATTCCAGCTGGATTGGTTTAATCCGTGCAGCGGTGGGGAAGGTGGCCTGGCAGAGACCAAATGGTCCCCGCGATTAGAAGTTTCGGAAGCTCTGACCCCCTCACTTAAGAAAGCCCTCTTCCCCGAGAGGACAACCTCACAGGAGTCTCTCCTTCTGCGGATCCCCAAATCGACTCCCCAGCACACCAGCAAGCCCCCCAACCCGCCGCCGCTCCGCCGTCCCAGCCCGCAACAGATGCTTCCTCCTAAACCAGCCCCAAAGCGCCGGGTGGGCGTGCCTGGGGACGGGCCTAGCGCCCCCTCCTCCGCGATCAATCTCAGTTCTTCGGGGCTGGGGGCTCTTCCTCCTTCCAGCGCCCCCTACTAGGGGCCCGGGCCAGCCCAGAGTGGCCCTGGGTCCCAGCCAGGCTACGACTCTCGCCGGCTATGTGACCTTGGGCAAGTCACTTCCCCCAGTAAGCCTCAGTTTCCTCCTCCGCCCAGCGGAGACCTGGAGAGGTCCTGCCCTGCCCACTCTTGGGGGCGGGGAGGTGGGGGCGGTTAGCAACCCGGTGGAAAAACGCTCTGTGAGCCGCTCGGCACAGCGAGGACGCAGGACTCCCAGGGGCTCCGGGGCCGGACGAACCCGACCCGGACAACGCTCCACCCCCTCCGCGGGGCCGGGCGGCTGGACCGCACGCCTCTGCCCACCCCCATCCCCGGGATCAACCCACGCCCCTCCCCGCCTGGCCCGCTCCTGGACCCCGTACCTGCTCCCGGCGCTCGGCCGCAGGCGCCGCCGCCCTGGGCGCCCGGCCGGAGAGGCCCGTGGCCCGGAGGACTGAGGCGGCCGGCGGCGGGGGGCTCGAGCCGGGGCGGCGGGGCGCGCAGGCGGCGCGGGGGCCCGAGCTCGGCGGGGCCCGGCCTGGGAGACGACGACTGAGGCTGGAAGTGTGCGGCGGCCGCGGCTGCTGAGGCGGCGGCGGCGGCGACCGCGGCGGCGGCGCTTCCGCTCATGGCGGGGCCGCGGGCAGCGGCTCCGGCTGCGACTCGACGCCGGCGCGGCGGGCACTGGCTGGGCCCCGGCCGGCAGCGGCAGTGGCGGCGGCGGCGACAGAGGCGGCTCCCGGAGGGGGAGGAGGAGGAGCCGGGAAGCGGCAGCGGCGGCGGAGGGGGCGGGGACGCGGAGGGGGCGGGGACGCAGCGCCGCGGCCGCCAATGGGCGGCGGGCTCCTCCGCAGACAGAGCTCCGGGGCTGGGCGGGCGGCGCCGTGGGGCATCCTCCGCCGCTGCCGCTCGCTGAGGCTGGGAGGCTGAGGGCCGCCTGCCGGGAGAGCCCAGCTTCGGGGGCTGCTCCGCCCCCGGTCCGCCTCCGGGGCGCGGCCGCGGGCCTCCGGGGCCAGGCCTCTAGCTACCCAGGCCCGGGTGCACCTGGGCTCCGTCGCGGCTGCCTCTGGCGCCGGCGTTGGCTCCTGCGAGTTCGCCCGGGGCTTGGCCCGGGTAGCTGCTGCCCGCCAGCGCGCCCGCCCGCAGGCTCCCATTCCATGGGCTGTGCCGCCTTGGCCTCCTTCCTCCACCTCTTCCCACACTAGAGCGCAGCCTCCTCTCCTCTCCCTCTCTTGGCTGTTTTCTCAAAGTTTTTCCTTTTCAGACACTTACGACAGAAACTCTCCCTTCCCTTCTTGGGCTGTATCTCAGTGATGAATCAATCCCTGCGGACCCAGAGAGAGTAGCAGAAGCAGAAACGAAACGGATGGAGGTGTGCTGCCTTCTTTGAATCTAGAGACCCATCTTGAATTATGAGCAGAAGCCAAAAATCTGGCTCAGCGCTGGCCCCTCGCCCCTTTTCTGACTTTCTCCTCCTCTTTCCTACTTTAAACGCCCTTGTTGTTAAAAGACTTGCAGGAAGCCATCCAACTCGGCTGGGCCTAGTCTCAAAAGAAGGAGAGGCTGTGGGGTGCAGAAAGGCTTTTGAGTTGTGCTGAGAGCTTTTTTTATTAGAGAAGAATTCCGCAGATTCATGCCCCCCTTGCTCCTTCCTCTTCTGGGATGTGATGTTAGTTACTGAACCCACTTTCCTTTCATGTTTCCCTGACTCTCATATCAAAGCCATAGGGGAGCAAAATAATCTCAGTCATGTACTGGGAGTGCCTCTAAGTACAGCCATGAGGGTGAGGGTGCAGCTAAACTGCTGAATAGATAATTTCCGTATTGTCCTCAGCCTTTCCTCTCATGGAGCCACCAACTGGGGACTGAGCTGGGAGAGGGAGAGCTGCAGGTCGACAAGGCACAGTGCTACATTGGCGGCTGGCTGGGTGGGAGAAGCGCAGGTGAATCTTTGGCCACAGACATTTCTAATTCCACCCTAACACTTAATAAAGTGCATGATCTTTTCATTTATACAGTCATGACCAATGCTAGACTCTAAAGACATAAAGATAAAGATACAGTCCAGGCCTTTAAAGAGTTTACAGTCTCCTTGGAGGTTGGTGAGACACATTCTTAGAAGTAAAGGGGGTTAAGGATGAGTAGGAGTTTACCAGGTGGAGCAGATTGGAGGAAAGTGGCCTGGGAAGACGGTAAAGTTACAATTAGCTAAAAGACCTGGTGTTGTCTGAATCCCACCCTTAACTTTCTGGTCATAGAGGAGGCAGGTAACATATTACTAGCTGGGTTTGGTCCCAGTGTCTGCTGTAGAATGCCCGTAAGCTAATAGCATTCTTACCTCTCTCTCTCTCTTTTTTTTTTAATGTTAATTTATTTGGCTGCATCGGGTCTTAGTTACCCACGTGGGGTCTTTGGATCTTGCGTTGTGCCACTTGGACTCTCTAGTTGTGACGTGGGGGCTCAGTGGTTGTGGCACCTGGGCTTAGTTGTTCCAAGGCACGTGGGATCTTAGTTTCCCGGTCGGGGAGCTGATTCTTAGCCAATGGACCTCCAGGGAAGTCCCTCTTATCACCTTTGATAGATCTCACAGCCTTGCATGAAATCAGGCCTATTTCCACTCCAAAGCCCAAGCTCCGGTTTCAACTCTTACAACTTCAGTTTGGTCCAATGTCTTGTACACTATCCCTAGAAGAAAAAAGGCAGGAAAGCAGTTTAACCCAGTAATCAAAGGCTCCCATTGAGGCTTCATTGCAGGCCGGGAAGAAACAAGGGAGAGGGCCAGGCTAGGCCCTGGGCCACCTCATCTTACCAGTTAAGGGATGCGAAAGAAAGAATGGATGACATCCCTGTGTTCTGTGACCTTTATCTCTGAAAATTTCTGTCCTCCAGCAAGGATCGGGAAAGGAGATAAGTATGATGTATTCAGGAAACCACAAGTTTAATAGGGCTGGAACACAGCCTGGTTAGAGGGTTGAGAGAGAGATCTGGCAAGAGAATTAACGGGAGATCAGAAGACCATAAAAAATCTTGAGTGCATCTGAACTTAACCCAAGTAACTAAAGAGCGCTACTGAAGGGTTTAGTGAGAGTGACATGGTCATATTCAATACTCTGGCTGCTGTGTAGAAAATAGGTTGGAAGGGAATAAGAAGAGAGGTGATAAGACCAACTAAAAAATTATCATATCAGGCAAAAGATGAAAGTGACCCAAACTGAGGCAGAGATGATAGGAATAGAGAGACAGTAAGGTGGTAAATTCACCAAGACATAGATAACTTGAAAAAGGTGAGAGAGACTCAAAGATGACAGAGATTTTTGGCTTGGTCAACGGTGAGAGTGGTGCCATTCCTGAAGGTGGGGAATCCTGGATGGGGAACAGAGAACTATAATCTTGGTTAAATCAGTTTATTTCTCTAACCCTCACTCTCCTATTCATATAAGGCGGAAGGGCTGAGGAAATTATCTAGACTCACTACTATACTATTACTCAAGTCCTTCTAAGATTGGTACCCAGAGATTTACAAAGAGAGGCAAGATAGCAGAATTGCCCTTTTCACTTTTTATTTCCATTTTGTTTTATTGTGGTTAATATATATATATATATATATATATATATAAAACTTTATCATTTTAATAATTTTCAGGTGTACAGTTCAGTGGCATTAGCTACTATTAATATCTTAGTTTGAGCTGCCATTACAAAATACCACAGGCTCAGGGCTTCCGTGGTGGTCCAGTGGTTAAGAATCCACCTTGGAATACGAGGGACACCAGTTCCATCCCTGGTCCAGGATCCCACATGCCTCAGAGCAACTAAGTCCCTGAGCCGAAAGTACTGGAGTCGGTGCGCCTAGAGCTCATGCTCTGCAACAAGAGAAGCCACCACGATGAGAAGCCCAAGCACCGCAACGAAGAGGAGCCCTGCTCTCCGCAACTGGAGAAAGCCTGGATGCAGCAACGAAGACCCACCATGGCCAAGAACTAACTAAATAAAGCTTCTAAAAATCCTTTAAAAATACCACAGGCTGGTGGTATAAACAACAGAAACTTATTTTCTCACAATTCTGGAGGCTAAACATCCAAGATCAACATGCCATTATGGTCGGTTTCTGGTGAGAGCTCCCTTCGTACGTAGCGTGTAGATGGCTGACTTCCCCCTGTGTCCTTACATGGTGGGGAGAGAAAGAGAGCAAACTCCCTGTTGTCCCTTCTTCTTGTTGTTATTGGTTAGTCACTCAGTCATGTCCAACTGTTTGCAACGCCATGGACTGTAGCCCTCCAGGTCCCTCTGTCCATGGGATTTCCCAGACAAGAATACTGGAGTGGGTTGCCATTTCCTCCTCCAGAGCATCTTCCCAACCTAGGGATTGAACCTGCACCTCCTGCATTGGCAGGTGGATTCTTTTTTTTTTTTCTCAAATGTTTATTGGTGGAGTCTTTTGGCCTTTCTACTTAAGTTTCTAAATATAGTATCCATCTTGTCTTGTCTTGTCTTGAAGTCGCTCAGTCGTGTCCAACTCTTTGCGACCCCGTGGACTGTAGCCTACCAGGCTGCTCCATCCATGGGATTCTCCAGACAAGAATACTGGAGTGGGTTGCCATTTCCTTCTCCTGGATTCTTATATTATTATTATTTTAATTGAGGGATAATTGCTTTACAGAATTTTGCTGTTTTCTGTCAAACATCAACATGAATCAGCCAAAGGTATACATATGTCCCCTCCCTCTTGAACCTCCTCCCATCTCCCTCCCCATCCCACCCCTCTAGGTTGATGAGCCCCTGTTAGAGTTCCGAGTCACAAAGCAAATTCCCATTAGCTATCTCTTTTACATATGGTAATATAAGCTTCCATGTTACTCTGTCCATACATCTCACCCTCTCCTCCCCACCCCTCCTCCTCACCGCCCAGCCCTGTGTCCGTGCGTCTGTTCTCTATGTCTGTTTCTCCATTGCTGACAGGCAGATTCTTTACCGCTGAGCCACAAGGGAAGCCCCTGTATCCCTTTTTATAAGGGCATTAATCTCATCTTGAGGGTCCTACCCTCAAGACCTCAAAACCTAAAATCTCCCCAAGGCACCATCTACAACTGTTATCACATGGGGAGGTTAGTACTTCAATATATGAATGGGGGGGGGGGGGGTGCATAATTCAGTTCACAGCAACTACATTCACGATATTTTTCAACCATCACCACCATCCATTTCCAGAACTTCTCCATCATCCCAAACAGGATCTCTGCATCTATTAAACAGTAACTCTCCAACTCTCCCTTCCCCTAGTCCCTGATACCTCTATTTCACTTTCTGTCTCTATGAATTTACCTGTTCTAAGTACCTCATACAATATTTGTCCTTTTGGGTCTGGCTTATTTCACTTAGTGTAATGTTTCACAGTTCAACCCTGCTATAGGATGTATCAGAATTTCATTTCTTTTTAAAGCTGAGTAATACTACATTGTATGTAGACATCACATTTTCTTTATCCATTCATCCATCAGTGGATATTTATGTTGCTTTCGCCTTTGGCTATTGTGAATAATATTGCTATGAACATTGATGTACAAGTATTTGTTTGAGTCCCTGCTTTCCATTCTGTTGAATTCCACCTTAGAGTGGAATTGCTGCATCATACGGTAATTCTATATTTAACTCTTTGAGGAACCACCAACCTGTTTTCTACAGTGGCTACACCATTTTACATTCCCATCAGCAATGCACAAAGTTTCCAATTTCTGTACATCCTCATCGACACTTGTTATTTTCCATTTTTTCTTTCTTATATTAGCCTAGCCATCCTAATGGATGTGAAGTGGTATCTCATTGTGGTTTTGATTTGAATTTCCCATTTCACTTTCAAGGCCAGCATGTCTATTACTTGTATTTGTTTTCCAACTTGGTTTGCAAAAGTTTGGGGTGGGGATAGCAACAGAGGAAGGAAGATGGTAAGAAAAGAATGAAAGAGTTATTTCCTGGAAACAACGATAGACTTCTAATAGTAAGTAAAACAAAGAGAAGAGCAAGACAGTCTTGGCTACACTGCAGAATAACACTCTGCAGCCTTAGCAGCTGAAGGATTCCAGATGAGTGACAGGGAGAGTCATAACCATATCCAGTAAAGGCAGTGGAAATAGCAACACCAAGTGGAAGGGGCTGGAGCATGAGATGATGAATTTAAATACGAATACCACGTGACTATACTTGTTCACAGGCACAGGACAAACACCTGTGAAACACCTCTGAGGTTGCCCAGAAGCACCTGGGGATGTGTATTGCAAGGTATGGGCCGAGGGCACAAGAATACATGTCGAGTATTTTTCTCACTGTTATAACACTAATATGCATTAGTTTCTATTTCCTTAGGCTAGATTTCTAAAAGTAAAATTGCTAGGTCAATGTTTTTAAAATTTTACTTTCCAGAATGATTGTAGTGGCCATTTGTTTATATAGTCTTTTATTTATTTTTACTTAAATGAAGGGGGTTGACTCAATCCTATTCCTCACTTGCAAAGCCTCTCACATTGCTTTATTTAGTTATTCTTTATTCTCTTTTTTCCATATTTTCCAATCTCATCCCCCTTTCTCACCATAGGAAATCGTTCCAGTCTGTTTAGTGTACATCCTTTTGTCTGAAGATGTTTATTTGTGATATGTATCGTTGTTTTAGACACGTATGTTTTTTCCTTATATAAGTAATAGTATAATTTTTTTCTTTTTTTTCTTCCCTGCAGCAACATGTTTTTATGATCTAGTCCACTGCTTATAATTACTGCATTATACTTCATCCACCACATTTTGCCCATAATTTCAGTTATGGACATGCAAATTGTCTCCCAACTCCCCACAACCAGAAACAATACTGCTGTGAATATCTTCATATTTTCCTTCTGTGCGTGCTTAGTCATGTCTGACTGTTTGTGACCCCATGGACTGTAGTCCACCAGGCTCCTCTGTCCATGGGATTCTCCAGGCAAGAATAATGGACTGGTTTGCCATTTCCTCCTCCAGGGGATCTTCCCCACCCAGGATTTGAACCCACATCTCCTGCGTCTCCTGTGTCCACTGCACTGGCAGACTGATTCTTTACCACTGAGCCACCTGATACCTATATGAATATCTTTATATGCCATTATTGAGACCTGTGAGAATTTGGGAGGTGTTATATATTCAGTAGCAGAATTGAATATTTTATAGTTTTTTTTTCTCCTTTATATAACTTGGATTTTCATTTTTTGATTACTAATAAGGATAAATTGTGCATGTGTGTGTGTATTTTTAACCACTGTGTGTTCTTCCAGGAGTTTTCTTACCACATCGTTAGCCCTATCCTCCATTGCTTCTTTGAAGGCTAATTTACTTTGTAATTGATTGTAACACATTGAATAAATGTGATACATGAGTCCACACATGAATCCATAATGATAAAGAGAGAAAGAGAGACAGGAGAAAAAAACTCATTTGCCACCAATGGAAATACTGTAACACCAACTCCTTTGTCAGGAAATTGATAATTAAAGAGAAAGAATGAAGCATTTAATCTGCCATTTTTGGAAGAAATTAGGCTCAGTCCCAATTGATGAGAGAAAACTCTTCTTTATAGAACAATGTCAACTAATAAATGTAGGACTGATAAAATTAGAAAATCACCATTTTGCAATCTCCAATAAGATAATTGATTCAGGCAGGGATCATCAGTGAATGTAAAACTATTAGAAAAAGGAAAAAAGAAAAAAAACCCATCTACCTTTGTATCAATTTCCTTCCACTCACTTGCCCTAGAACACTTCCGATTTGGCTGCTGCTCCCACCGTTCTGTTGAAACTGAAATGTTGGAAAGACAATGGTGACTTCTCAATTGCTAACCACAATGGTCTTTTCTCATCCTCCATGATCTCTTTATGGTATTTGACATTAGAAGCCACCTTTTTCTTGTAACTCTCTCCTTTCATCCACAAAAGCCTGGTTATCTGTTGCTATATAACAAACCCACTTTGTATTAAATGGTTAAAATAGTAAGTTATTATTTCTCATGGTTCTGTGGGTGGACTGGGTTCAGTTGGGTGTTTTTCCCTCAGAATCTCTTTTAAGGTTGCAGTCAGATTCTAGTTAGGGCTAGAGTCATCTGACAAAGTTCAACTAGGATAGATATCCAAGATGGCTTCCTTACTCATCTGGTCCCTAATCTGATGGCTGAAACAGCTGGGGCTTAGCAGGGTATCTCTCTTTCTCTCAGTGTGGCTAGCCTGGGCTTCCTAATAGCTAGATGGTCTCAGGGTAGATAGGCTTCTTACATAGTGCCTGGCTCCCCCTAGAGTTAATATTCCAAGTGTCCCAGGTCAAAACTGCAAGACTTCTTATGAGACAATTAATGATTTCTTTCTCATCCAGTATGTATCATCCATTATGTCCAGCAATGGGCCCTTTAGAGGGAAAAAGAACTAAAGACCCTTCCAAAGTGGAGTGTAAAACTCATCCTTATTTTTATTGTTTCATTTTTAACTATGTGTGTATCTATATCTAACCCCAAAGCAATTTTGAAATACTCACTTTATATCAAGTCTTTCAAAAGCATTTTATAAATTAGTTTTCATACAACCAGGAAGCCTTTCCTTTAGCATTGTGCTTCTGCAGTTACTTAATAGTTAATTAAATAACATAGTTTCAGTAATAAATACAGCTAACATAAATGGTTTGGGGAACAAAGTACCAGAATAGTCTATTGACTCTTTGTGTTCAATATACAAGGGCATAAATCAGTATTTTACGGAGGGAATGAGTAACATTGGTTAGTCTGGTCAATCAGTTAAAAGGGTTCCTAATTTGTCTTTTACTGAACTTTTTGAATTGGAAGTAACAGACACCACATTTAAGAAACATGTAGAATTTACTGGCTTGAGTTGGGGGCTCAAATGGTGTCACCAGCTCCCGATATTTCTCCATCTCTCAGCTGTGCTTGCCACCACGTTAAGTTCAGTCAGTTCGGTCACACAGTCGTGTCTGAGTGTTTGAGACCCCGTGGACTACAGCACACCAGGCTTCCCTGTCCATTACCAACTTCTGGAGCTTGCGCAGGCTCATGTCCCTCGAGTTGGTGATGCCATCCAACTATCTCATCCTCTGTCGAGAGCCACCGGTTGGCTTCATGCAAGATTCCATGTGGGGGCAAGATGGTAATGGCGGCTCCTAGTACAGAAGAGAAAACATGCATTCCTCTCAGCAATCCCACCAACACTCACTACTCGTCACTGGCGAGTAGTTTTGGGTGTGCCCACCCCTGAACCAATCTGTGGCCGGGGCAATGTATTAACCTGATTGCTTAGTTTCCCTTGAAACCCAACCTAACCCCATGGAATAAGAAAAATTGCCTTCAAATGTTCCATCATGCAACTATAGAAGTCCATCCCTGCAGGAATGATTGAAGGAAGGACGATGTGCTGCTTGAGGGCAAGTATAACTTCTTGTTCCTCCCTGTATTCCCTCCCCAACTAACCAGCACCTTGCCTGTTTTCCTGAATACAGCAGTCCTTACTTATGGTGGACTAAAAATCACATTCATCTTTCTCTTCATTTACTGTGCATCTTAAGGCAGTTTACAGAAAACTTGCCCTTGGTGTGCAAAATGCCAGTCCCCATTTGCCTGAATTTTGTTATCTTTTGATCTCTCATGCTGTCAAAAGGTCTCAAGCGTAGGTTTGAATGGAGTTTGGATTGAAAGGCCCACAGAACTGAGCTCCTTATTGAATGCTCTGAGTAAAGTCTTTCCTCTCCAGCTCAGGTCTTGCCTGTTGCTCTATAATGCTGGTGAGGCAGTTTTAATTTCACCTTCTGGGTTTATACCAGAGCCACTTTTAAGGACTCTCCTTGGGTCTTTCTGGTAGTCCTCCTCTCTCCCTTCCCCCTTCTCTTGGTCCCTCCCTTCCCTGCAGCCACAGCTGCCTGGCTCCAGGGCACTCAGACGGCACTGTTGCCTAGGCAACGCAGGAGGGGGCTTCAGTCTCCTGTCTCCCCAGAGGGGCTGGGCTGGCCCTGAGCCAGAAAGAAGCAGGGGGCAGGGGACCCAACTGGCCCTGCACAGAGTGTGTTGGGAAGTAAACAGACCATTGGTGTGCTGCTACCAGAAGAGATGGGGAATGTCATGGGTGTGATTGCGTTATACAAGCACTCTGCGGAGGATGCTACGGCTGACCGGGAGAATAGGAATGGGGCAGGAAAAAAGAAGGCCTGACACATCTTGGCCTGATGCAGTATCAGGGGGTAAAATGGCTGAGGCTTGCAATAGTTTACTGGAGCTGTGGTAAAAAGTATTACAAACCACTTCTGTATTACAAACAGAATGGTATTGTCTCACTGTTCTGGAGGATAGAAGTCCCAACTCAAGGTATTAGGTGGACCACTCTCCCTGCAAAACGTGTAAAGGCTCCCTTCCTTGCATTTTCCTGGTTCCTAATGTATGAGTGCACGCTAAGTTGCTTCAGTTGTGTCTGATCCTTTGCAACCCTATGGACTGTAACCTGCCAGGCTCCTCTGTCCATGGGATTCTCCAGAGTACTAGAGTGGGTTGCCATGCATTCCTCCAGGGGATTTTGCCAACCTAGACATCAAACCTGAATCTCTTGTGTCTCCTGCATTGGCAGGCAGGTTCTTTACATCTAGCACCACCTTTCCTGGCAATCTTGGCATTCCTTGGCTTGCAGCTCAATAACTCCAACCTCTGCCTTCGTGGTCACATGGCATTCTCCCTGACTGTCTCTTCATGTGGCCATCTTCTCATAGGGACATCAGTTATATTAGACTAGGAGTCCATTCTACTTCTCTATGACTTATAGCAACGAATCACATCTGCAGTAATGCTATTCCCAAAGTCACATTCTGAGGTTTGGGGGGTTAGGACTTCAACACACATTTTCTTAGGGGACACAATTTAACCCCTCATGACTTCCACAGACAGGTATGAATGATGGGCTTAGAAGTGAAGTGAAGTCATTCAGTCGTGTCCGACTCTTTGCAACCCCATGGACTATGGCCTACCAGGTTCCTCTGTCCATGGGATTTTCCAGGCAAGAGTACTGGAGTGGGTTGCCATTTCCTTCTCCAGGGGATCTTCCCGACCCAGGGACCGAACCCAGGTCTCCCACATTGCAGGCAGACGCTTTACCATCTGAGCCACCGGGGAAGCTGGGCTTGGAAGTTCCTGTCTTATAAAACAAAGGCCTAGAAAGGTTATTTGAGCTAAGGAAGAGATGGAGCGCCAGGCTGAGGAACTTGGCCTTTATTTAGCAGAGAGGAGTCACAAAGGGTTTTGGAGCAAGTAGCAGTGAAACCACCTGTGTGACTACCTATGAGACTCGAGATTTTGAGTCCTGAGTTGCTTTTTATTTTTTAGTACCAGAGGAATGAGCCCCTTCTTTCTTCAGTGCATAGTCATGTTCCCTAACTGTCTAAGTCTCAACCTAATTACGTAGTTGAAGCACGGATAAGCCTCCAAAGTGAACAGCACAGAGTTTGAGACATGCGCACTTTTGGTCTTCTTCCCTGGCGGCTCAGCCTGCAATGCAGGAGATCGGGGTTCGATCCCCGGGTCGGGAAGATCCCCTGGAGAAGGGTAAGGCTACCCACTCCAGTATTCTGGCCTGGAGAATTCCGTGGACTATGCAGTCCATGGGGTTACAAAGGGTCGGACACGACTGAGTGATTCTCACTTGGCACAGTTCAGAAATAAGAGTGCCATCTGCCAACCATGTCAGCCCCGATTGCCTGATAGTCAAATGAAGATGATGAGAGTGTCTACCTCATAATATATATCATGCGTGCGTGCATGCTAAGTTGCTTCATTCATGTCTGACTCTCTTCGACCTTATGGACTGTAGCCTGCTAAGATCCTCTGTCCATGGGATTTTCCAGGCAAGGGTACGGGAGTGGGTTGCCGTGCCCTGCTACAAGGGATTTCCCGGCCCAGGGATCAAATCTGAGTTTCCTGTGTCTCCTGCATTGTAGGTGGATTCTTTACCCAGCAAGCCACCTGCAAAGCACAATGTACATATTTACATATATTTGTAATCATATCTTAGAAGAATGCCTGGCAAAGTAAGAACTCAATAAATGTTCACAATTATGCAAAAATGGACAGTTCATTTGGTGAAGAAAGGCAGGAAAACAATTATTATTAGTGCTGGTTGTAGACTTTAGATCCTGGAACTACCATTCCTTCTCTGTTCCAGGAATAACAGTCTTCCATGTCTACACAGCACTTTTCAGTTTTCAAAGTACTCTGCATTCATTCTCCTCCTGTGTAATCTTTGTGACAATCTTGTGAGACGATCAGGGCTTTCATTGTTGTGTCCATTGTGCAGATGAGAAACTGAGACCAAGATGGAGTAAATCAACTGCTTTTAATTTTTTTTCTTCTGGGACATTTTGAGAGATGATGCTTTCAGTTGCACACAGTTCCCACTGTAATTCTTGCTGTATCTTTATCCCTTTCTCGCCTATTGTAAAGTATTTTATGTTACACAGCCTTAAAAGAAGGGTAATAAGAACTATATGCAATTCATGTGGAACTATATCTTTGATACATTATTGATGAAAAAATCAGTTTGCAAATGTACTACCTATTGTAATATTCTATGTATGTTTACACATGTATCAAGTTATCAGTGAGTCCATATAGGAGAGAGTTCACAGTGGTTAACTCTGTAACTAAGGAGTAAAATGTGGGCAGAGTGGATGGAGGGAGCATTCACATTTACTTTATATAATTTTTAAATAATTATGTATTATTTTTATAATGAAAACCTAAATTCATTTTGAAAATAAAGTATTCAGTATGCAAAGCAACGTTATTATATGCATACCTTGAAACTGCTCTAATTTTCTTCAAGGAAATCATTCATGAATATTCATAGACTGTCTCTGGAAGGGTATTTAAAAAACTGATGACAGTAGTTGCCTCTCAAGAGGAGGAATGGGGGACCAGTGTTCGGACTCAGGGATGAGAGGAAAATGGACTTTTCACTGTATACTTTTCTATAAGATTTAATTTGTTTTTTAACCAAATGCATGTGTTATGAATTCAAATGAATTAAGAGAAAATTACTAAAAGCTTCAGTGACTTATAATTACCAATGAATAATTTGTAACTCACCTCAGGACCAATTACCACACTCCAGTGCTTCCTCCTGGGTTAGATACTGAGCAGAGTATTAAGATCCAAACTCAGGGCTCCTGACACCAAGTCTGTGACTGTTTGTATACCAGGAGGAGAAGGGGATGACAGAGGATGAGATGGTTGGATGACATCACGGACTTGATAGACATGAGTTTGAGCAGTCTCCAAGAGCTGGTGATGGACAGGGAAGCCTGGTGTGCTACAGTCCATGGGTTGCAAAGAATCGGACACGACTAAGCAGCTAAACTGAACTGATCGCTTTAAGGGCTGCACCCTGCCATTCCTCAAACCCCTAAGGCCCAACCCCCAGGCTCCAGAAACCAGGCAGTAACATCACAATTATCATGGCAGAAGAGTCAGGCCTGTGAAGTTAACTCCCCAACTAGTCTTTAACCAATCACACTTCTATATTGTTTCTTTTTTTCACGATGAGAAATAACTCACATGGGATAAAATGTGCACATATTAAATGTTCATCTCAGTGAATTGTTAAATATGTTCAACTGTGTACCATCCCAGTTCAAAATAAACACCATACCACCTTTCTAGAAGGCGCCTCCTGCTCATACCGCCTCCTAAATGTAACCCCTATTCTGGCTCCTAGCCACCATAGATTAGTTGTGCCTGTTTTTGAACTTCACATAAATGGACTCATGAAACTTCTACTCTTTGGTGTCTAGCTTCTTTTGCTTAACACAGTTTTGTGAGACCTATCCACGCGGTAGGTAGCAGCTGTTTGTTCATTCCAGGAATGAAAGTGTTGAACCACAGGGTCTACACACACCTGACTTTATATATACTGACAAATGGCTGTTCGGTGGTGGTGTACAGTTTATACTCCTACCCGTAACATGAGAATGTTTTAGGTGTTCCACATCCTCCCCGACACTTGATATCGGCAGTTCTTTTAATATGAGCTATTTTGATGGGGGTCACTGACTCTATCTCGATCTCCCCTCACCCTCCCAGCCTCGGTTCTCTGGTTCCCTTTCTGCTCAGTCACCTGGTCTAACCGCACCTCAGTGGCCTTTTCTGACTCCTGATCAATGTGACCAGGCCTTCTTTCCCGGAAGAGAGCCGTCTTCTGCTATAACCTCCGCTATGGGTTGAATCATAGTGGTTACCACAAACAGATCTGATCTCTGCTACAGGCTAAGACCCAATTCTGGAACACTGAGGCCTAATGCTGATCACGGACAGGTCTCTCCCCTAGTCACAGACTATACACATGGCCCACCACAGACTGAGCCCTAATCACAGCTACACGGTGAATCCTGATACCAATCACAGTCTGAGCCATGACCCCAGTAGCAGACCAACCTCTAATGTCAGATGTAGCCTGAGCCCTGAGCCTACTCAGACCAACCTGATCCAAACTCAGAGTGATAAATAAAAATAGATCAAGCACAGCGTTAGAAATTACGGTTGACATTTGAGCAACACAGGTTTGAGCTGCACAGACCTTATGGCATATATTTTCTCGAATACTGTAGGATCCACTGTTTGTTGAACGCATGGTTAGTTGAATCAGATTCACTGTTTGTTGAATGAGTGGTTAGTTGAATCAGTTGTGGAACCGCAGATATGAAGTAACTGGGAGTATGAAGGAGGCCCTGGTATGAAGGAACCCCAGGTCAGGAGCACTGACTATCAGTTATAGAGGGATTTTCAGTTGTGTGGTGGGTGGGCACTCCTAACTCCCGTGTTGTTCCCGGGTCAACTGTATTAGAGAAAGTGAAATTATAAGAAAAAAATGCATTGTGAAATGGGTTACAACCTCTATGGTCTCTTCTTGGTTCACTTCAAATTTTAACTGTAACTAAATTTTGCTAAGTTAGGGAAAAAGACTATAACCAACCTCACCCTGATGTGTTGTAAGGAACAGGCTGGAGGCGGGGGAGTGTGGCTCAAGGAAGCCTAAAGCTGAGCGAGCCCTGCAGATGGTGGTGGAAAGACGGGCAACCTTCTTCCTGTCCTCACAAGATGGCAGGTTTATTTTAAGGCTGTTTCTAACAGCTTAAAAAAACGGATTCAAAGAACACTGGGGGAAGCCTCTGATTTTTGGGCTTCTGCCATGGTACTGTTTTTTGTTTTTTTTTTTAACAATGGTATTTGACTCCTAGTGAGATTTGTTCCTGCATTGCATTCTGATCATTTTGCTTTTCACATTCCCCTCCCTGCAGTGACTGTTGGGAGGGAAAAAGGAACCAGAACTTTCAAGAATGAATGCTTAGAGGTTCTGTTTGCTGTTTGTCTGCTAAGAACAACAAGCTAAGAACATAAGCAGCAAGGTAAGAACATAATTTTCACTTCTCATACCCTTGAGAAAAGTTTTGATTTCCCCCTTAACACTAGGCGAAGTACCCTTAATGGACTGTGTTCTGTAAAGGATGGGTGGTAAGTCTGCAAAGTGGACTTTCACAGTGTTTTTTCTGCTGGACGAAAATCCTACTTGGTTTGAGATTTATGATTTTTTACACATAAAGTGGATAAGGAGCCTTGTGGTACTACGGACAGGCGCAGGGCTGGGAGTCAGGAAACCTAAGTGGTTCTGCCACCATTTGTGATGTGGTGCAAATCCCTTTCTCTCCCTAAGCTTCCTCTCGCCGTCGATAATAATAAAGTTTAAATGTAGCTGTTTGTAATAGCTTTTATATACTTCATCGATTTAATCCTTATGGCAATCTTATAGATTGATAATCTTATAGAGATGAGGAGTATTATTATTCTCATTTTACAAATGAGGTAGCAGGGGTTTAATGGAAATTAAGACTTGCCCAATATAACACAGAATTCAAGTAGTTTTATTATTTAGTCAAGCAGTTTGTTGTTATTTATCATTAATTTGCTCATTGACAAACATCTATTAAGCACCTTTATGTGCCAGATACCGTTTTCAACTCAAGGAAAAGGGACATTTTCAGACCTAATCTGAACTTGTTGGGTTTTCTATAAGGGTTAGTATGTTAGCTAAAGGGGGGTATGAATAGAGAATTTACTTTCTCCTTCTCTTAGGACCAATCTGGGCTAACTTTATAGTTCTGTTCCCCTGGAAATGTAATAAAGGTGAAATGTCAGCTATAGCATTAGGCAGCATTGGTTATGGTAACAATAACCCCTGGTTGGTAAAATGCATCTGGGCCAGGATATGTAAGTACCTGATGCGAAGCCAAGGCTTTGGGCCTCGCTAAGCACAGTGACTCTTGTAAGTAGGTTCATCTCCTCCAGAGAACCTGAAAGTTATGCCTGTGGGACACACGATATTGATTCCTATTTGGGACAGGGTATTTCTTTTTTTTAAAAAAAAAGATAGATTATTTATTTATTTATTATTTTTGACTGCACCGGGTCTTTTCGCTGCGGCCGGGCTTTCTCTAGTTGTGGCGAGCAGGGGGCAAGCAGGGGCTACTCTTCTTGTGTGTGGGTTTCCTGTTGCGGTGGCCCTCTTGTTGCAGAGCACAGGCTCGAGGGCACGTGGGCATCAGTTCTTGTGTCACGTGACCTTAGCAGTTCCGTCTCTCTGGCTCTGGAGCACAGTCTCAGTAATTGTGACGCATGGGTTTAGTTGCCCGAGGAATGTGGAATCTTCCCAGAGCAGGGATTGAACCTGTGTCCCCTGCAATGGCAGGCAGACTCTTAACCACCGGATCACCAGGGAAGTCCAGGGGCAAGGGCATTTCTAAGCTGAAGTTGTCACAACATATTCACTGATACGATTTTTGTCTCCTTTGGCCCGGGGAGCTGGATTACTGGATTACTACAAGAACTCTTGATGAAGAAAAGTACCAGGTGCTGTCTTGCCAGCATGCTGTGTCTTATCCAGGCCCCTTGTAAATTAATCTGATGCCAAGTGAGTGTAACTGAGTGAAGCTAAATTTCCAGTCGAGCCCAAAGAGCATCTGATGATGGGATATTTCAGGAAAAAAACCAGGTCATGGAGACAGGAGTCCAGTCTTATTTTTTTTTTTTCTGACTCTAGAGCCATGGTTCTCAATCTTGACCACATTCTAGACTCAGAAAAAAAATTATTTTTTTACTGATTTATTTTTGGCTGTGCTGGATCTTTGTTGCTGTGTGGGCTTTTTTCTAGCTGTGGTGAGTGGGGGCTACTCTCGAGTGTGGGCTTCTGATTGAGGTGGCTTCTCCTGTTGCAGAGCGTGGGCTCTAGGGCAAGCAGACTTTAGTAGCTGAGGCTCCTGGGCTCTAGAGCACGGGCTCAGCAGTCGTGGCACACAGCCTTAGTTGCTCCACAGCATGTGGGACCTTCCTGGATCGGGGATCAAACCCGTGTCTCCCGAATTGACAGGTGGATTCTTTACTACTGAGCCACCAGGGAAGCCCTAGACTCAAATTGAAATCTTTGAATCACTTGCCACAGTGGGCACAGCAATGGAAAAGAGCAAAATGCTGTTACACACGACACAGATGAATCTCCCTGACATAATGGTGAAGGAGAAAAGCACCTACAGGCTAATCCCACTGATCTGAAGTTCAAAAGCTAGCAAAACTACCCAGAATGGTGCCAGTTGTTGAGGAGTGGGTATTGGTTAGAAGGAAGCACAAAGGAGCATATTTGTGCTCAGTTGTGTCCAATTCTTTGTGTTCCTTACTTCTGTCTGTGGGATTTCTCAGCAAGAACACTGGAATGGGTTTTCATTTCCTCTTCCAGGGGGTATTCCCCACCCAGGGATCAAACCCTCATCTCCTATGTCTCCTGCATTTTTGCCAGTGGATTCCCTACTACTGAGCCACCCGGCAAGCCCACAGAGGAAACTTCTAGGGAGTAATAAAT
Organism: Dama dama; assembly: GCF_033118175.1. Lineage (NCBI taxonomy): Eukaryota > Metazoa > Chordata > Mammalia > Artiodactyla > Cervidae > Dama > Dama dama. The sequence continues at coordinate 67,088,485 of NC_083709.1, forward strand.
ATTCTACGTCTTGGTCTGTGGTGGTTACATGAGTGAGTGTATATATTCATAAAATATGTGAAAGCAAAGCTAACACAGGAACTCAGAAGCAGAATAATAAGTTGGACTCAAGGCTGGGTGGGATGTTTAATGGGAGATCAGGCAAATTTGAGGCCTTGGGTTAGAGGCTGTATCTTCTAGGAAAGCTCCCACTGATTCTGCAGGGTAGAGAATGCAAGCCCCATGGTACAGTGTGTGAATAGTGTTTTGATCAGAGAGACCCAAGGCTTTGAAGAGAGGAGAAATAGGGGTACATGACCTGGATGACCAACTCCCAAAGGAAACAGGAAAGCAGCATCTGGGGCTGGAACCAAAAGGCAAACTTCCACCATGCCAGGCCCTATTTGTAGAAAACACAGGGAGATAATAGCTTATGAATATCAAGTAACAGCTTTTGGGATGGTGTTTTACTTTTCATGTGTCTCTCTTTTGCCCCCATCTGTTTTGTAAGAGTTTTAATTGCAAGGAATTTTAATAGCATAATTTATAAGGCTTCATGTCAGTCAGTTCGGAGCCCAGACAGTACCTGAAATTAAGTCCTGCCCATGGTTGTAATGGATTCATTCATTCCTGGCTTCAGGCTGGGACAAAAGTTCCATAAAACCAAACTGAGGGACTTGCATAGTGGTCCACTTGGTAAGACTGAGCTCCCAATGCAGGGACCCAGGTTCAATCCCTGATCAGGTCACAACTAAAGATCCCTCACGCTGCAACAAAGAAACCATGTACCACACACAAGGAAGACCTAGAGCAGCCAAAAACAAACAAACAAAAATTCAAACAAAACAAAAAAATGTAAAGAGTTGCTAAAAATTATTTTAAAAAAAATTAAAAGGGAGAATCCAGGAGTCATGTCTTATGAGAAATGGTCCTGGCAAAGTAAAGATATGGGGGAAGAGGACAGAACATGAGAAGTGTCTCCAGATATCTAAATGCTTGCCATGAAAGGAAAAGGTCAACCTGCTCAGGATGACTCAGAGAGGAACCAGGACAAGTGAGTGGAAATTCTGAGAAATAGAGTGCAGTGAGGAGAACCTTCCGTGAAGAATTAGAGGCCTCATAATTTTCTCCAAATGAAATTTATTCATGCACATTTTCATTTACTGTGCTAGGCTCTGAGAACAGGGAACATGACCCCCAAGGTCCCTTATGGAGTTTACTAACTGTGTCAGAGACTGAAGATTGCCTATCTAATATTTCCTCTCCTCTTCTGCCTTACTGACAAAATTCTAATTTTGTTATGGGCTTTAATATGTCCATCCAAAATATTACATTGTCCAATCTCTCTTGTAGCCAGGGATGACCAGTGAGATGTGAATGGAAGTGGCAGGTGAACTTCTAGGATATCACCTTAAAAGAGGCTCACTTAGATAACAGGGTGATAACATTATCACCCTCTTCTTTTTTTTCTGCATAGAAAATGACTGAAGTTTGAACTGCCATCTTGGGTCCTGAGTTCCCCCTTCAAAATTGAATCCACTAAGGACAGTGGAAGAGAAAGAAATAAAGATCTTGGGTTTCTGATGACTGTGAACTCTCCATATCAGCTCTGTATTGACTGTCTCTGGACTTGGCTTACAAACTTCTACCTTGTCTTTAAGTTATTTATTTAGGTTTTCTGTTGTATGCAGCCAGTTCTACTGATACAGTAAGAAAAACTTTTTTTCAAAACCGAAATTGTATAAAAGGACAACTGAGATCCCTTCTAGCTCAAACAGCTGTATATTATGACTTTTATTCTCTGAGGTCCCAAAGTGGTGTCACCTTTCTATATGAAACTTTTCCAGATCCTTTGAGAAGGTTAAATCTCTCCCTCTTTGGTTCTCCTGCAGCGCTTTGGTTACTCTGCAAGGATAACACTTACCTAATTGAGTCTTATAGCAGGTCCCTGACACACACCTTTATATTCCTGCTCATTATTAGCTGTATACGGCAGAGTATGAGGAGAATGTTTAAATGGGGAGGGCATTTGTGTTGCTGTCCAAGGTGCTGAAACTTCAAGCACGCTAGGACATGGTTGTTTTTTCCAGTCTCTGAGACACTAAGTCTCTTTGACCAACTCACTAACCAATTCTGATGAAGCAAGAAAGAAGCAACAACAAGAAAAAAAAAAAAAAAAAAAAAAAAAACAGTAAGGGCCGAAAGAGAAAGAAAGAAATGGACAGAGAACAGAGGTTGCTCAGAACATTGCTGATGAAAGAAGGCCAGAGAGCAAGCAAAAACAGAAAAAAAAAATTTTTTCTTTTGACAATTTCAAAGAATGTCATCAGAGTTTACAAATATTGATAGTTAAGAAGAGTTATAAATATGTGTTCTAAGTGATGCAGAGTTGTGCTAGTATTGATATGAGCAACTATATTTATGCAGGAAGGGAAGCAGAACTTCCCCTAGATGGAGACGGCAGGAGCAATGATCTTCACTATATTTACACCAGGGTGCTCATACTTCTTCTTTTCAACCTTGATGAATACTTTGTGGTTTTTAAAAATAGTGCCACACAAGAAATTGGACCATGACTTATGTTTTACAGTTCCTATGATCGATTAATATTTTTTCATGATCTACCATATTTTTATTGGTTATTAGCAATGTTATCTCTCACCCAAACTTGGAGAATGGGGCATTCTGCGCAGATTCCCTCCTCCTTGCAACTCATCCCAGTTACTTACCCTCTGATTGGCTTGGCTAGCCAAGTGAGTCCCTCTTATACAATATTTTTACAGTGCTCTTGATTTAAATTCATCCTAGGTGTTTAAAAATGCATTATCTCAGTTAATCCTTTCAACAGCCCATAATATCAGAATAATTATTCTCAATACAATTAGATTCATGTCATGGATCTTTGAGGCTGTTTGTGAATTGAATAGCTGAAACAAAGAATAGTAAATCACAAGTGTCAAGGGTCTGTTCTAATTTACCTATCTCCCAAAATAGCCTGTGAAACCTTTAAAGTTGTGAACCATTTCTTATTCATCATCATATTTTCAACAATATCTAGCATGGTTTCTGACACATAGTAGGGGTTCAAAAATATTTCTGTAATAGGTGAAAGAATTAGTGGAAATATTTAAGTGTTAGCATTGCATTTAAATCATTTAAATAGGATGCATTTATGAATAATAGGTCAAAGATACATTAAGGAAAAGAAAGGTGCATAAGGGAAATCTCAAAATAGTTTTAACTACGGTGAAGTATTAGAAAAACATCCTACATGATATTTCCACTATATGAAACAATGCATCATTGAAAATTAAAACAGGAAACAGGAATAGTGAAAAAAATTCCCTTCACATCTAGGTGTCACTCCCATATTGAACCAAAATGATTTAGAGAAATAAATCTGAGAAATAAAAGGGTATTCTGAGACTGCCTCTTCTCAGAATATTCTGAGTAAGGGTATTTCTGTTATTCTGAGAAATAAAAGGGTAAACCCTTCGGTCCCATCTCCTTGCTTTCCCTTGAATTTCTTCCCCATCTCCTTTCCCTTCTGTTCCCATATTCAAACATTTACTGAGATCCTGCCACATTAATGTACTGTGAGGATTCCAATGCTTCCCTTCAAAGAGTTTACTCTCTAGTCAAGAGGGGGAAACGCTCACAAACAGCAACCATGGTGATAGTATCTGATTCTGAACAATAATGTCAAATCTACAGTTTTGCCTGGAGCTGCCCTCTTGCCCAACATGAAGCCTATCTTGGAAGATTTACCGGATTTACCTCCAGAGCAAAGGACAAAGAAAATTCTCTTCCTCGGTATCTGTTAATAAATACTCATTTGTATCTGATTGGATTACAATAATAGCAAGGCTTTCCTTTGGGATTAAAAGCCGCAGAATGATATCCAGAATGACTAGAACTACTCAAAAAAAGGATCATAGTGACTAAACAAGGATTTTATAGCTCTTCCAATTCAACCACCTTATTTTTTAGATCTGGAAGATGGAGTCCAGAGAGGGGGGAGGATTGTCCACAGTCACACGGCAAATCAGTGGCAGTGTGCAGGGGGAGCACAGGTTCACAGGTTCCCACCAAACTCTGCATTTTCCGCTATTTTTAAGGTTCCCAAGGTTTTCTCAGGGTTAATGAGTACAGCCGCAGGCTGTGCCCTGAACAGCTCTGACGTGACCGTGATGCAAATGGCAACAGCCCTGGTTTCACCAATGTGCTCCTGAGATCATTTGAAGTAGTTCAAGACAAATATTTAAAGATACTAATAGTTATGCCTTTATTTAAATGTTTAGGAAACATAAAAAGCACTTCGATTTTATGGATAGGGATATTATATAGTAATCTAGAGCTTCCTTTAAAATTTAAGTTGAAGAATTTCCCTGGTGTTCCAGTGGCTAAGATTGTGGCTCCCAGTGCAGGCAGCTCAGGTTTGATCCCTGGTCGGGGAACTAGACCCCAGAGGCCACAGCTAAGAATTCTCATGCCACAGCGAAGATTGAGGATCTCGTATGCCGCAACTAAGAACTGGCACAGCCAAATAAATAAAATTAAAAAAATATATAAACAAACAAATATTAACAAAAAATTTAAGTTTAAAGGTGGATGAATTAAAATATTTTTTAAAAGATGTGCAACTGGTATAAGCATGTGATAAAAATCATGAAAGAAGTGTACAAATTACTAAAGTTTAGGAAACACTGTGTTTATTATGTCATGCTACATCCCTCCAAGATAAAACAAAGTACTTCTACAAATCTACCTCCTCAGGACACTGTCAGAAGGTGACTTTTTGATGTGAAAGTGATGATGGAAAGTTTGGACATATGTACCTTTAGTAGAAACAGGTTAAAAGCAGTTAGGAGAAGATATTCTATTCAAGGGCAACTAGAGGGCAACTAGAAAGGAGAGTTAAGTCTGAGTTTTGGTGTGTTATGGAAACGATTATATTTTCAAATATAACGGATTAGCAAAGGGTTAGGTAGAAACCTTGTGACTTATTTCCTATAACTGAATATGAATATTTATCAGAGGAGATAGGTTCAAATCCGACTTCTGTGACTTCTGAGCTTGTTCCCCTTGCTTAACCCCTCTGAGTTTATTTTTTTAAAAAAAGGCTGTGTTGTGAGGAATAACCATGATAATATAAAAATGCCTTGAAAGGAAGATTGAGAGAAAGACTGAAAGAGACACGAAGAAAAAGTAAATGCTGTAAGAGAGGAAGCCAGGTTGGATGGACTGTCAGAAGAATGGGAGCTGGTGAGATTATCTCAGACTTTATGTGCTGAAATAGTCATTCTTGTCACAAGCTGCTAAATTTTTTTTCTTATGAAAACATTTCTAAGGTGGCAGATGAATATATTTTTAAATTTTTTTCTTGAAACATAACACTCCAACAGGATGTGTTAGAGAAATGCCAAGAAAAGAAGACAGAAGGAGGTAAAGTCCTTGGATGAGAGGAAGATAAAATAATTTATGCATGGACCTATGGAGGCAGAAGTCTTACCTCTTCCTTGAGCCTTCCTGACCTCCTGGGTGGAGTTATTTCCTCCTGGACTCCCACTAGACTTGCACACTTTCTACTAGGGTTGGTACAATGGTTTAGGAGGTTCTCTGTCTGTCATTCCCATTAGATAATAGAGGCATGGCTTATTTTATTGCACTTCACTTTATTGTGCTTTGCAGATACTGAGGTTTTCTTTTTTTTTTTTTTTTTTTTACAAATTGAAGGCTTGTGGCAACTGTACATTGAGCAAATCTATTGGGGCCATTTTTCCAACAGCTCAGTTAGTATCTGTTTTGGTAATTCTTATAATACTTCGAAATTTTTCATTATTATTATACTCATTATGCCGACTTGTGATCAGTGATCTGTGATGTTACTGATGTAAATTTTCAGGGATGCTGCGAACTGGGTCCGTATTTAAGCCACTTGAGTACTGGGACTACATCTTACTCACCTTTCGTATTCTAAATTACTCTTACTTTTAAGTCACTCTTCTGTATTCTAAGTTACACTTCCATGGTGGCTCAGAGGTAAAGAATCAGCCTGTCAATGCAAGAGGTACTAGATTGGTCCCTGTTGTGAGGATCCCCTGGAGAAGGAAATGGCAACCCACGCCAGTTTTCTTGACTGGGAAATCCCATGCATATAGATATTGGTGGGCTACGGCGCACGCAGTCTCAGAGTCTGGACACGACTTAGTGACTCAGCAATAGCAACAACCTACAGAATCTGGCACATGTGTATTGCCTGACTAATGTTTGTTGAATAAATAAGCCTGGGTCAAGGGACTTGATACCATGTCTGTTGAAAGATGAATGATAGCCCAGAGGATAGTTAACCTGGAGAAGAGATAACTCAGGGGATATACCCACTATTTTCCAATATTTGTAGCACTAACTTTGTTGAAGTGTATTTGAAATAGGCTGTGTGGTCCCCATGGCACTGCTAGGACTAAGAAAGCAATCTCGACTCATTATAAGGAATTCTAGCCATCAGAACTGGTCAAAAATGCCATGGCTTATCTCACTGGAGCAAAGGCTCATTTCTACAGACTAGATATCTCTTTTCAATGTTTTAGATACTGGAGTAGGTATTCTCTGTAGTCTACCTGTCTTCTACTCTTTTATTCTTTCTTTCTTTCTTTTTTTGCTTGTTAGCTTTCTTGCTGATTTAAAAACATCTTCCCACTGGGCACCTCTATCTAGCCTTAGAAATATAGACCTTAGTGTTGGAAGGAACCTCATAATGCATTTGATCTGATCTTTTCTTTGTACCATTCTATATATGAGAAAACAAAGACCAGGTCAAATGGCTAGATTATGGTGGAAGATGGCCTGAGAACCCAATTCTGCTGGGTTTTCTTCACTGCTTACCAAAATATGGTGCCCCTGTGTCTGAGCAGCAGGACTCTTTTCCCTTTCCTTGTGGGTTGTCAGTGGGTTGTTGTTCAGTTGCTCAGTTGTGTCTGACTCTGCGATTCCATGGACTGCAGCACGCTAGGTACTTATTTTCCACTCTCTCACTTCAGAATAAAAATTGGAAAATTGCATAATTAATACACACTTATCTTGAAATAAGACAAAGATAAATGCTACATGATATCACTTATATATGGAATTTAAAAAATACAGCAAACTAGTGAATATAGCAAAAAAGAAGCAGATTCACAGACTTGGGGAACAAACTAGTGGTTGGCGTGGGGAGGGATGCGTGCTAAGTCGGTTCAGATGTGTCCAGCTCTTTGCGACCCTATGGACCATATCCTGCCAGCCTCCTCCGTCCATGGGATTCTCCAGGCAAGAATACTGGAGTGCGTTGCCATGCCCTCTTCCAGGGGATCTTCCCGACGCAGGGATGGAAACTGAACCTCTTGTGTTTCCTGTATTGGCAGATGGGTTCTTTATCACTAGCGCCACCTGGGAAGCCCATGGAGATGGGTAGAAAGGGGCAACATAGGGGTAAGGGAGGGGGAGGTACAAAGTACTGAACGTAAGCTAGGCTCAAGGATGAAATGTACAACACAGGGAATATAGCCAATATTTTGTAGTAGTTGTAAATAGAAAGTAAGCTTGCAAAGTTGTAAAAAAAAAAAAAGAAGAAGAAAAAATACAGCCATCATAGTGAAAATATCATCATTCTTTTCATAAACTATTATTGCACAGAGGTTAAGTGGACATGGGATTGAAACTTGAGGGTCAGAGAGACCTGGGTTCTATTGGTAGTTACTCCACATTTCTAGTAGTGTGACACTGGATAAGTTAATTAGCCCTCTGACCCCCAATTTCCTTATTTCTAATATGAGAATAACTACCCCAGGGGAGTGGTAATACTTAAATAAAATAGCAATATAGAACTCTGAGCACAGAATCATAGTTTGTTGGGAAGATCCCCTGGAGGAGGGCGTGGCAACTCACTCTAGTATTCTTGCCTGGAGAACCGTGTGGAGAGAGGAGCCTGGTGGGCTATAGGCATGGGGTTACCAAGAGTCGGACCAAGGACTGAGCCTGAGCACACGTCTGTACTTAAACACAATCCTTGTCTTTTTCTTTCCAGTCTCTTCTCAGACATAAAAAGAGAAAATTGAATGAAACTTGCCAGCATTCCAGCCTCTTCCCTTTCTATTGGCAATAATCAGGTTCAATCCCAGGTCTGTCTCTGTGAAAGCTGCTCCTGCACTTCACTATGACATTGCACAGTCGCTTTACGAGCTTGTTCTTTCATCTATAAATGAACGCAGAAGAGAATATCTTAATTTCACAATATAAAAAAAAAAATAAAGGAGTTTTGAAAATTGGACTGGACGGCTATCTGAGGTTCCTCCCTGCTCTGACATCATCTGAGCCTGAGAATCTACACCTCCCTCTCTATTTCCCACTCCCATTCCTTTTCTCTGTTCTTACTCTCTTCTCTAGCCTGAGGACACAGAACTCAGCAAGAGTGTACCATGCAGGTAGAAGGATTAAGAAATGGATTTCACCCCTGGACCACCAATAGGATCCAGTCCCAGAAATCACTGTAGTGGGAAGTGGAGAGAGGCCCAGAACAGAGTTGGTCATCTCCCTTAGCTGGAGTACAGCCTACCTTTTTAATTTGAGTGCTCTACTTCACGATTTCACTCTATTATTCTCATCTAGAATCACAGTTCCTTTAGGGAAATCCAGGGTTCAGTTAGAAAAGTACAGACTTAAAGTACACAAACTGGGTAATAAAGAAACCAAGCTTCTACGGAAACTTTGCAACAATCCCTGTCCTCATTCTGATCTCCATTTTTTCTCAAGGGCCAAGTGGCTTAAGCTTCTCTTATCAATGACACTAATTTTATTTTGTTCTTTGGCCCATTTTAATAGGGGACATAAGGTAGTTACCCTAGAGATTTATATTTAAATGTTTCAAAGAACACAAAATTTAAAAATCAAGAATATACAAAAGGCATTTCTAGCTTCTCTGGGAATAAATACACAAAGTCCAGTAACAATGAGAGCACATTTTCTCAGGATAAAATTGACTAGGACTAAGCAGAAATTCCCTCCTAGGGGCATGAAATCTCCATCTGATCAGTCTCTGTTCCTCCTTTAGATCACTTGACTCCCATGGTCAATATCAATTTTATACTGCTAACCATGGCCCACTTCACTAGCACCTGATCCCCACAGACATGTGAGTTTATGACTCCAGGAATAGATTATAACTGCAATTCTCTATGTATGAATCAGTAATCATGAAATTATTTGCAGTCAAGAAAAAAATTAAATGCAGTGAATGAGATTACAGAATGTCTAGACCTGGCATATTATAGGCATTCAACAAAGAGTAGTTGTGATTCGTAGTAATAATATCAACAGTGTTATGAGACATCCCTGGTGGTTCAGAGGTTACGACTTGGCGCTTACAGTGCTTTGACCTGGATTCAATCCCTCGTCAAGGAGCTAAGATCCTGCAAGCAGTGTGCTGTCACCAAAAAAAGAAAAAAAAAAGTATTATTACTTAACTGGAATGTATCTTATTGCTTTGAGGACAAAATTAGGTTAGTGATGCATTAAAGAAATGCAACTTCTGAGAAGCATTGAAAAGTAGTATAAATCTTTGCAGAATATCCTTGAAAACAGAGGGGAATTATATCACAAAACATACAGCTATTTTCTGGAAATCCTTCTTACAAAGCCCTGCTCCTACAGTTCCACTCTTGAGGGTGACAGTTCATTTGGCAGTCTCCAACTCTTCTCTTCCTCAGCCTCTACTGATTCCCCTCCGCCTTCCCTGCTCCCATCCTTTCTCCTGAAGAGGAGTTCAGTCCGCTCTCAGCTTCTGTTACTCTCCTGGAGAGAGGGTAAAGAGAGGAGGGCATTTGTAAATACTGACATTCAATTATCTCTTCTTTCATCCTCATCTCAATTATTAATGTTTATCAGATGGTTCCTGAGAAACTGCAGAAATCATTCATTCTTTGTCAAATATCCCAGAAAAGAGTTCTTAAGATTTAGACAGAAGTAGGTTGTTAAGGCCCACGATAGAAGCCCGTATAAAATGCATCACGAGTATAGAGAAGGGGAAGTAAATGACGTCAACTGGGGAAATCCAGACAATGCCCTTCTCCCTCCCACAACTCTGCTCCCCCAACACATCACTCTCCAACATTCATAATGAGTTCAGCGAAAAGGAGTGGGAATTTCAGGCTCAGAACATCATCCCAAGCTGGTTTCCAAGAGGAGGGAGGGGCTCTTAATGAACTACAGCTGAATTCTGCCGTCCAGAAACTTCCTTAATCCTTTCCCTTCCATTTCACAAGTCTTGCACCCCTCTCCCTTCACACTTGGTTTGTTGGGATTTCTTTGCAAATAGGCTGAAAGTGTTCTCAGCAAGAAGGAAACTACTTTTAACTTCATCTTTGCCTAGGAGTCTTTGGTGAGTGCAGGCTTGGGCCGAGTCTCAGGAGACAAGAGTCTTTTGAGAAGGACATTGGGGAGTTTTGTAACAATTCTGTTTGAAATACAAGGATTACTTCCTTTCCGTGTGAATTTGGGCTTATTGCTCTCTTTCTCTGATTCTGTTTTCTCTTCAACAAAACGAAACTACAGTCCTATCTCTGAATGCCTCAGAAAACTGTTGGAAAAGTAAGCTATGAAGTGAGGTGTTAATAGGGTAGTTATTGTCTCCTTGCTCTAACCCTGCTATGCCACGCACAGTTACCCAAAGTGACATTTCTTCTTGCAGTGATACTTGAAGACTCCTCCTCCCCGCTCTGTCCATTATTTGGGGCAGAGGTTGGCGGGGGGAGGAGGGGAGTGGGTGTTGGCAGTCTTTCCAAGTGAAAGTAGTCTCTCCCTTGGATGTTGCTATTATGAGACCTAGGTCTGGTTTTTCAGAAAGACCCTTAGATGAAGTCTCTGCTTTTTGACTTAAGAACCCTGGGAATCTCCCTCACACATTCACTCCAGCATTCATTCATTTGGCTAGAAGGCAGTCGTCATTCATCCAGCGCTCTCTCTTTGAGCCTTTCATCTGTCTGCTGTGTTGGGACAGAGTTAAATGACCAAGTTCAAGGCTCAGGATTCAAGGAGCTCACAGCCCATCAGAGAGGCTGGCTGAGTAACCAGACAGCCTGCAAAGCATGAGATAAGGTCAATGGTAATAGATTTTTTGTGAAATGGCAGTCAAGATGTTGGCCCGGAGGCTGGAGGATCCACTTCCAGAATGGCCTCATACAGCTGCTCAGAAGGCTTTAGATTCTCACCGTGTCGACCTCTTTATAGCGCTGCTGGAGCGTCCTCACAGCGTGGCAGCTGGCTTCCCCCAGAGTGAGAGATCCAAGAAAGAGCGAGGCAGAAGTCACACTATCTTTTATGACCTCATCTTGGAAGTCACTCTCCATCACTAGCATAACATCCCATAGATTACACAGGTTACTATTCTTTGTAGAAGGGAGTAAAGGCCAGGAGAGGAGAATCACTGGGGACCATCTTGGAGGCTAGTTACCACAACGCCCCTTGGAAAAACCTTTGGATATCTAAGTGTGTGTGTTCTCTCAGCACTGGCACAGTGCCTCTATTCTGCTCCTCATCAAACCTGGTCTTGGCTCTCTGGTCATCACCATTTTTACATATAAAGATCCAGCTAGGGTTGGGACTTCCCAGGTGGTCCAGTGGTTGACAATCTGCCTTCCAATGAAGGGGACGTGGGTTCTATCTCTGGTTGGGCAACGAAGATCCCACACGCCATGGGGCAATTAAGCCCATGAGCCACAACTATGGGCTCTCTGGAGTCTGCCTGCCACTACTAGAGAGAAGCCCGAGGCCTGCAGCAGAGAGCCCTGTGCCATAGCCAGGACCTGACGGAACCAGAAATGAGTAAGATGTTCTTAAAATTCAATTAGACATTGTCCTAGAGTAAATGGAGATGAAGGGCTTCCCTGGTGGCTCAGATGGTAAAGAATCTGCCTGGAATGCGGGAGACCTGAGTTTGCTTTCTGGATTGGGAAATGGAGATGGATGTAACACATAAAATGTAACTTTAATCTGTCTCTGAAACTCCATCTGACTTTCCACCATCTTCTACAAGTGCAGAGCAGTCTCAGCATATTCTGTGCTAATCTTCCAGGAATTCTGAGTATAATTATGGACATCTTCCTACAGAGGTGTTTATAAGGTGGGAGTCCAGAAGAGTTATGAACTCTGTGTGAGGATGAGGGTAAACATCACAGGAACTGTTGAGGAAGGAACCTCCTTATCCCAGGTTTCATGCATTCTCATGGACGGAACACTTTAAATGGAGAAGTAGTGGCTTATGATTGGATATTCTGAACTGTTCCTTCATGCCTCATGTATTACAGGAAATCAATGATTGCTGGGAGGTGAATGAGGAGAGGGCCAGGAGGTATGTTAGAAAAGAGTATAGAATGCTTTCAGAGGTGATGGATATGTTCATTACCTTGACTTTGTTGATAGTTTCATAGGTGTACAGGAATGTCAGATTGTACACTCTAAATATGTACAGTTTAATATATCTCAATAAAGCTGGGGAAAAACTAGATAGTAAATGCAGGGAGAACTGTGAAAAAGCATTTTCTGTAATAACATGATTCTGTTGTAAAAAACCAGTGAGAGTCACCTATAAAATTTACTTATGCACAAATAGCAAATGGAAAAAAATTATTAACCAGTTTTAAAATCTTCAAGATAAAGAGCATCAGTGGATTTTTAAAAACTCGTTTGTTAAAATTATTGTAATGCTACATCTTGCAAATAGTTTGCAGGAAAAAAACTGATTAACATAAAGGAAAATGGAAATACTAGCTAAAGTTTAAGAAAAAGCAGTAGGAGTGTATAGTTAAAAGAAGAAATCAGGTTTTGATATACATAACAGAGTCTTGGATCTACATATCACTGTGAGGCATCTTTTTTAGCTAGGACAGCTTCAAAACAAACATTTAAAAAAGCTGACATGAGCATAGATCATCAAATTTCTATATCATAAATTATTTTTAAAGTTTTAAAAACACTAAAATACATTCAATCATAAGATATTCACTAAAATATTATCATTGGTAAAAAATGCTTTTTTATTTACCTAATAGATAAAATAAGGTAAAACTCATTTTTAAAATAATGTTTGGAATAGTACTTTTATTAGATAAAAATCTTTTTTAAATGTTTGACTAATTCCATGGCCAAATATTAACAAAGTCACTTGACCTCAAACATAAGCTATACTCCCCAACCTAGACTTTATTAATAATAAAAATGACATTTTAATCTCAATCAGCCAGTCCCTCTGTCTACATCTCAAATAGTTCTGAACTGTGCAGGGAAAAGGGGAGGGTCATTTATTGACTTCCCAATAGCAGTGACATTTTGCTTGATTTTTGAAGACTGAATAGAAGGTTCCAAGTAAGGATGTGGGAGAGGGCATTACAGATATTAATAGAAGAAGAAGCATAATCAACGTTATGGGAGCATTAAAGAACCTGGTGCACCACGGAAGTGCATGGCAGGAAATTTAGGGTGTATGCTAAAAAGTGTCAGGAAAGGAGGCTGCTGAGCCATAGTATTGGGTCTAGCTCAATGCTTAACATCTGTGTCTTGAAAGCAGGCCATCATTCATAGTCTCCATTGACTGTCTGCTGCCTAGAGCAGTGTCTGCTCAGGGGAAGGAATAAAGGTTATTCTCCTATGTTTAATGGATTTGAATATTTCCATAAGAGGTGGTGGGAAACATTCCCTGTGGATGACGTGCTGTGTGAAGTCGTTTCAGTCGTGTCCTGCTCTGTGACCCCACGGACTACAGCCCTGCCAGGCTCCTCTGTCCATGGGATTCTCTGGGCAAGAATACTGGAGTGGGTAGCCATTCCCTTCTCCAGGAGATCTTCCTGAACTAGGGATCAAACCTGTGTTTCCCGCTCTCCTGTATTAGCAAATGGTTCTTTACCACTTAGCGCCACCTGGCCTGTGGGTGATGGGTGAGTTCAATTCTTCAGCCTTTCCTTTTCTGCTGTGAGCTAGCCCATATAATTTTTTCTTAAGTTAGCCAGAACTGATTTCTGTTGTTGGCAACCAAAAAATCCTGCCTGGTTCAGCTCCCTTAACATCTCTTCCATGAAGTATATCAAGGATGTCCAAAGTGCTTTCATCAGTGGGCCCTAAGTTCAGAAATCCCTGGGCATGTGCCAGTGGCATTTGAATTAATCAACATAGAGGATAAAGAGGGCCCATATGTGTGCTAGATGAAAGTTAAGTGCGTTGTTTAAGTCAAGTGCAATTCATATGCGTAACATATGAATGAGCAGAAACATTAAACATAACCTTTAGGAAAAGACAACAGGCAAGTGCAAACACAAAAGAAAGCAGAATATGCATAATTCATATTACAAAATAAATTCAAGGAAAGCAAAATCTATTTAGATATTTACCAAAGGGAGAGCACTACATAACAAAGCTTATGGGAATGGGCCAAATCTCTACTTACAGGAAGATTAACACTCTTAAATTTCCTTATTATAGAAATAAGGAGATAGCTGAACTGAGCAATCAAGTTAAGAAACTTGATGAAGAGAAGGGAACATGTAGAATAAGAAAGGTGTTTGACTGCAGTCAGGTCCATGGTAGGGGCAGAATGAGGAAGAAGGGCCTCTCAAATGCATAAATCATATGGCCAGAGGGGTTCAAGGCAACCAAAAGAGCTCAGTGTCACAGAAGCAAGGGAAACATAGCTTTAGTGAAGAAGCAATGAGTTGCAAGGGGAGAAACCAACAGCATCAAATGCGAAAAAGAGATCCAATAACAAAATTACTTAAACTTCTACAATGCAAAGAAACAGAGGGGGAAAAAAAGACCAATGCAAAGAAATAGAGGAAAACAGTAGAATGGGAAAGACTAGAGATCTCTTCAAGAAAATTAGAGATACCAAGGGAACATTTCATGTAAAGATGGGCTCAATAAAGGACAGAAATGGTAGGGACCTAACAGAAGCAGAAGATATTAAAAAGAGGTGGCAAGAATACACAGAGGAACTGTACAAAAAAGATCTTCACGACCCAGATAATCATGAAGGTGTGATCACTCACACTCAACTAGAGCTGGACATCCTGGTACGTGAAGTCAGGTGGGCCTTAGGAAGCAGCACTATGAACAAAGCTAGCAGAGGCAATGGAATTCCAGTTGAGCTATTTCAAACTCTAAAAGATGATGCTGTGAACGTGCTGCACTCAATATGTCAGCAAATTTGGAAAACTCAGCAGTGGCCACAGGACTGGAAAAGGTCAGTTTTCATTCCAATCCCAAAGAAAGGTAATGCCAAAGAATGCTCAAACTACTGCACAATTGCACTCATCACACATGCTAGTAAAGTAATGCTCAAAATTCTCCAAGCCAGGCTTCAGCAGTACGTGAACTGAGAACTTCCAGATGTTCAAGGTGGTTTTAGAAAAGGCAGGGGAACCAGAGATCAAATTGCCAACACCTGCTGCTTCATCAAAAAAGCAAGAGTTCCATAAAAACATCTATTTCTGCTTTATTGACTATGCCAAAGCCTTTGACTGTGTGGATCACAATAAACTGTGGAAAATTCTTCAAGAAATGGGAATACCAGACCTGCCTCTTGAGAAACCTGTATACAGGTCAGGAAGCAACAGTTAGAACTGGACATGGAACAACAGACTGGTTCCAAATAGGAAAAGGAGTACGTCAAGGCTGTATATTGTCACCCTGCTTATTTAACTTATATACAGAGTACATCATGAGAAATGCCGGGCTGGAGGAAGCCCAAGCCGGAATCAAGATTGCCGGGAGAAATATCAATAACCTCAGATACGCAGATGACACCACCCTTATGGCAGAAAGTGAAGAAGAACTAAAGACCCTCTTGATGAAAGTGAAAGAGGAGAGTGAAAAAGTTGGCTTAAAGCTCAACATTCAGAAAACTAAGATCATGGCATCCGGTCCCATCACTTCATGGCAAATAGATGGGGAGACAGTGGAAACAGTGGCTGACTTTATTTTTCTGGGCTCCAAAATCACTGCAGATGCTGATTGCAGCCATGAAATTAAAAGACACTTGCTCCTTGGAGGGAAAGTTATGACCAACCTAGACAGCATGTTAAAAATCAGAGACATTACTTTGCCAACAAAGGTCCGTCTAGACAAGGCTATGGTTTTTCCAGTGGTCATGTATGGATGTGAGAGTTGGACTGTGAAGAAAGCTGAGCACTGAAGAATTGATGCTTTTGAACTGTGGTGTTGGAGAAGACTCTTGAGAGTCCCTTGGACTTCAAGGAGATCCAATCTGTCCATCCTAAAGGAGATCGGTCCTGGGTGTTCATTGGAAGGACTGATGTTGAAGCTGAAACTCCAATACTTTGGCCACCTGATGCGGAGAGCTGAGTCATTTGAAAAGACCCTGATGCTGGGCAAGATTGAGGGCAGGAGGAGAAGGGGACGACAGAGGATGAGGTGGTTGGATGGCATCACTGACACAATGGACATGGGTTTGGGTGGACTCTGGGAGTTGGTGATGGACAGGGAGGCCTGTTGTGCTGTGGTTCATGGGGTCGCAAAGAGTCGGACACGACTGAGTGACTGAACTGAACTGAAACTTCTACAGAATTTGGCAATTACCAGTAAGAGTTTGTGAGAGTTTCTTCTAGCTTCTCACAGAAATAAAAGACTTGAGGAATTTAAAAAGACATGGAGTTAGTGGTCATTTTTCACGCTTGCCATCCAGCATTTTATTAGCCTTCTTACAGTAAGTGACTCCAATTTTGTTACAGAAGACACAGCCCTTCTTATTGGAGCCGTGTGATTCAGATGAAGGTGACAAGTCTGGGACTGAAGTGGGTTAAATAACCTAACATCATTCCCATCCCTCTTCTCCCTTGCTTACCCCCTGCCCCATACTCACTTTCCTGATTGCTTTTACAGCAAGCAGTGGCAATGTGATGTGAGACACAAAGGAGTCATAATGTCTAGTCA
Source organism: Dama dama (assembly GCF_033118175.1). Lineage (NCBI taxonomy): Eukaryota > Metazoa > Chordata > Mammalia > Artiodactyla > Cervidae > Dama > Dama dama. The sequence goes on from NC_083709.1 coordinate 67,105,435, forward strand.
GACACGATGACTAGAGCTGGGGCATCTCTCTTTTGAGAAAAAGTAGAAAGATCAAAAGAGTCACAGCTCTACCAGCCCTGAATCATTTCCCAGTGGATGGACACCAGTAGCTGTATGACTCTAGGCTTTTTATTTTTAATCTTTGGGCCATGCTGCATGGCTTACAGGATCTTAGTTCCCCAACCAAGCATTGAACCCATGCCCCCTGCACTTGCAGTACAGAGTCTCAGTCACTGGAGCACCAAGAGAAGTCATGACTCCAGGCTTTTTATGATGTGAGAAATATAAACTCCTGATGTCTGAGAAGTATAGCCTCACTTTTCAGTGAGTGGTGTATCAGTCACATTGCAAGAGGAGAGTGTGCAGTGAGATAAATAGATGGATGCAGCCATCTTTGGAATAAACAGTCTGCTGCAGACTCTATCAGTTTCATGTTACAAAAAACCCAAGACTAACTGGCTTAAACAAAGAAGAAGTGTATTGACTCACATATGTGAAAACTCCAGGGGTAGGGATCATTTAATCTCTGTTGCAGAAGACTTGTGACTTTGGGTGATGCTGACCTTGCCCCTAGCTCCAGAGGTTGGATGTGTGACTCAAGTCTGAGCTGGTTCATACAGAATATTTCCTTGACAACAGTAAATTGTTCAGGGATGGGCACAAGCCAAGTCCTCAGGACAATTAGAGCCAAAGAAACTCAATTTCCTGGGTATTTGTGTGAAATATCAGAAAAGCAGACTTTTCTTTTCCTGAAGTTGTTAAGCAAGAGAGGATATGTGGATGGAGGATGTGTGGCAGCATCTTGTCATTATGAGGGGGGATTCTGAGACAAAAGCTAGTACAGAACATGCTGAGCCCAGAGATGAAGAAAGAGAAACCAGGTTCGGATGACAGGCCCACCCCTGGAGTTTTCACATATGTGACTCAATAAACTTCTTCATTGCTTAAGCCAGTAAGTCTTGGATTTTCTACAACACAAAAGCTAAAGAGTGTAGCAGATAGTTTTTCTCAAAGATGGCTGCATCAGTGTATTTATATCCTATTGTACATTCTCTACATGCAATGTGACTGTGTCTGTGTTCCCATTCCTTGAGTCTGGGTGGGGTTTGTGACTGCCCTAACCAGTGGAGTTTGGCATGGTGATGCTGTGTGAAATCCTATGTTACGGTATGAAAAGGAAAGGATTCCACCTCACTCTCTCTGTTTGCCTCTGCAACCCACCCAACTATACTGTAAGGGAACCTAAGCCACTTGGAGAGGCCATGTGTAGATATTCTTGCCAACAATCCCAGCTAAGGTCTCAGCTGACAGTCAGATTCAATCACTAGACATGAGTGAATGAGCCTTCAACTGATTCCAGCCTCTAGTCTTCAAGTCTTCTAGCTGCAACTCAAGACCTCATAGAGCAGAGACAAGCCACTCTGGTGGTTCCCTGTCTGATATCCTAATCCACAAAAAACATGAAAGATAATAAATGATTACCACAGTTTTAATGAAACTGAGTTTGGGGTAATTTGTTCTACCGTGCTAGATAAACTATTACAGAGTCTTAATTAATAGGGTTAGCATTCTATGAGAGTGGTTTAAGAATAGTGGAAAGAGAAATAAGATTGCAGAGTGTGAGGGATGAATTGGAGATGAGGAAAATGGACTCAGAGTATAAGCTTCTCGGGAAAATTTCCATCAAAGCATCTCCCTGGTACTGAGAAAGGATTAAACAAGTCTGATTCCAAAGCAAACAGCAGCCTTCATGCTTTTGCTCATCATCAGAAGACTAAGGTTATGAGTTTGATAGAATCCAGGAGGAGGAACTTCGGCTAATAAGTTTTATGAATTCCTTTGAATTCAAAAAGGCATTAAGGAAAATGAAAGGTGAATCAGTGAAACCTTCAAGAAGAAGGCATTTATTTGAGAAACTCTGCTCAAAATCTCCAGCAGACTCCATCACCTATGGTTAAGATCAAGTTCTTCAGCCTGGCATTCAATGGCCATTTCTGTTTCCCAGCCTCTCCTTTACACACCCCAACCTCCAGCAGAACTGCAAAACGGCATACTTGATAGACTCTGATTGCTCCTTCGCTTTGCCACTGCTGGGTTCTTGCCCTTATGTGGAGGAAGATTTGGGACCCCAGCCTTGCCCAGAGTGTTGTTCAGAGCCTGTGCCCATCCTCACCCCAGCGAAGGTCAAGAAGCCTCCTGAAGAGAGGAATCAATGATATGTGGTCTTAGGGACTGCAGCCTTCTTCTTGTATGATTTTTCACTTGAGGTACAATGTATATACAATAAAATGCATGGATCTCAAGTGTACAGTTCTATGAGTTTTGACAATTGTATTCACATGGTAAACACCAGTCTAATGAAGCTTTAGAATTTTTCTATCACTCCAAAAATTTCACTCATTCTCTGGCCCCCTTTCCAGTCAATCCTGTGCACCTCCCACCTCCCAGAAAACAACTGCTTTGGTTTCTATTACCATAGATTAGTTTTTCCTCTCTTTGAACCTCATATAAATAGAACCACACAGAACATATTCTGTGTCATGCTTCTTTCACTCAACATAATGTTTCTGAGTTTCACCTGTGTTTTTGCATGCATTAATTTTTCATTCTTTCTTATTGCTGTGTAGTATTCCATTGTACAAATATAGCACAATTTGTCTATCCATTTCCCTGTTGGTGGATATTGGAGTTGCTTGCAGTTTTATCGTGTATAAAGTTACTATGAACATTCTTGAGTATTTCTAGTGGATATTTATTTTGATTTCCTAGGAGTGGAATTGCTGGTTCATGGGATAAATGAGGGTTTAAGTTTAGTAGTTGTGCCATTTTATGCTCTCATCACCATTGTACGAGAGTCCCAGTTGCTATATCCTTGCTGATAATTAGCACTGTTAGTCTTTTGGTATTGTCAGTAGTTGTGAAATTATATCTCATTTTGGCTTTAAAATGTATTTCCCTGATGACTAAAAATGTTGGGAAACTTCTTATGTACTTATTCATATACCCTCTCTTGTGAAGTGTCTGTTCCAAGTCTTCTGCTATTTTTTAAATTGATTTGTACATGCAGAATTCTTTGTTGCCAAGGTTACCCATAATCCAGAAGACTGCCTGGAGTTCACCTGGAGCTGGCACACAGGTTCAAGGCCAGAAAGGTGTTTATAATCAAAGAATCTGAGTATACTTAGGAGTTAGACTACACAAGATTATGGAAGCACTGCAAATTGTGTCTTTTGATATCAGACATGACACAGTGCACCTGGTAAAAGAGAAGAAATTCTGAATATTATGCCATAGTAATGGTTCCCAATGTTGGATACACATTCTCCAAAATTCTGAAGTCTTCATCCCAAGATTCTGGTTCAATGATGGTGGTGTAGCCATGGAATTCGGAGCTGTAAAAGTTTCTAGGTGACTAAAATGCAGCTAAGGTTGAGAATCACTTCTCTAAAAGGAATGACATTCATTCACTTTGGGACATCTTATATGTTACTTTGCTAAACCTTTAAGCTCATTTAAACAGAATATTAGGTGTCTTTTTCACATAGGTAAGTTATTCAGAGAATAACATTTATCACTGTCATTTATCAATGTCAAGTATCAAACTGCAGATCATGGTCAGTTACTTTTCTTTCCTGGCTTCGTCATTCTCTCAAAAATGCATCTCATCTATAATAATCATGTTTGGAATAAAGTGAGGATTTAGCCCTCAGTTCTAGATACATTCACCACCCAACAGTTAAAGTGAGATGAAAGAGTCAGCTTTATTTCCTGTCCTAAGCTGGTGAAGGACAAGGAAGCCTGGCGAGCTGCAGTCCATGGGGTCGCAAACAGCTGGATATGACTGAGCAACTGGACAACAAGAAAGCTGAAGTGGACGCATCCTGTTACTGAGTCCAGGCTCACTCTGCACGCCGCACAACAGGCCAATGCGTCCAAGAGATGAAATGTGGAGGCAAGGAATATGACTTTGTTTGGAAAACTGGCTGACCAAGAAGATAGCAGACTAATGTCTCAGATTAACCATCTTGTCAAGGTCTGGAGGCCAGGTTCTTTTATATAGTCAGAGAGAGAAAAGCAATGAAGAACTAAAGTCAAAAGGTAGAATAGAGAGGGAGAGACAGTGGGTAAGTAAAGTGAAAGCGTCTTCAGTCTTCCAAAACATTTCTGGGAATGGCCAGTCTTTGGAAGGGGGTTGTTAATCTCTTCTTCTTCTTGTAGCTGTTCACAGGTGGGCAGGGTGAGATTATCTCTCTAGGAGCTGAACGGGCACTTTACAGTCAGGCAGAGGGGCAGGGTCCTCTGAAGCAGGCCCTTATGTATGATTATCATAACAGAAACAATGAAAAGCAAGTCAAAGAAACAATTTTCGACAGGAAGTCAGAACTGGCTTCTTCTCTGCAACAATCCCATGTGCTTGTGACTTACTATCAAGTTCAAGTTCCATCCCTAAAAAAGCCAGATTTCAAGTTTGGGAAACGTCGTGCAGAAGTTACGATCTAAGGTTAATGGTGAGCAAATTGGCCAGTAGGCCAAGTTCTTCCCATGGCCTAAATCCAATCCAATCAGTGCCTGTTTTTGTAAAGTCTGTGAGCTAAAAATGATTTACAATTTTAAATTATTAAAAAACTCAACATGAGACGAATAAGGAGACCTGGCTTTGACTTCTGATCCGGGAAGATCCCACAGGCTGCGGAGCAACTAAGCCCCTACACCACACCTACTGAGCTCGGGCTCCAGGGCCCAGGAGCCGCGACTACCGAGTCCACGTGCGGGCGCAGCAACTCCCGGAGCCCGCGCACCTAGAGTCCGTGCCCGGCAGCAAGGGAAGCCCGTGCAACTAGAGAGGAGCCCTTGGTCTCACAACTGGAGCAAAGCCTGTGCAGCAGCGAAGACCCAGCCCGGCCAAAAATAAATAAAACTGTATTAAAAAAGAATTAATCAAGGTCCATAACGTTTTTTGAAATGTAAAATCACAACTGTTCATCTATCTAGTGTTAATGGCTGCTTTTGCACTCCAAAAGCAGAACTGAGTAATTGCAACAGAAACTGTATTGCCCACAAAGCCTAAATATTTATTAGCTGGCCTTTTACAGAAGAAATCTGCTGATTCTTGGTCTAGATAAAGATTCTCTGGATGGGAGAGGAGGACAGCTGGCGAAGTGAGAAAAGGGTAGATTTTTGGGTCTTTCACAAAGAGTGACCCCAGTCTCCCTACCTCCCCGCTAGACCAAACCGGGGCAGGTAAGGAGTAAAGAGTGTCAAATAACAGAACTTCCAGTTTGGGTAATCTGAATGCAGGCAGTCGACCCCGTTACTGGTGAGAGCCCCAGAGAGGGGTAAAACTGGAGAATTTAGTGATTGCCTAGTAAGTCCAGGCCCCTGGTTCTCAAAGCCTTATCTTCATACATGTAGCATCAACATCCCCTGGAAGCTTGTTCGAATTGTAAATTCTTCAGCCTCATTCTAGACCCACTGAATCAGAAGCCCTCCTGGTGGTGCTAAAGCACCAAAGAATTTGAGAAGCTCGGTAGGCAGGGCCTCAGCCAGCAGCTCAAAGTCCTTGTGACTCTGCATGGCCTTGAGATGCTGCCTGATCCCCATGGACCTGAGAACGGGACAGAAGCAGCTGAAAGAGAGTTGAGTTCAAAGTCACATGATTGGGATCAAAGGCAGATGTGATAGCAAACGTAGGACAAGGACTGCAGCTCAGCGGGGCAGAGACACATCTCAGTGAGGGCAACATTTAGAAAAGGAAAGATGCAGGATTCCCAGGTGACTGACAGTAGCTTTTGACAAACAACAGAAAAAAACAGAACTTAGGTCCAGAAAAAATAAATTATTTTTTTTCCCCTAAGCCTTACTGAGGTATAACTGACATGTAAAAATTATATATATTTAAGGTATACAATGTGATCATTTGATTTACGTATTCATTGTAAAACAATTACCACAAATAAGCTAAGTAACACATGCATCACCTCACATAGTTACCTTTTTTGTTCTGGTAAGAACATTTAAGATCTACTCAACAGATTTCGAATATACCATATAGTATCATAGTGCGTATGTGCATGCTAAGGGCTTCAGTCATGTCCAACTCTTTTCGACTCTATGAACTGTAGCCCACCAGGATTCTCCAGGCAAGAATACTGGAGTTGGTTGCCAAACCCTCCTCATAGTGTTATAGTGTTAATAGCTATAGTCACCATGCTATACAGTAGACTGCCATAACTGACCCATCTTACTCATCAGTTATGAACGTTTGTACCCTTTGGCCAATATCTCCCCATTTTCTCTACCCCCAGCCCCTGGCAGCAGCCATTCAACTCTCTGCTTCTCTGAGTTGAACCTCTTAGATTTAAGTAGAAATGAGGTCATGCAGTACTTGTCTTTCTGTGTCTGGCTTTTTTCACTAGGCATGTGTCTTCCAGGTTCATCCATGTTGTCACAAATGGCAGGATTTCTTTCTTTTTATGGATGAATAACACTTCCCTTTATAGAGTTGACTTGAACAAGGCAGATGTTAAGGACACCAACCCTCTTGCTGTCAAGAACATGCACGTAGCTTTACAGTCAGCCCTCCTTGTGAGAGTCCCTTCGGAGTCAACGGATCACAGATCAGGTAGTACTGTGATTGTGGTTGCTTAGTCGAGCAGTTGTGTCCAACTCTTTAGCAACCCCTCTTTAGTGACCCCTTTGACCATAGCCCACCAGGCTCCTCTGTCCTTGGAATTTCCCAGGCAAGAATAACAGAGTGTGTTGCCATTTCCTTCCCAACCCAGGGATGGAACCCACCTCTCCTGCATTGGCAGGTGGATTCTTTACAGCTGAGCCACCAGGAAAGTCCAGTACTGTGGAACATATTTATTAAAAAAAAGAATATAAGTTTAAGGGTTAACTTATATGTTTAAATAAACATATATGTATATATCTCACAGTTTCTTTATTCATTTGTCTGTTGACCTGTTTCTTTTTAAAAATCACAAGAGAAAAAGAATAAGAAAAGCCCTAAATATTAAAACTGGTTCCGTATCTTGCTTATTGTGAATAATGCTACAATGAACATAGGACTGTAGATATCACTTTTAGATCCTGACTTCAGTTTTTTTACTATATACTCAGAAGTGGGATTACTGGATCACATGATAATTCTCATTTTAATTAATTAATTTATTTTTTTGGCCATGCCACGCAGCTTGAAGGATCTTAGTTCCCCACTATTGATTGAACCTGGACCCCTGCAGCAAAAGTGCTGAGTCCCAACCACTGGACTGCCAGAGAATTTTCAATTTTTAATGCTTTAAGGAACTTCCTAATGACTGTGCTAACTTACATTCCCAGCAACAGTATACAAGTTTTCCCTTTTCTCCACTCCCTCACCTCACTTTCAGCTCAGTCGCTCAGTCGTGTCTGACTCTGCCACCCCATGGACGGCAGCACCCCAGGCCTCCCTGTTGCCATCCTAACAGGTGTGAGGTGGTATCTCAGTGAGGTTTTGACTTCCAATTCCCTGACGATTAGTGACATTGAGTACCTTTTCACTGACCTATTAGCCCTTTGTATGTCTTCTTTGGAATAAAGTTTCACTTCTTGAAACGTAAATTTGAGAACTGAGGTTTCTACTTGCCATCTCCTTAATAAATGTTGTTTGGTTGTTCAGGGGAAATGTGGGGATATGAGGACTACTCTGGGGGAAAGTTCAAGATCCTAGGCAGTCAGCTGGTAGTGAACTGTTTTGGAACTCGGATCCCAGACTCTAAATTGAAAAACAAGACCTTGCTATTTGTAGCACCTACACTGCAAGAAGGGAGGGAAGAAGGGAATGCTTACTAGACAGAGGTTAGGACTATGAAGTTTTAATTCCCTAACCCATCAAAATAGAGACTTCCCTTTTATGCAGCAGTAAAACCTCAGATTCTCCTCCAAAAGCACCCTGTGATTGTAGTATCAGACTGCAGGAGGACCCTTGTGATAAGCAGGGCAGATGAGGCATTATGACTCTCTGTGGTGGACATATAGCCAAAAGTCAGCCAATTTCAAAAATTGTCATAAGTTAGCCAATTTAAAAAAGACTATTTGATTACAAACACTATAGATAATTGGTCCTATTTCTTATTAAAAATCACAAGAGAAAAATAATAAGAAAGATCCTATATACTAAAAGAGATTTTAGAAACTTGCCACCAATTACAAAGTATAGATCTTTATACTTTGAATCCTGATTTGAACAAACTGGTAAAAATGAGACAATTAAGGGAATGCACACTCTGAATATTTTATTATATTAAGTAAGTTTTATAAACTTTTTTACATGTGAGAATAGCATTGTGGTTATGGTTTAAAAATAATTCTCATTTTTAGAGACATCTAAAATATTTATATGAAAAGATATAATATCCGGGCAAGGGTACTAGGCAGGCATACAGATGAAACCAGAATGACCATGAGCTGATAAGTGTTGTAGCTTGTTGATGAGTGTATGGGTTCATTATACTATTCTGGTCCATTGTTGCACATATTTCAAAATTTCCAATATAAATAGTCTAGCTTTGTTTTTTAAAAAGCATTTTTGAAAGAGTAGCAATAACATTAACTTGAAAGAAGTCACAGTCATTTGCCCAGAAAAATATTTAGAATTTCTATAAAAGCATTACAGTATTTGTGCAGGTGAGTAAAACAGAGATATTTTTGACACTTGAGTTTTGCCAGCCTGATATTTTCCAATGTTTCATTAGGGAGGGGCTGCTTTCCCCATCATTTTCTCCCCTCTTGGGATAGATCAATCCACGAATTCATATCTGTGCGTTCACTAGGCTGTGGGTGTGCCTTTCTAGGGATAACTGCTATTCACCATCACTGTATGATGGGGAAGGTGAGTGGGGGGGAAGGAAGACCTTCCACGTAGGCAGCAGCAAACTACCATCACAAGTAAGGTAAAGACTGCAAGGAATCCTATAGGCAGGATTCTCTCTGAGGTGTCCCAGATCACACAGCTAGTCCTCGGGTTATTTATCTGCATATTCACACAATTCTCCAAGAACTCTTCACAGTGGCTATTTCCTAGTTAGTTATGGATGTCGCTTCTCTTTCCCGGTGAAAGCTACTACAGAGCAGTGAAAACTGAGGAATACCCTTTCTGGCTCTCATAGTCCTGGACGGTACTGTGATCTGGAGAGGACTCAGGAGTACTTGGTTTTCAGAGCATTTTCATGTGGCTGTGGCTTCTCAGCTCTTAGGACTTTTGATGTGGCTGTGGCTTGTCTCCAATCTCCTGGCAGGCTTGCAAAGAGATGCGCGTATCCACATGGGTGGTCTGGTACAAAGTACAGTCACGGGAGTGGCCAGAAGAATTTCATAAGGTGGAACAAATCGCCTTGGCAGGTCTTTCTCAATAATTCCAGTTGTGTACCTAGTTTCCCACTCTGGAATGAATCTGCTGAAACGGAGTCCAATTTTGACCTGGAAGCCTCCCAATATATTATATGCTTCCCAATAATATATCTATATATATATTATATTATAACATACAATATATGTTGGAAAATTTTTACCCGTACCTGTTTATTAAAGTCATAGTACTTGCTTTTCAGCAGGGAGGCCTCGAGCCATTGAGAATAGCTATTTCTTGCTACCTAACACCCCAAAACTCAATGATTAAAACAATAACATATTTTTCTGAGGTCTGAGATCACAGTCCACCAGAGGGTTAGCAATGACACTCTCCTGCTCCTTAACTTAACTTTACACTTTTAAATCTTCCCATCCCCATCTTGCTTTGTCCAGACTCTCTTTTCTATCCTCAGCTGCTATGAGCAGGTGACTCTCAGAGACTCAGTTTTATTTACCTACAAAATGGACACATTAATCCCTGCTCATTTCATAGTGAAGGTCCACGAGGAGGAGGACATGCTCTGGATATTGTCAAGGGCTGGGCGAGGTGGGGTTGCGGTCGTGGAAGACACTATAGGGACCTGCTCAAGGCCACCTCGAGGTGGCGAGTGAACAGGTCTCCACCTCCCATCCCTGGGTTCTGGCCAGGAACTGTGAGTGAGTCAGTGAGAGTATGTGAAGGAGTGTGAGTGGAGATCTCCCTCCAGGGGACTCTGGGAGGGGAAGAAAAACCCCCTCTGCTTCCAATTGTAAGACTTCAGATTTATTAAATTAAAAAGTAAAAAAAAACACCAAATCATTCTCATGAGTCTATGGGTCAGGAATTAAGTCCAGGCTTGGCTGGGTGGTGCTTCTGTTCTGCATGATAATAGCTGGGTCACTCAGGTGCGTTCAGCTGGCAGTTGGGCAGTGGAAGCAGCTTCAGCGCTCCTCCACAGTCTTTCTCCAGGTTTCCTTGGGTTTCCTGTGAGGAAAGGTATCTTCACAGGATGGTGGTCTCAGGTGAATCTCATTCTCACATGGTGGCTGGCTTATAAGAGGGCATCAAGCCGGTTCTGCTAAAGTAGAGGTTCAGTGACACACTTCTGCCATATTCTTTTGGCCAAAGCAAGTCTCAAGGCCAGCTAGATTCAAGGGGTGAGGAAGCAGAATTTACCTCTTGATAGAGGGATGGCATGCAAGGACAGGGAGGAAAGGAATGAATGAAAGCCACATTTAGAGACCATCTACCAGTCACTCCTCTGACCACAACAATTCACATCTCTCCCGCACATAAAACAGACTCACATCCTCCCCGCAAAGTCTCATACTATTAAGGCCTTGGTTTGAAGTCTAGGAGCTTATCCTTTAAATCAGGTCTAGCTGTGAGATGTGCAACGCAGAGTGGTGAGGTGGGGATAAGAGGGATAAGATAACCACATTAGACCCCATCCCTCATAGAGACAGGGATCAGTACGTGGCAGTTGCTGGTTCCCTTCAATCCTGAAATTCAGCCAGGACACACATCTCCAGATCCCCCAGAACATACTCTCTCTCATTCCTTCTATATATACATACAGATAGATACAGAGAGAAAAACATATACATATATATATATATATGTATGTATGGAAAGAGATTGATTTATTATGAGGAATTGGCTCGTGCAATTATGGTGGCTGAGAAGGCACATAATCTGCAGTCTGCAAGCTGGAGAAAAAGGACAGCCAGAAGTGTAATTCAGTCAGAGTCCCAAAACCTGAGAAGAGGTGAGCTGATGGCATAAATCCTAGTCCAGGGGTAGAAGATGAGATGGGACATCCCAGCAGTTCAAGCAGTGAGGCAGGGAAAAAAGGGCAAATTTGTTCTCCAGTGGCCTTTGTTCTATTCGGGCTCTCAGTGGATTGGATGATGCCCACTCAAACTGGGGGAGTTGGGGGGAGGGGTAATCTGCTTTGAGTCCACCAATTCAAATGCTGATCTCATCCAGACACAACCAGAAACAACGGTTAATCTGGGCACCCTGTGGCTCATCAAGCTGACACATAAAATTAGCCGTCCCGCATGGTGTGGATGTACCCCAGTTTATTTAACCATTCATCTGTTGAGAGACACTTGGGCAGTTTCCAATTTAGGGCTATTGTGAATAAAGCTGCTATGAACATTTGAACATTCATGGACATGATTTTGTGTGAAAATAAATAATCGTTTCTCTGAGATAAATGCTTAAGAGTGAAATTGCTGGGTCACATGTTAAGTCCATTTTTGATTTTAAAAGACACCATCCAGCTATTTTTCAGAGCAGCTGCATCATTTTGCATTCTCACCAGCAATGTATGAGTGATCCATTTTCTCTGTATCCTCACCATCACTTATTTTAAATTTTAGCCATTTTTAATATTTTGGCAGTCAAAATTCCTCCACAAATTTCTGAAATGTTTCTTAGGTAGCACTGCTTCCAATGAGAATAGCTAGGTCACTTGTTCTCAAACTAGACTGCCCACTGGGATTGCCTGGGGAACTTATGCTTGGGTCCTTCCCTCAGAGACTAATTCCACTGGGAATTTTTAAAGTTCCCCAAGGGATTTCAACACACAAATTCATGAAACACTCATGTTATTCTCATAACTTACTCGTTTTAATCCTAAAGTTTCAAGATTCTGTGAATGAGATAAATTTAAGGATTGAGGTAATTGTCTTTTGAATAAAGAAAGATTGAAAAGCTGGAGCTGCATTATATTCCCAGCAGGGTGTCAGTAGAAAGCAAAGGGGGAAGTAAAAATAACTGGTCCAACAGGCCCTATTATAAGAGGAAATTTCAAAAACAGACATATAAAAGACTAAAACCCAAATCAAATTATATAAAAACAAACTACAAAAACCAGGGAAACATTTCAATTCCTAGAATTATGGTGTAGTGGTAGAAAGAGAAAGGGTTTTGGAGTTAGAAGTCCTGGTTTTTTCCACTTAGAACCTGTGAGATCTTGGATGAGTCACTTGGTCTCTCTAAATTTTATTTTACTCACCGCTGAAATCTGTAGCAAAAGGTTACTTTAGAGGTTTTTTGCAAAGATTAAATATACTGGTATGTGCTATATTTTTAACCATAACACCCTGAAGTTGTGACATATTTATTTTTTATAAGAAAATTAGAAATATTTGCTATCTGAGCAGCATCTGGTTCATCCCAACCAATATCTAATGAGCATCTTTGATGTAATACTTGCTATACAGTACACATTTTCTTTTTATAATTTCTTAGTTTTTACATTTTTACCGTGGAAATCTCAAACATACACAAAGTAGAAAGAAGAATGTAATCTGATGCTTCTTAAGCATTAAATGTCCCCATGATTCACCTGGGGAGCTTGTTAAACTGCAATTCTGACTCAGCGGTCTGGGGTGGGGCCTGAGACTCTGCATTTTACAAAGCTTCCCTGTGACTGACATGTTGCTGACTGCAACTACCGTATGTTTGCACTGCACTAACAAAACACCATAGACTGGGTGGCGTAAACAGCAGACGTTTATTTCTCACAGTCTTGGAGGCTAGTCCGTCAGATCAGGGCGCTAGCATCGTCGGGCTCTGGTGAAGGCTGTCTTCCTGGTTTGCAGACGGCGGCCTTCTTTCTGTACCCTCACCAGAGGGAGATCTGGTATTTCTCCCTGTTCTCATAAGACCACTAATACCATCATAGGAGCTCCATCCTCATGATCCCCTAATACTCCTTAATATTATTACATCATAAAGGTTAGGGCTTCAACATAAGAATATCGGGGAGACACAGATATACAGCCCATAACACAGGGATATAATAAACCTCCAGGTACACGGCTTAACTTCAACAGCAGTTAACTCATGGCCAATTTTGTTTCCACTTCCTCATCCATCTCCTCTTCCCCTTGCCCTCTACAGATTATTCTGAAGTGTATGCAGACATTGTATCATTACATCTATATTTCAATATGTATCTCTAAAAAGAGATATTAAAATACTCCCTTGGAAAAAATATAACTACCAGACCAACACTCTCCCCCCTCCAAAAATTAACAGTGGTTACTTAATATCACCCCAAACCCAGTCAGCATTCACATCTCCCTCAGTGCTTCTTTATTTTGACATGTCCAGTTTGTCTCTTCAGTCTTTTTTAGTTGGAAGATTCCTCTTCCAGCCTTGCTCTTTCCTCACTTTTTTTCCTCTAAAGAAACCAAGGTGTTGGTTTTGCTGCTTTGCATCCTCATGAGGTTGATTAACACGGCTCTTTCTTTCCTGTATTTTCTGTAAATTGGTAGTTGGATCCAAAGCCTGATTTGGAGTCAGGTTTGCTTTTTTGGCAAGGCTGCTTCAGAGGTGGCGCTGTGCACGTCATCAGGAGATCCATAATGTCTGGCTGTCCTTCTGTTCAAAACCTTTTATTTTATTTTACTTTTTAATATGTGCATTTTATTTTTATTTTACTTTACAACATTGTATTGGTTTTTGCCATACATTGACTTGAATCCGCCATGGGTGTGCATGTGTTCCCCATCCTGAAGCCCCTCCCACCTCCCTGTTCAAAAACCTTTTAAAAGGAGTCGGCTCTTCAAAACAATGAAACCGTGATTGGGGCCTCTGCTGCCCCCAGGCGGTAGCAGGACGCATAGCCGCAGGTTCAAGCAGCAGAGCGAGAGCCACTTTTAGGCAGAGATCCCAGAGGCGGGACATGATTTCCTCATTTTGAACCTACGTTAAATCACTGTGATTTTTAAACATACTTTTAAACATGATACTAATGCGTTATCTTTATAGCATGTTTATAGCATGTGATAATAGCTACGCTTCACTGAACTCAAGAACCTTCCATCTACAATCTCATTTAATTTTCACAACCCCCAGGAAAGTTCATCACTGTGTCAGTAGCAAAACAGTGGCGAGGCCGGGGTTTGATGTCCGCGCTGTTCTCTTGAACATTTCTGTGCCTTGCTGCATTCTCTTTTGGTTTGTGCTGGAGTCACCTGTAGTTGCTGTCCTCTCCCTCCCCGAACTTACAGCTCTGCTAATTTTTTTTTCCAGCTCCCTTCCCACCCTCTCCTCCATTCTCTCTCCACCCGTCCCTGCCCCAGGAAGCTGGTTTCTGTGGATTTTATCACCAGGCTTCCTTACCTGCTGGCTTCCAATGGCTTCCAACTGAATTCACCCCAATTTATACTTTGTGCTTCTCCCCCACCCCACGGTTTCCAAGGGCTGCTTCCCTCAATTACAACTTCTGCGCCAGACGGCCCCTCTTCCATGGCTTTTCACCCAACTTCAGTTAATACAATCTTCTCCTGCTCCTTAGGCTTCAGCTTCTCACTGTTCTATTTCCTGGGAGTCTCAACTTCCCCTTTAATAGGCTGACTCCACCTACCTCCATAAAGCGCATCTTCATGACAACCCCCCAGCTGCAGGCCTGTGCTTCCTTCTGGGACTCTCTCATATTCGTTGATGTCCTCACCTTTCATTTTCTTCTCACTTCACTTCAGTGAGGCAAGCTCCCTAGCACTTCTCTGAAAGGTTACCACCGTTTCCACCTTCCCTAGTGAATGGTTAACTCTCCATTTTCATCTTATGAAATATCTCCTAGCAGCTTTTGATGCATTCCTTGAAGCACTTCCTCCCCAGGCTTCCCAGTCACCACATGCTTGTCCTTGTACCTTCTCAGCCACTTCTTGTCTTTCTGACCACATCGTGGTGGCATGTCCTGGTGTGCAGTTCACAAGCCTCTTCTCCATCTCCACTGTCTTCCTACTCATCTCATCTAGCCCTGGAGCTTAAATACCACCTCTGCACAATGACTCCAGACTGTGTGTAGTCTCAACCTATCTCCCGAGCTCCACAATCATGTATCTAGCTGCCTACTTGTTGTTCCAAAATTAACAAGCCTCAGATAGAATTCTTGATTCCAGACCTCCTCCCACCCCGCCCCTATATATAACCATCTCAGTTGATGGTATCACGATTCACCCAGTTGCTCAGCTCAAAAACCTTGGAGTTATCCTTGATTCTTCTTGTTTCCTCATTCTTCAAAAAGTTTCCTCTTTCAAAACATGGAAAGTGAAAGTGAAGTCACTCAGTTGTGTCTGGCTCTTTGCGACCCCATGGACTACAGCCTACCAGGCTCCTCCGTCCATGGGGATTTTCCAGGAATGCTGGAGTGGGTTGCTGTTTCCTTCTCCAGGAGATCTTCCCGATACAGGGATTGAACCTGGGTCTCCTGCATTGTAGGCAGACGCTTTACTGTCTGAGCCTCCAGGGAAGTCCTTCAAAATATACCCAGCGTCCCAGAATCAGAAGGCAGCTGTGTAGGCGATCAACTGGAAGGGGTAAGAGTTTAAGCAGTAAGACAATCACGAAAGACCACTACTGTTGTCCAAGTGGATGATAGCGGCTTGGATCTGAGCGACAGGAATGGATGGTGAAAAGCTTTTGGGACGCTGGATATATTAAAAATGTATCCAGCTGATTGCCTGCACAACTGCCTTCTGCTTTTTAAAAAACGTAAATCAGGTCATATCACTCCCCAAGCATGACTTTACATCACATGTGCAGTGAAGTCTGAAGTACTTCACTGGGGCTTCAGGGCCTTATGCAATCTGGTGGCCCCACCTCGCCACCTAACTGCCAGCCTCTCGGCTCTGTCCACTCCAGCCACACGGGCCTCTGAACGTGCCGAGCCTGGTCCTGCTCGGAGCCCGCCTTTGCTGTCCCCTCTGTGTGGAATGTTCTCTCCCATCTTCACTTGGCTCTCTCTATTTCTTCCCCTTCTTACCTCCACTCTCCTGTCATCTCCTCAGAGGGGACTTTCTGGATGGCCTTATCAAAAGCAGCAGCTCTCTATTTTGCTACACACATTTGTCTCTTTTATTTTTTATATTGCACATGTAAGGGATATCACACAGCGTTTCTCTGACTTATTTCACGAAGTATAATATTCTCTAGGTCGATCCACACTGCTGCAAATGGCAGAATTTCATTCTTACTTTTCAGCTAATGTTCCATTGTATATGAATATAGCACATCTTTTTTTTTTCCCGGCCACACTGTGAGGCATGTAGAATCTTAGTTCCCTGACCAGGTATCACACCTTCACCCCTAGTACTGGAAGCTTGGAATCTTAACCACTAGACCACCAGGTAAGTCCCCACCATATCTTCTTTATCCATTTGTCTGTTGATGGACGCTTGGGTTGCTTCCATTCCTTGGTGGTAGCAAACAGCACTGCTATATATGGCAAAACAGAAACAGATTCAAGATACAGAAAATAATCCAGGGACAACCAGTGGAGAGAGGGAAGGAGGGAGGGGCAAGATAGGGATGTGAGATGAAGAGACACAAGCTACTGTGTATAAAACAGACGAGCAACAAGGACATACTGTATAGCACAGGGAATTATAGCCGTTATCTTATAATAACTTTTAATGGAGTATAATCTGTGAAAATCCTAAATTGCTATGTTGAACACCTGAAACTAACATTGTAAATCAACTGTATCTCAATAAAAATAAAAAAGAGCAACTCTCTCTTTGCATCACTTTCTATTCTTTCTCCCTACTTATCTTCCTAGTCAACAAATGTCACCCTCTGAAATGAAATCACTTATGTGTGTGTTCTCCGAAGTGGGTATTTGTTGAGTGTGTTAATGAGTGAGCAGTATCACTTTCACCTCTTTCTCTGTACACAGCAAGCGCTCAGCACACGCCTGCTCACTGCAGAATCTTAGAGTCCAGGCCCTGATTTGGAAACCTCCAGGCCTGGCGCAGCCCCTTCTGGACTTGGGGGTTGATGGTGTGTGAGCTCCCTAGGATCCCCCTGAGGGCTCTGCATGGCCTTCTCCAGGGCAGGGTGGGTATCATGACTGCGGGATTGGAGGTTTAAAAAGACTGTCAATGAGCCTTCTTACTGCGGCCACGGCCGTTTCTTAGTCCCAGCCCTTCTCTCTGTCCTTCAGCTCAGATCTACATACATCCCAGAGGAGGCAGAGTGGAGGAAGCTCGGCTGGGATGAACTCATGACAAGGAGGGGTCCACAATAACTGTCGCAGAGGACTCAGTGCACAACAGAGGCCAAGAAGACAGGCCAGAGTGCCTCAGCCGCAGCCCGTCTGGTCCTAACGTATTGGCCCGGATCTTTCTGCCCTGGGACCTGCTGCCTCGCCTGAACCTGGAAATATTCCTCAGAATGAACAGGTTGGGCTTTCCACCCTATAGCCCAGTTTCAGGGATTCTGGGACTCTTGGCTGGCACGAATAGCTTCTGAACGGAGAGTTAAAGCTATTTTAAGAAGGCCGCTCTGTGGGCTCTGGTTACTGAAGATGACCCTCCAGACGATCTGTTCTTCTGAAGGCCGTGATCTCAGGTACACACATAGTACTGCAGCTGAATTGGAGCTGGGAGACAATGCAAGATCCCTGTTTCCTTGGTAGGTGTGGATGTTCATTCATTTACATGTCATTTAAAATGCATTGAGGTTTTTAAAAAAATTATTTAAAAAATTGAAGTACAGTTGTTTTACAATGTTGAGTTAATTTCCACTGTACAGCGAAGTGACTTCAGGTATACACATATATACATTCTTTTTATATTCTCTTCCATTATGATTTATGTATTGAATTATTACGACCTAACACTGCAGATGGTGACTGCAGCCATGAAATTAAAAGATTCTTGCTCCTTGGAAGAAAAGTTATGGCCAACCTAGACAGCATATTAAAAATCAGAGACATTACTTTACCAATAAAGGTCCATCTGGTCAAAGCCATGGTCTTTCCAGTAGTCATGTGTGGATGTGAGAGTTGGACTATAAAGAAAGCTGAGCGCTGAAGAACTGATGCTTTTGAATTGTGGTGTTGGAGAAGACTCTTGAGAGTCCCTTGGACAGCAAGGAGATCCAACCAGTCAACCCTAAAGGAAATCAGTCCTGAATATTCATTGGAAGGACTGATGCTGAAGTTGAAACTCCAATACTTTGGCTACTTGATGCGAAGAACTGACTCATTGTATAAGACCCTGATGCTGGGAAAGATTGAAGGTGGGAGGAGAAGGGGATGACAGAGGATGAGATGGTTGGATGGCATCACCGATGCAATGGGCATGAGTTTGAGTAGGCTCTGGGAGTTGGTGATGGACAGGGAAGCCTGGCGGGCTGCAGTCCATGGGGTTGCAAAGAGTCAGACACGACTGAGCAACTGAACTGAACTGAACATTTTTGTGATGTTTAACGATATTCCTTTCTCCATGTGGTTTACTATTCTCCCCTCAACTCATCCCCCACAACACCCTCCTTCATTCAAAGTGCTGCCCTTTTTTGTTGTCTATGTCCCTAGGGAAGGAATGTGATAGATATGAAAGAAAAATCAAAGGAGCCTCTCTTGCTTTTGTGTCCAAAAATATGTGCCTTTCCATAAAGAAGACTTCAAGAATTGATAAAACCTCTGCGGAAGACAGCAGGGCTTCGCAAACCCCTCCCTCAAACAGAGAAGAGGTTTCCCTAAGGCTGGAAGAAAGAAAAGACAAAGCGGAAGTCCTGATGACGCAGATCTTGGTGGCATTCCAAGAGACAAGACCTGCCTTCTGGACAGAGCCCCAAGAGGCAAAGCTGAAGTCTGGAAGGAGGGAGCAGCCTGATTCCCCGACTGTTAGATGACACAGAGGGGAAAAGAGCTTCTGGGGTGAAGGTCCTGGCTCTCAGGAAGGAGAGCAGTAGTGACAGTCACTGGCACGGGCTGTCACTATGATGACCAAGGCTGTCATGATGACCAAAGGTCAGATGCTCACCTCCATCATCTTGATGGGATGGGGAGAAACTGAAGGGTGGATTCTAAAGGACTATGTTTCTGCTACTTTGGCAGAATGGAGATTTAAATTAAAAATTAAGCTGAGTTCTCTTTCACACACACACGCACTATTTAAAAAAGAAAGTTTACTAAGCTTCTACTGTGTATCAAGATGGATAAGCCACGCAGACATGGATTCTGGTCTCTAGAGTTAGAGTCTCTCTGGGGGAGCACCATTCAACCAGCTGACCTTGCTGCTAAGTGCACTATTGGAGATGTGTACATAAGGCTATAAGATCACAGAGGTAGAGTGTGCATTCTCCTGGGAACTACAACTCAGGTGCCACAGACTCAGAAGACCCCAGTTTTGGGGTGCTTACAGCAGTCACCAAACTCCTAGAAGACTACTAGAGAAAGCTGGAGCTTGCAGATTCCTTCACACGAGGACAGCAGACATGTGGGGACTGGCCACTCTCAGCTGCCAGAAAACTGCTCAGAGAGGGCAGGTTTTGAGAGAGGCAGAGGGACGGGAGGCTGCTGTGGGGCGGTCCCTTCTGGCTCTGAAAGGGCTCAGAGTCCTCCCTGCCATCCTGCTCGGCCTCTCCTCTGGGGACAAGTCTTCCAACCACGGGCACTGGATACACAGTGTTTATTTCTTAAAAGTTGGTCTTCTTTCCTTGATGTGACACTCAGGTCCCTTTCCTTCTCCACTTTTAAAAGAAAATTGATGTGTTATTTACAATATTATATAGTTTTAGGTATGCAATATAGTGATTCAAAATTTTTATAGATCCTACTCCATTTAAAGTTATTAGAACATATTAGCTATGTTCCATGTTGCTATATGATATACCCTTGTAGCCTACATACTAGTTTGTACCTCTTAATCCCCTACCCTTATCTTCCATCTCCTCACTGGGAACCACTAGTTTGCTCTTTTTACCTGTGAGTTTGCATCTTTTTTGTTACATTCACTGATTTTATTTTTTAGATTCCATATACAAGTGATATCACACAGTATTTGCCCTTCTCTGTCTGACTTATTTCACTAAGTATAATACTCTCTAGGTCCATTATGTTGTTGCAAATGACAACTTTTCATTCTTTTTTTATGGCTCAATATTCTACCATATATATATATATATATATATATATATATACATATATATATATATCACATCTTTATCCATTTGTCTGTTGATGGGTATCTAGGTTGCTTCCATATACTGGCTGTTGTAAATAATGCTGCTATGAGCACTGCGGTTCATGTGCCTTTTTTGAAATAATGTTTTGATTTTCTTTGGCTATATACCCAGGAGTGGAAATGCTAGATCATATAGGTTCTACTTTTAGTTTTTTGAGGAATCTCCATACTGTTTTCCACAATGGCTGCACCAATTCCCACCAACAGTGTACAAGGGTTTCCTTTTCTCTGCATCCTCACCAGCATTTGCTATTTGTGGTTTTTTTTGATGATAGCCATTCTGACAGGTGTGAGGTGATATCTCATTGTGGTTTTGATTTGCATTTCTCTGATGATTACCAATGTTGAACATTTTTTCATGTGTTTATTGACCATCTGTATGTCTTCTTTGAAAAAATGTCTATTCAGGTGTTCTGCCTATGTTTTTAATCAGGTTTTTTTCTTGATACTGAGTTGTGTGAGTAATTTGTGTATTTTGGATCTTAACCCCTTATTGACCATATCATTTACAAATATTTTCCCCCATCCAGTAAGCTGTCTTTTTGCTTTGTTGATAGTTTTTTTTTTTTTTTTTTTGCTGTGCAAAGATTTTAATTTTAATTAGGTCTCATTCATTTACTTTTACGTTTGTTTCTCCTCCCCCACTTTTGTCACTGATAACTTACATTTCCTGGATTAGTGTTTCTCTGATCATTGTGACCATCTTAGTTGGCTGGTTTCTGTTCTGGTAAAGATTTGAGGGAAACATCTTTATTTTGTTGGCAACACACACAATTTAATGCCTTGAGCGGGCAAGATTTCTAAATTTTGGTGATTTTCATAAATTCTATTAATTCCAATCAGAGCAACAGTTCCTGCCCAGGTTCCCAGGTTCTGGGAGTGCAGACCATTCAGAGAGGATAATCTAGCTCTGAAACCACTGTCCACATACAGGGATTTTTCTGTTGTTTATTTCATACAGAAGATTACTCATACACATTAAAAATTTTTTTAAAAAATATGTACTAAGTCGCTTCAGTCACGACTCTATGGACTGCAGCCCACCAGGTTCCTCTGTCCATGGGACTCTCCAGGCAACAACACTGGAGTGGGTTGCCTTGCCCTCCTCCAGGGGATCTTCCTGACCCAGGGACTGAACTGTGTCTCTTGTCTCCTGCCTTGGCATGCAGGTTCTTTACCATTAGCACCACCTGGGAAGCCCCTGTAATTTTTTAAAAATAAAATTATTTAAAAATAATTTTCTTTCTTTATTTTTGGCTGTGCTGGGTCTTTGTTGCTTCCGGGCTTTTCTCTAGTTGTGGTCTTCGGGGGTTGCTCTCCAGTTGCGGTGCACAGACTTCTCATTGCAGTGGCTTCTCTTGTTGCAGAGCATGGGCTCTAGGTGCCCAGGCTTCAGTAGTTTGGGTGCATGGGCTTAGTTGTTCTGTGGCATGTGGGATCTTCCTGGATCAAGAATCAAACCTGTATCTCCTACACTGGTAGGCAGATTCTTTACCACACTGAGCCACCAGGGAGCTAATAGCCCCAAACTGTGATCATCCCAGATGTCCTTCAACAGGTGAATGGTTAAATAGATTGTGGTACATCCAATCATGGAATGCCACATGGCAATAAAAAGGCATGTACCACTGATACATGTGACAACTTGGATGAATTTGTTTTGCAAAATGTTACCACTGGGGCAATGTGACATAATAAGAAATACATATTTGGTGTCTGCCTTCCTCACTTCCTCTTTTCCTGACACACAGCTCTTGAAAGCCTTGTAATCTCTGAAGAGATAAGTGTATTTTTTTATGTTAAAGGGATGACTTGTGGCTGGAGGCATCTAAAAAAGCTCTTAAGGATGGGGGACTGATTTCCGCTTGGAAAATCAACCACATGATTAGAGGGTTGGAAGTTTGAGTCCCAGTCTCCTAACACCCAGGGAGGGGACGAGAAGCTGGAGGTTGGGCTAATCATTAGTGGTCAATAATTTAATCAATCATGTCTACATAGAAAAACCTCTATCAAAAACCCTAGCTGAAGCATTCACAGTAGCTGCTGAACACATCAAGGTGCCAGGAGGCTGATGGTCCTGGAGGGGGCATGGAAGCTCCGTGCCTCTTCCCACACATCTTGCTCTATGTTTGGCTCTTCTGTTTGGCTGGTCCTGAGTTGTATCCTTTAATAATAAGTCAGTAATGTAGTAGATAAACTATTTTTCTGAGTTCTGCGTGCTGCTTTATCAGATTATCCAACTCAAGAAGGGGGTCATGGGAACCCCTCCTTTACAATTGTTTGGTCAGAAATACAGGAGGCCTTAACTCCAGACTGGCATCTGAAATGGGACCAGTTTTATGGGACTAAGCTCTTACGCTAATGCTAATTTCAGGTAGAGAGTGGCAAAATGGAATTGAATTGTAGATAATTAATAGGTGTCAAAAGTGTTCAGAATAAGTAGCAGTCTAGAAAAAAAGAGGGATTTTTTTTTTCCAAGTTAGAGAGAAATGGAGCAAAGCATACAAGAGAACTCTCTGCATTATTTCTTACTGCTGCATATGAATCGACAATTATCTCAATAAAGATTTCAATTAAAATACATGCAATATAGTAAGCCTCAATATAGTAGTATGGAAAGTAAAAACTAAGTCTGTTTTCCATACCTTACCCTAATTCCATTTTCTGGAGAGAACATTAACACTATAACGTATAACCTCCCAGACATTTTCCTATATTACACATTTCTCTAAACACAAATGGCACTGTACAATTTGTTTAAGTAAGCAGCTTATTTTGTTTACTTAAAAAACAGACATCATTTCATGGCATTTAGGGTTGCCAGATAGAGCAAATAAAAATACAAAATGCTGTTAAATTTGAATTCTGGATAAATAATGGATTTTTTAAAGTGTAAATATGTCTCCAGTATGTTGCAATTTTATCTAGCGACCCTAATGGCAATATATTTACCTAATTCTTTTGAAAAACTGGTTATGTAGTATCCCACTAATACTTAGCCTTTGCCTATTGATGAAGGTGCTCTTTAGGTCAGAGTGTTCATTATCATTCTCAGTAATTCATAAAGTCTCTTGTATTTGTATGGCACCTGAAATTGTTCAAACTTCTCTAAAATTTCATTCAGCAAAAATTAACTGAGAATTATAGCCAAAAAATCCTGGGCTTTGGATTCCTGACTCATTCTTATCAGATATCTAAACTTCTTGAACCTTAGTGTCCTCATTTGTAAAATGGGAATAAGAATACTATTCTGCAGGATTAGAAATAATGTATATACAACCTATAGTACACTGTCTAGCAGAGAATGGAATTCAAGAGCTAAAAACATTGTAGGGACTTCCTTGGTAGGCCAGTGGTTAAGAATTCGTCTGCCAATGCAGGGGACACAAGTTCGATCCCTGGTCCAGGAAGATCCCACATACCACAAAACAACTAAGACCATGCACCACAGCTACTGAAGCCTATGCCCTGGAGCTCGGGTTCTACAAGAGAAGCCACCCCGTTGAGAAGCTGGAGCACCACAAAGAAGGGGAACTCCCACTTGCCGCACCTAGAGAAAGCCTGTGTGCAGCAATGGAGACCCAACGCAGCGAAATCAATCAATAAACACACACATCAAATCTTTTTTTAATATTAAAAGTGATAAAACATTTTTAATTATAGCAATTTTAAGACCCTGTGGGAAGTGCTAAGGGATAAACAGAATTAAGAAACATATTCCTAAAAAAAAAAAGAAACATATTCCTGGGATTTCGTGGTGGTCCAGTGGCTAAGACCCTATGCTACCAGTGCAGGGGGGGACCAGGTTTGATCCTTGGTCAGGAAACCAGATCCTATATGCTGCAACTAAGAGTTCGCATGCTGTGACTAAAGATCCTGCATGCCAACTAAAAGATCCCGCGTGAAAAAAAAAAAGATCCTGAATGTTGCAGATGAAGATTGAAGATCTTGAGTGCTGCAACTAGGACCTGGTGCAGCCAAATAAATAAATATATAATAAGAAAAAAAAGAAACATTGTTGACATTTGGGGTTACTTTTAATTTTGAAATAATTTCAAAGTTATTAGAAAGTTGGAAGAATAGAACAGAGCAAGGAATTCCCATATACCCTTTCCCCAGATTCACTAATTCTACATTTTGTCCTATCACCACCATCATCTTCCCACCATGCTTTCCTGTGAACAAAGACATTCTCATACACACCCACAATTTATCAAAATTAGGAAATTTAACAAACTCCCAAAGTAGCTTTCACATTCAAATTCCTGAAGTATTTTTAATAGGTTTTTTGGCGCTGTCTCCTCTTCCAGCAGAATAATGGCCCCAAACTGAATTTTGTGTGGTTTCCCATTTTCTCTTGGATTGGATATAAGAATCAAAGCATGATTTGTAGCCGGAGGTGTGCTAACCTCAACGGCTTCAGAACAGAAACAACACTGTAATGAACGGACCTTTGCTTCCCGTCCCCACTGATGACTCAGCCACAAATGGTGCTGACACTCAGGCATTCATTCCACCACCGGGGAAGCACAGCTCTAGGCACAGATACTCATGTGGGCAGAGGGGCTGCCTGGGCTTTCTGTGAAATGCACAACTGCTCATCTCTCTTTGCTGGTTACACCCCTCCCGACTCAAGCATGGCACACAAGGCCGGCCCTTCACCAAGAGTGCCCTGATTACTGGCTCTTCCTCTCCCGCCACACCCATTTCCTGTACTCCATCCAACAGAACCTTCTTCCAGGAGACTTGTGTTTTCTTGCCTCTGTGCTTCTGCACACAGAATTCCCCATCTGGGGAATGCTCTTCCCTCGTCAAAATTTTCTATTTTTTTCCCCCAAGGCCTAACCCCAGTACAAAATACTTCAGTCCCTTTGTTAGAAATAATTGCTCCCCATTTTGAGTTTGAACCAGCATGAGTGAGTGCACTTGTATTAACAGTGCTTCTGTCTGGTCCTTTGTTAGAGTTGGTTGCTCTATGGATCTGGCAATTCTGCGTTTGGGCCTCCTTGTGCAGAAGCCATCTCTCTTTTCTTCTTTCCTTAGGCATTGTCCTGAACAGGGTGAGGCATAGGGTAGACACGTGTGACTGATTATAGAATGAACAGCATGAATTACCCTATGTGGGAGGGGCAGACACTTGGTTATAGAGATGATGCATATAAATGCATATTAATCACTGAAAAAATTGTAGAGGGTTTTATTATTGCTGCTAATGGTGTTATTATTGGTAGAGATGTTATACTCCAAATAGCCTGACCCATCCATTTAGTGGCTCAACAAACAGGGAGCAGCAAAATCATATCCAATCTCCTTACTGTCCACTTGAGGAAACGGGCTGACAGAGGGGCAGGCACTTCTTTCAGCCCAGGTCCCACAGCTCAGGCCCTGCCTCCCTGCACTGAACCCTCTCCTCTCTCGCAGCATAATTACTCTCCTTAATTCAGCAACACTCAAATGCTTTTGAATACACACACTCAACATGATTTTGAAAAACTTTTAAGTAGATATCTAATTTTTCACACCATACTTTTAATTATAACCTCCTTTACTTATATAGAATTTTAAGTTAAAAATGGTTATTTTCCTTAGTACTCATAACCATATGACACAGACAGGCTAGACTATATTAACCCCATTTTACAGGTAAGAATGGGAACATTCTCATATTTAATATAAGATCCAGGATATAAACCCTGGACTTCCACACTCACAACTGCTCTTTTCCCATGACTTTTTTTTTTTCTTTTTCATTTATTTTTATTAGTTGGAGGTTAATTACTTCACAACATTGCAGTGGGTTTTGTCATACATTGACATGAATCAGCCATGGAGTTACATGTATTCCCCATCCCGATCCCCCTTCCCACCTCCCTCTCCACCCGATTCCTCTGGGTCTTCCCAGTGCACCAGGCCCAAGCACTTGTCTCATGCATCCCACCTGGGCTGGTGATCTGTTTCACTATAGATAATATACATGCTGTTCTCTCTAAACATCCCACCCTCGCCTTCTCCCACAGAGTCCAAAAGTCTGTTCTGTACATCTGTGTCTCTTTTTCTGTTTTGCATATAGGGTTATCATTACCATCTTTCTAAATTTCATATATATGCATTAGTATGCTGTAATGTTCTTTATCTTTCTGGCTTACTTCACTCTGTATAATGGGTTCCAGTTTCATCCATCTCATTAGAACTGATTTAAATGAATTCTTTTTAATGGCTGAGTAATATTCCATGGTGTATATGTACCACAGCTTCCTTATCCATTCGTCTGCTGATGGGCATCTAGGTTGCTTCCATGTCCTGGCTATTATAAACAGTGCTGCGATGAACATTGAGGTGCACGTGTCTCTTTCAGATCTGGTTTCCTTAGTGTGTATGCCCAGAAGTGGGATTGCTGGGTCATATGGCAGTTCTATTTCCAGTTTTTTAAGAAATCTCCACACTGTTTTCCATAGTGGCTGTACTAGTTTGCATTGCAGATGACATGATCCTCTACATAGAAAACCCTAAAGACTCTTCCAGAAAATTACTAGAGCTAATCAATGAATATAGTAAAGTTGCAGGATATAAAATTAACACACAGAAATCCCTTGCATTCCTATACACTAACACTGAGAAAACAGAAAGAGAAATTAAGGAAACAATACCATTCACCATTGCAACAAAAAGAATAAAATACTTAGGAGTACATCTACCTAAAGAAACAAAACACCTATACATAGAAAACTATAAAACACTGATGAAAGAAATCAAAGAGGACACAAACAAATGGAGAAACATACCGTGTTCATGGATTGGAAGAATCAATATTGTCAAAATGGCTATTCTACCCAAAGCAATCTATAGATTCAATGCAATCCCTATCAAGCTACCAACGGTATTTTTCACAAAACTAGAACAAATAATTTCACAATTTGTATGGAAATACAAAAAACCTCGAATAGCCAAAGTAATCTTGAGAAAGAAGAATGGAACTGGAGGAATCAACCTGCCTGACTTCAGACTCTACTACAAAGTCCTATGACTTTTTGATACATCATTTTACAAGTAACCTGATTTCACAATGCTTCACAGTATAAGAGTAACATCTGTAACATGTAATCCTGGCAGGTTAACTCTTAGGGCAACCAACATAATTACCTCATAATCTGACACATTTTAAGGCACTGTTAATACCTCCAACTCAATCTCACAGGTATGTGTGTAACAGGGAAGAACATTTTGTATTCTATTACAAGTTCATCACTAAAGGGATGTTGCCTATAAACTTAAATTATACATAACTGCCCATGTCTGGGAATCTGCTCCCAGGTAATGAGCATTAAGCTAAGAAACCTTTGCTTGCTGACCAGGCCCACCTGTGAACAACTAACACAGCCCCTTTGAAGGCTGATGGGAACCCAGAAATACTTGACTTTACTCCCTCTCCTATCAATATAAAAGAAACCTGAATTCTAACTCAGGCAAGACAGTTTTTTTGGGGTACATGCTCACCATCTTCTTGGCTTTTTGGCTTTCTGAATAAAGTCCCCATTCCTTGTCCCAACAACTCATCTCTCCATTTATTGACCTGTCAGGTAGCAAGCAGTATGACTTTGGATTAACACGTTTGAGCGCTCCATGAACCCAAACTGCAGCAGAGCTGATCTTAAAGGACCAGGGAACACAATAGTTAAGCATGTTTCTAGCTCTTAAGCTTGGCCTGGCACACCCTCACCGCCTACTTAGATGGCAAGTTGAAGCAACTATGAGTGATAGGAGCAGAGGCAAGGCCCATTTAGGGATGGACACCAATGACAAACACAAGCACGATCAGAACCCCCTTTTAGGTCTAACATCTCCACGAGTGTTGGTCTACCTGCAGGGCAGAGGGCAATACTTCTGGATTCTAGAATATATAAGGAAAGGGTCCAATTGTGCTGCTTGTCCGGGGCCTGAAAGACCAAATGGTGCTAATTTCATCCATGCCAAACCAAGAAACTGGCTCACTCTTTCCTGACTTCGGTTTTAAGAAACCATCAGGAAAACCAGAAAATTCCATCTTGAAACCCAGCAGAACTAAATGGTGGGCATTTCCTGGAGTCATAGATGGCACAGGGACTCAGTAATCTACCATGGCATTCTTTATTTTTTTCTTTTTTCCTCCCCACCCCTACCATGGCATTCTTAATAGGTTCAAGTGCGCCCCCTGGGGTTGGTCCACTGCTGGCTTGTATTTATGCTCAGGTATTCATTCATTAACCCCAGGATACAAGATGTGACAAAGCGTCCCTCCTCCATGGCATGAGTCTTTGGCTGGTTTCAGAGGTGGAAAGCGACCAACACAGAAAACACACAGGAATTTTTCCTTGGAACTGGGGTGCCAATATCACCATCTTTTCCCTGAACTTTCCCCCTCCAGTTTCTGAAGATAGAGGAGAAAATAAACTCTAAAGATATTGGGTAACAATTCCAGAAAACAAAGACACATGCTTCCAAATGCGCTATGATTTCAGATATTCTGGGTTTATTTAGTTCAGCTGCTGGTTCACCTGACTGATGCGTTCACTTCCATAGATGAGTTTCCGAACAGACTTCAGATTTGGAAATCCCAGGCCACATGAGGTTCCACAATAGGAAGGGTTTTTATGGTTTGAAGGGTTACTTTCACAAAGACATCACTGAAAATCTTATTCAGGCTGTCTTGCAATGGTCCACTGCACCGGTAAACTCACCCCATTAATCCTCTAGATGACTATAACAAAGGCCAAAGAATGTTTACCTGGCACTTTCAAGCCAAGAGGTTTCACTTTCAGTTGTCTGGGGTCGGTGCACCCCGTCACACAGTTTCGGCTAGGAATCATGGAGGAACCATTTTAGTCGCTAAAACTTGACCGCTTTTCCATTCCTCTGTTCCTTCTTTTGCAAAAGCTTTGCCTGGATGGCTCCGAGGACCTGATAAAACTTCCACTTTTTCAGGAGGTTTTCTAGAACCAAAGGGTTAGCTTAGCTCTCTCTTAGCTCCTCCTCCGCCATCTTTCGGAGTCTGCAACTACTGCTCATGTGCAGGTGGGGAAGCGAGGACCCGCTCTCTGTTTACTGGACCATAGAAACGTCTGTTCCGGCTCTCGGCTGGATGACCAGGACTGTCCGTGCCCTCTTAGCAGCGCTGAATCCCTGCGATCTTGCTAACCCTAATTCCTGGCGAAAGTTGCATAAAGCTGCCTTTACAAGGCTTCCAAACTTTTTAGAGCTGTGTCATCTTTAAAACCTAGCCCTTTAGGTTTCAACTGTATTGTCATAATGCTGGGGCGAGGCTGTAAACACCGAATC
Organism: Dama dama; assembly: GCF_033118175.1. Classification (NCBI taxonomy): domain Eukaryota; kingdom Metazoa; phylum Chordata; class Mammalia; order Artiodactyla; family Cervidae; genus Dama; species Dama dama. The sequence goes on from NC_083709.1 coordinate 67,135,111, forward strand.
GCTTTCCACCGCGCACGCTCTCTTCATGCTTTTCATAGTCCACAAAAGTTTTAATTTTGGGGTTAATTGTATTTATGTATTTTAGAACAACTGTTTACTGTAAACCTCAGAAAGTGAAGCAATAACTCCTTTGAAGATATCCAATGGATTGGAAATACCAGATGATTTGATACCTACTATTACTTAAAAAATACACAAAATATGCGATTTCTTTTTTAACTTGCTTATTTTCCCTCTTTTCCCTTTAACTCATATTTCGGTTCCACGCATGTTATCTTAGTGTAATTTTTTTTTTTTTTTTTTTTTTTGCTTGAAAATCTTTTACTGTAGTATGCTGTGCTGTTAGTCGCTCCGTGTCCGAGTCTTTGTGACCCTGTAGACTGCAGCCCACCAGGCTCCTCTGTTAGTGGAGGGGGTTGCCATGCCCTCCTCTGGGGCATCTTCCCAACCCAGGGATCGAACCCAGGTCGCCCGCATTGCAGTCGGATTCTTTACCGTCTGAGCCACCAGGGAAGCACCTAAAAACACGTGTTTAAATTTATACTTAAATACTTTTTCTTTCCTCTTGCTATAATGTGTTTTACGTCAGGATCGAGTTATCACAACTGTAATTCATACATCGGGTGAAAGTCACCTAAATAACGACCAAACGGTAAAACGCATTAGAAGGACTTTACAGTGAAGCTAGGTTGGTGTTTCTAGTACCTTGAGTTATCTAATGGCTCCTGGGGATTTCATTCCTCGCGGCAACACAGTTGATAGTAAGATGTAGAGAGGGCAGAGGTATACTTGTCTTTCGCTGGATGAGCCAAGGGCCGTGAGGCTAGAGGAGGACGGAAATGAGAACCTTCACCACTAGTGACTTCTCCGCAGATTAATTTTAGGAAAGAGAACTTAAGAAAGTTTAAATATGTGGAAACTCTGTACGTCCACCCCACCAGGTAAGTCTTCCCGCGCCCTCAGTCACACTCCAGGCTGACCACCGAGACTTGACGTCCCCTCTCCGCCGGCGCGCGACCCCGCCCCCTCCTCGCAGGGGCCGCCCCGCCCCCGATGAGCCCCGCCCCCGCCGCGCCCCGCCCCTTCCGGCGCGCGAGGTTTGATTCCCTTGGCGGGCGGAAGCGGCCAGAACCTGACCATCCCAAAGGTTTTCCGGGATTGCGGTCCGGTGCGTCTGTCTTTCTGCCTGGTTCAGCCCCTCCCAGCCCTCCGCCCTCAGGTCAGTGCGTCCCGCGTGGGTGAGGGCCGAGGCCCCGGCAGTGCGCAGCGCGGGGGACAGCGGCTTGAGCCCACGGTGCTGCTGGCTCACCGGAGTTTTGGGAGACTTCCTGGAGCCCCCGCCTTACGAGTTCGGTTCCCTGGATGAGATAATTAGCCTTTCCGACCCCCCTTTTTCCCCGCTGTAAGTGGAGATAGTGATCGTACCCGCCTCCGGTTATCGATGAGGTGTGCAGTGGAAGCGCTTGCCACCTAGGAGGCTGGGATAGATGTGAATTCCCATTCCACGTTTGCACGACCATGACGGTCTCCGAGAAAGACGTTCAAAGAAGGATTCAAGTTTTTTCTGTTCGTACAACTCAATTTACTGGGGCAGTTCAGTGAAAAAGGAAACGTGTTATGTCTTATCAGCCCTCTTTCAGAGTGCAAAGGCTTCCTCTTCCTTCACCTTCTCAAAGTAGTGGCTTAAGAGACTTACACTAAAGGGGAGTATGCGCCGAATGCTATAGGAGTAAAAGTGGCCCTCACCGAAAGACCAGTAGGGGAAGGGAAACTGCCAAAGGAGGGCGTCCCAGGGGCGTCGTCCGGCCCCTCTCCTTCCTAGGATGAGTAACTATTGAGCGTCACCATTGGTATTTCTCTTTGGTAATGGCAAGGGAAAGGGGGAAGGTGGGGCAGCATCACAGGTGCCTGGAGTTTTGCTTAGAGACTAGTGTTCCTCAGTTTTTTCTTCATATTTTGGTTTCTATTTCTGTGCTGTGTGGGATAAATCAGAAACGCCCTCACTGCATCTTCACGGGCTTGTCTCACCAGTGGATCCATCCTTTCAGTATATCCACTGTGGACCAAGGAGATGATCAGATCAATCTCTTACTGCCTTTGGGAATGAATGCCTCTCTGTTGGTGCTCCCAGAAGCCTCTGCAAGGGAGCAGAACTGGATGTTAATTAAATGTATTACAAGGTCATATTGTAAGACATTCTGTATTCTGCTTCTCATGTGAAATATCCTCAGCATCAATGTCTTACCAAGCTCACTAGATAACGTAAATGTGCTACACAGCAGGTAATAGCATAGGCCAAACAAGACTATGTTGGTAAGAAAATGCCTCCAATTTGTTGCTATCCTATAAAATTTACTGATAAAATTCCTCCCACTATCTAGGCAGTTCCTTGTTTCCTCAGAAAAGTTCAGGTCCACAATTTTATATAGCTCCAGTTCTATTTAGTCACATTCAGAAGGACAATCAGGTGTCTGATTGGGGTCTAGTTCCCTACTTTAACCACAGTTGGGAGGTTCCCTTCCACATTTAACTAATCATATACCTCCTTTAGCAGCAGCTGGATAACTCCAGTCACATGTCCTTATTCTATATTTCCAGACTCTAGAGGATAAACAGCGAGGAGACTTAAGAATATTTAGAACCAATTCTACTTCCACAAGCCAAGTAAAATCTGCTATCATTATAGCAGTTTGTGATATAAACACTAGTTTTCTTTTTTTTTTTTAACATTAGTTTTCTTATACAGTAGCAAAAATAATGTTAGCTGGATTAAATAGATATAATTTAGGCCCACATTAGTTTTACTTCTCTGAAGAAATGGTATGATTTGAGGGAAGGGAGTAGATAAGCAAATGGAAGGTAGAAAAAAAGAGGAGGTATGTGATTCAGTCTTAAACTGATGCAGTTCGATCTCTGCTAGTTGACTGAAGGCTATAACCTGAAAGTTCAAAACTCATTTGGGAAAAATCTGTCAATACATTGATTAAGATGCTCTTATGTCCTTTATCTGGGAAAATCAGTTCCAACATCATACCAATTGCTTTCTTTTTCTGAGTGGCAATTTAAAATAGCCCAGTCTTTGGTATGGAATTTAGGCATGTGCATGGTGGCAATTAGAATCTTATATTTCCTAAGACCTGTTTCTTTTCCTTTGTCTATTTTCATCTCATGATCTTTTGTTAGTTTGTTTTTTGGCTGTGCCATGCGGCTTGCAGGATCTCAGTTGCCCATCAGAGCTTGAACCTGGACCACAGCAGTGAAAGGCTGGAATCCTTACCACTAGGCCACTGGGGAACTTTTTCCATTTCATGGTTTTTAAGCTCCATAATGTCTGTTTGTGTTTCCTCTTTAACCCCTATGTTCTGAATACCCCAATATTGCATTAGTTGGGGCTCTGCTCTCTAAGGAACATGATAGCCTACTTTTATATCAGACAATTTTCTAAACAGATTTATAGCCTAACATCCCTCCATTTCCAATATCCTGGTCACTCTCTTCTCCCTCATTAGGATCCGAAAGATTTCTTAGCCTTGTATTGACCTCTGCATTTTACTGCTATTTTTACCTGTTTTAAAAGTTCTTAGTCCTGTAATTCCTGTCTTTGGGGGTGTGGTTCCACTTTATTCCCAATTTGCTCCAGTGACAAATGCGCTTTTAAAGGTTTCTGAATTAGTACTGCTGTTAAGGATATTTCTCATCCTGTATCTCGTGCCCAGGAAGAATAAATATGTCCTCTGTACTGTCTCCTTGCCTAGAACAACTTTTGCCACTCGAATGGAAGCAGAAATATTTCATTTTATGTCACCAGCGTTCTATTAGCATCAGGATCTGACTCCTTCTTTTGTTTGCCTACGCCATTCGTGCAGATTCAGCTAGATTAAAAGTTCAACCTGCTTATTAAGTTGGTCCAATGCCAGTTCTTCCTAGAAAATGACTAATATTGTTTACTGGATCTCGGTCTTTTTTCCATTATCTTTATCTTTCTTGCTATTTCAACTTTGACATTGCTACTAAAACCATTTTTTAATCTGATTGTTTTCTTGAGTTTTGATATTTTTCCCTCCAAAACTTTTGCTCTAGGGTTTATTTCACTGACCAAATTTTTGAAGGTTTTTTACTTGCTAAATAACCTACCTTTTATCTCCAAGTAAAATGACTCATGGAATCAGAGTGCTTTAAGCATTTTAAGAGGATATTTAAAGAGATATTAAAAAAAGGTCAGTGGCTCTTGGGCTTTTGGTAATTTCATTCAGTGTTTTCTCCACCTCAGTTTAAGAAGATGGCCCATCTTCACTATAGTAAAAACCTACCCTGTGTTTTCCTTTATAAACTCACCATAGTCCTGAGGTTGAGACTAGACCATACTCTAGGTCTTCCAAAGTCACCACCATTATTAAGATTTAATAACATGCTGGTCACTCAGCTCTGGAAGAACCAGGATGAAGGACAGAGAACTTAAAAGTTAGTGAGCATGATGCTGGCCACATAACTGATCCCAGAGCCTTCAGCAGATTTGCTAAAACTCTCCGTGTTGGTAAGGGAGGCTATCTGGCTCTAGAAAGGAGCACCAGCCCCAGGTTTCCACTACGGAGTGGTAGCAATTACGACAGGCATGAGTTCTGTCCTCTCCAGGTGGAACTTTACCCGAGCCCCAGTTGGCTGTGCATATACTTACCTAAGTGGTGCAGAGAGTGGGGTCCTGGGGTCTTGAACCCTGTACTGCCATACCCAGTCCGCTGCTAGGTCGCAGGAAGCTCTGGGCTCAGGAGTCATACCAGCAAAGGAGGAGTTCATCACTAGTTAGGTCTTGGCTCAAAGCCCTTTGTGATCTCTAGATCCCTTGGTGTGCTGTGCTGGTTTACCTATAAGAAAGCTCCACTTTGCAGCACCTAAACTCAGGTCCCAGGACCTGACCTGTATAGGAGCGCTTCCAAATTTATTTAGAAATCGGCTTCCTAGAAGTTTTCTTTTACTAGTTTTGCTTTTTTCCCTTCCTTCTTGGCTTCCATGAAGCTATATTCTTCTTACTTTTCTAATTGTCATCTTCATGCTCTTCCTCTTGCCACTCCTAGCTATAAGTCTGGTATGAGTAAGGCCTTATCTGTATATATTTTAAACGTTTGTCTTTAAAGTCTTTACTCTAATTGATTTTGTGTGTGGTGTGTGGTAGAGATGCAGTGTTCTTTTTCCCCACATGCCTAACCAATTGTCCCAGCACCACATCTGCATTTCTTTATGCTGGTACTTCTGAAAGCAGCTTCAGTTCGGTACATGTCAGCCTTTTCTTCCTCTGGGATCTTTGCATCTACATTCTTTTTTTCTGGAATTCTCTTCCTCTCATTCTTTTCAAGTTAGCAATTTTTCTTAAGGCCTATGAACTACAAACCATTAGGAACACATCTGTAATTTAAAAACATTAGGTGTCCTTAGCTTGCTGCAGCAAGAGGATCCCTGCTCCCTAGGATCTTGGGCATCTCAATAAGAGTGAGTTGAAAGGGGCTTATATATAGGTTTGGGCTTGTGCTGGGGAAACGAGGACCAGTTTTGGAATGGATTCTATCAAAGAGCAGGAGCATTTCAGCTTTTGTCTATCTGAGGAAAGTGGGAGCAATGAGGTAGTGCTAGGGGTGTCATTGGTGAGAAAGCAGCAGTCTGTCAAATAAAAGGACATTATCGTTTTAACTGCTTCAGGGACTTCCCTGGTGGTCCAGTGGTTAAGACTGTGCTACCGATACAGGGGGCCTGGGTTTGATCCCTGGTCAGGAAATTAGATCCCACATGCTACAACTAAGAATTGACATGCTGCAACAACTAAAGATCCTGCAAGCAACTAAGACCCAGAGCAGCCAAATAAGTAAATAAAAATTAATGTTAAAAGAAAATAGTTTTAACTGCTTCACATAGGAACATTCTTTACATGGTCATGGATAAGTCCTGTGGGAAACATTGTTCAAATTTTGATGAGAACATCCCAGTCTGATTATTTTTATGATTAACCATTTCTCTGCCTATTTAAAGGACCCTTTTCTATCCTGAAATGATAACAATATTCTATTAAAAGTTTTTAAAGATTTACCTTTCATATTTGTCTTTATTTGATCTGGAATTGATTTTTATGTATGGAGTGAGAGGAACCTAGTTTTATCTTGTTTTTTTTCCTATGGCTAATCAGTTTTCTCAATATGGTTTATATGCCTGAGACTTATTTATATTTGTAGTTACAAGAGTAAGGAGATAATCTCTTAGTATTTCTCTTTTTGATTGTGTACTGTTTTGTCTTACAGGTTCTTTTTATAATTTTGAGTAAACTTCCAGGAGGACCATGAAAGATTATGATGAACTTCTCAAATACTATGAATTATATGAAACTATTGGGACAGGTAATTAATTTTTTCTTGAAGAGAATAGGTCATCCATTTGAGAGTAGGGTGAAATGGGACAGCCATGAGCTGTTTTTCTTTTTTTTAAATTTACTTATTTTTAAGGAATCTCCATACCATCTTCCATAGTGGCTGTATCAATTTACATTCCCATCAACAGTGCAAGAGCGTTCCTTTTTCTCCACATCCTCTCCGGCAAACAACAAAATTAGGTAAAGCAATTATCCTTCAATTAAAAAAAAAACAAAACAGAAGCAATATTATAAAAAATTCAATAAAGACTCTAAAAATGAAAAAAAAAATTTTACTTATTTTTAGTTGAAGGATAATTGCTTTAAATTATTGTGTTGGTTTCTGCCAAACCATGAGCTTTTTAGCCTAACTTACATAGTTTAAAAATTTTTGAACTTATTTTAGTAAGAAAAAGTTGAGCAAGAGAGGTGAGTTGTAGGAAAGGTCTTGCAGTTCATTTTATTAAGAATAAAAGTCACTGGAGAGTTTTGAGCCAAGGAGTGATCTGACCTTTTGTTTTTAAGGATCACTCTGGCTACTTGATTGTGGAAAAAATGGCTGGGAGAGGGCAAAGGCAGAAGCAGATAGATGTTAGGAAGTTACTGCAGTAATTTAGGTGAGTGATACTGGAGATATGGTGACATGGATGGTGATAGAACTGAAGGTCGTGGGATTCTGTGTGTAGAAAGGGGTGGGCTTCTGCATACAGACACACATGTGTATATATAAATATAATTTATTGAGACATAATACACAGTAAAATAAGCAAAGTGTAATACATTTGGTGGTGTTTTGGCTCACATATGCCCATATGTTCAGATCAGGACATAGAATGTTTCCATTCAGTGCCTGCCCCCTTCCCCCAAGATAAACGTTAATAAGTTTTTGAAGACAGAGCCAATGGGCTATGTTTTTTTTTTTGGTTATAGTGCCTAGGTCAATGGGCTATGTTAATGGGTTGGGTATGGGGTGTGAGACAAAAGAGAAGGGCTAAAGATGACTTCCAGGCTTTTGGCCTGATCTGGGAAGATGAGTTTGCCATTTACTGAGATGGGGAACACCATGGGAGGGACTTTTGGGAACTTCTTTTTAGAGGTACTAAGTTTGTTTCTTTCAGATACCTGAATGTAGATATTTACCCAGCTTTTGAGCCAATTTTGAAACATAATTGCTTAGTTTTTCAGTTTTAAAACTGAATAGAAGTTTCATATTATTTGTCTTTTGTCTCTGCAACTTTATATGGTATTTTGACAATGTTAATTAAAAAGCAGGTTTAATTGCAATGTTAATTATAAAACAAATTTCTAAAGAATTAGAAAACAAATCTCTACTTCTTCCTAATTGCAAAATTAAAGATGTCCTATAATGGCAAAAAGGAATCTTTAGCCAGTCATTGGATAAAGAGAGGTTAGGATCATGGCTAACGCTTTGGAAGCAATATGTAAAAAAGGGCCACAAACTTCAGGAAAATATAGCTCAAGAGAGCTTTATAAAGTCCATGGAAAGGTATTTGTGCTTGAGTTTTCAGTTTGCTCTGCTGATGCTATTTAAGTTAGTTCGCTTATCTCTTCATAATACATTTTCCTTTACTTAGGTGGCTTTGCAAAGGTCAAACTTGCCTGCCATATCCTCACTGGAGAAATGGTAGCTATAAAAATCATGGATAAAAATGCGCTAGGGGTAAGTTTAACATTATTTTAAAAATATTTATGGATCAGTTTTGTGCATTACGACCTGAATTTTCTCTAATGTTCTAGTTATTGCTCTTTTATTAAAATAACACTTCCACAGCCAGTTATGTATAAATCTGTGGTTTTAAAAGGGTTTCCCTGGTGGCTCCACTGAGATAAAGAATATCTCAGGTAAAGAATATTGGCAGGCAGATAAAGAATCTGCCTACCAATGCAGGAGACCCAGGAGATGCAAGTTCGATCCCTGGGTTGGGAAGATCCCCTGGAGAAGGAAATGGAAACCCACTCCAGTAGTCTTGCCTGAAAAATTCCAAGGACAGAGGAGCCTGGCAGAGTTTAATATGAATTGTTACTTTATTTTTAAGGATGTAAGTGCTGATTAACATATATAAATAAGTTGAAGAGAATGTCGTGTTATAGTAGTATCACTCAATTCTCTGAACTCCTTCTGAAATACATGCCAAAAATCACGAAGTGATCTATATCAGAATTATTTTAAATAACCTGTCAATTGACAATTCAGACTCTCCTTCAGTATTTTTGTTTTCAGTGCTCAATATTATGTTTATTAAACTAATAAAAAGATATTAAAAATCATTTATCTTGATCATTTAAACGTTGGTTATAAAACTGATTAATTTAATTCCCTTAAGCAATTTAAACTTCAGTTATAACTTTGGTGTACCTTATTTACTTGACCTAGCAAACACCTTAATAGCAGATAAAATGTGAATTGTTATTATCAAATGTAACATACTAGTACTCAAAACTTATTCTAAAGCATCAATATGATGATATTAATTCATTAATTCTAAACTGGCTTTATATTTCCTGTTGTTATTGTGCTTATTTTATTTACTTCCTAGGACTTTAAAAATATTTTGATTACTTTCAGGGTTTTAGTCATCAGATTACCACATCCCCCCAAAAAAGAAGAAAAAAAGATCATCATATCAGAATAGTTAAAGTTACAACTTCTTGGTTAAGAACTAATATCAGGTTGCATGGCCCTAAGTTAATTGGATCTTAAACCACTGATCATTAGACTGAGTCCCTTTTTATAATAAAATATTACTTGTTTACTCCATGGATATCTGGATTCTTATCTTTACTATGGACTTTAAAATTTTTTCAACTTGGCTATCCTCCTCCCAGCCAACTTCTTATTTTGAAAAATTTCAAGCTCTTTGAAAAGTTGAGAGACTGAGATCGTGAATACCTTTTATCTACACTCACCAATTTTTAACTGAGCAGGCTTCTTTTTTAAAAAATTTATTTTTGATTGAAGGATAATTGCTTTACAGTATTGCACTGGTTTCTATCAAACATTAACATGGATCAGCCATCGGTTTCATCATGCTTCTTTTTTTGTTGTTGTTTTCTTTTTTTTTTTTTTTTCATTTATTTTTATTAGTTGGAGGCTAATTACTTTACAATATTGTAGTGGGTTTTGTCATACATTGACATGAATCAGCCATGGAGTTACATGTATTCCCCATCCCAATCCCCCTTCCCACCTTCCTCTCTACCCGATCCCTCTGGGTCTTCCCAGTGCACCAGGCCCCAGCACTTGTCTCATGCATCCCACCTGGGCTGGTGATCTGTTTCACCCTAGATAATATACATGTTTCGATGCTGTTCTCTCGAAACATCCCACCCTCACCTTCTCCCACAGAGTCCAAATGGACATTGTGGAGACCGAAGGGGTAGCCTAGACATGCACACTGGATAGTGTTCCTGTCATTTTCCTTGTTTGGAATGCTAACCTTCTAAAGGGAGTGAGGTTGTTTTATTTTTTCTGGATGTTGTGTTCTTGCCTCAGATTGAACTTTTCTTTTGTAAAACCCTCAGGTCCTCTTGAAAATGTACACAGAAATAAGCCTTTGTTTTCTATTGTTGAGCAAATTGTTTTGAGGCCATTGACTGCTTTTGCTACTTAGTATCAGAGTTGTTGAGATTGGGGCTTGGAATATTTTCCAAATAAGTTTATTGCTCATTTAATAAAATGTTTTGTCACAGAGTGATTTGCCTCGGGTCAAAACAGAAATTGATGCCTTGAAGAACCTAAGACATGAGCATATATGTCAACTCTACCATGTGATAGAGACAGCCAACAAAATATTCATGGTTCTCGAGGTCAGTAGTAAGTTCCAGAGACCTGAAGTTATTTGTCTCTGTCTTAGTCTGTTTGGGCTGCTGTAACAAGTATCACAGACTGAGTAGCTTATGAGCAATAGCAACTTATTTCTCACAGTTCTGGAGGCTGGGAATCCCAAGATCAAGGCACCAGCGTGGTCGGGTAAGGGTCCTCTTTCTGGTTCGTAGCTGGTACCTTATTGCCGTGTGCTTACGTGATAGAAAAGGCTAGGGATCTCTCTGGAGCCTCTTTTAATGAGAGCACTGATTTCATTCACGAGGACTCCGCCCTCATGTCTTAATCATCTCCCAAAGGTTCCACCGTCTAAAATCACCATCTTCAGGGATTAGAGTTTCCACACAGGAATTTTTTTGGGGACACAAATGTTTGTTCAGGTCATTCTCTTTCATTTTATGATAGTTATGAGAGAGGTATTAAATTCATTTCACTTGCAAGATTAAATGCTAAGTGGCTTACCTGTTTAAGTTCTATCTGTAACAATTTAGACCAAGTAGACATGTATAATAAATTGGAGATACATAGTAAATATATCCTTTGTGATATCCTCCTCATGTGATGGTGTACTTTAGTGGACAGAATAGGTTAGAATTTGTTCCTGGAGAAAACCTGTGTGAAGCATCAGAGACCCAGTGCAACTAAAAAATAATAAATAAGTTAATTTAAAAAAATAGCTCAAGACCAAACGTATTCCAAACGCTGAAATACTGAGAGTGTATTTTTGAATATACCTAAATTAGTTCATTCCTTTGCTTGTAAATTGAATTAACAACATCTCTGAGTTAAGTATGATTTTTTAATTTTAAATTCCTCTGATTTTTGCAAGTAATAATGATATTTATGTGACTCTGCTGCTCTTGCAGTATTGCCCTGGAGGAGAGCTGTTTGACTACATAATTTCCCACGATCGCCTGTCAGAGGAGGAGACCCGTATTGTCTTCCGTCAGATAGTATCTGCAGTTGCTTACGTGCACAGCCAAGGCTATGCTCACAGGGACCTCAAACCAGTAAGTGACTGCATCACAGATGCTCACCTGAGAATTTGACATCATTTACCTGTCATCACTGTTTCCAAATGTTCGTTCTGCTTAGAATTTATCTGGGCTTTGCTTATTTTTTTGTTCCATCGCTAATGTATCTTTCTTTTTCCTTTTTGACTTTTGACTCCTGCTAGGCTCTTCTGGATGGACTTACTGGTGTTCTATTTCTTTGTCAATTTTGTGTGACATTATAAATGTCTTTGTAATCAGCTGCAGAATATAAACCTCAGGTTTTATTCGTAAGAAAGAAGAGTTTTGAGTATTTTCTTTGAGAATATTGTCTTTGAGTATCTTCCTCTTGATACTCTTTTCCTGACATCATCTTCCTTTAATTTTAATTCCATTGTGCTTCAGAAATGAACAGTTCAGTGAAATGGGCAGATTCTGCTTTTCAAGGGCAGAATAAAAATTTGCTACTCTTAAGTGTGTAGGCTCTGACTAATATGCATGCTGGTGAGCATGAATTTCAATGTAATTTGGTACTAGGGTTTGAGATCTAGAATTGCCCTAACAAGATACGGCAGTTTCTGTCCTTTTCCCTTTGTTTTTATCCACCTCTTTGATTCGAGTTCACCCTTTCTGTTCAAACTTGCCTTTGGCACATATTATGTTTACTTGTAGTTGAGCCTCATAGTGCCAAGGAGAAAGTGGTTTATGCTAATGTGTCTTGAGGGGAAGCAGGATAGTTATCAACATTCCTCTCCTCTTCTCTTTCCTTCTATTCTTGTCACTTCATTGTTTTTTTTTTCAAATTAATTTTTTTACTCCGGACCCAACCTTAAAGTGCTTTTAGGAGTAGCTAGACGTAGGATGTTGGAGAAGTCAATGGCACCCCACTCCAGTACTCTTGCCTGGAAAATCCCATGGAGGGAGGAGCCTGTTGGGCTGCAAGCCATGGGGTCGCTAAGAGTCAGACACAACTGAGCGACTTCACTTTCACTTTTCACGTTCATGCATTGGAGAAGGAAATGGCAACCCACTCCAGTGTTCTTGCCTGGAGAATCCCAGGGACGGGGGAGCCTGGTGGGCTGCCGTCTATGGGGTCGCACAGAGTCGGACACGACTGAAGTGACTCGGCAGCAGCAGCAGCAGCAGAGGTAGGATGTGATATGAGGAAGACTGTATAGTTATGAAAATGTCTTTTTTTTTTCAGGAAAATTTGTTGTTTGATGAATATCATAAATTAAAGCTGATTGACTTTGGTCTCTGTGCAAAGCCCAAGGTAAGTGCAGAGATAAAAAGGAGTTTATTTCCTTTGCCAGTGCACCTCTTGCCTGTTATCTTATACTAACTTCCATTTAGTATTTAGTGAACCTGGTTGCATCCATTGAGAAGAATGCTAAATTTCACACTTTTTATAAGTTCTCTTGATGATTTTAACATGTAGCCAAGGTTGAAACCCACTGCTCTAGGTCCAGGGTTGGTCCTGCTGACAGCCCCATGGGTATGCTGAGAGAGAATTTGCAGGACTGAGGTGGCAGGAAGCCATCACAGTATGAATGCTGAATTGACCACGTGTTTGCAGTTGGAGTATGTTCCTGTTAGGTGATGCCTTTCTTTGTTTAGATATGCATTTCAGGAAATCTAGTGAAAATCTGTTCTTTATTATCCAAATGGTTATATAACTAACAATTAGTTACATTTTGAGAGACAATCCCCTTTCCTTATAAAAGAAGAAGGAAAAAGTCCATATGTACTTTAAAATTTATACCGTAAAAAAATAAATAAATAGAATTTATACCGTGAATGGTTTCCTTAATTTGCACTCCACAGTTAAGCACTGGTGTTCTGCAGCATACCTTCTCTTTGAGGTGACTTTGAACCTTCTCCTTTGTGGCTGCTATTGGAGGCTTCCTCTTGAGTCCTCTAATGATGGTACTCACAGTCTCTAAAATGAACTGTCTACCCTCATTAAGAATGTTGAAATTTCAGGCTTGTCTCAGCCCCTTGGTTATTTCCTGCCCCAATCAGAATTAGCTGGGTGCAGAGGGAGGCAGATTTTGCCCCTTTGGCTGAATGTCTGATTCTTTCTGATTTTCCTCTCCTTCCCTTGGCTCTTCAGAGATTGTCAGTCGAGTCTTGTATCTGGGAACCAAATGCAAGAAGGCATTTTTCTGATCGACAAGCAATAAAGATAAAGCTTACTTTGAGCCGATAAGCTGGTTTAAGTCATGTTCATCACAGGAGGCGGTGGAGAATGTTTGTGACAGACTCCGGCAGCCTTTATTTATGGCTCCACGGATTCAACTCACACAGACTCCATCTCACAAAGCAAGACTTGACTGGGAGAAGGTGGCCTCAGCATTCTGCTGAGGAGCTATCTTCTGGGTGTGCTGTTGCAGTTGTAAATGAAATCTTACAATTTCATAAGTCATTTGCCATTTGTGGAACTCTGTGGAAGTGTTGGGCAGTGGTATCATTTGCATTATGGCTCCAAATTTGTGTGGGAGACCAGAGGATCCTTATTTGAACAGATCTGGAGGCTGAGGTCATGATCTGTGTTATAACCAAGTCTAGAAAACAGGCTCCCAAGGCTTTGTTTTGTGTAGTATTTGCTCTCTTCCCTCTTGGGGAAAAGAAACTTAACGTATTTGTAAAAATTTGCTATTAGAGATAGGCTCCTTTAGAGAAATAATCTTTTTCTTGAGTACTTGGGAGTGGGAGGACTTGGGTGCTTGTGTGTATGCTAAACTGATTATTATGCAAATGGATGCCTAGGGAAGTAGAACTTGACTGAGCTAAGGGGAGAAGGATTTTTTTCCTGCCAGGTCTTGGTGGTGTTGGAAATCCAGAGAAGAGGAAGCCACACATGCATGCATGCACATGGGCAGAGTATTGAGTTGGCGGCAGAAAGTCTCTTATCATTTGGGGTAACTCTTATCTAGCATCTCTTTGCTTATATTGGAAGAATGTTTATCAGGGTTTTAATTCTCTTAAGGGCTGTAGTTAATAAGTGTTTCATTTTTATCTTATTGGCAGGGTAACAAGGATCATCACCTGCAGACCTGCTGTGGGAGTCTTGCTTATGCAGCACCTGAATTAATACAAGGCAACTCCTATCTGGGATCAGAGGTAATTATTCAGTGATTAATTCAATATATAATCAGTATGTGTTTACTGGTGATCTGCAGTGAGTCAGGCACTGTGTGTTGAGGATGTAACGAGGTAAGAAATAAACTTGTTAAAGAGTTGTCTAGTCAGAGAGTGAGATATGTACGGTAATAAGGGAAATGAACAGCTTGCAATAAATATAATAATACATAGTATTCTTGTGAAACAGGGATGTATTTCTGGTATTTTGTGTTTAACAGTGCCATAATTTAGACTGATTAGTCCAGCCAGGTAGTGTATGAGGCCAGGATTATAGGCTTAGTTTGCAGAGATGGTGTTTAGCACAGAGAAAACCTGTACTTTATCCGAGGCCTACAGTCCCGTGTAAGAGGCCCAGGCTCAGAAAGCCCTGGGCATTGCTGCTTAACTACTGGCTACCATGTGCTGGTCAGCCCCTTACACTCTTTGGAGTCCTGATTTTGCTGATACTGTCATAAAATGGAAAAGGTTTAGTTGTCAGAAGCTCTGGAAATACGGGGTTGCACAGTTTTCTTTAGTTCAGGATGTTTCTGAATCTTAACGTGCTCCTGTGCAGTGTCCCCCGGGAGGAGACCGGGGCAGAGGGCAGCTGCTTCATGCGCCTGCAGAGTCCACTTCTTATGTGGAGCATCTTTTGGAACTGGTGTTATGTGGGAGAAACTTTGAGATATGCCAGTTTACTTAGTTTGTAACATGAGACGATGAAGACTAACTTATTTTTGGTGACCTTTTATTTGGATATATTCTCAAACTTACAGAATAGTTACAAATATGGAATGAGAAGCTTCTATATATATTTTGCCAAATGTACAGCTGTTTACATTTTTCCCTATTTGCTTTAGTGTTCTCTATGTTTATATACATGTAAATTATGTTTTGAACCAATGGAGAGTAAGTTGGAGACATCATACCCCTTTATCATTAGATGCTATGTATATATTTCCTAAAAGCAAGGGCTCTCTTATTTATTTATTATTTTTTTGGCCATGCTGCGTGGCTTGTGGGATGATCTTAGTTCACTCACCAGGGATTGATTGAACCTGGGCCTCAGTAGTAAAAGCGCTGAATCCTAACCACGGGACTGCTGGGAAATTCCCAAGGTGTCCTTCTTTTAGTTATCAAAATAAATTCACTTTAGTTATCAAAATCAGAGAGTTTAACATTGGTACAATTTATTTAACCCACAATTCATGTTCAGATGGTGTTAATTGTACCAATAGTGTCTTTTACAGCTCTATTTTCCCTCCAGTCCAGGATTCCATCCAGGATCATGTGTTGCACTGTTGCATTTCTTTGTTCTTTAATTTGGAAGACTTCCTTAGGCTTTCTTCATCTTCATGACCTTGAAATTTTGGGGGAAGCTGGTTATTTTATAAAATGGCCCTCAATTTGAATTTGTTTGATTAATTTTGGGTTATGCATTTTTGTCAGAAATACCACAAAGGTGATATTGTGGCCTTCTCAGGGCATCATAAGAAATGGACAGACTTTTACTGAATATGTATTATAGTCCTGGAATCATGCTAGATCTTTTTTTTTTTTCTTCCAATTGTGGTAAAATACACATGACATAATATTTGCCATCTTAACCATTTATAAGGATACAGTTCCTATTTGAACTATTTTTAAATGTGCAATTCAGTAGTGTACATTCATATTATTGTACATTGTACATTCATATTATTGTGCAGTCAATCTCCGGAGCTCTTTTAATCTTGCACAACTGAGACTATACCTATTAAATAGTAACTCCATTCCCCACTCCCTGCTCCCCTGGTAGCTATCCTTCTACTGTCTATCCGTGTGAGTTTGACTAAGCTAGGTACCTTGTATTGTGGACTCATACAATATTTGTTTTTTGTGTGACTGCTTTATTTTATTAGTGTAATATCGTCAAGGTTCATCCATATTGTGGAGCATGTGTCAGAATTTCCCTCCTTTTTAAGTCTGAGTAATATACCATTGCATGTATATACCATATTTTATTTATGCATTTATCATGGGCGCTAGGATTACTATTATCTTTTGGTTATTGTGAATAATGCTGGTAGACACACATATCTCTTTGAGACCTTGCTTTCAGTTCTCTCGGATATATACCCAAATGTGGAATTGCTAGATCATATGGTAGTTCTATTTTTAATTTTCTGAGGAACTGCCATACTGTTTTCCATAGTGGCAGCAGCATTTTACATTCCTGTAATAATGCACAAGGATTCCACATGGTAGATCCTTTTTATAATTTTCATTTAATCTGCACAAAAATCCCGTGGAGTGGATACTGTTACTCTGTTTCATAAGATAAAGATGATGAAGATACTAGGGCTCAGAAATTAAGTGCCTTTGCAGGATCACAACTAGCAACTGTGGGTCAAGATTTGAACTGAGTGAAGCTTTACCGGCCACCTGTACGCTTTCTAGTCTCCTAGAAGGAGTGGTAATCACATGCCTGATGCTCACAAGATTCCTAGAGGTCTGGTGATGAGGCTCTGCTGGTTTGAATGGATCAAGGTTTTCCCATAGGATCTTGTTTTCTTATCCATTTTAGTTTAGTTTTCCATCCTTCTAGGATAATTTCTTAAGGACAGTGTACCAAGGCATTGTCTGGGGGCAATTGTTAAAATATGCAGAACTCAGGGCAGTATATTTAGAGATTTTGGTTTTGTTTTCTAAGGTGGGGCTTTAGGAATCTTCTTTTTTAAATAAGTAATTTAGATTATTCTGTTGCTCATGGTTCAGATCATGCTTTATGGAATGTTCCATAGTAAACATCTCTAATTCCTTTTGTAATTTCTCAGAGGAAGTCTCTCTGTTGACCTCTTCTTATGGCATTTGACGAGGCCACATTAGCCCTCTCTTTCCTGTGTAGCCTTTTTCTTTGTGTTTAGTCTTTGTTAGTTTCATTAGTATGTGTCTTGGTGTGTTTCTCCTTGGATTTATCCTGTATGGGACTCTTTGCACCTCTTGGACTTGATTGACTATTTCCTTTTCCATGCTGGGGAAATTTTCAACTATAATCTAGTCAAAAATTTTCTCATACCCTTTCTTTTTCTCTTCTTCTTCTGGGACCCCTACAATTCAAATGTTGGTGTGTTTGATATTGTCACAGAGGTCTCTGAGGCCATCCTCAGTTCTTTTCATTCTTTTTACTTTTTTCTGCTCTTCAGAAGTTATTTTCACCATTTTGTCCTCTAGTTCACGGATTCGTTCTTAGGCTTCAGATATTCTGCTATTGATTCCTTCTAGAGTGTTTTTAATTTTGGTAATTGTGTTGTTTGTCTCTGTATGTTTATTCTTTAATTCTTCTAGGTCTTTGTTAATTGAGTCTTGCATTTTCTCCATTTTGTTTTCAAGGTTTTTGATCATCTTTACTATCATTCTGAATTGTTTCTCAGGGAATTTGCATAGTTCCTCTTCATTTATTTGGACTTAATGTGTTTCTGGTATGTTCCTTCATTTGTATAGTATTTCTCTGCCTTTTCATTATTTATTTAAACTTACTGTGTTTGAGGTCTCTTTTTCCCAGGCTTCAAGATTGAATTCTTTCTTCCTTTTGGTTTCTGCCCTCCTAAGGTTGGTCCACTGGTTTGTGTAAGCTTCGTTTAGGGTGAGATTTGTGCTGAGTTTGTTTGTTTTTTCTCTGATGGGCAAGGCTGAGTGAGGTGGTAATCCTGTCTGCTGATGACTGGGTTTGTATTTTTGTTTTGTTTGTTGTTTAGATGTGCTACTGGTGGTTGGGTGATGCCGGGTCTTGTATTCTTATATTCAAGTGGTTTCCTTTGTGTGAGTTCTCACTATTTGATACTCCCTAGGGTTAGTTCTCTGGTAGTCTAGGGTCTTGGGGTCAGTGCTCCCACTCCAGAGGCTCAGGGCGTGATCTCTTCTTCTTCCTGGTCACTCTGCTCCAGCCCCCCTGGCCTCTGCTGTTCCACATCTATGCCTGTTGCCCCCTCTGCCACGAATCTCCTTTCCTGTCCTCTTAGCCTGCTTGATTTCTCTCCTTAGCTGTGTTACCACCTGGCAGAACAGCTGTCTGTCTCCCCCTCCCCGACCCGGTAGAGCTTCAGCACTTTCTCCAATTCCGCTTATAGTATGGTACCTAATACAGTTTTCCCACCCGTGCCTCTCCTGTGTGGCCTCTTTACCGTAACTTTAACACCCCGGTCAGGAGTGCCATGCCACCAAGACTCAATTTACAGATGAAGCATTTGACATCTTTCAGGCATAAATGGTTAATTTCTGACCTCCTGCAACTTGGAAGAACAATCAGTTGTTCACTTGAAAGTACACTGTTCATCCAGGGGCTCCTCATTGAGTCCTAATAATAGGATGTGATTTGGTAGCAGGTCTAGGTGTGAGGTTGGTGTTATTTAGTATAAAAATTAAAGTTTTCCCAAGGCTCAAATGAGGGTGGGAGCTGTGACTTCTCAGCCAGTGGTCAGATGGCTATCTTACGGAAAGGTTAACTCCTTCCTGGGATTTTGAGATCTGTAGGGTTATTTGTACTGGCAGGCTACTTTCTAGCCTTGAGCCTTGAAAAGTCATTTGTTGAACTTTATTAAGGTTTCTCTACATAGAGAGGACTTTACAGTGCAGCTTAGTCACGTTTGCAGATTATCAGTAGTAAATTTTAAAACTTGTTTTGACTTTCTCATGCATGTTTGCATAATCCTCATATGTAGTAAACCCTCAGTAGCACTATAGTTTTCTCTTTCAGAATCAGAGACTTAGCCTCATCTTCTTCCGTATCATGCCCAATCCAGCCAACTGGAAAAGATTTTCTATTAAGCATTGGAGGGGAGTGCACTGAACTGGAAGTCAATAGACCTGCCTGGGTGGCCTGCTGTTGGCTGGGTGACTTTGGATGAGCCTTCCTTTTCTGGGCTTCACATTGTAGAATGAGCTGGTTTGAATTGGATGATCTCTGAGTTCTTTTCCAGCTCTGTAAAGATTCTGTGTACTGCTATTTTGAAATCTGTTCTAATTTTTTGTCTTTTGATTTTTTTTTCCCTCAGGCAGATGTTTGGAGCATGGGCATACTCTTATATGTACTTATGTGTGGCTTTCTACCATTTGATGACGATAATGTCATGGCTTTGTACAAAAAGATTATGGTGAGTATTACAAGGCATAGAATTTCATTGTGAGAGTTTATTATACTGCAAACTATAAGCTTCTATTTATAAAAGTACAGAAACAGGTGGAAGTAAGCTATGCTGTTAGAAGTAAGGATGGTGGTTACTCTTTGGAGGTGCGTAGTGACTGAGAGACGTGGTGGAAGCTTCTGTTTGGCTTTTGATCTGAATGCTGATTATATTTATGGATTCAGTTTTTGAAAACTTATCAAGATATACCCTATGATAGGTGTCCTTTTCTATATGTATATTATACTTCTTCAATAAGAAGCTTAACAAAACAAAAACAAATGAGGAAGTAAACATGTAGGCTGATTTTCCTGGTAAGAATTTTTGTTTTGTATCCTGAAATGATGCCTTAGTAAGTTGCTATATTAAACCACATTTTTTGTTTGAGTTATGCTAAAACGAGAGAAGCTTTTTTTTTTGAAGGTAAAATTGGCCTTAAGGTATAATAAAACCACAATGAAGAGTGTTGTAAGTTTTGTTAAAATCATATATATTAGAGATAGTAGATTGAGATTATGGGGCAGTGGCAGGGTGACTACTTAAGGGTAAAGGGTTTCTTTACCCTTTGATGAAATGTTTATGAATGTTGGTAAGGTTGATGAAAACATTATAGAATTAGACAGTGGTGATGATTACACAACTTGGTGAATATATTAAGGACCACTGAAGTGTATACTTTAAAAGTGAATTTTATGTTATATGAACTATATTCAATTAAAAAAATAAGAAATCATATGGGAAGGAAAGTAGTAAAATTCTCTTTAAAGGTTATATTCAAAGCACACTAACAAAAGAAGACTTGTAAAGAGGAAGAGCTCCACGTTGTATCCATAGCAAACCAAGGTCAGACCAGCAGAGCAGCTTCTCAATGCAGCTGGAATTCCGTTCTGTTTAACAAATACTTCCTGAAGGTCTTCTTTGAGATACTGAAAAGCATGAACAAAGATCTATGAAACTTGGTCATTTTCCCCCAGGGCCAGATTTCCTGGTGGAGACAGATATATGGCTATCTAAAAAGGGGAAAAGTTACATATACATGTATCCACTTTCCCTTCAAACCCCTTCCATCCAAGCTGCCACATATCATTGAGCAGAATTCCCTGTGCTGTACGGTAGGCCGTTGTTGGTTATCCATCTTAAATATAGCAGGGTGTGCATGGCCTCCCAGACTCCTTAACATGTGTATTTTGTGGCTGAGTCCCTTCGCTGCTCACCTGAAACTGTCACGACATTGTTAATCGGCTATACCGCAGTGCAAGATAAAAAATTCAAAAGGAAAAAATGAAAATAAAAAGGGGAAAGGGTGAAGGATGCCATGTTTATAACAGAGGTATAAGTGAAGTTAATGCAGGAGTGGATGTGGGATTTGGGAGAACGTCTTACAGGAAGTGAGGTTTGAGCTGGGCTTTGAAAAGTTAGAAGCACTTGAGAAAGGGATGTGGGAGAGAGCATGTCTGGTGGACAGTATCAGCAAAGGCACAATGGGAGTAGCATGGGGAGAAATGATCAGAAGTTTTCTGTGTCTGGACCATTAGGTCTCTAACTCCCTTTTGTAGGGAGGCTGCCTACACCAGCTCTTATTTCTGGGAAGTAGCACACAGGGTTGAAAGTGGCAGAGGCGGTTGGCTCATTGCCTACTCTATAGAACAACCAAGGCTAAGGGCCCAGAGTTCAGTCTGCAGTTATTTATTTGACTTAATAGTTTTTCCTGTATCCCACCCTGGAAAACGCTTTAAAAATCAGTGCCAAAACTACAAGAGTAGTTTGGGGAAGTGATGGCATTGTAGTAGTTCCAGTTTCTTGAAGGCTGAGGAGGTCTGATTCTGCAGGATCAGGGAGAAGTGGTGTTAGCCGTAGCTGCTGCTCATGGTTTGGGGAACTGCGAGCGTGTGTGCTTCTCCTTGGAGAGGGGCATGGATGGGGCAGCGGGCTGGAGCCTCCCGGGGTAGCTGAGACAGCACGTGCTTCTCCCCAGCCCTTCTCACAAAGCCTCCTCTAGACTTTGCGGGGTAGCAGTTGGTGCCTTGGCTCTACTAGCAACGCTGCCTGGGACAGCAGTTCTGGCCTCACAGAGCCACAGCCCCCTGCCTAACAGCAGGATACGGGGAGAACAGTGTTGAGACCCCTTTGCAGCTTCAGCTTTAGTTAACACATGCGGGTGAATGAGGCTTGGTCTTTGGGCAGCTCAGGGACAATTTTCCAGTTATACTTTTGAAAAATATTTGGCTAACCTCTTGAGTTATTCCCGCTTTTTGCTACTCTTTCTTTAAAGTAGCACTCTGTTTTTTATTCTGAAAATAACTTTAGTATTATAAGCTGCTAGTATGTTTTACCAAACTCTTTTTGGGGGGTCGGGGGTACTCCATGCTAAAGAAATAAACTGACAGACAAATTTCTCCAAAGATGGAGAAGAATGGGTCTGTTAGGTGTTAATAGCATGAAATCTTAAACCTTCTAGAATTCTAGAAAGACAATGTGGAGACACAACGGTCATAGAGTTACCCTGTTTTCTCCTCTCTGTTTCTTGTTTCATATTTAAATTTTCACTAAAACATCTCTCGCCCTGGCTGTGTCCATGTATCACTCTCAGGGTGGGGGAAGCCTTAGCTATGGACTTTGTGCCCTGGTTTACAGCCCTGGCAACATAACAGCATCACTTGGGGGTGCTTTAAAAACATCAGGTCCAACCCCCAGAGAAGTTAAGTCAGAATCTCATTGATATTTTAAAAATCCAGGATCTCTACTTTCTGCCTGTGGACTTCGGCAGATTACTTAGCCTCTGTGTGTGTGTGTCGGCTTCTTCATCTGTAAAATAGGTGATAGATTCACAACACAGGGTTGTCAGGATTAAATGCGTTAGTCCATTTAGTGTAATGCTCAGTAAATGTTAGCTATTATGACTGACATACATTTCTAAATTTGGTTTGCCAACATTTTGTCCAGGACTTAACATTTGTTCAGAGATTTATATGTAGTTTTCTTTTCTAGAACTCTTTTGGGTTTTTTTGGCTTCAAGATTTTACTAGCCATGTAAAGTTAATTGGGGACTATTCTTCCTTTTACTGTTTATTTTGTGTGTGTGTGTGTGTGGAGAGGTGGTTTAAGCTTGGAGTTTTGGGGTGTTATGGAATATGCTTGAAAATCCATCTCCGACAGTGACTTCTTTATGGGAAGATTTTAAAATAGGAAGATCCCGTTACTTTACTGAAAGCTCTCCACTTTACTCAAGCCAGAGTGTAAGCGGTAGGCATCATCCTAGGTGAACTGGCTTCCCAGTGTCTCAGCGTCCTCATTGCTAACTCATCTTAGGATGAAGTTCTTAAATCTTAAACAGTTTCTGAACACCTATCTGTGCCAGGCACTTTTCTAGATGCTTGGAATATGTCATGATCTGTGAGTAAAACAGATGGAAGGTCCTTGCCCCCATGGAGTTTATATTACAGTGGCAGGGAAAAAAATACTGATAGTGGTAGAAAGAGATAATAGGTATAATAAATAAACTATATTAAAAGATGATCGACTTCCCTGGTGGTTCAGACAGTAAAAGTGTCTGCCTACAATGTGAGAGACCCGGGTTCAATCCCTGGGTCGAGAAGATCCCCTGGAGAAGGAAATAGCAACCCACTCCAGTATTCTTGCCTGGAAAATCCCATGGACGGAGAAACCTGGTAGGCTACAGTCCATGGGGTCGCAAAGAGTTGGACACGACTGAATGACTTCACTTTCACTTTCATGTGCTTTAGAAAAAAGAGAAAAATTGAGCAGGGTAAAGAGGAATCAGAATAGATGAAGGGGTGTAAAGGGGAAAAGAAGGGCATTCAGTTCAGTTCAGTCACTCAGTTGTGCCTGACTCTTTGCGACCCCATGAACCACAGCACGCCTGGCTTCCCTGTCCATCACCAACTGCTGGAGTCCACCCAAACTCATGTCCATCGAGTTGGTGATGCCATCCAACCATCTCATCCTCTGTCGTCCCCTTCTCCTCCTGCCCTCAATCTTTCCAAGCATCAGGGTCTTTTCAAATGACCTTTTCAAATGAGTCAGCTCTTCGCATCAGGTGGCCAAAGTATTGGCGTTTCAGCTTCAGCATCAGTCCTTCCAATGAACACCCAGGACTGATCTCCTTTAGGATGGACTGGTTGGAGCTCCTTGCAGTCCAAGGGACTCTCAAGAGTCTTCTCCAGCACCACAGTTCAAAAGCATCAATTCTTTGGTGCTCAGCTTTCTTTATAGTCCAACTCTCACATCCATACATGACCACTAGAAAAACCATAGCCTTGACTAGACGGACCTTTGTTGGCAAAGTAATATCTCTGCTTTTTAACATGCTGTCTAGGTTGGTCATAACTTTCCTTCCAAGGAGTAAGCGTCTTTTAATTTCATGGCTGCAATCAGCATCTGCAGTGATTTTGGAGCCCAGAAAAATAAAGTCAGCCACTGTTTCCACTGTCTCCCCATCTATTTGCCATGAAGTGATGGAACCAGATGCCATGATCCTGGTTGCATTTTTAGATATTAAATAAGGTAGTCGGAGGTGAGATTTGAGCAAGATTTGGTGAGAAGGAGGTGAGAATGTTAGTCAAGTGGTCATTGAGGCAGAGATATTTCAGGCAAGAAAGCAGAGCAAAGGCTAGTAGGTAGAAGCATGCCTGGTGTGGTCAGGGGAGAGCAGACGGCCCGCGCCCCTGGAGTGGAGTGAAGTAGCAGAGCCATGGAAACCAAGTCTCAGGGGCTCGGAGCTCCAGCTGCCTTGGGCTCTGTAGCTGTCAAAGATTCTGGCTTTTTCTATAAGTGACATAGGGTACCACCAGAGGGTTCTGAGCAGAAAACAGACTTGGTCTTGTTAAGATTTTATCAGGACCACAGTGGCTACAGTGTGGAGATAGGCTATAAGAAGCAAAGAGGAGAACCAGGGAGATGGGTGAGGGGAATGTGGTGGTAATTTTCAGACAAGAGATGGTAACCATTGAAGTAGTGAGAAGTGGTTGGATTCTAGGTGTCTTTTTTTTTTTTTTAATTATTTAAAAATGAACACAGAGTAAAATAAAAATTTTGTGTGTAACAGTTCTACAGATTTTAAGAGTCTCATGCTCTACCGACTGAGCTAGCCAGGCTACAGATAGTTCTACAGATTTTAACACACAGAGATTCGTGTAGCCACCTCCATAGTCAGGATATATGTTTAGACTAATCTGTTGTCTTCAAGGTATTGCTAGTGTAATTTGCTGATGGATGGGATGAGGGGAGTGACCTGAGCAACTAGAAAGTTGGAACTGCCATCAGCCGAGATGGAGAAGATTCCTGGTGGAGCACGGATGATAAGGAGTTCAGTTTTGAGCATAATGAATGTGTCTATTTTGTCTAAATTTTTGTTTATTGGCATAATGTTGTTTACTTAACCCCTTACAAAGTGCATATCAGATTTTTATGTATTTTTTTTTTCCAGATTAATCTATACTATGTAAGGAATCTTTTATTTTATCTCTTTATGCTACCCCTTTCCCAGTTTCGTCATACAGATGGTAGCATACCACAACACTGTTCTGTATCTTGTCTTCTAACGGTATGTGTTGGAAATGGTACCATTTCATACCCAACTCAGAACTTTTCATAGATTTTTTTTTCTTTTTTTAAATTTTAATTGGAGGCTAATTACTTTACAATATTGTGTTTTTTGCCATACAGTCACATGAATCTGCCATGGGTGTACATGTGTTCCCCATCTTGAACCCCCCTCCCACCCCCCTCCCCACCCCATCCCTCTGGGTCATCCCGGTGCACCAGCCCTGAGCATCCTGCCTCATGCATCGAACCTGGACTGGCAATCTGTTTCACATATGATAATATACATGTTTCAATGCTATTCTCTCAAGTCATCCCACCCTCACCTTCTCCCATAGAGTCCAAAAGACTGTTCTATACATCTGTGTCTCTTTTGCTGTCTCGCATATAGGGTCATCGTTACCATCTTTCTAAATTCCATATATTCATAGAATTCACTTCATAGAATTGCAGTGTATTGTACTTTAATTTATCTAAACCAGCCTTAATTTATGTACCTTAATTTAAATTATGTACCTTAATTTATCTAAAATATAAATTTAAAAATTTTAAATGATAAATTATATACCTTAATTTATCTAAACAATCCTAGGTTAATCCTAGGGTATTTAAGTAGTTTCTAAGTAGTCATTTTGTACATTGTGCATATATCGATAGGAAAATTTCTCGAAGAGTTATGGGTCAGTTGTTGTTAAGTCATGCCTCACTCTTTGCGACCCCATGAACTGCAGCACACCAGGCTTCTCTGTCCTTTACCAACTCCTAAAGTTTGCTCAAACTCACGTCCATTGAAGTCGGCGATGCCATCCAACCATCTCATCCTCTGTCGTCCCCTTCTCCTCCTGCCCTCAATCTTTCCCAGCATCAGGGTCTTCCAGTGAGTCAGCTCTTGGCATCAGGTGGTCAAAGTATTGGAGCTTCAGCTTCAGCATCAGTCCTTCCAGTGACTGTTCAGGGTTGATCTCCTTTAGGACGGACTGGCTTGATCTCCTTGCTGTCCAAGGGACTCTCCAGAGTCTTCTCCAGCACTACAGTTTGAAGGTATCAATTCTTTGGCGCTAAACCTTTTCTATTGTCCAGCTCTCACATCTGTACATGAGTACTGGAAAAACCATAGCTTTGACTATACAGACCTTTGTTGGCAAAGTAATGTCTCTGTTTTTTAATACTCTGTCTAGGTTTGTCATTGCTTTTCTTCCAAGGAGCAGACATCTTTTAATTTCATACCTGCAGTCACCATCCACAGTGATTTTGGAGCCCAAGAAAATAAAAGTCCATCACTGTTTCCATTGTTTCCCCATCTATTTGCCATGAAGTGATGGGACCAGATGCCATGATCTTAGTTTTTTGAAGACTGAGTTTTATTTTAAGCCAGCATTTTTGCTCTCCTCTTTCACCTTCATCAAGAAGTTCTTTAGTTCCTTTGCTTTCTGCCATAAGTGTGGTGTCATCTGCATATCTGAGGTTATTGAAATTTCTCTCTGCAATCTTGATTCCAGCTTGTGCTTCATCCAGCCTGGCATTTCACATGATGCAATCTGCATATAAGTTAAATAAATAAGGTGACAATATACACCCTTTACGTACTCCTTTCCCAGTTTTGAACCAGTCTGTTGTTCCGTGTCCAGTTCTAACTGTTGGCTTCTTGACCTGCAAACAGGTTTCACAGGAGGCAGGTCAGGTGGTCTGATATTCCCATCTCTTTAAGAATTTTCCAGGTTTTTGTGATCCACACAGTCAAAGGCTTTAGCATAGTCAATGAAGCAGAAGTAGGTGTTTTTCTGGAATTCTCTAGCTTTTCCTATGATCCAATGGATGATGGCAATTTGGTCTCTGGTTCCTCTGCCTTTTCTAAATCCAGCTTGTACATCTGGAAGTTCTTGGTTTACATACTGTTGAAGCCTTGCTTGAAGATTTTGAGCATTACTTTGCTAACATTTGAAATAAGTGCAATTGTGCAGTAGTTTGAACATTCTTTGGCATTGCCCTTCTTTGGGATTGGAATGAAAACTGACCTTTTCTAGTCCTCTGGCCACTGCTGAGTTTTCCAAATTTGCTGGCATATTGAGTGCAGCACTTTAACAGCATCATCCTTTAGGATTTGAAATAGTTCAGCTGGAATTTCATCACCTCCACTAGCTTTGTTTGTAGTAATGCTTCCTAAGGCCCACTTGACATCATAAGATATCTGGCTCTAGGTGAATGATATACTGTCATGGTTATCTGGGTCATTGAGATCTTTTTTGTTTAGTTCTTCTGTGTATTCTTGCCACCTCTTCTTTTTTTTTTTTTTTTTTTGCCACCTCTTCTTAATATCTCTGCTTCTCTTAGGTCCATACTGTTTCTGTCCTTTGTTGTGCCTGTCTTTGCATGAAATATCCTCTTATATATGGGACAGAGGTATGTGAATTAGTAAGTTTATTTGATATTGCCAAAGTATTTCCCAGCAAAGTTCTATCAATTTATACAGTCACCAGCAATAGCATGAAGATGTGTATTTCTTCATAATCCCATCAGTATATTATATCACCTTTTTCTGTGTTTAAGATTTTTTTTGGCTATGCAGGAATTGTTTTTTTTTTTTGTTCAGTCAATTTTTTTCTTTTTTGCTGCTCCATGCTACTGGAGGAAACTTAGTCTCTTGACCAGGGATCAATCCCATGCTCCCTGCAGTGGAATCGAGGACTCCTAATCACTAGACTGCCAGGGAATTCCCGATGTTCCTAATTATTAATGTATTGTTTTACCAATACACATACTAACATACAAATTTAGTACTAACATACAAATTTCAATGTTCTCTACTTTTATTCATTTATTGAATGCATTAGTGGATTTTGGGTGAATCCTTTGGGAGAGAGGACTTACCCTCAGAGAACATAAAAGTGTTATACCCTAATAGTAGGTGTTAGATCCAAGTTTTGATATTTGGGGTAAATCAAATATTTCTGCCATGCAATGAGTAGAAAATGTCTAATTCTTGTTCAATAGAGATTTAGCCTTCCTAATTAATATTATTTACTAATACTGTATATTCTTTGTTTCTCTTACTCTGAATTTCATTTTTTACTTTTTCATGTATTTGCAAGTTGAAAATTGATTCAAATTAGGACTTTTATGCATTATTGTGGAATTTAATTTCACACATTATAGATTTTGAAATTTATTGTAATCTTGGCTCAGAACTATTGTTCCGAGTCCCAGTGTAACGCAGTCTGCTGGGTGAATCTAATTAAGGTGTCGTCTCACTTGCATGCAGTGTGTATCTTTGCCTAGAATGTTCTAAAATTCCTCAGTTGGGAATAACGCTTCCCTCAGTTCTTGGTTAGATTGAAAAACCCAGCAGTATTTGACATACTGTATGTAACTCTTGTTTAAAAGGCAGACTTTGTTTAGCTTTTGTGTTCTTTGACTATTTTAACCAAAATGTCTAAACTGCAGTTTCCAGCAGGGTTACTAATAGACTGAGTATTCATCTTATTAATGTCACCTATATTCATTCACTATCACCGCATTCAAAGACAAGCATGACTGTACTCCAGTTCTGGGTACACAAACATTAAGGAAATATAACTAATTTAGTAAATGAAAGTTGAGTAGCTTGAAAGTAAAATTGCTTTCTAACAAGTATGGTTTATAATTTTAAAGAAAATGAGCAAGTTATTTCTTTATGAGATAATACTCTACAGTTATAGAGCTGACTCTAGTACTGTTATGTGTTGGAGAGATCACCTGCCTTTCTTAGTACTGTATGAAAAATGAACAATTCCAAGCTCACCAGTATTCCCAGGATTATCTTGCTTATTAGCACACAGATCTTTTTTCCTTCCTCCCAATTGGTTTCACCCTCTATTACCTGTTTCTTGCTCTCATTTGCAAGGTAGTCAGCTCTTAAATAAACAAGAGTTCTCCAAGGACTTGACATAAACCAGGGTTGAGGGGGCAGGCTTGGTTGACACAGGGCCTTTTGTTGGAGGTGCTCCTCCCCAGCGAAACTGTTCCTTTAAGGCCTTTTCTGTTTGACCCTTTTGTAGATACATTCTTTGAATATTTAAAGATGGAACCTTTCTCCCTACTTCTAGGTACCCTTAGACTTTCTAGCCCAGTACAGTACAGTACAGTAAGTATTATATCTTTCCTTACTGTCTCTGCCCCTTTATCACTCTCTAACAGTGTTTCTCAACTTTGGCGCCACTGACATTTTTGAACTGGATGATTCTTTGTGGTGGGGGACGGTCATGTGCATTGCAGGGTGTTCAGCAGTATCCCTGGCCTTCACCCACTAGATGCCAATAGCAGCCTCCAAATCATGGCAATCAGAAATGTCTCCTGACACTGCCAGATGTCCCCCGGGGGACAAAGTCACCCTCGGTGGAGAACCAGTGCCTTATAACACTGAGTGGGTATTTGATTTCCTGGCTGAGACATAGCTTCCTCACCTGTGTGATGGGTTAGTAATCCCTGCCCGCCGCACAAGGTAAAATATGTGTACAAGTGCTTCGTGTGTGTTTGAGTACTGTGTACACATAAGCGGGTGGGGTGAGCCTGGCCGCAGAGCTCAGCTCTGGACTCTGTTTCAGTGTAGAGGATGGAGCTGAGCATGTTAGGTCATGGTGCTGGGGCACAGGCTTCATGCTTCCTGTGTCGATGGCGCTCTACAGAGCTGTTCTGTCCAAACTGGGCAAGTGGGTGGGTGGTGTGAGCAGGACTTGACTAGTTGGTTTGTTCTCACCAGGTAATCCTGAGATCCTGAGGCAGCTGCGATGGGGCAGAGCTCTCCTGAGAGGGCAGGTGCATCCTCAGAGTGACTCGCCGTTTTCACTGTGCTGAATGTTGAGCGCCCTGGCGTGTGTGGCTTTGGCCGCCGTGCCATCTTTGGTCTGCCCTACCTCTCTGCCCTTTGAGCAGCTCCCACTTCTTTTTATTTCCGATTGAACATTTATTGCCTCTTGTGCAAGCCACTTTACCAAGCGCTTTCCCACACCTTCTCTTTCACTCCTCTTAGCGGACTAACCCCGCACACGGCAATGCCCTGTGAGGAGCGCCGCTGTGTCTGCTTCACAGACAGTGACGGCAGCAGCAGTGACAGTAGTGAAGGCAGCCTCACCAGTACAAACCAGCAGAGGCTGAGTTCGCAATCCTGCACCGAGCCCTCTGCTCAGTGCTTTATGTGTACTAAGTCATTGAATGCTAGCAGCCGTTTGCGGAGTTGATACTATTATTGTATTTCTTTTTCAGATGAGGAAACTGAGGCACAGCGAGCTTCCATAGCCCATCCACACAGCTAGTAAGTGGTAGAGCCTCCATCTGGATATAGACAGTTTGTCTCCAGAGCCTACTGTTAGGAAACAGGGTCAGAAAGATGACCTAAGTTGTACAGGTTCAAGGAGCAGATGAGAGGCAGACGGGCTCAGATACAGAGCATGGCTCCAGGCGCTGCCTGTTTCCGGTGCGCCGAGCACCGTTAGTCTCATCACTTGTCCTCCCGGCCCCCCTGCGGGCGGTGTTGCTTCTGTAAGCACTAGCTTATAGCTCAGCACAGGGGATCTGTGAAGAGAGACTTCATGAATTCAGGTTAGGGTGATCAAAGGGGTGAGAAATAAGAGGCGAAGGGAAACTTGGAATCAGCCTGGTGGCTCTTGTCATTCAGTTCTTTGGTCTGAAAACCCATTTTTATATCTGATTTCTGTAGACTTCTGCTACTTTTAGTTGAGAGTACTTGTGTTTTGGATGATAGTTTTGGGATTTAATGGCATAACATTCATTATCGTAGTTCTGGTTAGGAACTGTTATTTGTGTGTTGGAACAGACCAGAAAGGGCTGGAATCTGAACCAGAATTCTCCTTGGGTGGGTAGGTGATGGCAGGAGAGAGGTAGTGCAAGTAGATTAAACCCTTAGAGATGGTCTGTTCATTTTCTGCGGTGGTTGTCAGAGGACTACAAGGTGGTGGCTTAACATGGCAGGTATTTATTCTTTCAGTTCTGGAGACTAGAAGTCTAAAGCCAAGGTGTCAGCAGGCCATGGTCCCTCTGAAGGGTCTGGAGAGACTCCTCTTGCCTCTCGCTAGCGTCTTGTGTTTGCCGGCTGTCCTCGGCGGTCCTTGGTCTATAGATGTGTCCCTCCGGCCTCTGCCTCTGTGTTCGTGTGGCCTTCTTGCCTGTGTGTTTGTGTGTCTGCATCTAAGTGTCCCCCTTCTTATAAGAATAGCCCCCAGTTATTTTGGATTTAGGGCCCAGCCTAACCCAGGACATCTTAACTTGATTGCTTCTGCAAAAGCCCCTATTTCCAAATAAGGGTGCGTTCACAGGTTTCAGGTGGACTTAAGTCTTGGGGGGACACTATTCAACCCTGTGCAGTTGCTATCCAGAGAGCAAGCAGTAGATGGCTCTGCATCCAGTCAGCATGAGCAGAGACCCACTGGAGCCCATGGAGGTTTTGACCCGTGAGCAAGACAGAGGACACTTCAGGCCGTGCAGGCTGTGATTGCAGACTCAGATCACGACCCTCTGATCAGTGTAAGTGGATAGTAGAGACAACCCCAGGCTGTCTCGGTTTTCTACAGGACCCTGGTAAGAGCAGGCTGTGTTATTTGAGGTACCAGGCAAACGATCGGTTTACCAGGAAAAAGAACATGTCAGGTACCCAGGGTTTGAATCATGAGAGACATCTGGATGCAGGAATAAGGAAAAGCTGAGATAAGAGAGTGGAGCCAGCCAAGTCACGGCCTGTCCTGCATGTGACTTGGTGCTGAGTCCCAGCAAGGTGGCTGAAGCATCTGAAAGTCCCCCTTCCCAGGGGTAAGCCTGAGCCTAGGCA
Source organism: Dama dama (assembly GCF_033118175.1). Taxonomy (NCBI): domain Eukaryota; kingdom Metazoa; phylum Chordata; class Mammalia; order Artiodactyla; family Cervidae; genus Dama; species Dama dama. The sequence goes on from NC_083709.1 coordinate 67,167,002, forward strand.
GCACTGAGGCTCAGTGCTTGGTGGATGAGGGGTAGTAAGGAAGAGTGAATTAGAGGCTTCTCATTACGGTCAGAAACAGACGTCAGCACCTGACGTTGGCGTGTGTGTAGGTGCCCTGGCAAGGCATAAATAGGCGTGGGATCTCCGGGTAGCAGTGAGTGCTTTAGCTAAAGGAGAATGAAAAACTTAATAACATTAAATGTCATTTGTAAAATGAAAACTCTTGCCCTTCCTAGGAAACACTTTGTAGGTCAACCTGTCTGCTCTCATGAGAGAGTCTGAGTAAGAGGTTGAGTTGCTTTAACATTAGCACCTTTTCTTTTTAAATAAATTGCTTGATAGCGTTTCTTTGGAACTTTGACTGTTTCTTTAACACAATCAAAGTCCAGCCTGTCATGTAGGTCTCAGATTCTGAGTGATCTGTACTGTCCATTCCTCGCCTCACCTTTAAGCTGGACTGGTTCCTGTGAGAACTGTGTCCTAGACAGTTCATGAGGACAGAGAAGGCAATGCAGCTGCTAGCCGATGGCTTCTCCACCTGCCCGCCTCTGCCCTCCCAGCCTAGTTCAGTCATTGTTGGGTGTGTGTGTGTGTGTGTGTGTGTGTGTGTGCATGCGCATGTACCTGCGTGCATGCGCATGTGTGCACTTGCCATGGTCAGGGGAGTCTGTAATTTCCTTGGTTCTGTCTCACCACAGCAAACATTTGAAGCAACGGAGGGACCAGTGTTACAGCCTTTTTATTTGGCAAGCAAAGGAAAATACATCCTCGAGGCATGAGGGCGGGCTGACCCAGAAGATGCTAAGAGAAGAGAGGCCAGGGGCTCGATTTTGGCGCCTCTTTTTCTATGTTTTTTCTCCTCCCCCTGAGCCTGCCCTGTGTAAATTGGGCTGGCCAGGAGGGCTGTTTGTTCCACCTGCAGTCCTCACACCCATCCTTGGACCTTCCTTTGTTCTGTTTTCCAGGGCTTTTCCCGTCTTTGTCCTTTAGCCACCGCCATTCTGGACTACTCTTTCCTATTCTAACTACCTAACACCCTCGTCTCCCTGGACCTGTAATAGATTTCTAACTCAGGATCCTTATTCAGGTAATTTTGTCTTTGATTAGTTTTGGGGACCCTCTGGATTCTCCCAGACCATGTCCCTTAGTCCCCATAGTTGTATCACAAACAATTGTGTGATGAATATTACTATTCATAACAGTAATAACTTTTTTATGCCAATTTATTTGCTTAGGATAAATTGCTAGAAGTGTAATTGCTGGATCAAGGATATTTGATCTTGAACGCTTTTTAAACATATTTCCACAGTACTCTTCAGAAACGTTTATACTCTGTTGTTGTATATATAAGTGCTCTTGCCCCTGAACTCGAACACTGGATAATTTTTTTGAAGTTTATCAATTTAGATCATATTTTTGTTTAAATTAATTACTTTTTTATTATTAGATTAGTTGAACATGTTATCATGTTCATTGACCATTTAAAAGCTCTTGTTTTTGGAATTGTGAATATTCTTTGTCCATTTTCTTTTGGAGTATATGCTTTTATCCTATTTCTTCATTTATTCAACAAATATTAATTGAGCACCTTTTATGTTAGGGCCAGACAGTGTTCTAGGTGAACAGTACAGACAAAATCCCTGTGATTTTTTTAAAGAGTTTATATTCTAATGTAAATAGAATACGTTAGAATATTTTCTAATGTATAAACAAATATGTAGTATGACATTTATAAACAAATTTGTGTTTATAAATAAACATGTAGTATGACATATTTAAACAAAATAAATATGCTGGGTGTGTGTGTGTGCACAAAATAAACAAATAAATATGTACTATGACATATAAACAAATAAATATAGAGAAAATAAACAAATAAATATGTAGTATGACAAGTGGAGATAAGGACTGTACAGAAGGTGCCTTGGAAGGGTGGTAGGGATGATGGTGCATGAGGATGCCATTTATAATGGTGGTTTGGGGAGACCTCATTGATACCACTGGTATTTAAGGGGAGACCTGAAGCAGGTAAAGGTACAAGCTCTGCTGATATTGAGGAAAGCACGATGGTGGCGGGAACAAAGTGTGCACAGGACCTAAGGCAGGCCTTGTGTTTTACTTGTGATCATAGTTTGGTGAGTGAGGGAGAGAGTGAGCAGGTGAGTTTGAGAGGTAGCAAGGAGTTGGTGGATGTGGGACACAGACCACGCTGGGCCTGAAGCCAGATCTTCACTGTGGCATTGAAGTTCTTTACTTGAGAGCCAGCAGGATCTTTAGTAGTGGCGTGCAAACTCTTAATTGCAGCATGTGGGATCTAGTTCCCTGATGGGGATTGAACCCAGGCCTCTTGCGTTGGGAGTGTGAAGTCTTAGCCACTGGACCCCCAAGGAAGCCCATGATCCAAGGTTTCTGACCTGAGGAGTGGGTAAGGCAATCGCCATTTGCTGTGAAGGGAAATGTTGGGAGAGCAGGATCGGTGGTGATCTGTGAGAGCTCTGTACGTGATAAAGTAGGTTAGTCTTTTGTCATCTAGGTGGAAAGGCTTTCCCCCTTCTCACTGTGTTGTTAATTAACTTTGTTAGTTGTGTTTTGCTCTACAGAAATGTCAGTTTTTAATTTTGTCATCTGTTAATCTTTACAGTTTTTGGTATTGCTGTCATGTCTAGACAGGTTCTAAAAACTAATCACCGATGCTTTCCGTATTCTCATGGTTTTGTATTTGCATTTAACTCTTTAATCTGGGTAGAAATAATTTTGATGTAGATTTTGAATTACAGTTCAATCTTAATTTTCTCATACAATTAACCTGTTATCCTAGCATCATTAAACAATTTGTTCTCTGCTAAGAAAAATGATTCTGTCATTTCCTTTGAATTGGGAAAGAAGGGTGTGTGACAGGCTGCGTGAAGAGGTACTATTCTGTCACGTGTTAGTGTTTAGCAAGCCCCTAGTCTTGTTTTGGTTGATGACTTAGTGACTGTAATGTCTAACAGGTTGTAAGCATTTGTCTCCTGAGTCTCTTCCATTCCCCAAAGGGGTGGCTTTCTTCAGTGCCAGTTCTTCAGTGATAGTGAATTCTGCCTTGTAGATGATACGTGACCCGTGGGTAACCACAGCCTGTGTCCAGTTACCAAATACGCTTTTCTGTGACCTAACTTTGTCAACTGACAGTTCTTCTGGGATTATAAACTAAAATTTGCTTTAGCAATATGAACATTGTCTACAGTGTATACTTCTGTCCACTAATAATACTATAGATTCCAAAGGCCTGTAAGATATATGTTTGCCATGTCTTAAAGTTGGGCGAAGTCTTCAAGCTTAGAAGTAAATCTCTAGCATGTTGTTAACTGTAGAAATTTTTGTTAAGGCTGGTTGAACCTAAATCTCTTTAATGCTTTTCTTGTTTTTTGTAGAGAGGGAAATATGACGTTCCTAAGTGGCTCTCGCCCAGTAGCGTTCTACTTCTTCAGCAAATGCTACAGGTAATCTTTGTTATTTATTTTTAAATAATAGAAGTCTATTGCAGTTATTTGATTTTAAGATGTCTGTGCTACTACATTTATACATCACCTTTAAAAAATTCTATTCATTATATCTGTTCTGCAAATATTCTTTACTAGTGCTCTTCTTTGCAAACGCAGCTTTCTTTTTTTGGCCATACCACATGGCATGTGGGATCTTCCCTGATCAGGGGTCGAACCTGCGTCCCCTGTAGTAGAAGTGTGAAGTTTTAACCACTGGACCTCCAGGAAAGACCTGCATTTTTTTTTTTTTAAAGACAGCTAATATATGTCTGGTGATTTGGTTTTTCTTCCCTTTTCTTGAGAATTGTCAGTTTAATCATCTCTTGCTCCACTGTTTTCTGTTTTCTTGCTCCCACTCTTTGTATGCTAGACATATAGTAGATATGGAATAAACGCTTGAATGAGCTGATGTATAGCTGAGTGGGCCCTTGATCTAGTGCTATGGTTCTCAAACTTTAGGATCTACCAGAGTTGCCAGATGGGCTTAGTAAAACCCAGATTGCTGGGCTTCAAACGGAGAGGGTCTGATTCTATAGATCTGGGGCAGGACTAAGAGTTTGCATTTCTAACAAGCTCCCATCAGATGACACTGATGCTGCTGATCTGGTGGGGGCCACATTTAAGAATCACTGATTTGGTGTATTGACCTCTGAAGGTGAAAGATGGGAGTGCTGAAGGCTAGTTATCCTCCCTACAGATCAATAGGCATGCCACCTAACTTGGTTCTGACCTGAAAATGGGGATTCTGAGCTTGGCCTCACTGCTGCATCGTGTTACGTGGATAAAATGAGATTAATAGGAAGCACTTTGAAAATATGAGTACCTTATTAGTGCAGTATGTTTTTCATTATTATGTATTTCAGTTTTCCATCTATTAAGCCATCTCTACTTTTTATTCAAAATTTACTTCAAGCTCACCCACCTTGATTAAGTAGGCCAGACCACCAAATCTCCATAATGAGATTGAAAACACCTCATCCTTTCTTCTAAACTCCCCAAAACTTAATCTGTGTTGATTAATTTTCCTTTCCTCACATTTGAAAATTACAAATGGAAAAGAAAGGTATGCTTTTCAACTTGTTCTATGTGATTGTAAGCTCACCGGAGGTAGAGATTGCATATTCAGTGTGAATGCCCTGCATTGTGGCTGCTTGAATATTAAATTGGTGAATATTTCCTGTGAATAGGTTTTCCAGCAAAAGACTATTACATCATACAATAGATTGACTGAACTTCATGAATAATGTCCATACCAATGAAGTTCATGTTTGTTAAACATTTATCTTCTAAGCCGTGTTGGTTGCTATAGTTCTCTTGCTTCTATTCCCCTTTTAAAAGAATTTATTCCAAGGCCATTTTAAGGTCTTTGACAGCATTTTTGTGATGATAAAAGTTTACATCTGTTCTGATGAATTTTGAGTTCTGAGGAGAAAAAGGTGTTCTATGCTCTCCATTTGAAATGTTAATCTCCAGCTACCTCTCAATGGCCACTAGGTGGACCCAAAGAAACGGATTTCTATGAAAAATCTCTTGAACCACCCCTGGATCATGCACGATTACAACTGTCCTGTTGAGTGGCAAAGCAAGGCTCCTGTAAGTAGAATTAAAAAGCAAACAAACAAAAAACTTTGTGTGGATTCAGGATGTACAGTGATGTGGTCTAAGTATAAAAGAAAATGTATCTTGTAGACTTATTCATCAGATTGCTGTTTGGGAGACTGTAACTGAATTATACATTCACCTGTTAACCTCCCAGACAGTGGCGCCTAACCAGGCCGGCACATGAGAATCACAAGGACCCTAAAAAGTGCCTGTGCTCCCTCCCACAACAATTAATGGATATTTAAAAAGCTCCCAGGTGTCTCTGACATAGTCAGATTGTGAACAGTGCTCTGAGAATCTTGGGCAGGTTACTTAACTTTTCCAAACCTATACATTCGTCTGTAAAAAGTAGGTTAAACCTGTTATTTGTCTACTTTCCAGAGTAGTTACAACGTTGCAGTGGTTCTCATACTTTTAGGTCTGAGGCCCCCTTTAATGCTCTTAATATTAATTTATTAAAATATTTATTAATTGATTCACTTAAAAGTAACAGTACTATACCTGTTAACAGTTTATCACAAATGAATATTTTTATGAAAAATGAATATTTAAAAAATAAATGTGGGAAGAATAGCGTTGTTTTACATCTTTGCAAGTTTCTTTAAAGCCTAGCTTAAAGGAGGGCACTTGGATCTCACCGGCTTCTGCATTGTCTCTTTTGTTATATTGTTTTGATTGGAGATTCTTCGGGGTCTGCAGACCACACTACACCCTGAGAGTTGGTTTAATATATATATATATAGGAAAGAACTTTAATACAGGGTGCTATGCAAGTTTAAACAATTATATTAACAAGTATTCCTACATTACTGTTTTAAAAATATTTTTTAACAATTGGCAGTTTGAACTTGATAAAAATGTGAGCGTTACTAAAGAATATGTGTAATTAAAAAAATTATAGTTAATTAAAAATATTGTGTTAGTTTTAGATGTACAGCAAAGTGATTCAGTTATGCATGTATATATATATATATTTTTTCAAATTATTTCCCATTATAGGTTATTATAAGATATTGACTGATAGTTCCCTGTGTTACACAGTAAATCTTTACAGTTTATTTTATGTAAGGGGTAGCCACATTTTGCATATTAATGAACTATTGCTACATTGAAAAAAAACAAATTTAGTGATTTAAAACAATAATAATTTACAGTTTCCGTGGATCAGTAATTTGGGGCTCAGCTGGGCTGCTCTTGTGTGGGTCTTACCTGAGGTCACTCGTGTGGCCGCAGTCAACTGGGGACTCTAATGTGGCTGGATTGTATGAGATTCACTCAAAAGACCAGCTCCTGGGACTCCCCGGTGGTTCAGTGGTTAAGACTCCATGCTTCTATTGCAGGAGGCTCGGTTTTGATCCCCGGTCAAAGAACTAAGATCCTACATGTGACATAGCATGGCCAAAAAAACCCCAGCTGTTTATGCTAGTCGTTTGTTGGGTCACATTGCGTCCAGCAGGCTACTGTGGGCTTCCTGATATGGTGGCTGGATTCCAAAAGAAGCAAGAAAGTGGGCAAGCCCTAACGCTCAAGCATTTTTCAAGCCTCTGCTTTCATTGTACTTACTAATGTCGGGCCAAAGCAAGCCACAAGGCAAAACCCAGAGCCAGTATGGAAGGCGTAGGCATCAAAGTTGGTACAATTCTTATCCCCTTTTCATAGACAAGGAAATCAAGAAGTTAAACATAACTATTTAAGAAATAAATATAGTGAGAAGAGTGGCACTGCTTTACGTCTTTGCAAATTTCTTTAAAGTCTAGCTTAATAGAAGACACTTGGGTACTCATCTCCTTCTACACTCTTTTGATACATTGTTTTGGTTAAAGCATATGAAGAAAATGTAGCCTCACACAGGTATGTAGTTAGAAAAACATTTTAATGCTTTAAAGGAGAAGTATTTTAATAGCCTTATCAGTAATTGGGGATGTTTTCTGATAATCTAAAATGTCTACAGTGAAGTGGAGTTTGTGCATGGGTCAACAGAACAGTTTGGAGACACGCCACATTGTAGACCTGATACAACTGTAGGATATTTGCTTTCTGGAAGAATCACACCAATAAATATAGATACCTGGAAAAATAGGCTGTTTGTTTTTAACCCCTTCTTACTGGTCTGTCCCCTGTGAAGACCACACAGCCTGACCTCAAATCCCTCCTGATTCTCCTGTGATTGTCAGTCTCTGAAATTTCTCTTCTCCCTGTTTTCTTTCATCTTTTAAGACATCTTCAAGCAGCAGCTTCATGCTAATAGCTGAGAGCCTACAGACAGCAGAACGTTTGCTGTCTGAGCAGCGTGGCAGCCGGGCCAGGGAGCTGTGGTGTGCCCCTTGCGGGATGGTGACCATGCGTGGCGCCAATGCCTGTTTTCAGCCATTGGGGGTCACCGTTTCTCCACGTGTGGGAGGGCTTTGCATGTCTTCTCAGCCGTGATCCTTAACAGGGGAGGGTATGCTAGTGTTTGCAACAGAGTAGAGGCCAAAATGAAGACCGTCTCTGATTTCATCAGCACGAAGATTATTTTAAATTGTGGCATTGTGTAAAGTAGGATACATAGTTTTGAGTGTTTTGCAAATGTATATGATTCTCCTTACATATTAGTATAATAATTGCTCATATATATTTAATGCTTACTATAATAGAGAAGTGTGCAGCCATAGTGCTGTGGTATAACAATAGAGCCCTTAGGATAGAACCGTTCAGGGCTTTTTGTCTTTAACTCTCTTAATTCCTTTAACCCTCATATAAACCCTCTGAACTGGGTACTGTTGTCCCCATTTGCAGATGAAGCAGTTGAACACAAAATCATGAGATAACTTGCCCAAGGTCAAATAGCTAGTAAGTGTAGAACCAGGATCTTAACCCAAGCAGAAGGGCTCCAGAACATAATGGATCTGACAGGTCAGCAGTTGAAACTCAGGTCCTGTATACTGTGTAGCGGTAGCCTTTGTGATGAGCGTTGCTTGTCTGGTCTCTGTTGGAATAGCTATTGGAACAGAGTCTCGGAGAGGTGGCGCTGTGGTGTGGTAGGAAGAACCCTAGGCTAGGGTGAAAAATGCCCATCTTGGGCAAATGGCATACATTTTTCTGAGTCTTTCTCACCTCTAACGTGGGTGGGTATTCTAATGTCAGTCTCTTCTGTATGTTTGGATTATGTTTTGTCGTTTATAAAGTGCTTTAAATGCAATGTCATTCATCTGTTATATCTGCCTTACTGAGCTATTGCAGGGATCAAATGAGTTATATACAGAAGAGCTATAAGGGATTATTGCTTTTTGAAGTATTTGCTTGTCTGCCTCAGTATTGTCTTTCATCAAGGGTGAACTATAAAAAATAATTCAGGTTTACTTGGATATTTAAGGTAGAGATGCTATTCTGTAACTGTATGCACGATCTTCTATCATTTTCACACGTAGCTGTAGTGCTCAAGTATTGTATAAAATGGAAGTTATATTCAGTTCCATTTTCTACCCTACTGAACAGGGAATGTCGTAGGCACGGATAATCCACAATAATTGGCTAGCTTTTGGCACACATTTTTGATTTAACTGGAGTGTGTGTGGCTGAGAATTCAGAGTACTTAAAGTATTGAACCTCTTTGAAAAACCCAGTTTGAGAAACCGTATTTTTCAGACTTTGGTGTTTTGTCCCACTCTTTTCATTCTTTCCAGTTCAAGAGCCCAGCAAAGAAGATCGCATCGAGTCCCTTCCTCCACATACCGTGTGATAAAAGTACAGAGCAAGAGGCTGTGGGGGAAGAGGTTTTTGTTTTTATGAGAGTAACTTAAGGTCATGGTGGGAACCCCAGAAATCCCGTCTTTCATGCTTGAGCAGTGATATCAACAAGAAGATACCCAGCTGAGTTGTAAAATGTCTGGGCTTCTGAGTCTGAGTTCTTCCTGAAGTGGGAATCTACAGTTCGGGGAACTGCTGAGGTCAAAGAATCACAAGGAAAACTTACTTGTGGCATTGGTGACTTTCCTGGAACCATCAGTATAAACCTCTGTGGTCTCCACATTCTCCATAGCCCGTGAGGAACCAGCCGGTCATGCAGGTCATTGTTTGTACCGTCCCCGCGGTTTCATGGTGGCGCATGGTTTTCCCTTGAGTCTGTTGAGACAACTGTGGTGTCCAGAACAAGGGAAGGTCATGGTAGTGCTCTGCCTTCTGCTGGGCAAACCTCTCTTGGATCTTGAGGGTCAGTGACAACCTGAACTATGATCTAAAGAAAGGACCAGATGGTTGGGAGGAGTTAATCATTGAAATGGTGGTTAAAGGGACTGGAAAAGAGAATGCTTGGAGAAGAAAGGTTGCTGATAATAGGAATATTCAAATTTATGAAAGGCTCTTATACCAAAGAGGAAACAGAATTAAGACTGTTAGTAAAAATAGTTCACCATTGTTTGAGGGCCTCTTCGTTTAGGTACTCCACATAGCTTGCATATGTTACATGGCAGGTGCCATCTCTATTTTACAGGATGGTGTAATAACATGCTCAAGATCACACGGTTCTTTTGTGATAAAATGATGAAAACCAAGGTCTACTTCTAAAGCCTGTCAGCTGTCGGACTGTACCGGTTCACAGTGGGTAGGAATCAGAAGGAGACAAATTTTAGGGGAGGAGGACGAAGCTAGCCATCCCAGCTGTTCTGGAGATGAAAACTAAGTAGAAAGTGAAACCTTACTTACTGGGGCTGTTGTGAAGTGAATTCTTACATTGGAAATATGACTTTATAATTACATTCCTTATAATTTTCTTCCTATGTGATTTTCTGAACTCCTGTTGGAGGGACAGGCCAGACCCTGCCTGCCTTTTCATTCTCAGTGATCCTTGTTTGGTTCTGAGAACCTATTTCTGGTCCCATCTCTGGTGAGGTCTCATCCTGCAGGGATGCTTTGGATCATTTCTGTCCTTAATCAAAATAATGTTTGTGTAGAGGCAGTATTACTTCTTCCTTTAACACTTGTGCTTTGCCAGGACCTTCATCATAATGATGATTGTGCAGCATCTGTGGCACCATCAGAAGGGCTCCTTGGCTTGTGCTAAACCCAGACATAACCTGGGAGACTATGTGCTACAAGTGTGACCCACTCTTTACGCGGTCTCTTGTGCAGACACTAGTTTTTGATGCCTAGATATCTGCTCTTTGGTGCAAATGCCGGTCCCTGTGTTGCAGGAGGGGAAGAGAATAGAGTCCCTGGGCTGCAGCGCAGAATTGTAGCAGTCGGTCAGATGATGATGGGGACGTGAAGAGCTAGGAAAGAGAGCTCATCACCTTCTTGAACTGCTTATTGTTATCTGCTTATATCTAAAAATTGTGGAGGATGTTTATTCTTACCTAAGAGTTTGACAAACTCATGTTGTTTTTACATGTTGGTGTTTGATTTTACAAGGTAATTATCATAATTTAAAGGTTTCAAAGCCATAAATATTTTATTAACGTTAATAAAATCAATAAAAATTTTTTTCTAGCTTATTCACCTTGATGAAGATTGTGTAACGGAACTTTCTGTACATCACAGAAACAACAGGCAAACTATGGAGGATTTAATTTCACTGGTAAGAAATACAGCATGAATTTGAAAGTATTATCTTTTGTTTCATCTTTTTTTTTGTTTTATCAGTACATTAAAAATAGTATAGCATTTTTCAGGCCTAAGATTTTATTCCAGGTGAAAATACTGTATTGCACTTAGTTTGTGTATATTTTCAACTCTTTTCTGATGTCTGCGAGATATCCTCTTTAGAAATGAGGTTGAACAAAGAGAATTACAGTGGAAGAAAAATTAAGAAAGAGATCAGATGAGTCCAGAGAATTTTCAGAGTTCCAATTCTGACAACTTTAAATTCTTTAACACAGAAGTGTGATTCTGCCGTAGCAATGAGCTTTCTTTCATTTTACCTGAAAGCATCCCATTAGCATCACATCACCCCCAGCATTCTGAACCAAATACATGAGATGATTATCATGATTTCTGGTGTTGGGTCATTTTTAGCTGTTTCAGATGCTTAAAAACTAGATCCTATATGTAGTTCCTGCTGGAAACAGGCTGTCTCCGAGTACGTCTGATATGATGGGCAAGGATCGCATCCACCTTACCTCCTGGTTCAGTACCATGTCTTTCATCACCTATGAATTGTGTTTGCTTTTTCCTCTTTTCTAACTTGAAAGGTAAAGGCCTTAAGCAGATTTTTTTTTTTAAAAGAACTAACCAAAGCTTTGCTAAGCCCCAAGTTTTTTCAGTGAGGAGACACGAAAGAATTCTTTTGAATGACACAGTAAGTCTTTTGAAAGACAATTTCAGACAAATGGAACATATCTGGAAACCAGAGTGATAATTTACTTTTTCAGTGGAATGAAAGGAAACGGCAAAAACTGGGAACTGCTGCTAGAGGTGTCAGGTCCTTCTTTTTTTTTTTTCCTAAGTATTTATTTATTTGGCTACACCAGGTCTTAGCTGCGGCCTGAGAACACCTAGTTATGGCATGTGGGATCCAGTTCCCTGACCAGGGATTGGATCCAGGCCCCCTGCACTAGGAGAGGGAGCCCCAGCCACTGGACCACCAGGGAAGTCCCAGGTCCTTCGTCTTTTACAGTGAAAATTTGAAGTTTTCACATAGACAAGTTTCATATGAACATGAATTTTTCTTTGGGATGATCTTTAATAGAAAGCTATATTTTGGATTCAAGAAATTGCTTTTCAATTGTTATTATAGAAATTTTCAAATATCTATAGAGGGACTAGTGTAATAACAATGATTTTCCATGACTGATCTTTTAGCTTTAATGAATAGGTATTAACGTTTTGCCAGTTTTATGTATATCCCAGCACTGTCCTCCATCTGCCCTTTTTAGCTAAGACATTTCAAAGCAAATCCCATGTATCATGTTGTTTTATGCAGAAAAACTTTGGCAGGAGATTCACAAACTTTTAAAATCTGAATCTGAAAAGTAACATACTCAAAACGTCAAGAATCTTTGGGTAAAAAGTCTTTAAAATAGTGTCCTTTATGTGGTCTCTACATATAATTTTCAAACTTGAAACTGAAATGGAAATAGGAATTATAAAGCAATATAAAAAAGCATCATAGAGACGGTTTTCTGGTATTACATCTCTCTAAACATCTCGGTTGTCTTGAAAGCTGGGCGTGACCAACGTCAGGAATGTGTGAGGAGAGCAATCGTTTTCCTCTTGTGTACTTCCCCTTCATTTTTAAATGCCTATTTGTACTTACTTTCCAGTCCTAGGGATGAGTAGACAACCTCTTCAAACCCTTGGCCGAACATTGGAATCACCTAGGAACTTTAATCCTGATGCCTAAACCCCAACCCCAGAGATTATTATTTCATTGATCTGGGGTGTGGCCTAAGCATCAGAATTTTTAAAAAGCTTCTCAAATGATTGCAGTATGTAGACAGGGGTTGGGAGGTACTACTCTAGATTCCTCTCTTCAAAGTGTGATCTGTGACCGGCAGCATCAAGCATCCCTTTGTGCTTGTTAGAGATGCAGCTCACTTTGTGCACCTCAGACCTACTGAATCAGAACCTGCATCTTCGTAGAACCCAAGTGATTCATCGTGAAGCACTGGTCTGAGTCGGTGGTTCTCAGCTGGGAGGGTTTTGCTCTCCAGGGACATCTTCGCTTGTCACAACTAGGGTTTGTGTGTGAGCTAACATCTACCTGGTGTTAACCTCTACCTGGTGGGTAGAGGCCAGGGATGCTGCTGAATATCCTATAGTACACAGAATAGGCCCTGGCCACAAATTACCCAGGTCAGTTATCAACAGTGTTGAATTTGAGAAATCCTGGTCTGGGACATCTCAGAGAATTCACATTGGTTCTGGGTACTTTCCAGTTTAAAGAGCCTTGGGAAAACCAGTTTTGAGATCAGCCATGGTTTGTTAAGTTTTTTTTTTTTCCTGATGTCTTGGGCACTCTGCTGTTACTTTTCAGGCTGGCTAGACAGGACAGAGATCAGTTTAATGTGATCCATGCTGGGTATGGAGCTGCTGATACTTTGTGTAAAGAGAGGATATTATTCACAAACATTCAGCTTTTGGAACTACCACTTATATATTATATACCTGAGCATTCTTAAACTGCTTTTTGTATTGGAAATGAGAATCTCTCATGTGTCGTGATTTTGAGCCATCTTGTTTTAACCCTCTTGAGATTTCCTCCAGTGGTTCTAGAGCTTCCACTTCATTGCTTTCCTCCCTTTCTCCCTCGTCTTCCAGCTGTGAGAGGCTCTGGATTGTGGAGCAGCCAGTCATCTGGGTGGGGAACTTCACTGAAGGTCCCATGTGCACACGAGGACCTGCAGACCAAGACAGATCCTTTCCCCTCACCCCTGTGGTGTAAACTCTCATGTATTCTGGTGACGGAGGTTTAAAGATTGAGGGCCCCATTGTAGGCATATAAATGTTGTTCCTTTCTCAAGACCCTGTTTTCTGGAGACTGTTCTGTCTGACTCTTTCCTTATGTGCTGTTTCTCATGCGCTTAAGACAGATGTCTTGGCTGACACGTCAGCCTCAGCAGGTGTTGTTCTGCACGTGGAACAAACTTGCTTACCTTCAAAGCCTTACTGCCTGACTTCCTTGTCCAAGAAGGAGACTCAGTAAATATGCACTCAGGATTTTCTCGGCAGTTGCTCTTTCGTGAGCAGTCCTTCACTGTCTGTCATAATCCTGTGTGGTTGTGAGAATTAATTCAGGACAACACCGCTACACCCCAGGCGCAAGGTCAGGGGAAGGAGACTGAGCCGTCCCTCAGTTTATCAAGCCCTGTGATCCAGTGGCTGCCTGTCCTTAGCCCAGGCGCCCAGGCTGTCCTTTAACAGTTGGTTTGCGTGAACAATAACTGGGGATTTTAACATGTTTTTCATTTCCTGGAAGTAGAACCTTCTTTATAACAGGTAAACCTTTTGCTTTACTCTCAGACATTTGACTTTCTAAAGAGGGAGCTGCTTAAAAGATAAGAGAGACATTGGTTGTGTTAGACTTGAGGATTGACATCACCTGGAAAGCGTAACTAATGCATTGATTTATCTGTTATTAAACATAGAACTCCCCTGTGCATATTATCATAATAAGTAGTATGCAATGGCTATGGCAAAAAAAGTTATTAAAAGGATGTTTTTTTTGCCTAGGAGAATAGAGAGTTTCCAGGATGATTATTAAGCTCTGAGGTATGTTTAGAAAACTCCACCTGAAACTCAGCATTTTCCCAGTATTGTTTACAATGCCTGGGTTACCCCATTGTTAACAAGCAAGTGGCAACTTATTTCTGAGACATTGTCTCTAATCAGTTTATGGCATCCTTTTCAAAAAGGCATTTATCTAATAGGTTTTATTTATCCTCCCCCATGTAAATGAAAACTCAGTAACATATATTATAATAAAATACTTGCCATTTCATGCAGAGAAAATACTGGACAAATGGAAACATACAGAAATAGTAGAAAGACCTTTGAAAGACTCAGCAATATTTGGAGAATGATGATACAAGTCTTAGGGTATATTGTGTATAAGTTTGAGGGTACAGGGAGACACAATTTCTTTGTGTCTGAAGAATATTTGAAGAATGCTGATGCAGAAAAGTATTAGATTTGCTCAATAAGGTACACATTAGGAACCAAGGGATTCAAGAAAATATGTGTTTTAGTTGCTAAAAAGAAAACTTTCTAATACAATTCTTTAAAAATGGAAAAAAAAAAAAAAAAAGGCATTTATCACACATGAGACCATAGATGTGGAAGGTGCGAAAAAAACCTTTAACATGGAAATTATGTGGTGGTCCAGTGATTATGACTTGGTGCTTCATTCCTGGGGTGTAGAATTCAGTACCTGGTCGGGGAACTAAGATCCTACAAGCTATGCTGCTGCTGCTGCTAAGTCACTTCAGTCGTGTCTGACTCTGTATGACCCCATAGATGGCAGCCCACCAGGCTCCCCGATCCTCGGGATTCTCCAGGCAAGAACATTGGAGTGGGTTGCCATTTCCTTCTCCAGTGCATGAAAGTGAAAAGTGAAAGGGAAGTCGCTCAGTCGTGTCCGACTCTTAGCGACCCCAAGGACTGCAGCCCACCAGGACCCTCTGTCCATGGGATTTTCCAGGCAAGAGTACTGGAGTGGGGTGCTATTGCCTTCTCCCCTACAAGTTATGCCACACGGCCAAATAAATAAATGAATAAACAGTTAAATAAATAAAATCTTTAACATAACTTTTGGAGAGTAGAGAGTTAGTTGTCACCTAGTTTCCAAGTACCTTCTCCACGAAACCTTTCCCATCCTTCCTTCTCCCCAACCTATCTGAATGAAAGGTAACATTCCATGATAATTTATCACAGTGTTACACTTTTTCCACTAGATTGATTTGTCCATTATGTAAATTTCAAAGTATATACTACAATTGTGGCTATCTAAAATGCTAACAGATAAAACTTATTAATAAAATCAGAGGTGATAGTAGACCTCTTTGGGTCATATGAGAGATGACATGTGAGACATAACCCCTTTGTGAGAGATGCACAGCATAAAATACTATTTAATTTTAAATTTTAACACTTTTACAGGGCAGAGAGTCTCTTAGTCTTGAGTACATTATTTAGAAACTTTTAGTTTTTCATGAGGATTGAACAGACATGTTTATATTCAACACCTCCTAAAACCTCACTAAAATAGTAATAAAGGAATAAAAAGGCAAACATTTCACAATGAAAAGATTGAAAGAGGAGAAAAAAGAAATGTTAGTATAATTTTAGAAGTTATAAAATAGCTAAGTGGCAGCTGACATAGCATTTTGGAGAAAACTGAAAGCAGAGTGCATGGAGTGGGAAAAGGCAGTAAGCAAATTGTTAGAGCCCTGGACCTCCAGAAAGGCTCAGGAGCCAGAGGTCCTAGGAACCTCTGGAGTCAGGTTGGTTGGAGTCTCTGTTAGGAGCAGTTAGGCTGCTGGGTCCCGTTCTTTACCTTGTGCTGTATGATAACCTTCCTCCCCTCCAGCAGAAGACTGGAGAGACAGTGAACAAGACATGCTCTTGTACCAGATGCAGCTCAGGTGGGGGTGATGCGCCATTCTGAAATGGATGCATTGACACATACAATCCCCTTACTGAACAGTGAACCGCCATCTCTTACTCCCTTCCCTACTCAACTCTGAGAATGCTGGGATCAGGATTTTATCCTAACTGCAGTGGGGTTGAGGAAATTACTGGAAGACTCATCTTTAGGGAAAAGCCAAGAGAAAAGACCTACTATACCAATGGTTGGGAGTTCAACTTCCTGCCTGTTAACCTTAAAACAGGGCTTCCCAACGCCTGGGCCACAGACTGGTGTAGTCCATGGCCTGTTAGCAACCAGCCCACACAGCGGGAGGTGAGCAGCAGGCTGGAGAGTGAGCAAGTGAAGCTTCGTCTGTATTTGCAGCTGCTCCCCATCGCTTACATTACTGCCTGAGCTCCTCCTGTCAGATCAGCAGCAGCAGCATTAGATTCTCATGGGCGTGTGAACTCTACCATGAACTGCATATGTGAGGAATCTAGGTTGCATACCTATTAGAATCTAATACCTGATAATCTGATCCTGCATTACGGTGAGTTGTATAATTATTTCATTATGTATCACAATGTAATAATAATAGAAATAAAGTGCACAATAAATGTGCTTGAATCATCCAGAAACCATCCTCTCCTCACCCCTATCTGTGGAAAAATTGCCTTCCACAAAACCAGTCCCTGGTGTGAAAAAGGTTGGGGACTGCTGTGTTAGAGAGAAGCCCCCAAGGTAATGAACTGCCCCAAACTACACATAGAGTCTTTTAGCTGTGTAGTATGCTCTTTGCTTCTAGAGACAATCAGCCAGAGATCACCAGACTTTTGAGGACATCCTCTAACATGAAAGTCAAAGATCAAAACAATGGGGTCGGGGAGAGAGTGAAGCAAAAGTATAGATACTCAGAAAAAAATCAGATAATGCAGGGAGTGGAAGAAAATGGCTAAGAAACAATAATTACTATTCTTTGAGATAAGAGAAGCTATTTCTTTTTCGAAATAGGAATAAGATGACTTAAAAAGAACATTTTAAGAGATAGCTCTTGAAGATTTAAAATATGACCAGAGAAATGAAAAGCTCAGTAGACATATTTCAAAATGAAGTTAATGTGAAATCTTTCAAAGGTAGAACCTGAAGACAAATAGATGCACAAAGAGAAGAGAAGGTAAGAAAGGTCCAACATACACATAATAGAAGCTGCAGGAAAATAAAAAACAGAGGAGGGGAAGGAAACCAAAGAAACAGTATGAGAAAAAATATCCCAGAAGTGAAAGTATAAGTAACTAGGGCTTGGCAAAATGGATGAAAATAAATCTGCACAAAAGCCTATTTTAGTAAACTTCCAGAAAACTAGGGGTGAAAAGGGAGATCCAGATTTTCTAGAGACAGGAAGCAAAAGGTCACACCCAAAGGTTTGGGAATCAGAAAGACTTGATTTTTCGGTAACTGTACTAATGTGAGAAGACCATGGGACAGTCAGTGCCTTTAAAGCTGTGAAAGTTATTGTCAGCCTGGAATTCCATACCCAGCCAAGCCAGAATCAAGTGTGTGAGCAGCACGCAGTCATTTATCAGACATGCAGAATCTCAAAAAGCTTACCTCCCATTCATCCAGTAATTAAAAAGTTTAGTAATTGGCGTGGCAGGGGTTCCCCCGGACTTTACTCACCCTCTGGCCTCTGTTCTGATTGATGTAGGGTACCAATTAAATATTTTGGACATTACCTTTACTTAGTCGTAAGGACTATTTACATGATTATAATAACATAAATGTGATTTAACTAAAAATTATGATAAAATTGTAGTAGGAGGGTACAGGAAGGAGATATGTTGGGGGAAAAGGAAGGAGTTGAAATAGAGCTAAATAGAGCTTCTTTTTTCCATAGTAAGAAAGCTAGAGACAATATCTGACACTAAACCAAAATTTAAAGCTGTATAATCAATTGATTTAGAAATACAGAGAAAATAACTGAAAGTGTTAAAAAGTCGTACCTTTTAGAGAGTGGAAATTGTGTGTGGGGTATGGTGTAGGGGATTGCTGTTTCTCATTGTATGCTTTGTAAAGCTTAAAAAAAAATTCTAAACTCTGAATGTCATGACATTGGGGAAAAATATTAATTTAAAATAAAGATGATGTCAAAAGCAAGTTTAGTCTTCTAAACAACTGGATTTTCTTTTCTCCAGTGGCAGTATGATCACCTCACGGCTACTTACCTTCTGCTCCTAGCCAAGAAGGCTCGGGGAAAACCGGTTCGTTTAAGGCTTCTTTCTTCCTGTGGCCCGGCCAGCTCAACGCCAGTCACGAACCTGAAGGTGAGTGTTGGAACCTTCTGTGGGCGTGCCATCCACTCTTGCCATGTGCTCACTGTTCGTGAGTGGATACACGCCAGGAAGGTGAACGTCGCTGATGTCAAGGACCCGGAGGCAAGGCATTTTATGATTTAAATATTTCTGTTAAGGGAAATGAGAAATTCTAAGCTTGAGTGCTAAAATTTTGAATGTCTGCATGGCATTAAAAGAAAAATTTCTCCCTTCCTCCTTTTTTCCCATGAAAGTAACTCCTGATTGTTGTAGAATAATTTTAAGCCACAGATAAGCTAAAGGAAAATATAATTTATCTATAAAGTTACTAGCACCTATAGATAAAATAGTTTATATTTTACTGTCTTCCCAGTCTTTTTTAGTATGCTTGTTTATATCTAATGTAAATTATAAGACAAATTATATATGCTTTATGTAAATGAAGTGTTTCAGTGAATATTTTTATACTCTTTTATGTTAGGGGTTTAGGATGTTTTGAATAGTAGATGTTGCTCATGCAGCTCAGGTCTCTCGTATGACTTGTAACCAGTTTACTTTTTTCTGTTCTGTGGTCTCGGTCTCGTTTTCCTTCATCATGAAGGTGTAGAATGGCGGAGAACGCCTCACCTGTGTGGAAGCACTGCGTCATTCCTAAGTGCTCACATCTGTCTGTTTTCTGTATGATTCTCTGTATTTCCCACGGCTTAAAATTCTGCCTTCTAAATACTCTGCCGCATGGATGTGGAGCTTTGTAATATAATCTTCCTTCCATGAGTTCAGGTTGCAGTGTAAATGATTTTAGCCCTGGAAAACCGTACTTTTGTTCTCAGAGAGGGGGAGTGTGCCCTCTCTGTGGAATCCAGGATGTGTGCTCAGTCTCCCAGTCGTGTCTGACTCTTTGCGACCCCATGGACTGCAGCCCGCCAGGCTCCTCTGTCCCTGGGGCTTCCCCGGGCGGGAATACTGGAGTGGGCTGCCATGTCCTCCTCCAGGGGGTCTTCTTCTCCCCGGACTGAACCTGCGTCTCTCTCATCCCCTGCGTTGGCAGGCGAGTTCTCAATCACTGTGCCACCTGGGAAGGCTGGAATCCAGGATAGCCCAAATGGTTGTGTGAGTGCAGTGATTTTTTTTTAAATTGGAGGATAATTGCCTTACAAGGTTGTGTTGGTTTCTGCCATACAACAATGTGAATCAGCTGTAAGCGTACATATGTTTCCCGCCTCTTGAATCTCCCTCCTACCTCCCAGATATTTTTTTCTTTAGATCTCAAAACTGTGTTTTAAAAATCTTCAAATACTACCCCTCTCATAAGCTTCTGTGGAATCCACCCGTGCCCGCAGCCCCGGCGGCTCCTTTAACAACTCGTGCAGACCTCTCTCTGGCACTTGTCAATCATGTACTGCACGTCCAGTGGTTCTTTTGTCCCTGCGAGACCTAACCTGTCTCCCTTCTCTCCCTAGTTGGTCTTTTGACCAAATTAAAACCTGAAAGTGTTAGTATAAGGGGCTGTTGTGTGAAGAAATCTCTAAAGTGAGATAAGCTTACTGCTGGGCTGTTTTTCTTTTACAAAAATGTTTAGCTTTGTATTGGAGCATGGCTGATTTACAGTGTTGTGATAGTTTCGGGTGGACAGCAAAGGGTGAGCTGTTTTTCTGGTCTGTTCTCAGTTATACTGGGTTGGTGAATATCCCACGCCCAGGAAGATCTTTTATCTACCAACTCCATGAATCATCCCATCCCTCATCCTGCTTACAGAGCGAACTCTTTAAAGCCTGATACTCAAGTCGGTACCTTTGGGTTCAGGAGGACGCAAAAACATAAACTTTGCTTCTGATCAAGGTAATTTCATAGAGATGTTAGATACCTCCATGCTTAGAATAAACCTCAGTTTAATTTAATTTAATTTATTTTTTATTTTTTGGCTGCACTGTGTGGCATGTGGGATTCTAGCTCCCTGACCAGGGATTGAACCCAGGCCCTCAGCAGTGAACGTGCAGAATCCTAACCACACTGGACTGCCAGAGAGCTCCCTAAGTTTTTGAGTTTATGACACCCTAGTTAAAAGGTCTTAGACATTTTCCTGAGCCATTAGATTTTCTTATATCTGGATTGGCCTGGTCTCAATTGATATGCTTATATGAGGCATAGAGTATCCAAGTAAAAATGATCTGGGAAGGTATTTAATCTTTCATCTAATGAGCATTTACCCAATAATTTAATTATTTGGGCATTTATATTATTGAGTCAATTTTTATAGCCAATAAAGAGAGTTTTTAATGACAAGAAATGAAGTAGAAATCAAAATTTTTTTTTTCTCCCTGATCTTTATGCAACTCACTAAGGCTTGAAGCAAGCTATATAGTCTCTTCCTGCTATTCTGCTCCTTGATAGAGTCACTCTTTTTTTCTCTAGAGTGTTCTTTATAAAAAAAGTAAGTAATTCTGAACTATTAATCAATGGATGACACTTTCAGTGAAATGATAATACAGTCTGATCTGAGAATCACAAAAAGACCACATATTTTCAACTTCATTAGCATTTTCACGCCCTGTGCTAGCTCTTGGGAAACAGTCTATAATGAAGGAGAGCGCTTGCTGTCTAACAGATAAGATGAGGCAAGTCACATATAAATAACACAACATCATAGTAGATGGTGGGTACCAGGTAAGCGCTAGAGATGTATGGTGGGGGCTTTATAGAGCATGGGAATGATCACTATGGGTGATTCAAACTGGATCCATTGTTAAGTTTAGGAAAGCAGAAAAGAAGGAGCACAGAATTTAGGGCAAGATAAATGGAATTAGCAAAAACTCAGTCTCCTAAATGTGCTTGATGTATTCTTTTGACAATGATTAGATTTGTTTGGTTAAAATAGAGTTCAAGGGGGAAAAGTAAGAGAGGGAGAGAGAATGGGTGATCTGGAAGGGTAGCTGAAAGCTAGATTGTAGAGAACCTTGAAATGCCAGATCAGAGGGTTAGCCTTTATGCTATAGGTAGTGGGAAACTGGATTTTTGAGCAAGCCATGACAATGGCAAATCACCAGCTTGACTGATTTTCAGAATTCATCCATCTGTGTACAGGATTGTTCAGTCAGGGACATGTATGTGCCTTTACTCCCTAACGTAGCCCTCATTCACACAACGCTGCTTCTCCCCACTAAGCCCAGACTTAGTTTTTTATTGTTCTCAGCCTGGCACTCCGTGTAACTAGTTCTAGTTGATGGTAATTGACAGCCCTGGAGAACTCTGTCATCCCTGGTTGAGAGGGTGGAAAGACTAGTGGTGGGGATTGTATTGTCTGCCTGAATAGTTTAGATATGAGAAGATTTGTCCTTGAATTAGAAAATTAGAAAAGAAGGGATTTTTGGGGTGTAAGAAATTCAAGTACAGTTGCCTGACCAGGCTAAATAGGTGTTGAAGGAAAGAAAAATAAAAAATCCAACTATACTGCATAGTCTTAGAATCTAGGGTGTATCTAGTGTGTTCCTAGTTTATTTAGCTTCCCAGGTGGCTCAGTGGTAAAGAATCTGCCTACCTGTTCTTGCCTGGGGAATGCCATGGACAGAGGAACCGGGCAGGCTACAGTCCATGGGGTTGCAAAGAGTCAGACATGCCTGAGCAACTGAGCACAGTGTATTGAGGAGGAAGAATGAAGGAAAATAAGTGACTCTGGTGGCATTATTAGCATAGGATCCCAATATCTTGTCTCCAGGAGATGTTTCATAAGGCTGACTTATTCCTAGCAGAAACTGCTGACTACTCAGTATGTTCTTGCAACCAAGAAACCTCTGTTTCAGAGGCCCTTCCATTTTCTACTTTGTCAGAGAGCTGCTTATTTGTGGATTTGCAAAGGAGTCGTTTGTCTGGTGTTGTAGTGATTCTGTGATAATGATAAGCTACTTAGCCGTATAACATAAGAACATTCCAAGGCATCTTGTTTGAGAGTCAGAGATTCTCCTGTCTAATAATTTGAATTAAAGACTTTTGACTTCTTGTTTTCAGTTTTGGATGTGAGCTCTTTCTATATACTGTCTCTCATTTCTTTCTGCTTCCAGGGCCTTGCCCTGTGCCTGTAACATACCCTTTTAAAACTGAATCATGGTGGCATTGTTTTCTGAGTTCTTCTGTTTTTGAATAGTCAAAGAATCTGAGTCTAGAAGATATGATCACCAGTGACGAAAATTATGTGGCTGGATTAATAAACTATGAATGGTGTGAAGACATTTCATCAAGAGGTGTGGCTACTCCACAAACACCACAGGTTGGTTATTTTTATTATTTAAAGTAGAATATGTTGTCTCAATTATAAAAAATATCTAGGCTATATAACATGAGATCTAATTTGTGCTTGCAAATTTCATGAATTCCTAAACCACTGAAAATATTGACAGGAGATTGTTGGGATATCAATGAAAGGAAGCCAATTATTTCCAAGTTGAATTCTTTTCATTTTGGAGCACTTTACTGCTCTTTTTTTTTTCCTTTCCTCCCCTCCCCTCCTCTTTACAAAATGAGGTATAATTTAAATGTCCCCGTTCCACAAACTTATCAATACTTGATATGTTTTGTATTTAGTACTTTCTAATCTGATGAATAAGAAGTGATATCTCAGTGTGGTTTTAATTTGTACTTTTTTTATTACGTTTGTATCTTTTCATATGTTGATCAGCCAGTCTTTTTTTCTGCTTTATGAAATGTCTTTTTGTGTCTTTTGCCTGTTTTCCTATTGGATTGCTTCTTCTCTCTGGTGGTATTGAGGGAATTCTAGGTTTAATTCTCGCCCTTCGTTGGTTGTGTATTGCTGGTGAACAGGTATCTCATCTGAGTTTGTCACTTGTCTTTATACTTTGATGGCAGGAGTCATTAATTTTAATGAGTTGTCAGCATTTTTCTTTATGGTTTGTAGCTTTTGTATCTTTTAAAAGCAATCATTCTCCAAAAGTTATGAATGCATTCACACATACTGCTTCTCGAGTTTTAAGGTTTTTTCTTTCACATTGACGTCTTTGATCTATGGAGAATTAATTCTCTTGTGTGGTGTGAGGTAGGGAATCAATTCTTCCTCTTATAACCAGTTATGCCAGCACCATTACAAAGCCCAGTCTTTCTGCATTGATCTACGGTGGCACTTTTGTCAGATATCAAGTTGTTCTATGTATGTCTGCTTCTGAGAAATATTTTGTTTCATTGGTTTATTTGCATCAATACCATCTGTCCTACCTCTTCAGTTTATAATATTTCTTTTATCTGGATGGCCAGTTTCCTCCCATCTTAGGCTTCTGTAGGGATATCTGGGCTATTTCTTGTTCCTTTGCATTTTCATGTACATTTTAGAGTCATTTTGATAAATTTTTGATAAATTGATAAATTTACATATACTTAAAAATTAAAATTACATTGGTTCTAAGATTCAATTTGGGAAAAAATTGAGGTCTGTACTCTCAAACCCCCTCATCTGTAGACATAGTGTACCTTGCTATTTATTAGGTTTTAATTAATTGCTTTCAGTAAAATTTTATAAATTTCTCCCAAAAGATCTTATATATCTTTTACTAGATTTATTCCTGAGTACTTTTATTTTTTGTTGCTATTGGGAATATTAGGCTTTTTAGAGTCACATTTTCTAACTGTCTAATACTGGGATGTAGATATGAAATTGATTTTTGTGTATTGATCTTATATTCAACAGCTTTCATAAACTCTTAAATTCTTATACTTTATATGTTCTTTCACATATTATGAGAAATTAGCTGTGAATGATAGTTTTGTTACTTCCTTTCCAATTCTCATGCATTCAGTGTCGTTTTATTACTGTACTTAGTGGTCCTAACAATATAGCGGACATTCTTGTGTTCTTCCCAACTGTAGAATGATGCCACTAAGATTTTATCATTCAGTATGCTGCTTGTTTTTTCTTTCTCATTCCCCTTCCCCCTCCCTTTCTCTGTTCTTCTTTCCCTTTTCCTGTTACCCTCCTTTTCCCTCTCTCTTCTCTGTGCCTCCCACCCCGTATTTTTCAGACTAAGAAAATTTTCTCATCTATCCTGGTTTGCTTAAAAATTATGGATCTCAATTGCAGGATAAAAAGATTAGATAGAATTCATCTGTTGAGATAATCATCTGGCTTTGTTCTTTCCATTTGTTGATGTGGTATATGTTACATTAATAGATTTTATTTTAAAACAATTCTGCATTCTTTAGATAAGCCCAGTTTGTCATGATGCATTGCTCTCTTTTTTACACGTTGATGGGTTTAGTTTACTAATAATTTTCATTTAGAATTTTTGCTTCTATGTTCTTAAGTGAGATTGGCCAATTCATTCTTAAATGACTTTTTTTTCTTTTGAAAATTTTAGTTTTGTTATGCCTAAGTAATACATAGGTATATTCATCTTGTAAAAAAATTCAAACATTACAGAACTATGTTGAATAAAGAATGAAAGGCTTTCTTCCCCTGTTCTTGCATCCCATCCCATCTTATATTAATTGTATCTGATTGATATTACGATTATAATTTGTCTTGTATTTATTTATTTTTTAATTTGTCTTTTAAAATGATTTGGAACATAGTCTCTCTTTTTTATTCCCTGAAATGGTATTTAAGAACTATTAATTATATTTTCCTTGAATGTATGATGGAGCTTATGTAACTATCTGGGCCTGGAATTTTTCTGTGAGAAGCTAGTCAACTACTGATTCAGTTTCTTTTGTGTTTATAGGACTACACAGTATTTCAATTTCTTCCTGTCAGTTTGGTGAATTTTTTTTTCTAGTGTCCGCTTCATTTAAGTTTTAAAATGTTTTGGCATAAAATCGCTGGATACTATGGTCCCATGGACCTTTCACTCATTTTCCTCCAGTAGTTAATTTTGTATAACTGTGGTACAATTTTTTTTGGCCCTATACATTTTTAATTTCATAAATTACATTTTTAGAATGTAATGCTATTGATATTTGTTTTGATTGACTCACATTTTCCTTCATTTACTTACCCTTCTTATCTCTCAAATCCTCATTCTAGAATTATTTTTTTTCTTCCTGAAGTGTATCCTTTAAAATTTCCTTTAGTGGAAGTTGCAATTGATAGCAAACACTTTCTAAATTGTCTTTTTTTCACTTTCATTTTTGGAATGCAGTTTCTCTGTATATTGATTTCTAGTTTATCAGTTATTTTACACTCTTCATTTTGAACATATTATTCCACTCTCTTTTATTCCCCCCTCTGTTCTCCTAGAGATCTGTTTATTTTTTAATTAATCAAGAATTGTTTAATTGCTAAGTCATGTCCAACCCCATGAACTGTAGCCCATCAGGCTCCTCTGTCCTTGGGATTTCCCAGGCAAGAATATTGGAGTGGGTTGCTATTTCCTTCTCCTCCACTGTCTTCTTGTTTCTGCAGTTACCATTGAGTAATCAGTGTCAGCAAATTTACCAGCAAATTTGGAAAACTCAGCAGTGGCCACAGAACTGGAAAAGGTCAGTTTTCATTCCAATCCCAAAGAAGAGCAATGCCAAAGAATACTCAAAACTACTGCACAATTGCACTCATCTCACACGCTAGCAGAATAATGCACAAAATTCTCCAAGCCAGGCTTGGAGAACCATAAACTTCCAGATGTTCAAACTGGATTTAGAAAAGGCAGAGGAACCAGAGATCAAATTGTTAACATCCGCTGGATCATCGAAAAAGCAAGAGAGTTCCAGAAAAACATCTACTTCTCCGTTATTGACTATGCCAAAGCCTTTGACTATGTGGATCACAACAAACTGGAAAATTCTTCAAGAGATGGGAATACCAGACCACCTTACCTGCCTCCTGAGAAATCTGTATGCAGGTCAAGAAGCAACTGTTAGAACTGGACTTGGAACAACAGACTGGTTCCAAATAGGGAAAGGAGTACATCAAGGCTGTATATTGTCACCCTGCTTATTTAAGTTATATGCAGAGTGCATCATGAGAAATGTTGGACTGGATGAAGCACAAGTTAAAATCAGGATTGCCAGGAAAAATATCAGTAACCTCAGATATGCAGACACCACCCTTATGGCAGAAAGTGAAGAACTAAAGAGCCTCTTGATGAAAGTAAAAGAGGAGAGTGAAAAAGTTGGCTTACAACTCAACATTCAGAAAACTGAGATCATGGCATCTGGTCCCATCGCTTCATGGCAAATAGATGGGGAAACAATGGAAACAGTGACAGAGTTTATTTTTGGGGATTCCAAAATCACTGCAGATTGTGACTGCAGCCATGAAATTAAAAGAGGCTTACTCCTTGGAAGAAAAGCTATGAGCAACCTAGATAGCATATTAAAAAGCAGAGATATTACTTTGCCAACAAAGGTCTGTCTAGTCAAAGCTATGGTTTTTCCAGTCATGGATGGATGTGAGAGTTGGACTATAAAGAAAGCTGAGCGCCGAAGAATAGATGCTTTATACTGTGGTGTTGGAAAAGACTCTTGAGAGTCCCTTGGATTGCAAGGAGATCCAACCAGTCCTTCCTAAAGGAAATCAGTCCTGAGTGTTCATCAGAAGGACTGATGTTGAAGCTGAAACTCCAGAACTTTGGCCACCTGATGCGAAGAACTGACTCATTTGAAAAGACCCTGATGCTGGGAAAGATTGAGGGTGGGAGGAGAAGGGGACGACAGAGGATGGCGTGGTTGGATGGGATCACCAACTGGCATGCCATCGCATGGCATTCATGAGTTTGGGTGGACTCCGGGAGTTGCTGATGGGAAGTCCATGGGGTCGCAAAGAGTTGGACACGACTGAGCGACTGAACTGAATCAGTGTCAGTTAGGTTGCGTTCTAGTTAGTCTTTTCTCCCTGGCTCTTTTTAGGATTTTCTCTTTGCTTTTGGTGTTCTGCAGTTTCATTGTTAGGTGTACTGTCTGGGTGAGTAGTGTCTTCTAGAGTTGTCCAACCTGGTAAATATAGATAGGGATTTCTTTTTGTTTGCGATTCATTGTGTTTCCTGTATTTGAGGATTTGTGTTTTTAATTAGTTTTATAATATACCTTGAGTAATTACTGCTTTTTCATTGTCTCTTTTACCTATCTCTGGAACGTATAATAGATACCTGTTAGGCCATAGAGCTTCGTCTTCCGTTTATTTTAAATTCTCTTTCAAGACACGTGCACCCCAATGTTCATCGCAGCACTGTTTATAATAGCCAGGACATGGAAGCAACCTAGATGCCCATCAGCAGATGAATGGATAAGGAAGCTGTGGTACATATACACCATGGAATATTACTCAGCCGTTAAAAAGAATTCATTTGAACCAGTCCTAATGAGATGGATGAAACTGGAGCCCCTTATACAGAGTGAAGTAAGCCAGAAAGATAAAGAACATTACAGCATACTAACACATATATATGGAATTTAGAAAGATGGTAATGATAACCCTATATGCAAAACAGAAAAAGAGACACAGAAGTACAGAACAGACTTTTGAACTCTGTGGGAGAATGTGAGGGTGGGATATTTCAAAAGAACAGCATGTATATTATCCATGGTGAAACAGATCACCAGCCCAGGTGGGATGCATGAGACAAGTGTTCCGGCCTGGTGCACTGGGAAGACCCAGAGGAATCGGGTGGAGAGGGAGGTGGGAGGGGGGGATTGGGATGGGGAATACGTGTAAATCTATGGCTGATTCATATCAATGTATGACAAAACCCACTGAAATGTTGTGAAGTAATTAGCCTCCAACTAATTAAAAAAAAAAAAAAATTCTCTTTCATATATCCCATATCTTTCTCTCTAAGCTGTATTCTAGATCACTTCAGATTTATTTCACATTCACTTTCTTTTTTCATTTCTATCTATCTGCTATTTGACATGTCCATTGAATTTTTCATTTTGATCATTGCATTATTTCTAGAGATTTTTATTCTTTTTTCAAAATTGCTTTAACATTTCTCTTTTCATGTTTTTAATTTTTTATTATTTTGAACATATGAACATATTTATGTTCTGTACTTGATAATTTTAATACCTTACATCTTTTTGGGTCTGTTTCTTTTGTTTCTTTTTTCTCCTGACTTTTGTTCATGGTGTTTGTATCATTTGTGGTTTTTTTTAATAGGCTCATTTTTCTGGAACTCTTTGGGAATGCTTTGAGGCTTGGATTAAGGGTTGAGGTCTTAGGTTGTGCTGGATTGAAGCTTTTCTTTCAGATAGGAATTGTGTTTCCTTTTGTCATGTTCCTGGAATACAACCATTTAGGACTAGAACTATTTTAAATTAAATTCTAAGGCTGAATTTCTGGGATATGAATTTGAGCTCCAAACCTGTGTGAAGACTGTCCTGTGGTTACTTAGCAATTGTTAAAGGAAACTCTCTTTTCTTCCTCAGAGCCATAACCAGGACAGACAGGTTTTTTTGGCCAACTCCTTTACAGGGCAGGTCTGAATTTATCCACCCTTTCATTTTCATTCTGGCCCCTCCTGGCTTACCTGGAAGCTTGGCTCTAACTCAGCACCTTGCATAGGTCTCATCTCCTGCTGTAGGTTATGCGAGAGAGTGGGTAGGTGCCCTTAGGGCAGCAGACAGTTTCAGCCTTGATTACATTTCTGCATTCATGTTCCTGTTTTTCGTTTGACCTCTGAGGATTTTCCTATGTTTTTTGCAAGCTCAACCATAAATTTGAAAGGATTAAGACATATTTTCTATGCAACATTTCTGTTAGAACATTTTAACATAGTTTTTCTGTGCTGGTCATTGACTGAACTTTTATTTCTTGGTACAAATTAAAAACAAACTGGCAGTCTAGATATGGGAAGCAATTCTTAGGGATTTATTTGTGGCCATCCTCAATTGCCTAGAATCTGGGTGTGTTTGATTAAATACATCTTGAAACATGTTGAAAATTACCTGTCAATAGACCAGCCTAAAGCGATCTACATGTACTAACTAAAGGGAACTGAATATACATTTTCAAATTTCCTGGTATCCCCAATAATATCCTTTTGATAGTGTTTCATTTTAATAAAAATGGTGCAAGGTAATTTGCAAATGATTAAGGCATGTTGTAAAGAAATTGACTTTTCTTCTTCAATGTGCTTTATCCAGTAACTTTTTTTTTTCCAGTTTGCCAAGCATTGGACAGAATCAAATGGCCTGGAATCTACATCATTAACTCCAGTATTATGCAGGGCATCTGCCAATAAATTAAAGAACAAAGAAAATGTATATACTCCTAAGTCCACTGTAAAGAATGAAGAGTGCTTTGTATTTCCTGAGCCAAAGACTCCAGTTAATAAGAACCAGTATAAAAGAGAAATACTCACTACACCCAATCATTACAGTACACCCTCAAAAGGTATTTGCTGTTTAGATTCAACAGTAGCAAAATATCTCGAAATTCCTTCTTCTTACCTTGCTAAATAAACATATAGCAGATCAGAAATGGCTAGCATTGCCCTCAGGAATTATAGGAGAAGCCAGGCTGTTTTTTAAGCGTATGTTATTTGCATTAGTTGGAATGAAAGCATATTAATCAACTTCAGATTTTTCTCAAATGTTATTAAGTTTTTCTCTTTCCCACATTTATAGAGTTGAATCATAGCATCATAGAATATTAAAGGTGAAAGGCAAGTTATTGCTGATTTAATCCCCTTACCCTTTTCACAGCTGAGGAACCTGAGACTCAGATGAGTGAAGGGGTTTGCCCAAGGTCGTACATGTAGGCTGAGACCTTGCTTGCCCCTCTGCCCAGGCATAGAAGGACTCCATTCAAATCTTTGCTGAGCCTTTCTTACTCGTCTGGAGCTCTAGTTCTGGTGTCTGATCCTGTTCTGCCTGTTCTATCACTGATGCCCTTCCGGATACCTAGAGCTGCATCCATATTACAGATCTCTCATTTACCTTGATTTCCTCTTCATTTTAATCATCACCAGTTATTCAAGCTGTTTCCTTGGTGACATCTCCGTGTTTTGATTGCTGGTCTTCTCTGGGCACATTCTGTTTTGTCGCTCTGTTTAAAACACAGTGCCTAGAACTGAGTCCAGCGTCTAGTACGTGGTCTCACCAGGATGAGACAGCGCTCTGCCTCCCCGTGGCGTGGCGTGGCGTGGCACGTAGCTGGAGCTGCGCTTGGTATCTGTACCCATTCGGTGCCTGCCTGCATGCCAAGTTGCCTCAGTCTGCCTCCTCTCTGCGACCCCATGGTCTGCAGCCCGCCAGGCTCCTCTGTCCATGGGATGCTCCAGGCAAGAACACTAGAGTGGGTTGCCATGCCCTCCTCCAGGGGATCTTCCCGACCTAGGGATCAAACCTGCGTCTTTCATGTCTCCGCATTGGCAGGAGGGTTCTTTACCACTAGTGCCAGCTGGGAAACCTACTGCCTGGTATATAATGGGGGCCATTTCTGTTGAATGAAGAAATGAATAAATTAGAGAGAGCCTGAAGGGATTTTATTTACTGTGATCTAGCCTTTGTCACTTTAAAGAAATGACACCTAAACGTTATTAGTTTTCTTTCCAGCAATTGTGACCTACTTGTGTGTTAAGTTAAAACCTTAATGAATCCACACTGTGAAACATTGCCTTGTGAATGGCTGCCCACATCCTGCCATTGTGTTTCCAGTTTGCTAACTGACTGATAGCCAGTTCTAGAGTCTACTTCTTGTACATAAAGTTATTATGAAACACTTGGTGAGAGTATTTGCTGGAAGTTCTGTTGATAGCATTATCCAGTTGAAGCAACACTTTCCCTAAAATCATAAGACTGGTTTGGTGTGATGTGTGGAAGCCTGTGGTTATTTATGAGTGTCAGTGAGATAATACTTGCACATAGTAGGACCTCAGTAATTGCTGCTGTTGCATCGTATCTCTTTCTTTTAATTCTCTTAACATACCTACAAGGTCCTTTGTGAGTCGTGAGGTTGGGCAGGAAACTAGAATGGACCTTTAACTCATCTTAACCCATTCAGGGCTTTTTTTTTTTTTTTTTTAATTATTAAAAAAAAATAGTCCCTTCTATTATTGACTTTAAATAAAAATTTTATATAATTCTGAAAGTTTTGAAAATATAGGTAGTTTGGAATTTATAATCTTAAAGTGTCATTAATTTACATATCTTGTCCCTGTGAGAGATTACATTGGTCAGAAGCTGTTTTTGGCCATTTTTCTTTAAACATAAGGGCTGTCAAGAAAAGCAGTGGCTGGTAAGCCCCAATTGATAGCCTCCATTAGCACTTTGCATTTTACTTTTGCTCTGAGTCATTTTCTTAATATTTATTTTTTATGATTATTTTGCTGCTCTGGGTCCTCATTGCAGCATATGGGATCTAACTCCCTGACCAGGGGTTGAACCTGAGCCATCTGCACTGGAAGCATGGAGTCTTAGCCACTGGATCACCAGGGCAGCCCCTCTGAGTCATTTTTTGACCTAAGAATTAGTTTTATTTTTCTGAATCCTGTCTAATCCATTTAATGAGAATTTGTTGAAGGGTAACTATGTATGGTAGTAGATACCCTCAGTACACAAAGATGAAAACTCTTTTCATAGGTATTGCTGATTAATCTTATTTTCTTGTTCTTGGGGAACCAGTGAGAGTAATGCTATATAGTCATAAATAAAACAAGACCCCTGATCTCTGTTTAAAACCATGGCATCTTATATTTCTAGGCAGTATACAACTTTTAGATTATGAACAAAAAGTTAGCTAATTAGCAGTAACCAGGTTGTTAATGCAGATTTGTCACAAACTATATCAGTTACACATACAATGCTAGAATAAAACCCCAAATTCTGGAATATGGAGTATAAAAATAACTAAAGCTCACAACCTCTGTAATAACTTTTGTCAGCTTTCACAGGGGACTGTTCTCTTTGCCTGACAGGAGTTGAAAGGGCTATGAATTGAGTTAATACCTCTCAGTAATATATCAATTAAAGGTATAAATACAGATTGACTTTTATTTATAGAAAGATTTATATGTTCTATTTAGATTTGTTATGTGATATTTATAACAAAATCATAAGCATGGTTTTACAGTGAAGAAAAAGCAGAGTCACAGTTGTAAAGCAAGATGATTTTGTTTTTATTATAAATCACATGGAAACATTTCTTTAAAGAATTAGAGTGTTAACATCACTGGGCAAGTGATTACAATATTTCTGAGCCAGTGAATGAGGTGATACATGCATTATTGATAAAAATTTTGAAACCATAGCATGTAAGCTACATATGGTTTGTATTTGTTGTTTTTCTAATAGCTGGAAACCAGTTCCTGAAAGAAACCCCAATTAAAATGCCGGTCAATTCAACAGGAACAGAGAAGTTAATAACAGGAGTCATTAGCCCTGAGAGGCGGTAAGTGTTCAGTTTTTAAGACTCTTTTGCTTTTTAGTATCTGTAACCAGATTTCCTTTTTTCCTATATGATAAATCCAATTAAGGTACACCAGCATGTGAATTCTGTCGAGGACTGCAGGAATGTCTGTGTAAACGTCGTCTGCGGTCCTTACTGAGTCTGTTGACCCTGCCTCCCTCGGGGCACTTGTGAGACTCGGCAGCAGGAGGATTGACACCTTGACTTAAAATACACCAGGGGCTTCCTTGGTGACTCAGTGGGAGAGCACCCCCTG
The DNA here is from genome assembly GCF_033118175.1 of Dama dama. Lineage (NCBI taxonomy): Eukaryota > Metazoa > Chordata > Mammalia > Artiodactyla > Cervidae > Dama > Dama dama. Next base: position 67,200,075 of record NC_083709.1, read on the forward strand.
CCAGTGCAGGAGACATGGGTTTGACCCCCGGTCTGGGGTGATCCCACAGGCTGCAAGGCCGCCAAGCCTGTGAACCACAGCTACTGAGATTGTGCTGTAGATCCCGGGAACTGCAGCTGCGGAAGCCTGTGTGCCCGAGAGCTGTGCTCCCCGACAGGAGAAGCCACGTTCAGTGAGAAGACCATACACTGCTGCTGGAGAGTAGGCCCTGCTCGCCACAGCGAGAGGAAAGCCCGCGTCGCAGTGCGGCCCCAGCACAGCCAAAAATAAATAGATAAAAAAATACAGCCGGCTGGGAGGCTGGGGCCAGGCTTCCTGTGCCGAGGCCCGTCTTTCCCTACACTTCTGCCAGTGGAGTGTAGATGTCTACTAACAGAAGCAAAGAGTCAGACACGATGGAGCAGGCACGCATGGCATTGTTACTCATTTTCTTGATATCATAATGATATTGTGGTTATGTAGGAAAGTATTGATACATTGATGATGTGTACTCAAGTGTTTTAGAATAAAGGGTTGTGATATCCTCAGATGGGTTACTTTGATGGCTTATTTTTAATATATTTATTATATATACATAAAGAAAGCAAATGTGACAAAATATTAATATAATATTAATCTGGAAGGATATGTGAATGGTCATTATGTATTTTGCTCAACTCTTCTACAGATTTGACATTAAAAATAAAAAAGGTAGGGGAAAAAATAATCTTGGCATTTGGCTCGGGGGACAGGTGATGACTGCCCTCGGGTGGGAGATGGCTTTCGTGCTGCCTGCAGAATAAGATGGCCTGGCCTGGGCATACCTGCACCCGTCAGGCCGGACAAAAGCACCTCTGTGAGGGGCCAACAGGTGGAAGTCCAGCTCCTACTCATGAGGTTTTTGGTTTTTTTTTTCCCTCAGGTGTCGCTCAGTAGAACTCAATCTCAACCAAGTACATGTAGAGGAAACTCCCAAAAGAAAAGGAACCAAAGTGTTTGGGAGCCTCGAGAAGGGGTTGGATAAGGTTATCACAGTGCTTACCAGGAGCAAAAGGAAAGGCTCTGTCAAAGATGGGCCAAGAAGACTAAAGGTAGGTGGGCTGAAATTCTTTAGTATGGATTTTAGAAGCTGACTGCTAATTGTACTATTTTTTTTTTCCCCAAAGAAAAACTGAATGCGTGCATTGATTAGTATTTTTAATGTACTTATTCATCTGTTTAGCTAATATGTACATATTTTTTGAGCACCTAAAGTATACATGTTACTATGCAGTGGGCTTAATGCAGAGGTAAATTACATACAGTTGGTCTTTTGGGGGGACAAATAACTGAAATTGAAATATTCAGGTTCAGGTAGGGGGACTAATCTCAGAGGCAACGTGGAGATGAGGAAGCACGGGGCGTATGTGAGGAATTGTCTTAACGGTGGGAGCTTGTGCTGAGTTGTCCTGTTTCTGGTACACAGAAGAGTCCCTGACACATGGGTGTGTTTGTAGGCCCTCACAAAATATTTGAATGCAGGGGAAGTTAATTTGAACTTTGAGTGTGGTGTGTGTGAGGAGAATAGCAACAGGCCCAGAAGGGGAAGCTGGGTGCCTCAGGGGAGAATGTTCTGAGATCCCATTTATGTTCTGTCTTAAAGTGAGAGAAGATAGGACTTCTCCATTAGTGTCTGTTACCTTGTAGAACTTACATAATTCACTGTAGTTTTATGTTTCATATGACTGTTTATTAGGCATATTTTATCCTTTTATTCTGAGATTTCTCTAGTTGGAGACAGTTGTGAGGTATTTCAAACCCTGACACTGGGATTATGAAGATCATATGTCATTTCTATGAGAATAGTAAATAAAGAAGATTAAGGAAACTTGTCCAATTATATACGTTATTGAGATGCTAAGCAGTTATCGAATACTAATGGATAACATCCTTGAAATGTTCATTCATCTATGTAAACTGTTTGGAACTTGAATGCATTTTTCAGTAGGAACTGCTGTGATATTAGTTGGTTTTCTAGACATTTCCCAGTGCTTCCAGAATGTAGGAGAAAAGTGACAAGATAGGAATGAGAAGCCTGGGTTGCAGCCTCAGCTTCATACAGTGTAGCTTGGCTAAGTCATTTGATCTCTGACTTTCTCAATGTCTTTATTTGTAAAAACTGGAGAGAATGTCTACTCTGGCAGCTTCACAGAGCTGGGATATGTAAACAAGACTGTATGAAATGCTACATTGCATATGAAATGCTTTATTGATATAAGGTGTTCCAGTGTCAAGTATTGTTATTTTTGTCAGTGTTGAGCATTTTAACCCCAGTGTAGCAGAATCACAGTTCTAATTAGCACATGCTGAGCTTCTAAAACTTTATATAACTTTGGATCTTTAACTCTTTCTAATGTTTAAAGTTTTTCAGAACTGAAGGACTTGCTTTAGGAGATTAGCCTCATTTTTCCACCTGGTTGTTAAGTTAAAAATTATAAACTACAGAAAATTAAAAGGATGGTACAAAGGGATTTTCCTGGTGGTCCAGTGCTCCCACTGCAGGGAACATAGGTTTGCTCCCTTGGAGAACTAAGATCCCCCAAGCTTGTGAGATGGGGCAAAAAAAAGGTAAAAGATGGTATGAAGAACACCTTAGTTTTTTAAGATAGCAAACCGTATGTAGTTAAGCCCTCTTTTAGAAAGCAGTCTTTACAAATCTGAATTTTAAATAGATAAAATAAGATCACTTCTTTATTTTACAAAAGGAATCACTTGAATTGTGATTTGAAAGTGTGTAGTTTGTTATTATCTTGAAAAGACCGAGTTAATTTGGTGAAAAAAGTCCTGAGTTGGAAGCCAAGAGACAGAGGAGCTTGTCCCAGCTGTGCCTCTTGTTCCTTTTATAACCTGAAACTGAGGTTCCTGAATGCCAGTCATTTGACACTCACCTTTATATTGGCATATCAGTGTATAATCTGCACTGTTATTTTTCTGATACTTTATATGATGCATTTTAGTATATGTGCTGCCAAAGTGAGCATTATGTGATGCAGAATTAAAATAGATTTAGAGGTATAAAATGACATGCAATAATCTGCATATATTAAAAATGTAAAATTCATATACTTTGGCATACACAATGTACTTGTGAAACCACCACAATCAAGATGACTAACTTTTTAAAAGCTTGTATTTATTTAAAAGGAAACCCCATATTATTAGTTTTTGCTAATTATATTTTTCTAAATCAGATTGGAACAAATACATAAAAATGTTTATCTGGGGACTTCCCTGGTGGTCTAGTGGTTCAGGCCCCATACTTCTGCTGCGCTGGGTACAGGCTTGGCCTCTTGTCAGGGAACTAAGATCCCGCACGCTATGCAGTGTGACCCAAAAAAAGTATACATGTACCACTTAGAGGTATAAGTCCAGTTATAATTTTTTATCACATTTTGGGAAACCCCATCTTAAGAAACTTGTATTTCTTCTTTGGGTCATAGGTTCTTCATTTGAAAAGTAAGGTAGTGGGGTCTTTTCCACCTCAGCATTTTGTTATTTATGAAAAGAACTTAAATCTTAAAGACACAGAAGGTATAATTTTGTTTGACAGTAAAGGTAGTACTAGGAAGGCAGGGATTCTTGTCCCTGGGGCCTATTAAAACAGTGCCTGGCACCTAGTAAGCCTTCAATAAATAGTTGTTGAATGAATGGATGGACAGTTACCAATTAGGAATGAAATTATTTCTGAGAAATATGCTGTGAGTGAATGAGAAAAACCTGTTATGTTCATTCCTTCATGGAATTGTCATAGAATCAGTTCCTGGGGTTCTATAAAATTCCTTAAGTAATCAAGAAAGAATTAAGGAAACACATCCAACTATATACAAGTGAAATTTTCTAGGGCATTTGTTTTCTCACAGTTTATACTGCAGGACTCTTTATCACAGTGTAGGAAGGGGGAAATAGGCAGAGCTCAGAGAGATAGACATTATTTAATATTTATTTACTTATTTAAAAAGCTGGTAGGAGAGGAAGATGCAAGTATAAAAATGATGATATGGAGGTTATTACTAATAAACATGATTTCTCTAGGCTCTCCCAGTACCATCTCAGTCCAACGTACTGAGAGTTGGTTGTAAATTCTGTTTGTCTTGAAATACTTCCATTGAAATGGTACTATACTGAGGAGTTTGGGATCTCTAAATCAGATAGGATGGTCTTTGTGTTGATGTAAGGATTTACTTCTCACCCTTCCTTTTTCTTTTTTAAGCCTCACTATAATGTGACTACAACCAGATTAGTGAATCCAGATCAACTCTTGAATGAAATAATGTCTGTTCTTCCAAAGAAGCACGTTGACTTTGTCCAGAAGGGGTAAGAAGCATGTTTGCATCTATTACTTGATGTCTTTTGAACTCTGAGAAAATATAGTTTGAGTCCCCTCTCCCCTTATTAAAAATATGTATTTTTTTCCAAAAAAGCTTTTTTGATAGTGTCTGTGTTAATAATTTATTCTCTTTTGTTTTATATGGACTTTAGAAGTTTTTTAAGTGACCATATTGTCACCATGTTCAAACTTAGACTTTTCAAAATAGAAAAATCTGAATTTCTTCCAGTTTTCTTTTGCATCTTCTATTTTTCTTTAATGTTCTGCTTAACAATAATATTTATAAGTTGTAATCTAAATTTATGAGATACCTCAAACAAATCAAGGTGATATATATATATACACACACACACATGTGCACACACACACACTCCTCTTTTTTTTTTTTTCCCATTTATTTTTATTAGTTGGAGGCTAATTACTTTACAATATTGTAGTGGTTTTTGTCATACATTGACATGAATCAGCCATGGATTTACATGTATTCCCCATCCTGATCCCCCCTCCCACCTCCGTCTCCACCCGATTCCTCTGGGTCTTCCCAGTGCACCAGGCCCGAGCATTTGTCTCATGCATCCAACCTGGGCTGGTGATCTGTTTCACCCTAGATAATATACATGTTTCGATGCTGTTCTCTCGAAACATCCCACCCTTATCTTCTCCCACAGAGTCCAAAATTCTGTTCTGTACATCTGTGTCTCTTTTTCTGTTTTGCATATAGGGTTATCGTTACCATCTTTCTAAATTCCATATATATGCGTTAGTATACTGTATTGGTCTTTATCTTTCTGGCTTACTTCACTCTGTATAATGGACTCCAGTTTCATCCATCTCATTAGAACTAATTCAAATGAATTCTTTTTAATGGCTGAGTAATATTCCATGGTGTATATGTACCACAGCTTCCTTATCCATTCGTCTGCTGATGAGCATCTAGGTTGCTTCCATGTCCTGGCTATTATAAACAGTGCTGCGATGAACATTGGGGTGCACCTGTCTCTTTCAGATCTGGTTTCCTTGGTATGTATGCCCAGGAGTGGGATTGCTGGGTCATATGGCAGTTCTAATTCCAGGTTTTTAAGAAATCTCCACACTGTTCTCCATAGCGGCTGTACTAGTTTGCATTCCCACCAGTGTAAGAGGGTTCCCTTTTCTCCACACCCACTCCAGCATTTATTGCTTGTAGACTTTTGGATAGCAGCCATCCTGACTGGCGTGTAATGGTACCTCGTTGTGGTTTTGATTTGCATTTCTCTGGTAATGAGTGATGTTGAGCTTCTTTTCATGTGTTTGTTAGCCATCTGTATGTCTTCTTTGGAGAAATGTCTGTTTAGATCTTTGGCCCATTTTTTGATTGGGTCATTTATTTTTCTGGAATTGAGCTGCAGGAGTTGCTTGTATATTTTTGAGATTAATCCTTTGTCTGTTTCTTCATTTACTATTATTTTCTCCCAATCTGAGGGCTGTCTTTTCACCTTGCTTATAGTTTCCTTTGTAGTGCAAAAGCTTTTAAGTTTAGTTAGGTCCCATTTGTTTATTTTTGCTTTTATTTCCAATATTCTGGGAGGTGGGTCATAGAGGATCTTGCTGTGATTTATGTCGGAGAGTGTTTTGCCTATGTTCTCCTCTAGGAGTTTTATAGTTTCTGGTCTTACATTTAGATCTTTAATCCATTTTGAGTTTATTTTTGTGTATGGTGTTAGAAAGTGTTCTAGTTTCATTCTTTTACAGGTGGTTGACCAGTTTTCCCAGCACCACTTGTTAAAGAGGTTGTCTTTTTTCCATTGTATATTCTTGCCTCCTTTGTCGAAGATAAGGTGTCCATAGCTTCGTGGGTTTATCTCTGGGCTTTCTATTCTGTTCCATTGGTCTATATTTTTGTCTTTGTGCCAGTACCATACTGTCTTGATGACTGTGGCTTTGTAGTATAGTCTGAAGTCAGGCAGGTTGATTCCTCCAGTTCCATTCTTCTTTCTCAAAATTACTTTGGCTATTCGAGGTTTTTTGTATTTCCATACAAATTGTGAAATTATTTGTTCTAGTTCTGTGAAAAATACCGTTGGTAGCTTGATAGGGATTGCATTGAATCTATAGATTGCTTTGGGTAGTATAGCCATTTTGACAATATTGATTCTTCCAATCCATGAACACGGTATGTTTCTCCATCTGTTTGTGTCCTCTTTGATTTCTTTCATCAGTGTTTTATAGTTTTCTATGTATAGGTCTTTTGTTTCTTTAGGTAGATATACTCCTAAGTATTTTATTCTTTTTGTTGCAGTGGTGAATGGTATTGTTTCCTTAATTTCTTTCTGTTTTCTCATTGTTAGTGTATAGGAATGCAAGGGATTTCTGTGTGTTAACTTTATATCCTGCAACTTTACTATATTCGTTGATTTGCTCTAGTAATTTTCTGGTAGAGTCTTTAGGGTTTTACACACACTTCTCTTTATGATGTCTATGTGATAGGATTGGTTTTCAGTACTTTAGAAAGTATGTCACTTTCTCTCTTTCCCACTGTTGAATGAACTGCCATCAAAACCTCCTGGGTCATGATCTCATGGTTTGGACAGCCAGAACTCTTCTGGTTACTTAAGATGTTCATATTTCTAAACATTTCCACTTAGTTATGTCTCTCTAAAATTGCATTATTAAAGCACTAATAGAACAATGAAAGCAATAAACTAGAAGGATGAAAAAACTGACTTAAAACTCAGCATTCAGAATACTAAAATCATGGCGTCCAGTCCCATCACTTCATGGCAAATAGAAGGGGAAAAAAATGGAAACAGTGACAGATTTTATTCTTGAGCTCCAGAATCACTGTGGACATGACTGCCGCCATGAAATTAAAAGACTCTTGCTCCTTGGAAGGAAAGCCATGATAAACCTAGACAGCGTATTAAAAAGCCGAGATATCACTTTGCCAACAGAGGTCTGTATAGTCAGAGCTATGGTTTTTCCAGTAGTCATGTACAGATGTGAGAATTGGACCATAAAGAAGGCTGGGTGCCAAAGAATTGATGCATTCGAATTGTGGTGCTAGAGAAGACTCTTGAGAGTCCCTTGGGCTGCAAGGAGGTCAAACCAGTCAATCCTAAAGGAAATCAACCCTGAATATTCATTGGAAGAACTGATGCTGAAGCTCCAATACTTTGGCTACCTGATGCAAAGAACTGACTCTATTGGAAAAGTCCCCAATGCTGGGAAAGATTGAGGGCAAAAGGAGAAGGGGGCAACAGAGGATGAGATGGTTGGATAGCATCACTGACTCAATGGACATGAATTTTAGCAAACTCTGGGAGATAGTGATGGACAGGGAAGCCTGGTGTGCTATAGTCCAAGGTTGCAAAGAGTTGGACTTGACTTAGTGACTGAACAAGGACAAAGAAGAGCCACTAATAAATTAACAAAAATATTTAAACAGAACAGTCAGTAGAGAGATTTTAAGAAAGAATCTTTTGCAACAGTAATTTTGCTTTTCATTATCTCTTAAGTGTTGGCAAGCACTCCTTATGTGAACCCTGGCTTTCTTCTTCGATTGTCATTAGAACACATCTAACCCTGACTTGCTCTTCATGCTTGGGGTTTATTCACAGTTGCAGAACCTCTCACCACATCTATATGAGAAAGCTTTCAATTATTTTTCCTTTAGCATATAATCTGTCAGATCATTAACTGGCTACTAACCAATAATCTGTTCCTTGAACTTCCTGATCCACCCAAAGGTCTGCCTTGATCCCTTATTTTTCTTTTTATCTTACCTGTTTTTACTTTCTTTGTGACAAAACAGAATAACGAACTTTTCAGTGGTGTGGTGTCACTAATCTCTGTTATATTCCATTACTGTCTTTTTCCAATGAGGAAGAATCACGTTTTATCTTTGATGTGACTACATCGCTCTGTGCTTCCTCTTCCCATCAGGAACCTTAACTGCAGGGTATACCTTATGGCATTTCTGGTATCAACTGCTTATTTTTAATAGATCAAGCCCCAAAGGATGCAAGTAAGAAAAAGAGCGATATATTTTATAACTCTGCCCTAAAGTGTTGTAATGATCATAACCTCTTATTACTATTAGAAAATAGGGCTTCCCTTGTGGCTCAGCTGGTAAAGAATCTGCCTGCAAAGTGGGAGACCTGGGTTTGATCCCTGGGTTGGGAAGGTCCCCTGGAGAAGGGAAAGGCTATGCACTCCAGTATTCTGGCCTGGAGAATTCCATGGACTGTATAGTCCATGGGGTTGCAAAGAGTGGGACACAACTGAACGACTTTTGCTTCACTATTAGAAAAACCTCAAAAACGTGTTTCTTACTAACCAGTTGGTGGCTTCAGCTTAATTTGTATGAAAGACAGAAGTTTCTGACAAAGTGCACAAAATAAAATATTCTTCATATTCCCTCTGCTTTCTTTTGTTGTCAGCATTGTGGAAATGGCCTAACGTTTACAGGTTACCATTGAGAGAGTTGCATAAAGGATGCCAAAAGATTTCTTAAGCATGAATGGCTTGTGTAGCTATGAATAAAGCACTTTCTTTGGAGCGAGGGAGAATTCTGATATAAGCCTTTTCAGCTTTTCTTTTTTTTTTTTTTTTTAAAGATTCTGGTTCGGCTTTTGGGAAAACACTAGTCGTACTCCATCACTAATGCATAGCTAGGTCATCTGGAAACTCTAAGCAGTACTACATTGCTTAATATGAAATCATGGTTCATTTTCCCCACTGGCCTCCTAGAGGCTTAGAAATCTCTTGTATTATACAGAATATTCATGATCCTCCTGCTAACTGGCTCCTTATCTTGTTTTTCACAGCTATACACTGAAGTGTCAAACACAGTCGGATTTTGGCAAAGTGACGATGCAGTTTGAGCTAGAAGTGTGCCAGCTTCAGAAACCTGACGTGGTGGGCATCCGGAGGCAGCGGCTTAAGGGTGACGCCTGGGTTTACAAGAGATTAGTGGAAGACATCCTATCTAGCTGCAAGGTTTAATTGATGGATGGTCTCCTTCCTGCTTGATGAGTATGGGTGTGATACAGCCTATGTGGAGCCTGGCGTGATTGGTTTGATTTTTCAAGTCCACTGGAAGTACAAACTCATGTCTAAAGAGCTGTCTCAAAGACCAATATCTTTGTTTTTAGACAGAAGATACTATTTTGTGGGTGAACCTAAGGCAAGCCCGTCTGTCATTATCTATTACTGTCTTTTTAAATCATGCGCTTTATATATTAATAACTGTTTACTTTCTTAGAGTCACTTTCATACATGAATGTAAGCTCTTAACTATGTCTTCTTTTTAATGTGTAATTTCTTTCTGAAATAAAATCATTTGTGAACATAGCAGGCTTCTCCTCTTCTTTGATTTTGATCCAAATAAAACCTCAAATGGCTTCTTGACTGTTAAGTAGAGACTATTTGGAGTATGTTTTATCTGTTATCAAATATGCCTTGGGCAGAAAAACAGATAAGAATTCATTTGCATAATTTTTTCCTGTCTCTGATTTAAGTAGGATTTATTGAGATCGTTAACTAAGTCACAGCTGTGGTTACCAGAGTTAAACAACACATTTAATATGTTGAATAAAAGAGTGTTGACTTCAGTAAGTGTGTTCAGTCAACAATGATAAGTATCTGAACTATGAACCCCCATGAAATGTTACTTTATAGTAATTTTCCATAAGTCTCAAGATTGGCCTCAAATTTGTCTTTTTATTTCATTTTACTGGTCTCTAAAGGTCAGCGCTAAAGTTATATTTGTATGGACTTTATGAGTTAAACTAGTTGGAGAAAAAAATAGGAGTGTTTCTCGTCAGTAGTGAGGAAATGTTTTATCATTCATGTGTTCAGTAAACATTTACTAAGTGTTTATAAGCATTAGGTTCTAGTTCTGAATATCAAACTGTCTAATAAACCCAAGTTCAGTCTGTTAGCAGGTTGTATATGTGTGAGTCACTTCAGTCATGTTCATCTCTTTGTGACCCTGTGGACCGTAACTCAGCAGGTTTCTCTGTCCATGGAATTCTTTAGGCAAGAACACTAGAGTGGGTTGCCCTTCCCTTCTCCAGGGGATCTTCCTGACCCAGGATTGAACCCCCATCTCTTACATCCCTGCATCCTAGCACCACCTGGGAAGCCCATTAAAAGGGCAGATGCATATAAATCAACCCGTACTTACAGTATACAGGGCATGATCAACTTTGTCTGGAGGAGTAAGGGGTGACTTCTTGAAGGAAATTGTATTTGGTCTTGAAAGATACATGAGTTCAATAGAAAGAGAAAACCGTATGACATTCTTGGCAGTATGAATGTGCAAAGGCATGGGATGATAAAACGGCTTGTGTGTTTAGGGTACAGGCAGAAGGTGCTACAGGGAGGATAGCGGGAGATGAGGAGTCAAAAGTTTAGCTGGAAATAAGTGATAAAAACTTGAAGGAACTTGAAGCCTCCACTAAACTGTTTTGATAAAGGAGTGCTGTCAAAGAGTTTAAAAATTTTTTATAGCAGCTTTACTGAAATACAATTCACATCCTATAAAATTACCCCTTTAAAGTATACAGTTCAGTGGTTCTTAGTATATTCCCATTTGTGCAACCATCACCACAATCTAATTTTAGTTTTCACCACCTGAAAGAGAACCCTTGTACCCATTAGTGTTGACTCCCAATTCTCGACACACCCCCACCCCCCCAACCCCCACAGCCCCTGGCAACCACTAATCTACTTTCTGCCTCTATGGACTTGACTACTATGGACATTTGATATAAATGAAATCTTATATGTGGTCTTTGGGGTCTAGCTTCCTTCAGCTTAGCATAGTATTTTTAAGATTCATCATGTTGTAGCATATTTTAGGACTTCTTTCTGTTTTACTGCTGAAAAATATTCCATTGTATGGATATATCACATATTTATCCATTTATCAGTTGATGGATATTTGGGTTGTTTCTGCTTCATGGCTATTATAAATAATGCTGCTCTGGATATTTGTGTACAAGTTTTTGTATGGACATAGGTGTTCAGTTCTCTAGTGTGTATACCTAGGATTGGAATTGCTGAGTCATCTAACATTTTGAGAAAGTGACAAATTGCTTATCATTTTATGATTCCACCAGCAATGTATGAGGGTTCTAATTTTTTCACATTTATATTCTAGCATTTCTTATTGTCTTTTTTATTTTAGCCCTGCAAAGTGGTACAAAGTGGTATCTCAGTATGATTTTCATTTGCTTTTCCCTAATGACTAATTATATTGAGCATTTTTTTCATGTGCCTGTTGGCCATTTATACATTTTTTTTTTTTTTTTTTTTGAGAAATATCTATTTACATCCTTTGCCCATTTTTACTTGGGCTGTTTTTCTTTTTACTGTTGAGTTGTAAGAATTCTATAGTTCTATATATAAGTCTCTTTTCAAATAACATGATTTGTAATTTTTAAATTATTGTGTAGGTTGTCTTTGTACTTCTTGATGGTGTCTTTTGAAGAACAGAAGTTTTAATTTTCTAAAGCCCAATTTATCTATTTTTTATAAGACAGAAGGATCACTCTTCTGTTTCTATAGCAGATGGCATGGTCTAGAACAGTGATTCTCAATAACTTTTGACCATGAACCATAGTAAGAAGCACATTTTGCTTTAGGATCCATCACATAAACACATTTTAAAAACACTGCTTAACCTTAATATAAGAAATACTATTTTATATTTTATTTTCTTTTTTGAACATCTGGTCTACAATTGCAACCCTTAAATTGGAGTTTTTAGTATATTTACCTTTAAATTTTTTTAAAAATTAAAAATCTTTTTTTGGGGATCAATTCAGTCTAGAAATGCTGTTATTAGTTCTGCTCCCCATCAGACTGGATCAAGTTAAAATAGGTTCCCTGATTGCTATTGGGCTAAAATCTTCCTTTTCTTTAAGAAAAAATGTTAATAGTTGCTGTATCATCTAAAAATCTGTCACTTAGTTCTGATTCTGTAGAACCATTTGGAGAATTAAAGGGATATAGGGGTAGTTAAGTAAATGAGGCTGGGTTAGTTCTCAAGAGGCAAATACGGTTTAGATTTTTGACACTAAATCTACATAGTTGTAAGTTGGCTTTGTTCTCCATCATCCAGCCATAGCTGGGCTTCTTTGTAGGGCCTGTGTGATTTTATGTCCAGAGGAAGGCAGTGTAAAGGAGGATGAGGGAATTTGTAAAGGATTGTTGAAGGAATTGGGAGTTTGAAAACTGGAGGACTCAGAAGGGGAGAGAGTATGTGTCTTGTTTTAGTGAGAATAACAGGCAAAGAAAGTCCAGTGAAGAGTTGGAGGTAGAGGTCATATCTTATTCATCTTTGTGTCTGCAGCATGTAGTAGTCTCTGGAATATAGTAGAGGCTCAGTACATGCTTATCAAGTTTAACTGCATTGAACTCCGTTTTTGGCCACACTGCGTGGCATGTGGGATCTTAGTTCCTGGACCAATGATTGAACCCATTCCCTGTTCAGCGGAAGTGTGAGTCTTCACCACTGAACCAGCGGGAAAGTCCCTGAGCCATATTGAACTTAAACTCACAATAAAGAGCTTTCAGAAAAACTCCAAGCTACCAGACAAAAGACACTTAGACTACTGCCCTACTGTCCAACTTAGACATGTTGGACAGCTATTTGTGAGATGGGTCATAGAAGGGATTTAAGTATGAGCTGAACCAACAGTCCTGAAGTTCCTGTCTGCCTTAGCATCTGCGGTCCAGTAACATCATGGAAGATAATCAATCAGTTGTTTGGATGTTGGCAGCAGAGAGAGAGCCTCAGAAGCTTTCGCGGCATCATTATAGGTAGTTTTGAATATTTTGGAAGTTAGGAATGATAGAATGGTGACTGAATCTCAGGAGCCATAAAAGATTGTGTTTGTTGACTGTGATAGGGAGAAACAAAGCGAAGATTACAGAGCTGTCAGCTACCGAGGGCCCACTGTGTGCCGGATACTATGCTGGATGGTTTGTATCAGGGGTCAGCAAACAGGCTGGTGGGCCACCCTGCAGTCTTTCTGGCACAGTTTTATGGGAGCATGGCCAATGTAAAATAGCTCATATTGTCTATTTTTGTTTCTTAGTGGCAGGGTTGATTGGTTTTTATAATGTATGACCAAGAAAACAGAAAGTATTTACTATCATAAAGTATTTACAGAAAAAGTTTTCTGACCCCTGAGTTAGATCAGTGTTTTCAAATCATCATAACATGTATTACACACATTAACTCATTTAGCTTTACATTAACTCTGCAAGGCCGGTGGTATCCCTTTTCACAGAAGGGAACACTGAGGCTCAGAAAGACAAATTAATAACTCTCTTCAGGTTGTATAAAGCTTAAAAGTGCATTGGATTTGAACCAGGCATGATGGGCTCCAAAGTATAGAGGTAATACCTCTCTCCTGAAATTGTACCATGTAGGAAAGCATGATTATATTATAAATGTAATATATAATTATAAATATAAAGCATTTATTATATAGGCTATGTATTAAAATATTGCTTTCTTATAGCAGCAATTTTACACAAAATGGTTAAGACATAGGAAAACATCACTCTTTCAGACTTCTTTACAGTGTAATAAGTGTATTACAGTTGAGTGTGTTATGTGATTCTCTTTAGTAAAAGTAACGAGTTCAAAGTCTTCCTGAGTAAGGAGAATACAGTCTATTAAGGGAATAAGAATTGAATGACTTTCAGCTTCTGGATTCCACAGTGATTTCATGTATTTTTAAAGAGCTTAGTTTTATAATTATGATTATTGTGTAATACAGGCCTGTAGAATTATATATTTAAAAGCCTTTCTTATAAAGTAGGATCCACTTCCTTTCCTTTTCCAGTTTCTAGAGGCTACTTGCAATTCTCAGCTCGTGGCCATCACCCTCCATCTTCAAACAAAGATGATTACATTGGGTCTACCCAGATGATGCAGGATTATTTTCCTATTATAGGGCCAGCTGTTTGGCAACTTTATCTGAAAGCTTTATTCTCCTTTGACATGTAATATATCATCTTCATATATTCTAGAAATTAGATTGCAATGTCTTTGATTGGAGGGCATTCTTCTGCCTATCACAATGGTCAACTGATTTTTGACAAAGAGGTCAAGACAATTTGATGAGGAAAGGACAGCATTTTCAACAAATGGTGCTCAGATACTTTGATATCCACATGTAAAGATGAAGTTGGACTCCTACCTCAGGTCACTTCAGTTCAGTTGCTCAGTCGTGTCTGACTCTGTGCGACCCCATGAACCACAGCACACACCAGGCTTCCCTGTCCATCACCAACTCCAGGAGTCTACCCAAACTCATGTCCATCGAGTCGGTGATGCCATCCAACCATCTCATCCTCCTCCTGCCCTCAATCTTTCCAAGCATCAGGGTCTTTTCAAATGAGTCAGCTCTTCGCATGAGGTGGCCAAAGTATTGGAGTTTCAGCATCAGCATCAATCCTTCCAATGAACACCCAGGACTGATCTTGAGGATGGACTGGTTGGATCTCCTTGCAGTCCAAGGGACTCTCAAGAGTCTTCTCCAACACCATAGTTCAAAAGCATCAATTCTTCAGTGCTCAGCTTTCTTTATAGTCCAACTCTCACATCCATACATTACCACTGGAAAAACCATAGCCTTGACCAGATGGACCTTTGTTGGCAAAGTAATGTCTCTGCTTTTTAATATGCTATCTAGGTTGGTCATCACTTTCCTTCCAAGGAGTAAGTGTCTTTTAATTTCATGGCTGCAATCACCATCTGCAGTGATTTTGTAGCCCAAAAAATTAAGTCTGACACTGTTTCCACTGTTTCCCCATCTATTTGCCATGAAGTGATGGGATCAGATGCCATGATCTTAGTTTTCTGAATGTTGAGCTTTAAGCCAACTTTTTCACTCTCCTCTTTCACTTTCATCAAGAGGCTCTTTAGTTCTTCGGACTCCTACCTCACACCATATAAAAAATAAAGTGTATCAGTGACTTAAATGTGAAAGCCAAAATGATAAAAATGCTTTAAAAATACAGATTAAATACGACCTTGGATTTGTTTTGTTGCTGTTCAGTCGTTCTGTCATGTCCGCTTCTTTGCGACCCCATGGACTATAGAATGCCAAGCTCCTCTGTCTTCCACTGTCTGCCGGAGTTTGTTCCAATTCATGTCCATTGAGCCGGGGATGCTATTAATATCTAACTATCTCATCCTCTGCTGACCCCCTCTTTTGCCTTCAATCTTGGATTAGGCAATGGTTACTTAGATATGACATGAAATGCACAAGCAACAAGAGGAAAAGTTGATACTTTGTCAAAAAAACTTGTTTCAAAGGACACCACCAACAAAGTGAGACAACAACCTACAGAATGGGAGAAAACATTTGCTAAACACTTTTCTGGTAAAAGACTTGCACCCAAAAAATAAAAGAATTCTTATAAGTCAACCATAAGAAAATAACACAACTTAAAAAATGAATGAAAGATATGAATTGATGCTTCATCAAAGATAAACAAATGGCAAATAAATATATGACAAGGTGCTTAACATCATTTGTCACTGGAGAATTTCTAATTAAAGTGAGATACTATTGGCATGGCTGAAATCCAGAAACTGATAATCTCAAATATTGACAAAGATGTGGAGCAGCAGGAACTCTTATTCATTGCTGGTAGAAATGCAAAATGGTACATGCACTCAGGAAGAAGTTTTGATAGTTTCTTACAGTGCTAAATGTTATCTCATTATATAACCCAGTAATTGTGCTCTTAAGTCTTTACCCAATTGATTTGAAAACTTAGGTTCACAAAAAGATCTGCATGTGAATGTTTATAATAACTTCATTCATAATTGCCCAAAATTGGAAGCCACAAAAATGTCCTTCAATATTTGACTGGATAAACAAACTGTGGTACACCCATACAGTGGAAAATTATTCAGCAATAAAAAGAAATGAGCTATCAAGTCATGAAAAGACATGGAAGAACATTAAACAGATTGCTGTGTGAAAGAAATCAATCTGAAGAGACTATCTACTGTGTGGTTGCGGTTGTTCTGGAAAAGGCTAAACTGGAGACATTAAAATGATCAATGTGATGGCAAAGAGTGTTGAATAGGCGAAGCGCAGGGAGTTTTTAGGGTGGTAAAGCTACTGCATGATACTTTAGTGGTGGGTACATAATATGCATTTGTCAAAATCTATTGAACTTTCAGCACAGTGAGTAAATATTGTAATCTATTCAGGCTGCTGTAGCTATGAACCATAGGCTTGAACATTTATTTCTCACAGTGCTGGAGGCTGGAAAGTCCAAGATCAAGGCACTGGCAGATGCTTGCTTCCTGGTTCAGAGACAAATGTCTTCTTGTTGTGACCTCACATGAAGGAAGGAGTGAGTGAGTTCTCTGGGGTCTTTTGTAAAGGCACTAATTCCATTCACAAGGGCCTCATCCTCATGACATAATCACCTTCTAAAGGTCCCACCCCCACATAGCATTGCATTGGGGATTAGGTTTCAACATATGAATTGGGGAGTAAGGGACAGGCACAAGCCTTCATTCTATAGCATGACTGTAATATGAATTTTTTAAAAATTGTTTAGAAGGTGGGATAACCCAGGAAGAAATGTACACTGTGACAAGAGGATCTAACTGTATTACAGATATATGAAACAACCTCTTTAAAGGGAGTGGAGGAAAAGGCGCTGACCTAAGTAACTTTGGAAATGAGGGAAGTGTGTAAGCCTCAGTGCAAAAGGAACCACACAGAAGCACTCTACTCTCAGTGATAAAGTTGTTTCTCATGGGAACACAGGTTAACACTTTCAATACTTGTGATATTCTGATACTTCTGATATTGGAACTGAAGTAAATGGATTTTGGGTGGTGGAAGCCAGATTTCTCACCATTGGAGTAAGAATTTACAGATAAACAAGGGAAGGAAACTAGAATGATCTATGCAGTGTTTACCTTAGTATAGATACAGATGGTTACATATAGAAATACATAAACCTATGTATAAACACACAAGTTCATATTCCTATGTGTATTTCTTCTGTCAGCTGAGAAAGTTTCAAAGACACTTAGGAGCAGCAAGCAGACTTAAGGCTCAGATCTCAGCTCCTAATATTATTCTCTAAAGAAGGAATCAGGGCTCCTTGGAGAACTGGCTGATTCTGGGACTGCGGCTGGAAATATGGAAGATGAGTCTGGATCATCTCTTAGTGCCAGAAAGTGGGGAAGTGCTAACAACAACAGTGACACCCACATTGATAAGGGTGTGTCATTAAGTGGAAGCACTGGAGTTGTTGGCAATTTTAAAATATTTAAGATGCTTAAAATGGCCATTACTATAAAAGCTCTGTTTATGGCCTAGCTGGGAGACTGAGCAATTGCTTGGCCTCTGAGAGATTCTGGTTCTCAATTGTAAAACGGAAGAAATAATGCCCTCCATGAAGAGGGATTGCAAGAATTGTTATACTATGAGTACAACTCAGCACAGGGTCCCCCGAAAAGGTCCACAGACAAGCTTCACGATGTCCTCCTCACTGGAATCTGTGGAGCGGCCTTGCCAAAACAGATCTGATACACACGGCCAGCCCTAGTCCTTCCTCTACCAAATTTAACATCCCCAAATGATTATCCAGTTAACCTCATGCCATTTGTTGAATATTCGTTATTGACTCACTTTGAGAAATTTTTGATCAGAAGGACTGATGACTTTGATCAGAAGGACTGATGAACTGATGACTGTTCATCGGAAGGACTGATGTTGAAGCTGAAACTCCAAAACTTTGTCTACCTGATGCGAAGAGCTGACTCATTTGAAAAGACCCTGATGCTGGGAAAGATTGAGGGCAGGAGGAGAAGGGGACGACAGGATGAGATGATTGGATGGCATCACCGACTCAATGGACATGAGTTTGGCTAAACTCCGTGAGTTGGTGATGGACAGGGACGCCTGGCCTGCTGCGGTCCATTGGGTCGCAAAGAGTCGGACATGACTGAGCAACTGAACTGAATTAATTTATTTTAATTGGAGGATAATTGCTTTACAATATTATGATGGTTTTTGTCATACATCAGCATGAATCTGCCATAGGTATACATGTATCTCCCTATATTGACTCACTTTTAACTTCATTTGGTTCAGCTATTCAGTCAACATTTATTGAATTTGAACTTGGTACTAGGGGGGATGTGGGAAAGAATACATGTACTATCTTGCCATCAAGGTGCTACGGGTCTCAATGAAAGATACACTGGGCAGCACCCAGATGCACAGAAGTTCACAATGGCTTTTTGGTGTCTCTTTCCTGCCCAGTCCTCATCTAAGTCAGCGTTACAGAAGGCACCTGTTCCTCATGGCATATTAGAAGGGCCCGGCTATGACCTCTTATTCGAAATTTGAGGCATTGTGAAGACTTCTCTACGCCCAACTGTGGCGTTTGTACCACTGTCTATGAGACTGTGCACTTTAGCAGGAAGAGCACTGGATGCTAGGACTCAGGCCCCGGGAGTACTCCGCAGAGCTGACACAGTTGACCTTGGGTAAGTCACTGTTTGTCTCCAGGTTTGATTCTATAAACATGACATGTACATGGAAGCACAGACCACAGAAATGCACAGACCTCTTTCAGGGTCCCTCTTAGCTGACACCAAGGTTTGCTGTGTAATTTGGAATGATGGATTAAAATCTAGCCAAGAAAAGTAGCTCTGATGGAGTGGCTACAAACACCTCAACAGGTGATATAAACATAAGGATACTCTGACTCGGACAACATGCTGACTCTGTATTCAGATGTCCATTCTGCTGATCTGCTTGTTTTTCTGAATTCCCATTCTGGCTTATACACTCTAAAAAGCCTCAGGCATTTGCTTGATGGAGAGAAATAGCTTCCAAAGAAAAGTGTTTTGAATTACCAAACACAGAGTTATAGAGCAGAAAGGTGTAATTGCATAGGAGACTGAGAAAAGTTTGGTGGTTAATGGGAAATTTCCTTTTTTTTTTTTTGGCTGTGTCACACAGCATTTGGGATCTTAGTTCCCTGACCAGGGAACCCCCTGCAGTGGAAGCCTGAAGTCTTAACCACTGGCCCACCAGGGAAGTACAGTGGGAAATTTCTGACATGTTTCCTGAGACATGTAAACCATACAGAAGGCCAGGGTGAGAGTGGAATACTCAGGGGTAAGAGTGGAATACTTTGAGTCAAGGGTGCAAAAAAAAGGCAAGGGAGTGTCCCTCAGGATTTAATCTTTTCATTTTATTTTTATATTTTACTGTGTTTTAAATGTTAAATTTGATTCTGTGTGGGGCTCGACATTAGAATTAGGAAACATTGATTTGTAGAGTTTCAGGGACCCTTAGATAAGTCTACTGCCTTCTCTCCACCCTTGCCCTGTCCCTGCCGTGTCCTTAGCTGAGAAGAGGCTCTTTTTAGAGAGAGAGATGGAAAGAAATCATAGGGGACAAGTCCAGGGTGACAAGATCCACCATCCATCATGACTCCTGACCACGAACAGTTGGAGCCTTTCTCTTTACTCTGTGGGTTTTTTTTTTAATTAACCTTTTTTCATTTTTCCTACTTTAGAATTTCACATTACAGTCCTTTGTTCATTCTCCTCTTTTCTCTCGATAATGAAAATGGATATAATATGAACTTAAACTCACTTGCCCTGGGTCATTGCCAGTGCTTAATAAAAGTGTATTAGTATTTGTAGTAATGGTAATAACCCACAGATAATGATGTCGCTAAAGACCAAAGGGTCCCCTTGCGTGAGAAGCACCCCCCCTTCCAGTCGTCTAGCTTTGCAGAATTTAATGGAGACCTTGACTGCTTCAGATAGTCATTGTCCCTTTTAAATTATCAAGGTTTCATGGAGACAAGCGTTCTTCACTTAAAGGTTTTCCAGACTGTCTGATGTGCTGGGCTCTGGGTAACCTTGTTCCTATGTCATCATATGTCATGCTGCCTCTCGGAAATTGTTCCCTGATGTTTGCAAAAATGAACTACTTAAAGGAAAACTAAAAAAAATTCCTTTTACTCACTTATACACACACACACACACACACACACACACACGCACACTTTACTATTGGAAATGGTTACTTTCAGATAAGTGGGTCAGGGTCATGAGGGGAATTCAAGCTGTGTGATGTGAGGAATGGTGGAAGGAAAGGCCAGGCTTCACGGAGACAAGAATGAGATGTGACACGCATCTTCAGAAATCTGAAGATTTATGGAAGAGAGATTTGAACTTTTATGGATGGACCCGTGCGGTGTAGAGAAGAATACTGCCAAGCGCACAGGTATAAGAAGCAGCTGGTCTTGACTTGCCATGTGCTGTGCTGGGTCGCTCAGGCGTGTCTGACTCTTTGCAACCCCATGGACTGTAGACCACCAGGCTTCTCCATCCATGGGATTTCCCAGGCAAGAACACTAGAGTGGGTTGCCATTTCCTTCTCCAGGGGTATCTTCCTGATCCAGGAATCGAACCTGGGTCCTCTGCATTGCAGGCAGATTCCTTACCAACTGAACTACAGGGGAACCCTTGGAGGTTTGCTATGAGGGAGGCCTTTCTCCTTAGCCATTTGGGAAGAAAGACGCTTGCCTAGACGTGGCCAGTTCCCTATCCCTGGCGTGTTCCAGCAGAAACAAGCAGCCCCTCAGCTGGGACTGTGTGCTCTGTTCAGTTGCTGACTGAACTCTTTGCAGGCAAGAATACTGGAGTGGGTTGTGCCCTCCTCCAGGGGATCTTCCCAACCCAGGAATCAAACCTATATCTCCAGCATCTCCTGCATTGCAGGCAGGTTCTTTACCCACTGAGCCCTCAGCTGGGACTGTGAAGGAAGGATTATAAGCATTTGGTGACTTTTGCATTAAATCATTTGAGAATCCCTCGTAACCCTGAGAAGCAATAGTTCTATGTGGTTATTGACATGAGAATCTAGGATCTGATTTTTATGTTGCAGAATGGGAGCCCCAGAGCTTTCTTGATAGAGAGTTCAAGTCTAGGATCTGGCTTTAGGAAGGAAGAAATGGCCCTTTCAATGCCCCAGCATATCCCCAGGCCCCAGGGTGATATTGTCTCACCTCAGGCAAACTGCAGCTGGATCTAGCCGCTGTCAACTACTTCTCCGAAAAACAGGTAATGGAATTGAAAATAGATGGGAGAAGAAACAATAAGCCATTCAAGTCAAGAGAGAAGACCTTTGAAAGAGGGATAAACAGTGGTGCTTGATGCTACAGAGAGGACAAGGATGCTAAGGAATGAGAAGAGGGCGTTAGATTTGTCAAGGAGGAACCAGGGGCAGCTTCAAGAGTGTGGTGGGGCAGAAGCTTGACCTCAGGGCCACAGGAACACTGATGAGAAGTAAAGGCAAGAAATTCAGACCACATGCTCATGGATTTGATGGCAAGAACAATTGGAGCCTAGACAGGTAAGACCTGTGAAGATTGAAGTCACAAGGGAAGGAGAATGAAGATGAGGACAAGTAGTGAATCTTGGAGGCAGAAAGGATGTTGGATAGGAGAAAAAGAGAACCTCAGTATGATATTTCTGGTTTGCAAAGTGCTTTACAAGTAGCAATTCTTGATGCAATTTGATCTTTTAAGTAATAGTATTCTACAGTCTTCGGATATCATCTCCATTTTTTCAGGCCCACAAATAGACTCCAAGCAGATGGGATGAGCTTTAAGGAGAAATCCTATGGTCAGAAGGGGATATTAGAGTGTGGCTATGGAGGAAACTGCCCAGAGGTAGAGTCCCCAAGGACACCACCCCTGAACACCACTGCTGAATTCAATGACTACCTTATTCCTGTTCCCTGACCCTGTTGACCACTTCCTCCATTTGGAACCCCCTTCTGCTTTTGATTATCTTCTCCTCTGGTTTTCCTCCCACTCCTCAGTCTTCTTTCCAGCCTCTTCCTCTGTCCCTTAGATGTTAATTCTAGGCTTCTGGCTTGGCCATTTCTTTTCCCGCTCTTCACACTTTTCCAGATGCTCTCATCTGTCCTGTGGCTCATGATGCTTCCCACATCTAAATCTCTGGCCCAGTCCTCTTTCCTCAGCTCCCAGACCCTGAGTCCAACTTCCCATTGTCCTCCATTTGGATGTCCCATAGGCACTTAAAAGGAAATATTTCTAGACCTAAACTTATTATGTCCACAAACTCTATTTTCTCCTATAATCCCCGTCTTTAGAGTGACCATACATCCCAGGTTGCCTGGGATAGTCTCAGTTTAAGTCTGTTGTCCCAGCATATTAATAATATTTAATAATATTAATTATTAGATAATAATAATAATATTTCCACATTATTTATTGTTCATCTCACTCCAGTAGACTGAGACTCTGGAGAATGGAGATGGTGTCTTTTTCACTTTGATATTCCCACTGTCAAACAAGAGTCTAGGCTATAGAACACACTCAATAAATGTCAAGTAAAGACCATGAGGGCTTCCCAGGTGGTGCTACTGGTAAAGAATCTACCTGCCAATGCAGGAAATGCAGGAGACTTGGGTTTGATCCCTGGGTTGGGATGATTCCCCTGGAGTAGGTAGGAAATGGCAACCTACTCCAATATTCTTGCCTGGAAAATTCCGGAGACATAGGAGCCTGACGGATTACAGTCCATGGAGTCACAAAGAGTTAGACACGACTGAATGACTAAACATAGAAAGACCATGAAGATGAAACTAAGGGATAGAATTGGAACCATAGAATATTAGAGCTGAACAGATAGGCCTTTAGACTTGTCTTCTCATTTTATATAAGTCACTTGAGGCCTAGTATGGTCAATGAACTTGACCAAAGTCACATGGCCAATTAATAGCAGGGTCAGTGTTAGACCCCATATCTGTCAGAATTTATCTAAGGCTCTTGTCTAGGTGGTTTACATGTTCTTCATTAAATAGAGGGACAACTCAGCAATCAACCTTCAGTAGGTCTTCGTGTGTGTCCTAGGGATTTGGGGTGTGGCATGGAGGGGCAAGGGCTTCTCTGGTGGCTCAGTGGCAAGAAATCTGCCTGCAATGTAGGAGATGCAGGAGATACAGGTTTGATTCCTGGGTGGGGAAGATCCCTTGGAGGAGGGCGTGGTAACCCACTCCAGTACTCTTGCCTGGAGAGTCCTATGGACAGAGGAGCCTGGCGGGCAACATACAGCCCGTGGGGTTGCAGAGTCGGACACAACTGAAACAGCTAATCACGCATGCATGCACGGAGGGACCAGTGTAGATATTCTTACTCCCAGTAATGTTCAAAACTGCTGAGCAGACCTTTCAAGACTTATTTGAGAGGCATTACCTGGTTTTCTATTGGAGACATTTTTACCTTCTTAGCATTGCCAGACCAAGTGAAAATAAAATCTGATCTGACAGGAGCACAGGTGTTGTCTTTTGTTCGCGTTTTTAAACTGAGAATCAGATGCTGTGAAATATCCTCAGCACAGCAAGTGGGAGGCTATGATATCCTTTATTGCTCTGACTCTTGTGTTGGTGGATGTGGGGATTCTAGAAAAGAGGCTATCTGACTGCCTTTAGTAGAATTCTTACCCCCTTTTTAGTTCACTTCTGATTCTTCTCTTACCCTGGTCTTGCTAAGACATCATTTGATTTTGAAAAAAAAAAAAATCATTCCCTTTTCTACAACTTTGTGTTCTTCTTTTGTAAAATGAGTAGGTTAGGCTATATACTCTCATAGCTGCTTCTAGCCCTGAATTCCATCAGAGAGGGCTCCTCTGTCCAATCCTTGGAGCAGATTTGGACATTCATATCATATATATGAGATGTATATATATATATATACACACATATACCTATGTGTGTGTGTATATATATATATATATATATATATATATATATATATATATATCTGTCCCTAGTGGCTCAGATGGTAAAGAATCTGCCTGCAATGCAGGAGACCCAGGTTCAATCCCTGGGTGGAGAAGATCCTCTAGAGAAGGGAATGGCAACCCACTCTAGTATTCTTGCCTGGAGAATCCCATGGACAGAGGAGCCTGGCAGGCTATAGTCCATGGGGTTGCAAGAGTCATATATATATATGATATATATGTACATATATATGTATATGATATATATGTATATATATATATGTATATGATATATATGTACATATATATATATATAAGATGTATATATATTTGTCAGAGAAGGCAATGGCACCCCACTCCAGTATTCTTGCCTGGAAAAATCCCATGGACAGAGGAGCCTGACGGGCTGCAGTCTCTGGGGTCGCTAAGAGTTGGACACGACTGAGCAACTTCACTTTCACTTTTCACTCTCATGCATTGGAGAAGGAAATGGCAACCCACTCCAGTGTTCTTGCCTGGAGAATCCCAGGGACGGGGGAGCCTGGTGGGCTGCCGTCTATGGGGTCGCAGAGTTGGACACGAATGAAGTGACTTAGCAGCAGCAACATATATATTTGTATGATGTATATATGTATACATACCCCCCCCCAAAAAAAATTCCATGTCTCTGCTTTGTTCTTGGCCAGACTGAATTTCTCTCCTATTCTTACACTCTATACTTAAATTCATCATTCCTTAAATGTCTAATCCTCTCTCTTTTCTAAACACTCTAATAAGCTTATTATTTCAACCATTTATATTTAACATTAAAGTTTAATCGTGAAGTTGTTAACCATAGAAAATTATTAAATAAGTGAGTTTGGAATGAGCATGGAACAGCTGAAAAAAAAAATGAGTGAGTATTTCAAAATGAACACTTTGGAAAAGAAATTTATGCATAGAAAACAATGGAGAATTACAATTAAGAGCTCTGGGGATCTCAAACTGATTTGTCCAGCTATTACATAGTCATTTCAATTTAAATTAAAATTGTAACTATTTTCTAGTCTACTAAAAATATGAGGTGTCACATTAAGAGTTTTAATGGTGCATTCTCTGGGGAATGCAAAAATGCGAGATTGTAGCACATAAATAACTATATAGTGAAGAGTGAATAAATTCTCTGCCAAAAAAATGAATATGATAAAAACAGAAATGACAGTGGATTATTTTATTCCCTCTAGTGAAGCGCAGCTCACACATTAGAGCAAAGAAACAGTTCACAGGGTGTCTAATTCCATATCATTTTGTCAGAGCTGATGAAAAGAACAACACAAAAAAATTTAACTGGTTGATGAACTCAAGCATAAATGAGGCCATATATTTTGTTCCCAAAGTAAAATATTTTTTAAGTCACAGAAAGTAGGTTGATATTAATATTTGATAACCCTGATTCATAGAAAATTGGATTAGTCAAGGTTTTAACCACTGTAGAACATGTTTAAGGCAATCTAACTTTTAGAGAGGGAAAAAAGATTAAGTCAAAAGCAAGAGGTGTGGCTTCCTGGAGTAGGCTAAGCCCTGCTCTGGGTGTGTGTGTGTGTTCATGTATGGTCGTATGCTAGAATGATTGGTCAGAGTGGGTGGGTTCTGATGATAGAGCACAGAAGATTTTGGATTTTATTGTAATACAAGTGACTTAAAAGAATCAGCCTCTGAACATCTGGAGGAAGGAGAGAATTAACTGAAGTAAGAACCAGGGACAAGAGAGTTACTCTAATTGTTTGAGCTTCCTGGTAGCCAAGATAAAAAGGAACCTAGTAGGTTTTATAAGTCTTGTTACATCAGTGTTTTCCTGTTTCTAAGTTCTTGGAAGAATTTGTTATTTAGAGCAATGGTTCTCAGACTGAGTATACTTAATAATGATCCAGGATGTTAAAAAAAAATACTGATGCATGAACCCTACCCCTAGAGATTCTGTTTAACCCAACTGGGGTGGGACATGTGCACCTGTATTTTTTAGAAGATCCCCAGGTGCGTCTAAGGCACAGCTAGGCCTGGGGCTCTGTGGTGCAGAAACTTAAGGAGAACAAATGAGTAATCACTGTTCTGCAGAAGATGCAGAAACACTTAATACAACCAATTATCATATTGATTTTTAATACAAGAGGGGTATTGATTTGTAGTTCAGTGAAGGCATTTATAAAGCTATTCAGATTCAGTTTTCTTACCACATCTGTGCTTTGAGAAATTCATTCCTGAAAATCAGACATTTTACACACAAGCACCACTGGGATTTAATTTTCCGTCATTTTAAATGGGAAAAAAAAAAAAAATTTGGGTTGTGTCATACGCAACCCAAACCTCTCAACCAAATTTTACTAAAATATAAGTAAAACACAGTCAACTGCCTGTTTAAATTTAAGTTACAGATGATTGTATTAGGATGTAAAAATGCTCACAACATTATATGATAAATCAGGTTGTTAATAGTTGGACACAGTGACAAGGCTTCTATTAGGGCCACTCCATCTGAGACACACCTCCTTTTTGTTGTCTACTGGTCTGCTTTTTGAAATTTTGTATGGCATTCTGATGATCTACCAATTATATTAAAAAAAAAAACAACTGGAGACTTCTCATTTATCCTTTTGTTAATAATGTCATGATGAATTTTTGTGATTAATTTTTAATTAAATTTTTTCCTTTATGAATACTGACTGAAATATATTGAAAGATATGAATGCTTTATGAAATTTGCGTATTTTTTTTTCCAGTCCTACGCAATGGCGTCAGCAACTCTTAAAAAAAACACTGTATGAAATTTGCGTATTTTTACTCTAAGAGGCATTCTACCAGAATAACGTTAGGCAACAAGGCATTGTATATTTTAAAAGTCCAAGTTGGATGAGCAGGGATGAGAATTGAATTGATAAGAATTTTTTTTTGGCAGCAAGTAACATAACGTTCTCCCTCATTAAAGTAGGCATTCCTGGCAAGAAGTGGAGTGGTGGATGGTCATAGCAACTTACTGTGATCAAGGGCTATGGCTATTCCCACCTGCCTTATGCTCTTCTACACTCATGGTGTTGGTAATAGCTCCCCTCAATGTCACAAGATGGCCACAGCAGCCCAGAGCTGCTGTGTTCTACCAACAGAACACAAAATTAGGAAGGGAAGCCAGTGAGAGGACTCACCCTATTAAGTTTCTCTTACATCAGGAGCAAAATCTTTCTCACTAGTCTTCAAGCAGAATTCTTCTATCATCTTATTAGCAGGAATGGGTTATGTGGCCATCCACAGCTAAGAAGAAGGCTGAGGAAGTGGTTATCTTGCCTTTGCAGCCTCTATCATGCAAGGAAGATAGGGGAGAGGAAGGCCCAGTGGGAAGGTCAGTAGAATCCAAATTCTATCATTAATGAGCTGTGTGTCCTTGGGCAGGTCTCTTACCCTCCATAAATTGACAGAGTTTTCTGACAGAGCACTTTTGCTTGAATTTGAAGACGTTACTTATAAAGGTTTGTCTTAATTGGAAAAGAGAATCTCTTTGGAGATTCTCAGGGTACCTTGGCATATAAAAATCTCTAACAAGTTCTGCGCTAAAGACAACAGTTTAACTGCCCAACCCAGCATTTCCAAAACATATTTGAGCATAGAACCTTTTCTTATAAATCAGACAGTTGTTAATATGCAACCAGTATTCTGTGGGGCTTTTCAGGAAACACTGCCCTGCTAGACTGAAGTTTCTTGAAGATAGGATCTTCATCTTTAAATTTCCCAGAGTACTTAGTAGACTATCCAGACAACGGCTATTCATCCTTCATAGCTTCAGTCTCACCTCCCCAGGGAAGATGTCTCATCCATCAAACTAGGTTGGAAGATATATATATATATATATATATATACATATATAATTTTATCTATCTATATTTCCTAATCTGTTTTGGTATGTGTCCTGTATGAATATATCCTGTCCTCCTCCTTTATACCCCCTAGTTGCAATAAATTACCAGGTATGATTATGTATGACCGACCTTACCAAAGAGCCCGTGAGCTCCCCGAGGACAGGGGTAGTTTCTTGTTCCCTGCTTTGTCTCCAGTGCCAACCACCGTGCCTAGCACCTAGCAGACGCTTAGTACTTATTTTTGGATGAATGAATGCTTCCCACATGGTGGACCATAGAAGTCTTTGGTAATGGAAACCTTGTGTTTTGTTTCCTAGCACTAATCCCCCAACCTTTTCTTCTAGGGTTGCTCCCGGCCCCCTATTCTATTCACATAGTAGTTCCTGCTGACATTTGGTCCAGGAGTAGGTGGCTAAGCCAATAAGCCTCCTCCTGGGGCTTTTACACTTTGGGAAGGAAGAAGGGCCAGATTTCTCCCTTCTAGTGGTTAAACACAAAAGAGGTGAAGGTCAGGAACTGTTGGCGACCATATTTCCTTCTCTTTGAACCTGAGAATTATGGAAAACTGATATGGAAATTGAGAGAGAGAGAGAGAAAATCATAGATAACCAACCAGAGAAGGGAGATGAAAAGTGTGGTGACCAAGACTGAGCTTCTGGGGTCTTTTTCCTGGGTCTTAGGCACATTCCTGTTCCTGGGCTTCATGAGAATCTCTTTAATCCTTACACTAACTTCCTCTTCCTTGTTTAAGTTCGTTTGAGTTGATTTTCTGCTTCTTGTGAATCCTAAATATTAATAGTATAATTTGCTAAATGAATTATTAATAATTATTGAACATGGGTCAGGTGTAAAAAGAAAGGGGATATAGGGCTTCTGGGTTCATGAGTGTATATAAAACAGTGAGCAGAGGGACTGAGTTGAATTCAGACTTGGTGAACTAGGACACAAGCAGAGCATGCTCAGTTTCAGGAGAAGGAAATATTCAATCTATTTCTGCACACAGTGGTTTCAAGGATCAAATGAGTTAAAAGGTGTAAAGGTGCTTTAAAAGTGACATAGAAGGAATCTTTTCAATAAAACCAAAATTTGCATTCTGGCGGTAGAGGGTGGGAAAAAGACGGCGGAAACCCCCAGCACAAGCGTCTCCGTGATACCTGATGGCCGCCGTTCTGCAGCCGTCACCGTCCCTCTAATGCCCAGACCTCTCCTGCTTCCCTGCGAAGAGCCCTCAGCCCCACGCTGCCACACCACCTGGCTCGTCTGCTCCCTGCAGGTGTGTTCACAGCCGTTCTGCTTTTCGTTACTCGTCTGCCCTGCCTGGAGACACTCTCAGACTTTGTGAAGGACACCGTCAGGGCCACCGTAGGCTGACTCTGGTGACTGAATAATGCATGAAACCAGCAGTGGGCAAGGGGGAGCCTCCTCAGGTGGGTGGTGGGTTGAGGACAGGGCTTGGTCTCCATCTGTGGGGATCTGCCTTTCTCATCCATGGGATTTTTCAGACTGATGGATCAGTCCATGTGGATGAAGTACCCTTAGTAGGCTTCCTGAAGTGTTTTTTAGCTGTACTGGTGACAAACTAGACAGAAGCACTTAACAGTTTACAAACAACACTCATGGCTCGTTCATCTCATCTGGACGTCACAATAGTTCTGGGGAGTAGAGGGGTCAAGGGTTGTTATCTATTATCTATTGACAAGGAAACTGAGACCCCCCCCCCCAAGAAAACACGATTTGCCAAGTGAAGACCAATCTTCTAGGGTGACTTTAAAAGATACTCCTAGGTTAATTGAATTCACAAGATCTTTCTGTTCTTTAAGCGAACTGGAATGTTTCTCCTGCTCTGCCTTTCCTATTTGAAATTAGAAAACAATTGTGGTGAAATATACATAACATATAAGTTATTATTTTAACCATTTTGGCGTATAATTCGTGACATTAAGTACATTCAATGTTGTATTAATACAATGATCACCTCTATCTAGTTCAGAAGCTTTTTGGTCATTGCTCACTGAAACTCTGTACGTTAATCAACAACTCCCCATTCCCTGCTCTCTCTGGCCCCTGGCAGCCACCAGTTTGCCTCCTATGTCTGTGAATTTGCTTATTCTAGGTACTTGACATTAAAGAAATCATGCAATATTTGCCCTTTCGTATCTGGTTTTCTTCATTTATCATAATGTCTTCAAGGTTTATCCAAGTTGGAGCAGGTGTTAGGATTTCCATCCTTTTTAAGGCTGAATAATATTCCATTGTATGTATACACTACATTTTATTTATCCATCCATCCATTGTTGGACCCTTGGTTGCTTTCACCTTTTGGCTATTGTAAATATGGTGTTGGGAGCATTCTTGTGCAAGTATATGTTAGAGTCCCTGCATTCACTTCTTTTGGGTATAAACCCAGGAGTGGAATTGCTGGATCATGTGGGAATTCTGCGTTTAACTTTCCGAGGAGCTGCCACACTGTTTTCAACAAGGGTGCATCACTTTGCAGTCCCACCATTCTTTCTGTTTTTCGGCCAAAATTCATCCTCTGCCACAGCTCTCCAGCATCTTCTATTCATCTCCACTCCCCAAACAGCCACCCTGTCCCACTTATTAGAGGAAAAAAAAAAAGTAGCATTAATAGTTAAAAGTGTGGTATTACAGCGGGGTCTGGCAGTAGGTGATTGATGGCCTCCATTACACCCCATTAGATATTTTATTCTTGTTAAATGAAGAGCAGCCAACTTTGTCAAGTATTTTTAGTTCCCTCTGGTCTTATTGGTCCGATCTATTCTTCAGGACGGCCTGTAAATGGCCACATATGGCTGAGTGTCTGCAGGACGGATGGCCGGGCAGCTGGCGTTCATTGGCCACCAATTTACCCCGGCCCCCTTCATTGTGAGGCTGACAGCACCGGGGAGCCTTGTAGATCTAACCAAATATATCTATTTTCTAATTGTCTATTTATCACCTTCTGGGGATTTGTGGGCCTCCTATCTGAAGGGAAAGGGGGGATGGCCTTGAACAATGATCCTTGTCAAGGCTCTCGCTCGCTCTAAATTAGGGCCTAGTTGCTAAATAACTAATTTAGTCCTGCTATCAAGCTGAAAAAGTGGGTATTCAGTGCAAAGTGCCAGCTGGGGAATTGATTATGTCTTCTCTCAGCGAGTGTGATAAACCTGCGGCCGAGCCACCGCGGAAGGCTGGAGACGGCTCCCCGGGGGCGGCGGCAGAGGAGCAGGGCCAGGCCCGGCCTGGCAGCGGGAGTCTGGGGCGCCGGCTCCGTCCCGCCAGGGCGCCTGCGGGGAGTCTGTCTCTCTCCTCGTCCTCCTGGTCAATGGCTTCTGCCTGGAGCCACAGGGACCTTTGCATCTGTGAGCAAGGTGGGAACTGGGGAGGGGAGAGGAGGGGCATCCTGACAGCCCCAGTGTCCAGTTAGAGTGAGATTATTGAAGGCAGTGCAGGCCTGCGGTGGGGGAGGCGGGAGGGGGTGAATAGGAAGAGGAGGTTCTTAGGAAAATATATTAATAACAACTACCGGATTTTGAACAGAGAAGGATGCCAGGTAGCTGAGAATAGAGGATTATGGTTTACTGTTTGGGAAATCCAACAACAAAAACAACACCAGCAACCAATTACTCAGCTCTCCCCTGTGCCAGGAGGCTGCAAATCCATGATCTCTTTGAATCTTCTCAACATCCAGGCAGATTAGGGTTCCTGCCCCAATTGGTTCTTGGAGAAAAAGAATTTCAGAAATGTTATCAAATCAACTTGTCACAGGCTGACCTGTGCCCATAAATATCTTCCCCACCCCAAATTTTGATAATGCCTGGAATCTTTCCATTGTTCATTCAGCTGGTCTTTATTGAGTACCCTTCTCTTCTGGATGCCAGGAGTCAGTGTGGGGATTCAGTCAGACCAGGCCCTGCCTTCATGCAGCTGATTTTCTAGTAGGGGAGACAGACCACACCAGTGGTTCTCAACAAAATCAGACCTAAAGACTTCTTTGGAACTCAAATCCCTTGGATGACTCCTTTATCATCCTGAAATTAAATTCACAGATAACACATTCTACTTATTCACATAATTTTAAAAATCCATATAGCACTTCACTGTAATGTAATAGAGAAATAAAAGGAAAGGAATTTTAATCAAACTAAAGTGAAAGTGAAAGTGTTAAGTCGCTCAGTTGTGTCTGACTCTTTGCAATCCCATGGACTGTACCCTACCAGGCTCATCTGTCCATGGGATTCTCCAGGCAAGAAGACTGGAATGGATTGCCATTTCCTTCTCCAGGGAATCTTGCTGACCCAGGGATCAAACCCAGGTCTCCCTGGGTGCAGGCAGATTCTTTACCATCTGAGCCACTAGGGAAGCAAACTAATATGTATTTCAATATGTAAATGTTTGATCATAGGGACATACCAGAAAGCACCATGAAGCTCACTTACTTATAATGAATGTTTGAATTTAAGAATAAAAAAAAGAGATAATGTCTAACTGAGTGTTGACATTTTCTCTTTGACAATTTGAAATAAGGACTGAAAAAAGATACTGGTAAATATACTTAGAATTGCTTTGAATGTGACAGCTACAAATGCAGACTGATACAGGTATAGTAACTGTGACTCAAATATCATGAATGCCACTGATGACATGATTTTCTGAACTGAGGAAACTCCAAGCTGAAGAAAGGCAAGTAATAATCTCTTGCTTTCCATGGGGGTTCTGTTCCTGGAAAAGTCAGTATCAGTTAAACCAAGCATACAAGCCTTTGTGTGAGTCTAGATTAAGATAATCCTGAGTGGTTTTTGACTCACATGGATATCTGGTTAAAGTTCAGATGCTATAATGGTGTGAGACAACCCATTCCTTGTTTTGCACACACTGAGGGTTAGCTCTGTCCTACTGAAAATCGCTGAACTATATAAAAGACAAGTAAATAAACAAGAAAATAATGAGGAGTGATAAATACAATGATCAAAATAAAACTGGGTAAGGCACTTCGCTGGTGATCCGGTGCCTAAGACTCCATGCTCCCAATGCAGGGGACCTGGGTTTGATCTGTGGTCAGGGAAGTAGATCCACATGCTGCAACTAAGACTCATGACAGACAAATGAATAAATATTAATAAAAAAAAAAAGAAAGAAAGCTGGGTGAGAGGCTGGAGAGTATTTGAGGAGCTCCTTTGGATTAGGGGGTCAAGGTCTCTGGTCTGGGTTAAGTGGTGCCTCTAAACCCACTGCTCCTGGAGAGTAGGCGGCGGAAGATGCATGGCCTCTTTTGGCGGATTCATTACTCTGTGCGGGGAGGAGGGGCAGGGAGGAGGGTCAGGAGGTTGGCCAGGCTGGAGATCCAGAAGACCCAGGCTGGGTGCTACTTTACCAGTTATTGAGTGACCTTGGGCAAGCCATTTTTTTTTCTTTGTGAGCTTCAGTTTTCTCACCTGTCAAGTGGAGAGAATTATGATCACATTGTTTTCTTTTCGAGTTAATGAGAAGATTCAAAGTGATGGGAGTAAGTGCTTTACGAATTGTAAAATTCTAAGAGGACTTCTTAGTGATGGGAAAAATCACAAACAACTCAAAAGCCTCCCAAAATTTTTGGTGTTTTTTTTTTTTTTAGAGCATGTTAGTTAGTAGGTTATGTATCATTAAAATGATGTGCATGCCTGTTAAGTCACATCTGACTCTATGCGACCCTATGGACTGTAGTCCGCCAGGCTCTTCTGTCCATGGGATTCTCCAGACAAGAATACTGAAGTGGGATATCATGCCCTCCTTCAGGGGATCTTCAAAAACCAGAGATCCAACCTGTGTCTCTAGCGTCCCCTGCATTGGCAGGCAAGTTCTTTACCACTAGCGCCACCTATAGGAAGCTGTTCACAGGGTGTTAAGTGAGAAAAGTAAGTTACAAAATAATATGGAGGGTATGATGCACTGTTTGCAATTAAGAGAGGAAAAGCAAGCAAGCAAACAAAAAACCACCAACAAACAAAAAAGAATTGGAAGGATACCAAAATAATAACTAATGTTATCTCTGGGAATTAGAGGTGATTGTAATTTTCTTTTCATCCCTCTATATAATTGTATAATGAACTGTATTGTTTTTGTAGTAAGAGAATCAAGTTGCAAACATGATTTTTAACATAGTTGGCACACACCAAGTCCCCTGCTAGAATCGCTGTGTGTCTGGGCAGGTGGCCAGTTTGCTATCTTCTTTTTTGCATTTCATACATGCAAAGGTAAGCAGTGTGGCCACTTGTCGCCCAGGGAAAACTTGTGTTGTCCCAAGGAGCATCTGGTTCATTTTATATTATGTTCTCTGCCCTCAGAGCTTGAGTCTTGAAGCTTGAGGTTCTTACAGATGTACAAGGTTCTGGGCTAGGTACCATTATTTTAATCCTCATGACAGCCCTTTGAGGCAGACATTATTATCCTCATTTTATAGTTAAGAAAAGCAAAGCCTTGAAGGATTAAGTGTTTCATTACTGGTCATATGTCTCTTGAGTGGAAGAACAGGATTTAAATCTGGGGTGTCTCACTCTGAGCCACCGGGCTGTTTGTAACCACTTGGGAGATTAATTATTGGCCAAGTTTTCATGTCTCTATGCATGTAGTTTAAAAAGGCTAGAGCTTCAGTGTCCTCATGGCTAAACAGCCACCTCTCAGCCTGGCTGGAAGACTTAACGGGGTCGCAGAGGAGAAGGCTCCAAGGCACAGTTTATACCAAGGAATCATGTGATAAACATAGCTTCCTTTCTTGGGCTTGGGTCTGGATTAAAATGAGGCTGTTGTCATCCTCTCTGCCTAAATGGAACCCATTGTACTGGTGGGTCAGTCTTGGGCGAGATTCCAATTAAGGACTCTAGGGACTGGGGGCGGGGAGTGGGGGGGCAGCCCCTGTGAAGCCCAAACCTGGGAGAGAGGGTACTGAATTTAGCCCAAGACTCCAACACCCAGTTATTCATCCACCACTCAGTCACTCACCCATTACCTCTCAGAAAAAAGAGGTTTACCTTCTATTCAAGTCCTTACTAAGTCTCTTTTGTTACAGGGCTCACTCTCAAACACTTAATTTTAACCCACAAAGCACTATTTGGGGATGACATGTTAGCTCCTGATAACTTCAACCAATGCTGTGCTTCAAATGCTTAGGAAGGTCACTCGGGCAGAAATGGAGACAAAAACACTAAGTGTAGATTTAGTCATTTTTCCTTATAATTGCAAGTGTTGAATGTTGTAAACAAGCCTTTTAAGGATTGCTTTAAAAGACAATATACTCTAAGTGGTTACTCTGCAGAGCTCATGAATAGAGAATGGGTACTTGGGGTTGGGAGTATAATTTCCAGTGACAGCATCATCCTAAGATGCAAACTGGCCTGTATCCTAAATGACTTGAATGGAAGTGAAGATGATGTTCTCTGGTAAGCTGTGTCAGATGACTTGGGAAGTGGTTCTAGTGGTGACAAAGATACCAATATCAAAGATGTATGTGAAGAGAATGAATATAATTGTTTCATGAATTAAATGTAAATATGGAAAAACAGTATTTCTAAATATACTTGTAACTTGTAAGACTTTATATTAATGTGCTAATTTTTAATTAATATATTAATTTATAATCAACATATTGGTATAGTAATATGTCTTGTATAAGTTACTTTACATGTATGTGAAATTAAATTTTAAAATGTATTAAATAAGTGGCACTCTAGCTCATCTATATTCCTAAAAGTTTATACATACAAATAGGTCAAAAGCTTTGTTTTGGCAGAAAGAGACTCACAGACTTACAGACTTTGGGAATGAACTTATGGTTGTGTTGGGGGTGTTGGTGTGGGTTGGGGTAAGGGGATGGATGTGGGGAAGGGATAGTTAGGGGGTTTGGGATGGACGTGTACACACTGTTATATTTAAAATGGATAACAAGGACCTACTGTATAGCACATGGAACTCTGCTCAATGTTATGTGTCAGCCTTGAGTGGGAGGGGAGTTGGGGGGTTAATGGATTCATATATATGTATAAATATGGCGGTAGTCCCTCTGCTGTTCAACTGAAACCATCACAACATTATTAATTGGCTATACCCCAATACGAAATAAAAAGTTTTTTTTTTTTAAGTTTTTAATAAAAGCTTTGTTTTGGAACTTTCTACTGGGAAAAGGCAGATCTCTCCATATTTGAGGCTGTCACATGGGTAGACATATTAACTGTAAGCCTGCAATGTACCAGGTATGGTATCAGGCTCTTAGTGAGGGAGCATTGGAGGAAGAGAGAATCCCGAACCAAATGAGTCTTGAGAGTCTGATTGGCCCCTTCCTGACAGCCAGATTGCTGGAACCCAAAGGAAGGTGAACACTTGCCCAGAATCACAGAAGAAAACCCAAGTTCTATGATGAGGAAAGAAATGATAGCAGACATCCAGGCAAACCTGGTCTGGTAGCCAAAGACCATCCTTTTCACATAGTAATGTCCCAGCCCCTGAACCAGAGCTTGGCCTAAAGGAAAGCAAAGAACTAGTGCTTCCAATATGGGATACCTGTTCTGCTGTGCAGAGGAGGTATCCACTTGCCGGGACAGGCCAGTGTCTAAAATAGGGTTAATATCAGTGGAATTAGCCATTTTTTCCTCAGTACTCCCTAAAGTGATTTTAAAAATCTATATCCCTTCTTGAGCATTTAAAAGTTGACATCTAGACTATCTGAAGCAATTTTAAATGCTTTTAAATAAACAATTAAAAATAATTACAAAAGATGTAATATATGGTATACTTTGAATATAGAGATTTTAAGATAAAACTCTCACATTGCAATTTTGAATGTATCCAATAAAATACAAATATCATAGCAATTTGAGACCCACGACCATCCTTTTAAAAAATACACGAATGAGTTCTTATTTAACAGTAGGAAATTGTATTTCCAATCCACTTCCCCCACAGAATTTTATTCTAATGTAATGTATTTTTATGCTTGAAAGTCTTTTATTGATTTTCCTATCATAGTTCTCTGCTACAAAAAGATGTATATAAATTGAATTCTTTTATTTTTTGTGACCATAAGCTTCTAAGAATTAAAAAATTCTTCTGGACTATCACTTCAAGTATTAGTAATACAAATAATAAAAATAACATGAATGTACTGCAAATTTTGATAATTATTAAACAGTTAAATTTTACTGGAAGTGTTTCTGTTAATGAGATGGATCGGGGAAGACCACCTCATACCGCCACTCAATCTGTGTCTCCAGGGAGAGTCATTTACATAGACTATGATGTAGATGGCAACCCCAGAAATTATGCAGTGGACAACCTGCACAACTTTATATGGTGACCCTGGTGAGGGATATTTGTAGAGCCTTGATTAAAGGTGACATTGAGAACACCATTTGTTGGCTAATCCCTTTATTTGATGTCTCAGAAGCTGGGATTCAATGGACAGTGCATCATAATAAGGTTCAGGGTGAAAAGATGCATGAGTCTGTACAGTAGAAGGGGTTTTATAGAAAAGGGAAGATGGAAATGGAAAACTGGCATGATGCTTCCACCACAGGCAGATCAGTTTTAGGAAATGTTTCCTATGGAAGCTGATGAGCAGGAAATAGATTCCCTTAAAGTTATCTGTTCTTGGTATCCCCTGGAAAGACATACCGTCAGGAACTGTTAACCTCTGGGGTACCTCCACAGGCCAGCCTGCGGTGCCTGTGGAGCTGTCCATGGTCCTGACCAGATCAGAGGTTTTCCTGCCATACCCTGGATCCTTTGCCTTTCGGCAGGCCCTCTCAGCCAGGACCACCAAATCCACAGAGCCCAACACAAAGTCTGGCTCTGACTGTGGGCCTGATAAATGCCTTGAACCAGCCTAAGGAAGAACATAATAGCACCCACTTGTTTAGGACTGAATAAGTTCCAGGCACTAATCTCAGCATTTAAGTAATCTCATTTAACCTTCCCTCAAACCCATAAAATACATACTGTGTTTCTCAGATGAGAAAACAGAGGCTTGCATAAGGTAAACAACTTGCTCAAAGTCACACAAGTACATGTGGGGAAGGGAGGTTTCAAACCTAGTCCAGGGCAGTGAAGCTCTGAAGACTGCACCCTTTTCTATCCCACCATGTCTCTTTAAAACATGAACAGAGAAGGGGACTATGGTGCTTATGGCCTCCTGTGAGCTAAGTGCTTTGCACATTATCACATTTAAGTCTCACTACATCCTACAAGGCAAACACTGTTATCTATTAGCTACAGAGGAGGAAAATGAAGCCCAAGCTAGTAAGCAGTAGAGTCAGAGTCTGACCCTGGGTCCATCCATTACCAAAGAACAGTCTTATCCACCCTCCCTTAGGCAACCCACTGAGCTAGGATGTCAACTCTCCAGCCATAACTGAATGCAGAATCCATTACCTCTTACTATAAGTCCCTTGGTATAAACTACCTTGAATTTCCCTACCAAGAATAAGGGAAATAAAAACAGTAAAGTCACTGTTGGAAAATTTGGCTTCGGAGTCCTTTTGGCCCAGCCTTACGTTTTCCACAATCATTTCACTTAATTCTTAGAATGCTTCTTAGGCCTGACCACGTGCCAGGTACCTACCTAGATGCTGCTAAAGGCATTGGGGATGAAGGAAAAGATGGTTCCTGACCTCAGTTGCTGTCATTTGACATGTCTTCTTAAATTCCAGAAAGATA
The DNA here is from genome assembly GCF_033118175.1 of Dama dama. Taxonomy (NCBI): domain Eukaryota; kingdom Metazoa; phylum Chordata; class Mammalia; order Artiodactyla; family Cervidae; genus Dama; species Dama dama. The sequence goes on from NC_083709.1 coordinate 67,238,806, forward strand.
GTGGTCCACACAGAGCCCCAGGATCTAGAGGAAGAAGCTGATTCTGATGGGGGAATCTGGGAAGCTTTATGAATATGGTGGAATTTGAACTGGATGTCATTGCTGTTGAGTTAATTCAGTCACAACAGGCAGCTTATTCTGAAGGATCTAGAGAACTATGGCCATATGGTCTTAGCTTGGAGTGCCTGAGTCTGTCTGTCCTGCAGATTGCAAGTTCTTAGTTCACATCTGCACAGAGCTAAAGCATGATAGTTTACTGGGCATTAAGCTGTTAAACTCATTATAGCAGCATTTTATGAAAATAATTCCAGCTAAATACACCTTGGTTTCTCATAGGAATAGATCAGTAGTTAGTTCTTAGCCAGGCACATATTTCCCTTGCAAATAGGGCTGCTGAGTGGAGTCCCCTAAAGGCAAGGCTCCGCAGACCTCAGGAGCTCTGTGGGTATTTTTCATAGTTGATCTCTGCAAAATCCTGTGCCCTAGCCAGATAGCCCCTTCCTGACTGCGCCTGAGACAGCTCTGGGAGGATAATGCCTCCCTGGTGCTCTCCTGTGATAGTAAGTGGAGTCTCTTCATCAGGGCCCATCCTGGCCTTTTTCCCTGAGCCACACCCAGTGATGGGGGTGGAGGGCCTGACAGAGGACCCTACTCCCCTGCAGACCGGGCACCACTAATTATAGGGGCAGTGTTCTGCAGAGGGACCCTCAGGGTATGAGCTGGGATAGGGCAGTCCAAATCCTCAAGAGTGTCTCAAGAACCAAACTATAAAGAGATGCTAGCATTTCCCCAGGTGGTGCACACTGACTGAGTGTATTTTTTCCGCAATCCTGGGCCATTTGGTTTCTCTGAGGAAAGTTGGCAAGTTTTTGAGACACTCTCCATTTCTCATTTTTGCGGGGGGGGGGGGGGTGGGGGATCAGACAATCTGTCATGATGCTTTACTTTCCTTCTATTGCCATTAAAAGGTCTCCCCCCCACCCTTTTGGTGAACTTTTGAATCTTAAGACAATGAATTCTGGTCACGTCTATAACAGCAATGTTTCTTGAGTTCCTACCAAGTACTAGGTGCTTTTCCTGGGATATTTCATTTCATTCTGCAAAGTAGGCAGTGTTGGCCCCATTTTACTCAAGAGAAGAGTGAGGTTTGGAAAGGTAGAATGACTTGCAAGGTCATAACTGTTGGGTGGTAAAGTCGGGATTTGAACCCAGGTTTCTCTGACTCTAGACAGCATGTTCTCTGCATGGAGACCCTTGGGCCAGCTCCTCTAGGCCTGTCTCATGCCTGCCAGCATCTCTGAAGTGTAGTTTCAGTTGCTAAATTGCAGTTTAGAGTAAATGGAAGCATGACTTTCTTTGATCCACATGTAGCATCAGTGTAGCATAAAGGACTGGTACCCTCATTGCTGTGTGGCTTTGGACAAGTCATTAACCTCTCTGGACCTGAGGTCCTTATGTAAAGAAAAAGCATGGAATGGATGATTTTCTCTGGGACTTTGAACTTCCAAAGCCCTGTGCTTCAAAGGCCACAGTAAATTCAGGGTCTTTGTGCAATTGCAGCCCATCTGATATTTTCCCCAACTTGACCTTTTCTTAAATTCATTTCATTAATTCTCTTATTCATAAGAATGCATTTTCATTTCATGGTTCCTATGTTTAGTGCCTTCTCCTGATGATGCTTCTCTTCCCCGGTATAATTTTTTGTTCCATTAATTTCCAAGGACCATTTTGCCAGATCAGAGTGTTAAGAATCATTCACACCTCTTCCATTTGTCTAACCAACCGCTCATCCATTTCTCTCCAGAAATAATTGTATATGGTTCAATAAGTTTATTGTTCAAATCTGTTTACACTTCAGGATGCATCTCATCAGGATTCGTTTTAAAGGGTGGAAGCCAGTTTCCAATTATCATTATTATATCTGTTTCTCTAAGTTTCCCAAATACTCTTTTTCTTCATCTTCAGGAGCTTTTTTTTTTTTTTTAATTTATTTTTCTTTCATGTTGAGGACAGACTTTAAACCAAAAAAGCACTAGTTCTTTTCAATATTTATTTACCTCTGTTTCTCCAACTCACTGTGGCTAGTGAATCACCTGAGCCTGATCGTGGGCTTTCTCAGTATTCAGCATGACTCTGCCTTTATTTTGAGAAGTTCCCCATTAAGAGGGACTTCCCTGGTGGTCCAGTGGCTAAGACTTTGCGTTCCTAATGCAGGGAGCCTGGGTTCAATCCCTGGTCTGGGGTCCCATGTGCCACAACTAAAAAAGACCCCAAATGTCACAACTAAGACCCAGTGCAGCCAAATAAATAAAGAAATATTAAAAAAAAAAAAGAAGTCCCTCATTAAGAGATCACTGGGTCTTTGTGACTCTATCAGGCTGTGGACACAGTGGGCAGGTGAGATCTGAGAAGGGAGAGAGGGGAGAAAGAGAAGCAGAAGCTGAAATCTAGGAGAAAGAAGAGGGGAGATTTTTAAATGACATTGCCAGGTTTCAGGACAGACAGCAAACCAGTTGCCAAACTAGCCCAGGTCTGTCTCCCCCTGAGCCCTCTCAGAAGTGGAGGTAGAACTTGGGGATCTGGGACCCAAAACATGGGTTTCAGCTCTGTTCTGCCAGATAGTCAATGGGCAGTACATCTCTTCATCTCTGCCTCAGTTCCTTAGTTGTGAAACTGGGGATAAAAGTAGTTCTTGCTTCATCGGGACATGTGGGGCTTTATTCATAGTCCATTTATCCAGTTACTTACTGGTTCCTACAACGTGCCAGGCTGAGCCCCGAGGATATAGCTGAGGGCAAAGCCCAGACTCAGTGGCCCCATGGATGGAGTTGTGATCAGGGTGGGATGACCTAGAGTGATATATTCATTTCTCATGTAAAATCCACCAGTACCGCAACAGCGTCCCTGCAGGGCGCTGGGGAGCCCTGGGAGTCAGCAGGTCAGGGGAGGGGAGAAAGAGGTGAGCAGAGGCAGGGGTGGCTGGGACAGAGAGGGCGGGGAGCCTGGTTCCCTGTGGAGCTGGTTGGGAGAAGGACCAGAGATGCCAAAGAAGCGCTCGGCTCTGGCCAGCTGCGCCCATGAGTACCTGATCTGTGGCTTCAGTCTTCCCAGGTCCCGCAGGCTTCGCCCCCTGAGGGGGAACAGAGCTGTTTAATACCTCCAGGCCAACTGCGGGGACAGCAGGGACAGACCCAGAAGGAAGGATCTAGGGTCAAGGGTCGGGTCAGGCGTCCCCGTGGTTGGGGCACCAGTGTCTGGACCCACCTGAATGGGGGTCCAACTGCATGAGAATCTGAGTAAGGTGACATGAGGTCACAAGATTTTCTGATACTGTCTTCTACGGTGGTTCATAAACTTTGGCATGTATCAGAACCACTGGGGGAGCTTGTTTCCAGATATAGATATCTGGCCTCCATCCCTCGAGGCTGATTTATCAAGCCTGGGCCAAGGCCTAGAGTCTGCATTGTATTGGGTTGGCCCAAAAGTTCATTCTGGTTTTTCTGTAAGAGTGTATGGAAAACCCTGAACAAACTCTTTGGCCAATCCAATAACAAGCGCCTCAGGTTGGGGTCCCCCCACCAATGAGAAGTTCTGCACATGGGCAACTTGACCTTCTAAACAAACTTGGGTCTTATGTGGATTCCAGCAACCTTGGTCAGCAAGGCTAGGAGGCTTTTCAAGGGAATGGACCCTTTTTCTTGGATCTGAATGTGCTAATATTATCACCGTCTCAGAGCCTGAAAACATTGAGCTTCTTGTCAAAATTCATATAGCAGCATGAAATAGGAATTAAGGAGATATAGCCTGGTACTTGATTTCAGTGAAGCTTCAAGAACCCAGTCAGATGTGCCGTCATCAGCTGTGAGAACAGCCCAGCCAGTCCAGTGAACATCTGGATCTTCTGCCTGTTGACAGCAGACACTAAGGGAAGCGGGGACATAGGTGGTTTCCCTAGTACCGAACAGTGGAGGGGCTGCTGATTCAGAGGGGACTCAGCTGTGGGAATCCTGCTGGCTCTAGGGGCCTATTTGGGGTCAGGCCCTGGAGGAGATGGAGGCGGAGGGGTGGGGGACTCTTGGACTTGGTGGCAAGGTGATCAAGCATCCTGGTTTGTCAATGACTTTGCTAGTTTTAGCTCTGAAATTCTCATGTTCCAGGCAACCCCTCAGACCGGGGCCAGCCCAGCTGCTTGGTCACCCTACTTGTTGACAAGGGAACTGCATTCTTCTGGGGTGATTACAGGTCCACCATCACTGTGTGACCTTGGGCAAGTGTCTTAACTGCGCTAGGGTTTAGTTTTCTGACCTGTTAACTGAGAATAATATTGCTTCCTTCATAGGAGGATTTTTGAGGAGAAGTAAATGAAATAGGTGTAGACCCTTAGCATAGCGCTTGGTACATTTATTCATTTGACAAATATGTTTTGGTCACGATTGTCGTATTTACCATATTTCTTTGAATCTAAGATGCATCAATTGTCTGGTGCACAATGATGGATCTATGAAGGAAAAAAAAAAAGGCTGCCAATTAAACTTTCGACCTGTGGTTGGTTGATTGCAAGTTGTAACCCCCTTTCAGAGATGTGAAAATATGAGCAAAGGTCCATCTAGCTTCAGCGAACCAGGTAGCACGCTGGAACCCCCTGAGGCCACTGTGGTGAATTAGGCACTGTAGTCTCTGCCTTTGCTCAATTTGTAGCTCAGGGCAAGCATCCCGGTGGAGATAATTTTCTAAAAAACCCTGAAGTGTAAACACATCTTCTTGAAGAATGTGGCAGGTATTCTATTTATGTATTTGCTTGGCCATGCTGTGTGGCATGCGAGGTCTTAGTTCCCCGATCAGGGATTGATCAATCAGGGATTGATCGTGTCCTCTGCTTTGCAGCACAGAATCTTAACCACTGGGTGGCCAGGGAAGTCCCCAGGGTTCAAATGTTACAATATGAAGGAAAGTTTTAGGCTGTCCAGTGTGCCGGAAGAGAAAATTCGTGGGTTCCCCTTGGGACATGATTGCTTTGTGACCTAGGGCCAGTGTTTGGTGGAAATCTGAGCCTCATGTGTGCAAAGAGGGGTTAATTCAGCTCTGAGGCCCTCCCAGCTTTGCCCTTTGGGGCCCCTGTAGGTGTAAGCACTTCCTCTCCCAATTCTGGGAAGCATTTCCTCGAAGTGAGATGGCCTGACAAGGGAACACAGCCTCACTTAAGTTCCCTGGGAGTGGGGGTGGGGTGCGCTGGGGTGGTGGTGAAGGCGCCCGGGAGTGGGCAAGGGAAATTGCAGGTGCCAGAGACTGGGATTGGATGGGAACCAGGGAGAACATCCCACTGCTGTTTTCTCTGAAGAAACATGTTTCCCCCATTATTGTTAATTCCCTATATGGGGAAATTCCGTCTGTTGGGGAACTGAGAATAGACCCATCATAGCATCTCCCCTCACCCCCAGTGTCTGCTTGATCATCTTCCAGAGGAGAATCCTGTAAGGTCAGAGGAGAATTCTGGAAGGTCAGGTGTGAGGGTTTTAGCCCTGAGTGGGGGAGGTGTGGTCACTGCAAACTCTGAGGACGGTGCTGGTTCCTACTTAGGGCCCAGAAGTAGCGCTGAGTTAACTCCTCTGGAAAACCCTGGGCTGAGAATGCCGTGCCAGGATCGTGGTCCTGGGCATCCAGGAGCTCCTTTATGGATCTCATTACCGGACTGCGATGTCGGCTGAGGGGGAGAATGCTGAGTGGTCTGAGGTAGAGCTACCCTGGGGTCCCTCCTTCGGGAAGTCTGGTGTGGTCATGGGAGTAGAGGGGTACAATCAGAAACCTGTTCCAGAATCCTGGTTGAGGGTAGAAATTCCATGTTGAGGTGGGGTTGGAGAGCTGATCTGCAAATATGCATCACTTGAAAATATACTGTGTTTTTTCCAACTTTGTCGTTGTTTAGTCGCTAAGTCATGTTCCACACTTTCGTGACCCCCATGGACTGTAGCATGCCAAGCTCCTCTGTCCATGGGGTTTCACAGGCAAGAATATGGGAATAGGTTGCCATTTCGTTTTCCAGGGGATCTTCCCAACCAGGGATCAAACCCACATCTCCTGCATTGGCAGGTGGATTCTCTACTGCTGAGCCACCAGGGAAGCCCCTTTTCCGACAAGTAATTTTTTTTGTTGTGGACAACTTGGGAAAATACAAATAAAAGATAAAAGAAGGAAATAAAAATCATGGCAGTCTTGCAATCTATATTCAACCTCCTTTAAAATTCTGAAATATTTTTTCTCAGGATCTTTTTCTAAACACAGGCCTAATCTGTACACTTGAGGGACAAGGGCAAGCATACTGTTGGAGTCCCATAAACCACATGTTTAAATCATTTTCCTAAAGAAGTTGTTTTTCTTCTAAAGGATTCAAAATTATTAAGATGAGAAGGCAAACTTCAAATTATAATTAGTAAATGTTGAAAATTTAGATAAAATTATTCCCATAAAGCTGAGAACTTTAATTAATTTTCAGATGTTTGAGTAAATTAAACTCAATATTCAAAATAGTAAAATTTGATGCTATTTTTAATGGCCAAGTTCCATTTAGTTGTCAATATAGAGAACTGGCATCATGCTTCATGCATATTATATCTAGACCTACATGCATACAAATTTAAGAGTAAAATGAATTATTTGCTATTGTAGAACATTCCTCAGCTGTTATGTGCAGCTGTTGCAAATGTGTTAATTAGTGAGTAGTCCTGGAACCACGAATTACAAGAAGAAGAACAGCAAGGAATGGACACTTCGCACCACTAGGAGATGATACTTTGTTATGCAAGAAAAGATTGCACTTCATGCTATCTGAGAGGAAGTATCTGACAAATTAATTTGTCTTTTCTTTAAGCATATCCACTGCTCAAATCTTGCCTCCACGCTGAGGCAGTGTCCGTCTCTGGAGTCAGCAGCAACTCACCCCACACAGTATTGTGGCTCTGGGACTCAGTCCCTTTTTGTTTCACAAATGGAGGGCCAGAAATGGAGATGTATTTCCTAGGGCTTAAATGATGTTAATTGCAAGTTGGTGTTTAAGGTGACGCTTTGAAGCACCAAGCATCAGATCCCAGGAAACAGAAACACCCATGTCTTCTGGGATAACTATTCATATGTGAGTGTGTTTATGAAACTTAGGGTGTAGAATGCCCTAAATTGTGACTCCAAACAAGGACCATCTTTGCTTAGGTATCAGGATATGTGTGTGTGTGTGTGTGTGTGTGTGTGTGTGTGTGTATAATATTGGAATATTAGGAACAAACTATAGGTATTACTTCCCCAGTTTTATATATCATAAGCATTTTCTTTGTGTCTTCTTAAAATTTATTTTTAATGATTGCACAATATTCCAAAATCAATTATGTGATCAGTGATTAAACTGTGTGTGCTTAGTCACTTAGCTGTGTCTGACTCTTTGCAACCCTTTGGACTGTAGCCCACCAGGCTCCTCTGAGACCTGTACTGTTGAAATGTATGTTGTTTCCAATTTTTCTCTCTTATAAACAACACCACAGTGAACATCCTTATGCATATCTGAGGTCCATTTCTGGAAGAGCTATCATTAGGTCAAAGAGGATATACATTGTGTACATCAAATTGAATGAAGGAGGGATCCCTTTAAAAGCTCATTGTTGAATTAACTTGTTAAGGATTGATTCCAGGCAGACCAATAAGGCAGGCAGCACTAGATTGACCCACGGAGCGGAGTCTGGAGTCCTGGATCCCAACTGTGTGTGAGCTTGGGCAAGGCCCTTCCTATCTGGGTGCTAGTTTCTCCATCGACCCAAAGAAGAGTTGGACTAGATATTTCCTCAGCCCTTGCAATCAGAAACACTCTGATTCTGGGAGTCTGCTGGATGAGTGGAGCCAAACTCAATCCTCAGGGGCTGCAGCCATAAGACCCACTCTGACCCCTGCTGGCTGGTTGCCGGATGCCAGTCTTGTTCCTGCCTCCTTCAGGCAGAGCCCCTGAATCCTGGGGACTCTCAGCATCTCAGCTGCCTGCTGTGACACCAGCAAGCTAGAAGTGGCTGCTGCTCCATCTCCAGGAAAGGCATTCTTCAGGCTGAGTCCTCGATGTCTTATCCATTTGTGCAACAAATGCTCCCAGCGTCCTCCTTTGTGCCAGGGCTATGTGAGGGGACTGGGAACTCATTTTTCACCCTTGAATGCACAATCTAGAAAGAGTAGAATGGGCCTCCTTTTACTACCATACAGAGCAGAAGGAGAGGTACAGAGAAAATCCTTCAGATGTTTAACAATTTGGCTAAGACTAGGCTCTCAAGCCTCTGCTATTCACTTGTTTGGATAAAGAGCCCAAATGGCTGTACTGGGTTGAATAATGTCCCTCTAAGATTCATGTCTGCCTAGACCTGTCATGTGATAGAGGGCCCTTGGAGATGTAGTCAGGTCAAGATGGCATCACACTGGTGGACCCTAATCCAATGACAGATGTCCTCACAAGAAAAGGAAACAGAGACACAAAGAGATGTAGAGGGGAGCGGGCCCTGTGATGATAAAGGCAGAGACGGAGTGATGCAGCCACACGTCGAGGAGTGCCAGGGATTGTCAGAAGAACCTGAACGCCTGGAGCCTTCAGAGAGAGCATGACCCTGCCGGCACCTTGGTTCTGGGCTTTTGGCCTCTGGAACCACGAGGGAATGCATTTCGTTGTTTTAGGCCTCCCAGTTTCTGGTGATGTGTTATAGCAACCCCAGGAAACTAGCCCGATGGTGACTTCCTGAGGGTGAAAGTTGGCACACCACGGAGTGCTAGGAAATCTGTGTGTGAGCGTTATGAGTGTGTGAGCATTATGAGTGTGTGTGAGTGTGGGGAGCCGGAAGGACTGAGCTGTACCCCTAGTCCAGCTGCTGACTGTGCTGGAAGCACAGCCTAAATAATGTAATTCTAGAAATGAGACAATAGCCACTGCTCCACCTCTCCTAGCTTGCTGGCACGACCCTGGGTGAGACCCTGTCTCCTCTCTGGGCATTGTGTTTCTTGGTCTATGTGGGAAGGATTGGACTACACTGGTGGTTTTAATCATTCATTCTTCTGCTATTTCGCTTCCTAAAACTACATTCTTAGGGACTATGCCAAGATTTCTTTCTTTACTTTTTGTTTCTTTGAGAGACAGAGCTCTTTCTCTCAAACAAAAGTAACCGTAGTGCCCTTGACATAGAAGAGTACACAGTTTATAACTGGGCGGGGTGCAGGGTCTCGGGGCCGGATGGAGGGGCTCGGGGCCGGGTGGAGGATCTCAGGGCTGGGTGGAGGATCTCAGGGCTGGGTGGAGCACTCCTGAGGACTGCTGCCCCACTGCAGAGGATCAGGCTGTGCTCAGTCCTCTGGCATTGACAAGGGTGACCTTTGATATCAGATGATTGCAGACCGCACCCCAGAAGTGAGTCATTTTCCTCATTATTTAACTGAAAGCTTCGTTTGACCTGACCTAATAAACCCTGAGAGTTTATTTACACACGCATGTCATCACGTAACTTTTCCATGGGCTCAGAGAGGGTAAGTGCATTTGTTTTTTCATGTCTGCTGTAACAAATTGACCACAAACTTGACGGCCTCAAACAAAAATGTATTCTCTCACAGTTCTTGAGACTAGTAAGTCCAAAATCAGTTTCACTGGGCCAAAAGCAAGGTGTCCACAAGGCCACACTCCCTGCTCTAAAGGAGAATCCATTGTTTGCCTCTTCCAGCTCCCGGTGGCTGCTAGCACTCCTCGGCTCATGGCCACATGACTCCAATCTCTGCCTCCATGTTCACATTGCCTTATAATCTGTGTCAAATTCCCTCTGCCTCTCTCATACAAGGATCTTTGTGACTGCATTTAGGACACACACACATTTATTGAGGGTAATCTCTCCATCTCGAGGTCTGCAATTTAATCATGTCTACAAAGTCTACTTTGCCATGTAAGGTAAGATTTACACCTGGCATCAGACTCTGAAATTTTAGGAGGGATATGACTCATTCCACTCCAGAAGTGATGTGTTCACAGTGAGTCAGTGGCAGAAATGTATTCTTTCAGCCTCCCACTCTCTTTCTCTTGTTATTGCCACCCCCTACCTCTGCCCAGTAAAGAAGCTGTAGATGGAATTTGGAGCCCTTTTGGGGGTGAGAGGTAGGGGAGGAGACATTGCCATCAGCCTCCTGGGCAGTGCCTTCTGATCTCAGGGCACATGAAGAGCAAAGTCATCCCCATGGAGAAGCACAGAAGAAAGCCCACCTGGGCAGCCATGTCTGAAGGCAGCCCTCCGGGAAAGGCTCACCTGACCAGGGAGGCCACTTGTGTACATTGTGCTGGATCCTTGTGAGGAGCCTCCCCCTCTGATGTGATCCCCTCAACAGCCCTGAGACAGAGATTATTAATTAGCACCGCTTTACAAATGAGAAAACAGGCTCTGAGAGGGAAAGGGCCCTGCCTAAAGCTACATGGATAGTGAAGGATAGTGTTGGATCTGAATCTGTCACTATGTGAAGACTTTAGAGTACCCATTTGGGTCTGGGTTTCTGTTACCCTGAGCACAGGGCTATAGCATGGGATGCGAGTCTGGAAGCATAGGCTCCTCTTCTAAATAGTTCTATGAGCAACTCACTCTAAGTCTCAGAGCCTGTGCTTCCTTGTCTGTAAAATGGGATTGAGAGCCCTTGATCTCCCTCCTGAGTTGTTATGAGGTCCCAAGGAACTCGTGTCTGGGGTGGCCTGGTACCTCTGCTGCCCACAGAGGAGGTGCTATAGGTAAGGTTTCCCTGGGTCAGCAAGCTGTGAACAGTCTTCCAGGAAGAAGGTTGGTGAGATGGAAGGTGTTGCATATGGGCTTTGCTGGGGCTGGCACAGACAAGGGCAATTGACCCCTCTGGAAGGCAGCAAGCAGGATGTGCATCCAAGGTGACCCAGCTCTAGCTGATGGCCATTTTATCTGACTCAACAGACATTCACTAGGCAGTAAATCTAGGACAAGCCCTGAGCGGGAGACAAACTCAAAACATGGTGGATTCTGCACCACTGACCTCTCAGGTCACAAGGAGAAATGGGTGTGTAAATAATCTAAGAGAAGACAGCATGTGGTCAGTACCAAGAGAAGAACACAAATAAGTGAATGGAGGCCCGAGAAGGGCATGACCAACTCTGACCCAGGGCAGGGGTTTCATGAAGGACAGTGGAATCACGATCCTCTCTGTGGTCCTAGTGCCTTGGTATCGCCAGCTTGATCCTCATGCCATCCCTCGGGAGATAGAGTAAGGATAGTTCCTAAATAACTTTTATTACTGTAAAATTAAGAGTGTAAAGCCCACTGTAGAATATGTAGGTAATGCAAACAAACAAAGAGAAGAAAATAAAAATCTCTTAGAAGCCCATCGCCAGTGACTCGCCATTGTCCATATTTTGGTGTATTTTCTTCTAGTATTTTTTCCTCCATAGATTTCACTCTAGATTCTCTCTTATAGCATGCTTTTTAAAAAAAAACAACAACACCTTAACAAGGAATAACTGTGTGTCACTAATTGTTTTGACAGCTAAATTGGATACATAATGTTCCATTAGATGGTTGGAACATCCTTTACCCAATCCCTAAAGATCAGATATTTAGATAATTTATCCCCTAACCCCCACTATTATAAGCAGATTCCTATAATTGGGATAAAATTATAGGGAAAAAATTCCTAAAGTTCTTACATCTTTGTTCACACAGTTATTATTTCCTTCAGAGAAATGCCTGGGTTTGAAGTTACAGTATCAGAGGGTAAGCTCCTTTTAACAGCCAAGTTTGCCCTCCACAAAGGTTCTTCTGATTTATATTCTTAGCAACAGTGTTTGAAAGTGCCTGTATCTCTCCAGAGTCACTGATGCTGGCTTTTATCACATTTTAATATTTGTCAGTTTGATAATCAAAAATGTCCTCTAGCTGGTTTAACCTATATTTCTAAGTTGATTAGAAATTTTGAACATTCCTTCAATATTTACCAGCCATGTATATGTGTACATGTACTTCCTGGTAAAATGTCCAGTTTGTGTTTCCCTGATATATTTGTAAGACCATTTTATGCACTAGGATGGGGAACAGTGTTCCCCACTTTGTTGATGAGGAAGCTGAGGTTCGGTGAGGGTAAGTGACTTGCCCAAGGTCACTTTGGCAAATCAGTGCTGGAACGGAGTCCTCCACCCTGAGATTTGCAGTCACTCTTTAGTACTGTGCCCACTACGTCACGCTGATAGATGACCCTCTCCTATGGTCCTGGGGGAAGAAAATCAAGCCTGCCTTGTTTCAATTTAGTCTTGATTCTTAAAATAATCTATCCTCTAACATATAGTCGTGTTAGCAGAGAAAATATGTTTCGCCACTTAGCGCTAAAGGAGTGGAGATCCGCAGTGGGCTATGACCCTTTAAGAGTGTGCCCTCCATCCTGATAAATCAGGTCCTGGAAGGCTGTGTGGGATATTAGTGCTGACGTGTGTGGGGACAGTTAGCACAGTTATTAACAGGATACCATGGCTGGAGGCAGCTGGCTCAGCGTGCACCTGAGCTCCTGGAAACCCGTTACGGGCTGTCTTCTGAGAGTTGCCTGGAGTGGGAGACTGTCTGCCCACCCAGCCATGTCCCCCAAGATGGCTCTACAGTTCCCAACCATCCACCCCGTTCTGCTCTGTTCGTCTTGCGGCCACTTGCAACGCCTGGGGTTAGAAAGAGCTGAGTCCCAAGCCTGGCTCTGCCATGAGGTTATGTGGTGCCCTAAGCACCGCCTTGCTTCACTTTGTCTCTCTCCAGCCAACGGCTTCTCTGGGCCTTGGTTAGCCTGCTCTCTCCATCTCTCCACTCCTGTCCACCCTGGCCTTTTCTGCTGGCCACCTGAACACCCCAGAAAGTGCAGATCCATAGGACATGGTGCTCAGTGGGACCTTATTATCCTCTCACCAGTCTCAGGCCACACACTTGGGTTTTCAAGAAAGGAGACTTTGTCTTTCTTCACAGGGCATGCTTTCTCTTTTGAGCTGTCATTCAGCTGCAAGGCGAGAAGGTCGTCTCAGTGAATTCCAAGTGATCTCATTACTTTGGGGTTTCTCTCCCTACTCTTCAGCTGCTGAACTGTCTAAATTTTGGGTGGGAGTCCACTTAGGGTTTTTGTAAAATGACCTGGGGGCTGTCTGTGCTCTGGGAGACACCCACTCTAGCTGTCAACCCTTGAGACAATCAGTGCTGCCAGCCCTTGTGGCTGATGCCTTCAGCCTTTGGTTCCACCATCCCTCCCTCCCGAGGCAGACCTTTCCAGAAGTGTTGCAATGTCAGCTACATGAGAGGCTGCTAAGGAACATGGGAAAATCCCGCTGTTCTCTCCCACGATGGGAAGCTCCTTGACGCTCCCCAAGGCCCTCTCTGCTCAGGCACACCACCCACAGCTTTCTCTCTCGGTCCGTCCTGCCCACACATGAACATGGCTTCTCTCCCAGGTTTGTGCCCCCCTGGCCTTCCCCAGGGAAGAGGCCCAGGTCTCCCCAACTTTCAGATCTCTCCAAACTCACCTGAGATTTCTGTTATCCCTGTAACCATGGGCTCAGCCAGGGGAGAGGCAGACTTCTGGGCCCTTCTCAAGGACCCCCCCAATATCTAATCTTTGATCTTCTTCTCTCGCAGTACAGGGAGTTTTTAATGTCCTTTGAGGTAGGAAAAAATGACTGACAAAGAAGACATCAGTCCCAATCCTTTTGTTTTAAACATTTCCCCCTTGCTCTCCACCCCCCGCCCCAATATTTACTTATTTGGCTGCATCAGATCTTAGTGGGAGCATTGCAGCATGGCAGGATCTTTAGTTGCAGCATGTGGGATCTCGTCCTTTGACTAGGGATTGAACCCAGGCCCTCTGCATTGGGAGCATGGAGTCTTCGCCACTGGACCACCAGGGAAGTCCCCACCTTGTTCTCACCTGTTATTTTTAATTGCTCTCTGCTTCTACTGAAATCACCTCTGCCTCTTCTGTAATGTGAGTGAGGCAAAAACAAATGTTATTAGGGAACATGGAAGCAAACACCCTAGCAAATGGCCAGAATGCTATCTGGCCTCATTGAGACAGAGCACTTGGTGAATCTAGGGTGGACCTGGCTTTGTCCACTCTGCCTTTTTTGGAGCCAAGCTCAGACGCTAGAAATTCAGTTTTTGTTCTAGTAGAACACATCCTTGTACATATGGTTCCTACTCCTCTTCTGCCCTAAGGCCAGGCCCGAGACAGCCAGGGAGTGCCCATGGTGCTGGCAGCTGTCCAGATCACTTGACCTAAGAGTGCAATTGGGCACCACCCCAGTCCACTGCCCCTTCTCCAACATCCTGTTCTGCCTCCTCTGCCTGCCTCCAGCCTGCAACAAAGAGCAGAGGCCCACCCTCAGGTCCCATTTGCATCAGGGCACAACCTCCCTCCATAGCCAGACCTGGGTCCTGGCTTCAGCTTTGGTTAGCATCTCAGATTCAAATCTGAGACACACAATTTATTATTGTGTGTATGTGTAAGTGTGTTAAACCCTTTGTTTCCTTTTATTATTATTATTATACAACCAATGCACATTTGTTATAAAAGTCAGAAAATATGGATAAACAAGAAGAAGAAAATAAAAATCACGTACAATCCCAATATCAAGGGAAAACCCTTCATTTTTATGGAAGAGGAATCAGACGATATGCAACTATTTTTTATCAAAAATAATTCTGAAATCTTTCTGTTCTACTAAGTATAGTTCTGTGATATCATTTCAGACAGCTAAGTAGTTTTCCAGTGGGCCTTGAAATGCAGCCAACCATCCCTATTAATGGGCATTTAAGTGTTTCTAATTTTGTTACATTATTAAAGTAAACAATATGAAATTTCTGACATTTGGCTGTTCTTGACCTAAGAGATGGCAGTTTCATAGGGTTTAACCAAACATAAATAACACCATGATGAGTGTCGTTAAGACTGATCTTCACATAATTTTTTTGGTGACTTGCTTGTGTTTCTAGACATTCCTAGAATAATCCATTTGCTGAGTCAAAAGAGATGCATGCTTTTAAGGCATTCCCTGGTGCCTAAGATGGTAAAGAATCTGCCTGCAATGCAGGAGACTCAAATTCAATCCCTAGGTCAAGAAGATCCCCTGGAGAAGGAAACGGCAACCCACTCCAGTATTCTTGCCTGGGGATTCCCATGAACAGAGGAGCCTGGTGGGCTACAATCTATGGTGTCGCAGAGTCAAACACGACTGAGTGACTAACGCGCTTTAATATACTGACCTCTGGCCTGTGCTGGAAGCAGAACAAGAACCCAAGGGACAGGGCTGAGGGAGAATTTCTGGAGCTGGCTATTGGGTGTCCTGGAGAGAAGCCTGGGTTTTGCCTCAGATGAGGGGGTAGAAGTCGCAGCTGCCTCCCTCACTAGGATGTGACCCTGGACCAGTAACAGCAGAGGTCAGATGTAATCTGGAAAGCTGGCAGCAGGGTTTTCTTAATGGGACAACTGGTGCTTTGTTGCAAAGATAAAGGTGTTTTGGGCATTCTGAACCTTGTCTATCCTCTGTCATCCTTGAAATTCCTTTGCCTGAGCTTCGGATCCTCTGAACTGTGAGATCAGAGACCCCCTTCTCCTGGGAAGGTGCCTCAGAGATGAGGGCTTTTTACGTGACTCTCAATTGCCTCCGTGGTTTTGACTGTTTAAGGACGGGACTTGGCCTGGAGAACGGACCCAGGCCTGGCTGTGGAGGGAGGTTCTGATGGATTTCTTGGTGGCAGGCCTCCCGAACCATTGAAGCATGCAGGCTGAATTTTTAAAATAATTGTCCTTTTTAATGATGTAAAATATGTCATCTAGATTAAAAAATAAACACACTTTATTACTTTCCCAGTCCCTTCTTTCCTCCCAGGGCCAGATGGGGATTGCGTGAATATTTCTAGCGTACTTCACATATCTAATAACGCCCTTAGAGGTTTTTCCAGATCTGATGAAAATGTGGAATTGAACTCTGTCCATTGACACTATTCACAGAAAAGAAAGCTAGTGGTAGTGGTGTGTGTGTGTGTGTGTGTGTCTGTGTGTCTGTGTGTGTGTGTGTGTTGGGGGTGGGGACCCATCCTATTTTGGAAGCAGCTGGGTCTACAAGTCCAAAGGCTTGGATTTTTTATCTTGAGTAACAAAGGAAATTGTTTCTGAGTCCCCCTGATACCTTCTGGCGGGTAGGGGAAAGAAAGGAAAAAAGAAATGACTGCAGCTAAGCAAAACTAGAGCGGCTTCTGGAAAGAGCCAGGCCTTCCCCGACAGCTTTCTGTTAGCCCTCTTGAGCTGCGACGAATCCAAGAAAATAATTAAAGCTTTAATTTATTTAAACGTCTTCTCTATAGATATTACGGATCCGACAGTTGCCACCTCCTAAGTTATGCACGAGGACCCCTCCAGGGCGCCCGGCGGCTCGCAGAGGCAGAGCGCGGGGTCCGGGCCGCCGCCCGCGGGAAGGAGCGGAGGCCCCCGCGGCCCCGAGCGGGCTGTCAGCCCCGCGGCGGCGGAACAATGGCTCGTGTGGCCGCGGGCCGCGCGGTCCCGGCGGCCGTCTCGGAGCGGGCGCACCTGGGTGATGGGCACCTCCCGAGACTCCCCGGGACGGCGGGCCTGACAGGCGCGAGGCGGCCCCTTAATAGACTGCGCGAGCGTTCTCCGGGAGAAGTCTGCGGCGGTCCCCGAGGAGAGATCATCAGACAGAGTGGTCCCCGGAGCAGGATTTATTAGCAGACAGGATGGGGAAGTTGATTAGCCTCCGCGGCTGAACGGACATCCTGTCAGACCGGCCTCTTAATCCAATCACTTACCTGTCGAAGGGGAGCCTCCCGCCCGCCGCCCCGCACCGGCCTCCCCCGCTGCCCGCGGGGTCCCTGCTACCTGCCCGCTCCAGCGCTGGGTGCTGCGGCCGGCCCTGGGGCGAGGACCCCCACCGCGCGCTGCCCGGGTCCGGGCCTGGGGTCAGGCGACAGGCGTGCCAGTCTCTCCTTTTTTCCCTTGGCCCGCCCGGCCCGCTCTCTGAGTCTGTCTTGCCGTGGCATTCACCTCCAGGTTGCTTTTCTGGATTCACAGTCCTGATGGTGACCCTCTCCTGCGTGGAAGACTTGCCTTCTGTGGCTCCCTGTTCCGTACTCAGGAAATAACCGCTCCTGGGTCTTGCGTCATTTGACCCTGAACCACCTTCCTAGCATCATCCTGCTGTGGTCCCTCTCCCTGGAGTCTCTGCTCTTTGCAAACCCAGCTACTTGCCTCATTTCCTGAAATGTGCTCCTGCCTGTTGTACCTGCCCTTGCTCCAGTTTGGGGTCTGGCTAGAATGCTCTTTTTTTTTTTTTTCCAAATCCAATTTGTCCTTGGGGTTCTGGCTCACAAACCTCATCTTCCCCCGTTACATCCTTTCTCCTTCCACAGCCAGGTCATCTCTCCCTCCTGTGAAACTTTATATGTGCCAGGATGCGGACTCTAGCCTGGGATCATGCCTCCAACAACTGCCCAGCTTGGACCTTGGACAAGAGACCTCCCCTGGGCTTCCCCTTTCTGTAAAACAAGATGATAACCTCACGGGTTGCCGTGGGGACCATGAGAGAGGATGCATTTAAGAGCCGGAGTGGTGCCTGGCACCCAGCAGAGCTTAGCACAGGCTTTTACAGACAAGATGGTTAAGTACTTGTTGAGTGAATGGAGGAACTGCGGCCACAGTGTGGACGTGGTATGATGTGCCATCTCTCTGGGTGACCCCATGAGGCTCCATTTCTCGTTGATCTGACCGTGGAAGGAATAAGAGGTGAAGGACGGGGCCCCCTTCTGCTTTTGTGTGGCAGGCATTGAGATGTGTGTTCTCTCCAGCACTTGTCAAGAGTTTAGGAATTCAGACCCTATTGATCCACTGCATCTTCAAAGCCATCAATCATCATTAAGAAACAGGACCTGAGTCCCTGGATGGGACTGCTGGTACTAGGTAATTTAGAGGATTTTACACACACACACACACAGATGTGGCTAAGAGAAATCAGCTAAGACAAGCCCTGAACACTCAGCAAGCAGTTGGGAAAAGAACCCAGGGAACTTGTAGAGACCAAAGGTTGTTGGCCAGGAAATATATCGAATTCTGCTTCCTGGTAGAATTGTAGATTTTTGTGGTTGATTGTAATTGACTTTGAGCACTTCACTTTGGTAAATGTGGATGCTGAGGTCTCACCCAGCCCCTCACCCCCTACTGATGCCTGTCCTTTCTGGCTGCTTACAACCCACCAATCTCACCTAGGTCAATGTCAAGGTCACTGGTTTCTGATTTGGGCCATCTTCCTTATTTCTCTTTCAAAAAACCAGAATAACATTTTCCAAGCCACAGTCATCAGGCAACATTCCTATGCCTTGGTGTTTTTCAGGGATTTCTAACCATGCCTAGGAAATGTTGGCATGGCAGAACATACCAGTGGAATGGGATTCAGAGCACCTGTGGCAGAGTCAGGCCCCGATACTGATTAGTCATGTGATCTCAGGGGGAATATTTAACCTCGCTGAACTTCAGTTTCCTCATCCATCAAATGGGAATAATATTTGGTTTCCCATCTGCGGAGGAGAAATTGAAGGGTAAAATGAAGTAATTGATAGAACATACTTTTACAAGTATAGTACTGTACAAGATTAAGGTAGAATTACTCTCATGAGATTTTTCCTAAAATATTGATTGCCCTCAATGCTAGCTGGTGCGGAAGTAGAGGTGGCCAAGCCTCAGGCTGGGTTCACAGGCTAACAGGGGGCGGTGCAGGGGACAGATGTGGTGACCCTGGCCAAGGCACCAGGCCAGAGGAAGTCAGTGCTGGGGAAAGGTGTGACTGATGTGCTAGGAGAAAGGACCGAAGCAGCCCCCGTCCCAGCCCTGGGGACCAGCTGGGCTCCAGGAGGCAGGGGACTGGAATAGTTGGGGAAGAGGGTGACAGAGGGGACAGCAAGGGTAACAGCCTAGGGATAGGAGTGTGGTTGTGTGGCAGAGAGGGGGGCAGATGAGGTGGGAAAGCCGGTGGGAGCCAGATATGCCGGGCCCTGTGGTCAATGAGTGCAGCCCACGTGGAAGGGTTCTCAGTAGGGAAATGACAAGATCGGGGCAGTCTGGAACTTTGGGAAGAGGGCAGGCTGTGTGTGGAGCAGGGGCTGGAGGGGAGGCAGGAGGTGGGCAGGAAGTTACTGCCACGTCCAGATGAGAGGTGGTGAGACCTGAGGACCTGGGAGCTGCGGGACCTACTTCTGACCACTTGGCTGGACTAGAATGCTTCTAGAGGCAGAGAGCTCATTCTTCTCTTGACATGGCTTTGTGTCTTAGAATATCTCTGATTGAAAAAAATGAATTCCTTGTTAATGAAGTCTTAAAATAAGTGGGCACTGATTCTTTTAGGGGCCCCTACTGCTCCTCAAACTGTCTGCTTCTTTGGTACCTTGAGTGCCAGGCCCAGGGGTGTGGTTTTTATTCCCCAGGCAGAGGAAGCCCTGAAGGCCTCCAAGTCAAGAGGACGGTGAATAGGCAAAGCTTTGCTTCAGAAAGACGACTCTGGCTGGGCTGGGGCCGAGGCAGGGCAACGTGCTGTCAGTCTCTGCACCTATTCATACCCACTGCGCTCATTAGCAGACTTGAGGGCAGATAACCAGTGATAACCATTTCTCTTACCGGGCAAACAGGTCCAAGGCCAGTGGTCATGGGTATGGACTGAGTGGAGACACATGCAAAAGTTGGTATCTTAGGGTCATCCTGGGTCTAGGGGTCATGGAAGGCAGTGCCAAACTCTGTGGGCCCACTGGAGTCTGTCTCTCTGCAGAACTAGAGATGGCAGGCAAATGCAGCAACTTGGGGTCTTAGGGTGAAGAGAATCTCCAGCTCTCCTCTCAACCTGATATGGGGAGGCAGAAGGCTGTAGCAGATGGCCATGGTGAGGACTGGTGTTCCGTGGGAGAGGCGGTCAGCTCTCTACCCTGAGATCAAGGCTTCACCCGCCCCAGGACCCCTTCTGACCTTTGCGTTCTCCAAAAAAAAGTCAAGGTGATGACAAGACACATCTATCGCATCTGAGCCATCATTGCAGTTGAAAGATGGGCCCGGAGCAGGTGGACTGCTTCAATTATGATGGATGAGGACAGTGACAGCTCTCGGGAGAGCTGCGGGAACCTGGCAAGTGCTCACTCAGCTATGACTCCTCTGGTAGCAATTTGACAAGATCAGAGCACTTTATGGAAGTGGAAAGTTTGGGGACCTCGGGGTTTGCTTGGCCCGGGGACTCTGTCTGCTGAAGCCTTCTGCTAGCAACACGGGGTGGGCATCTCTCCTAGGAGGGCCAACGTGGGGAGGAGGGAGGGGCTCAGCCTCTGAGGCCTCCTGGCCTGGGCTCCACCTGGGCCTTGCCTGCTTCAGTCTCCCCCAGCTGCTGACCAGGGGACACCCCACGAGCCAACTGGGCATCTCCCTTGAGCCAGGCTGGAGATTCAGACCTTCCTCACGGCACTCTCCATGGAGACTCTGGGTGAAGGGAGGCCTGGGACCAGACGGCCCCACCTGTCGCTGGCTATGAAGCTTCACTTGAACTTCGTCTGTTGGATCATCTTGTTTGGGGCTTGGTGGCTGGGGGTTAAATGAGGTAATCTACAAGGAGCATCAGCTTGTCCCAGGTGTTCAACTGATTTTGCTTTTCTCCCTCACTGATTCTGTTGTCCTTTGGTGCATTTCTGTATTCATTCTGCAAATGTGATGGAGCTCTTCCTGTGTGCCAGGTGCTGGGCTTGGGGCCAGGAATTAGGTGTGGTCCTCAAGATGAGGTGCTCACAGATGTATCCCAGATTGGATCAGGCAGTCCTCTAGCCTCACTGCCCCTGGTGGCTGCTGAGTGGAGGCGTTCACCCTGCAGAATGATGGTGGGGATGGCTGTGGCCCTAGTGCCCCCAGCCTCTGTGCCTCCCGGGCATCCATGGCTTCTGTACATCAGGTCTGCTCTGAAGCCAGGATTCGGGGGTTCTTCACTTTAGAGGGTCACCTTCCTAGATCCGGGAGCGAACCCCCAGCATGGGCAGCTCAGCTCAGACTAGTGGAGCTAATCAGCGTCTGTCCTTGGAATTTTATACTCTAGTTGAAAGAAGACCTCTTCCTTTCTGTTGTAAAGACATGAAATGTAAGCTAGAAGTTCCCTGCAGGTGTGGTTCTGGCCTTGGGGGAACAGCTGACTCATCAGAAAAAACCTACTTGGAGAGAAGCAGAGAAGTGGAGAGAGAGAGCCCTGATTGAGCTTGAATCCTTGGCTCCAATAATCTCTTAGTCCGGCATCTTTATTTTAGTCTCACTTTTTGAGTGAACGCCCATATTTCCCTTTTGGGTTAAGCTGTTTGGAACTGGGCTTCTGCCACTTGCAACAAAGGATTCTAACTCTTATTAATATATGTAGCACAGCCCCTGGCTGATAGCAAGGGCTCGGTAAGCGGTAGCTCTCAGGGTTCAGTCAGGCTCTCTGCAGCTTGACCTTGGTGCAGGATTTCCATCTACGTTTACATGTGGCCTCTTGTCATGAGGACTTCTCTCTCTGCCACCCAGCCCAGCATCTAGGGTTCCCTCCCCGAAGCACAAAGCTGGTGGGCAGCCTGAGGCCTGAGCCTGCCTGGAAACGGAGGCAGCAGCACCAGCCCATGTAACACAGCACCATGAGCAGCGGCAGCCCGGATTGCAGCCGCCTGCCACAGGACGCAAACACAATCAAGCTGCCGACATCCCTCCCCATGTCGGGGCCTGATAATGAACAAGTAATTTATGTCCAGGAGTCAGTGGAGCCTGTCGCAGGCCAGGGCTGCAATGTTACTACGAGGGATTCCTATGAAGGTCACTGCCCTGCTCTTGTCGCTGCTCAGGGTTGTCTGGAAATGGCATCCCCTTGGAGACGTCCCCTTGTTCTGGCTTCTTTAGGGGGAGAAAGATGCACCTTTGAGAAGCTAGGTGGGGAAGAGCCCCAGGCTGCTTCCGAGCCACTCCCTCCCAGTGGCTCTGGAATCTGCGAAGTCTGACCTCAGGTCACTCGGAGATGAAAAAGGGAGATCCAGGTAGACCGGTGCTTGAGTGGGATCTGTGAGTAGGGAGGACAGGAACTAAGCATCTGTCTCTGGGAACAAAAAATGCCTCCCAAGACTTTCTGTGTGAATTAATTTGAATATCCAGAGTCAGATATGACTGGAATAGTGTTCTGGGGATAAAGTAACAGAGTGTTTCTTTTAAAAGCATGGGAAGAGGAGAGAGAAAGGAGAAGGTGCTGGCTAGTGAGTAGATGGATTGGTCACCCCTTCCTATGGGCCACAGTTTCCCTACCTCTTAGTTGGTTATCGAACACCCCCCATTCTGGGTTACAAAACATGCTTTAACAGCTCCATTTCTTGGATGATGAAACCGAGGCTCAGAGGTCATGCAACTTCTGTGTTCTAGCATTGGGTCTTTGGATAGCCCAATGCTCTGTCCGTTACCCAGTCTTGCCTGCTCTTTAATTGTGGAACAAGCAGTCACATGCAGTCCTCCGCCAGCAGAGCCCCTGAGCCCCTTTTGTTCCTCCATCATTTCAGAGCAAGGGTTCCTCCGGAAGTTGTCAGTCTTCTTCTTTGGGGGCAAAAAGAAGTGGGGAAGGCACCCCTTGCGAAAGGTTCTGTTGCCTCAAGATTTGTCTGCTGTGTGTGTGTACTGCCTCTAACCTTTGGCCAGGTTCTGTGGAGGGTCTGCAAGTGGGATCACCCTGGCCCCCACTTCTACATTGTGGGGTTCCTCGTCAGCAGCTTCCTGTCAGCTCCATTTCCACTTTCCATGCTCAGTCTGGGGTCCCTGGCCCACGCCGTGGTCGGCACACCCTGGGCCGGGGTCCCTGGCCTGAACTGTGGTCAGCACACCCCGGGCCGGGGTCCCTGCCCTGAGCCGTGGTCAGCACACCCTGGGCCACGGTCCCTGGCCCGAGCCGTGGTCAGCGCACCCCGGGCCAGGGTCCCTGGCCTGAACCGTGGTCAGCACACCCCGGGCCGGGGTCCCTGCCCTGAGCCGTGGTCAGCACACCCCGGGCCGCGGTCCCTGCCCTGAGCCGTGGTCGGCACACCCTGGCCCGGGGTCCCTGCCCCGAGCCGCGGTCAGCACACCCTGGGCCGGGGTCCCTGCCCTGAGCTGTGGTCGGCACACCCTGTGCCGAGCGCTGCAGTTTCCTTTTCTTCCCAGAGAGGAGTACATCTCAGGTTACTTGAAAGTCCTACGAGGGGATGAAAAACAAAGGACGGGGTGGGGAATTTCCACCCAAACAGGACCCCTCAGCTGTGGGCTGAGCCTGCCCTGGGCCTGGAGCCCCATGACCACATCCCAGGAGTTGGGCAGTGTTCCCTGGGTGGATGGATGCTGACAGCCTGTCTGGCCTCTGTGCCCTGGGCCCCAGCTTGTCCCCTCAGATTCCCTTGGCAGTACTCTGGGAAGAAGATAGGACCTGGGTTATCATACCCATTTTACAGATGAGAAGACGTGGCTCAGAAAGGAAGAATGGAGGGGACCAGAAGCTGGCCTGTGGGGCCCCTTCTCCTACATCTCTGCCCACCCCACCCCGAACAGCAGGTGCAGAAGGGGCTGCCCAGATCCACAGGCCTCTGGGGCTCCCGGCCAGACACTCCCTGGGCAGGGCAGGGGGAGCCAGTGTCCTTCTAATGAGCACTCTCCTTTTCTGCAAGAACATCCTCATCACAAACTGTGTAGGCTTTGATTTTTATGGGGAGATTTGTAAAAGGGATATATATCTATTCTGAAGTGTTGGAAAAATAAAGCAGAAAGAGGGGTGATTGCACCTGTCTTTCCCATCTGGCTGGTGATCCTTTCCCTGACTGTTTCTCCCGACCACGTCCTTCTCTAGCTCACTAATAACCTGCACCCTCCAGAGTCAGATAGACCAGGCCCAACTCTCAGCCCCACTGTGTTCTAGCTGCGTGACCTGGGGGAAGTTAGCTCATCTCTCTGAGCCTCTCTACCTTCATCTGTAAAAGGGGAGATAATAATTAGGGGGACTGTTGAGGTCATCTGGACTGGGACACAGGTATAAACCAGGACTGTCCTAGAATACCAGGGTGTACAGGCACTTGGTGGTAAGAGGGGTAGCTATGCATGGGTTGTTGGAAATGATAAAATGCACGGAGTACCTAGCACAGAGCTGAGTCCAAGTTCTCAGTATAGGAGCTTTACTATCATTATTGCGCAGTCTCTTCATCTTAGGACCCACTGAGGCCTTCTTTTGAGACAGAGGGAGAATAAACATGATCAGAGCTGAGATTCCTCACCTTTCACACATGCATATTCTACTTAGAGTTGGTATTTGACTTCTCTCCTAAGGTTGGGCTTTGAGAATGATTCTGATGAAGGCCTCTGACCATGATGGAATGAGGTGATATGTGATCACATAAGGTTACCAGCCAAGATCCTGGAAAACCAACATTTCTGAATCAGGGATGAAGGTCACATTTGTGGGTTTACTCCTCCAGCCTCCCCTGCTAATACCTCCCATCGCTTACTATAAGATGTGGGTTATTAGGGTGGCGGGTGGGTGGTAGGAGAGATGGTATTGCTTAGAGAGAGGTGAAGCCGAGACAATGTTTCTGGAAAACTCATTCCTGGGAGTTGACCTTGGGGGTGACCACACTTGCTCCTGGGGGCTGGGATTGGACAACCAGGCTGGTCTCTCCTGACATCACACCCTGGAGAATTCCAGGGAAGCTACTGAGGGGGGTCTCAGTAATTCAGAAAAAATCACAGAACATCAAGACAATTGGGCACCCCACCACCCCAGGTGTTGTTAATAGCATTTAGACTTCAGGCCAGGTCTTCTAGCCTGATGGGAGTGTGCATGTGTTCTGCGGGAAGAAATTTACACATTTCAAGGTAGATGTACCCAGAAGTACTTTTATTTTCCCTCTAAGTGGGATTTTTTTTCTTATGCCCCTGTTCTGCCTGGTGCAGAAAAATCAGTCTCGTGATTTCTTACTGAAGTTATTATTATTCAGGGGCTTCTCAGTGACTTGAGGTTTCAGAGTTCTGTCACACTCAGGATTGCTCCCCCGTCGGGGTTTCCTCTCTGTCCCACATTCCAGACTGACTCTAAGTGGCGGGGGAGGCGCTGATACATTGCCTTGATCGCCACGGTCCAGACGCCCCGTGTCCTTCTGGCACAGATGTGTGGGTGCCTTTAGACTGTAACCTAATGCACTCACCCCCAAGGGCCATCCTGGCCGTGAAATTCTGACCCAACACCTTTCAGACAAGCGGAGTGCCCTACTTGGAAGCTGAATTTTCTGGATGCCCTGTTGTGCTGTCAGGGGCTGCAGGAACCCGCATGGGGCTGGGGGGGTTGGGGTTGGTGCAGAACTGGGCTGTCATGTCTGGGCACACTACCTCTGGGTTCTGTTCTCCAGTAGGTGCCTCCTCCGCAGCACTGGTGGAGGCTCGGGGGCTCTCTGCTCGGGGGTCTCCACACTTATTAGGGGCTTTTAGCATTCCCCACCCCCCCCGCCCCCGTAAGATGTAGCCCAAAGCAAGTAGGTGGCAGGTCCAGGACTCTCCCACACCAGCAACTGATGGATCATGCCCACCACCTAACCTATCCATCCTATACCTAGACCACAGCTCCTGAACTTAAAACCTAAGAACTTGGGACTTTTTTGTTTTGGCTATGCCATGCAGGGATTGAGGGATCTTAATTCCCTGACCAGGGACTGGATCTGGGCACCCTGAAGTGGAAGCCCAGGGTCCTAACCACTAGACTGCCGGGGAGGTCCCTGGGACTTTGGGTGCCATTCTGAGAACTACCCTCTTAGGCAATGGGAATGGGTAAGTCATGATATATACTCTCATGGAGGGTGAAGGCATGGGGTAAAAGGAGTGGAGGAGAGACAATGAGAACAAACCAATTAATATTTCAAATTCATATCTTATCACAGGGATATAAACATTAGGGCACTACTGTATCTGTTTTATTCACTTCTTTTGACATCATGAATACTTACCAACTGTCAGTACGTAGTCCTTCACAATACCGTTTTTAATGACTGAACCACATTTCATTGTATATGAGTTTCCTAATGGAACCAGTTCTCTATTATTGAATGTTCAGGTTGTTAATTTTTTTCCTCTCAGAAAAAAAGGAAGCTGGGATGAGTTTCCTTGGCCATAAACCTGTGAAAGTCTCTATTTCTTCAGAGCCCATAAGAAGTTTGATTTTAACATGAACATTGGAGGAAATTCCCACCTCATCCCCACACAAGTGTGTGTGTACGTTTCCACGGACACACACACACACAGACACGCACACATCAGAGCCACACACTGTCCCAAGACTGTGTCCCACGCGGAGCTTGGCACAGAGCAGCTTCCCCAGCGGGGTGTTCATGGTCATGAGACAGTGGTTGTGGTAGTGGACTCCGGCTAAGGAGAGAGATGCCCCAAGCCCCCAGTTCTTGCCTGGCTGTGAAATTCTCTAGCTGGGCATGACCGTGGTGCATCAGGAGGCTGGGTGAGTGGAGCTGTCAGATAAAATATAGGACGCCATGCTAAACTTGAATTTCAGATAAAAATTAGTATTCTTTTTTTGTATATGTCCCAAATAAGCATATGTGCATGTGTCTTGTTGTGTCTGATTCTTTGAGACCCCATGAATTGTAGCCCAACCCTCTCAGCTCCTCTGTCCACGGACTTCCCAGGCAAGAATACTCTGGGATGGGTCGCCAGGGGATCTTCCCGACCCAGGTATCGAACCCAAGTCTCCTGCTTTGGCAAGAGGACTCTTCACCATTAGCGCCACCTGGGAACTTAAGAAATTCTTTGTTGTTTATCTGTAATTCAGGCTTACCTGGTCTTCCTCTGCTTTTACCTGCTAACTCTAGCAACCCTCTATGTAAAGAAAGCAGTAATGCCGCAGCGTCAGAGACGTCATTACCATTTTTTGGGCCATTGCTTCATGAGCAATGACAGATCGAAGTGTGCAAATCCCCACTGCACCTAAATGCAGATAAGCATGACAGACGGTAATGGCTCCAGAGGAGCCAACGGGAGCATTTCCAGAAGCAGGTGAGTGATGGGCGTGCTGGAAATGAGCATCTGGGCACTGGTGCTCCGGCCTTAGCTGCCGTCTCTGGAGTGTCAGGTTCCCCAGGGGGTCTCCTTTGCAGGAGTGAGGCTCAGATCTCAAGGAATAAGCCTGGAGGTAGTGACTGCATTCCCAGTCTCTCCCACTTAAGCCCTTTCTGCCAGTGAGGGGCAGAGTTTCAGCAGTATTATGAGAGGCTGGAGCGGGGGTTGGCCTGGAGCCCAACTTCTATTTGGAAGCCTATTTCTCTAGTGATGGGGGCTCTGTGGTCCTACACTAGAAGGAAAGATGGAGGGATCAGAAACATTCCAGCCCTGGTTGCAGTGGTCTCTGGACCATGGGGAGTGGGGAAAAGAAGGATGGGGGAGGACATGCATATTAAAGGAAATTGGGGAGTGATAATGCTGGTGAGCTCCCCTCCCTCACATCTTTTCTCCAACTACCAGACCAGCAGGGGAGGAAGTATCATTTACTATTTACCAACTAGGAGCCAGACTCTTTGGATAGACTCTCTTGGGTAATTTTCCAACACTTGTTTGAGATTATTCCACTTTATAGAGGTGGAAACCGAGACTCAGAGAGATGAAATAACCTGCCTAAGCAAAGTCAGTCCCTGACTTACATCTTTGTAACTCTAAAATCTTGATTCTTTTTTCTGGGCCACATTGGAAATAACTCCCTGGGAGCTCCCATCAGAGGTCCCAGGACCTGACTTCAAGATTCCATGTTCATGACTCTGAACTGCCCAAGGCTCCTGATGCAGACTGTCCCAGTGTGGACTGGTTACTCACTTTTCTGCCTAAGCACCTGCTCCGTGGGGGCCAGTGCTGGTAGCTAATGTCATGTTCCCAGGAGGGGCCCAGGACTGCTGCTACTTTCCCCCAAAACTTGCCAGCACCCCTTTCACCCCAGATTTACTGTCTCTGAACTCTCTGAGCCTTGGTTTGCATCTGTTCATGAGCCTCCTGGAAATACTAGTGACCCCAAGTGGAGAGCTTCTGGAGTGCGCGGTGGGGCAAGAACTAAGTTCGGTCTCTTTTCCTCTCTGGCTCCAAATGTGTCCATGGAAGGGAGCAGGGAGAAAGCCCTACAGGCTCTACCAAGCTATTCAGGCAGTTCAGGCAGGAAGAGTTGGTGACAAGACATCCATTTGCATCAATGCTGATTATTCTGGACTGAACTCATCCACCTGGACTATTTAATATCTGATGCCTCAAGGGAGTGATGGTGTAATGCTAGCTGCTGTAACAAACAAACCTCCAAATATATAGTGGCTCAAACACAACAGACATTTATGTCTCATGCCTGTAAAATACCAGACAGGTGTTCTGATAGGTGTAGGGTTGCCAGATAAAATATAAGATACCTAATTAAATTTGAGTTTCAGATAAACGACAAAAAATGTTTTAGTCTAGGTCCCAAATGATAGCTATGTACCCAGTGATCTTAAGGGCCCAGAGCTGATACAACAGAAAGGTGACTGGGATTACCACTGTCCTCAGTTTGTTCCCAGTGTATTATACTAAAAATCACTCATTGCTGCTTCTGCTGCTCACCCGAGCTCCGTTGTGTCCGACTCTAAGACGTTATGGACTATAGTCCGCCAGGTTCCTCACTCCATGGGATTTTTCCAGGAAGAATACTGGAGTGGGTTGTCATTTCCTCCTCCAGGGGATCTTCCTGACCCAGGGATCGAACACGTCTCTCCTGCATCTCCAGCATTGGCAGGAGGATTCTTTATCATGGCCCCACCTGGGAAGCCCCCCAAATTATTCATTGCTTATTTGAAATTCATATGTAACCGGGTGTCCATGTTTTTGTGTTTGTTAGTTCTGGCAAATCTGAACAGGTGGGTGGTCCTCCCTCCAAGCTGGTTCAGGGACCCAGCCTCCGTCACTTTCTGGACCTGCCACCTTCAACCTAGTGTTTCCAAGGTTCTGATACCTATTTGCATGAAGAAGGGAAAGAGCGTGGAGAGTTGGGTGGGGAGGTTCTTATGGGTCAGAGCTGTAACGAAACACAGCTCTGCTTTCATTCTATTGGCTAGAACCATGGACATGACCACGCCCAATTACAAGGATGTCTGGGAAATGTAGTCTAGCTTCATGCTCAGGAGAGAGGTGGAAGAAGGTTTTTTGAGCTGCTGGCCAGTCTCTATCATTAAAAAAAAAAAAAAAAAAAAAGGCTTCTAAAATAATATGCCTTTTCTAGGGTCGTTAGTTTTAAGACTTCAGCTTTACTTCAGTAAACACACACTCCAGGAGGAAAGAGACCTGGGCCTGAGTTTGTTGATGATAGTCCTTTCCTCTGCTTCCCTCGCAGAAAACAAACAAAACATTTATTTCATCTGTGTTGAGAAGAGTTTTTTTCTAGACAACATCTTGGTAATGGAGTGTGAAGTTATATCTTCTTAAACAAGTAGCAGGAGGTTGAAGCTTGGCATCCGAGACCTGGGACAGATCCTGGGAGAGCCTGGTACCGCCTACCAGCCGTGGAACCTTGGGAAAGGTACTTACTCTTTGAGCTGCAGTTTCATCTTCTGTGAAATGGAGCTGTTGGCATTTGCCTGATAGATTTCTGTGATAGCACAGCCTGGTCGGACACAGGAGTGATCTCCCTAGGGTCCCTGCTCGGATCCCTGGGGACCTGGCTTGAGCCTGAGATGAGCCCAGCTGGGTGACTGATTGGAAGGTCCTCCAGGAATCTGCCTCTGTACTTCAGAAAATGGGCTGACAGACTCGGCATAATGACAGGCCTGGCATAATGACAGGCCTGGAGTCATCAGCAAGGAGGAAAGTCTGTCTGAGAAATTTTCTCCTGGTCCAAACCCATCATGAACTCCTGTCTGGGGCCTGTGAGGAGGAAGTTACAGTGGGTAAACATCGAAAAGCCTGTTCTTAAAAAAAAAAAAAAAGAACAAAAATTCCTGCAAACCATTGGAAGACACACCTCCTTGCAACACTAAACTGGGAGCAAGGCAGCCCCCAGAGGGACACAGACAGGCTGTGGACCACCTCGGATGTTCTGGCACACCCACAGGGCAGATGGATGGCGCCTCCCAGTGGGAGGTGGCTTAGAGGCAGCCCCGAGGCGGTGGTGGACGTCCTCCCATGAGTTAGCAGGACTGAAGGAGATGAAGTGGTAGCTGATGGGACTTGCTGCTAAAAATACATGAGTTTTCCGGAACTTATCAAGGCAGCGCTGGGAAGCTGCTAGATATTTGGAGTGGGCACGCTGATTATCAGTAGTGATGTGACTCCATTTTAAACCCAGTGTTGGTGTGATTGAAATAACCCAAGGCACATCATTTTCTTCAAAACACCCTAAAAACATATGTATATACATATGCCCTATATAAAGAAGGGCATTGCCATTTGTGACAATATGGATGGATCTTGAAGGTACTAAGTCAAATAAGTCGGGAGAGAAAGAAAAATATCATAAACAGAATGTGAAAGCAAAGCAAAACAGAAAATGAAGTTGTAGAGACAGAGAATAGACCGGTGGTTGCCAGAGGAAGGGGTGGGTGCAATGATGAAGGAATTGAAAATGTACAGGCTTCCAGTTATGAAATAAGTCCTGAGGGTGTAATGTACGGTGTGGTGACTATCGTTTATAACACTCTGTTGTATATTTAAAGATTGCTAAGACGGTGTGCTGCGCTTAGTTGCTCAGTCATATCTGATTCTTTGCGACCCCAAGAACTGTAGCTTGCCAGGCTCCTCTGTCCAGGGGGTTTATCCAGGCAAGAATCAGTTCAGTTTAGTTCAGTCACTCAGTCATGCCTGATTCTTTGTGACCCCATGGATTGCAGCATGCCAGGCCTCCCTGTCCTTCACCAACTCACAGAGTTTACTCAAACTCACATCCATTGAGTCGGTGATGCCATGCAACCATCTCATCTTGTGTCATCCCCTTCCCCTCCCACCTTCAATCTTTCCCAGCATCAGGGTCTTTTCAAATGAGTCAGTTCTTTGCAACAGGTGGCCAAAGTATTGCAGTTTCAGCTTCAGCATCAGTCCTTCCGATAAATATTCAGGACCGGTCTCCTTTAGGATGGACTGGTTGGGTCTCCTTGCAGTCCAAGGGACTTTCAAGAGTCTTCTCCAACACCATAGTTCAAAAGCATCAGTTCTTTGGCGCTCAGCTATCTTTATAGTCCAACTCTCACATCCATACATGACTACTGGAAAAACCATAGCCTTGACTAGATGGACCTTTGTTGGCAAAGTAATGTCTCTGTTTTTTAATATGCTTTCTAGGTTGGTCATAACTTTTCTTCCAAGGAGCAAGCATCTTTTAATTTCATGGCTGCAGTCACCATCTGCAGTGATTTTGGAGCCTGAAAAAATAAAGTCTGACACTGTTTCCTCATTATTTGCCATGAAGTGATGGGACCAGATGCCCTGATCTTAGTTTTCTGAATGTTGAGTTTTAAGGCAACATTTTCACTCTCCTCTTTCATTTTCATCAAGAAGTTCTTTAGTTCTTCTTTGCTTTCTGCCTAAAGGATGGTGTCATCTGCATATCTGAGGTTATTGATATTTCTCCCGGCAATCTTGATTGTAGCTTGTGCTTCAGCCAACCCAGCGTTTCTCATGATGTACTCTGCATATAAGTTAAATAAGCAGGGTGACAATATACAGCCTTGACATACTCCTTTTCCTATTTGAAACCAGTCTGTTGTTCCATGTCCAGTTCTAACTGTTTCTTCCAGACCTGTATGCAGATTTCTCAAGAGGCAGGTCAGGGGGTCTGGTATTCCCATCTCTTTCAGAATTTTCCACAGTTTGTGGTGATCCACATAGTCAAAGGCTTTGGCATAGTCAATAAAGCAGAAATAGATGTTTTTCTGGAACTCTCTTGCTTTCTTGATGATCCAACAGATGTTGGCAATTTGATCTCTGGTTCCTCTGCCTTTTCTAAATCCAGCTTGAACATCTGGAAGTTCACAGTTCATGTATTGCTGAAGCATGGCTTGGAGAATTTTGAGCATTACTTTACTAGCATGTGAGATGAGTGCAATTGTGTGGTAGTTTGAGCATTCTTTGGCATTGCCTTTCTTTGGGATTGGAATGAAAGCTGACCTTTTCCAGTCCTGTGGCCACTGCTGAGTTTTCCAAATTTGCTGGCATATTGAGTGCAGCACTTCCACAGCATCATCTTTTAGGATTTGAAATAGCTCAACTGGAATTCCATCACCTCCACTAGCTTTGTTCGTAGTGATGCTTGCTAAGGCCCACTAGACTTCACATTCCAGGATGTTTGGCTGTAGGTGAGTGATCACACCATCGTGATTATCTGGGCCATGAAGATCTTTTTTGTACAGTTCTTCTGTGTATTCTTGCCACCTCTTCTTAATATCTTCTGCTTCTGTTAGGTCCATACTATTTCTGTCCTTTATTGAGCCCATCTTTGCATGAAATGAATGTTCCCTTGGTATCTCTAATTTTCTTGAAGAGATCGCTAGTCTTTCCCACTCTATTGTTTTCCTCTATTTCTTTGCACTGATCACTGAGGAACGCTTTCTTATCTCTCCTTGCTATTCTTTGGAACTCTGCATTGAAATAGGTATATCTTTCCTTTTCTCCTTTGCTTTTCACATCTCTTTTTTTCATAGCTATTTGTAAGGCCTCCTCAGACAGCCATTTTGCTTTTTTGCATTTATTTTTCTTGGGGATGGTCTTGATCCCTGTCTCCTGTACAATGTCACGAACCTCTGTCCATAGTTCATCAGGCTCTCTGTCTATCAGATCTAGTCCCTTACATCTATTTCTCACTTCCACTGTATAATCGTAAGGGATTTGATTTAGGTCATACCTGAATGGTCTAGTGGTTTTCCCTACTTTCTTCTATTTAAGTCTGAATTTGGCAATAAGGAGTTCATGATCTGAGCCACAGTCAGCTCCCAGTCTTGTTTTGCTGACTTTATAGAGCTTCTATATATTATATATCTGATTTTGGTGTTGGCCAACTGGTGATGTCCACGTGTAGAGTCTTCTCTTGTGTTGTTGGAAGAGGGTGTTTGCTATGACCAGTGCGTTCTCTTGGCAAAACTCTGTTAGCCTTTGCCCTGCTTCATTCTGTACTCCAAGGCCAAATTTGCCTGTTACTCCAGGTGTTTCTTGACTTCCTACTTTTGCATTCCAGTCCCCTATAATGAAAAGGACATCTTTTTGGGTATTAGTTCTAGAAGGTGTTGTAGGTCTTCGTAGAACCGTTCAACTTCAGCTTCTTCAGTGTTACTGGTCAGGGCACAGACTTGGATTACCGTGATATTGAATGGTTTGCCTTGGAAACGAACAGAGATCATTCTGTCATTTTTGAGATTGTATCCAAGTACTGCATTTTGGACTCTTTTGTCCAGGCAAAAATACTGGAGTAGATTGCCACGCCCTCCTCCAGAGGATCTTCCCAACCCAGGGATCAAACCCAGGTCTCCCACATTGCAGGCAGATTCTTTACCATCTGAGATCTTTTTAAAATTTTATTTATTTGTTTATTTTTGGCTGTACTGGGTCTTTGGCGCTGTGCATGAGGGCTTTCTCTAGTTGCAGTGTGCAGGCTTTTCGTTGCAGTGGCTTCTATTGTGGAATACAGGCTCTAGGGCAGGTGGGCTTCAGTAGTTGTGGCTCACAGGCTCTAGAGCCCAGACTCAGTAGTCATGGCACACGGGCTTATTTGTCCCAAGGCATGTGGAATCTTCCCGGGCCAGGGATCAAACCCATGTCCCCTTCATTAGCAGGTGGATTCTTAAGCATTGGACCACGAGGAAAGTCAGAGAGTAGATCTTAAAAGTTCTCGTCACAAGAAAAAAAAATTGTAACTATGTGAGGTGATGAATGTTAACTAGACTTATTGTGATGATCATTATTTCACAGTATATACAAATATCAAATCATTGTTATACACTTGAAACTAATATAATGTTATATGTCAATAATACCTTAATTTAAAATTTATAAGTATTTTAAAGAAAAAAAGAATAGCTCCAACTACATTTGATGGCATTTTGCATGGGTACCCTTGACTCCCACTCACCAGTTGATTTGCCCTCCCCTGCGGGGGCGGTCTGTGCCCTTCAGTGGGAAATGGTTTTTCTGTCTTTGATTCAGACCCAACCTCTCTGTTCTTTCCCTGCCTGTGTCCCACACCCCTCTGATTATGGAAAGATTGTCTTCTGGTCTCTGAATCATTAATTTTGGTTGTGTAGCTCTTGCCTGGCAGAGCTTTTTCTGCTCTGAAAAACTCTGATTATAAATAGTTCAATAATACATGTCCTCCCGAGTTTAAGACTCGGGCTTATGTAATTGGAAATCTGGATGTGAAGCAAGTTAAAGTTGATGCCATAAAGACAGTAAAATAATTAATCACTTTGCTCCGTTTAATAGATTCAAGGGCACGGGAACAGCCTTGCTGCCAGGGTGAGTCCTCAGGAGCCCCACTTGCTGTCATGGTGCTGAGGGGAAGGGTCCCAGAAATCAGCATCGGGGCCAGAGGGTGGGGCCGCCCCAGG
This sequence comes from Dama dama, assembly GCF_033118175.1. Lineage (NCBI taxonomy): Eukaryota > Metazoa > Chordata > Mammalia > Artiodactyla > Cervidae > Dama > Dama dama. Next base: position 67,273,464 of record NC_083709.1, read on the forward strand.
ATGAACCCCCCAAAGCTTGCTGAAGCCCTGCTTGTAAAGGTGCCCAGCGTCTGTCACCCTCTGCTCCGCCCTCCCTCTGCCAGTGGCTTCCTGTCTGGGATGCTGGTGTCCTTATGCACACACAATCCTGGGCCAGCCCACCCAGCTGACCCCTGGATACAGTGCTCTGATTAGGAGACTGTCTCTGCAGCCCACAGAGGACTTTTCCATCCAAGCCCTTGTTCTATCCTCGTAAGGCCCTGTGGAGCAGGCAGAGCAGTTATTCTTTTCCTCTCCACTTGTCCTAAGGGAAGACGGATGTTCTGCCGGGTTCTGGGGGAAATGGTCCATTTCCCGTGTATCTTTCTCAGAGTCACACGGCTAGTGGGTGGAGCCGGGTCTTGCATTCCCACCGGGGTGACTCCTCAGCCTGTGCCGGCTTGGCTCGGCCTCCCTGGCTGCCTGAGGGGCCGGGAGCACAAGAGCGTGGGCTGAGGAGGGGCCGCTCCGAGGGCAGGGACCAGCAGCAAGCTGGGAGAACTAACATTGTTCCTGTGTCTGTAATGGGCCAGGCACTATTCGATATTCAGCCACTTTTTCACATGGCTTCATTTATTCCTCAAATCACCCTTTGAGGTAGCTGTTATTATTGTCTCCATTTTGTAGATAAAGAAATGGGGCATAGGGACTTCTGTGGTGGTCCAGCGGCCAAGACTCCAGGGGCTTGGGTTTGATCCCTGGTCAGGGAGCTAGATCCCACATACCCCCAACTAAGAGTTTGCTTGCCACAGCTAGAGATACTGCATGCTGCAACTAAGGCTGAAGATCCCGCGTGGGGCCACTAAGCCCTGGCACAGCCAAATAAATAAATAAATAAATGTTTTTTTTTTTTTTAAAGCAGTTCTTTAAAAAAAAAAAAGAAATGAAGCATAGACAGCGTGGGAAACTTGTGCAAGATCACACGGTTGGTAAGTAGTAGATGTGGGATTAGAACCTCTGTTAGTAACTGTTGTACGCTATGAGCTCCTTGGAAACTGGTGAGCAGCTTGAGGCTGAGTTGTTCTTACTTAATGTTTCAGCATCAGGCCCGGGCCTGGCACAGAGAAGGGGTTCACAAGGGCTGAAGAGCCTGGCTGGGTGGGGTACTTCGGGCTCTGGACTGTCCAGCTTCTCCCAGTCTCCATTCATTTATTCCCACCACGGTGCATTCTAGCACTGGCGGACAGTGGTGGATGAGCCAACCTGCTTCTGTGGAGACAGGTGGAGTGTGGTGGGCAGATAAAGACAAAGCAGTGTGGACTGTGAGGATATGGGTGCTTAAAGAGGCCATCTGACTCAGGTGAGGGCAGGTGGCAGGCTAGATACAATGAGGAGCAGACAGGCTTATCTGGTGGAGGGGACATCGTCAGTGAAGGCCTGGAGGCAGGACATGTCGAGGGGTGAGTGAGAGGCACTTTCTGCTAGAGGAGAAAGTTCAGGGCAGGGCTGGCCTGGGATGGGTGGGAGAGGGTTAGAGCCTTGGATGCCAGGCTGGATTCTCTCATTTAGGGTCCTGACTCTGTGAGATTTTGGGGGCTAGGTCTGCAGAGAGGCTGGAGCCAGCGAGGAGACTGCAGGTGGCAGTGGGAGCTTGGGCAATGGCTGTGCGGGGGGCCATAGGGTTGTACGGAACCTCACTTGGTTTATAAACACGCTTGTCCCTCCCAAACCTCTACTGTGCCAGGGCCAGTTTTAAGCTTATTCTGCAGGTTGTAAGTGAGCTCTGGCAAGGAGGCTGAAGGGATGCGTTTGAGAACCACACCAGCACCCGCCTTTCAGACCCTTGTGCCCGATGAGAGGCACATCGGGCAAGATGTGCCACATCCCACATCTACTACTAATCCCACACCTACTACTAATCCCACACCTACCACTTACCAAGCTCTTCCCTTGGGCTTCCTGGTACTTGGTGCCTGAGGCCATCCAAGGTGACTTCTGGCCTGAACCGTTTTGCAAGCAAAGGGCAGTTGGAGGTTGGAGATGTCGGCAGGCAGCGCAAAGAGCAGGAAGATCTTTATCAGTTGGCCTAGTTTTCTTCTTCCTGGTGACTGGTAACTGAAGGGGTTTGAGACGAAGCATCATTTAGAACCTCGAGCTGAAGAGCACCGCCGCATCAGGGGAGGCACAGATCAGGCCCAGTCCTCTCCAGGGATACACTCACCTGTGGCCCTGGGCGGGCAACTTTCAGGACTCAGATCAGGAGTGGAGGGAGGAGAGAAAGGACATGGAATGTGTCACAAGCTTTCTGCTCTTGTGCCCCCCCACTCCCCATGCATTCCTTATGTCCTGTCTGAGGCCTGTTTTCCTGCCTATTACAATCCTCCCACCCAATTTTCCCAGCTGGGCTCGTCTTCAGTCCTGGACACCTGTGGAGCAGAATTCAAATTCCCGATTTCTCCCTTCCGTTGTTGTAAGCCCCCAGCTCCCTTCCGTTGTTGTAAGCCCCCAGCCTCTTGCTTTGATGTTCTAGTCTCTAAGAGGCCTTATCTTACCAGAAATCTGGTTGCCTGGTCAAAACAGGGTCCAAAAAGTTCACAGCAAGTGAAAAATATCCTGTCCAGCTGTCCAGCTGTGGTTGGACAGGAGGCTAAGTTGATAATGACCCTCCAGATTGTGGAGACAATGGCAGTAGGGACTGGTCTGTTCCTACTCAGCACTGCATTCCCAGCACCCTGCCTGGGATGTAGCAGGTCCTTGGGAAATAGTTGTATGGAAGATGCTTTCACTATGTTTTCTCAACTCTAAGGAATATAAAAGTTCAGTTCAGTTCAGTTCAGTTGCTCAGTCGTGTCTGACTCCTTGTGACCCCACGAACTGCAGCATGCCAGGCTTCCCTGTCCATCACCAACTCCCGGAGCTTACTTAAACTCATGTCCATCAAGTCCGTGATGTCTTCCAACCATCTCATTCCTTGTTGTCCCCTTCTCCCCCCACCTTCAATCTTTACCAGCATCAGGGTCTTTTCAAATGAGTCAGTTCCTCGCATCAGGTGGCCAAAGTATTGCAGTTTCAGCTTCAGCACCAGTCCTTCCGATAAATATTTAGGACAGGTTTCCTTTAGGATTGACTGGTTGGATCTCCTTGCAGTCCCAAGGGACTCTCAGGAGTCTTCTCCAACACCACAGTTCAAAAGCATCAATTCTTCAGCGCCCAGCTTTCTTTATAGTCCAACTCTCATATCCACACATGACTACTGGAAAAACCATAGCTTTGACTAGATGGACCTTTGTTGGCAATGTCTCTGCTTTTTAATATGCTGTCTAGGTTGGTCATAACTTTTCTTCCAAGGAGCAAGTGTCTTTTAATTTCATGGCTACAGTCACCATCTGCAGTGATTTTGGAGCCCCCCAAAATAAAGTCTGTCACTGTTTCCATTGTTTCCCAATCTATTTGCTATAAGAAACACTGTAAATTCATGGAAAACTTTTCAGGAAACACAAAAGGTAGACGTGACATTATTGATGCACATCCATTGTAAGGGGCTTTCCTGGTGGCTCAGATGGTAAAGAATCTGCCCACAATGCAGAGGACCTTATTTCTATCCCTGGGTCAGGAAGATCCCTTGAAGAAGGGAATGGCTACCCACTCCAGCATTCTTGCCTCGGATATCCCATGGACAGAGGAGCCCGGGGAGCTACAGTCCATGGGATTGTAGAATCAGACACGACTAAGTGACTAACACTTTACTTTTTTGTGTCCATTGTACGGTGCATCCTGCTAATAGAAATGCTAAAATGTGAAAGAAGAAACAAACAAACAAAAAATACATGCATCTGAGAGTCAGGAACTTGTGTGATGACAATCTTTGTTCCATGAACCAGTTTGGAAACCAACTCCTGTGGCTAATTCAGCTGTGCAGGGCCCATTGTTCTTCCTTCTCCGGGCAGTACTTGCTTTCAGGGAGCCATGTTCCTAGGCCTCTGGATGGCTCCAGCCTGGGTTTCTTTCCTCCAGAAAGTAGCCATGGCCCCTGGTCATCGGCTGTGCATAGATGAGTTCCCTGGGCCAACTCGCCATGACTTTGTAACATATTTTCTTTGGAGTTTTATAGGAATAATGGAAGTGACATAAAACTGTGCAGCCAGATTCAAATGAAAGGGCAAATGTAGTTGGCCAAAATGAACAATTATAGGAAACAAAGGGAAAATAACGATTAAAGATCTTTCATTACAGCCGGCTAATTATCATGAGTTCTGGACTTAACTGTTCAGGCATAGAATTAAAAACCTTAATTATATTGTCACCTTTGTCTCTCAGCTCCCATTGCCACAAATGAATCCATTTACTGTAAGTGCCGCTGATGAGCAGAAATTGATGGCAGTCCCAGCGAGGTGGGGGGGGGGGGGCCCGGAGCGTGGGGGGTGCACCAGGCCCGCACAGCTGGGCGGCATCTGCATTCCAGGACATCATAAATTAGAAACACTCTTAATGAGACAAATACAGGTTTGATGGATTTTATGATTTCTTCTCCCCTTCAAATGGCTAACAAAGCTCCTCCTCTTTCTTCCTTTCTATTAGAGCTGGCCTCTTGTTAAGTGATTGTGTTAATGGTCTTTGGAGACAGGCTGCGGGTGGGAGGACAGGGGGACTTCCCCGGCGTGGGCGCTGGAAGGCTCTTCTCTCGAAAGGAAGACAATTCCCAGCTGTTGTTCCAAATGGGAGCCTTTTAAAGCCCAGAGCAATGAGTGGAAATGTGAGATTACTTTGAGAGCCAGGGAAATTGGAAAAGGAAGCTGCAGGAAGGTTGAGGAGATGAAATCCTCCAACTACACAGCTGCTTGATTTGAGCGGCCAGTTCACTGAGAGAAGTCAGGCACAGCTCCTGGAGTGGTCAGGGGGTCACTTGCTTGACTTAAGGGTGGGGTGGGGTGCAATTAGGAGAGAAGAGCCCTAGAATTATAGTCAAGCATAGTACAGATCTTCCTCGACTTACAATGGGGTTATATCCTGATACACCCATCGTAAGTTGAATATATCATTATGTCAAAAATGTATTTAATATTCCTAACCCAGTGAGCATCATAGCTTAGTCTGTGCTCAGTCGCTCAGTCATGTCCAACTTTTTGTGACCCCATGGGCTGTAACCTGCCAGGTTCCTCTGTCCATGGAACTTCCCAGGCAAGAACGCTGGAGTGGGCTGCCATTGCCTTCTCTGATAGCTTAGCCTAGCCTACCTTAAAGATGTTCAGAACACTTACATTAGTCTACTGTTGGGCAAAATTATCTAATACAAAGTCTATTTCATAATAAAGTGTTAAATATCTCATGTAATTTATTTAATACTGCCCTGGAAGTGGAAAACAATGGTTCTCTGAGTACAGAATGGTTGTAAGTGTATCAGTAATTTACTCTTGTGATTGTGTGGCTGACTGGGAGCTGAGGCTGCCCGGCACCAGGAGAGAATATCATACCATATATGGCTAGCCTGGGAAAAGATCAAAAGCCAAACTACAGTTTGTATGGAGTCTCTATAGATTTTGCACCATTGTATAATGTATAGGTCAAAACTTCATAAATTGGGGACCATCTGTATAGTGGTTATGGACACAATGTCAGGAGCCAGACTGCCTGGGCTTGAATCCAGGCTCCATCTCTTTCTGTATGACTCTGGGCAAGTGACTTAACCTCCCTCTGCCTTGGTATCCTTGTCTGTAAGGTGGAGCTATTGATAGTATCTACCCACAGGGTTGTTATGAGAATTAAAAGACTTAATATGCATAAATCACAGAACAGGGCCTGGCATATTGTAAGAACTACATAAGTGTCACATATACCAAGTAAAAAACAGCCATGAATTTATTAATTTTTATTTATTTATTTTTATTTTTTTAATAGCAGATCCTTGTTGGTTATCTATTTTTTAGAAAAGGTTATTTATTTGGCTGCATCAGGTCTTAGTTGTGGCACTCGGGTCATGCAGGATCTTTCCTCGTGACATGCAGAGTTAGTTGCCCCAAGGCATGTGGGATCTTAGATCCCCGACCAGGGATCGAACTCACATCACCTGCACTGCAAGCTGGATTCTTAACCACTGGGCCACCAGGGAAGTCCCTATCTGTTTTAAATATGTCAGGGTGTACACGTCAGTTCCAAACTCCCAATCTATCCCTTCCCCCTACCTTTCCTCCCAGTAACCATATGTGCATTCTCTAAGTCTGTGGGTCTAAAAGCAGCTTTGAATTTAAATATTGTTTCCCTCTTAACGGCAGAGTTACCTTGGGCATGTTACTTAACCTTTCAGCTTCAATTTCTTCTATAAAATGGGAGGAAGCACTGTGTGTACTTGCGTTTACATTGGGGAGTCAAGGAGAAAGAGGATTATACAGCTGTTACATACTGTTACTGTGTCAGCATCAGCTCTGTTATGATGGGATTTCAGTGCTATGAGGGGAATAGGCAGGTACACAGTCATGGGGAAAACCTGAGATCATTTGAAAGTCATCTGCTAACACACTCGGTGGCTGGGTGGGAGTGGCTCAGTCTCGAGTTGGGGTGCTTCTAGAGGCAGTGCTGGGTGCACAGTAGGAGCTCAGGCGGTGTGGCTGTCCTGATCGGAAATGAGTTGAGGTCTCTGGCCCTCCTGCATATCTGGGGAGGGGGTGCAGGCCGGCCTCTGAGACAGCACTCCTATCTCCTATCTTTGGGAGAGTCAGGAGCCTGTGTTGCCATGGTGACTAGAGAAGTTAATGGGATGGAACTCCTCACAGGGCTGGCGCTGGGATGGCAGCCGCTGCTGTACAGTGTTAAGATGCCCCAAACAAAAGGGTGTGCACCTCGGCTGCCCGGGGTCATGGCCAAACTCAGCTCGTGGGGTATTCAGACTCTGCTGTCCAGAGGCCAGGAATGAGATTCACTGCTGGGGACTTTCTTCCTGTGTTTGGCCGCCCCTCTGTCACCGCCTTCCCTTCTCCCCCAGGACAGAGAAAAGGACAGGGAGGAGATGTCAGGTAGATGCCAGATAGGCTGGGCCGAGGGGGAGGGGGACCAAGCAGAGACAGGAAACAGGGGAAAGACGAAGGTGCCCACCTGGGGTGCGAGTGTGGAAGAGCCCCCAGCCCCCAATTCCTCAAGTGAAAATCCCAGACACCTAGGTCCTGTGGGTGACCAAGGGCTTTTATATCCCTTCTCAGACTTGTCTCACCTAAAACCCCAGGGGTAACCAAAGCGAGGTTTATTATCCCCATTTTACTGCCGAGCAAGCTGAGACTCAGCGAGGTGATGAGCCTTCCCCAGGGTCAGTGTCAGAGCTGGGGTGAGACTGGGATCAGGTTCTGTGTCTTTTTTCCTTAAAACCATGAAAACTGGTATGACTTTGGGGTTAGAAGCAGGCTGAGCCCTGTGCTGCCTTGCTCCGGGCCTTTCTATCTTTGTGGCCCTGGCTTTCTGATCAGAAGTCCAGGACTGTTCCTCAGGGCCCCCATCAGACCTCTGCCAGCCAGATGCCTGGAGAGCTGCAGGAGCTCCACAGTGAGGTCTGGGCCTGCCACCCCGAGCTGACCCCGCAGGCTGACGGGGGGCGGGCGTGCTGGGGAACAGAGGACGGGATGGCCGGAAGAAGCCCTAAGAACTCACTGTGTAAGCTTGGATCAGCCTCCTGCCTCTGGGCCTTCATTTCCTCTTCTATGAGATGGGACAAACGTGAGGTGCCTCCTGCCTCACAGGTGGGCTGTGGACGTCAGGTTGTGAAGAGGCGGGAGCTGGGCTGCACGGTGGCAGGTGTGGAGGCTTAGCTGGTGCCCCACGGCCGCAGAAGGTCTGAACCTGCCTCCCGAGGATTCTCCCTGCCCCCACGCCCACCCAGCTCCCCTCTCCTCTGCCCTTCACTTTACTGTTTCCCAAACTTCTGAGGCTCTTGCGCATTGGAGTCTCTGTTAAGTGGTCCTTCCATCCGTAACTCCCGCCACCTGCCTACCAATACTGACTCCCTCTGTGGGTGCTCTCCCAGTCCCTTGGGGAGCTGTCCCTCATCTGTCCCCACCGCACTGCAGAATCACCTGTCAAGACAACCGAGACACTGTGTGGCCCCAGTTGCCCTCTCCTTGGCCAGATTAAGCTTCGGAAGGACCAGGTAGAGTTTACCGAAAGCCTGACAGGTGTGGGCTGCACTGCTCTCCTCTCTCTAGGGAGGTGGAGACTGAAGCTCAAATTAGGCAAATGTTTCACCCATGTGGCCCCTGGAGGCAGAGGTTCTCCATCTCTGGCCCCTGTTTCAGGGCAGGGCTGTGTCCCCCTTCTTCATATGGCTCCCAACCCTGAGGCTGCGTTGGTTGGTGGGAGTGTACCTGTATGAATCAGGATTTATTTAGCTGCTGTAATAGAAGTAACTTCAGCTGTTTAAGAAGAAAGGGATTTCAGTCAGGGAAGTAGGTGCTTACAGGATCACTCAAAGGGCCAGAGTAGACGTTTGGCCAAGATCTCTAGGAAAGACTCTCAGGACAACACTGCAGACTGGCTTCCAAGGGAGCCCCCACCTCTGCCATGATCAGGAGGTGGAGAATGCAGAGCAACCACCAGCTACATCCATGGGAGAGAAGTAATGATGCCCAAGCTCTGCTTCTTGGCATGCGGGGACTCCTGCAAATACTGCTGCACCCGAGAAAGGGGCAGAAGCAGTAGGACCACAGCCCCTGCCCCACCTTCACCAGCCACACACCCTTACTTAAGTGCGTCTGATGGGCTGAACCGGAATCACCCTGCACTGGAGCTACTTCCCTGCTGGGCCGGGCACCGCCTTCGGGGCTGAGGTTCCAGGCCCCCTCCCCACCCACAGACAAGGAACTGACGTGCGGAGAAGCAAGGTGGGGAATGTGTCCCAGTAACAGGGATGAAGGCAAAACTCTCTTCTGCGACATCTGACCCTGGATGGCTAATGACCCCTCCTCAGCGCCCTTGGCAGTAAAACCACCTTCCTGACGGCGCCAACTCAAAGGTCATGATGAGGATTAAGAGGGACACAGTCCATGCCAAGCACTCAGCGCAGTGCCCAGCACTCCGTGAAGACTCAGAGAACATCTGCCTCGCTGTCAGCGCCGTCTGTGCGTCAAGCCCGTGTCACTTCTGATGTGTCCCAACCAGGGTGTCATCCTCATTCCTTTCCTCTCCTCGGAAAGGCTCTGGGCAGGGCTCCCCCTGAGCTCCCGCAAACAACCATGTGTTAACCATGCAGAGCCTGACCAGGAGCTCACCCTGGGGTCTGAGCAAAGAATGGGCACGTGAGCAAACAGCCTGAGAAGCTCAGGCTTGGCTGCATGTTGAGAAATACTGACTCCAATAAATACTGATTTATTAAGTATTTATATTTATTATACATATAAATATATTATAAATATATACTTATTTATATTTATTAATGCTCACGGGCAGGGATGGGATGTAACTGGTCAGGGATAGGGGCCAGGCATCACTTTTGTCTGTTATTTATTTTATGGATGCCAGTGATGCTAACATGCAGTGGGGGCAGAGACACACTGGCCCAGGTGCTTACTGTGATCTGATTGGTTGTTGTTCAGTTGCTCAGTCATGTCCTACTCTTTGGGACCCCATGGACTGCAGCATGCTTGGCTTCCCTGTCTTTCACCATCTCCTGGAGTTTACTCAAACTCATGTCCATTGAGTCGGTGATGCCATCCAACCATCTCATCCTCTGTGGCCCCTTCTCCTCCTTCCCTCAATCTTTCCCAGCATCAGGGTCTTTCCCAATGAGTCAGTTCTTCACAAGAGGTGGCCAAAGTATCGGAGCTCCAGCTCCAGCATCAGTCTGATTAGTTAGGACAGAGTAATTAGGGCCCTTACCTCTTACCAGTGTCTGTGCTGGGCTGCTGAGAATCATTGCAGGATAGGGATTAAGATCCCTTTTTTATGGATGAGAAAACTGAGGCTTGTGGGGTTTGGGTGACCCTGACCCATGCTTCTGGAAGTGCAGCGAGGACACAGTAGTCTTGCTTTGTTAGAATCCCCAGGAGTAATTCCCAGCAATCTTTGTCAGGATCCGTTTAGTTCTTGCAGGAGCTGAGGGATTGAGCTGTCTGGCGGGGGCCAGGCTGCTATCTTGCCTTCCCCTGATCCCAGCCAACCCTTGTCTCTTGCTGCAGGGGATGTAGAAGGGCCCTGCCATTCTGGGAGGCAGACCTCAGCTTGCCTGGGTTGGGCAGACAGGCCTGGCATGGATAGGAAAGCATTTCTACTGGAAACAAGTGTAGTTCCTTCCAGGGGACCCATCTATGTGGTGGCTTCTTGCACCCAGGTGCCCCCAGAGCAGGTCGTCACTTGGGCTTAGCCCTAAGATTGATCCTGCTTGATCCTCCCAGTGAAGACTTTGCCTCTTGCCCCAAGACGGGGGCACATTCATCACACCGAGTGTCTCAAGCATTGAAAAAGATGGGATTACAGATGGTGCCAGGAGAAAAATGGAGATTTAGCTCACGGGTAAATGAATTTATCTATTCCCAGGCCTGGGTCGGACAGCGCTAGCTGGAGGAAGTCATTTATCTCTTTGAGGGATGATTTTAGAAATACAGTCATGGATGTGTCAGTGCTATGCTTTCCAACTTAAGGGTGAGTTAAGACGAGCCAAAGCATCTTTCTCTGCCCCTGGAAGACAGCAGGAGTCCCTGCGGTGACCAACTGCTTTTCCCGACGGTGGGGCCTGCATTGGGTGCTAATTACCACAGCCTCTTCAGAACTGGAGTCTGTGTTGTTCCTGTTCACTTCTCTTTGATTATCTCAGGGCAATTTTGAGAGAGCTAGGGACGAATTTAAGCAGAGCTGGTGTGCACATTATTATGGCCTCTCTTTGGGCTTAAATGGCTCTCTAGAAAATATGCCTTTTTATTTATCTTCTCTTCTCCTCTTCTTAAATTGTAGCCCAGCCCGAAAGGCATAGATTGATTGTGCATTTCCTTTGCCTTGGAATGAGCCTGTTTATCACTTCTGTGGTTCTGGAAATAGGAGAGGAGGTGGGGATAGTGGGGACAAGACTCCTCCCACCAACCTTCCTGGCCATCTCAGACCAAAAGCATTCTGCCTCCAACTCTTGATTTTTAAAGAAGCCACTTACAGTTGGCACGGAGACTGGGAGGGGACAAGGTGTGTATGGAGGGTAATTGGAATTTTTATTTCCTTATGAGTATTTGGACCTTGGCCCCGCGGCAGGTGCTGTTAAAAGTCAGTTTACAAATAGGCTGTACCCATTAATCTCCTGGCCACAGGCTGGGTGTGGAGTCAGAACAGATGGGTCCTGGGCCCAGGAGATGAAGCCATGCCCATGTGTACTGTCATTAGGGGGGGGACCTAGGAATTTCATCCCGAACAAGGAATTTCATCCCGGACCTGACTTCTGATGTAGCAGTTAATGCCAAAGCTGGGACCAGAGGCAAGATCACTGACACTCATCACAACATCCTTTTAGTCTCTCCTTCATCTTGACTTTGTCAACATGGCAATTCTTTGACCACTTTTTGAGGGAGAATCAGAGAGACAGAACCCCTCCTCTGCCTTGGCTTGGACCCCTTGCTGATACAACATACCCCACTCAGCGCTCTATGGATGGCCTTCAGGTCAGAATAAATAACATCTGCTAACCCACACTCTGTACACATCCCTGGGCCAAGTGCTGCATTTCTCTTGATATCCTCCAAGCAGCTGTACGACCTGATGCTATTATTATCCCCACTACCCTGACGGAAACACTGAGGCACGAGAGGTGACATAACTGGCCTGTGGCCACACACCTAGTGAGCGGTAAAGCCAGGATCAAACCCAGGCTGCTTGGGGCCTCTGCTTGAGCTCTTAACCACCACTCTAGGGAGCCTTGCGCTGGGCCTTGGGGGATGTTCTTGGCCCCAGGAGACCTCTCTGTCTCCTGGCCACATTCCAGCCTCTCCACCAGATGCCAAGCCTGTGGTGTGGCCCGTCCTACCACCTCCACCCAGCCTGCAGGGACCCTTCCAGCACAGGGGCTTTCCTGCACACCACTCCCCAGACAGCAGCATTCACCATCTTTTCTGTAAGCGTTTCCTCCTGCCTGGATGCCTGTTCTCTTTCCCCATCTAGCTCTCAATTCCAGCACAGCTTCTCAGGCCCCGCACGTGGGAGGTGCATACCAACTGGGCACTCCGTGTGTACGTTGCTTTGTTTGTGAAGCAAGTTTGTTTGTTTTTCTCTTTGGATCCTAAAATGAATTCAGGTTCACTTAAGAAAGCTTGGGAAATGTACACAATCTCTCAGAAGGAAGTAAGAATACCCTGGGATCCTACATCTGCTGTTAATATTTTGGTGTATATATATTTTCAATTTTTTAAATTATGGAATCTTCCAAACACAGACAGAATAGAGGATAATGCAACATTCCCTGGGTAGTTCCCCCCACCCCACCTCCTTTATCAATCCAGTAGGTTTTCTATGTATATATACAAATTTACTTTTGAACACTTTGGGATAATGATGTACAAATTGTTCACACTGTTTGAAAGTTGCTCACCCCCCCACCCCGACACTCCACATAATAAATCACAAAGACTTTTCCATGACTGAAGAGTAAGTATCCTTTGAAAAGATATACAATAGCTTATTCAGTTAACCAATCTCTTATTTTGGGGATTAATATTTAAGGCAATACTGCACATTCATGACTATTTACTAAGAGTAAATTCAAACAAGTGGAATTATTGGGTCAAAGACAATAAACATTTTGACATATCTTGCCAAACTGGCCTTTCAAATGATTATACTCACTTACATTTCCATAAGTAGCATATAAGAATATAAATTTTAATGCCTCTTAGTGAGCACTTTGATGTTCAGTCGCCCAGTTGTGTCTCTTTGTGACGCCATGGACTGCAGCACACCAGGCCTCTCTGTCCTTCACCATCTCCCAGAGTTTCCCTAAGTTCATGTGCATTGCATTGGTGATGCTGTCCAGCCATCTCATCCTCTGATGCCCTCTTCTCCTTCTGCCCTCAACCTTTCTGAGCATCAGGGACATTTCCAAAGAGTCGTCTTGTTCACGTCAGATGACCAAAATACTGGAATGTCAGCATCAGTCCTTGCATGGCATGATCATTTTTATAAGACTTTGTCAGTTATGAATACATGAAGAAATTAATGATAGGAGCCCTCCTGTGGGAGTGATATGATAAGATCTCCTTGAGATGCTGTCATATTGCCCCTACTCTTGTGGCCAGCCCAGTTCCCACCGGCTGTGTGATTGCATGTGGAGGTGGTTGGAGACGAGATGAGGCAGAGCGGCTGCCTTCCAGACCATCTCAGTGTAACCTAGAGACTTCAGCCAAGTCTGTGAATTGACCACGCAGCTGAAGTAATCACCCTTCTATGGGCCAGGCTAATGTACTCCTCTCTTGCTGCTTGGATCAATACCATACTTACTGCAGATTAGCTAAATGAGCCAGCGCAGCTGGGAATGAGCTTCTAGAGACAATTACTATGGAAAATGCAACCATATTTTAGTGGGCACCACATGCAGGAAGCTCTCTGCAAATATCAATATGTATTTGCTTGCTTGACAAAAACAGATCAAACCTAAGTCAGGAGATTAATCCAAATGACTGGACTGTAAATGATCCCTGTGCAAAGTGTGGTGAAACCTTGACCTTTTTGATGGTGGCTGTTGTTCAGATGGTGCTGGAAATAACCAGCCTGGCAAGACTGACTGGTGTGGGCTTGTGCTGTCCTCTGCCAAGTTTATCTCAGTAGAAACATGGATGATACTGATGATGGTAACCATTCATATTTGCATAGTGTGATCTCACTTGTTCTTCACCACAGCCTTGGAATGCTCAATAAGTGCATATTTAAGAAATCCATTCATTCATTTAACAGATCATGATTGAGTAGGCCGTATGTACTGGGATTGTCTGAGGTGCTGAGGAAACAGTAGTGAAGAAGACAGGGTCTTTTCAGGGGAACTGGCAGCCTGGTGGGGCAGGACTGTCCATAAATAAGAAAACAAGTAAATGGATAAGAAATCAGGCATTGAAGGAAGTACTAGAAAGAGAAGGAAAGATGGTGCTGTGAAAAGAAAGTGTATGGGTGGTAGTGCTTAATTTTGATGGGTGATTGGAGAAGGAGGCTTCTCCAAGGAGGTGATATTTAAGTTGAAAATTGAAGGATGAGAAGCAGCAAGCCAGGGGCAAGCCAGAGTCAGAGGAGATGAGTTTTCAAGGCTGTGGGACCAGCATTTGCAAAGGATGTGAACTGGGAATGAGACTGGCGGTTCCCAGGAAACGATGGGCTGCCTTGGAGGGCTGGGGTGGGATAGACAGGTGAGAATGGCATATCATCAAGTGGGAGAAGCAACCAGCAGCCAGACCACAAGGAATTTGGATTTTATTTTAAGGGACAAGTGGGAAGCCCCCAAAAGGGCTTTATAAAGTGGAAGAACATAATCCAATTTATATTTTTGAAAGACCACTCTGTGTCCTAGGTAGAGAATGAAGAATATTCTATTCATTTTTATAGCTGATTCGAGAAGAATAGCAAATATAAGTGGAGAGGCTGGCAAGGCAGGGGAACCTTTGGCTCCTCTGAAGGGCTTTCTGGGATATGAGGGCCTCTGCCAAGGCTACAGGCTCTGGTTCTAAATTTTTTTTCTGATTTCACATCTCATCTCACAGTTCATCTTTCCCTTGAGGGAGTTTGTCACTGGCGAGACTCTTGGCCCAGAAAGGTGGAAAGGCAACAAATGAAAGGAAAAGAGGGAGCTGGGAACATTTGTGTGGATGTAAGAGGGATGTCAACGTGCTCTCCCAGCCCGGGGTGCTCCTGTGTGCATGTTCACCCCAAAGAAATAGCATGGGAGTCCCTGGGACATGGTGGGGTTGCCCTCCAAGAGGAGCACCATGGTGAGTTGGACAAAGGCTCTTCCTCACTGAGTCACCAGGCTGTCAGTGGCCTGGACTTGGATAGAGGTGACCTGAAGCCCCTCTCTCATGAAGAGTGGGTGTCTGATCTGTGACTGGCTCCGCATATCCTGCGCTTTGGACCCTAACCCCCCGCCCCACCGGTTGTCTCCCCAACAGTTTCCTTTGTTTTCCCGACATCTTCCTTACTCCTGCACACAACTATCAACAGAAACAGAACTGCAATGCCCCTTTGTGTTTGAAAACTAGCTTCAGTTCTAGAGAAGCACAGGGAATATGAAGGGAGGAAAATGAAGATACCAATTCCCTTTAGTCTGTTAGAAAAGTATAACCTTATGTATGTTTTTAAGTGCTTAAAGGGTCAACACTAAAAGACTGGGAATAGGATGTACCACTTCTAAACCAGTACTGGGGGAGGAGACTAGAAAAAAAACATAACCCAACAGATGGTTAGATGACTTCTAATATGTTCAAGCTGGTTTTCGAAAAGGCAGAGGAACCAGAGATCAAATTGCCAATATCCGCTGGAACATCGAAAAAGCAAGAGAGTTCCAGAAAAACATCTATTTCTGCTTTATTGACTACGCCAAAGCCTTCGACTGTGTGGATCACAATAAACTGTGGAAAATTCTGAAAGAGATGGGAATACCAGACCACCTGACCTGCCTCTTGAGAAACCTGTATGCAGGTCAGGAAGCAACAGTTAGAACTGGACATGGAAAAACAGACTGGTTCCAAATAAGAAAAGGAGTACGTCAAGGCTGCTTAATTAACTTATATGCCGAGTACATTATGAGAAACGCTGGGCTGGAAGAAACACAAGCTGGAATCAAGATTGCAGGGAGAAATATTAATAAACTCAGGTATGCAGATGACACCACCCTTATGGCAGAGAGTGAAGAGGAACTAAAAAGCCTCTTGATGAAAGTGAAAGAGGAGAGTGAAAAAGTTGGCTTAAAGCTTAACATTCAGAAAACTAAGATCATGGCATCTGGTCCCATCACCTCATGGGAAATAGATGGGGAGACAGTGGAAACCGTGTCAGACTTTATTTTTTGGGGCTCCAAAATCACTGCAGATGGTGACTGCAGCCATGAAATTAAAAGAGGCTTACTCCTATGAAGGAAAGTTATGACCAACCTAGATAGTGTATTAAAAAGCAGAGACATTACTTTGCCAACAAAGGTCCATCTGGTCAAGGCTATGGTTTTTCTAGCAGTCATGTATGGATGTGAGAGTTGGACTGTGAAGAAAGCTGAGCGCTGAAAAATTGATACTTCTGAACTATGGTGTTGGAGAATACTCTTGAGAGTCCCTCAGACTGCAAGGAGATCCAACCAGTCCATCCTAAAGGAGATAAGTCCTGGGTGTTCATTGGAAGGACTGATGCTGAAGCTGAAACTCCAATAATTTGGCCACCTGATGTGAAGAGTTGACTCATTGGAAAAGACCCTGATGCTGGGAGGGATTGGGGGCAGGAGGAGAAGGGGACGACAGAGGATGAGATGGCTGGCGATTCATGGGGTCGCAAAGAGTCGGACACGACTGAGCGACTGAACTGAACTGAACTGAAATGTAGTGAGTGACAGAGAAAGGAGGAGAGAGGGAAAGAGATGGGAAGAAAGAGAACAGGCAGAATTCCAGTTCATAAACAGCTGGAACATGTTTATCCCACCTGGATTAAAGCTGGTGACAGATTCTATCAGGAAGTTGGTGGGTGGGGAGGCTGTGACAGGCTTCTCCAGTGCCCATGCATACCAGTCAGTGATTTATATGCCTGGTTCACCTTGATTTTAAACTCCCTGGGGGCAAGGTCAGACCCAATTCATTGGTGTGTGTTCCCAGCTCAGGAGTGCTCAGTTCCTAAAGAAGGAATATACAGTGAATAGAGTGAAAGTCACTCAGCTGTGTCTGTGGGATTCTCCAGGCAGAATACTGGAGTGGGCAGCCATTCCCTTCTCCAGGGGATCTTCCCAACCAGGATTGAACCCAGGTCTCCTGCACTGCAGGCAGATTCTTTTATTTTTTTTTTCCATTTATTTTTATTAGTTGGAGGCTAATTACTTTACAATATTGTAGTGGTTTTTGCCATACATTGACATGAATCAGCCATGGATTTACATGCATTCCCCATCCCGATCCCCCCTCCCACCTCCCTCTCCACCCGATTCCTCTGGGTCTTCCCAGTGTACCAGGCCCGAGCACTTGTCTCATGCATCCAGCCTGGGCTGGTGATCTATTTCACCCTAGATAATATACATGTTTCGATGCTGTTCTCTCGAAACATCCCACCCTCTCCTTCTCCCAGAGTTCAAAATTCTGTTCTGTACTTCTGTGTCTCTTTTTCTGTTTTGCATATAGGGTTATCGTTACCATCTTTCTAAATTCCATGTATATGCGTTAGCATACTGTATTGGTCTTTATCTTTCTGGCTTACTTCACTCTATATAATGGGCTCCAGTTTCATCCATCTCATTAGAACTGATTCAAGTGAATTCTTTTTAATGGCTGAGTAATATTCCATGGTGTATATGTACCACAGCTTTCTTATCCATTCATCTGCTGATGGGCATCTAGGTTGCTTCCATGTCCTGGCTATTATAAACAGTGCTGTGATGAACATTGGGGTGCACGTGTCTCTTTCAGATCTGGTTTCCTCAGTGTGTATGCCCAGGAGTGGGATTGCTGGGTCATATGGCAGTTCTATTCCCAGTTTTTTAAGGAATCTCCACACTGTTCTCCATAGTGGCTGTACTAGTTTGCATTCCCACCAACAGTGTATGAGGGTTCCCTTTTCTCCACACCCTCTCCAGCATTCATTACTTGTAGACTTTTGGATAGCAGCCATCCTGACTGGCGTGTAATGGTACCTCATTGTGGTTTTGATTTGCATTTCTCTGATAATGAGTGATGTTGAGCATCTTTTCATGTGTTTGTTAGCCATCTGTATGTCTTCTTTGGAGAAATGTCTGTTTAGTTCTTTGGCCCATTTTTTGATTGGGTCATTTATTTTTCTGGAATTGAGCTGCAGGAGTTGCTTGTATATTTTTGAGATTAATCCTTTGTCTGTTGCTTCGTTTGCTATTATTTTCTCCCAATCTGAGGGCTGTCTTTTCACCTTGCTTATAGTTTCCTTTGTAGTGCAAAAGCTTTTAAGTTTCATTAGGTCCCATTTGTTTAGTTTTGCTTTTATTTCCAATATTCTGGGAGGTGCGTCATAGAGGATCCTGCAGGCAGATTCTTTCCCAGCTGAGCCACCAGGGAAGCCCAAGAAGGAAGATGAGTGTGTTATTATCCAACATGAGCTGTGTCTTTCCTCTTGGCTCCTGTCATCTTCTGAAAGGTGTGACTTCTGATCTCACGCTGAAGGTGAAAGAAGGAATACAGTAATGTAGACAGAGGAGCTCTGGACCCGCATGAGTGTGAACCTCACCATGGGTGAAACCAACATAGGAACTCTGTTTGAGGGGCTGTGAGGCTTTGCTGTCATGCTGTCTTCTCTTGGTATGTCCTCCCCTTTCCTCTTCCTCCTCTTATTCTTTCCCCTCCTCCTCTTCCTCTATCCTTAGACTTTTAGCTGGAGGAGCCAATCACTGTGAAACGGTTTCCTGAAACATAGGCACGAATCTTTCCTTGGGCATATAAGAAACGCGAGGGCTTCTGTTCGGTTCTCTCTGGCCCTGGTGCATAGGAACCACGTGAAGCCTGTGCCATCAGGGGCTGCGCTGACGGTTGTAACTCCCGTCGCTCTCGGGAGTCTTCAGGATGAGGCCTCGCCGGTGGCTCACTGCAGCATGGGTGAGCTCCATCAGAGACACGGGGAGCCAGGAAGGGGGCCGCGGGGCAGCATCACCTCCAGGAATAGAAAGAGCCTCTGCTCATCTCACGGCTTTTGCTAAGTACACCAACTAATGGAGCGCAAGATGTGAACGACCTTCACAGGCCACGTGGAAATGGAATTCAGACCCAGCCCGCGGAGGTCACAGTAAGTTAGATTAATTTCCCTCCTGCCTTTCCTTACAAAGCTCACCTTTGCCTTACAAAAAAGTTCTTTAAAAAGAGATAAGTCAGTATTTATTTGGCATTTGAAGGAGTTTTAATCCTAGCAACCCTGTTGGAAGTGTCTCTTTTTCCTTGGGATTCAGCCCAGGGAAGAGCTTATTGATCCTTTACATCAGAAATAATTGTTCTGGGTTTGGAATCTATCAAGTATTGGAAATTCAAATCAAGCCATTTGTGAAATTCTGTTTATTGAGAGATATCAACCAAGAGAGTTGTTTGCTAATAGCATTTGGCAGCCTCCTCGGTGTGCCCTTAGATTGCAGGGCCCTTCTCTTGTCTGGGCGTCTCTGTTCTCATCAGTGGTGGTACCGTCACCCTGCCAGGCCCCCGGGAGTTCTCTTTCCACCCGACCCTTTCGCATCTTGCCTTTCCCTTTCCCTTTCTGCTGTTTCGCCTGCCCCGTGTCTCCTCTTGCCTGCTTAGGTCTGTACCCATCCCTGTCTGTCATCAGCCAAGGCCAACAAGCATTAGCAAGCTGTCTCCTTCCACTGGGGGCTTCCCTGCTGGCTCAGAGGTAAAAAATCCACCTGCCAATGCAGAAGACGCAGGTTCGATCCCTGGGTCAGGAAGATCCCCTGGAGGAGGAAATGGTCAACCCACTCCAGTATTCTTGCCTGGAGAATTCCATGGACAGAGGAGCCTGGTGGGCTACAGTCCAGGGGGTCGCAGAGCCGGACATGGCTGAGCATTGCATGCAGGCTTCTTCCACCAGAAGCCTCTGAAACGCTCTAAATCTGTTTTCAACGTGTTGCAATTTGACAGCATGACATTCTGAGTCATTAAAGTTTATCACTTATTTTTTTATTCGTAGGCCTTTTTTTTTGGCTTGAAACTTTGTCTTTCACCTTCTACAGGGTGCTTTTAGGCACTAGATTGGGGGCTGACGGCAATTTCCCTGTGCCTCTTCTCTGGCCCTCTGGGTTTTCTAGAGTGTGATCGGGTGTTCTCAGCCCAGGGTGCTCCAGACTGGAACATCCTACTTGTATCGGGAAGCCTTCCTGCCTTTTGCACACTTTCACAATCTTTTTGAGACTCTGTCAGCTCTGGGATTTCTTATGGGAGATAAAGGGCCAGATTAGAGAGATGCTTGGAGAGAAATGATTTTAGGGACCTGGAGAGGCATGTGGGAAAGGGGGGCGTTAGAGAGGTACCCTTTCCTCCACCTTTTCTTCCTCCTCCCTCCATTACATCTCTCCCATCAACACCCACAGCTTTCTTGACACCCAGTTCTTTAAAGTCACACATGAACTTCTTGCCTTTGTGACTTCATTCCTCTTTTCTTCTAATTCTCTCTGCTCCAAACTCAGGAAGGAGAATTTCCCTGACAAATTTTTCAGAAAACTCTCTTCAGCCCTCTTGCTGTTCCTTGTTAGCGACTCCCTGCCTTCCGGTTCATGAGAACCATCCAGAGAGCCAGAGTGTCATTTTTAAGAAACGTAGTTTGTAACAAGGCAAGAAATGAAGGACATCCCCCAGTGGCAGTGTATCCAGGGGAGGGATACGGGAGAGGGTGAGATGACCAAGTGTCTGGGAACCATGCTGTAGAGCAAGGCCGGCAGAGCCGGGATGCCTGTGGTGTGGGCAGGTTAGTGACGGAAACCCAAACCAAAGGGCTTAGGCAAAAACATGGGTGCGTGTTGGCTCCCGTAGCTGGCCCCTGGCTGTTGGGTCCAGAGCTTCAACAGCGTCATCAGGGTGCCCGCTCCCCTGACAGGCAGTATTGCCAAGGGGTCAGATGCTGACTGCATTTGGATCCTGGCCTCACTTCGGATAAGTTATGTGACCTTGGGTAAGTTATTTAACATCTGTGCCTCAATTTCCTCAAGAGTAAAATGGAGATAATAGTAAGACCTTTATAGGGCTACTGTGACTATTAAATGAGCTGACATGTGTGAAGTACTAAGATCCGTGCGGAACATGTAGTAAAGATTATGTAAGTGTAAGCGCTGCTGTAACAAAGCGTCACAAAATGTGTGACTTAAAACAATAGGAACATACAGTCTCTGGAGTTCTGGGGGCTAGAAGTCTGAAGTCAAGTCGTCAGCAGGGCCATGTTCACGCTGAAATCTATGGAGGAGTCCTTCCTTGCCTGTTCCTAGCTCCTGGCGGTTTACTGGCCACCTCTGGGCTTGCAGGGCTTGCAGATGCATCACTATAGTCCCCTGTCCTCTGAGGGCATCACAGGCATCGTCCCTGTGTGTCTGTGTTTTCTCTGTGTCCAAATTTCCCCTTTTTATAAGGACACCAGTCATATTGGATTAGGACTCACTCAAATGTCCTCATCTTAACTTAATTACCTCTGTAAGGACACTGTTTCCACACAAATCACATTCTGGGATACAGAGAGTTAGTATTTGACATAATTTTTTGGGAAACACTATTCAGCCCCTGAGAGCAGCTATTAATCCCGCACCCCCCCCCCCCCCACCCTCTGCTTTTCTCTCTCTCTCTCCCCCTTTCTCCTCATATTATTTACTCTCCTCTATGTTGGCTTCATTCCCTGGCAGGTTTTCTCTAGGCTTTGGCAGAGATGGTCACTGCAGTTCTGGGCTTAGAGTTCACCGTTTACTATGTTTACTATGATGGCCACTCCATTTCTTCTAGGGGATCCTTGCCCACAGTAGTAGCTATAAAGGTCATCTGAGTTAAGTTCACACATTCCATTTAGTTCACTGATTTCTAAAATGTTGATACTCACTCTTGCTGTCTCCTGTTTGACCACTTACAGTTTGCCTCGACTCATGGACCTAACATTCCAGGTTCCTTTGCAAGACTGCTCTTGACAGCATTGGACTTTACTTCCATCAGCAGTCACATCCACAAGTGGGTGTTGTTTTTGCTTTGGCTTCGTCTCTTCATTCTTTCTGGAGTTGTTTCTCCACTGATCTCCCGTAGCATATTGGGCACCTATAGACGTGAGGAGTTCATCTTTCAGTGTCCTATCTTTTTGCTTTTTCATGCTGTACATGGGGTTCTCAAGGCCAGAATACTAAAGTGGTTTGCCATTCCCTTCTCTGGCAGACCACTTTTTGTCAGAACTCTCCACCATGACCCATCCATCTTGGGTGGCCCTACACGGCACGGCTCATAGTTTCATTGAGTTAGACAAGGCTTTTGTCCATGTGATGAGTTTGGTCAGTTTTCTGTGATTGTGGTTTTCATTCTGTCTGCCCTCTGATGGAGAAGGATAAGACGCTTATGGAAGCTTCCTGATGGGAGAGACTGACTGAGGGGGAAACTGGGTCTTGTTCTGATGGGTGGGGCCATGCTCAATAAATCTTTAATCCAATTTTCTGTTGATGGGCAGGGCTGTGTTCCCTTCCTGTTGTTTGACCTCAGGCCAAAATATGGTGGAGGTGACGGAGATAATAATGACCTCCTTCAAAAGGTCCCATGCACTCACTGCCACACTCCATGCCCCTGACCCTGCAGCAGGCCACTGCCGACCCACGCCACCACTGGAGACTCCTGGACACTCCCGGGCAAGTCTGGGTCAGTCTCTGTGGGGTCACTGCTCCTTTCTCCTGGGTCCTGGTGCGCACGGTTCTGTTTGTGCCCTCCAAGGGTCTGTTCCCCCAGTCCTGTGTAGGTTCTGGCAGCTCTATGGTGGGGTTAACGGCGACCTCCTCCAAGAGGGCTTATGGCATACCCAGGTCTGTTGCACCCAGAGCCCCTGCCCCTGCAGCAGACCACTGCTGACCTGTACCTTCATAGGAGACGCTCAGACACAGTTCCGGCTCAGTCTCTGTGGGGTCTCTGGGTCCTGGTGTGCGCAAGGTTTGTTTGAGCCCTCTGTGCGTCTCTGGTGGGTAAGGAGTTTGATTCTAAATGTGATTTTGCCCCTCTTACCGCCTTGCTGGGGCTTCTCCTTTGTCCTTGGATGTGGGATATCTTTTTTTGGTGGGATCCAACATTCTCCAGTCGATGATTGTTCAGCAGAAAGTTGTAGTTTTGGAGTTCTTGCAGGAGAAGAGGAACACACGTCTTTCTACTCTGCCATTAAATTAAAAGAGGCTTGCTCCTTGAAAGAAAAGCTATAACCAACCTAGACAGCATATTAAAAAGCAGAGGCTATTTTGTCAACAAATGTCCATCTAGTAGAAGCTATGGTTTTTCCAGTAGTCATATATGGATGTGAGAGTTGGACTATAAAGAAAGCTGAGCGCCAAAGAATTGATGCTTTTGAACTGTGATGTTGGAGAAGACTCTTGAGAGTCACTTGGACTGCAAGGAGATCCAATCAGTCAATCCTAAAGGAAATCAGTCCTGAAAATTCATTGGAAGGACTGATGCTGAAGCTAAAACTGCAATATTTTGGCCACTTGATGTGAAGAACTGACTCATTTGAAAAGACCCTGATGCTGGGAAAGATTGAAGGTGGGAGGAGAAGGGGATGACAGAGGATGAGATGGTTAGAAGACATCACCGACTTGATGGACATGAGTTTAAGTAAGCTCTGGGAGTTGGTGATGGACAGGGAAGCCTGGTGTGCTGCAATCTATGGGGTCACAAAGAATCGGACATGACTGAGCAACTGAACTGAATTGAACTTACCACTAGTGCCACCTGGGAGGTTTGTAGAGCTGTTTTCAACTAGCTTGCTGCTGTTATCTAAGGTGGGATTAGGTTTATTTGGGGGAGAAAGCTAGGGAAGACCAGTGGGCAGGAGAACAAGAGACAATTTGAGATGAAGAAATGCTTCCAATGCACAGAGCAGTCAACAATGGAAGGGGCTTTTGCCTTTGGAGAGGGGAGCATCCTGCTCCCAGAGGTGAGCAAGAGAGGCCAGGCATTTTATTGGGAATTCTGTAAAGGCAGTCCACACAGCGTGGAGGGAAGCGACAGAAGCAGTGACTTTCAAGTGTTTATTACTGTGACCCTCGGAGGTGGATTTATATTTTGAACCATCACACACACACAACCCTTAACAAAAGTTTCACAAAGCAATTTTACCTTTACCACAAGTGAGGCACTCTGACATCGCCTTTCTCTTCTATTTCATTTTAAAAACACTCTCAGCTCAGTAAATTGATTTCCCACCTGGACTGGGTGACCTCTGAGGTCACCTGGCAGCTCAGTGGTTCTGAGATTCGATGACAGGTTCCAAGCGGGAGGAAATGTGGTTTGGTGGGACTAAACACCACCTGTGTAATTAGCAGTGACACGGGCCTGGAGCCCAGCTCTCTAGACACCCACACTAGAGTTCGTTTCACACAACCTGCTTGCGATGGTCCTTCTGGGTCCTCTCCTCTATCTTTGGATGACTACACGGTCAGCCGGTGAAATGGACCATTTACGATCACATTAGTCTTTTGCCCAGACACGTTGCAGTGGCCAGGGGTGGGGGGTGGTCTGCCATTGTCCACAGGGCAGAACAGAAGTCCAACATCTTCATCTGCTGACCCCACTGACCTTCCCAGGAATCTCTCCCACTGTTCCCCAAAGCTCTGTCCTCTTCAAGCTGGCCTTAACAACCCACACCCAGGTCCATACCTTCAATCCCACCCTCCCTCTGCCCAGATGTCCTCCCTCCATTTTCCCTTGTCCAAGTGCTCCCTGTCCTACCAGGGACAGAGCCAAGCCCCTCTTCGAGAAAGCCCCCACTGTGGCCCATTCTCAGCTGGCAGGGATCTTCAGCTCCTCTGAGTCCTCTCAGCCCAGTGTTCCAGTTCTTCCCAGACAAGAAACCCACTGGTGGAGAGAGGATCGTGGTGTTTTTGTGAGTTTCTGACAATACTTTGTCTGATGTGTCCAGAGAAATAAATGCTTGAAGAATGGATGGATAGATAGATTTCACAACACTGAGTTTAATCCATTCTGTCAACACATATTATTGCGTGCCAGGCACTGTTCTAGGCACATGGAACAAAACAGACAAAAATCCCTGCCTTCATGGAGATTATGCTCTAGTTGAGGGAAACAATGAACAAAACACAGTGTATGGTGCATTAGATAGTGTTAAGGACTAAGAAGAAAAACAAAGCAAGTTGGGGAGGTGACTTCCCTGGTGGCCCAGCAGCTAAGACTCTGAACTCCCTATGCAGGGGGCCCAGGTTCAAACCCTGGTTGGGGAACTAGATCCTGCATGCTGCAACTAAGATCTGGTGCAGCCAAATAAATAAATATTTTTAAAAGACAAAGCAGGGAAGGAGACAGGAAGTGTCAGGTCTTTTGCATTTGCAGACGGGATGGTCAGAGAGGTGATGATCCTTGAGAAGGTGATGTTGGAGTAAAGCCATGAAGGAGGGGTGTGGATATAGGGGCAGAGCCGCCCAGGTGGAGAGAAGAGCAAGGACAGGGGCCTGAGGCAGGAGCAGCTCTGCCGTACTCAAGGAAGACCGAGGCGGCCAGGGGCTGAGCAGAGGGCGTGAGGGAGGAGGGGTGCGGAATTGAGGTCAGAGAGGAAAAGGGCACCAGGAGTCTCAGGATCTCTGTCACAGATTGGGTTCCTCAGGAAGCAGACTCTGAAACAGATCTGTGGGCAGAAGTTTTACTGGGAGGGGCTCTCGGGAGCAACACCTGTGGGAGGGGGTAGGAGGGGAACAGTGACGGTCCCCTGGGAGCCCTCCAATGCAGGAGGTGTGGAGGCGCGCTCACCTTTCACAGGTGCCCTGAGCTGGGGCAGGACCGGACCTTCCAGCCCCGTGTTGACCCGGCATTGGGTGCAGGCACCCTGGGAAGGGGCTGGGACCCGAGGGGAGGGAACTTTCTTAGTGGAGGCCGTCCTGGAGGCGGTGAGGGTGGTGGGCTGGCGCTGCCCCCACGTGCAGGGGAAGGTCCCCTTACTCCTGAGGGCTGTTTGGGGGCCAAATCTTGGAGACCGAGGAGAAGACCTGGCTGTTACTCTGAGAGGCACAGGGAGACGTTGGCGGGTTTGAGAAGACTGACATGACTGGGCTTAGACTTTTAAGGATTCCCTCAGGAAGCTGTGCGGGAAGGAAACTGCGGATCATGAGGCCACACGGAGCGACGGGGAGCACACTCCCCAGGGCTGGAGGGGGCCCCCGATGGGGTGGCCGTGGTGGTGACGTCAGAGGTGGTCCGATTCTGAATGGATTTTTTTAAAAAATTTATTTCTTTACTGGAGGATAATTGCTTTAAGAATTTTGGTGTTTTCTGTCAAACCTCAACACGATCAGCCACAGGTGTACATCTGTCCCCTCCCTTTTGAACCTCCCTCCCATCTCCCTCCCCACCCCACCCCTCTAGGCTGATGCAGTGGGGGAATCAACCTTCCTGACTTCAGATTATACTGGGTGGATTTTTAAAGCAGAGCTGATCCTGTTTGCTGACTAACTCAGTGTGGGGTTTGGGAGAAATCAAGGAAGCAAGGAAGATCCTGAGGATATTTAGAGCGAACAATTCAAAGGGACAGAGCTGCAATTCCCTGACACAGGAAAGCCCGGGTACGGGAATGGCTTGGGGAGACCAGGTGGCCCGCCCTCCACGCGTCAAGTTCAAGATCCCGTCAGGCCTCCAAGAAGGCAAGGCCAGGGCATGTGGACACTCAGGTCTGCAGGGCGGGGCAGAAGCATGGGCTGTGTCGATCACTTTGCGGTCACTTGCCCGCAGTCTCCGTCAGCGGGGGCTGCACACACGTGTGAGGGATACAGGGGATAGTGGGGATAACCTCTGTGTGGCTGAGACCAGGACTGCTCTCTTTGGGCCTGTTCTGGGCCGAGGCTGGGGGGACATGGCAGAGGGTGCCCCCTGGCATATCACTGCACTTGAAACTAGGAAGAGGCCCTGTCCGTGAACTGGGGGGTAGGGGCTTGATAGGGACAAGTGGCCCGTGAGGCCCCTTCCCACCGCTTGTTCTGGGACTTTCTGCAGCACTGGAGGCTCCGCTCCCCGTCACTCCTCCGGGTTCACACACTTTGCCCCAGCCTGCTCTGCGTCCAGCTTGTC
Source organism: Dama dama (assembly GCF_033118175.1). Taxonomy (NCBI): domain Eukaryota; kingdom Metazoa; phylum Chordata; class Mammalia; order Artiodactyla; family Cervidae; genus Dama; species Dama dama. The sequence continues at coordinate 67,300,328 of NC_083709.1, forward strand.
CTAATGTGGAGATGCTTACAATCCTGCCCTCGTTTTACTCTGTCTCCTCAAACTTTTGAAAGATATTAGTAGCGTGCAACCTGAAGAGGAGAGGGGCGCTGACAAAATGAATTCTGACAAAGATAATTGCGTGAAGCCTTTGTAGCTCAGCCCTGAACATGGCTCCACACTGTCAGTTTTTATTTTATTCAAATCCCGGAGTCAGGGGTCCGCCTGCAGGTGAGGGAGTGGTGGGAGCGGAAAGTGCCATGGGGCTGCAGGCTGGACCCCCACCCCACCCCCTGGTGCCGGAGACTTCTGGGGGAGGGCCCCCGGGCCGCACCCCAGGGCTTCTTTTGGTCTGGGGACCCGGGCAGTCTCTGGGATGGATGGATACCAAGACATGTGAGAGGCTTAGGGGACCACCCGTTGGCACTGGCTGCCAGGCTGGGAATCACAGCCTTAATGAACATTGAGTTTCTTGATGATGCCGGCACGAGCTTGCCCCCCCCCCCCCCCCCCGAATGAGAAGAGAGAGCCACTAGCAGGCGGGGGATCACGGTGACCTTGCAGAAGCGCCCTGCAGCTGTCTCTCCTCAGGGTTCCCTGCCGTCATAGCTGACAGGGGCCTCTGGGCCACCGCCGCCCTCAAAGCATGCCCCTCATGTCCAAATGCTCTCACGCCAAGTTTCCCAGCTGTTGTCACCGCAAGGTACCCGGACACTCAAGTGTGTGGTCATTTTTGGATCAGGAGTCAAAAGCTCCCTTAGTGTGGATGTTCCCATGGATGAATTAGGTGGCTGAGCCTTTGCCTGGAGTGACCTTCCTCAGTGTCCTAACTTTCACTGTGTGAAATCCAAGTCATTCATTAGCACTTTACTCTGGGCCTCAGAATCCTTCTCAACACAGGCTTTAAGCAACTGCCACCAAACAATAAGCACAGGTGAAATAGAACATACATACCATCCCTGATCTAGAAAAGGGGGCCAAAACTTAGGCGGCGTTAGTGTTTCCGTGATATTGGAATATAGTTTACAGGTAGGGGCTTCGCTAGTGGCTCAGACGGGAGAGAAATCAGTATGCACAGGTTTGATCCCTGGGTTGGGAAGAAACCCTGGAGGAGGAAATGGCAACTCACTCCAGAATTCTTGCCTAGAGAACTCCACGGACAGAGGAGCCTGGAGGGCTACAGTCCATGGGGTCACAAAGAGTTGGACATGACTGAGTGACTAATGGGTATGTCTTGGGAATCAGAAGTTGGTCCGGTCTCCATTATAACAAAAATTGTTATAATTGTTTGGTGATGAACTTTTGATCCTTAGTGTGATGTTCTTGATTAGGACAGCTTAGACCTAAAGAGCTGATGGAGAACTCATCCTCTTGGAGGTCATGATGAGCCATCCTTCCGCTGTTCCATGGACATTCAGGACAGATACCTGAATTCTACTCATGAAAGGTCCAAACATGCAGGTCATTATATCCATCAAGAGCTTCAGTAAGCCAGTGAGTCAAACCAGTGAAACTGATCCAAACCCTCACTCAGGCAATCTCCATAGAAACCTGCCATCCACACCCAACAGGGGCTTCTCCTTACTTCTTTACTGGGATGCCCTCCTTCACCACCATTGCTCAGAATATCTCAAAGAGCTAGGAGGGCATTGGGAGGTGGGAGATGTTTATTATAACAGGGTAGCTGGGATGACTTCCAGGTAAAGTGAGATTGATTGGATTGTGGCGGCAGAAAGTGAGGGTACCTCTATCAGCTACTTCTCTCGGCGCGTGTCCGCTTCTACAAAGTGAGGGGTTGTGCCCAGCTGCACTCCAGAGCATTCTGGAGACCTGTTTTTTCACTGCAGAGCTTTGGATGGGCACATATGCCAGGTTAGATATGTTGGAGACCAAAATGCAGTCTAAATGTTTGTCACATAATTCAACCCAAAGTAGTCATCATCTGCTTGGGTCTGGAGAAAGCAATCTCACTTCTAGCTGAGGGTGCTGTGTGTGTGTAGATCTGGGAAGACTTTCAGGAAGCGGTGGCACTGAGCAGAGCCCTGAAATCTGGTTAGCATCCGGAGATGGAAGAGGATGGACACGGCTCTGTCCTTTCTTCAGGGCCTAGCACGCCGGAGAACCCCAGGCCGTGCTCAATAACAACCACTGAGTCCCTGCGCATGCAGTTGCCCTCACTGTGTCCCTCAGGCCATCATACAGTGTTTACACAAATTAATCCTGGGAGCAGGATGGTAAAGACAAACTTAGCCCATCACCTTGTCAGAGCCCTGTTTTGAGATCCCAAGAACCTGGTCAGGAACTATTGCAAGACAAGGTATGGAAACCCACTTGGAGCCCAGGTCAAAGAAGGGGACTGGGGACTCTGGCAGGGCACCCAGTTACAGAAAGTACAGACGAAAAAAAAAAAAAAAAAAGAAAGTACAGACGGACTGGCCCTGCAGGAAGTGGCAAGACCTCAGGCCTCTACTTTTTCTGCTTTACCAGCTACCCGCTTAGCCCTCCACTGTAGAATGTTTGGTTTCTTATTTTTTTGTCCTTTGGACTCCTAATTCATTTTTCTGGCTCTGCAGATTGACTTGTCTGCTTGTTTCTCTGGTTACATGTGACTCATCGAGGCCTTGATAAAATGGTAGCTTCAGCCCTCGCCTCCAAGTCCTTCCTATTCCCTGTGCTAATTGGTCAGCACTAGGGAGTCCTGATTCCAAAGTCTCAGGTGAGAGAACCTGCTGGGTCCGCTTACATAAGACGTCAGCCCCTGGTCCAGTCACCTGGGAGCAGGGGCAGGTGGGGCCCTCACACAGGATAGCTGTCCCCTTGCCAGTTGTGCATCCAGAGAGAGATAAGGGAAAAAAGTTCATTATTGTGTCTCTTCCTTTTAGAAGCTGTAATTATATTTCTGTCTTATTTAGAGGAATATAGAGCAGCAATGTATAAAAGAACTTTCTACAAATAATGGAAATGTTCTATATCCAATACAATGACTACTAGTCACAGGTAGCTATCAAACACTTGAAGTGTGGGTAGTGCATCAGAGGAACTGGATTTTTAATTTTATTTCATTTTAATGAATTAAATTTTATTATTTTTTATTTTTTCAAACTGGGATTCTGAATTAAATTTCAAATGTAGGTAATCACTTGTGATTAGTGGTTACTATATTGGACAGTGCAGCATAACATTACTATTGAGTTCATCAGCCAGAGTACACTTGGTGCTCTCAGGTAGAATAAAACAAGGTAGGATTGGGAGAACAGAAGCTAGTAGAGACAAAGGAAAAAGTTTAATTAGAACTAACTGAATAAAAGACAGGGAGGATGCATGTTTATGTATAAGAGGGCATCTGAGGTGGCATAAACTGAATTGTGAGCAATAAGAGGTGAGAAGAAGGGGGTGGTTGATATATGCAGTATTCTCACACGGGGTTAAATAATCGAGGTGCTGAAACTGCAGAGGTCAGATTGTTCCACATCTCGGTCAACAGGGTTCTCCATAGACCCAGCACAGCTTGGTTGCAGAGACGAGCAGTGAGGTGTATGTGGTGCAAGAGAATGGGGCACAGAAAAAGCCAGCTCCAGGCGGGTCAGAGAGGAGTGGGGGTAATTGCTCATCACTCTGTGCTAAGCACACTTTAAGCACCTCGTAGATAACAATCCTGTGAAGTACGTACTTTTTATCACCCCCATTTCACAGATGGGCAACTAAGGCAGAGCAAGATAGCTGTCTTGGCCAAATTCACAGAGTGCTAAGTTCACAGTTAGGAAATAAACTAAACAATCTGGCTCTAGAGTCTGGGTTAGCTGTGATGCTCTGCTACTCCTTCGGGGAACCTGCCTCTACATGGCTCTAACCCTGCCTAGAACGTGTAAGTTATGTCATCCCTCAACTGGGTTATCTTCATTCATCTTTCAGTATTAATTATCCTGTGGGAAACATTTCCATGAAATATTGTACTCCTTTTACTTTTTTTTTGTCTGCAGCCACTTTTTATTCATTTGTTTGTTCTTGTATTCAGTGAGCAAACATGGAACATGCTATGTGTGAGGCTGGGCATTGTTGTTGTTTAGTCACTAAGCTGTGTCTGATTCTTTGCCAGCCCATGGACTGTGGTTTACTAGTCTCCTCTGTCCATTTCCCAGGCAAGAATACTAGAGTGAGGTGCCATTTCCTTCTCCAGGGGGTCTTCCTAACCCAGGGATTGAACACACATCTCCTGCATTGGCAGGCAGATTTTTTTTAACCACTGAACCACCAGGGATGCCCAAGGCTGGGCATACAAAGAATCAAAGAACTTGTTTGGGGCCTCATAGCTCATCAGGGGAGATGAGAAATGGATGGAGAGACGGCCCCAGCCATCCAGGGGTTAAGACTTTGCCTTCCAGTGCAGGGGACTCAGGTTTGATCCCTGGTCTGGGAACTAAAGTCCCACAAGCTGTGAGGTGCAGCCAAAAAAAATTTTTTTAAGGAAATGAATGCGAATACCTGTTTCACAGGCATGAAGGGCTGAATGTCTTGAGATAGGGACAGAAACAGGAGAGATGTTCTGACCAGTTGGGAGGTTCTAGGTTTCTTGGAGGAGGGAGTCCTACAGGTGAGCCTGAGGACCAGGCAGCGTTGGAACACATCCACATGTCTCCATTTGGGGTTTCAGTGTCCTCCTCCTGCTGCTGACAAGATAAGTTCTTACTGGAGGGTGACCTTTCACAGGAAATTCAGAACTCAAATCGTCAGTGTTCAGCTGCCCCCAGAGCTGAGTCCTGGCGGTCACGGCCCGACTGCTGGTGAAACGCAGGCAGTTGAGGTGCTGCCTCCTGCCTCCTCCGCACACTGATCTTCAGACTCATCAAGAGCAGCAAGAGCTTCCCCCTGAGTCCCAACCTTCCGCACAGGCCTTGCCTACACTCTGGGCGCCCGGATTCCTTGGAACCTGGCTCAGGGGCCTGTCCAGCAAGGCTTGGAAGCCCAGGTCCCTGCAGACTTGCTAGTTAATGAGTTCTGCAAAAACTAGGTCTGTCTGTAATCGAAATGGGAGTACAAGAGTCGTGCAGTCCCCGAATTAATTCAGTTCTGTTAGAAAAGAAGCGAGGCAGTTTCAGCTGCTGCCTGCAGGATCCACGGAGAGGTTCTGAGCACCGTTACTTCCATTTGGGGACCGCTGTTTTTCACCACTTCAGCATAATCGGGAAAACATTTTCCAAGTCTATTCTTCTTGTCTCCTGCTGCCACACTGAGGCAGTTGTTAACAATGCCCTCTGCCCACCCCAGACCCCTCCTTCATTTAAATACCAGTCTGATGGGCAAAGAGAGCATTTAAAGACTACTCCAGGCTAAAAAGTTCCTATTATTTTATTCCCTTCTTACTTTCACTAGATTTCCTTCCAGATGGGGACAGGTGGGTATGAGATAAATGAAGCTGGAATTACAAATGCAAAAAGACAGATCTAGACGTGGTGAAGAAACTGGACGTGGCTCGAAAATTTGTCCAGATCCTATAGGTGTGTCCTCTGTGTGTGTCCTTGCTGGCCACCAGTACTACCAGTCCAGCCTGGCTAGCCTCTGAATGGTCTGGGAATAGGGAATCAGAGTTTTGGTCAAAACTTTCCCTCCCATTGGAGGGATCTGAGTATCTCAACTGAAAGGAAGGAGAAATTTACTCAATGGTGGGGTGGGGGCGGCGGCAAGGGAGCGGGGGGACTATCCTAGCAGCCTACAACCAGTGAAGACAATCCCAGCCTCAGGCTACTTTGATCCCCAAAGCTTGGGCCCCAGTATAATAGCACACGGCCTTTGGACCAGTCTTCTCTCCTGTTTTTATTCAAATGCCATCTCCTCTGGAAAGGCTCCCTTGATTACCCCTCTTCTGTGCTCCCTTCAAAGCCCTGTTTAGGTCCCACTTACCGGTCGATGGTGCCCTTCTACATTACAGGGCTGTCTCCACTTCCCATGGCTAGTGATTCTTGTACAGGGGGGATCTGATGCTGCTGCTTGCTGTGTGACCTTGAGGATATCTGTCTCTGGTCCTCAGCAACATCATTTACATTATGGGGATGCTAAGACCTACTTACAAGGCTGTTTAGGAGGAGTAAACCAGATCCCAGCTTGCCTCTCTGCTCTGGGGCTCTGGAACCAGACTGACCCAGCTTTGAATCCTGGCTTCATCATTTTCTGTGTCTTTGGTCCTGTTACAATCTCTCTGAGCCTCAATTCCTTCATCTATAAAATTACAGCACCTGACCCCTATCTCATATACTTGTGGGGAGGATTAAAAGGGATAAAACTTGCAAAGTGCCTAGCGTAGGCCTGGCACAGAATACACATTCAAAAGCTCAGCCATTATTGTTGCTGTCTTTACTGAATTTGTGAGTTGGTTGGGGCAGCAAAGTCAGCCTACATTAGTGCCCAAGGGCCAGTGAGGGTTAGGTATACAAAGAGAAGGAAGATGTTTTCCATCTGAGCTGGGGAGCGTTGTCCAAATGTAACGCTCCACGTTACACTTTGTCACTCAGGAATGATTAGGAAATGATGCAGGTGATCAGAGAATATGGGCCTGAGTAGGTGCCTGAGGGTCCCCTCCCCGGCTGCTATGGCCCCCTTCAGCCTTCCAGCTCTCCCAGGCTCTGCCGGATGCAGGTGAGCAGGAGGTGACAGAACATCACCCACTGATAGCCAGAAATTTAACCCAGAAGGAAAGAAAATCCATGGCTGCCAGCTCACACGCAGCCAGGAGCAATTGCTAGTGAGTCAAGGTCGATGGCCAGACAGACGGGAGGAACCAAGAGGAGGGCTGGTATTTGCTGAGCTTGCTGATCTCCAGGCTCTAGCCTGTGGTGGAGTGGCGGCCGTGTGCTCATGGAGACTCTGGCCTTCCTTCCCGGCCAACGGTCTGGGGCCGCTCTGAGCTGTCCCCAGGAAACACGTGCTGGCCCAGAGCACTGCCCATGTCTGTGTGTGTGCCTGTGTCTGCATCTATAATAGCTAGCATCTAATAAAGGCTTATCACAGGCCAATTTGCATGAACAAACCTGAGTAATAGTCAGGCTTGTCCATGACACAGACACTGCTGCTTTCTCACTATAAAATGGGGACCATAACAGATCCCACGGGTATTAGTCAGGATCAGCTAAGTTATGCTGTGGTAACAAGTGCCTCCCAGATCTCAGTGGTTTAACGTGGCCTCAGTCACACCATGAGTCCCTCCTGGATCAGCAAGGGCACTGGTCTGTGCTATTGCCATCGTCACCCTGGGGTCAGAGACCGACAGAACAGCCATTATGTGGAACACTGCTGGTCTCTTGACAGAGGAAGAGAGTGACAGATCGTGCACTGATGTGTAAGGCTTCCTCTTGGAGGCGACAGTGTCTGTTTCCCAGTAAGCCCTGCATGGATATTAGCTAGGAACACCTCCATGCTGACTATTATTTGCTTTAAAGATGAGGAAACAGAACACAGAGAGGCCAAGTAACTTGCCCAAGGCCACACGGGGGATGCCCAGAAGATGCACTCCTGAACTGTACACTACGCCGCCCACCCCTGGAGCGCCAGGCCCCCTCTGAGCGCCAGGCTGATTTAGGACATGATATTCCCTTGAGGAAAACCCAGTGTTTCAGGATGTGAAAAGGACGCTCTCATTTAGGGAGTGCCATCTACACAGACTCCATGAATTCTCACGGCAGCTCCAAGGTACAGATACCTATTCCCACGAGAAGATAGCTAGATGGGGGACAGGTTCAGATATGTGAGGTGATCTGTCCGAAATGAAAGGCTGAGTGGGGTGGAGCCAGGATTCCCACCTCTGAAGCCTGGGGCTCCTCCATCGCATCACTGTGCATGTGGCCAGTGGTCTTGGCTCCTTTCTCCAGGGACAGAGTTGGCTGTTTGAGGGGACTTGGGTGAATTCAGGGATGAACAAGCTGAACTATCTACTCCCTAAGAGGAGCCTAGGGTGTATAGGAGAGAAAGAGAGATCAGAGAGAGAGAGGGGCAGGGGGAACTCAAAGAGAGACAAGAGAGAAGAAACACAGAGAGCCAGAGAGTTGAAAACAGAACCGTGGCCCACTCGTGAGTCATCAAGGTTTTAACTCGCGGAGGGAGAGGTACAGGGGTGCTCTGTGAGGACCCCTGAGGAAGCAGATGTGGCTTCCCATTGGTGGGATTGAGCAGGCTTCAGGGAGGAGGTGGCATTTCCCCTGTGCTTCCTAGATTAGATGTGTCTGAGATGCGGAGGATTGCAGAGGAGGGAGCCATGTGAGCAAAGACTGGGGAGTCGGGACTTCTGTTCAGGGCACTTGGGGAGCCAGAGTGTGGACTGTGTGCTGGGGAGAGTGAAACCTGGGATCAGGTCTGATTGCAGCAAGGCTACTACAGACCATCTTTAGGGCCGCCATCCATACAGTAATCATAGCTTAGAATGTTTATCATGACATCCCGGCAGATGGCAGCAAAAGTCTGGAGGGAGGGGTACTTGCTGGCCATTTCTGTTTGCCCCCAGCTCTTCTCTCTGCCCCGTCCCCTTCTCTGTGCCCTGGGGGCCACCTCCACCAGACTTTCTCCTCTCTGGCTTCCTCTTTAGCCAACGGGAGGCAACAGCAGGAGACAAGGCCAGCTGATGGGCAGAGAGGTGGGGTATTTATTCCCTCCTTTCCCTCTTTGTTGGCTTGGCAGTGGCCGTGACCCTTTGGTCAAGGTTCTCTGTTGCTATGTGGTGCCTGTTACTATAGACGTGACTCGTGTGGGTCTCCATACCCGCTTTCTCCTGATGTCCCTCCAGGCCTATGTGTAGTTAGTGGCTCCCCTCTGTTGCTCAGGTGTTTCACCATCCTTTGCTGGTTTTTCTTAACTCTGGCCTCACCTCCGTAAACCATCTTTTCACTAAACTTTTCTCCAATCACCGATTTCGAGTGAGCCATCGGTCTTCTGCCAGAATAGGGCTCTTTCCTAATTGACAGAGAGATTCCATTTGACTAGCAGCTGCTTCAAAACCCTCCTGACCTTATTCCATGGCATTTGGGGAGTTATTCCCAGCAGGGGACCAGGAAGCAGCCCAAAGTCCATCACTCATGGGGTGGCTGAAACGAAAGTGCAGGGGCAGAGCAGGAGGTGCAAGGGAAACTCTTTCGTCTTTTCCCAGACTCCTGGCATCTCACAGCATCCCTGTGAATGCTGTGCTGAGATCAGTGGAATTCTGAAGCCAGGGCAGGAGAAGCTCAGAGCAACAGTGCCAGTGACTCACAGGTGCTGCCCTCACTGCTCTCACCTACAGCGGCCCCCTTAGACTGTGGGCCCTCTGGGGGCAACTGGACCCCTCCCATCTCTGCCTCTGCCAGTACAGCCCCGTGGGAACGGATGGGTAGTGGCTGGTGAAATGACCAGAGCTGGCTTGCACTGACCCGAAGGCTCCTTTGGGCATTCCCCGGGTTTCCACTGGAAGGTACACCTGCCCATATCAGGGAAAAGCTTGACTTAAAGGGATTTTAGGAAAACACCATTTTATTCTTTTTCAAAACGAACAGCAAGTAATCAGGAACATTTCTCTTGAGTCCACTGCTGTTTCCTCTCCAGTTCACTGCCCCTCTAGCCAAATCCCAAGTCTGCTCTAATGAATATAGAAAACTCACTTGTCATTAGTTGGACAAAAGCTAATGGACTGGAGTCCTTGAGGACAGTGGGTCTCTTGAGCAAATTAAACACTCCCCTTGCAATCTTGAAGTCTATGTTAAATTGTTTATCAAACCCTTCCCTCCCAGATAACATTAAGGTGAAATTTCCCAAGTTCTAGCCATTAGGTCAGAAATTTTTAGAGCAAGAGACAGGAAGAAGGAAATCACTTCAAAACTGTTGTGTTTTGAAGAAAAAAAAGCCACATGAGTTTGGGGAAGGATCCATAAATATACTCCGCCTCTGATGTCACTCTTATCTTCAGTCATAGCAGACATTACTAATCAATCATAGACTCTTTCCTACTCACTCAAAACAAAACCTCCTTGTAAACCAGGGTCGAGGGTGAGTCTCCACTATTTCGGTAGTCAGAGAAGAAGGTGAGTCGGGGGAGGTACAGAGGAATGAGCAGTGGGCTGGGCGTCAGGAAACCTGAGCCCAGGTCTGCTGTCATCTCCCTGTTTGAGTCTGGTTCCCCCTTTGTTCAAAGGCGGAGTCCTTCCCAGGGTTCCTGCCACCCGACGCTGTTGAGAAGATGGTCGAGGTCACAATCGGAGGAGCTTGCCATGGCTGTGGAGCACTGCCACGCCAACTGGACACCCCTGGGCCTTTGAGAAAGGGCGGCTTCCCCCAAACCATCTGGTAACAGGCTGGCTGATTGAGCGGAATTCATTTTTCCTCTATGGTTGGGCACTGCCATTCAACACATGCAGAACCGAGCTTTCCAAGGAGGTAAGACAGTTCTTCAGAGGTTTTTGTCCTTAAGGAACTATTAATGTGCAGTTCCCATGTGCCTATGAAAACTACATGTGGCCGTGGGGTGAGGGATGTGACTTGGGAGGGTGTGTACCGGGCTTTGAGGGCAGGGTCAGAGAAGTAGAATGATGGAACATCAGAGAGGAGGATCAGAGAGCCTTGTCCACAGTGGCAACACTTCACTCAATTATTCACTTATTCATTCACCAAAGCTTCCTGCCAGCGCCTGGGATGGGGTTTGCCAACGCGTTATCAGGTCAAGTTGGAACTGGCTAATACTCCGAACTGCAGTCTCATGAATGACAGGGCCCTTATGTAAGACATGAATTTGGAGAAAGGTCCACCTCTGATTGGCTGTTTGTCCTTGGGCAAGCCACCTCACCTCTCTGGGTCTCAGTTTCCTAATCTACAAAGTGGGGGTAGGATGGCCCTCAGGATGTTCTCACAGGGATTAAAGGAGATCATACATGTGAAAATGCCTGCCACATAGTAAGCACTCTGGAATGTGAGCCAATCGCCCAGAATCAGGACCAGCTCGGAATGCCTCAGTCCATGCTTACAGAAATGGAATTGAGTGCAAATACCCAAAAGAGGGGCTTTCAGAGTGCTGGAAATGCTTTTACATTTGTGCAGGGAGAAAACAAATATTATTTGTGAGAAGCATGCTAAAGGCTCTGGGTAAGGCTACTGGAAATTGAATAACTTCACTTGCATTCAATTTGTAAGTACTTGTCTCTGTATTCAGGAGGAAAAATGAATTCAGCTCAATCAGGCAGCCTGTTACCAGGTGGTTTGGGGGCTGCCACCCTTTCTCAAAGGCCCAGGGGTGTTCAGGGCCGCCTGGAGCCGAATGAATGGAACTTGGTTGTTTTTGCGGTGAGTTGGGAACAGTCCATGGCTAATCACTGCCTTGCTCTTTTCTGTGCTCCCAAATCAGGCACCTGCAAGGCGCAGCTCTGAAAAGGTATGTCAGTCTCAGGCTGGGGGACGTTGACAGAGGGCCAACAAAGACATCAATGGCTACCCCTGTCCACAGCCCAGTGACGTGGGAGTAACGCTGAGGCAGACTGGCAGCACGTCCACCCAGGACAGACAAACAGCAGGAGAAGGGGAATTCTGAGAAACAGCCACTGTTTCTCTCAATCCTTCCTGTTTACGTGTTTCACAACACTTAAACTGATTGCCCTGAGCACACCCCTGGGCATGGTCAAGTAATCCTTTCCTTGGGCATGGACGCTGCCATAGAGAAATCTTGAACTGGACCTCCAGCACTCAACTTGTCACTCTTGCCCTGGCCCATAAGGTCTGAAGCTAGAAACTTACAGGAAAGGAGATCCTAAATGTAAATGTTATTTAAAACTTTACAGATCCATTTGCTATCTTCTCTTTCCCGTCTCTCCCCACTACTGTGCATGCCTTTCTGCCTGAAGTTCCACGGGGATTCTTTAAGTTAGGGTTTTTCCACCATGAGCTGCTCTTACAGAAATTGAATGCTCAGGTACAACAGTTGCTACAAAAGGCATGAAGAAGTGTAAACGACCTATATTCCCTCCCTGGCCACTGGCTGCTGCAGAGTGATGGGTAGGTAAGAACACTTAAATGAGGCCAGGACAGATGGCCAGGGTGGGAGAGGTGAGCCCTTGGATGGGGCCAGGGTTTGCATCGGTCCTGCCCTTCCTCCCTGATAAAAGGCAAAGAGGACAGAGGGAAGGAGGAGGAGGGTCTCATGGGAGAATTCCGTCTGTAGGCGTTTGTGCTCAGTCGAGAAGACAAGCAGGGCTCAGCCCTGCCAGCCTCCCGCCCCCACCTCCCCACAACGGAACAAGCTCTGATTGTGTTAAATGTTGACGATTCTCATGCCACAGCCCCGCAGGGACAGATTCTGGTGAACATGATAGATAGACCTTGAAGTGGGAAAGCAGATGATGTTCGAAAGCATCGCGCCGGGGGAGAACCAGTCTGGGGCTTAGAGGAAAGAGCACGTTTTGTTTGTTTTTGTTTCAGCTGGATCTTGTTCAAGGGAGGTGGAAGGGACACTGAAAAATGCCCTTTTGGTCCTCTGTGGAAGCTCAGGCCTTGGGTGGCTGCCATTTAAACATCCTCTTCTGCAATGTCAGAAGCCCCCACTCTGGGTCTGGCATTGTGGGGTTTTCTGGGGATGCAGAGAGAAGTCAGTTATGATCCCTGCCCTGAGAGCCTCAGTCTGGGGCGAGACAGAGCATGCGTAGACAGGGATGATACAAAGCTATTCATGCAGTGATGGGAGGCGTTACGAGGGAATGGGGGGTGGAGGCAGGAGCAGTTGATGTGTGTGTGCGTGTACGTGTGTGTGACTGGCAGAAGATGGAAAGGGTCAGTGGGGAGGGGATTCCTATAGGTTGTGCCTCAGAGGTCTGGGTGATAAGCTTTCTTACAGATAGTGGCCAGCACCAGGGTCTTGTGCAGAGGAAAGTGAAAGTCGCTCAGTCGGGTCTGACTCTTTGCCACCCCACGGACTATACAGTCCATGAAATTCTCCAGGCCAGAAAACTGGAGTGGGTAGCTTTTCCCTTCTCCAGGGCATCTTCCCAACCCAGGGATCGAGCCCAGGTCTCCCACATTGCAGGCAGACTCTTTACCAGCTGAGCCACCAGGGAAGCCCCAGAACACTGAAGTGGGGAGCCTATCTCTTCTCCAGCGGCTCTTCCCAACCCAGGAATCAAACCAGGGTCTGCTGCATTGCAGGTGAATTCTTTACCAGCTGAGCTACCAGAGGAAAGACAGGCGTAAAACGGAAAGGAAACAGGAACCGACTCTTAGTGTCCTTGTATGCCAGGGCTTTCTCCTGAGGGCAGTGGGAAGACATAAGATGGTTTCAGTAAAGTGAGGAACCTAGTGGGGTTGGAGTTTTAAGGGGAAGGAACCCTCAGGATGGGAGGGGGCAACAGACAGAATAGTGTGGCCAGGGAACGGTATGGGAGGGGATTCCATTCACTCCCTCGCTCAATCTTGGACCTAGCCTATCTTTGTTAAAACAAATAAACAAACATGGGTGACCCAGGAGAATTTTCAGAGGGCAGGGAAGTGCTTCCTTCCAGTCAGAGGGCATGCATTCTAGGTCACTTCAATTGTGTCTGACTCTTTGTGACCCTACCGGCTGTAGCCCGCCAGGCTTCTCTGTCCATGGGATTCTCCAGGCAAGAATACTGGAGTGGGTTGCCATGCCTTCCTCCATGGGATCTTCCTGACCCAGGGATTGAACCCGTATCTCCGGCATCTCCAGCATTGGCAGGCAGGTTCTTTACCACTAACACCACCTGGGAAGCCAGTCAGAGTGGAGTCGGACAATTTACCCTTGGAGCACAGTTACCCATCCTGCAGCCTGGGATGGGCAGGCAGTGAGGCAGAGAACCAGGCAGACAGGAAGAAAGGGGCAGCGCAATCATGCAGTGGTTGGAGCATAATCTTTGAAATTAGACAGACTAGCTTACTATTCTAATTTTGGGGCTGTCTAACTGTAAGCACATTATTTAATATTTATATATCAGTCAGGATAGTCTAGGGTATGCTGCAGTGACAAACAGCTCTGAAATCTAAGTGGTTGTAAATAACAGAGGTTTATCTCTTGCTCATGTTACCTTTCACAGGTACCTTAATATCAATAGTAACTACAGAAACCGTGTTGATGGGGGCTTCTTTTCATTACGTCTTCTGCAATGACTAAGGCACAGTGGAGAGAGCATAGTAACTCACTTAAATGAGTTGCCTCACTTTCACTCTGGTTTCGTTGGCCAGAGCTTGCCTGGCCATGTCTATCTTCACAGGGTGTGGGGAAGTGAGAACTGGAATGGTGCTGAAAAGTTTACACACACTGAGTCTCAATTTCCTTATCTGTAAGATGGGAACAAAACTACCAACCTGAGGTGGTTATCATGAGCCTAATGAGAGAATGCACACCAGGGTCTAGTTGCCCTCAGACAATGAGAGCTGGGGTAAAAACAAACAAACAAACAAAAAAACACCTTTGGGTCCAAAGGGAAATAAAGAAAGCATTTGTTGCTTTTGGAGTTTCCTAGACAGCATGGTTCATTTGCCCTGAAAGAGCCGCTGTGCCTGGAACAGCTGGAGCTGGAGTTCTGGCCTTGATTGGGACCCCAGGAGCCCCTAGTGCTCCTGGAGCTCCCGCTTGAGAAAGGCTTTCCTGCCTCCGTAAGTCTCAGGGCTGAGCTGGGTGTTCTCCGAGGCAGCCTCAGGCCTGCTCTCCAAGACCATGCATTTCAAACACCGACCTAATGCCTTTGCTGCGCCTTGGCGGCCCCGAGGAAATAGCATTTCTATTCCAAGAATCAGTTCCCATTCATCACCGTGAAGCACGATACCTGGGGGAAATGGTAACTGAGACTTTGCGAGTCTCCAAAGACTGGAGTGTGTCTGCACGAGCTGAGTAATTAGAGCGGTTTTCTGCACACTTGCCTAATCTTTATTTAAGACATTTCACTTAGGTACACATCTAAGTTGTTCAAAGTCAGTTAGATCCGAGACATGTGTATCATCTAACAATCTCTCTTCTCTATTTTAGAATAGTTGGATAAGCACCAATAACCCTAATTGCAAATATTTACTGAGCCTATGTGCTAAGCAACCGCACTGCGTACTTAACTTGAAACAACTCATTTAATGTTCATAACAACCCTCTATTCTTTCCTGTACCTGATCTGAGAAACTCAGGACTCTGACTTGCTTCCATATGAAGTCATCTTTAATCACCTTTAAGGGGAAAGTGGTGAATACATGGAGAGTATTTTGTCTCTGAAACTAAAAAAATAATGGTAGCTAACATGTATATGGAGATTGTTATGTGCCAGGCACGGTCGTCCATGCCTACATGTATTAGCTTATTGGTCCTCTCAATAGCCTGTGAGACAGATAATATTATCTCCATTTTACAGTGGAGGAAACCTAGGAATAGAGAGGTTATGCGATTCTCTCAATGTTACCCTAGCCAATAGGTGCTAGAATCAGCACTTGAACCCAGATTGAGGCTCTTCTTCACTGTACCTTCTGTCTCCTGGAGTCTAGCAATCTTGATGTCTTTAACCACCATAGGGACCGGCTTGTGGAGGACAATGATAGGGAAGTTTTTCACTAACTTCTAGGTCGACAGAACCAGGATCAATGGTATAAGTCACAAAGAGGCAGATTTGGACTCCATCTAAGAAAGATCTTCCTCAACTCATGTGGTTTAAAGATCAAACAGAATTCCTTGTAGGCAGTAAGTCCTGTTGGGCTTGCATGGTTCAGATGGTAAAGAATCCACCTGAATGCAGGAGACCCAAGTTCTATCCCTGGGTGGGTTGGGAAGATCCCCTGGAGAAGGGAATGGCAATCCACTCCAGTATTCCTGCCTGGAGAATTCCATGGGCAGAGGAGCCTGGTGGGCTACAGTTAATGGGGTCACAGAGAGTCAGACACGACTGAGCAACTAACACCATCAGTATCGTAAGCTCTCATCACCAGATCCCCTCAAGGAAAGACCGGATGACCTCTCCCAGGGAGTGATCGGTACCACTCCTTCCTTGGGCTTGAGGTTGACTTAGATGGCCTGGGTGATCCTTTCACATGACGATTCTATGAACATTACAACAGTCATGACATCTGTGTATGGCATAAAGTATTCAGCTAATATATCCCTCCTGTACTTAACACTGGGAGCAGATGACAAAGCTCCATGAGAGGTACATATGAAGGCCCAGGATACTTTACCAGAGCGCAGTGGGATCCTCAAATTAAGCTCACAGCAAAGCTACTCTGACACATGATAATGATGCAAATAATTGTTGTTACCTGGATGATCAATTAACCTAAGTTCAATTTATTGACTCTAAGTAGTGTAATTTTCACTAGTCAAACCTGCATTTTTATGTTTTCCTTTTCTAGCTTTATTAATGTAGCTGACTTTTAGAGCAATGCTGAATTTGGTAGTTTTTCTTGATGCTCTGTAGGGTTTTATTCTTCTTGGCGCAATCCTTAGAGAATGAGAGGTTGTTGGAGATTGGGGGCGGGGGGCAGCTCACTTGTTCGTTGGGCCGGGAGAGCTAGGCAAAGGCCGAGGACCTAGCTGATAAGCAGGTGCTGTGGGCAGGGGAGACTGACAGGAACAAAAGACAGATGAGCTTGGGAGTCAGGAGGGAGGAGGCAAGTTGGCAGTAGAAACCGAGTGACCCCCTCCAAAAAAAAAAAAGGACCAGGCCCTTTGGGCTGAAGCCCAGGGCAAGCGGAAGGAAGTAGTCACAGGCTATGAAACAGTAAAACCGGAAGGAACCATATGGATGCGATGTGGTCCCTGCCTCAGCTCCTGGGCTATTGTCCGGGTCCCCTGGGGCAGGAGGCAGTTCTACTTGGGCAGGGACATGAGTTCTGGATGCACGGACAAGAAATTGGTGGTAACTGATGAGCAAAAAGGACCTAATACAAAAGAACCAGGAGCTCCTGGTAGCAAGTTCAGACCAGTGCTTGTAGGCAAACCCCCTCTCTCCTCAGCTCTTACTCTCATGGGGGTAGAGGACACAGGGCCAGGATGCCAGCCCCAGCTCTTCCCTGAATCAACATGTAGCCTTGCCAACTACCCTTCCTTCTCTGGCCTCAGTTCCTCGTCTCTATGATGGGACTATTGGTTTAGATATTCCCTAAGGACTTTCCAGTTCTAAAACATGGTGGGGGCTCTCAAGACATCTTGTCCTTCAAACAGGCTGTCAAGGAGGTTAAACCAACTTCGAGTTTCTGTCTCTCTCCTCTGCTCAAGAATCAAGGGTTTCTCTGAGATGGAATTTTTGATTTACAGTCCCAAGAGCAAAGTGGCACAGGAGGGAATAATAAGCTCTTTAGACTTGGAAGCTCCTGCAAGAAATGATGGATGTCCCCAAGGGAAGGTACATCCAGGAAGGTGTCCCCAGTCCCCCAGCAGGAATCAATCTCCCTCTGAACACCCAACGCCTCCCTGAGAGTGCTTTCTACCTGGTATTTCCAGTAGCTGCTCATGTGCCATATCCTCCATGAGGTCCCAAGCCCCCA
Organism: Dama dama; assembly: GCF_033118175.1. Taxonomy (NCBI): domain Eukaryota; kingdom Metazoa; phylum Chordata; class Mammalia; order Artiodactyla; family Cervidae; genus Dama; species Dama dama. Next base: position 67,317,776 of record NC_083709.1, read on the forward strand.
AGGTCAGAGATCGTGCGTCCAGTAGGCTCAGGTGAGATCCCAGGCACAGCTACTGTCTGGCTGGATGAGGGGACTTCTCTGATTTTCAACCAAGTGTCCTGCTTCATTTTGTTGGGAAGACCTACTAGTGTCTGTGCTGCTTAAGTGAACGGAAGCCCTACTACTTCAGAGTTCCTCTTGCAAACAGAGAAAAGGCAGTGGGGTTACAGGTGGGGTTCTAGGTGGGAACTGTCCAGTCTTCCCCTAGAATGCAGCCACCTCCAGGCTTTGCGTCTCCCACCTACGGCCCTGACTCCAATGCTGCTTCAGAGCAGATCCTGGGGGATGGGGCCTGGGCTGGCCTGCAGGCTTCTAACAGACCTCGCCACCTTCTTAGGGTAGTGGCCCAAGAACTGGGACCTGGTGGTATCACACTCTGAATGATGAACGCCATCACTGATGATGCCTTTTTTTTTTTTCCAAGATAAGTATTTTATGTATTATTTTTTTTAATTGGAGTCTAATTCTTGACAATGTTGTCTCAGCTCCTGTAGTTTACATTTTGGCAAAGTCTGTGCCAAGCCTTTACCTGCTGAATCTTCATCCCAACTCTCGGGCTCATGCTTAGCTGCTCAGTCGTGTCCGACTCCTTGCGGCCCCACGGACTGTAGCTCCCCTGTCCATGGACTTCTCCGGATAAGAATACTGGAGTGGGTTGCCATTTCCTCCTCCAGGGGATCTTCCTGACCCAGGGACCCAGTCCGAGTCTCTTGTATGTCCTGCATTGGCAGGCAGGTTCTTTACCGTCAAGCCGCCTGGGAAGCCCCATCACAAGTCTGTGGTGGTAGAACTATCGTGATTCCCAAGTCACAGATGAGAAGACTGAGGCCCAAGTGCACACAGCCAGGGGTGCTTTTCCTCTAGCTCCTCACATGGCTCCTCCTCATCCCTATGGCCTGAGCCTTGAGCATGTCTTCCACAGACCAGCCTCTTGACCCCCCTCAATCAAGAGCCCCTCCCTCACCCCACCATTCTGTATCTGGATCTTTAAACTTGACCCTGGACCAGAGTATTTCAGTGGGCTTTAAACACAGATTGCTCGGCTCCATCCGGAAAGTTCTGAGTCTGTATAGCTGGGGTGGATCTTGGGAATCTGCATTTCTAACAAGTTCCCAGGTGATATCTATGCTGTTGGTTCAGGAACCAGACTTTAAGCTCTATCAATCACAAGTCTGTTTATTTACTTTGAAACACTAATGAGTCTGTAATTGCTCCATTTCTGTATTTGCCTAATTGCTTATTGTCTCCTCCACCAAATTGTAAGGTTCAGGAGAGCAAGGACAACACAGTGTCCGTTTGGTTCACTGCTCTATCACCAGCTCCCAGCGCAACGCGATGATAGGAGCTCAGTATGTATTTGTTGTATGAATCAGTGGGCTAGCCGAGGCCAGACCTGAGCCTATCTGACTCGAAACTGTTCTGAACACCACTGAGGACCATGTGCCTTTGACTTCACGCCCTCCAGCTGGGCTGGCTTCCAGTTATCGGGTACATGGGTACCAGACGTCTACTTGTGTCCACAGAGACTGTTCCACACAGTCCAGTCTATACCTTGGAAACTGCCCGAACCCAGAGAGGCCAAGAGGCCACGCGAGCAGTGTGCGGGGTGCTGTGAGAGGTAAGGCCTCTGGTGTCTGACTGCCTACACAGGGCAGGGCAACCGAGAGCCCAGGAGGAACCCATCCACCGCCTTGTTGGCTGACTGGCTCTGCTGGGGGTGTGTGCAGCCAGCCCTGGAGGCCCCCGGGCCCACTGGAGTCTGACCACCCAGGCAGCTGGTGGCACTGGGATGCTTGGCTGCCTGTTGAGGCCCACAGCCTTGTCGATGCTTCCTCCCGAAGAAGAAGGCAGGGGAAGAAGAAAACGAAGCGGAAGGACAAAAAGTGATATAAGCAAATTGCTCACTGTGCTTCTCTCTGGCAAGCTAAATGCTTATTGAAATTAAGATAAGCTTGACAGACTTTTGTAAGCAGTTTGGGGGCCTATCTGAGAATATCTTGCCTTGAGAGACTTCTATCAGAACTGACTCCACAACTAATAATGTGGTCTCTGTCACTCAACTCAAAAGCCCCTCCTAGACCCGCACAGTGAAGCGTTAAGGAAATAAAATCTTTTTTTTTTTAAACATATACAGCAAAGTTTGATTTGTTGAGAACATTTCTTCAACTGACAGGTTACAAGCCATGTCTGAGAGGCCCACTGGGAACTTTCAAAATTTGAGCAGCAGTTTCTAATCACTGATGATCATTAGCATTTTAGTGAATAGATTTTTTGATAAGAAAAATCTTTGCTCTGTGGGAAGAAAAAAGAAAAAAACTCTGACATTTGATAATGCAAACAGAGTAGCAATTTTAATTAGGCCTCCAGTCCTCCTTGGGGTGGCAAACACTGCACAAGATCCAGATGTTTTTTATCTTGCAAGATGTAAACTCATGGTTGTGTCAAGCCATTGGTGCTGGGTGCCGCGCCACCAACTCGGTCTCCAGGGTGAACAATAATAACCACTGTTTGCTGAGCACTTATGGTGGGCCAGAGGTGGTGCTGTTTCCCCTGTATCCTCTCAAATTGTCCTTACAGCAATCTGATGAGATAGCTACTATGATTATCATTCCCATTTTACAGATGAGAATACTAAAGCCCAGAAATTTTCAGCAACCTGGAGTCACCCAGCTAGTGGTGGAGACACTGACCCTGGTCTTTGTGACCCCAGAGTCTCCACACTTACCCATTGGGCCATCCTACTCTCCCAGATGCTACGCACTGGGGACAGACAACGTGAACAAGCAAGAGCCTTGGGCGCTTGCCCTGGCTCTGTCACTGCGTGTGACGAGTTGTGTGACCTCCCCTGGCCTTCATCCCCCAGTCTGTGGAATGGGGATGTGATCAGCCATCTCTTCACTGGACTCTGGGGAGCAGAAGGCTCTGGGGGAAAAGTGTGCTTAGAACAATTTTTTCTCTTGTGGAGCTAGACCCCGACACTGTGTCTTCTTCCGCCTGATCTTAGATCTTAAGTGTACCATGCCATCAGTTTTCATGAATGCACATCAAGAAAAAACATTTCTAGGCAAGAATTAATCTGGGTTCTATTACCATAGATCAGTTTTGCTTATTCTAGAATAAGTGGGATCATATATTATACACTTTTTGTGTCTGGCTTCTGTCCTTCATCATAATATTTTTGAGATTCATCCATGTTGTTGAATCTATATGTAGCTTGTTCCTTCATCTTATTGAGTTGTATTCCACTGTATGACTACACCCCAGCTTACCAATTCATTCTCCTGTTAATAAATATTTAGGTTGTTTCTAGTTTTTAACAATTATTATAAAATTTCTATGAAAATTTTTGATGTAGCCTTTTACAGACGTATGTTTTAATTTCTCCTGGATGAATACCATAAGTCATTGGGTAGATATATGTTAAGCATTTGGAGAAACTGCAAAAAATATTTTTCAAAAGTGGTTGTTCCATATTACACTCCAAACTGTGCAAGTCACAATTGCTCTCCACCTCTGGCATCTGGTGTTGTCAGCCTTTATCATTTTAGCCATTCTAGACAGTGTATAGTAATATCTCACTGTGAGTTTGATTTGTATTTTCCTGATGACTAATGATGTTAAATGACTTTTAAAGTACTCATCAGTCATTTGTGTATCTTTTTTGTGACGTGTCCACTCAGGTCTTGTCTTTTTTTTTTTTTTTTTTTTAATTGTGCTGCTTGTCTTTATTGTTGTAGGAGTTTATATATTCTGGATATATCTTTTATCAGATAAGCATGTTGTGAATATCTTCTTGTCATTCTATGACTTGAAAGAAAGTGAAAGTCGCTCAGTCATGTCCGACTGTTTGTAACCCCATGGACTATACAGACCATGGAATTCTCCAGGTCAGAGTGGGTAGCTGTTCCCTTCTCCAGGGGATCTTTCCAACCCAGGGATCTAATACAGGTCTCCTGCATTGCAAGCTCATTCTTTACCAGCTGAGCCACCGGGGAAGCCCAAGAATACTGGAGTGGTTAGCCTATCCCTTCTCCAGCAGATCTTCCCACCTAAGAATTGAACTGGGGTCAATTCTTTACCAAATGCATTGCAGGCAGATTCTTTACCAACTGAGCTATGACTTACCTATTTATTTTCTTGATGGCAATTTTTTGATGAACACAGTTTTACTTTTGATCAAATTCATTTTCTCATTTTTAAAAATTTTTATGCTTTCTGTGTCCTTTCTAAGGAGTCTTTGTTCATAAAGATGTTCTCCTGTGTTTTTCTGTTTTCATTTTAAGGTTTTTAACCCGTTTGGAATTTATTTTTATGTATGATGTGAGATGAGGTCAAGATGCTTTGTTTTTCATATGGGTGTTCAGTTTCTCCAAAACCACTAGTCAAAGATATTTTCCTTTCCTCAAGTGACAATATACGTGTTGGCCCATGTCTAGATCTTCCACTCTGTTTCCAAATTTTTTTATGTCTATACTTTTACCAAAATCACACTATTTGGGTTTTTATAGTTTTATAGTATATCTTAAAATCTGGCTGGAGTCTTTTCATTTTGTAACTCATTTTCAAGATTATTTTGGCTATTGTCAGTCCACTGCCTTCCAAATAAAATTCAAAATTATCTTGATTGGGATTACATTGGATCTTTAGATCAACTGAAGAAAATTGACATTTTAATGATATTCCTATTAGTCTTCTAAACTATTATTTTTTTCATTCAAGTGTTAATGTACTCAATTTATTCAGGTCTTTTAAATTTCTCTCAGTATTGTTATAGTTTTAAAGTTTCTGTGTAAAGGACTTTGATGTGTTTTGTTAAATTTATCCTTAAGTGTCTGATCTTTTGAAATGCTATTGTAAAATATGTTTATTTTTAATACCATTTTCTAGTTATTCACTTCTAATGTATGGAAGTATAATTGATTTTTATGTATATTGTGATATCCTAAATTCTTTTATTAGTTCTAGCAGCTTTTTTTTCTTTGTAGATTCTTTAGGATCTCCTATATACACAGCCATGCATCTGCAAATAGAGACATTTTAGTTCTTCTTTTGCACTCTGCATGCTTTTTATTTATTTTTCTTATATTATTGCATGAGCTAGAATTTTCTCTTCAATGCATCTTAATTTTGGTAGAAGTTGGGCTTCCCTGGTGGCTCAGACAATAAAAGAATCTGCCTGAAATGTGGGAGATCTGGGTTCAATCCCTGGGTTGGGGAGATTCCTTGGAGAAGGGGATGGCTACCCAGTCCAGTTGCTTTTTTTAAAGTATTTATTTATTTAACTTATTTATTTTGCTGTGCCAGGCCTTGGTTGTGCTATGAGGGATCTAGTTCCCTGACCAGGGATCGAACCCAGGCTCCCTGCATTGGGAGCGTGGAGTCTTAGCCACTGGACCACCAGGGAAGTCTCCCACTCCAGTTTTCTTGTTTGGAGAGTTCCATGGACAGAAGAGCCTGGTGGGCGACAGTCCGTGGGGGTCACACAGAGTCAGACACTGGCACTTTCACTTCGCTTTCAGTAAAAGTCAGTCTTTTCAGAGGACTCAAGTTTTTGTTTGTTTGTTTTGTTTTGCCTTTCTTCATAAAAAGCACAAATAATTAGCTGTAAAAACCCTTCTATCTACAGAGTTGGTATTTTTCCAGACCTAAGAAGAAACTAAAAAATTTGGCTTTACTTTTTTTTTTTTTTCTTGGCATGGCTTGAAATTTAACTTGGATAGTAGTTATTAGTGCTGTTTGCCAAGTACTTTGGTCTTCCCACCTCTGGGCAAAAACTGGCATTTCACTTCCCAGACAGCTTTTTGTTAGGTAGGGCCATGTGACTAGTTTCAGCCAATAAGTGAGTGCTGAAATGATACGTTTCACTTCTGCACCAGGACATTGAACTACTACTGATTCAAGAGTCTCCAGAGCTCTCTTTTTCCTCTAGCATAACCAATTTCCTCATACATTAACCAGTGATGCTTAGGATAAAAGTTACTCCATCTTCTTGTATCTCTGAATATCTACAATTAACAGAGCCCTTACTTCTGACCCACAATGGACATATGGCTTGAGGAAGAAGTAAAATTTGTTGTTTTAAGGCACTGGGGTTTGGGGATAATTTGTTACAGCAGCATTATCTACCTTATTCTGACTAATACAACTTGCATGAAGTTTTCAAAGAGAGATGGCTAAGCAAAATAATAGGTAGAAGCAATGTAAAAGAATATATTGTTTTTATTCTCTAAGTGAGACAAAGGCTATATATTCCCAGAGAAACAAGCAGTGAGTCAGAACTCAGAGTCTTACTCAGATCTTGTGCATAATCAGATCCCCAGTGCTCAGCACCCAGCACATAGTAGGTATTCAAACAAAGTGTTTACTTGATTCAGTTAAGTTGGAGTTCTCCTTTCAGGCTCTGCTTTGTGAAATAGAAGCACAGCATTTTCTGTCACTTTTCCCCACTAGCATCTCATTGCCTATAAATGGGAGTGACAAAAACAACTTGTCCTCGAGAATTGTTGGGAGAAATTGAGCTGATCACAAAACACTTTGCAAAATGTAAAATCCTATCTAAGTGGCAATTTTCTCCTTTGCTATGCCAATTGTAATAAATATTGTTTTTAAAGCGGACTCCTGGCTTGCTTTCCCATGGCCACCCCATAAAACACTCCAACACGCTGGGGGTTATTGTTTACTCTGGATTTGCGTGTGTATGCGTGACATTCACTTGTGTAATGCTATTTGTTTACTGAGGAGTTGAGTAAAACCCATCTTGTAGCAATAAAACTTGAGAATGATGTTATACCCCATTGGAGAGGTGATGAATCAGAACAACTGACCCAGGACAACTGTACTATATATTCCCCAAAGGCAGAGGGCCTTGTTTCAGCTATTTCTGCAGCCCTAGTGTACCTAGATTAGAGAAAGTTCTCTGTGAGTAATAATATTTTTTCATCTTGGCCAAGACTGTATTGAGACCATAGGTTCCTAGCTTATGTATACCTATGGGCAGAGTTCAGGAACTCCCACAAACTATGCATCTATGGTTGTTAAATTCATGTTCACTGACCACTTAGTGTTGACCATATGCTAGGGACTAGGAGGAATGCAAAAATTACTGATATATTTCTTGGTCCCAGTGAGCTCCAGTCAGTGGGGAGCTAAAGGACACATTCATCCATTCATTCATTCACCCATTCAGTCATTGATTCTACTAATTCTACTAATGTCAATTGATGTTCTAGGTACCATTCTAGGTACACAGCAAAGTCATGGCTATTATAGGAGCATATTTTCTAGAAGGAGGAAACAGACATTAATCAAATCATTACAGTAGGAAATATTTTAATATGATAAGCAAAGTTAAAGAAGATTTTAGAGTTCTGTGAGGACAAAAAACCAAGGGGAACAGAGTTTATCAGCAGGTCTCTGCGAAGGAAGTTTTCTTTTAGCAACTGACCTCTAAGTTCAGACCTGAAGGGTAAATTAAGAGTTACTTGGTCTGGGGGCGGTATAGGGGAGGGGAACAAGTCAGGCAGGAGAGAAAATGCACTTAATATGAGAAAGACTACATGATGGGCCACAAATGAGAGGCAGATAACATGCTAGAGGAGGTCCCAGAACAAGTTTCATTGTTACTAGGGGATTGAGGGAGGCTGCCAAAGGTAGAACATAGTAGAGGATGAGGACTCTAGGGTAGACTGTGAACAGCCTTGAATGCGAGGCTAAGGAGTTTGGACTTCCCCCTACTGTGGCAGAGTCACCGAAGGTTTTGGAATAGGAGAGTGATGTGATCATAAAATTTAGGTGAGAAGGGCTCCTTCCTACTGTATGTAATCCAAAAGGATCTCAGAGCTTCTGGCCTTCTGGAGCTCAGAGAAAGGTTTCAACGGTCAATTCTCCTCTGCCCACAAGAAGAAACCACGTCTACAAGACAGGCAGGGAATAAGGGACACAGGGTCCTGCAGCTGGCACTTACTTCTTTAGTGGCAAGAAAATGTGTGTATGAGCATTGCACCCAAAATGGCCCAGAGCAGAGAGCTGTGTGTGAAACAGGCTGATATGAGAAAGGACCTTGTATTAGTTTTAGGACCCTTTAAGGTGCAAGGGAAAGAATCCCAGCTCAGTCTAAAATAACTAAAGAGGATTAACTGAGCTATGAGACCGCATACTTACAGGCAATGACACTGTCTTCAGGAAGGCTGAATCCAGGGCTTAAACCAAGTCATCAGGATGCTCTTTCTTGCTCCATCTCTTGCATTTGCTTCCATTTATATTATTGGCCTTGTTATCTCCCATTACAGTTTGGCTTCCTTTAATGCAGGTGAAGAAAAGAACTCTTGAAAGTTCTAGCCTTACACTGCAGCACAAACAGGGAGTTTCTGGGAGTCAGTATATAAATTACAGGGAAGCACTCAGATTGGTCCTGATAAGTCACATGCCCATCTCTTGGACCAATCCCTGTTGCCAGAGGAAAGAGGTACTATGGTTGGTCAGGCCTGTCTGGAGACCGTCTGGCAGCCCCTGCCAAATCACACACAGTGAAGGAGAGCAGAGCCCCAGTGGAAGCAAAACTGAGTTGATAAAAATAACCCAGAGTCATTATGGTCTGTTTCTCTGGCTGTCCACTGTAAGGCAAGTGACCCATGGAAGAGTGTTTGTATTCATCCTAGGAAGCTGGGAGGCCAGGTCATTCAAGGAGAAAATAATTATAATAATTTTATTATATACATATTTTTAAATGAGTTTTTTAAAATATAGACATTACTCTTTCTTAACTTTCATTTATTTATTTAGTTTGGCTATCAGCACAATCTTCATTGCTGCATGCAGGCTCTCTCTAGTTGCCTCAAGTGGGGGCTACTCTCTAGTTGCAGTGCACAGGTTTCTCCTTGTGACTTCTCTTGTTGCAGAGCGTAGCCTCTACAGCACACACTTAGCAGTTGTGGGCCACAGGCTTAGGCATGTGGAATCTTCTCAGACCAGGGATCAAGCCCGCATACCCTACATTGGCAGGTGGATTCTTTACTACTGGACCACCAGAGTAAAGGTCTTTTTAAAATATTCTTTTCCATTATGGTTTATCATAGGATATTGAATATAATTCCCTGTGCGATACAGTAAGACCTTGCTTTTCATCCATCCTATATTAATAATTTACATCTGCTAATCCCACTCTCCCAGTCCTTCCCTCTCCCACTGTCCTCCCCTTTGGCAATCGCAAGTCTCTATGTCTATGAGTCTATTTCTGTTTTATAGATCTATGCCAAATTTGAGATTCCACATATAAGTGATATCATATGGTATTTGTCTTTCTCTTTCTGACTTACTTCACTTAGTATGACAATCTCTAGTTGCATCTATGTTGCTGCAGATGGCATTATTATGTTCTTTTTATGGCTAGGTAGTATTCCATTGTGTGTGTATATATATATATATATACAAACACACACACCAAAATCTTCTTTATCCATTCCTCTCTCGATGAACATTTAGGTTGTTCCCACATTTTGGCTATTAAATGAACTTTTGAAAAATAAATAAATGAACTTTGGAAGACAGGCATGGTAAATAATTTCCACATGACACGATTACTGAAAGCTGTGGAGTTCTGTTTTCAGTAGAGGTCCAGTTGCTCCTCCAAGAGATGGCTCTGTAATTTTGAGGGAAGAGCCTTGGTGGGAAGTCAGGTGATTGGTCTCTGGCTCTGAGCTTGCCCCCAGCTCACTCTGATCTTAGACAAGTCCTCTCTACAATAAGAGGGGTGATATCTGCTGGTAGACTCATGGACTATAGCCCCCTCCTGCAAGATCCACTCTCTCTGAGTTCAATCACATTGCAGGACACTCATTGTTCCCACAAGTACAAGACGCCGCACAGGGAGCATGTGAGGTCTGCTCCCACCAGCTTCTCTCTGAGGACTGAAGAGCGTGTGGCTTATGCTGGGGTTAAGAATGAACTAAAGTTCAGTATTCCTGAAATGCTTGGCTGTGGCTCCACTGACAGGGAGCTCCAAAGAGGGCTTTCACCAGCTGTGGTTTCTAAGAAGCCAATTCGCAGAGTCACAGAGACCGTGGGCTGGGAGATCTGAAAGGTCCCTGAGCCAAGACCTGGTCCTGTGCTGGAACTCCTCCCTGACAGCCAGGAGAGCGCTCCTCCAAGTCTCTGCGCACACTTCCGTGATGCGGGGCTCATGCTCCTCCTTGGACCCCTCAAGGGTCCAATTTGCCTGTGACACCTCCCTACAGGTGCCAGGGGTACAGAAGAGCCTCCTAGTCACCATATGGGGGAAGGAAAAGTCAGAATGGCTGGAGCCTTGAGCAAGTAGCAGAGGCAGGAGATGAGGGGCAAAGATGGCAGGATCTTAAAGTCTGAAAAGGAGTCTGAACTCTGCCTCGAGGACAAGGGGACGCCTCTGAAGGACATTGAGCAAGAGGGAAGGTTAGGCCTGGGGAAGGCCCCCGGGATGTAGTGTGGAGGACAGTGAGGCTCACCAGGAACCTGAACCCAAGGTGGGTGATGGATGTGGAGTTGATGGGGAGACAGGTGGGAAGACCGAAGGGCTGGCTGAGTGGCATCTGGTGACCCAGCAGATGTAGGATAGCACCCAACGGGAGGACAGCAGGTGCTGCTGGTGGGATGGGAACCCAGGGCCACAGCTTTGGACAAGGAGGTAAGTTCACCTGCAGATGTGGGGCATGTGAAATTCGTGGGGAGCCATTTGCAGACTTTGCGGATAGTAGTAGTGGAGGCAGGAGGTTCAGACAAACCCCCTGGTTCCCCCACCTCTTCCTCAGCAATGATTTACCTATCCTGGGCCACTGAGAGAACCAGTCTACTCCAACTGGAGTCGCAATTTCTGAACAGGCACTCTGTGTGGAGCAGGGATTTTAACTGTCCTTCCTCTGTGAGGTCTCTTGAGCTTGGGGTCCTGAGGGCTCCCGCACTCTCTGGGGACAGGGAGATGCCCCTGTATTTTCCATTTCTCATTGGCAGCTCCAGAAGGGTTCAGAAGGTAGGTGGAGGCTGGTGGAGGGGGCGGGGCAGGGGGCGGGAGGAGAAGGAGCCTGGAGCAGGTGCCCAGGTGAAGACAGGAGCGGAGGGCTTACAACAACAGGATGGATGAATGTGGGTTTCTGTTTTACTAAACATTCCAGGGGGAGCATTTCTCATGTAAAGTGAAAAGTATGAAACTGTTAATCACTCAGTCGTGTCCGACTCTTCTCAAGCCCACGGGCTGTAGCCTGCCAAGCTCCTCTGTCCACAGGATTATCCAGGCAAGAATACTGGAGCGAGTTGCCATTTCCTTCCCCAGGGAATCTTCCCAACCCAGGGATGGAACCCAGGTCACCTGCGTTGCAGGGGGATTCTTTACCGTCTGAGCCACCAGGGAAGCCCTCTCATGGGTGAGGAAGGAGCCAAAAGAGAGGAGCCTTAAAAATAGAGGCTAGCTCCTTGAGTTCAAATTTTAAAAGCATAGGAACTGCTGAGAGGGGAAAAGAATGGATCAGATGGCTATAAAAATGAGTTGAAATGAAAGGAAAGAAAAGACAAAATTATTATGCAAGCAATACACGTTTATATTTGTGAACTAGAAAGTGCAATGTGTGGTAAAGAAAAGGAGAGGGTGTCCCTCTAGGCCTCCCCCTTTCCTTTAGGTGGCGGGGTCACAAGGCCTGACTCGCCCAGCGCGGGTGGGGAGAGGTTGGGGGGCAGGCAGGGGCAGGAAGGCGGGACCCTCCGTGGGTGGCCGGAGCCCTGGATCCTGGGCCTGCTCAGTGCGGAACTCTGGCCTTGGCCGTTGCCTCTGGAAAATGGGGCGAGGCGCCTGCGGGGCGTCTGGCCCGAGGGCTGAGCTGCTGATGGGCACGAGGCAGGGGGACGGAAGGAGCCGGCTGGAAGCCGGTAATTAATAAATGAAATGCCCTGGGACTGCCGCGGAGCCGACTCAGATGACATATCTGTCGCGGGCTCGGCAAACCATTAAATGACCATTTTCTGACAGAACGACTTCCCCCGCTGCCGCCGCAGAGCTGCCTTGGCTTGCCTGGGACGCGCATCCTTCTCACCCACTTTTCTCTCGGCCCGCCCCTCCCCCACCAGCCCCTCCCCCACCCAGCCCCCCGCCCCTCCCCCACCCAGCCCCCCGCCCTCCCTGCGGTGCCGTCATCCTGGGTGTTATCTCCCTTCCTGTCTGTCCGTCCCTCCGCCTCTCTCTCTGTGCGTTCTCGGCGTGCCTGTTTCTGCCCTCTTGGTCTCTAGGCATCTCTGTCTCTCTCCTCCCCTCCCGCCCCGGCGTCTCTTCTCTTTGTGGCCACCTCTCCTTTTCTCGGCTCTCTCTGCGCTCTCTCTCCCAGCCCCTTGTCCTCTCTTCCTCCCTCTGCTTCTCCCCGTCTGTGTAAGGTTTAACTACACCCCCCCCCCCCGCAACCCCCGTGTCTGGCTCAGCCTCCCCCCTCCCCCGGTTGCCTGACGGCTCCAGTTCATTTCTGCCTGTTTAATTGGGCCCCGGATGAGTTTGGTCGACAGGGCCATTCATCATGTGGCCGCGGCTGGCGGCGGAGCCCGGGGGAGCGGCGCTGACAGCTCCGCCAGGCTGGGATGCGGCCTGCGTCGGGAAGTTCACATATTTGGGCATTAGTGCAGCTATTAGTTTAACAAGCTTCGTTTATCCTTGTCACTACCACTTCAGCTTCCCATGTAATCATTTGAAATGTAGATTACAGCCAGACAAATGGGACAGCGCAAGATGCACAGGCTGGAGGGATGACACGCCGCTGCTCGTTAGGGCCACCTTCCCAGCCCCAGCCCCTCCCAGGCCCGGGTTTGATTAGCTTAATATTCACATGATTTCGGTGGGAAGCGCCAGTCACCTGCGCTGAGCCCCTGGCCCTGGGCGGAGGTGCCCCAGGTGAGGGGCAGGGCAGGGCCCCTCTGATCTAAAGACCAGTCACCCCTAGGCAAGGATACGGGGAGGCCAGGGCCTCAGAGCCTGTCTCCCCAAACCCCCTCCTAGGGGGTCTTCTTCTGGGGATGAGGGGGTTTCCAGACTCAGCTTCTCTCTCCGGCTCTGATTTCTGCAGCCTGGACTCTGGGCGCTGTCTCCCTGCGTGACCCGAGTGAGGTCTGTCCTCTGGGCCTCGTGTCCCCATCTGGAAAGGAGGGTTTCAAATGAGATCATGTCGGCCTACTTTTCTTTCTTGGTTCCTCTGAGGGAGTCCCCCAGCTTCTAGTCACTTCTGTCTCTCCCCTGGGAGACGAAGGGTCCTTTTTAGAATGTGAACCTGGCTGTCTACACCCTGCCCCAGAGGCCCTGCTGTAGCCTCAGAGGGGCTTCGTTCTGCCCCTCACAGAACAGGGCAGAGCCTCTAGGTAGGGCTTGGGAAGGGGTGGCGGGGAGGGTGCGGGGTTCCACCGCTGCCCGCCCTCCAGCGCTACGTGCCTGCCTTCAATAGCGCTGGATACATGGGGTCAGTCTGTTTATTTCCATCCCCCTGGACTGTAAACGCCACGAGGGCAGGGCCTGCCTAGGACAGAAAGGACGCAGCCGGGCTTGTCGGAAGCGTCGTTGGAACACGAGCTCCATCTGCGGAGTCTGTCTCTGGTGTTCCTCACACAGCAGCTGTGTTGTGCCAGGGCTCCTTCTTCCGGGCGCCCCTCTTCCGCACTCTGCTGATGTGTTCTGGGAGGGTCAGAGTCTGATTCTCATCGCAAGGCTCCTCTGAATCCTTCAGCTCCCAGGAGAACATGGCCAGCCCACTTAGAGTCCCACCTGGAAGAGTTTAGTGACAAGACTCCATGCAGAGGTGTGACCGTCACCGAGGAGACTGATGTGGATGGCAGGCCTCAGTGGGGATCTCATAACCCTGGACTGAGGGAAGGTGGGCTGGGGAGGAGAGTGTCATTGCCAGAATCCAGAGAAAGAGCTGGAACCATGGAAGAGGGGCTGTAGGAGGATGTAACTCTAAAGGCAGCCATGCAGACCTAGGGTGAGGTGAGGAGGAGTGGGGGCTGAATTCTCCGATGAAGTCACGCTCCTCTCCCTCCAGGCCCTGGCTGGTGCCTCCCAGGGGCCAGGGTTCTGTGTGATGTGGGCCGCAGTGACCACCTCCTAGGATGCAGGGCAGAGTAGAAGAAAGAGATGAGCTGGTGGGTTAGGGGACAAACGAGGGTATGGAGAATCCCACGTGCGGCCCTCACACTCCCTCAGGCTGCCCCTCTGCATGGGGGCCAGGACACCCCGGAAGGGCCCCAGGAAGGCGCATCTCAGGACCAAGTGGGCTCCTCCAGAGGGCTTCACGGGACAGGGACACCATCAGCTGCTGCCTTTACCGCGTGTCTTCACGGGCACCTCTCTGCATCCAGCCCAGCTGGCCTTAAGCTTGGTGTCTCTTTCCACCTCTTTTCCCTGCCGAGGCACTTGTCTCCCTTTTCCTCCTGACACCTTCTGAGTAATGACACCAGACCTTGAAGCCAACGAATCGTGAATCAAAGTGGCTTCTCGATATCATAAAAGAGATGTTCTAAACCCCAAACATAAAGATCGTTTTATCTTTATTAATAGTTTAATGCATCTGAAAAAGCTATTTGACATTTTTTACACCTCCAACTCCTTCCTTCATGCATTGCTGGTCAGATTACACCAGGGTTCAGCCACTTAAATCCACTTAATAACTGACTAAATTCTACACTGAATTTACATTGAGCTACAAGCTGATTCTAGGATACAGATGAATTTTCTAACGGGAAAAAAAATATCCACACCAACACCCTGACTCCAAAATTGTAAATCTGCTTTAGTAATGAAAAAGGAATTAAACTATTGGGATTGCTGTCATGTCTAACAGCATTTCCTGATGAAGACTCTGCAGCACAAAGTGAAGAAATAGACCTTGATTAATAATCTGGAGTATTTTCTTCACCTGTTTAATTGAAGCACCACATTGGCAAACACACATGTGAAATTAATTGAAAAACGGGAATGTGGGCTCAGCGAACAATCCCTCTCTTCCGCTTCTGGCAGACTCAGTGCACATCAGTGTATGACACTGTTAGTAGAAATGTTTGGTCATTAATGACACTGACTTAGAATAACGTCTTGTCGGCTAATTGTTTACACTGTAGATACACACACCTACCATGACCACCACGATCTCAGAAACATATCCAAACACATATGACCACATTTAGCATATAAACTGGAGAAGGCAATGGCAACTCACTCCAGTGTTCTTGCCTGGAGAATCCCAGGGACGGGGGAGCCTGGTGGGCTGCCGTCTATGGGGTCTCACAGAGTCGGACACGACTGAAGTGACTTAGCAGCAGCAGCAGCATATAAACATACACACACACTGCAGCCTAGAACTCTACACACCCACACTTTGGGCACATACATGCAAATATTCTCTCAACAAGAGACATATATGCATGGGTCCATAAATGGTACACACATACTCCCAAGCCAGGATTAGCAGAGAAAGAGGGGAAAAACCTGCCCTCTGCCTCTCCTCAACTTCCCAGAAAGAAAAAAAAATGTCACTGTCAGAAATGTGATAGGACTGTCGAAGACAAGTAGGAAAAAACCTCAAACCAACCATGGAAGTTGTGAAACATAAATCCCAATTCTATTTGTTCTGCGACAGTGTACCCAACACACATTTTTCAAACCACACATTTTCAGATAGAAAATCAAAACCCTCACCAGGCTCGGAATGGCTGAGGAAGTTGGATGGAAATTCTAGTGTCCTGGCAGAAGGAGAACTGCTGGCTGGCTGGGACTGGAGGATGCTCCTGGACCACCATCAGCAGGCATTAAGTGGCCTCTCATCCTCTCTGTTTTAGAGTTGCTGTGACCGTGTCCACACACCCAGGGCTGTGATTGGACAAACATTCCATAGGTATGTGTGCGTGCGCGTGAAGTCACTTCAGTCATGTCCGACTCTTTGCAACCGTATGGACTGTAGCCCGCCAGGCTCCTCTGTCCATGGGATTCTCCAGGCAAGAATACTGGAGTAGGTTGCCGTGCTCTCCACCAGGGGATTTTCCTGACCTAGGGATGGAACCCATTTCTCTTACATCTCCTGCATTGTCAGGCAGCTTCTTTACCACTAGCACCACCTGGGAAACCCTCCATAGATATATTCTCCACTAAAAATTTCTTTCTTCTGGGGAGTCTCCAGTAGCTCTGATCACCAGGCAGCTTCTAGGGCTGTCTTCTACTCCCCTGAATTGATAGCCAGGTCTGTTTCTCCACTGAAGCTCACATGATTGATTTCAGACCTCCAAGTAGTCTGGGAGCTCTTCCAATGCTTAACTTCTTTCTCTCAAAGACCTCTTCCCAATAAGGATCAAATATTGACTAAAGCAGCTAACTCCCAGTCCCCAGAGAAGTAGATGATGTTACTATATATTATTCAGAGTAGTGTCTGTTTATGCCCACATCCGGTTTTTCTTTCCCCGAAGTTATTTTGTTAATCTTGAGGAAATGTCCCAAGACGTCTTGAAAAGCTTCATGTTTTTGGTGGATTTGCTGTGCAATGTCCCTAAAACCATTTGAAGACTGAAAAAAAAAAAAAAATGACATCCTTGGGTGAATTCTCACCCAAGCGGCATTCTTCCTCAGAAAGAAGTTTCTGGAACAGACAGTCAGGCTTCTCTTTGCCGAAGCCTCACTCTGCCCTCCCCAGTGTGTCCCTCATGGACCCTGAAGCCACCGTTTTTAATAGTTCCCGCAGGAAACCACCTGCTGACAGGCAGTCTGCTGCCATTGGCTGCCTGGCACTTCTTTGGCTTGGGGGTAATTTCCAATGACAGATGCCTCATTGTGGCCAGTTCTGCAATTTCATCCTCCACTTTCTTCCCAGCCGTGGGGAGGGCACTAGTGCTGACCGGGATCCAGCTGGTTGGCTAAGCAGGATCCAGTGAAAGTGTTAGTCGCTCAGTCGTGTCCAACTCTTTGTGACCCCGTGGACTATAGCCCACCAGGCTCCTCTGGACAGGATCCAGTGCCAAGGGGCTTTTGAGGGATGAAGATCATCACAGGGAAGGAGCCTTCCATATCTTTGATCTCTTATTGACTCTGAGTCCCTCTGGTCAGTGCTTGGTCGGTCTCTTGCCCTTGATTCATTGGGAACTGCAGACTCAGCGAGGTTTTTTAGAGGGAAGGCCTGGACAGCAGGTGGTTCAGCTATATGTCCCCTACCCCGTTGTGCAGTCGGAGACACTGAACCCCAGGTGAGGACCTTCTGACATGGGCTCATGTATGTACGTGTGTGCTAAGTCGCTTCAGTTGTGTCTGACTCTGCAGCTCTATGGACTGCAGGGGGGTCTTTACCACTAGTGCCATGCGGGAAGCCCTCTGACATGGAATTAGGCAGGGAGATGACAGTTCTCTCTTGGGAGGAGGGATCTTAGCTGATCCCTCCTGAGTTTCTGAAGTAGGTCTGGGTCCTCTGCCATCTGCACCTAAGTCCACCCTATCTTCCGTCTCCCAGCAATTCAGTTAAACAAACATTTATTCAACAACAATCGGCTAAATAAATAGTAAACGAATGAGTCTCTTCTTTGCACCAAACAGTGTGGGACGGGCAGTGGAGACATGGCGGTGTGGCAGGAACTGCTGCTCATGTTCCAACAATCACCCTCTCCTTTGCCCGTAGTAATAGACTTTGTACCTGGGCAGATAGGGCCGCTCAGATAGAGATCACCTTCTCCAGGCTCCTTTGCAGCTAGATATGGTCACGTGACTCAGTTCTGGCCAATGGGATGTAAGCAGAAGTGTCAGGTGCCTGCCTCCGAAGAGACAACTGGTTCTCACTTCTTGTCTCCTCTGTCCTGCTTCCTGGAATGCTGGTGCTGTCATCTTGGGCCTTGGGGCGAGGGACACAGCCCAGGGAGGGCCAACAATGTCTGAGTCTTGTCCTTGTGAGCCTGCTGCCACCAAGTTACCATACCTACCCTGTACCAACTTTCAGACTCCATATGTGAGACAGAAGAAATCTTATGTCTTGTGTAAGCTACTGTGCCTCTGGATTTTTCAGTCATTCATAGCTAGTCAATTATAGGCAGTAAAATAAGTACTTAACAAAGTTTGAAAAAAGATCATATTCTTTCTAGCTTTGCCAAGAAAACATTGGACTTTTTCAAGGGGAAATTTTATTTTTAAAAAAACTAGATCCTCCTGTTGAAAATATTTCAAATGAAGAGATATGTGTATGTACACATGTACAACTCACTTTCCTCCCGCCCCAAGCAAGCATGGATCAAAGAGCATTGATATTGGCTGAAGGGAGGAGAAAGCACTGGACATTTCACTTTAAAATGCAGATCCTGACAGCAGTTCCCAGTCACCCCAGCTGATTTATGCTTTTTCCTGGAATTTTAGTTTTTCTGGGATTTAACTTTTGGCTGCATCAAGGTGTGGTGAGTTGAGGCATGTAAACACAAGGGCAGATCAGCAGATCTGCTGGCTAAGAAGACACCCACACAGGAAGAGACATCCCAATCTCTCCTGGAAGAAACCTCCAAACTTCCAGGGGATGCTCTTAAAGCCATTTTCCCTCGACTTTGAAAAGAGGAAGCAGCAGCTCTGTCCGTAGGTCTCGTGAACTTGCATTTTCCCCACTCTCCCCACCACTTCCTCTCTGTTTTCTTGTAGTTGTGGTGGTGAATGGGGGGTGGGGGTTATTGAACAGTCAGGTCCGTTCTCTGAATTGTCACCTCTCAGCACTGCAGAAGCTGGCTGGACTCCACTCTTAGAAGCTCCATGAACTTTTAGTTTTGACTCCGGGCTTTGATTAGGTAATTTTTGGACAACAGGAAAAAGTCCACTAAGCATCAGTGCCTGGGAGACAGTTAGTGCTCAATAAATGCTAGTAGGTATGATGGTTCAGAGCTCAATCCAAAGGGTCGTGTATTTAGAAGCAGGGCAGAAGATCAGAGGGGACCAGAAGCACAGTTACTGATGAGAAGCTGTGGGACTCCTTCAGTCCTCGGGCAGGAAATATGCTTGTTCTTCAAGCCTGGTTGTCAGCTTGAGTTCAACTGAGGTTAGGGCAAAGCGTGGGAGCAGGGAGCCGGGTAGGACATACTCAGCCATCCTTTGGCTTCAGCCTCAGCCTCTTCATCCTTCACCTCTCTGGAGTTGGTAGAAAAGAATTGGGTGAGATTAAGATTCTCTGAAATTCTTGCGTTCTATAGATACAGCCTGGCTCTCTGCCTCCAGGCCCATTTCCTCTTCTTCAGCGCACAGCAAGACTGCATTTGTCAGCGTCCTTTGCAGCTGGGTGTGGCCACTGGGTTCTGAGAAATTGAAAGTGAATGGAAATGAAAACCTCCCAAGAGATAATCCTCCATGGTCCTTCCTCTGTGCAGGCTGGATGCAGATAAATGAGATAACCTTGGAAACCATATGTGGCAGAGCCAAAAGATAAAAGGAGGCTGGATCCCTGAGTCTCCTTGTAGAAGGCTGCCTGCTTATCAGGTACACCCAACCACTGTGTAAGTGAAAAACAGACTGCTGTGTTGTTAAAACATTGAAATTTATGGGGTGTTTGTTACATCAGCTGGTGTTGCCTCAACCAGTACAGGTTTATACAGTCATTGAGGAAATGAGTTTGCATCCCATTGTCCATGCTTTAACAACTTCTAGGAGTTTCAGAAGTTTATCTGCCATGCTCCATAAAGTATGCACAGTGTTTTAATTCCACTTCCCAGGAAGATTTTCTTTCCAAACCCTCTTCAGGGGCCTTCCCTATTAAAAAGACCCATTTATAGAAACTACTACTTAGCATTTTTGGAACTTGTTATCCTATTCAGCAGAGTCTAAGTCAGGAGGGTTTGAACTCAGACAATTACTGCTCTTGATTAACAACAAGAACTGATGAGTTGGCCTTTCCAGTGTGCTAAGCAAACTCAGCCAAGCAGAAAATATCACTGAAGGGGAAACAACGGGAAGTGATTTTCTTGGTTACATTACTAGCCGTCGCGATATTTACACATGTTTGTGGATAATGTGGGAACCTCTGTTGCCCATGCCCTTCCAGATGACACTGTTGGGTTTGAAACACCATGAATCCCACTTGACCTGGGCTTTAAATGTCAGGAAGTGGGAGTGGGCAGGCCCAAGCGCAAGACCACCACTATGCTCTTTAGAGTCCCTGCTCCTCTGGGTGTCCCCGGGGCCAGCACCCAGGCCTAGCCATCAACAGGCAGCTGTGGCCTGGTCCTGTTGGACAGCCCAGCGGCAGCCTGGAGGAATGTCCATTTCCTCACACCCTTGCCCAAATTGGGTGTTTAAAAAAGACCTTTGTGAAGTTGAACCATGTTTCTAATCTTGAATTGGACATTTACTAATATTTAGTATTTCTTCATTTATGAATGATCTCTGCATGTCCTTTTTGGCTCAGGCGGTAAAGCATTTGTCTATAATGCAGGAGACCTGGGTTCCATCCCTGGGTTGGGAAGATCCCCTGGAGAAGGAAATGGCAGCTCACTCCAGTACTCTTGCCTGGAAAATCCCATGGACAGAGGAGCGTGGTAGGCTACAGTCCATGGGGTCTCAAAGAGTTGGACACGACTGAGCAACTTCACTTTCACTTATGCTTTCATGCATGTCCTTTACCTATTTTTCTTTGAGATAGTAGTATTTTTCATGTGATTGCATACAGTATTTTCATATATTAAGGGCATTGCTCCTATTCACATTTTGTAGGTTTTTTCCCCCCAGGTTATTTGTCTTTCCTGTGGGAAAAAACTGTACATATAAAGGTAAAAAAAGAGAAACAGTCAAACGTTTTAGATTTATTAATTTTATTTTGGCTGCACTGGGTCTTCATTGCTTGGAGTGGACTTTCTCTCATTGCGGTGCTTGGGCTTCTCCCTGAAGTAGCTGCTCTTGTTGCGGAGCATGGGCTCTAGGGTGCTCAGGCTTCAGTAGTTAGGGCACTTGGGCTTCGTTGCTCTGCAGCATGTGGAGTCTTCCTGGAGCCGGGAGCAAATCTGTGTCCAGGCAGATTCTTTATCACTGGACCACCAGGGAAGTCTGAGAAGCAGTCAAATATTTCTATTTTTTCCTTTGAGACTTTTCTGTCTTTATAAACTTATAAAGTCACATTCCATATTCTTACCTCTGGAGCTTTGTTCACTGTTCCCACTGCCTGGGATGCCTTTCTTTCCTACCGTCTCTAAAATTTCTTATTGGGATCCTGCCTACCCATCACAGCTCAGCTCAAAAAATCATCTCTTCTAGGAAGCCTTTCCTGATCACTCTTCCCCCAAGTGAATGGAATCCCCCCTCTGAGCCTAAATAAATGTTCTGTCTGCCCCACCCATAGGTGACATTGGTTACGTTGCCTGGAATTAAAATGTGCACATCACCTGCCCCAGATGGCAGGCTCCTTGTTGATTCATTTTGGCACTTCACCCTTCTCTTGGGCTGTTTGGGCTATTGTAACAACAACAACAACAAAAAGCCACAGACCGGGTGGCTTAAATTACAAACATTTATTTCCCAGTTCTGGAGGTTGAGAAATTCAAAATCAAGGTCTTGGCAGATTCAGTGTTAAGTGAGTACCTATTTCCTATGCCCTCATATAGTAGAAGGGGGTCTCTTTTATTAGGGCACTAATCCCATTCATGAGAGCTCCACTCCCATGACCTAAGCACCTCCCAAAAGTCCTACCTCCATACACCATCATATAGGGGAGTAAGTTTCAATATATGAATTTGGGGGGCAGGGGGAACAAATATTCAGTCTGTTAGGGGAGTAAGTTTCAATATATGAATTTGGGGAGCAGTGGGAACAAATATTCAGTCTGCAGCAACCATCTTCCTGCATCTAATACTAAGCCTGGCTCAGAGAAACTTCTAGCTAGAGTTTGATCTTTGCATGGTAAAATTTTGATTTCTTTATGGCAGAGGCAGTATCTTGACAAAACTCACACCCATCATTCAGAAAAAAAAAAAATCTCACACAATGCATAACCTGTTCCTCATAACATCTTCCAAGTAAACATTATCATGTATAATACCCATTATACAGATGAAGAACTGTGGCTTCTAGAAGTTAAGAGACAGCTCACATCACCAAACTGACCCTTAAGAACTGCAGCTGAGACTCCAGCCTGGGCTCTTACGTCCCGTGATCCCTCTGTCTTTCTCATGGCTCTGGTGTAACTCTGTCCCTTGACGGATCACCTCTGTCCCCAGCATCCAGCACGGGGCTTGGCTCCAGTGGAAGTTTGAAGAACAACAAAAAAAAAGAACAAATGGGTATAAGGCTTGAGCCTCACATGGCAGGCCTCAGGCATCTGCTCCGCCCCTCTTTGTGATGGTTGCTGAGGGCAGAGGAACTGCTGGACCAGAACGTGCCTGAGTGTGTTCAGGGTGGCATTTCCACCCTCCTTACTCGAAGCTGGTAGGGCTTCCCTATAGCTCAGATGGTAAAGAGTCTGCATGCAACACAGGAGACCTGGGTTCAATCCCTGGATTGGGAAGATCCCCTGGAGAAGGAAATGGCTACCCACTCTAGTATTCTCACAGGGAGAATTCCATGGACAGAAGAGCCTGGCAGGCTACAGTCCATGGGATCACAAAAAGTTGGACACAACTGAGCGACTAACACTTTCACTTTCACTCTACAGGAGGTCTGGCCCAAGCCCACCATTCTGCATTGTATGGGGGCTCCACATGCCCTGGTTACTGCAGATAACCAGGTAACTGCCCCATGAGGAGGGCAGACATGAGGGCTCTGGCCCCAGAGAGCCGGGGACAAGGGCTGCAGCCTCAGGGACAGAAGCATGGCTCTACCTCACTGGTTCCCTTAGGTTTGGAACCCAACCTTCAGTTCCCAAATACTGCTGCTTTCCTTTGGAGTTTGTGCCCCTAAGTCCTGAGTGTTGGGGAGAAAGGAGCTGGGCCAGTTCTCCATGTAGCATCTCTCGCTCCCTCAGGAATCACCTTTGTCACCATCCATTGCCAAAATGAATGGAGGCCGCTCAGCCAGCTTTATTAAATATGAATGAGTCGCAGCCCACGGCCCCCACGCGGTCACTCGCCCACTCCATCTCTGGCAATTACCGTGTCGCACACACTGTGCCAAGGGGCGCAGCGGTCCCTGCCTGCCCTTGCAGACTGACACTGCCCAGCAGGGGCAGGGCGCGGGCTGCGGCTGCCTGCCCCCGATGGAAAGCCACCCCAGGCTCCCGTGCAGCCAGAGCACGCAACTCTGAAGGCCTAGAGACACACGGCACCTTCCCCACGGAAGGACTGCGGATTCTTAGGCCCTGAGCTCTGGCCAGATATGGCCTGTGGCTTTTGAGCCCAAAGACAAAGCCTCCTGGCAGGTGCGGCTTCTGAACTCTGCTGCACGTTAGAGGGGTGTGGGGTGTGCCCAGACTGCTTAGGTTCTAGACAACTTAAAAATCCAGCCTGGTTCAAGGTTAAGAGCACGTGTGCACGCATACACCATTACTGAGCATACATGCGCGTTCACTTTCACAAGAACCCCTAGATAATAAGCTTCACATTAGCAGGGTCCTTGTTTGCCAAGTCTGCCAGTGCTAGGGACAGAAGAGATGCTCAACCACTCCGCCGAATGAATGAATGAGGTGGGTGTTATGGGCCATTTTGGAGCTAAGGAAATTGAGGTTACAGAACTCAGCCAATGATCCCCATAACAAGTCAAATCCAGGGGTTTAACTCTCACTCCCCACTGGCCCAGGGGCTGGCAGTCTGCCTGGAACCTCTCAAGGGTGGGGACTCTGCCTCTCCCACCCCTGCCCAGGACCCAGTCCAAAGCGCCAGCACATCATTCAAGTTGCACAGATTTGTTTTGACCCCGATTTTATCAGGAGAGCCAATAAAACTCCCCACAACTCTGATGGGCTTTGTCAAAGCTATCAAAGACCATCTATGAAGTTGTAAAAATGAATGCAATCAAATGTTTTTTCTGAACTTAAAAAATTACTTTTATTTTAGGAACCAATAAAATTATGGCAAATATTTACAAATAATTATCTCACATAAAGGTTACATAAAATCAATTCTTCACTAGGAACAGTCACTCATGAAAAGACACACAGATATTGAAACTACGCCAATCTTATTGCAAGTTTGTCCAACTAATCTAAAATAAAGGTGTTGCGGTCAATCATTTAACTTAGAATAAAACCACAAATTCCAGGTTCAATGAGAAAAAAATTTTAAAAATGAAACCAAAATCCCACCCCTCTTTTTTCCCCAGTCCCACCCCAGCCCCTGCCCTCCTCCCAACAAAAGAAAAATATGTCTGACATCTTTGGCAAATTGGCACTGCTGTAATTACATTCAAATATTATTACACACAAAAGCAACACACATCACTAAGGAAAAAAAAAAAAACACCAATATTTCAAGTCAATTATTTTCTACTAGAAAAAAAGAATACAAAACATACACATTTTTAAGAAGCATTTTTTTTTCAATCTGTTGGAGACATCATCTCCCACTTTCAAAGGCAATTCAATTGTGGTATTTTTTGTTTGTTTTTTGTGGTTTTTTTGTTCTTTTTTTGTACTTTTTTTTTTTTTTTAACAAGTAAGCATCTATGCAGGCATCACAAACTTTGGCGGTAACAGTAGATATGTATTTTTTTTTGATGCTGGAAGGTCAGTCCCTAAGACAGTCAACTGTCTCAAAGAATGAAAAGCAAAAATCCATGTGTCTGCCTGGCAATGAGTTCCATTTGCAATGTAATCTGCATTTCTACAAATACTCAATGTCCAAGGCCACTAGAGACTGAAAAACCAGGGCAGCATCTTCCAGCAAGAGTCAGGGCAAAACCCGAGTCGGATTTCCACCCTCGGCCCAAACTTGGAGGCCCAAAGGCTGGGCGCGAGAAACGGCGTCTCACCGCCCCCACCCCACACTGTGCTGCAGCTCGGATCCGGGCACGGGCCTGCCCCTTCCTGAGCCCCAGGACAGGCTCCTGCCAGGTCTGCTCGCCTCCTCTGACCACAGGCAAGAAGAGCAGGCAAGAACTGGCACGAGAAGACTCAGTGCTCCCTCTGAGTTTCAAGTACGTCTGAGGTGTCGGGGTGCGAGTGTGTGTGCACACTCACATGGGCACGTATGAAGGCCAAGGCCAGACTTGGAGGCTCTGAGCTTTGCAGGGTGTTGAAAATAGACTCAGGACTTATTTATTTTCTTTTAGCTTTATAGCAATTAATTGGCTATTGATTGGTTGGAATGTTCAACTCTCCATTTCCTCAAATACAATAAAATAGTTTCATTAAAATGTATTCATGCTTGAAAATAAGGGAGCCATTAAATGGGTTTCCTTTCTGTTCCACTCCAAGGGAAATGCACTGTTTGTAAATCAACAATCCATCATCCAAAATCACTTGTTCTTTACGGTGCTTTTGGAGAAGATGGGGGATGTGGCCACGAGCGTGGTGACCGTGGGGATAAGAGCAGCGCTGGGGCTGCAGTGGGTGGGCCCAGGCTGGGACGAGTGAGGCTGTAGGCGGGCCTCCTCCAGCCAGTCCTCAGAGTCCAGGAGGGGGGCCCCCAACTCCCAAGTAGTCCCTCCCTGCCATGCTCAGCGTTGCCAAAGCTGAGGGGCAGAATTCCTGCCCTTTCCCTCTGGCCCAGAGGCCAAATATACCACCCGAGACCAACTCCCTTTTAGAATTCATCAAGATTCCCTCAATAAATGGATAAACAGCTGCATTTTCTCCTCGTGTGGCCCAGGAGTCTTAAGATGTGGGAAGAACAGACTTACTGAATGGTAGTTCTGTTTACCCTTGGAGGTGAGCTAACAGAACCCCTGGGAACATGTGGATTGAAACTCTAGAATGGTAGGGATGTCACCCCGAGGTCCCCTTTGATTGGGGGAGGGGGAGTCCAGGAACAGGACCCCGTGTTGAGAAATTACAGCGAATGAAAGATCAGCTGGTGCCTGCCTGCTCCCGGCAAGAAGCGCCCTGTCAGAGAGGCTGCAGCCCCCTCGTCAGGAGAGCGGGCTGGCAGGGGACTTGCTCCCGGTCGGCCCCCTGGGACCTGGCCGCCACTTTGGAGGCGCAGCCTTGCTGACAGTGGGGAAGGTGGATCAACACCGCAGCTCCACCATGAATATGCAAGAGGGAATCCTGAGTTTCGGGGACAACGAGGGACAAGGGGCCGAAGGGGCTGCCGGGAGGTGGGGCAGAATGCAGGCTAGGAGTCATGGCCTGACTGTCCAACTTTTCAGTAATGTATTTTGTTACCTTTTATGAAATGTGCTTGCCTTGGACCTCTCCGAGGCCCAAAGAACTAAAGGAATACATTCTCTAGCAGCACCAGTGTGCGTGCCTGGAAACCATCAGTGGTGGGCTCCTGGGTTGGTGAGGCCAAGGCCGCAGGGCCGCCTCTTAGCAGGAACGTCAGGGAGCTGGTCTCTCCTGCAGGGCTGTGGATCCACCCACGCTGGCCTGGCCCTGGCCAGTCCAGGGGCCTGGATTCTTCTTTACCCTTGTGGCAGCTGTGTCTCAGACCTAGCTCGTTTCCAAGTATTTGTCAGGAGTGCTTGGTTTGTTTTCAACGTTTGCTCTCCACGGCTTGGAGCAAAATTCTAACTGAAGTATCACCCAGAAGAGGGAGGCTGGAGCCAGAGGCTGCCACGGCAGGGCATCAGGGATGTGACTTCTTGTAAAGAGATTTCATCTTCAGCTCCCCTGTGGCCACATCTGGGGTGCTTCCCCGGACCTGTGAAAGACCCTGGCAGCACTGACCTCCCCTCAAAGCCAACAGTCCCCTATCCCGACCACATCCCGTGGTAGGAGGTGAAGAAGGGAGGCACTGATTAAAGACTGGGGGCGGGGGGGGGGGGGGTCCACAAGCTGGTGACCCATGGGTCAAACTTCACCCAGACTTTTTTTTTGGCTGACAGAGCATTTTAAAGTTCTCACACTTGAATGCCATTGGGTCGGGCAAGCACCCACCAGCTAGGATGCCTCTGCCCTGGAGAAGTGACATGGTCACCCCACCTGCCCGGCCCAGGAAGCAGCTGCTCCAGGGCTCTTGATATGGTGACAGTTGCTTCCCAAGGCTGCGGGCACCCCTGATGGTCCAAATCTGGGGACTACTGCATAATGTCACAGCCAGGTTTGGAGTCTGTTCCATAAGAAGAAGGACAAAGAAAAGAGGAATGTGGGAACATCTCTCCTGACACTGGCGCCCGGGGCCCTGAGAGTTAGAGCCGGGCCCACGTGCAGGCCCTGTCAGGCCTTGGGTGAGTTCCCATGCCTGCTGAGTCTCAGGCACAGCAGGGAAGGAATAGGGATGAAACCTCAGAAGTGTTGGTGTGGATCTGGCAAAGACCTTGCATTTTTTCAATGTTAATGGGAATCAAGTTGGACCAGCAAAGTCACCAGGCCCCTCCACCATGCCAGCTTCTGAGTCACTGTTTTTTCTTTCCTCACTGCAGGTCTTGGGGTTTCTAGGAGACTGAAGGGTGTTTCTAAGCCAAACATTCCCATGACAGGAGCATGAATCTGGAGAGAGAATGAAGCCGGGAAATCTGAGCATTCTCTTCACCTCTGTCTTGTCATGTAAGCCTCTCACTTTTCCCATCTATAAAATGGGCATTGTGATCTTTGCCCCAAGGGATGGTCAAGGATTGCAAAGCACCATACAAACATCAGATATGAAAGGGCGAACCCTAACTAAGGCGCCTTGGGAAAGGGATGTGGATTTGATATGTCATCAGATTTTTCTAGGTTGCAGATAGAGTGATGATATGAAAATTTTTTGTAAAATCTACAATGTCCTTTTCAAAAAGGGCTGGAACACGGGGCTGAAGGCGCATGGAGCAACGCCCCCGGCCTCCTGCCCCGATGCTGGTGAAAGCCCTGGCCTCGTGTTTTCCATTCAGAATTCTCGGCTTGTGTCCTTTGGAAGCTTCCACTCCAAGCTCCTAGGCAGCTCTGCAGGCAGTGTGGGAACTCAGTGGTGAGATCAGGTCCGTGGTGGGAACATACATGTGCTTGTGTGTACGCCTATGCTTCTGCCTGGCAGCCCAGGAACCAAGTGCTTGTCTAATCAATACAAATGCAATCTGAGGACTCCAGAGGAGAGAGGAAAGGCATGGAGGGAGCTCATCACAGGTCAGGAGGAGGAGCAGGATGGGGAGAGGGGTACACTTGGGGCCAGGTGGGCTTTGGTGAGAAAGGATAGTGTGCACTTAGGTAGCCAGTTCAGGGAAACGTGACCTCCTCCCAACAGCCTGAGACCACAGGAGCGTCAGGATACAAGGGTGTGGGTGCCGGAGGCCAAGAGGCCTGTGCTACAGACCCCAGACTCCACCACTTTCTCTGGAAGGGAGGGAAGGTGGGAGGGTCCCGGTGACATACCTGCTCCTATCCTGCCTGGCAGATGGAGGTGCGAGCCGGTTCATCTGGGCTCCTGGAGGTGGGCGCTGGCCCAAGCTGCCTCCTTTCTTTGCACAGCAGGTTTCAGGATGGGGGGTGTGCCCGCGGTGAGCCCACTGGGGCCACCTCTGCCCTGGGGACTGGGCTTCCTTGGCGGTTCTAACAGCCCCAGGATACATGGTCTGAGGAGGTGGCCCAGAACCGTCTCCTGCGCCCTCACCATCAACTTCCCACCCCAGGGAAGGAGGATCACTACAAGCCAAGAGTCAGGGGGCTGAGCCCAAGCCTCATCTTCACCAGTTGCTGCCTGGGGACTCCACCTTGCCGAGCCTCGGTTTCCCCTTCTTATAGGGGTATTGTGATGGCGGGGGGACATGTGGTGGTGGTCAGAGAAGGTCTGCTCTGTCTCCCTGCCTGGTCCTAGGTCTCCCCGAGCGAGGCCTCAGTTTCCCCTGAGGGGAGCTGACTTATGCCTTCCTCCAAGCTGATTTCCACCCCTCTAGGTGTTCTTTTTTTAAAAACTTGGTCCAAATATTAGCAGGACTCAGGTGCCCCAGTCTTCTTGCTCAGAAGTGGAGGGCCTGCCCCAGATGCCCCTGTCATAGCCCCAGCAAACGGGCAGAGGAAGTAAGGGAGGGAGAGAGAGCTGACGGGTCGTCCTGCAGGGGAACCCTGCTGGACCAAGGCAGCCGAGGCTCAGAGAGGTGGAAGGTCTTGCCTGAGGACCCACAGCAAGGCAGGCAAAGGTACAGCCAGGACAAGACCTCTTGGGCCTGATGACGTCAAGCATGGGCTCTCTCCACCCCAGCTCCTTGCCAGCCTGGTGACATGCAGACATCGGGCACATTGTCACAGGAGACGGCCAGGTCCGCTGTCACGGCCATCATTCAGTCCAGATTTGGATGACGCCTCTACCTGGCTGTTCTGAGTGGGCAAGAGATAGTATGCAAGGAATAGAGGCCCAAGGCAAAGAGATGGTGGCCCCTGGTACCTCCATTTCAAAACCACTCCCAGTTCACACAATAGTTCCTCACTGCCTGTCCCGTTCTAGGAAGCTTTCCTCTGCTCCCCAGATCCTCCCAGGTCGCTTTTTCTGACCACTCCAGCCCACAATGAGTTCTCCCAACTCCCACTCCAGGCTCCCAAGGCCCTTGGCCATGGCCTGACCATCACAGCCCCTTGTATCAGCAGGCAGGTACCCACAATGCAAAGCAGGCATCCGCCCCTACCCGAGCACCTTGGTTCCCAGCTGCATAGTAGGCTCAATGAGATGGAGAGGGGCTGCTCAGGAAGTTCTGGCTGACTGCTGAAGGTGTTTGTGGTCCTTGGTCCAGACAAAGTCCTTTCTGTTAATCACTGTCTACGTGGCAGGGACAGGCTTGCCCTGAATCCACTCTCTGGCGTCTTGGAAGGTGGGAGAAGTGTCCGTGGTGGGTGTCCAATGTGATTTGAGCCTGGCACACCTTAGTAAACACATCCCAGTTCAGTTCAGTGGTCCAAGGGCAGGGGGTCTGGAGAGCCTCATGCTCCACCTTGGACCATCATCTTCTGGGTCTCATCCCGCCCTAACGTTCCAAGTCCACAATGCAATTGGTATCTTGGATGCCATCTCACTTTAGAACAGTAGCTGAGGAATCTCCTAGACAGTTCTCTTGTGAGTCCTTTGATACAGAAAAGAGCTGCTTGCACTGCATTGGGCCCAGGGAAATGGGGGCAGGAAGCCAGGAAGGGGTCTTGGGGGAGGGGGGTACTTAGAGCAAAACCAACCCAATGAGACTCTTAGTCCAGATATTAAAGAAGTAGCATAAGTGGAGACTGGGGTCGGGAGGTGGGCATCCTTAGTCTCAAGGGCACCTCCAAACCCACCTTCGGGGGTACCCAGGGCAAATCAGTGGCTCTGTGCACAGGTCCAAGTCCTCCTGTGACACTTCCGGAATGCTGGATGCAAAATGGGTGGGCAGTCTGCTCAGCTGGACCCTCAGGCCCCACAAAAAAAGCAAGAAGGTATTTACACGGGTGCTGTTGAAGCAACGAAAGCAAACTTCCCCTTCCGGGCCTGGGGCAGGAAGAAGGGTGGACGGTCAGACAGCTCGGGGTGTGGGGGTGGGGTGGGGGTGCTGGCAGGCTATGCTGGGGCTGTGGTTGTCTGCAGAACACTCTGTCGGTTTGCAGTCACCACCGGGAGAAGCTCATGGGTTGACCTTAGAAATGGACAGGTGTCTAGAAGTCCAATAGCTCTATCATAGACCCTGGAGTCCCTGGCAGGAAATGCGGGAGGGAGTTTCTGGCGAGTGGGGGGTTGCTGGGGGGGATGGTCTCATTGGGCCCCTCTGGCTGTGTTTGGAGGGGGCTGGGAGGCTATGGCCTTCAGTGATATGTGTCAGAAATGCTTGGCGCCTGCCTGGCTCTGGGGGTCAGTGGCGGTCGTAGGCAGTGGCAGCTGTGGGCGGGGCGGCTCCTCTGGCAGCAGCAGCGCTGTAATAGTACGGGGAGCCTGAAAGAGACAGGAGAGGCCACAGAGTTGGAGGGAGACTTCGTACCCCGAGCTCTGTACCCGGGGTCCCTCTCCACCAGCGTCCGCAACCTCTTTCCCTTCCTCTCGCTCTCCCAGTCCAGACCACTGTCCTCTCTCACCAATGTCTTGGTCCCTCCTCAGGCCACTGCCTGCTTATAGGTTTCAGGGCCTCCTCGCCAGCTAGAGCTGGGGTGGGCAGCCTGGGGTGATCGCCCACCCCCGATTCGGTAATTCATGCTTTACTGGGACCCGGCCTTGGCCTGCTGTTTCTGAGTTGTCTGTGGTGCTCTCAGGCTGCTGCCGCGGAGCTGAGTGTTGCAACAGAGCCCACACGGCCTGCGAAGCCTGACATATTCACTAGTAGGTCCTTTACAGGGAAAGTGTGCCTTACAGGAAAAGATTTCTGACCAGGAACATGAAAAGTCATCGCTTCGTAGTTTGGCCCGTGGAAGCTTGGTGACCTAGCCCTGCCAACCTCTGAACTTCCCTCCACACCACCACCCTCCTGCTCACACTCAGGCACTCCGCCCTGCAGAATCCAATTCCACAACCTTCTCAAACACACCAGAGTGCCGGTGGCCGCTACCGCGGGGGGAGCACTTGCATCCCACCCTGCCACGTCCTTTACACATGTTGTCTCATTTAAACCCACGGGGGCAGGTAGCGCTAGCCCATTTTATCATACTCCCATGCCTCTGCGCCTTTGCCATGCTCTGCCTGCTGCCTGGAACATCTTGGCTGCACCTCACACCCGCTTCCCTGTCTGCTGCATAGCGCTGCCTCCTTCAAGTCCCCGAGTCCCTGTCTCCTCCTCTGGGACACCCCCTTTCCTGAGCCTACGCCCTGCTGCAGGCTGCACCACATCCTCTGATCACTTCCTTCTCTCCGTCTCCCCACTCCCCTGGATGGAGAGTCCCACAAAGGGGCTGGGTTCTGCTGTGCTCCGTGTTCACTCTCAGCCCCCAGCCTGGAGCCCAGCACGTGCTGTGTGCTCATCTGGGTTGGCTGAGAAAATGAGCAATAGCGCTGAGTGAACCAGCAATAGTAAAGACCCTGCCCATTCATTTGTTTATTTTTCCGACCCCATTGGCTGCAGTGCTGGGCAATAATGAACAAACGCAGGCCAATGCTCAGAATCAAGAGGGGATCAGAGCTCTGAGAACAGAGCTCTGGGAATGCAAGATTATCCTGGCAGAGTCAGGCTTTTCCTAGAGGAAGCAGGTTGGGTTGAGCTTAGGGGATGTGAAGGTTTGGGTATGTGAATACATGGGAGGAGGGAAGGGTGTGGCCCTGCTTCCTGTGACCTCCGGACACAGCCAGCGTGGGGCCTCCTGTTTCAATGCTGGGCTCTTCCCACTGTCTCTGGGCTGCTATCTTTGATGACATGCTTTGGATGAGACCTCCAGGAGCCCTGCTCCGTGCTCAGACTTCTCCCCAGGGATGAAAGAGTCTGAGGATTCTCAGGGGGACAAGCAGATTCTCAGAGCCATGGGAGTTAGAGACACTGGGCCATCCCCTCCTTTTATGGGTGAGGGTGGGGGGGATGTGGAACTGAGGCTCAACCAACCAAAGTCATGTGCCCAAAGCCACAGAGCCTGGCCTGGAATTCTGGATGTCAGTCCTGGACCAGGACTCCGTGGGCCATGATGCAGTTCACCGCCTATACAGTCATGTTGGAGAGCCGTGTTTATCCAAGTGGCTAGCAGCTGGGGTCCTGCCAGCCACTGCAGACCATGTGTCTGCTGGGGTAGGAACAGTAAGCTTCTTAATTCCCCAGGGGAGGTGGCTCATTCTGAAATCTCACCCAAATCTAAACCAGTCCTGGCAATTCTCCCAGGTTCCATGACTGGGCAGCAAGGCCTGGAGATTGCCATTCAGGCTCTATCACGCCTGGCTAAGTGACCCTGGACAAGTGGCTTCACTCCTTGAGCCTCAGTTTTCTCCTTTGTAAAAGGAGGTCACAGGGGGTGCTGTATGAGGGCACCCACGAGGCAAAGATGTGAAGGTGCTTTGGAAATTGGCACTTTTCTAAGCCCTGTATATCCTTTAACTCTTTTAATCTCCACAACAGTTCTATCAGGTAGGCACTAGTATTGCCCCCATTTAGCAGATAAGGAAACTGAGGCACAGAGAGAATAAGGAGTTTGCCCATGGTCACCCTGCTAGTATGGAATCAAGAGGACAGGATTGACCTGTGCTACCAGCCCTCCAAACCCAGCCCTAATTGGTGGACATAATTCTCCCTCCTGGCCCCCAGGAGGGCAGCAGTGACAGTGGGTGGAAGGCACGGGCACCAGCGCCAGGCGGGAATATTCCCAGAGATGGGTTTTTCTGCTGCCTCCTGCCACCGCCCTGGTTGGACTCTTGCCTCAGGTGTCTGTCGGCCTTCTCTCCTCTCCCTTCTGTGCGATGGGGCCAGCCACCCCCGGAGCATCTGCAATGCCAGCCTTGCACCCTCCCTTCAGGGCCCAGGTGAGAGGGGTGTGTGTATGTGTGCGCGTATGTGTGTGAGGTAAGGGCCAGCCCCACAAGCCCAGGCCTGGCACAGAATCAGGAAAGTCACAGGGGCTGCCCACACAAATGAGGGACAGGCCATCCTGGCTCGGCCCTCCGAGTTTCCCTGGAGGAGCTCTCACCCTGGGCTCTGACTCTCTCCCCTCTCAGAGGCTAATCTCTTGGCCAGGCCGTCCAGCGGCCCCAGTGTGAGGGCCCCATGGCAAAATCAAAGAACGCCTACATTTACCGTGAGAAATGAAAACATCACCTCACAAAGCGCTCTGTCTTCCTGGTGCCCATTAGACCTCCGTCTAGAATAAACTTGTCCTTTCTTCTGTCATTTTTCGTCTCTAATTCACATTATCATCAATTTACTTCTTGACACAGTCATTCCGGGCTCCTACGCGCTCTCTAATCCCCTTACAGCGGCCACAGGCGCTCCGGTTCTAATCCTAATTGACCGCAGCGGCCTTTCTTCCTGCCGCTAGCCCGCCACCCCGCCTGCCTGGGGCCCCAACGGGATGCCGGATCCTGGCCTTCCTGGCTGGGCCTGGCGTGGGTAGCCCGCGGGCAGCTCCCAGGAAGGAGCAAGAAGACAGCCTCAATAGGTGGCATCACTTGTCCTCACTTTGGCGGTGTGTCCCTGAACGAGGCTCCCTTCCGCCAGACAGGCTGAGGTGTGGGCAGGGTGTGTGTGAGTCCTTCCTGTTTCCACAGCTCCCCCTGTGGCGCAGAAAAGCCTCAGAGCAGATTCCCCCTGACACCCTCCCTAAGCAGCAGAAACGGTAGGTCTACTTCTCTAGCCCAGTGGGTTTCCTCCAGCTGAAGCCCTGAAGACCCTGGGGGAAGGGCAGGCTGGTGGAGGGGAACAAGCCTGGAACTTACCACTTAGGGCAGAGCAACATATGGCAGGGTTTCCCAGGTGGCACTAGTGGGAAAGAAGCTACCAGCCAATGCAGGAGCTGTCAGGGGCACGGGTTTGACCCCTGGGTCGGGAAGATCCCCCAGAGGAGGACATGGCAACCCACTCCAGTATTCTTGCCGGGAGCACCCCATGGACAAAAGAGCCTGGCGGGCTATAGTCCATGGGGCTGCAAAGAGTCGGATAGCATGCATGCATGGCAGAACAAACTTGGCGTCTCCCTCATCTTCAGGAAAGTGAGATCACTGCATTTGGGGCCTCGGGAGAGCATCATGACCAGCTCACGCTTGAATGATGCTGCTGGTGGCCATTATCTTCCTTTTACACCTGAGGCAACTGAGGCCCCCCTTGGTTGATGACCTAAGACTCCCCCGGCTGCAGATTTGGGCAGTACAGGGGCCATTTCTCATGTTGGTAACAGCCCAGTATTGTTTACACGTTTCTTGTGTTTCCAGAATTTTCTGGTGTGAGCCCCTGCTGGGAGTGGGTGCAGAGGCACCCCGCTCTGGGTGGTGACAGGACAAAGCTCCCAAACACCCTGGCTGAAGCAGCAACACAAAGCAGGCTGCCCGTCGGCACCAACAGCAGGGTGTTTATGCTGGAGCAGCCCGAGCACGTTCCCGGCTGGAGTCCCATACCTATCTCTCTGATCCTCCTAGAGATTCGGGGAGACCCCACTATTCCATAATAAATTCACTTTCTGCTTAAACTAGTGAGGGTGGAGTCTGTTGTTTGCAACTAAAAGCCTGACAGATAAAGTAACCCGGCTTTCAAAAACAGACCAGCACTGTCCTCCTGGCGTACAAGGACTGAGTTATCTGGGACTCTTGGGCTTGCTCCTATGGAGAGATAAGTCTCTTTTTCTGGTTGTAGTTCTGTTCAGACTGAATTGGTCAGGAAGAGTCAAAGTACCACCTCACACACTGATTATTAATACAGGCTCTAGAATCAGGGTGACCCGAGTTTGAGTCCTCATTCTGCTACCTGCATGCTGTGTGACCTCAAGTAAGTTAATTAACCTTTCTGAGCCTCACTCTCTTCATTGGTAAAGATAATCCTATGTGCTGTCTAGGGGATAGGATATTTGATAGGATAAAATGAGGGTAGGATAAAAACCCACATGAAGGGTTTTGCCCAGTACCTGAACAATTAGCAAGTGCTCATTTGGATGAACAGAGTTTTGCTTCTTTTTCTGTTCCCCACGCTGGTTCTGGCACCCCTCAAGGCCCTGAGCACATCCTAAGACAGGCTTTCTCATCACAGCACACCTGCCTAAGGCTCTCTCCCCCCGAGGCTGTGAGCTCTTTAGGGCAGAGTCCACAACATTTCCATACCAGACACACGGCCCACATGTAGAATTGTGCATGTCAACTGGATTTCACTCTATCTTGGGCAGCAAAGGCCTTGGATGCGGTCTAGCCCCACCCCGCCTTTGACATCCCCTTGGGCTCCTAGCTGCCCACACAATCAGGTGCAGACATCTCACTCTGGCATTCAAGGTCCCCCACCTCCTACTCTATGCCATGGCTACGCTTGCCCGAGCAGCTCCTTTCTCACTTCTCTCATTCTGGAACTTGCAGGCAAATGAGCCTATTGGACACCTCAAAAAATTAGAAAAAGGCAGCCATACCCCTGTGCCGGGGCTCAGGGCTCTGTGCCGCGCATGGGCTTGCTTTCAGCCCCCACTTGTCCCCTGGGCAGTGCACGGCCATATGTGGAGACCCTAGGTTAACATGGCCTCACTGGTGTCACGTCCCCATCACAAGGAATTCCTCCTACGGTCTGACCCAGGCCTCCTTTGTGCCACGTCCCCTGTGGGTCTCTCAGGAGCGCTGGGACCAGAGCCCTGTACAAGGTCGATTTGCAGGGAACAGCTCCCTAGCTCAGGCTCCAGACCCACCCCCCGACCCTATCCCTGCTGAAAGACTGGTTCAGGGTCAGCATTTGCCTCCTGAGACTAACTGGGCCAACTCAGAACCCAGACCTCTCAGGAGGGCTTGTTTAAGGAAAAGCATAAGGTAAGCAGACACCTGGTTCAATACTTAGAAGTAATTTTTACCAAAGCCAAAAAATAAGTCTGAGCCATCAGTCCACAGATTCAGCCCCTGTAGGAAGTCACAGAAGGTAAGAGCCCAGTCTTCTATATAATGAAATCTGCAGGCACAGGTCTGGAGCACTAGCTGGCATTGTTCCTTATTTCACCTGAAGTTTTGCATGATACACTTTCAAAATGCTTTGGGCAGTCCAAGGTTCAAATGCATGGAACAACGGCAGCCAGGAAGGGACAGCGTCTGCGTCATTGTCTGTCCTAGTCACCAAAGCACGTTGGGGAAGGGGCCAAGGCTGTGACTTCATGGCCTCCTTTGCAGACCCATGCCTGGCAACTTGAGTTCAAAGACATTAGGTTCTTGCCTTTTTGACAAAGTCTATGGTTCTCAGTGCTTAAATAATTCAGAGGATCCAGGGAATTAACAGGTTCTTACTTAAGTAAGCCTTTCTAAGCTGTGCAGACAAACCTGGATGGTCTCAGAGGCCCTTCCACATCTGACCTTAGTGGAAATTACTCAGCTGATTGCTGGGAAGGAATCATGTTGCTGCCTGGAGGCTGATGGGCTAGCTCCACCCCCAGGGTGATTGACATCTGTGAGGGGGACCCTTGCCTCATGCTCCAAAACCTTCAGCTCCAGCTTGGGCTCACCAGCTGGTGTCATGTAAGTTCACTGCAACAAAATAACGGGCTCCCCTTGGCCTTCTAAGACAGCCCTGTGGGGTGGCTCAAATATCTTTGGTGATGTACACAGATCATGCTGGCCCCAGCCATGGACCATCTGCAGTCTAAGGCCTGGGCAGAGGCTGGGCACCGTCTGAGCTTGGCCTGGCACAACTTGGCAGACCTTCAGCCACAGGGCAACCAGTTTCCTGTGGTATCCACAGCAGACATCACTAATCAACATCGGAGCCTCAGAGTCCTTATCAAGACAGACAGCCACTCCCAATCAACCCAAATCGGCCCCTGGCTGCCCTTACTTAGAGATTTATCACCAACCTGGGCAATGATCCTTAGGAAATCTGTTACTCTTAGGCAGGCACTTTTCCTGCTTTTCTCCTCCTCTCTCAATGGCCTTTTTAAATCTGTTCCCCTTCTGTGCCATCTCCCGTCGCCCACCAAGACGCCTGGGGGCGTGCTGACGGCACAAGCAAGCCTGCGGTGGTATTTGCTGTCCTGGAGTTCCAGCACACACTCCCACGTTGGCAGTGTCTGGGAGCTACCCGCCCCCTCAGTGACCAGGCCTGATGATGTAGAGGGACCCCGGTCCAGTGAGGCCCCGATGGGCGGCCGATGGCCCAGGGGCCCCGCGGGGCCTCTGCCAGTACTCACCGAGCAGCCCCGGGTTGGGGAACCTCCAGGAGTCGTTGTACGAGGGGTACTGAGCGTGGCTGTAGGGGCTCCCGGAAAACTCACTCCCTGCATGCGGTGGGCGGGAGAGAAACAGGAACCGAGCGTCAGGTCAGGTTCGGAAAAGGCCACTGGCACCGTGTCCCTCACAAACCGTGGGTACTTGGTGTAACTAATAAAGGCAAGTCCGGTCCGCCCCCTTGTCAAGAGGACAGCTGTCACTGGCATTGTCTGTATTGCCCCTTAGAACTTTACTCATCGGCGTGAATGCCAGGTGACGCTAGTGGTAAAGAATCCGCCTCCCAATGCAGGAGAGGCAAGAGCCACAGGTTCCATCCCTGGGTCAGGAAGATCCTCTGGAGGAGGGCATGGCAGCCCACTCCAGTATTCTTGCCTGGAGAACCCCATGAACAGAGGAGCCTGGCGGGCTATAGTCTGTGGGTCGCAAAGAGTCAGACACGACTGAAGCGGATTAGCACCCATGCACATATTTCCCCTGAGAACCTTTTCTTACTCTGGGAGTGAATACCAGTCTCTCACACATGTACCACTGAATTACCACATGCCAGGTATTCCCTAGGGTAGTTGGCCCATTTTGCACATGAGAAAACTGACGCCCAGGGTCTCTCACAATACAGCCTGGAATCACCCAACCCAAGCCCAGAGGCCCAGACCGTTTGCTTCTCAGACCTCAGCCCTGACTGAGGTCACTCCAGGACCACAGCGTGGGTGCAGTGCCACCTCCCATGTGTTTCCTGGGTGGCTCTGGACTGGAAGGCCAAAGATGACCCCAACTCTGGTCTACCCCTCCGGGCTGTGAATCCGGAGGTGGCTGCTCCCCAGGCCTCTCTCCAACGGGGAAGATGAGACATAAACTCAGACCCTCTGCCAGGAGGAGGCGGAGGGCACTTTGCTGACATGGAGGGACTAGCCAAAGGGCTGGGGGAGCACAGAAGAGCGCGGGGTTGGGGCCTCTGGGCCTGGGGGGAGGAGCAGGAGCTGCAGGCCGCGCCGGGTGGGACAGCACTGGGCCTGGGGGCCAGAGTGGAGCCTGAGGACCGTGCACTCCCGCCCAGCGGCTCGCGGAGCCATGACGCTTGCCTTTGGCACTTGCCTCCCTTCCAGCCGCAGGAGGGCCTCTAGACCGCTGGGCAGTCACAGGAGAGGAGCCCAGAATCCCCGTGGCTCTGTAACAGGACAGGCTCCGCCTGTCGGCTCCCTTTGGCTGGGCTTCTGCGGGCACAGGGGCCCCCGTGCCTGTTAGCCGGTTGTATGGGCAGCTGGCTATTGAGCGGCTTTTTAGGCCGCTGGTTACAGAGCATGTGGGCCCCTCCCTGGCAGTGGTGACAGGAGTCTCCCAGCCCCATGAGACCACACTCGGCACCATCCACGCTCCCATGGACTCTTTTAGGTGCCAAAGGGCCGAAAGGCAGGAGCCTCTAGAAGGGCCACCAGCCCCAAGTCAGGACTTGGAGCACCGCTCTTCCCTGGGAGGCCTCAGCTGACATCTTAGGGCCCCTGGGGCTCCACCAGGTACAGTGGGAACGAAACAGCAGGGCTGAGAGCCAGCCGCTCCCAGCCCGCAGGCCCAGCTGGCCTCCTCCCCACTTCCACCAGCAACCGCAGGCAGAATGTGTGCGTGTGCGCGCGCACACACACACATGCACACGTGTGCTCCTCCTTGGGGCTCTCTGGGGGCCACTCCCAGCCTGACAGGCTGAGCCTTCCAATTCTCTGTTTTTTATGCCTCAGTGGTCAGGGTGTCAGGTTCCGGCGAACGA
This sequence comes from Dama dama, assembly GCF_033118175.1. Lineage (NCBI taxonomy): Eukaryota > Metazoa > Chordata > Mammalia > Artiodactyla > Cervidae > Dama > Dama dama. Next base: position 67,357,296 of record NC_083709.1, read on the forward strand.
AGGAGAGCGTGGTGACAGTGCGGGGCCGCGGCAGCTCAGCCCCCGGCATATCCATCAGCGCCATGGCACCTCCTCCTCCTCCTGGGGGGTCCGGTGGGGGAGCAGAGAGACCGAGCTGCCTGGAGAAGGGGGACAGCCGCACTTCCCCCGGGGCTCTGGGCACCCTCAGAGCTGCCCCATCAGAGGCGCTTCCTGACAGCACTGCGCCTGGCCCCGGGGCATGGGGCTATACCGGCTAAGGCTGTCTCAGCATCTCCATCGAGCAGCACCAGGCCCATCTGCCAGGCCCAGCTCCAAGGCCACCTCTTCCAGGAAGCCTCCTTGATCTCCAGCCCCTCAAAGTACAAGCCTTGGGCCTACCGAGCTGGAGCTACTTAGTTAACTGTCCTGTTTTCCATCCTGCACCCTCCCCCTCAACTTTGTCCCCAAATTGGCAACAGGCCATAAACAGTTCCGACTCCTCTAGAGGATGTGCCTAAGTCAGTGTTGCTCACCGTCCTCGACCACGTCCCCACCTGCCTGACCTTCTAGAATCTCACTCCGATATCTCTTCCTCTGGGAAGCCCCCCTCGATCCCCTCTGAGGGTGCACTCCATCTCCCGCTGAGCCCAACACCAGGTTTGCCCTGCGACATGGGAGTGTCTGTCTTCAGGTCAGTGTGACTCCGCTCAGCACCCACACACCACCCACCCCCCGTGTGACAGCCCGTCCACAGCAGTCAGCGCCCCAGGAACCATCCGTAGCTCCCCACCTCCGCCGGGACACTGCGGTCTCGTCTACACTGCTCTCTCCCTCACCTCCTTCCAGGCTCTGCTCCAAAGTCACTTCTAAACCATTGCATTTCCCATGGAAACACCTTCCACTTTCCCTGCTGAACTTTTCTCCATGGAACTGATCACAAGCTAACATATCTTACTAACTGTGCTCATCTTTCTTGTTAATCCTATGTCCTCCACGAGGAGATAAGCTCCCCGGGGCCAGGAAGTGTATGCTTGCATCTCCATGTCTAGCAGGCCCTGAAAACCATTCATTGAATGAGTGAAGGAGTGGGAACTCCTCCATCTACCAGAGACGACTCTCAAGGCTTCCCTTATTAACACCACTGGCCAGGGGTTTATTGAGCACCTGCTATGTGCCAAGATTCAAACCAGTTTACGTGATCCATTGCCCAGGTTCCATCTACCATGCTGTCCTGCTCCCTGGTGGGAGGGATGAACCTCCAGGGACCCACCCCGCCTGGTGTGTTTGGAGCAGTGGCGTGGTGGCACCCTCAGTGGGCTGCCGTCCTGTGAGATGCCCCCTGAGAGTGCGCCCTCTGGGTGAAGGGAGCTCGACCATCTCCAGGGCAAGAGGTCGACCTCAGGGCTGGTCCAGCCACATGCTGGGGCCTCTGGATGAAGAGCCACACAGGCAGCTGGCAGGGCGTGGGCGGTCCTCACCCACGAGACGTGGGGGTGGGTGGGGGGCGGGGCAGGTCCTCAGTTGCCGAGGAAGATGCCTGTCTGTAGACCTGGCCTAGTCAGCCATAAGGATGGCTGGGGAGCAGCAGACCCCCCAGACTCGAGCCCACATGATGCCACTGAACCCAGTGGTCCTCAGTCAGTTTGGCACAGAAGCTGAGAGCAAGGGTTCTGGAGCCAGACTGTTGCTGCTGCTGCTAAGTCGCTTCAGTCGTGTCTGACTCTGTGTGACCCCATAGACGGCAGCCCACCAGGCTCCCCCGTCCCTGGGATTCTCCAGGCAAGAACACTGGAGTGGGTTGCCATGTCCTCCAATGCATGAAAGTGAAAAGTGAAAGTGAAGTCGCTCAGTCATGTCCGATTCTTAGCGACCCCAAGGGCTGCAGCCTATCAGGCTCCTCCGTCCATGGGATTTTCCAGGCAAGAGTACTGGAGTGGGGTGCCATTGCCTTCTCCGGGTGGAGCCAGACAGCTGGAGCCCAAATCCTGCATCTGCCTATTCCTAGCTCAACAGGTTGACCATCATCAGGATGCTCAACCCCTCTGGGCCTGTTTTCTCCTCAGTAGTCGGGACAATGAACAGATCCCACTGCCCATGGTCACTGCAGAGACTGGATGAATGATACACAGTGTCTGGCATGCAGTGATTGCTCATCAAATGTCAGCCACAAGGACCACGAGCTGACATCAGTTACCAAGGCTTCCTCCGCATCTAGAATCTCATTTAACTTTCCTGACAGTCCTGTGAAGTTCCCAAGACGGGTGCATCTATCTGCATTTTATATGAGCAAATGGAGGCTCAGGAAGGTGGGGGGACTTGTCTAGGGTGGGGGGCAACTCCAAGTCCAGCCTCCTGTCTCCCAGCCCAGGACCCTCTGCCCACGCGGCACCATGACACCGCCTTCCCACCCCAGGGCCTCTGTCTTCCATTTGCACAAGGGCAGGTGAGACCCAGTGATGTCCAAAGACCCTTCCTGTCTTCTGAGCCTGAATTTCACTTCTCAGGTGCCATGCTGCTCCCAGCAGGGAGGGAGGCTCTGTGGGCTCCACCAGATGACGACTTCCTTTGGGACTAGAGGTTTCAATCTCCTGCTGACTCTCCCTTGCTTAAATTCACCACCATCACAGCACCCAAGGAGCATTCACCTTCTTTCCTTTAACTCTTCGGACTGCAGCTTAGAAAAGTGAGTCTGGTCCAGCCAAGAGAATTTCCAGGAAAGCACTAGGAATGCTTTCTGCGGTGAGAGGAGCATATGAGCAGGAGAGGTAGGGGTTTGATGTGCAGACGGAGACAGGGCATTCCGGGCACAAGCTGAGGTCTGGAGTTGGGGGGTCAGAGTGTGCCCCCTGCCCAGCCAGGTCTTCACAAGGCCCTGGAAGAGGCAGCCCACGGAGCAGAGTGGGGTGGGGCAGAAACATCATGCTTTTCTCCCTTTAGGGCTGGGACTGGAGAAGCCTTCAGACTTGGCAGTACCTGGACCTGGAGAACAGGCTGGAGGAGGTGAGCCCACGGTCAAGGAGAAGCTGTGGCTGCAACCCACGCGATGGGGAATGGGAGATGGGGAACGTCCACAGGCACAGACGACGCTCCTCAAGGGCAGGAGTGAGACTGGGAAGGCAGGATGTGAAAGTCCACTTCTGGCTCATGGTTGGGGTCCCGGAGGAGCGGCCAGATGGCCCAAGATAGACAGAGCTCTCACCATGACACTTCTCTCATGACCAAGGATACCATGGGGCTCTCACCTCTTCTGCTCACTGATCCGTGCTTTGGGCATCTCTCAAAAATACCAGCCCATTTAAACTGGGCAACCTGTTCTTGATGCATTAACAGAAAAGCTCCTGTGACGCCCAGCGGGGGTGCCAGCCCCCACCCAGCAGCTGTCACGCAGCAGGCAGCAAGACCTCCATCTGAGGAATCACAGCACACAGGGCCTCCTCGGAGATGGCTTCTGGGCCGTCTGCTGGTGCACCCCCAGAAACCCCCAAGAACTCTCAACAACGAAACATGCGTCATCATCTCCTCCATCTCCAGCACCCCCAGGAGCGAGCAGTCCTGGGGAGAAAGCAGGACTGGACCTTCTGAGACAAGGCCTGGGATTGGCCCTGGGAGCTGGACCCCCACACTGGGGCCCACACAAGGCCAGCGCAAAGTGGGCAGGGGCCGGGGAGGGGGCTGCCCGTGGGGTGGGTGTGGGCGTCGTGTGGCAGGGCTCAGGGGGAGCTTGCCCCACGCTCTGCAGCGGCCTTAGGGAAGTAACGGAACCTCTTTGGGCAGAGTCTTCTCATCGTAAATATGGGCCTAATAGGAACCTACGTCATAGGACTGGGGAGAGGTAAACGAGATAATATTGTTGGATGCAGAGAATTACCTTTTCCCATGCCAAGGAGACTGGGGAAGCTGGGAAGAGAGGGGAGAGGAAAAGGCCTCCTCTAAAGACTGAATCAGACCCTAAAAGGAATTTTATAGCTTTATTTATTTTTATTGCTGAGTTCTTGGATGTGCAAAAGGAGGCCCAGAGCGGGGTTCAGGAGTGAGGATGGAGAGGGGTCAAGGTTGGTGTGAGAGGAAGGCGGGACCTGAACTGGGGGAGGTTCTGTTATCAAGAGGGAGCAGGCAGACAAAAGGAGACGCCATGGGGGTGGAGAACATTCGAGAAGTGAGCGTCTAGGGGACTTCCCTGGTGGTCCACTGGCTGACTCTGCACTCCAGTGAGGGGGCCTGGGTTTGATCCCTGGGCAGGGAACTAGATCCCACATACTGCAACTAAGGTTTCACAGCCGTAACTAAAGCGGTCATGCTGCAAGGAGGACGGAAGACTTCGAGTGCCACAACTAAGGCCCAGCACAGTCAAATAAATAAATAAAATATTGAAAAAAAGAAGTGGACGTCTAACTCCCATTTTAAGCCATCCACATTGGGACATAAAGCCTGCCACATGCTCAAATGCCTATATGACTGGGCTGGTGTTTTCTCCCCACGTGGAAATTGAAGGAAGCAGCTGAGTGCCACATTTGGGCAGCGGGTGGCATTGAGGTGAAAGACGGTGGTCCAAGAACAGTATGGATCACAGAGCCCAAGAATTCTGCGACATCAGGAAGCCGGAGCCACAGGTGGGCACGTCTGGCTGAAGTTAGGAAGCGTCCAGAGGGCGTGGCACTCCATCCGAGGATAACCCACCCAAGATGCTAGAGCAGAGAATGCTGGGGTTCAGGCTGAGGGACTCGGCCTCTCACTGGGCATCCGAGGGGCTGGCGATCACTCCCCTTGCTCTCACCCACCCCCAGCAACCCACTCCTTCCCGGAACTAACGCAAGGTAAACCTGGCCATTACCCGCTCTCTACACCACAAATTTATCTTACATTAAACCTGGCCAACCTCTGCTGGGACTCATCATCCCAGATCTCATGGACTAGACGAACTTGAAAGATAATTTCCTTCAGCCTCCCCTTCCCCAGGGCCACATGACCAGGCAGGGCCACAGTAGGATCAGGACACTTGCCTATCCCTAGGTCCTCGGGCTTCCACCATCTCAGGGAGAGCTTCACTGGGCCAGCCGGCCCTCTCCTCCCCATTCCCCACCTCTGGTATGTCTGAGAATTTTCAAATACAGAGCAAAGTTGAAAGAGTTTTACAGTGAACACTGTGTACCCACTACCTAATTCCATCATCAATATTTTCTTACACTTGCTTTATCAACTGTCTCCCTCCAGCCTTTCATTCATCTTATCTTTTGTGTATTTCAAAGTAAATTGGAAACATCAATATACTTTCCCCTAAGTAATTCAGCATGCATATCATTAACTGAAATTCATTATTTGTTTAGAAGTTTTTTCTTTTGCTATAAAGTGTACACATAATGAAATGCACAAATCTTAAATATACTATCACTGTGTTTTGACAAATACATACACCTGTGTCATTCAAACCTCTATCAAGATACAGAACCTTAAACTTCACCCCAGAGAAGGAAAGTTCTCTTCTGCCAGAGAAGGGGGTCTTTTGACCCACTGAGAACCCAGTTACTTGGTGATCTGACTGAGTCATTCCCCCATGAATACGGAGCTCTACGATTAGCATTGACAATCCAAACCCTGATGGCTAAAAGGCACCTGACCTGCAAATCAAAAGCCCTTGCAAAGCTATTGTATTAAACAGAATCAAGCTGAGGAATGGATGGTCTCCCTTCAAAGACCCAGAAAGAAAGCAGAGGTTTAAGAAATTTAGGATAAATGGTGGATTTTCCCAAAACAGTACTGTCTTCCAAACATAGAAGAGTTTACTGTAAAAAAAAAAAAAGAAAAGAAAAGAAAATGAAGTAACTAGAAAGGATTGATTGAAATAAAAGTTTACAGGAGGCCACAAGAAAAGGCACGGAATGCAGCTGCCCTGAAGATGCCAGGGCCAGGAAAACCATCAGAATCAGAAATGTTTTCAGTTTACCCTTCGTTAAAAGCTCAGAGATGGCAAGAAAGTTGAAGTTTCCTAAAATTCTCCGAAGTGACAGGTAAACGGGCTCAGTGTAGCTCTTAATTAACCCAAAACGACACCTGCCAGATGATGGGGATTTGCAGAGCGCGCCGGGGGCCGACCCCATCTGCAGATGGTGGGCTCCCACCTCCGCTCCAGACCTTGGCTGACTGTAATTAACATACGGAAAGTCTTTCAAAGTGACTTCACTGCCAAGTTCTATTTCTGAAGGATTCGGACTGGGCTTTGAAAGGAAATCTTTGCACAGGAAGAGGAAGGAAGGATTTGAAAAGGGCCTGTGAGATTTCTCCAGTCACTCTCTACGGTTTTGTAGAACTGCGTGGTACACCATGGCTCAGGGGTCAGTGGGTAGCTGGGCAGATACAACCCTGTCTGTGGCCAGAGTGATCCTGACCATAGCACCCAACACAGGCATTGTCAGCCTTGCAAATATATTACATATTGTTTATATAATCACATTATATAATATACCACATATTATTATAACATACACACACATATATTTTATCACACATACATGCAAGTGTACACACAATATGTATAATACACACATGTCCACATATACCCGTATGCCCACACACACACGAGATTCTGGGGCTCTGTGAGTGATCTTGACCAAGTTTTTCTTTTCACCCAGACTCAGTTTTCTCATCTGTATAGGTGGCGTGTACGGGAGAGATTTAAATAGCTGACCTCAAAGGGCTTTCATCACTCAGATCCTCCTCTTTCCCACTTTCATTACACCCATTCCTACCCGAGTCTCCGTGAAGGCCAAGGTTTCTCAACCATCCTCTCTGCAGAGCCAGACCTCCCTGGGCTTCCAACAGAGAAAGGAAAACCCAAGCAAGCTTGGTAAAGGTCAGCCCTGTCAACCCAGACAGCCCAGAACACAGAGCATCGATCCGTCCCTGGAAAAAACCTCTTCTCCCACCAGCAAGGCCAGCCACGAAGGCCTTCAGAAAAGCCAAGAGAGGAGAAAAACCAAGGGAGAGGGCGAGAGTGAGGGGGAGAAGGTAGAATGTCTCCTCTCTGCTTCTCTAGGGAGCCATGGACTTCACAGCCGGACAGCGGTGCTGGCCAGGGCAGAGGCAGGGTGCTGCCCCTGGCCTTGGTCTCCTGCACGAGGAGGCTGTGTGCCTTCAGCCCGCTTCCTGTTACCTACAACCACAGACCCTGAATACTGGAAGCCTTCAGGGAACTTAGGGGAAACGACGCAACAGTCACATTTCAGTGCCTCCAACAGGGACCACAGGGCCTGCACAGACCCCACCAGCTGGCTGCCCATCAGAGGCGAGAAGTGGGCTTCCGGAGCCACGCGGGGCCAGCAGAAACAGCCGCTGGTCCGACCAGCGCTGCTTGGTTTTCACTTGTTTGTTTATTTTCCACACTGTGTTATTTCTTCCCTGGCGGCCCAGTGTTTTGAAGGGGCGAGTGTGTCATCAGCTACAGAACAAGCGATTTACAACTGTCTTGTTCCCAAGGCTGATTTCCTCTCTTTCTGCGATGTGCCCGGCCCCTGTAGGTATTTCCACGTGTGACCCGTGGCTATGCTATGACTCATATTGAGTAATTCTGATTCCGTTTTAATCTGATCTCTTGCTGGGGTATTATTCCAAAATTCTGTCGCAATGTTCTCATTTAAGCAAACAATGCACATGACAACAGTGTTTCACTGGGGCGTAAGACCACCCCTCATTTGTGAGTGTGTGTAAAGAACAGTGGAGTCCTTAGTTTCCAGTCTGCCCTTACCTGGGAGTACCCACAGGCAGCACATGTGTGAGGACCAAGCTGCAAGGTAATGCCCAGGATTCTCAGAGTGAGCCTGCAGGGTCTGTCCCAGAGAATTTCCCAACCATATCTCCCACTGCCCCACCGCTCTTCATCTGAAACGCCACCTTCCTCCTGCTCCTCATGTCCAGCCCCCCACCTTATCAAAAGATGGCTCAAATACCACCTCCTCCAGGTAGCCTTTCTGGATTGATCATCCCCACTTTCCCCTAAGCCTCCAACCCTGGCTCTGGCTGGGAGCACTTCCTGTCCAGACTCAGGATGGTTGTCCAGACTCTGGCTTCTGCCGTTGATAAGTTTGTGGCTCCTCCTTGTGCCTGACAGATAGCAGCAGCCCCCGCTGTCCTCCCCTGCTATGGACGGCCCCACCCACAGTGCTAACACTCGCTGGATGAGCACACGCATGCCCTACAACTGTGCCTTGAGCCAGGTGCTTCCAGTGTCAACAGAAACGGGTCATGAAACACTGTGGTCTTTGGTCTTGGATAGAAGCCTGATGCATGAAGCAGAGACAGAGAAAGACAGCAAAACACACAGGAAAAAGCTGTGGGCTATGTCTGCTGCAGCGGCCTGGCTGCAGGCCCCACAGGTGGAAAGGAACACTGGATGGGTGCCCTCCTGACGGGCTAGGACCCCCACCAGGCCTCTCTGGGCCTCTGTGTCACATAATGATAGCAACAAGGTTGGATCACTCCCAAAGAGCAAAGAAAAATCTTTTTAAAAGGAAGAAGTCAAACCCACTGATGGTTACAGTTCAGAAACCAGGACCAGACGGCATTCCAAGCACAGCAGGGCTGGAAAACGGAGAAGGTTCCTTTCCCTTAGTACTCATTTGGCCATCAGAAGATGCTGGGTCTAGAGTCTACCTGGAAACTTTCTTTGAGTGACCAGGATGTGACTCAAAGCCCCCATCCCAAGCCTAACCTGCCAGACTGCAGGTTCTACAGAATTCAGCTGGAGTGGTATTGAACTGTATTCCCGAGAAAACCCAGCTCACATGCCTGTGACGGCTGTCTGATAAATTCACGGGAGTCCTGCATGTCCACTCCATTCAGCATTCAAACTGCCCCTGCTCCACACAGAGCTCTGTGCTGGACCGCCTCCGCACGCGCAGTGGATGGAGCCCAGGCCCCAGTCCTCAGGGCACTCCCAGCATCTAAGAGGCTTCCTTAGACCAGAACTGGACACGCAGGCATCCGTTACCAGCGTGGAGGACTTAGGAGCAGAGCAGAAGTTATCGTTTATCCTGGCTGGGGCGTCCAGGAAAGCTGCCTGTAAGAAGTGGCCGTGATCTAGGCTTTGAAGGACATGGAAGCTGCTTCATTTAACGGGTAACCGAAATCTGCTCCACCAGCCCTGGCTGCATTCTGAACAGACACAGTGTACGGCCCCTGTCCCCATGGAAGGGACCCTGGGGGGCGAGGCAGTCTCCAACTCCTCTCAGATAGAAGGGGGTTCTATAGGACACAATGCATCCTGGTGCAGAATGGGCCACAGAGACCCAGCTCTTATCTGTTTCAGCTCCCCGTCAAGGCAACTGCCAAAGAGGACCACTGACCGATAAACCCCGAAACCCCTGAACAACCCCAAACCACACCACCGCTTTGGTAAATAGGCAGGCACTCATAATCTGCACAGGTAGTTAGATCAGCCTTGGCTGCCATTCTGGTTGATAACTGAGGCGATGGGGAAGACCTCAGGCTAGGAGCTGGTCAGTCCTTGTCAAAGCCCCTCAACTACTTAGGTGAGTGGCCTTGGAGAAGTCACTTTACATCTCTGAACCTGAGTTCCTTATTTGCAATGTGGCATTACAACATCACACAGGACTCGATAACAATATCAACGCATTTCAAAGTCTTCTGTGAACCAAAAAGTGTTCTACAGACACGAGGGTCTGTTATTGGATGTTTAACTCAGGTCTTGGCACATAACACATGCTTGGTGTGACAGATGGAAAAAACGGATGCACCGGGACTTGTTTTGAATGAAAATTATATTTCCAGATGATTTTCTCATATTTCAACAAGTGCCCCAAATTTTGATTGTAGGGAAAGCCTTCAACTAGGAGTCAGGGCCTCAATCTCATTCTGTCCCTACCACTGTGTGACCTTGGACCTGTCCCTTTCAAATTCACTTAGCCTCGGTTTCCCCAAATGAACCAATGTGGGTGGGAGGTAGACTAGATTGGTTTCCATTCTCTCTGCACTAGGGAGCATTTTCTCTCCCCTGACTCCCTCTCAGGTGTCCATCTGCTTGCTTAAACTATGGGTCCAACCCCATGCCCTTTGAGAGTGTTCTGTGAGGTCTTTTTTTCCGGGAAAATAGACAATTTCCACCAGGCTGCCTACAAAGCTGAAACAAGCCTCCAGCCTCAATCACCAGCTCCCAGACTCAGAAACCAGCCGCAGCCCCTGGCAGCTCAGAGGCCCTCTCACCTCCCCACGCATTCCCAGAGCCTCCTGGGATGCCTTCTCTCAGCCCACGTCAGCCCAAAGCTCTGAGTTACTTTCCTGTGGCCGAGACCTTGGCCTGTCCCTCAGAGCAGCCAGGGGTCGTCCTTGGAAGAACCGCCTGCCCCCAGCTGGGCCCGGCTCAGCGCGGAGGCCCGAGCTTCCTGCCGCTGACTAATGAGAGGAGGTGATGGTGTCACACCTTGCCGGGAAGTCACAGGGCTGGTGCCGACCCACGCTGCCTGCCATCAAATTTTAATGCTGCTGCTGACATATTTATGGAATGCCTCACCAAGTGTTTGCGAGGAGACCAGACAAGATTTACCTCCACAATTACTACCACGATGCGCCGGCTCTGCTGTGCCCTGGGAACTTGCAGCACAGGCGGCCGGAGCCCTGGTGCGCCCCGAGGAGGATCGCACTCAATTCCACACACCTTTCCCGCCCCCAGAGCGCAAGACCTGGGGCTGGAGCGCAGATGAATCACACACGGTCCCTGCCAACTGAGAGCTCGCAGTCCACGGGAAGGGGCGACACACACATCGATCACTCGATTCCTGCGTGGCCGGGGACCATTGCACAGATCCAGGGAGACAGGCAGGCTGGGCTAAAGAGCGGAAAGGTATTTTCTCTATCAGAGTCAGGGTCAAGAGCAAAGCCAAAAGCGGGGCTCCACGGGGCCACTCAGCTGCTTCAGCCCTCTTAGTCATTCCTCTGCCTGGAAGGGCCCCGTGGTCTCCATCTCTCCCCACTGCTGGGCTCAGCGCCTCTCCTTTCATAGCTGCGCCCCCATTCAATCCTCGGGGTGCCCTCTCCAAAGGCCTATGGAGTGGATGTAGCCTCCGGGTTCCTCTCCCTTCCCCACCGTGTCAACAAGTCCCTTCCTCTTCACGCCATAGGGCTCTCTCTGAGCGGAGAGGTGCCAGAGGGCAGAAGGAATGTACATGATCCGGGTCCGTGTTCTCAAACCTTGCCGCCTCCTTAGAGTCCTCTAGGGAGCTTTAGGAAAGCCACACAACCAAGACACCCCCAAAGTAGTTCAATCAGAGTCTCTGGGGTGGGACCAGGTACCAGGATTGGTCCAAACTCCTGCGGTGATTCCTCGTACAGTGAGTGAGAAGCAGGGGACAGGCCCTAGCTACTCAGCGTGCAGTAGCATCAGTGGATTTTGTTAGAAACGTGGGGTCCCAGGCCCCAGTCTAGTGTTCCTGAACCAAACCTGCTCTGGAAGATGATGCCCACATGGTCTGTCTGCAGTAAAGTTTGAGAAGCACTCACTCACATTAAGGAGTTTCCCAGGGTCCTTGGAGGCGCACTGTGTCTAGTCCCCAGGCCTCCTGAAACCGGGCCCCTAAGAAAGCCGGCCTCTAAGAAGGCTAACCGCCAACAGCTGACCGCTAAGGGGCCGGCTGGCGTGGGGGCACTGCCGGCAGTGGTTGGGCAGCTGCCACCAGTAAGCAAGCTTGCTGAAGCACTTGCCCTGTGGAGGGAGCTGAATCAGGACAGCCCTCAGGCCGATTCTCACAACTGTCAACTGGACCAGAGGCAGGAGTCCTAGGGAAGTCCCACCTCTACCACAAACTTAGTCTTCCCCAGTCCAGGCCTCGTTTCCTCACGGGTGAGATGGTCAGCCCTGCAGCTGGCTGCGCTAGTGGAGACCTATTCTTTCCTAAATCTGCCTGACACTTTCATCCGTGTCCTCTGTGACCAGCCCACAGACCTAGCTGAGAGGCAGCTTAGTGGGGAGGGACCTAGGAGGGGGAAGGAAGATGTCTTTGGGGGCCCGGGAAGGAAGAGTGAAGAAGCTTCCTAAGGGTACAAATGCAGGGTGAGCTGCAGGGCGGGGACCCCCAGGGGTCCCGGGGAGACCCAGGGTGCATCTACGTTGGCGCTGGGCACACAGCAGACAATGTTTCATCGGCCTACTCGTTCAGCAGGTGTTAGCTGAGTGCTTGCTAAATACCAGGCACTGCTCTGGACACTGAGGATACAGCCACGAACAAAACAAACACTCCTGCTCTCAGGGCACTTATATTCTAGTGACACAAACAGACAATAAATAGGGAAAAAAAATAAAGTATACATTATGCGTTAAGAAGAAAACATAAGGAGATGATATAGGGGCTGGGGATGGCTTCACCAAGAAGGTGACTTTCGAATAAAGAGGTGAAGGAAGTGACAGTCAGACCCGTGAATATCTATGGGAAGGGCAGTCTGTGCAGAGGGAACGGCAAGTGCAAAGGTCCTGAGGCTGGAGTGCGGGTGGAATGTTGGAGAAGCAGAGAGGAGGTCTGTGAGGCTGGAGAGGAAAAGCGAGGGAGGGGCAGGTAGAGATGAGTTCAAGGAGGGAAGCAGGAAGGGGAAGATCTTGTGAGAACGTCAGCCTCTACCCTGAGACAGCAAAAGAGGGACAGGACCAGACTCAGACTGTAACAGGCTCACCCTGGCTGCTCTGGTGAAAATGGACTCAAGGGGGTAAGGCTGGCACTGGGGAGACCAGAAAAGAGGATACCACAAACATCTGCTGAAAGACAGACCCACCCACAGAGTGGGCACCTCTGGCCACGTGGATCTTCAAGCTACGAGGCTGGAAGGGCCAGGCATTGTTTGGCCATGAAAGCAGACGGTCAGCTGGCTGAGGCCAAGGACATTCATAGGGTGAGGCCTGATATGGACTGCCTGGATTCTAGTCTTGACTCCGCATGGCCCTGGGCCAGCCCATTCCTCTCACCGAGCCTAAAACAAAAGTAATCATCAGGAGCGCACCCACAGGGCTGTGGTGAGAATTCAGTGAGTGTGTGGATGTACCAACTGCAGGTAAACGGACGGTCCTGTCCCATCCTGCCCACACCAGCAACGCCACACACGGGAGGGCGATGTGTCCCAATTCTCCACTAGGGGGAGCCTGGGCAATTCTTCCTCCAGCAGAAATGAAGTTTGCAAGCATCCACCCTGGCTCATTCAGGTGCAGAAGTGCCCAGCATGGCCCTCTGGGGTGGGAATGAAAGCATGCCTGAGCTGTCCTTCTAGCCTGGGATTCTGTGGTTGTGGGTGGGGGGAGCTAGTCTCTTCTCCAAGGCATGTTCCGAGTGGCCCAACAGTAGCTACTGAGAGGTCACTACCTGGAGACCTAAAGCTCCCTCAGGCTCACAACATTGCCCCCAAACAACAAAGCAAAGAGTAGGTGGAAAGGAAAAGCCACCCGTGACCGAAGGGATTTGAGCAGGATGGATGGCTTTCAGTTCAGCCCTGCACATGTCTGTGTGTTCACGTCCTCTATTGGTCCACGCATTATTCAGGGTGGCTTCTCAAACCTTCACTGAGCACCTGCCCTGGGGCAGGCTCTGTGCTGGGTGGTGCTGTGATGCCACAGACACCCAGGCTCACGAGCCGCCTTTGGCTGGCTCAGACAGCCAGCTGGGGTTTCGAATTTCTCAAGGTCTCTCTCATCTCTTCGTTTATCTGAAGTCTATAAAGAGTTCCACTAAGATTCCCTTAAAATAGACAAAGGGGCCAGGGCAGCCACGTAGGGATGAGTAGGTTGTTCACTGCACAAGAAAAGCCGGCTGACTGGGCATGTGGGGCCCCTGAGGTTCAGCCTGCTCTCCACTTGCCAAACCCTGGACCGTGGCGTGGGGCTGCATCCACTCACGGGGAGGAAGGAGCAAGGTCCTGAGACACGACCTGGGGGGAAACCTCACGATCAGCTCCGTGGCGTCCCCTCTCGCTCCAGCTGTTGCTTCTTCACTCTGCCCTCACAGGTCAGGAGAGGAACATAAGGATGGATATAGCAAATCCCAAACGACTGCCAAACCTGGGCTGCTGGGGTTCTCTCCTTTCAGCCCACATTTATCTAGTATTGAGGATGTGCCATGCACCATAAGAGGCACAGATTGCCTACAAGGGTATCATTACACCTTTCACCATTGAGACAGAAGTATGGTCTGGCTCTCAGGGTCCTGCTTTTTCTCTTGCTAAGAGGATCTGAGCAGTCAAGACTGGACTCCATTCTGGCCCTGACACTTGGGCAAGTTACTCTGTGTAAGCTGAGGTCTCAGCGTCCTCCTCTAGGAAATGGGGTACCATCAACAAACCAACCTGAAGGGGCTGCTGTGAAGGGCCAGTAGGCTGGGAAATGACCTGCTCATAGACATTCTCACTAGATGCTAGCTACTTCTGGAAAGCGGGGCCTTCTCTTCTCATCCTCACCACAGGCCCTGGAGGAAGACTATAAAAGATGCAAAGGGGGCAAGGTGACTGGAGGCAGGACTGAGGCCAGGGCATCCGGCCTACCCCCCACACCTTCTCAGCCTCCCCCAGGTCTCCCTTGCAGCTGGAAGGATTGCACGCTCAGATGTGGATAGAGGTATTCCAGGTACAGGGGAAGCTGAGAGGGATGTTAAGTTAGGCCTGGAGACAAAGAAGGGAGGGCGAGGCGGGATGTGACTTGCTCCAGTGGGTGCGCGGTAGAGAAAGTGCCCCAGGGCTCCCATGGGGCCCGCTCTCAGAAACCACCCGCTGTGAGGGTCCCTGGGCCCCAACCTGCTCCGCTCAGGGGGCCCCACTCCACCCTCACGCTGCCCCATCCAGCCAAGGCTGGTGGACCTGAGCCCCGACCAGCCTCCCCCAGCAGCCCTCCCACCCGCTCCCTGGCTTCCTCCGGCTGGCCGGCGTGGTGGCAGCCCTGCCTGCTCCCCGGGGAGCCCGCCGCCAGGCCTGATGGCGCTGATGGAGGGAGGGAGGCCGCCAAGCTGTCAGTCTGGAGGTGCCCCTCGGAGCCCCTCCTGGCTGGAGCGAGGAGGGTGGGCCGGCGCCGGAGCCGGGCTGTCAGGGCCTTCACAGAGACGAGGCCGGAGAGGGGCTGCCTGACAGCTCGCCCACCGAATTAGGACCATTTGCATGCTAATTTCCAGAGCTCTAACGGGCTGGCAGGCTGGCTGGGGGGTGGAGAGTGTGCAGAGAGAGGCGCCGCGGCCTCCCTGCCCGCCTGGAACAATGCTTGACTGATCTAGCTGCGTTAACGAGCAAATTATGGTAATTTTGTTATTACAAATGCATAGAAATTTCCAAAGCGGGCAGCCATTCAGGGCAGCTCCCTGCTCCTCCCCACTCCTAAATACCGAACCCCTGTTTGTACACACGGGCCTGGCACCCGCTTCAGGGACGGAGGTTCTGGGGGACCAGGCTTCCCTCGCAGCCTCTCGGGGAAGGCCCAGAGCGAGCTGGTCTTGGGCCAGGGATCCCTTCCCGTCTCTGGTCCAGCCCAGCAGCCCCCAGACCTCACCCTCCTGTCCCCTGGGGGTCCCTGGGCCTGGCAGTCCCACGAACCCACCACATTCGAGCTGGTTTCTTTCCATCCTGAGCAGGTAATATGGGTGATTCTCCTTGTGGGTGCTCCGAGGTTTTGAGAAATTCAATGATTTCTCTGTTCACTCCGTGAAGTGGGCTCAGCTCCCAGGAGGAGATCAGGAGATCAGACTGTCCGATGAATGAATGAGTGAAGGAAGGAGGAAGGCAGGAAGGAAAGAGAGGAGAGAACAAGGGAAGACTGGTTAGGGAGGAAGGGAGGGAGGGAGAGAGGGAGGAACGGAGGAAGACCAGAACTGATTCCAGAAATGAGGACAGTTAAGAAAGACCCCACCGGGTCAGCTCACTGGTGGTATAATTAACCCAAGACCTCACCAAGAGTTTATTTGCCAACTGGCAACCCCTCCCGGCATTTACAACTATCCCCTGCTAGAATCACAATTTGTCCCAGTTTTTCTGGTGATCTTCTTTTTCATTAAAAGTACGTTTTTGGAAGCATGCTCCGGAATGCATCCAGACAGAAGCCTTTTCCAAGAAAGTGAGCTCCCCACTGCCAGCAGTGCAGCATGGTAGCTCCAGCCGCGGGGCAGGCGGGCACGAAGCTGGACGGTGAGACCCCGTAAAAACCAGTCCACTCGTGGGAGGGGCCAGCTGGTCCCCTCCTGGGCCTCTGCCTGCGACCCACTGGCAGTCCTCGAATTTTACGACAGGGATTTCAGGTTCGGGCTGATGTTACTGAAAGATGAAGAAGCTGCCTCAAGTCCATTTTGGAAGTCAGTGAGGAATAAACTGTCAATTACAGAGGAGAGCGGCACAGAGTCTGCCCCAGGTGGCCAAGGAAGCCTGGGCGGCCGGGCTCTCCGAGCGGGTGCTTGGGAGGCAGAGACTTAAATGTGAGCCGAGACTTTATAAACTCAGCTAGGGTCGTGGCCAGATTTTGCTATTTGTCTGATTTTCTAATTGGGTCACAAGTTCCAGAGGGCAGCCGAATGCAGGGAAAAAAAAAAAAAAAACACAGTCCTTTCTTTTTGTCCAGCCGCCTGACTCGGGGAAAATCTAAGGGCCGGGGGGGTGAGGCCTCACCAAGGTCCTGGGCTGACGCTCTGACCAACCCGGGGACAGCTCGGCCTCATCCCAGGAGATGCTCCTCTAGCTGACCGGATAAGGTCTGGGGAAGATCCATGCTCAGGAGGGACATGTCAAGGCAGGGGTGGGTGGATGGGTGGGGGAGTTGTGCTTCGAGTTGTTCTAGAAGCCAGGTCACCCAGAGACCACCCCAGGAAGGCCGGGCCTGCATGAAGTCAGGACAAAATGCTTCCTTTTTTGTCGCTTTGGTGAAGAAGTAGAGGATGTGAGGATGTGGTGGGTTATGTCCCACTAGCCCACTGGGAACAAAAAGACAGGCTGTGGCCACAGGAAAAAAAAAAAAAGGCCTCCGGCTGGCTGTGTGACCTTGAGCAACTCCTTTCTTTGACCTCATCCGCATACTCCTGGGCTGGTTCCTAAGGTCAGCCTGGCCAGTCCATCCCTGGCGAAGGGAGAGTGTACCGGGCCACCCCAGCCCTCTGCAAGGCACGTGTTAGAGGAGGCCTCCTCACATCACACAGACACGTCCCACCCCAGAGCCCTGCTAGCCGCCTGCAGTGCTGCCCGTGCCGGCGGGCCCTCAGCTGGGGCTTCTGCGGAACCAGCACCTCGGTTGCTGCCCCCAGGCACCTGCTCTGGATGCCCCCCAAGAGTCCAGGGTGGTGGGTGGTGGGACACGGCTGCTCTCCAGATTCCAATCCCCCTGCAGCCACTTCTGCAAGTGACTCTGGCTCCTTTCTGGGGAGTTTTCTTTCCAGGAATGCCCCCTCCTCCCTCTCCGAAAAGTACTCAGAAAATTTGCAGAGTCACAAAGTTCTGGGGCCAGGGGGCTTTCCTTCAATCCAAGACTCCTCAGTGCAGACCAGGGACCTCCCCTTATCTCAGAGTGGCCCCCTTTCTCTTGGGTCCCGCAGAGGGAGCGCTGTGCTTCTAACAGTCAAACTCCAAACTGGCAAAGCCCTTCCCTTGTCATCCGGACCCGACCACTGGCTAGCTGTGTGACCTTGGGCGAATCGCCAATCCTCAGCCTCAGTTTTCATCTCTGTGAAATGGGGCTAAAAATCATGCCCTCCTGATGCTATGGTGGGGAGCTGCTGAGACCACACACAAGAACTGTACTTTGTAACCATCTGTCCAGATGGTGGTTCATATTCTTCGCATTGTTGTGAACAAGACCTCGAAATGGTCACAACTGTCACGCATCCTGCTTTGGCAGGACAATGCCCAAGGCACGCATGACCTGGGACTGCGCTTCAGACAAAAGGACGTGATAACACAGTCGTCATCCGAATGTTCCCTTTCCCTCCTCCTTATGTCCCTCGCTCCCTTCCACTCCTTCTCTCTCTCTCTCTCTCTCAGCTCTGGATCTAAGTCTTCCTGACTCAGATCCTTTATTTGTGCCGGTGCGCATAGACTCCTTATAAAGAAAATTCATTTGTTCAGGGTCACCGCGTGGTTTTTCATTAAAAACAAATTACCCGCATTCAGGGAGGACATCTGGGCTTCTCAGGTCCCATTAATGACTATATTTCCAGCCTTCCCAGCCCGCTTGGGCTCCCCTTGCCTGTCACCCTGCGTTCCCGGCCCCAGGAGGACAATGAGAATGACAGTCAAGTGAAAGGGAAAACATGAGGGATGAGGGCGAGAGGCGAGTCCCCCGAGAGGGGAAGGAGGGAAAAGTGAAAAAAATAAATAACTCAAACAGAGGGTAACAAGGGCCATTGTCTCAGCGTCTTCCAGCGAGGAGCCAGAGCAAATATTGGAAGAGCAAGCTGGGGCGTGTAAGTTGAGCCGAAGCTCTGTTTAATTACACAGTCGGGCCCCAAGCCCCCGACTCCGGGCCGGACAAGATCGGGAGGGGCATGCGCCTGATTCAAACAAATTCTCCACCCCCTCATATCCGTGGGGCACCTACTGTGTGCAGGGACTGGATGGCTGGAGGATTCCAGCGGAGCATCCAGGAGCTGGGCAAGGCAGACCCTGGGCAGTGCTCGGGGGAGAGGTGTGCTCCCGGAGCATGGGCGGCACGTGGACAGGTGAAGATGGGGAGAAGAAGGGAATGTACCCGAGTCTGAAGTGTGGTTGCCTGGTGTCCCGGCTCGGGAAAGCCTTCTTCAGGCCCGTAAAAGACCTCTGGGTCAGGAAGGCCATCCACACCCCTAAGGAAGTGCCAAGGAGACCAAAGCCTTGCCCCTGGGCCCACTTTCCATGGGCACCAGGGGCTGGGAGAGGCCGGGACCAGAATCCAGGCGTCGGGCCCCACCGCTCCCCCTGACTGGCTGTGCACCCTGGCTGGCCGCGGCATCGCCCCGAACTCAGCTCGCTTACCTCTGAAATAGGGATAAACATGCCAACCTCAGAGGTGCCTCCAAATTGCCACTGGGGGTGACAGGTGCGGCTGTCTTATAGGCTGTAAAGCACCACGTGGCTGGGGGCGAGGCTTGTTGCTGGAATTAACTTAGGGGCAGAGGCAGTTTGGCTTCACTCAAAAGCATTTTCCTTTGAGAGGGCAGAGCCCCATTGCTCTCCCTGCCCCTCCAAGAGCTCTGGGCGTTGCCAAAAGTTCTCTGGAGAGAACAGTCCCGGATGGAATGACCCACAGGCTTAGCGGTGGCGGCCCGTCCAGCTGAGGGCCAACAGCTGATGAAGTTTTAGAGACAGGGGCTATAGATGCCAGTGGATCCAAGGAGGAAATGAAGACGGCCCTGGTCGACTCAGTCTGGATTTCGGAAGGACTCTGGTATGCACACAAGTAAAGCGTGTCTTTACTTTATATTTATCTTTACATTTACCTTTATATTCGCCCTCCCTGCCCCCAGCGGAGCACGCACTCCAGGTGTGGAGCCCCTGAAGGCCGCCGTCACCTGTGACGGCAGGGTTAGAGGACACAGGGACAGCCGCATGGGATGAGCACGGCCCGGGGCTCCCTCCTCCTTCAGCTCCACCCCCCGGAAGTGATTTACCCGCTTACACATGAAGGTCTGAGGCCATTGCCTTCGCATGTCCCAGCCCCAGACCTGAAGGGAAACTGCCGCCCTCGTGGAACAGTGGTGGTGGACCGGGGGTCCTCCAGTTCAGCAGAGGGGTGATAGCAGATTTAGAAGCCCTTGTGTGGCAGGACCAGAAAGCCCCCTATGGAGCATCTAATTCAATCTCCTCGCCCCCTACCTCCTGCTTTGAGAGAGTAGGAAGTCCTGAGACCACATTCCAAGGTCACGCTGTGAGGCTGTGGCAGCTAAACTCAAAACCCAGGCCTCCTGGACTCCAGTCAGACCTTCGGGCCCCAGCAGGCTTTCCATCTCTGAGCCTTTGCTTCTGCAAATGTGGCTTCTGCAAATGTTCTTCCCCAGCGTGGCAAAGCCTCATAAAACCCACGTGGAGTTTCTCCCCAGTCCCAGCGTCACTTCTACGCAAGGTTCACATGGGACTTTAGTCACAGGCACTGCTCAGATCAGGCCACTCCAGACCCCTCATTCTCCATGCCTTGAAGGCACAGAAGCCTCCCCTGCAACTCACATTCAGATCTGCCTGGGACAAGGCTGCCATCTGTCAAGGCTGCTGCTTGCAGCACTTCATGTCCCAGAGATTTCTAGGGATTGAGGCTCGGGGTCTTCTTACACATAGGCCCTCACCCAGAAATGCCCCTCCGACTTCTCAGACTGGCAAACTACCCTTCAAGGTGAAGCTCGGATCACCTTCTCCAGGAAGTCTGCCCTGATTTCTCCCCAGTGCCCCCAGCAGACCTAGCAGCCTCTCTCCTGCATTTCTCCAGCACATTCCTAGATTTTAGCTCTAAATATAGCTTGTGAGAATGATATTTAGTATCAGTGAGCCTGTTGGGCTGCAGCCCATGGGGTTGCAAACAGCTAGACACAACTTAGCAACTAAATAGCAACAACATCTCACAACCTCATCAAGCTGCCAGAAGTAAAGTCGCTCCTTACATTTTGCTTCCCTGGCAGTTCAGTGGTAAAGAATCGCCTGCCAATGCAGGAAAAGCAGGTTCAATCCCTGGGTCAGGAGATCCCCTGGAGAAGGAAATGGTAACCCACTCCAGTATTCTTGCCTGGGAAATCCCATGGACAGAGAAGCCTGGTGGGCTACAGTCCATGGGGTTACAAAAGAGCTGGACGCAACTTAGCGACTGAACAACAACTCACCAACTAGACTGTGAGCTCCCTGAGGGCAGGGGTTGTGTCTGTAACATCACACCTAGCCCAGAGCCAGCACCCGGTGTTTCTCAGGAAATATCTGAGAATGAATGAAAGGATAAATGAATGGCTACTTGCCATTTCATCCTGGCTCTGTCCGCTGTTCCCCAGGGTCTATGTTCCTGGTGTGGAGTGACTGGGGGCCACTAGAGGGCAGCAAAGAGTCAGCAACAAGCAACAGGTGTGCGTGGCGTTCCAGGGCTGCCTTGGAACGGTAAGGAGGGAGCTTAGAAAGCGCCCAGGCCACAGGACCCACAGGCGCTCTGGTGAGGAGGTCATAAGAACAAAGGCTATTCATTCCCTAAGCAAACATGCTGGTGCTTGGGCCAGGGAAGCGCTTGAGAAGGGAGCACTGATCCAATCTCACAAGATGTTCTAGCCTCTCCACTACGTCCTCCCTGGCTTCTGCCGGCCCCTCCCAAGCCTGGCCATTCTCACGCTTTCAGTTCTGGTTTTGGGGAAGGGTCTCTACACAAGGCCGACAACGGTGTCCCTCTGACTCCCATCCACGGGTCTTGGCCGTGCCTATGGAGCTGTGCAGAGTTCCAAAAGCTGACAAGTTCAAATCCTAACCTTGCTGGCCACTGGCCTCGTCCTTAACCAGCTTCTCTTCCTGTCAACCCCACTTACCCAGCTGGGCTGGCTGGGCCATGCTCCCCCCACATGAACCCACTCCAGTCGCTGAGCTCTGCCCCCCTCCTCTTCAGACAACCAAGGATACTCTGCTTACAGCCCAGCTTCTGGCCTTCTTTACCAGGACATCTTTCTCATTTGGACCATCCCCAGGTGTCTCTTCATTTTCTCCAGGCATTCAGAGTCTACCCTGCTCCTGCTTGGCAGCACTTTTGCTTGTGACTGGATTCTTTTCTGACTTGGATTTCCCACAGATCCATGGGCTCCAAGGGACGTGGGCTCTGCCGGAGAGCTCTTGACTTGATACCAGCTGGGCAAGGCCAGCTCTAGGCATGCCTGCTGGGCTTCTCTCTACCACACCCAGCTCAGACCCCGGTATAAGCATCAGCAATTGTAAATAAGAATAATACTAAATAACACTTACATTGCACTTCATATGTGCCAGGCAAAATTCTAAGAGTTTTTACATATATGACAGTCATCCCTAGGTATCTGCCAGGGTTAGGGACCAGGACCCCCAAGGATATCACAATCCACCGATGCTCAAGTTCCTTATATAATATGATGTAATATTTGCATACAACCTACATGACCCTCCTGTATACGTTAAATCATCTCTTGATAAATTGCAATACCTAATCCAAAGTGAGTGCTATGTAAACAGTTGCTAACACTCAAGTTTTGCTTTTTGGAATTTTCTGGAATTTTTTTCTGACTATTTTCTATCCATGGTTGGTTGAATCCATGGATGCTGAACCCATAGATCCAGAGGGCCAACTGTACATCATTTAATCCTCATTCTTATTATCATCACCCCCATTTTATAGATGAGGCGGAAACAAGGATCCAGAGAAGTTACATAACTTGCCCCAAGTCACACAGCTGGTGAGAAGCAGGAGGGTGATGCACAAGCAGGCAGCCTGGCTCCAGGTCCCGGCTCTCAACCACCAGCCTCCCTGCTTCACCATGCGGCTGCCACCGCGGGCCCTCGGGGCGGCTCAGCCTCCGTGGCTGCACTGTCGGAGTACTTAGCCAAGCTGTCCCAGGCAGCCCAGCCCCAGCCTCCCCCACCCCCCACCCCCACCCCCTTCTGAGTGGCATCTACTATTGCCTGGCCACTATGGGCCAGGCACTCTGCCAGGAACCAGGGACACAGAGGTGAACAAGATAGACCGAACCTCATGTGCCGTATAACCCTCAAGTACTGTACAGACCTGGGGGGAACTGCACAAGGAAGGAATAAACGAATTAAATTAAATTCCTCCCATGGTGCTTAAATAATGAATGAAAAGAACAGAATGCCTTGAGAAGGGTGTGATGGGGGTCTTGGTTTAGATGGTGTGGTGGGCAGAATAACATTTCCACCCCGCAAAGATATCTGCACCCTAATCCCTGGAACTCATGACCAGGTTGTATGGCAAAGGGGAATTAAGGTTGCTAATTAGCTGACCTGAAGATAAGGAGATTATCCTGGATTAAGCAGGTGAGTCCATTAAAACCACAAGGGTCTTTCTAAGAGGAAGAGGGAGCAGGAGAGGGCAAACCTGGAAGATGGCGGCATGATAAAGACTCAGGCCAGGGATGCGGAGCATTTACAAGCTGAGGAAGGCAGGAAAGGATTCTCCCTGGGTGACCCCCAGAAGGCACACGGCCCTGCTGACACCTGGACTTCAGCCCAGGGAGACCCAGTTTGGATTCCCAACCTCCAGAACCATAAAACGAGAAATGACTGTTGTTTTAAGACAGTCACTAACTTGCAGTGACTCGTCATAGCAGCAAGAGGAAGCTAACACATATTTGGTGAAGCGTTAGGTGAAAACGTGGGAGTGAGAGGGAGCCAGGCAGTCTGGACCAGTGAAAGTGGGAGTAATAGAGCGGGCTGAGTGCACCAAGCCGAGGAATCGCCCCTGTTGGGGGGAGTATGTGTCTCCATCCCTCCCACTGGAGTCCAGGACCCAGTGCCTGCTCACACCACCTCATTGGCCTCAGGGGTCCACTCCAACCTCGCCATCACCTCCCACTTCTTCAAGAAAGCCATCAGGTTGAGCGATTTCAAGAATGGCATCTAGAGGTGATGCACACCCATCCACAGTGAGCAGCTTCCGGGACAGAGAGCCCATCAGGCTCCTTCTAGGGCCCTCGTCAAACAGCTGCGTGTCTGCTGCAGCCCAGGGGAGGTAAACACGACATGGGCAGGATTTCCTGGCACTCTGGCCGGAAGCCCCCAAAGAGGAGTCCAGTAAGGGGTATGGGGCGAGGCGAGTTCATCTCAAAGACAGTCGGTTACCTTGCTTCTTAGACTCACTGAAGCCAAAGGGCAGTGAATGCCTCCATCTTTCCCCCAGCCTAGAATTTTTAAGAGTTTCAAATGCCATGTCAATATCCGTTAGGTTGTGCAAATACCTTCAGGCGGGAATCAACTAGTTACCCTGGTCAAGACACTATGGAATCTTTGGTGCAAAACTTTTGGCATTTGCTGGAACTTGAGGAAAATAAAATCTGAAAACTGTCTCCATGCCGAGCTGATGTGGTGTGCCGTGTTGGCTTTGTTCAACGTAACTAATTAGCCGAGGGCTGTGCAGGGCTGGCAGAGCCACAGGAACTGAATCCACAAACGCTCGAGCAGACCAAGTAGCCTTGATCTGCATATGTGAACACATCCTGAAATCAGAGAGGGTGGACAACCCCGACAGCAGAACCAAATTCGAAATAAACAGGAGTCTAACTCACCAAGACTGTGGTTTGTATGGAAAAACATACTATTTTTCCAGGCCCCAAAATTCAACTACCCAAGTGGACCCCAGACATAATCCCTTTTCAAGTGTATTCTAAAAGAAAACCTCATCTATGGAAGTCTCTCCTATAATGGAAGAGGTAGCAGCCAAATGTTTCCCAGAACCTATGCTGGGTTGTGCTAAGTCGCTTAGTTGTGTCTGACTCTTTGCGACCCCATGGACTGTAGCCCGCCAGGCTCCTCTGTCCATGGGGATTCTCCAGGCAAGAACACTGGAGTGGGTTGCCGTGCCCGCCTCTAGGAGATCTTCTCGACCCAGGGATCGAGCCCAGGTCTCCCACATTACAGGTGGATTCTTTACTATTTGAGCCACCAGGGAAGCCCCTCCCAGAACCTAGGGTAGGAAAAATAGCTCCGAAGATTTCGGTTTCCCTTGGGATTCACTTCCAGGCTGGGAGGGAGGGCTGTTTCATATAGTGATACTGACTTCAGCCTTCTGGGCTCCAGGACTGTGAGAGAAATTTTCCCACTGTCTTAAGTCACCAAGTTTGTGCTAACTTGTTATAGCAGCCACAAGAAATTCATACGCAGGTCAATATTAATTTTCCCTCCCTCCTGCCTTTAGCCAGACACTCACATAAAAGGACCTATTCTGTGTTATGGGCTATGAGGGGTGTGGAAGACGAGGAAGGCAGAGGACCCACTGTGCTGAAAGGTGGTCTAGATCTGGGCCGTTCCAGCAAAGACCACGAGTGTGGGCCAGCGCTGCCCCCATGAAGCCATCCAAGAATGTGTCTGGAAATCCTGTTGCAGACAGACTCCCAGAGATGTGACGCTGCTGTGGACAGGGGGAACAGGAGCTAAGGGCCTGCTTGCTAAGCGTGGAGTTGCGGCCCCGACACCAGGTCTGGTGCTGAGTGAGCGCTGGGGCTGCGTGAGAAGAGGATGTGGGCAGAGAAGGAAAACAGAAGGGAGGAGGGAGGGAGGGTGCCGAGAGAGACATGGGGCCTCCCTGCCAGAACACCTGTCTCCCTTCCTCCTCTCCACGCATCCTCCCTCTCTGCAGAGCCCCAGGGGGCCACCCCACCCGGCGGGCTCCGTGGCCGCCCGGCCAGTGGCTGCTGGTAGGACCCGTGAGGCTTTGCTCTTGTGCGGGTCTGTGGTTCCTGCTGCCACCATTAATGCTACCTGCTGTGGGCTCTGCCGGAACCCCCGGAACACCCAGCCATTTGTATTCCGAGCCTGGTAATTAGGATTGCAGGAATCCCAAGGGCTGGAGGGCACCTCTGTCTGGATAAACTTGGGCAAGTTCAGCTGCTGCTCTGAACTCGGCCTTTTTGGAGTTGGCAGCAGGGCCCGGCAGGGCCAGCCGAGTGGCCCCGCTTCGCCGCCCACATGCCCTCAGGGCTGGACCTGGGGCTGCCACCTCCCCCTCTGCCATCACTGCGAAGCAAGCATTGACAAACGGAGGGTGCACAGGGGGGCAGAAGCCAGGAGTACTGCACTGCAGGGCAGAAGACCTGGATTCAAGACCGCCCACCTCCACGCTCTGCAGCTGTGGGCAGCTCCCTAACTCTTCTGAGTCTCACTAGCCTCCTTCTGACCCTGGGGACCCTGCCCACCTCACAGGCTGTAACACCGCAGGGCTCCTGGGCAAGCACTTTGCACTTGACAGAGTGATCCACAGCCACGAAGTTCCTGGGCAGTCCCAACTTGCTGAGGGCTGGCAGACAGTGAGGGTGGAGGCAGGCAGGAGGGTGTGTGCCCCGCCGCCTCCCGCTCTTGCCCTGAGCACAGTGGCTCTGCCGTGACCCCTCCTGGAGGCAGAAAAGGCGAAGCCTTTGCAGGCATGGATCTGGCAGGCCTCCCCGGCGTTGGCAAGGCCCAGGGCAAGAGTACACACAGAGGCCATTTCCCATATGTCTCATATTTAAAAGTCATAAATCAAGCTAACAAACCGTTAAATGAAATATGCTCTGTCTTCCTACCTTGTTAAATAATCTCCGTAATAACCTGGAAGGCCAGGAGAGAATTTAGAATTCTGGGTCTCCTCAGAGCCTGTGCCCGGCCTTGGCTGGATGGGAAAGGCCCACCTGAGCCCTGATCCGCCCGGCTTCCTTCCCCACGCCCAGCCTGCTCGTCTTCACCGGCCTCGAACGCGGGTGTGGACACCCAGGCTTCACGTCCACACTTTGTCCACACTGCCCACTGAGAGTCAACCTGGGCCCCAGGGTGTGCATGTCGGTGATGTGGGCTGGCGAGAAGCCGGAAGGGGCTTAGGGCTGTTTGGGCAGGCTCCCGGGTGGGCTGGAAGGAGGGGTGCGGGCCCCAGGTGGGCACAGCCCCTTGGCCCGCAGACGCCTCAGTCCACAGGCACAGGGGCACTTCTGTGCCAGGAGGGGGTGACTCCAGAGCAGGGGCCCTCCTGCGAGGCCTCAGGGTGGCTCATGCTGGGTCAGGGCTTCTACTGTGGCTCCGCCTCCTACTTGCCGGGCAGCTTGGGACGCCCCAGCTCCTCTCGCATGGCAGCCCACTCCAGTATTCCTGCCCAGAGAATGCCATGGACAGAGGAGCACGGCGGGCTACCATCCAGACAGTCGTGAAGAGTCCGACATGACTGAAGCGACTCAGCGCGCACACAGCCCCTCTCTGACCTTCAGCCAGGTCCCGCGCCCCTCAGCATTCAGGGTCCCTGTGTGGCCAGCGAGGGTGTCTGAGGGACAGTCAAGGACGCCCCTGTCTCTGATACCCTCCCAGGTGCTGCCGCTGGTCGACAAAGAGGCCAAGAAGGCAGAGCTCAGCCTGATTTTTTCAGGTTCACTCCTCCCAAGCAGGGAGGTCACTGGGACCGTGTGGGGAGGAATGCCCCCCAGGAACCCCAAATGCCTCCTGCTGCAGAGACGCAGACAGCGCAGACTCACCAGGCACCATCCCCGTCAGCGTCGGCGCCGAGTAGCTGCCCTGTCCAGCGGGGGGCACGTGTGGAGGGTACCCAGGGAGGGTCGTGCTCGCCAAGTCACGGCCTGAGGAGTCAAAGCAACAAATCACAGGGTGAGCATCCCCACGGCCAGCTGCTCCATCCGCGGCTCCCCCGACATCTGCACGTTTGGCATGTCTGGATGCTTGACGCCAGTGTGCACGCACACACACACACACACGTACTCATCCACCCCTCCAGCCGGGCTCCACCAGCAGGAAGCAAGGATGGCTCGGTTGGATCCCTGGGAAACCAGAGCTCCGACCACACCCCTTGCTCTCTGCTCCCCAAGTAGGGCTTGGACTTCTCCGTCAACACACCGTGGCTTCTGCTGGGCCTTCTGCACATGGCCCAGCGTCACCATCTTCCAAGAGCAGCTCAGCCATCTCCCAGCCACCCACAGTGGGCAGGGCTCTGCCTGCCTCAGACCCAAATCTGGTCCTTACTGACTTCTTCCTCTTTGGACCAGAGCCTGTCACTCATTCAGTGATGGTGCAGGAAGCACCTCCTGACACCAGACACTGTTCTGGGACGTGGAGGTTAAGGCCTCCGCCGTTGGGGGCAGACGTCCACTGGGCATGTGTCCCCGTCATCGCAGGCTGCCAGCTCCCGAGGGCAGGGGTGACACCTCACTCAACACCCAGAAAACCCACCTCCACCTCAGGGCTCGGTACCTAGGGGGTCTCCGTGAATAAACGCGTGAGTGAACGGTCCGGGTTCCAGGCCAAGTGGAACAAAACCCCAAAGCAGTAGAACTCTGAAAGGGCCCTGAGGTTCGGCGCTCAGGGAAGGAGCGGACCTATAGCTCTCCAAACACTGATGATCACACGTATGTACTAAGGTGCTCGTGCCTAAGAGCAACAACCCAGACCCCGGAAGACGGGACTGTTCGGTGGTTGCCTGTTGAGCCCTGAGGACGAGACCCCACCCTGCGGGGAGGAATTGGCAGTTGCCCCTGAAAGAAAGGGATGCCCCTGCTGTCAGACTATGAGATGGGCAGAGACAGCCCAGGCTGGGGCTGTTCTAACGGGTCGGCTTCCCTACCGGAAGGTGCTCTGGGTAGAGCACCCACCCGGCCCTGGGCCCAGGCTCACACCCTTGGCGACAACAAACCACAAAGGCTTATGTAGAAACTGTAAACACCAGGCTCTGTTTTCAGTCTTTCAAATCACTAACCCTCAACAACGCTTCATG
Source organism: Dama dama (assembly GCF_033118175.1). NCBI lineage: Eukaryota > Metazoa > Chordata > Mammalia > Artiodactyla > Cervidae > Dama > Dama dama. Next base: position 67,385,626 of record NC_083709.1, read on the forward strand.
AGGTAAGGTACTGATACTTTCCCCAGTTTATAAGATAATGAGACAGAAAGGTCAAGTAATTTGTCCGAGGTTGCACAGTAAGGATTTGAAGCCAAGCAATCCAGCGGCAAAGACCATGGGTTTAGGCATTCTATTCTACTGCCTTGCACACGTGCCTGGCTGGGCTTCTGTCCCCCGTTCTCAGCTGGGACCGTAGGCTGAGCCCTGCCTTTAGGCCACACTGTCACCAGCTCACTCCATTGTGCAGAAAGAGATCCAGCTACACAGCTTTTGTAATATATGTGTTGGAATGAAAGCAAGGACCACAGTGGAGGAGGGAGGCCAGATCTGCCTCCTGGAAGATGGAGGCGTTACCCTGCTAGGACGCTGCCTGCTGGGCCAAGCCCCAGGAGGTCCATACCCCACCCGTCTGCCTGAGATGGATAAGAGGGTCCTGAGAAGGGAAGGGATTTGCCCACGACACTCTCCTCATTTCAGGCAAGGCTGGGACTGGAATCCAGCTCTCCTGTTTCCTGGGGCTTTGGTTCTTTCTTCAACAGGGGTTGTCCTTTCGGTCACATCTGAACCTCAACAGTTTCTGCCGCTGTTACATACACTTTAAACCCTGATCCTCAAAGCGGAAATGCAGTGCCTCGCCAAGGCACTCAACCCAAGAAGCTAGATAAAAAAGCAATAAAATGAACCTAGGGAAAGGAGGAGGAAGGAATCGATAAAGAAAAGCAGAAAATAATGAATTAGGAACCAGAAAAGCAGACACAATCATAAAAACACACAATAATAAATAATAAATACAACCAAGAGTTGTTACTTGAAAAGACCAATGAGATAGACAAACCAAGGACAAGACTCAAAAAAAGAAGGCACAAATATCAAGATAAGGAATGAGAAGATACAGCCAGAGATATGGGAAAGATGACATTTAAAAAACATAGAAACATGCAGGGATGCTCTATGCTACCAAATGTGGAAATCTCGTCAAAAGGCACAATTTTCTAGGAAAACATGAATCACCAAAATTAACTCAAGAAGAGGTAGAAAATATTAAAAAGCCCAATCATATCAGAAAAGGTTGTTTCAAGTTATTTTTAAAAATAAAGTTGCCTTGTCCATGTAGTTTTTGGGGCATTTGTTTTTGTCTTTTGTCTTCTTTTAAAACTTCAAGGCCAACTAATAAAAATAAATGGAAAAAAAAAAAAAACCTTCAAGGAACACACACTTCTATTATTAAGCTGATCCAGGATACATAAAGCTAAGAAAATGTTCATTTTGCCAATGTGGCAAAATCCTGATATAAAAATTTAACAAAGTCACTCAAAAATGAAAATTAATGGCTGGTCTCACAATTTATTAATATGCAGGCAAAAAAAATCTACTATCTCATTGATGAAGCAATATAGAGATAGAATAGTACACCAAGACCAAGTAAGCTTTATTATAGGTACGCAAGGTTGCTTCAATATTAAAACATTGCTTGGGAATTCACATTAATATGTCAAAAATTCACATTAATATATTCAAATTAATATATTTGATATGATTATATCAAAAGCTGTGGAAAAGGCATTGGCTAAAATTAAAGAACACTTATGGCTCGATAATAAAAAGACAAACAGCCCAGTGTAAAAATGGGCAAAGGACTTGAAAACACATTTGTCTAAAAAAGATATACAAAAATGGCCAATTCCCTATCAGGGAAATGCAAATCAAAACCACAATGAAATACCACGTCACACCCACTAGGATGTCTATAATAAAAAAGATGGGTTATGACAGTGTTAGAAAAGATGTGGAAAGTTGGAACCCTTATACACTGTTGGTGGGAACATAAAATGGTGCAACCACTTTAGGAAAGTCTAAAAGTTCCTCAAAAAGTTAAGCATAGCATTACAGTGTCTCCCAAGAGAAATGAAAACATGTGTCCACTCAAAATTTGTACATGTATGCTTCAAGCAACATTATTCATAATAGCTAAAAGAATATAAACAATTCAAATATCCATCAACTGATGAATGGATACCGAAAACGGTGTATATTCATACAACATAATCCTTAGCAATAAAAAGGAATGAAGTACTGATACACACTACAACATGGATGAACTTGAAAGAAGCCCATCATAAAAGACTACACACTGTATGATTCTATTAATATAAAATGTACAGAATGGGTAAATCTGTAAAGAGAAAAAGTAGATTAGTGGTTGCCTCAGGCTGGGAGTGGGAAATAGGGGGAAAGAGAGTAACTGCTAATGGATATGAGGTCTTTCTGGGGGGATGATGCAATGTTCTAAAATTGGTCATGGTGATGGTTACATGACTTTGTGAGTGTCCTAAAAACCACTGAATTGTATACTTTACATGGGTGAATTTTATGGTATGTGAATTATATCTCAATAGTACTGTTATGTTTTATTATTGCCATCTATCATCACCATCATCATCATCTTGAAAAAGAAAAAGTCATTTGACACCAAAAATGTAGGAAGGACCTAACATTAAACTGTTTATTAAACCAAATAAATTTGTCTTTATGGAAAAAATACACAGCAAAAGAAAAGATTAATAAATTGAATCACTTAATAAAATAGACCAAAAACCTACTGCCTGGTAAAAAACAATATGTGTGTGCCAAGTTGCTTCAGTCATGTCCAGCTCTTTGCGACCCAATGGGCGTGGCCCACCAGGCTCCGATGTCCATGGGATTTCCCAGGCAAGAATACTGGAGTGGGTTGCCATGCCCTCCTCCAGGGGATCTTCCCAACCCAGGGAGTGAACCCAGGTCTCTCGCAGCTACCTGCATTGCAGGCAGAACCTTTACCACTGAGCCACCAGGGAAGCCCAGAAAACAATATAAGCAAAGTCAAGTGATAAATGGTGGACTGGAGGAAATTATTTGCAGCATAAACCATAGATAAATGGCTACTATCCCTATATATCAAAAACTCATAAGAATCCAAGGGAAGAGACCAAAAATCTCATAGAAAAATGGGCAAAACTCAGGAACAGAAAACTGTTATTTGTTGGGTGACTGGTCAACCAACAGAACAACAGCTTCCTTCCAGGTTCCTATGAGCCAGGCTCTGGGCCGGTATTTCACAGGGCTTATCTCAGTCAACAACCCCAGAAGGTAGGTGCTATTATCATCCCCATTCTACAGATGAAGAGATGAAGGCTGTTATCATCCCCATTCTACAGATGAAGAGATGAAGGCTGTTATCATCCCCATTCTACAGATGAAGAGATGAAGGCTCCAAGCAGCTGAGGTATGCGCCCAAGGTCATACAGCTGATGATCATGATCGCTAACATTTCTGCCGCACTTACTGTATTTTAGGCCCTGTTCTAACACTAGGCAGGGTTCTGAACACTGTTCACTGTGTTTTACAGCTACTAACTCATTTAATCCTCAAACACTCTATAGGTCAAATAATATTATCCCCATTTTACAGATGTGGAACTAAAACACAAGAGGTTAGGCACCTGCCCGGGGTCTCCCAGTTCGTGAGAGAGGCCTGGGGTCTCACAGCTCATGACAGAGGCATGGCCAAACCCAAGCATTCTGGCACCAGATCCCTCACACTCCCCCAGTACACGGGGCACTTGCTCTTTCCCCGTCCCTAAACTGGGGGTCCCTAGATTGCAAGAGCTGCTCCCACCCTCCCTCCCCTGCTCTGGCAGGGCACATAGCAGGTGCTTAGAAAATACCCACCAAGGTGAAAATTAATCAAAAGACATTGGTTCTACCATCTGAAAGGAACTTTGGTTCCCATCTCACCAACGTCTCAGAAAGCCCTTCACCATGGAAAGCCACAAGAAAACCAGGCCTCATTTATCTGTTTTTTGCTTGGATGCAACTTCTTCTTTTTCATATACAGCCCATTTCTACGTAGGCTCTCTCTACGTACACTAATGGGGGGAGATGTGAATCCAATTAACTTCAAATTTAGCTCATAATGAACTTATCTCATTTTGCTACCAGCCCCATTCTCATCGTGTGGCAGTAATTAACCACTGGGGGTTGTCACTCCCAGACACATGACGTGGAGATCCTCCCAGCCCCTCACTTCAAACCCTTACAGAACTCATTACCCTGACAGTACACAAACTCTTCACTTTGAACACCACAGGGCACCAGCCAAACGCCCCCTCTATCTGCCCGGATGTGAGTGTGAGCAAGAGAAAGAAGAGAGCGGGCCACTGAAAAGCCATGAGTTACTGTGAATGAAATGGGAGCGAGAGGCTGGTGATGGCTCCACGGCCAGAGAAGGCCTGGCTGCCTAGACAGCCCTGCGTGGGAGGTTCTCCCCAGAGGCGGGGAGTCTCCACCACAAAGCCCAAGCTCTAAGGAACATGGCAGAGCTGGCCAGGGAACGCTAAGTCCTTTGCAAACTGGCGATCATATCCACCGGGGACTGTTAATGCTCAGAAAGTCTGAACACCCCAGGCAGAGGCAATGGTGACTTGCCGTGTGACCTTAGGTAAGTTCAGCCACCTCTCTGGGCCATCGTTTTCCTACCAGAACACTTAAGCCGTGGGAACAGATAGCCTCTGGGGTTTTTTTTCTGTTTTAACATTCTACAGCTCAGAGGCCTCATTTTAGCCCTGTGTTGATGGAAGCTGAGGCTGGCGCCAGCTGCTAGAGAGATGCCCACCTCGCCTCAGCGCTCCTGCCCGCAGTATCAAGCACCCTGGAGCCCCTGGATTAAATCCTAGTGAAACGAAGGTAAGCACCAGTCTGGTTTTCCTGTCTTCAGGAAAGGAACTTATGGCAGGAGATGAGGGCTGTCAACCTGCACGTTGTCGCCAAGGCCCCCTCATCCAATGTTCCCACCGGCGACCTGGCGTCTGGCTTGGAGAAGAGCTTCCACTCAGTGGTGGCTAGTTTTCAGAAGTTGGAACTCTGGATTCCTCCTCATTTGGGAACCTCCTGTCTATGTGAATGTTGACTCAACTCCAGTTTGTAAAATATACACTGAGGGCCAAAGAAAATGTTATCCGAAAACCACGTTTAGCCCGCATGGCCAATTTTCAACCTTCCTCGTTCTCGAAGCTCTCGAGTCCTATCTGAACCATCCCATACCACCTCTCCACCAGTTTCATCACCTGCCAGGCCTTTTAAGGACCAGAGCCCAGCCTGGGTGTCCAGGTAGCTACCAGAGAGGTAGCCCCCGGGCAGGGCAGAACGGGCCAGGGGATGGAGGGAAACCCTGCAGGAGGTGACTCCTGAGACCTGCGGCATGACCACATCAGCTCCCTAAGGCCATCTGAACCTCCTGCCAGCCTCCCAGCCACGCTGGCTTCCCAGACACCCCTCCTCCCTTGAGCCCAGTCAGTCCCCGAGCCTCTCCCGACTCCATTGCCTGCGGACCTCTCCTCCCTGGCCCGACCTGCCCCAGGTCAGACTGTTCTTCCCTTCGCTCTGTTTTCTAGCGACCTCATCTGTCCCCTGCCCTGATCCTGCCACACCCTCTGTGGCCGTTTCTTCCAGAGCCCTGGCATCCAGCCCCCGATCCCTTCGGCTCACACTGAAGGACATCCCGGAGTCAGACAGAAACTCAGTGAGGGCCGAACCCAGGGAGGGCTCTGAAGCTAACACTTCCGACTCTGTCTTGGTTCAATAATTTAACCAGAACTGCAGACACTTCCACTTCTATGACATTTTCTCAGAAAGCTCTTCCTCAGAGTCACAGAACCATGAGAAACCCTTTTGCATGTTAAGAAACATTATTAAAACTTTAAAAGAAAAGGTCATAAAGGTGGGAATCATAGCCTTTTCACATCATGGGGCACTGTTAACTGTCATACCCAGGGATCATACCTCTAAGAAAATGTACCTGTGTTTGATGAGTCTTTACTACTTGATTAGAGCCCAGAAATGGGGATGTTACACGTGAATGTGTAGATTTCTCTCAAGTAGAAAAGACAACTCCAAAGGTCTGGGTTTATTGCCCCATAGGACATTAACCGATTCTGTATCTAATCTAGCAATTTTACTCCAACGTTTTTAAAAAATGCCTTTCTACATGGACGATATAAACCCTGTTCCTCAAATGTTCTTGGAACCACTTTTATCTTTTTATAGGTTCACTCATTAATTTACGAGTTGAATAAAATCTTCACATGTGCTCATTCTATATTTGTACATGAGTTATGTTCTTAATTCTTTAAAAATTTACACTTTCTCGCTCGTTACGGGAAAAAGCCAACCAACCCTGAGTGAGACGAATTGAAGGTTTTCAACCGACACCAAAGTAGGTGAGAGGAAACAATTGCTACCTTCGGGGAGGGAGAGAGGAGCACGGCAACAGCCGGGACCCAGGAAGGGGATGAGCCCTGCTGCACAATCCCTGGTGTGTGCCCATAGGTGTGCACACAGCCCGGGCACCGTCCTTCCAGCTGGGGTTTGAAACGAGTGGCAGTCTGAATGGGGGTTGCTCCCTGCTCCGGAGTCTCCCTTTGTTCGGACCTGCCGCAGGCAAAGGACGTGTGAGCCGGCAGTGCAGACAGGGAACATTTAACCTAGAGGGGGAGATCTGCCAGGAGGCAGCACACAGCATGTGTCCGCAGAGTGGACAGGCTAATTGCAGATGGGCCCATCCGGTCATTAAGGCGGACCTGGCCATCTCCTAACGACAGGTTTATTAGCCATTCGTTTAGGTGGAGCTATTTACTGAGAAATAATAACCCTCAATTTCTTTTCCCCAAATTACTGAATCCCCACTTTCAACGATTTCTGACTGACCCTCCTCTCATTGCTGGTGCTAAAGATCTAATCTGGATTTGTGGGCAGGAAGACAACTCTGAGAATTCATTCATCACGGCTCTGTTTACTTCACAGCTTCAACCCTCCCCTCTTCTTTCATTCCAACAGGCTCTGTCTACTGCCCTGGAATCACTGGGAACTTCCGGACTCCAAGGACTGCGTTTTAATTGCAAGGGAATGTTTGAATTTCATCTGCCTGGCATTTTTAGAGCAGACACTGGGGCCCAGTCAATATTTCCATGTACATTTATGACATGATCTTCCTCCACTAGCAACTGTTGATCCAGTGTAATAAACTTAGAAAGGCAAGGTTCTAATGAGCAAGGCTGCAGAGCGGCTCTGCCATGCTCATGGCTCTGGGCATCCCTGCCAGGACAGGCGCTGCTCCAGGGACAGATGGAAACCATTATTTACAACAGGAGCATGGCCAGGGCCACTGTGGGCAAGCTCAGGCCTTCACTCACTCATCTGCTCACTCATTCATTCACATATTATCTGATCCCTACTGAGTTCTACCACCAGAGGACCCGGGGATGACAATAATGACACTAATACCCACAACAGTAACAGTGACTGCTTATTCAGCTCTTACTAAGTGCCAGGCACCATTCAGAGTGTTTGTATGCATTATCTCATTTAAGTGTCACAGCCACTCGGGGAGATACAAACCTTGATAACCCCCAGTTTGCACATAAGATGGTGGTGTTCGGAGGCAAACCGAGGCCGTGTAATGCCAGTCTATGCCTTTACCACCCCTGTCCCTGCACTGTTCTGCTTCAGTAGATGAATTGCAAAATATAAAACACACCTCCTTTTTGACCTGCAATTCTACTTCTAGGACTTTACCTATGGAAATACACAGAAAAGTACACCAAGATTCACATTTAATGGAAGGGAGGGACGGAGACAAACCAAGGGCTCCCCTTGCAGCTCAGTCGGTAAAGAATCTGCCTGCAGTGCGGGAGACCCGGGTTTGATCCCTGGGTTGGGAAGATCCCCTGGAGAAGGAAATGGCAACCCACTCCAGTATCCTTGCCTGGACAATCTCATGGACAGAGGAGCCTGGTGGGCTGCAGTCCATGGGGTCACAAAGAGTTGGGCACAACTGAGCGACTAACACTTACTTACGCTTAGTAAAAAATAGATAAATCTGTCTGCTGACAGACACATAAAAATGTTACCGAAAGTATACACAAGACATGTTTAACTTTGGGGTGAGGATTCTGGATGGGAGGGCTGAGGTTGGGGAAAGGAGAACCATTTTTCATTTTATATTTTTCTGTATGGTTTGAATATTTAACCACATGCATGTATTACTTTTTGTTCAAAATTAACTTTTTGATTTAAAATTAACGTTTTCTTAAGAACCAGACACTGTCTGTGCCCCAAGGGGCCCGCTGACAGCCTTGAAGGGGAGGTAATAATGAATCTAAGATGCACGAAATGCATAACTACCCACCCCACCCCTGCTCCCACCTCAGCAGCTCCTGGGCCAGAGCTGTCACGGTGGGCACTCCCTGCTTTCAAAGACAGCATCATGATGCCAGGAGCACCTTGGCCAAGTCACACGTCCACAGCTTATGATCACACCAGCCCTGCCCCAAGCCAGCACTCAGCCTTGCGCAGAAAGGAAATGCAGTGATGTCCCGCCCACCCAAAACCTGCCATCAGGCACCCTCAGCCCTGACAATCTGGCTGTCAGTTGCCAAAAGGTGGGCCCAAAGCCTGTCCCTAGAGCCCCTGGGCACCAGCTCTGGCAGGCCAGGTCCTCACTGGCACACAGTTCCAATGAGCTCAGTGGTTTGGCTTCCCAGCCGCCAGCAGATTGAAAACAGCAAAAAAAGAAGGGGGAGAGAGACTTCCGGAGCCAGGCAAACTGATGTTAGGAGAAGTGACAGGTGACAGGTGAGCAGCAACGATGGAGACAGGAAAACAATATAATCTGACATAAGAAGCCCAGACTTCAACAGTCTGGGGTGCCTGGTGGAGGGCAAGCCGCCTGCTTACAGACCTCCAGAGGCTTTGCCGCTGCAGCCAGAGAGGTTCAGCGATGCAGGTTCAGAGACAAATCTGGGTGCTGTCGCTGAAGGAAGGTGAACTTCCGTCTCTCCAGCATGATTATCTGCATCTCTTATCTGAGAAGCCCATATGACAAACCAGTGCTTTGAAAGTCGGTTTGGGACCTATATAATCATAGGTAGCAGATGGAGAAAAGCCCAGTTGTCCATCTCAATCCAGGATGGGTCCTTGGAGAACACTGGTCTGGTGCATGGCAATGGAGAAGACCTCCAGGACACTGGATTGCTGACGGAAACCCGCCATACTTCCACTCCTGGCTATGGTACACACCCACCCAAGCTGGCTGGAGAAGACTGAAAATGTAATCTTGCCTCCCAGTGTGCCAGAACCATGGGGTCCCATGGCTGGACTGAAACTTGGAAGTTTCCCGGTCTCGCCCCAGCTCAAGGCTGACAGTATTCTCATCACGTTTGACAGTATTCTCATCATCTCCCTACCTCCAGGCTGCTAAGGCAGAAGATCCTTCCCCAATATAATGGTTGGGAATGTCTTCCTTCTCAAGAATTGGTTTACACATCAACTATATGATTCCTAAATAGAAAGTGGAATGGGTTAAGGAACACAGAAAGCATAGAGTTCCCTTGAGGTGACCTTGCAGACCAGGGGACATTACATCTTTGTGAAAGGGCGCAGTGTGGCGTGGTAGTTATGGACAACACTGGGTGTACTCCCCAAGTGGGTAAAGTCACGTACGAAGGCTGGAGCTCTGTTGAGCTCTATTTGCCAGGCGCTCTTCCACGTGTTTTATGCCTTGTCTCATTTAATCGTCAAAATAGTCCTACATTGTAGAAATTATTATTATTGCTGCTGCTGACAGTGAGCGGATGAAGCTAGAGGTTAAGCGCACGGGCTCTGGGAGCAGACTACTGGATTCGAATCCCAGCTCTGCTCCTTACTAGCTCTTCTGTAACCTTGGGCAAGAGTCCACGTGAGTTTGCTCATCTGTAAAACGGGGCTAATGGTAACACCACCTTCTAAGCCTGTTTAAAAGAACTAAAGAGTTAGTGTCTGTGAGGCCCTTAGAAAGTGCCCAGCCCACACATGTGTTCCCAGCTATGACTGCTATTCCCGCCAGTATTTAGAGGAGGCCCCTGAAGCTGAGAGAGGTTAAGGATCTGGCCCGAGGTTGCACAGGCAGAAAATGGTCCAGGAAGAGGCTGTGGGAGCAGGATGAGAAACCAGGCAACCTGTGCTCTTAACCACCAAGTACCAAATCTAGGATGGGTTTGAAATATAGTCAAGGATGGCAGGAGGCACCTACTGGACCTCTCCAGCTAAAGGGTGAGGTCAGGGCTAGAGGACAGAGCAGGAGGGCCCTGGACTGGATGTCAGAATGCCCTTCCACTTCCTTACAGGGACTTCAGGCAAGTCCTCCCCTGTCTAGACAGTCTCATCTGTGAGCCCAGAGTTTCCCTCCCAGGTCACCCACCTGGAGGAGCTTAGACAATGGTAGAGAAGTGAGGAAGATGTATTACCGGGTTCTCGGGCTCCTTCCACGTCTGGCTGACAGCCCATTTATTTTAAGAAATAGTCAATAGGTGTGTGTTACAGCCAGAAAAGCCTCCAATAGCTTCTGATCTACTGTGAAGGGATCGAGGCCAGTCACAAACCCTAAACCAGTGCCTCGGTCCATCCCCTTCTGGTCTGGAAGGTAACAGCCTAGAGGATGTCATGAGATCCGGGACCAGAAGCAACAGAGCCCAACCAGATGATGCCCCCTCCCTCCAACTGTTTCCTCCAAAACACACAGCGAGGCTGAGATTAGAAATCGCCGCGGAGGAGGCCCACACGAGGAGGCTGAGCAGGTGCGCTGCTTGCCGAGGAAAACCAAGCCCACCCCACAGAGGCACCTCCCAGGGTGCAAGGCAAATTAATGTGCTGCAGAGAACATGCATTAAATCGCGCTGCTGGGGCTGCGGGCTGCTGACATGCCAGCCCACCCCTCCCTGGCCCTCCCCTCCCAGAGAAAGGCCGAGTCAGGTGCCAGGGCCTCTGAGAAGCACAACGTAGCTCTGACTCTTATTTGTAAGCCTCTGCCAGTTCTGGTATCACCCATGCCCTGCTCCTCTCCTGGGCCATCAGGATCACAGAAGGGAGACTGCCATTCAGGAGGGGCCCTACAGAGCAGGAGCATCACGAGGGGACAAATGCCAAGAGCCAGCAGAGCCTGGGTTCAGTTTGACAGTCATTCACCATCTCAGTGCCCACAGCTGGGCAAACAGGTTCAGAGTCCTGCCCAAGGCCCCACAGGTAGCAAACAGCAGACCCAAGATTCAGTTCCTGCAGTTGCAGTGGAGGCTTCCTGCAGGCAGCAGCAGTGGAACTGAGCCTCAGTGGGTAGGCTTCCTCCAGGGACACCGGGAGCAGGGCTCAGGCTGAGCCAGGGTCGGGTGGGCAGGACCAGTGGGTCCCATCACCAAGAATGAGCCTCGAGGGGCAGCGTGCTTGAGAGTGGCATGAGTTTCCTCAGGACCTGGCAGAAGTTGGGGTAAGGTGGGTGGGCAGCTGAGGTGTGAAGAGCGAGAGCCAGGGTCCCAGAGGTGGGATTAAGAGCCAGGCTGAGGAGAGAACACACGAGTTTCGTGAGTAGCCTTCACACAGTCTCAAAGGCCACTTTGGAACTTTGGGGAGCATCAGCATTGGGGAGCATCTGCATCCAAAGGACACGAAAGGTTGACCAGGTCGGGGTCCTGGCCACGTTCCCTGGGGCTCCCTGGGGCACTGGGGGCCCCCTCAACCACTGAACCTCGACTCTGACTATTTACATAAACGCTTCCCAGGAAGATCTCATCTGAGCAAAAATTCTCTTGACACAAACTAAAACTTAACAATTGTTGGAAAATCACTAATGGCAGGTAAATGAAAAAGTCCTTTTGAGAGTGAGGCCCAGAGTTCCATGCACAGTCAGGCCTGGGCCCTATAACCCCTCAGCTCCGTGATCCAAACAGGGGTGGGCACTGGTAAACAAGTCCATCTGGATCTAAACTTGCCATGCAAGCGTGCACGTGCGTGTGTGTGTGTGTGTGTGTGTGTGTGTGTGTGTGATTTTTGTCACATCTTTGTATTTATTGAGCCTGCCAGACAGAACCAGGTAGGGGAACACACGTAAGAATCAGACTTCCCAGAATTTGCCACTAGCTTCTCTCTGCACTACCAACAAATGATTGCACCTCCGTGAGCCTCACTTTCCAAATCAGCAGAATGGGGATGTTACCCTTTGCCCTGTCTGCCAGGATTCCCAGGCTTTGAGAATGGAGGAAGGAGGGATGGAGGAAATGAGAATGAGAAGGAGGAAAAGTCTAGCTTTCTGGTGAAAAAATGGAAACATTCAAACATGCAACCCAACGTGGCACCCACTTGAGTTTTAAAGCCCCGTGGGTCGGTGCACACCACCCCTGCCAACCCAGCACTCTTCATGTCGTCTCAGCAGGTTCCCTAATTTCCACCACTCAGGTTCCTTGTCTACAAAACGGATATAACACCCATTTCACAGAGCTGTTTGAGGTCTCAACCAGGTCACTGGGGAGCCTGGACTCAGGACCAGCACGTGGTCAAAGGCCTCCTCCCTCCCTCCTGCCCCAGCCCCAGGTCCCCAGGCTCCCCCTCCCATCAGAAGCTCCTTCTGCTCCAGCCATCCCCACCAAAATGAACCTCACTGGGCAAGAGGACTCAGAGAATTAAAACACGCAATCAAACAGCTTCTTGATGGGAAATGCTTTAGAAATTTTCGGCTCCATTTACTCCTCAATCTAATTTTGTCCTCGGATGCACATTATGCGCAAGATGGGATCTCATGTGGTTTGCCTGTGCTCCGCACACCAGCAGGAGGCAGCCCACGTCTCAGCGGCTGCACACGTCTTTCCACCGTCGTGAGTGGCATAATGAGGGCACCCCTGGGCAGGAAGGCCCGTCCTGGGCATCCTGGCACCCACAGCCCGCCCTCTCCCACCAGTGCCCCTGCGTGGGCATTGGGGGAGACATCACCAAGTCACAGCCCCTCCACGTCCACAGCCAGCTCAGGCCCCAGTATGGACTCCAGTCACCACCCACCCCTCAACTGCCTCCCTGCCTGGCTCCACCTCCTCCAGCATCCCAGCCCCTCTGCCGACAGACCCTGGACCCCTCATTCCCACCACCTCGGGATCAAGTCCAGACTCCTCGCTGCCCTCCATTCCTGCTAAATAGTGGCACCCCCAGCCCCCACTCCAACTCCAGCCCCAAATAGCTTGCTTCCCCCCACCGTGCCTCCAAACCTCAGCACATGTCGCTGCTCTGCCTTGGCAGCTCTGGGCAAACTCCACCAACGTCACCTCCTGTGGAAAACCTCCTCAGATCCTTGCCCTGCCCACCCGTTAGTCCTCGCAGAACCCCTGTGCCTGCTCCACGTTATAGCGCTTGTCAGGCTGCCCAGGATGGCTGTCTGCAGAAGACACAGACTGAACCCTTCCAGGGCAGGAACACTGTCCCATTCATTCACGTCTTTCTACAAAGGGGGCACAGTGCTTAGTGGGGGCCGAAGAAAAGCTCACTGGTCCATTCATTCATTCATTTATCCAGAAAGCCTCTCTGGGGAATTCCCCGGTAGCACAGTGGATAAGAATTCACCTGCTACTGGAGAGGATATGGGTTTGATCCCTGGTCCCGGAAGAAACCACATGCTACAGAGCAATGAAGCCCGAGCGCCTTGAGCCTGTACTCTGCAACAAGACGTGCCGCCGCGCAGAGCAATGAAGGCTCAAGGCAGCCAAAAATAAATAAATAATAAAACATTTTTTAAAAGAACACCTTTCCAAGCCTTTCTTCTAGGCCCAGCCCTGTGGGTCAGGTTCTGGGGATTTTGTGCCCTTAAGAAAAGGAGGCTTTGAGACTGATGGGTGATAATTTTCCATCATCCTCACTGGAGAAAAGCCACCAGCAAAGCTCAGAGTTACCCAAGTTCTACCCACGTGCCTCCTGCCACCTCCCGGGACTCCTCAGGGCTGGGACCGGACCTCTGGGTCCTCACTTCTTCCCTCCCCGCTACTCTCCAGTCCAGTTACTCAGCAAAGGTCGTCACATCCTAAAGAGAGCCCAACCCCACGCCCAGGCTCCAGGTCCCACTGCTGCCTCGCACTAGGGCCTTTCTGGACTCCATAGAGCCATTTCCCCCTCTCTTCAGGGGGTTTCTGGCCTAGGTGCAGACATCCCTGGGTCTGAATTTAATGATGCCTCAAATCCTATGGAAGGGGCTGATTGCAGTCAATAAATGACCCAGAGAACAAGACCCTCCTAACTCCAAAGCCAGGGTCCTTTCAGTCCTGCTAGCTTGGATCTCTTCTCTCCCTCCCTAATTCTTCAAACATCTTTCTCCACCTGACACCATGAACACCCTTCTATTGTTTTGACAGTTTTCCACCTTAAGGGTTTAGCGTCCTCATGGCCGAAGTTAGAAGCTTGATCTCCCAGCCTCCCTCGCAGCTCAAGTGCAGATGCCATCTTGGCTCCATCAAGCAGACACGCATGTGAGTCGTTAATTCAGAGGCAAGTGACACAAAGAAATAGGTGCCTGTGGAGATTAAGGTCCTGTGGTGATGTCTGGTGTCCAGGGACAGCAGCATGAGCTGAGGGTTTTGTGTCCACAGGCCAGGAAGTGGCATTTCCACAGAACCAGTTACGTGGTATTTCAAGTGTGGTTCAGATGCTCAGGTGTGGTTCCGATGTGATTCCCGGCTCTGAAGCCTCCAAGCCTGGTCCCGTGGGCCTCCTGAGAATCCTAATGTCTTTTCTACTTAGGCAGCCGGAGAGAATCCTGCTGTTCCCGCCTCAGAGCCTTGGTTGTTCCAGGTCCCACGATGGAGAGCATTCGTGGTCTGCTTTGTCCTCCACCAACCACCTTTTCCGAGACTTCTCCATGACTTCTCCCCAGCCATCCTTGTTCTCCAGTTCCTTCCTGGAGCTCTGCTGCTCTCAAGACTTTGTGTCTATGCATCTTCATCAGGTGGATCCATCTCCACCGTGCCCATGACTTCCCAAGTGGTATTCCCAGCCCTGATGCCTCCTCCATCACCTTCTGGATGTTCCCACTTGAGCATTCCTGGGGGACCACAAGATAGCTAAACCAGCTCTTCTTCCTGTCGTTTCCCTCTGACTCCATCGCCCCAAATTCCTAACGGTGAGGCCCAGCTCCTTCATCCGGGGAGTTGCCCTCTGCATCTGCCTGGTGTGCACAACCTTGGCCAGCTTGCTCCACCTTGCTGAGCCTCAGTTTCCTCTTCCGAAAAACAGGGTTCAAGTCTGTCACAACCCCACCCCCAAAGGATGGAAGGAAGACTGGAAAATAACAGCTGCAAAATCAGTCAGTGAATTGTAAAATGTGGTCCATAAGCAAAAAGATATTAGCATACTGTTAGGATTTGGTTTCACTGAACAATTTCTTGCTCACCTTAGAGTGATGCTGCCATTTCCCCTTCCTTTAGAGTGGGGAGGCCTCCCACTCTCTTCCCTGGACCAGATTACCCTTGGGATTTTTAAACTCACCATCCAGCTGTTCCCATCCCCCCACCCTCAAAACACAATTGTGACAGTCACGCAAAGAAAGGCGAGAGGGGGAAAAAAATCCATAAAGGCTCGGCCAAGCGGCAGCCAGTGGAATTCTCCAGCTCCTGACCACCAGTTAGTGACGTCAGGATTTATAACTGTATTAAATGGTGTGACAGGGAGCCTTGATATATCAGTTCCCCCTTCTTCCCAAATCACAGACAATAAAAGCTTTGGCAGTGAAAGTCATTCATCATCATAAAGACCTGAGACATCCCAGTCATCAATTTCACTCACATCCTTAATACACTGGAGGGAACGCAGGAGTCGAGCACCTCCAAAAGGGGGAGGAAAAAACACGAAGGAAGATTGAACAGGAATAATTACAAAGGTCAAAGAAGGGATTCCTCTGGGGGCGGGGGGCATGGGCAGGGCTGGGCCCTGCTGGAGGTGTGCTCAGCCTACAGAGGAGATGGGCAGCTGCTGGGCGAGCTCCAGGCAGCCCAGAGGCCCAGCCCTTAGACCAGACCCTGGGATCCTGCAGTGAGAGACAGCTGACTCAGGCTGCAGGACCAGAGGAGGAAGGACAAGGAGCCCGAGTTTGGGCTCCGCAGCTCCAGGCTGAGATCTATGGGAGTGTTTGACTCCATCACCCTCATTACACAAGCGAGGTTTAGAGATAATAAAACCACAGTTATCTCTTGTAATCTACACCCATATGGGCACAGATGGCTATTCATGGTAGTTGGGGTCTTGTTTTGGGCAACACCTTTGGAATAACTATCCAGGGCTGACACTACTGGTTGTGAAAGATACTGTAATACTTGTGGGCCAGGCGGGAAAGAGATACTGCTCAGAGGCCCTCAGAGCACCCTCTGCCACCCTGCCCCTCCCCTGGACCCTCCAAACACCTCAAATCCAGCCTAAGTTTCTGAAGAAGAAGGACTGATAATACCTGCTGCTGTCTGCCCATCCATTCAACAGCCCTTCCCTGAGCACCTACTATGTGCTGAGGCTGCTGAGGTCTGTCTGGGTGCCAGTTGTTGGAGGTGAGTCAGCCCAATGCCTTCATCCAGACAGCATCCAGGATGGAGACCAGCCATGTCAGTCACAGCCCCAGGGCTTGGCCCTGATCGATGCATCAGCCTTGCGGCCTGTTTCCTAAAGTGGGGCCCGAATTGGACCTCCTTTGGCCAGATGGCCGGCCTGCCCCGGACACAGCAGCTTGGTAAAGAGCAGTGTGGCACAGTGGTCAGGTGTGTGACCTCTGGAATCTGACAGTTTGTGTTTGAAATCTGGCTCCACTACTTGGGAGAGATGTGACCTTGAGTAAACTCCTGGGCTTTTCTAGGGCTCAGTTTTTGCATCAGTAAAATAGGGATAATAAAACTTTCTCATGGAGTTGTTTTACAGACAAGACAAGTTGAGGTATGTGAAGTGCTTATAATAATGCCCATTGCCTAGTGAGTGGGAAGCACGTACTAGTGGTCATTCCTGCTAGTGACTCTTGACTCAGTGGATCTCATCCAGGATTGAGATTAGCTCTGGGGAAGGAGCTCTTACCTTAGCCTGCACTCCAGATGCCAACCGTTCAAACAGGGCTACAAACCACCCTATCCTTGAGGTGGGCACATGACAGAAGGAGCCAATGGGTCTGGAAAGGCAAACGCTTCTCTGGATGGGCAAGTTCAGATGGGCAGCAGGTGCCCCTAAGGATTTGTGCCAAAACCAGCCTTACCAAACATTTACAGAAGATGTAAGGGTAGGAGTAGAAGTTCCATAACCTCTCAGGTAATGAAAATAAAAGCTAATAGAGAGAAATTAGAGAGATAATTTTTCTGGCAGATTAAAAAGGGCTGCAAACCAGCTGAAGTTAATGCGTTTGGAAGGAAATAATAATTGTAATAATATCTTGCATTCAAATGCCCCTTTTGCTCCTCAAAGATGTGTATATGTGTGAATTATGCCAATAACCTTGATAGTAATATAGATGGATAGGGTTTGGGGTGATCATGGGAGAGCTCAGTTGCTCAGTCCTGTCCGACTCTTTGCAACCCCACAGTGTAACACACCAGGCTCCTCTGTCCATGGGATTTTCCCGGTAAGAATACTGGAGTGGGCTGCCATGCCTTCCTTCAGGGTATCTTCCGAACCCAGAGTTCGAACCAGAGTCTCCTGCATCTCCTGCATTGCAGGCAGATTCTCTACCGCTGAGCCATCGGGGAAGCCCTTGGGGTGATTAGTAACAACTAATCATATTAGACAGCTCATTTGTTCATCCATCTGTCTATCCATCCATCCACTCATTCATTCAATAAACACTTCCTGAGTACCTATATTGTTCCATACTCCATGCTAGACAGAAGATAATCCAGACCCTCACAGTGTAAGGATAAAGTTAGGCTGGATACAAAGAATCATAAGTCAAAGCACAATGGGATAACAGGTGTAATGATCCAGGGCCCACAGAGGGGATTATCACTCTGCCTGTGGGGCAATTGGGGAGGGCTTTCTGAAGGAGGTGGTGCTTGAGGATGGCTCCTTGGAGACATTCCCTGGAGTCACATAGACAGAGATTGGTAGGCCTGCTGGTTCCTCAGTCCCTCAACCGGCATCATGAGAGCTACGCATCAGCAAAGCTCTGCACCAGCTCACATTCACCCCCCTGCTGGGACGCAGCGGGGCCTGAGCACCCAGCACAGTCAGGTTAAAAGAAGAGGTATAGCTCCTTACAGCTCACATGTGCTTCACTGAAGTCCTGCAAGGAGAGGAGAAGCCAGGACGATAATTCCCATTGGGCAGATGTGAAAACTGAGGCTCAGAGAGAGAAAGCGTGTCCCAAAGTCCCCAAGGAGTTATTTATGGAAGAGCTAGTATGAAGATTTGTGATCCTGATCCAAGGCAGCCCATTGTTCTTCCTTTCACAGCAGACTACTGCCACCTCTGGGCAAATGACAGAAGCATCCTAAGCAGAGGAACCAGCAGAAGCAAAGGCTTAGAGTCAGGACTGGGAAATTGAGGAGGAAAGTGATAAAAAAAAGAAAGGTCTGGATGAAGGGTTCCATCAGGCATGGATGAGGCAGATAGATGGCAGAGGACCAGTCAGATAGATAAATGAGGATAGGAGAGGTGATACATTCTGTTCTGGAAGGCCGAGTCTGGAACAAAGGGAGGAGCCAAGGGATGTGGGTTCTGGAAATGTCTCATGTGGGGAGAACATGAGTCCTCCGTGTCTCCATCTTCTCCATGAGGGAGTTGTGCTAATGATCTCTAAGGACTTACCAGCATCAATATTGCAGTCTCTTGACCCTAGGGCCCTGGGGAGGGCATGATTGTCACAATACTGGGGCAGATGGAGGAGATACAGTGAGGACTAGCCAGTGCTCACAGAGGTGGTGAGGAGAGGTCAGGCAGAAACATCAAAAGAGGGGCTGATCCCCCTCCCAGGTGATGGTTCTCCCAGGATTCAAGGGGGTGTGGGGTCCTCAAGGAGACCTTGATAGTGGGCGCTGGGGCGCTGGGGCAGACAGAATCATGGCCCCCCAATGCCTGTGCTGTCACCTTACAGAGAAAATGGGGCTTTGCAGGTGTGTACTTAAATCAAGGGTTTTGAGATGTGGAGATGATCCTGGATTATTCAAATGCGCCTCAATATAATCACCAAGTCCCCATACAGGAAGGCAGGGTGGTCAGAGTCACAGAGAGATGTGACAACAGAAACAGAGGTAAAGAAGACAAGATGATACTGTGCTTGCTTTGAAGACAGAGGAATGGGCCATGAGCCAGACAACATGGGTGGCCTGGAGAAGCTGGAAAAGACAGGGAAATGGATTCTCCCCCAGAGCCTCCAGAGGGAATGGAGCCCTGCTGACACCTTGATTTTAAGACTTCTGACCCCTAGAGTGTTAAGGTAATAAATTCATGTTGTTTTAAGCTATGATGTTCGTGGTAATTTGTTACAGGAGCATTTGGAAGCTAATACAGGAGGTCAGTGGAACATCAGTAGAGGCAGCCATCAGGGCTGCTCCATGCTGGACACATCCCACCTCTGGCGAGCTCCTTATCTCCTGGCTGTGGAGGACCCCTAAACCAAGCTCTCTGAACTGAGCTGCTTTCATGACCTCCAGGTGTTTGAAAAACAACACTTATTTAGTAGTTATGTTCCGGGCAGAGTTTTAAGTGCTTCTGAAATATTGACTCATTTAATTCATGTAACAAGTTCCTATTCCCATTTTATAGGTGAGCAAACTGAGGCATGCTCAGTTGCAACTGAGGTCACCAACTCCTAAGTGGGAGAAGAGCTGACATCTGAAGATAGGTAGTCTAGCTCCAGAGTCTGTACAAGAGATTCTGAGTTTGATCAGCTTCCACAGACCCCCAGGGCCGCCAGTCTAACTGTGCCATGCGGGAATGTGAGAGAGCTCTGGTTGGATATCTCTGATGACAAGGAGCTTATTACCAAACAGAGGCAGTACAGTACAGGGGTTAGAGAAAGCCGGCTCTGCTACTTACTGCAGTGTGAACCCAGGCAATTTCTTTTAACTGTTAGCAGGGACAAAAATAGTACCTAGTTTCATCAATGAAATGAACCAAAGCACATAACAAATGCTCAATAAACATTAGCTATCACTGCGATTATCTCTGGAGGGAGCCTATTCCAGTTTCAGAAAGCTTTGTTAAAAAATTCTTCTTTGCACTCAAGTAAAGCTTGCCTCCCCATGGCTTCCCCTGATGAGCTTCGAGCAGCCGCACCTCCTCCCCACACAGCCCTGGGCACGTGGGAGGCAGCACCAGGCCCCCAGGCTACTGTCTTTTTAAGCTGATAGCCCTGGGCCATCCGTGGATACCTAGGTTCCCCGCCCGCTTCCCCTCCTGTAACCCATCTTTCTCTGTCTGCAGCCCAGGTATCAAATACTGAGAGGGATCCAGTCCTGAGCCCTGAGCGAGGAATTCTCCAGCCCAGTCTGCTAAAGACAGTTCATGATGGTCCATGTAGAACATGAGAAAGGATGGAAATTCTGGACCTACTGAACATGTTAGGTGTCCATAAAACAGGAAATTAAAATTTTTTAAAACTGACCAACAGTATGAAAAGTAAAAACCCATTTGGAGGAAATGATCTATATCTGTATAACCCGATACAGTTTTTTATGCAAAGAAAAAGTTCTGGAAGGACATCTACCAAACCATCAACTCTGCTGACAGCAAAACAATCTAAGAACTCGGTGAACTGGTACAGTAACATGTTGCTACATACATTTATTTATTTCACAGTGAGCAAGTACTCCTTCCTGTTTTAAAAGGGATTCGGAAAACTGAGGGTGTTGCAAGAGATTAGACCAAGCTTCAGAGCAAAGAAACCAAGAGTTCGTGGTTCCTCCAAAGCAGCTTCTACATGGACTCCTCCACAAAATATTCCCAAATTCCACAGTCAAAGGAAGCAATAGTTCCCTCCTCCACACCTTCAGACGTGCTGGTTCCTCCCTGGTATTTCTCTTTCCTGTTTGTTTTGCTCTGTTTTGCCTTGTACATGTATCCACAGTTACCCCCCTCATCAGATTATGAGTAGGCTGAGAGCAGAGACACTGCAGCCGGAAGACCAAACCTTGCTAAGGAGCCTGGAGGAGCTGGGGTTTGACGGAGAGGTGAGTGAGGGGATGAGAGAATGAATGAATGATGAGTGGTAACCGCTCTGCTAATTGCCAGGAGTTACAGTTTGGTGTTTTCTCCTGCAGATAATGGTCTGGCAGTGGAGATCTCTGACCAGGAGGAGAAGCTAATGAAATCGCTATTTTAAGAAGATGGATCACAGCAGGGTCGGCTGAAAGGCTGGAGGCCCAGAGACTTTCTTGAAGGCTATTTGGAAAGGTCGGCTTCCAAGCTCCCTGCAAGTGCAAAAATCTATGAGTGTATTACCAGGAAGGCCATCCAGCTTTGTTTATTTTTATCCTACAAAATGCAAGGTCAGAAATAACTGGAGTACTTTACACTGAAATTATTTTTTTAATTGACACTGCTCTTTACACAAATATTAATTCATTTATTCAACAAATAGTTCTTGGGAACACTGTGCTAACCTGAAAGCAAATCATATTTTCCTTTGATGTGCATTTTAATTACAGAGATGCTTGAATTTCATTTGGACTTTATTAATAAAATGATCAGACCTTTCTGGCTTCTCTGAACCTCTGACTAGCCTTCCAAACACTGAGATTCCAAAATTCTAGGTTTCTCTAGAATCTGTAACAGTGAGTCTATTTAATAAACACTGTAACCTCCATCTTCAATCTTTCTGGAGTGTAAATAGCCTTGTTTTTCTGGGGAAGTCCCACTTTGGGTGCTGAGTTTTCTCTCTGGATTGTCATTCCCTGAAGCAGGTTCACAACATTTAGTTTGGACAGAGTGTGACATCGCTGCGCTGGGCTGAAATGCTGAGCCGTCGCACATTCTGGAGAACCTTTCCCCCATTAATGGATGGCTTATGCGCTGAGCTGTTATCTGGGGAAAGCCATTTCAGGCAGGCGGAATAGCATGAGCAAAGGCCTGGAGTTAGCAACAGGCAAGGCCAGCTGGACAGCCTGTAGTCAGCCCTTTCTGGCCTCACAAAGGGGTTTTCTGCTGAGCAGGAATAGGTGTCAGAGGAGACAGGAAAGAGGGTCTGGGGTAGGTCTAAAACTCACTGGAGCCAGCAGGCAAGGAGAGCGAGCGAAGTTGACCAGACAGAGACTGGGACGAACAGGGAAGCGTGGTTCAGGTAGGGGAAAGCCCCTTCTAAACTCTGCCCACCTGTGGCCATGTGGGACTGTGGACTCTGGTGGACAGGCTTCCAGTTTTTCAAAAGAAAAAGGAAGTTAGACATTTTAGCCTTTATGCTAAATATCCTAGTTTAAAGGCACTTTTAAATTTAATTTTTTGATAAAGATAAATTAATATATGTGTGCTAAGTCACTTCAGTCATGTCCGACTCTTCATGACACTATGGACTGTAGCCTGCCAGGCTCCTCTATCCAGGGTTCAAAAAATTAAAAACGTAGATGATATTCAGCAAAAGGTCCACTTCCTACACCCACTTCACAGACAAGACCCAAACAGGGTTATTGAGTATCCTTCCAGAATTTCTGTATGCTGTGTACACACATACAAATATGGATTCCCACGGCCCCTCCCTTCTTTACACAAAAGGCAACATTCCGCATGCGCCATTCATGCTTTGTTCATAATGTATCTCCAAGGCCTCTCAATCGGGACATAAAGGGCTTCCTCCTTCCCTGCCGCCGCACAGGACTCCGTCCCCATGAGCTCTTCTTTACTGAACAAGTCCCCTACTCGTGGACACTGGGGCTGTTCTCCTCTGATTTCTAAAATGTGAGCTCTGATTTTTTTTTTTTTAAGTTTAAAAAACACTATTTGGGCTGGACCATGAGAACATAGAATGCCGGTGTCTGAGTCTGAGTTCACAGAACAAACACCAGCCTGTACTTTGCCAGCCCCTTGGCTGTGGTTTGCCAATGGGGAAGGAAATGACTTCAATGGAGAACAGCCTCAGAGAAGTCCTGTTGAAGATTCTTTGCCTTTGAGGTAGTGAAATCCCTGTCACTAGAGGTGACAAAGTACTGATACAGAATTGATCCCAGGGCTGGGTGATGGGTCAGGGTACCCAACCTCAAAGTTTCCAGCCTTCCTGAGGCCTGACTATGAGTTGGGCCCAGCTGGCAGCTGAGTTCTTTCTCAAGAACTGAGATATGGCCCCACCCTCCCAGCACCTAATTCACTCAGTCATTTATTAAAAGGCATTTCCCAGGGCTGTATCTTCTATCTAGATGACTTTCCCACAAATCTTCTCAAGGCTTCTCCTGGCTGGGGTCTCAGATCAAATGCCACCTTTTTAGAGGCTCGAGTTCATCTCCCGCCCCTCTTGTCTCTGCCCCCAACCCCAGTTTCCCTCTCCTCCTGTGTTATTTCTCCCTGTGCTATGAACTCAGACCCAGACACCAGCACCTCTTTCACTGCCAGTATGAAATTACCTTGTAAACCCTTTCTCCATGTTTGCTGTGAACTGTCTGGCTCTCACCAGCAGGTAAGCTCAGCGAGAGGAGGGACTGTCCACCCAGGCCTCGATGGTACCACCAGCCAAGCCCCGAGGGATAGCCCGATATACAGTAAGTATCAATATTATGCTGCCCTTCCGAGGCAGACAAGCTAGAGAAAAGCTTAATGGCTGAACACCTGGTTACGGAGTATCATGCTGTATTATAGCTTTTATTGTCACTTTTCCAACACCTTTTGACAGCCTGGATACATGAGGTATTCTTTCTACTTTCGCTTTTATTTTTTATTATGATTTCACTTTGAGTGAAGAAATATTTAGTTGGGTCTGACTGAACCACATAAAGGCCCGTAAAACACAGGTCAAAGGAGGCGCTCCCCACAGAGAGGTCATTCAGAGCGATGTGGCACCTCGCCAGACTTTTTGGTACAAGAGCCCAGGAACATACTAATAGCTGCCACTCATTAAGTGCTTACTTAGCCAAGCATCGGGCTAAGACTGCATGGACCATGCTCACGGGCTTCCTGCAGGGAGTACTATCTGGGCCCCATTTTACAGACAGGGACCTTGAACGTGGAGGCTAGTAACATGCCCCAGGTCACAGAGCTAGACTACAATGAAGCTGGACTTCAAGAGCAGGCAGTCTGGCTTTGCTGCTGACATTCCCAATTACATGCTAAAAGATATGCCTTCTGGAAATTTAAACTGGGATTTTTTTTTGTTTTAGTCCATCGAACCACATATTGACAGCAGGCTGTGGAAGCCATGGCCTTGGATGAACCCCAGTTCCAGCTCTCACTCACTGGATGTGGCCTTGAGCAGGTCACCTCTGCCCTCTGGACCTGGGTCTCTCCAGCCGTGAAGTGAGCATTTGCCCCGCAGGGCCCTCCCACCTGCACACGTGCGGTCAGGATGTTTGCTCTGAAGGAGACTAGAAAAAGCCAACTGGGTCGCAGACCCGCCAGATCCCCTGTCCTGCCCACACACACTCGGATGGCCCCTGAGTGGCTCGCAAATCTTTTCCATTCACTCTCCTTATATCCTCACAATGGCCTTTGAGGCAGGTGGGCCAGGAATTGTCATTCCTGTTTCATAGATAGGAAAACTGAGGCTCAAAGAGGACAATCTGTTTGTTGAAGGATAGGACAGTTAGGTTTGATCCCTGGGTGGCGAAGACCCCTGGAGGAGGAAGTGATAACCACTCCGGTATTCTTGCCTGGGAAATCCCATGGACAGAGGAGCCTGGTGGGCTACAGTCCATGGAATTGCAAAAGAATCAGAGACAATTCAGTGACTAAACAACAACAGCAGAGTCAGGTAATAAAACCCAGGCTTAAACCCAGGCTGACTCCTGGGTCTAAGCGCTCTTTCCTTCAGCCCCCAGGTTCTGTTTACACGAGAAAGGCAAAAGGTGGACTTACAATCCTTGCTTTCAAGTATCAAGTTGGGGATACTGGGGGTCAAAACACTGAGCCTGAGAGATACCAGCAAACCAGAGCTGGTGGTTTGGGGACCTGGAGCATCTGTCTGTCTTTGTGGGTGCTCATCCACTGGCCCCTGGATGGTCTCTGCTACTTAGAGGATGCACCACAGGGAGCCCCAGACCCTAGGACCTGGGTCACTCACTGGGCAGGTGTTTCTCAAAGTTGTTTAACCAGAAGACACATCTCTCAGTCTCCTCCTGTCATTCCAACTGCAGATGCAAAAAGAGGGTCCTCAGGGGAAGGCGCCAGCAAGGACATAGGCTGGCAAAGTGTCAGGCGGGCACTGTGAGGAAAGACTGCTGGGTCCTTTGCTGGCATCCACCTGCTATCCTCCCGTGCAGGTAGGGACAGAGGCTGTTCCGTCATCAAGCCTGTGACCCAAGGACACATCTGTAGGTAACTAGCCCCAATCAGGACCCAAGCTGTTGGGCAGGTCATATCACTGCTTTGCAAACGGTGGGCCATTTCTGAACGGTGGCCCCGGCTGGTGGAGCAGGAGTTTAACTTAATATTTTATATGGCATATAAATGATGGAGAGACATGGACTCCTTCTCTAACGAGATCGTCCCTGGGTGGCCTGGAGTGTGAGGACTTGGGTGGAGGAGAACAGAGTCCACCCACCTCCTAGATCCCAGACTGGCCGTCTACCTGAGCACCCACCGCACTGGGCCTGGTGAGGAAGGGAGAAGGGGAGGGTGAGGCTGGGAGACTCAGCTCTTCTCCAAGGAGCTCAGAACTGTCAACACATCCACGAGGACAGGTGGAATTAAATTAACAGCGCATGTGACATGGAGACCCACCCTAACAGCTTTCAGGGGCATTCCTTCCCGGTGTTCCAACAGCTCTCAGTGGGGTCGGCAACTTCCCCCAGAGGATGTTTTGGAAATTTGTGGGGGTTTTCATATGCTTGACAGGCATTATTGGTTTGGTGTGGAACAGTCCCACACAATGAAGAATCTGCCTTTCATCCTGCACTATCGTCCTGTCCTGCCCAACATACATCGAGGTGAGAAATCTGCTTATAATTATTTAAATCTAGAATGGAACTTCATTTACATATAAATGTGAACTTGCAGTTTCCATGGTCTTAATGTACACTGAATTTTCTAGGAATGCAACTACCGTGTAAATCGAGTAAAGCACGTACTTTGTTTTACTTGGAACTTTGCCAAGCGTTCCTCACCTATTCGTAAATTCCTGCTCACAGTATGTCAGACACAGCAAGTCTGTGTTCAGGTTTGTTGCTGAGTTCACGCTGATTCCGTGCACCGGGCAAGCCCTGAGCTACTCCTTTATGTCTTGCAGTTTAGACATGCAAGAGTATTTACTTATCAAAGTACATAGCAATTAATTAAAAGCAATTTCAGTTGTTTCTCCTTTATCTAATTAGTTCAGTTCAGTCACTCAGTTGTGTCCAACTCTTTTCAACCCCATGGACTGCAGCATGCCAGGCTTCCCTGTCCATCATCAACTGCTGGAGCTTGCTCAAACTCATGTCCATTAAGTTGGTGATGCCATCCAATCCTGTCATCCTCTATTGTCCCCTCCTCCTCCTGCCTTCAATCTTTCCCAGCATCAGGGTCTTTTCCAGTGAGTCAGCTCTTTGCATCCAGTGGCCAAAGTATTGGAACTTCACCTTCAGCATCTGTCCTTCCAATGAACACCCAGGACCAATCTCCTTTAGGATGGACTGGTTTGATCTCTTTGCAGTCCAAGGGACTCTCAAGAGTCTTCTCCAACACCACAGTTCAAAAGCATCAATTCTTCGGTGCTCAGACTTCTTATGGTCCAACTCTCACATCCTTTATCTAATAGTTGAGCATTATTTTTATTTTATTTGAAATTACTTGTGAAGATAGGCTATATTTGTTATGAACTGAATTTCAGGAGAGTTAAAGGGGCACTTTGAATATTCGCTGTCCTCAGGGGACACCGGATGGGGCTGAGCAGAGAACCCCTGTTTCAGTGCAGCACTCCAGTGCCCCATGAAGCAGGGGGAGGGGCCAAGCAGCATCTCCTCCCATCATCACACACATGCATCTGATCTGCATGCGTGTGTCCATGCCTCTGTGTGTGTCCTTTATATTTTTTCACTAATGGGATCATACTAAATACATTATTCTGCAAAAAATATTTATTTAAACAATTAATGTGTTATATCTTGAACAATTAGTGTGTTATATCTTGAACACATTCATGTCAGCACAGATAGCTCTACTTAGCTCTTTTTAATGGTTGCAGAGTAGTTTATTGTGTGAAGGAACCATAATTTATTAAACCACCTCCTAGTGATAAACATTAGTTTTTTCCATTTGCTTTTCATGATAAATAGCTCTGTCATTATTATATAGATTTAGGTATCACTGTGCATCTGTGTGAATATATCTGTGAAATAAAGTTCTTAAAGTGAATATAAAAGTTCTGGGTTAGATGGTAGGTACGTCCATTTAAAATTTTGAAAGTTATTGACAAATTTCTTTCCAAAAAACACTGCACTGATTTATATGCATATAACAGTGTAAGAAAATATCTGTTTCAGAAACCTCTCCAGTTGGGCCTCAAGAAACATTCCAGTCTTTGATAAGCTGATAGGTTTTATTAGAGTCTCGTGTTTATTTTAATTTGTAGCTTTAGAATTATGAATACAGTGCATATCTTCTTATATGCCATGGGACATCTGCATTTTTCCTGTTCATTTGCTTTACCCATTTTTTTCTATTGATTTCTTTCTTTTATTTCTAAAAACTTCTTTATATATTAAGGAAATTAGCTTTTTGTCACCTGTGTTCCACTTAGAAATTTTTTATTCTTTGTCTTTTGAGTGTTTTTACATACAAATGAAACATTTATATTTTAAGCAGTAATTTCTCTCATTTTTCTTTGTCTTTTGTATTTGGAACAAATTTTATTTATTTTATTTTATTTTTTTAATTTTTTATTAGTTGGAGGCTAATTACTTCACAACATTTCAGTGGGTTTTGTCATACATTGATATGAATCAGCCATAGAGTTACACGTATTCTCCATCCTGATCCCCCCTCCCACCTCCCTCTCCACCCGATTCCTCTGGGTCTTCCCAGTGCACCAGGCCCTTGTGCACTTGTCTCATGCATCCCACCTGGGCTGGTGATCTGTTTCACCATAGATAATATACATGCTGTTGGCACAAATTTTAAAAGGCCGTTCCCACTCTAAGGTTATTAAAATATTTCCCTTGTGCTTTTTTTTTCTAGCTTTATTATGGCCTCATTCTTTCAATTTAAAGTTTTGATCAACTTAAAATTTATTTTGATATAAAGAGTGAGGTATGGATCCAATAGGTCAATTGTCCCAACACCATTAACTGAATGATTTATATTTCCTCTACTGATTTGAAATGCTGTATTTATAAACACCCAAAGAGTTAGACATGGCTGAGCATATGGTGCAATGACAAATGATCTGAACTCTGTATGCTGTTCCATTTATCTATTTGCTTCATTTTCAGTTAGTAGTTTTAATTGTTGTAACGCTATCATAAAATTTTAAAATATGCTGTTTTATTCACTTTTTTATTTCAGAATTTTTCTAGCTACCCTTGAGTATTTATTTGTCTAGTAATCAGTGTCATTTTGGCAAGTCTTAAGTTCTGTTGGCATTTTGATTGAAAACGCTTTGAATTAATAGACTACTTTAGGGGAACTGACATCTTCATGGTGTTGAGTCTTCCTATCTAAGAACAAGCTGTAGCTCTCCATTTTTTTTTTTTTTTAATATTTATTTATTTAGGCTGCACCAGGTCTTAGTTGCAGCATGCAGGACCTTCTACCTTTGTGGTGGCAAGTGGAATCTAGTTCCCTGACCAGGGATTGAACCCAAGTTCCCTGTATTGGGAGCAAAGAGTCTTAGCCACCGGGCCACCAGGGAAATACCTCCATTTACTCTTTTATACCCTTTAGTGGAGTTTTAATGTTAAGTTTATTTCTCAGCACTCTCTTTTTTTCTTTTTTTTCTTTTGGTGCTGTTGCTACTGTTTTCCCCTATTTTATTTTTCTAGCTAGCTATTGTTCACTTACAAGAAAACTAATGGTTATATTTGTAATATTATACTATTGTGTATGTGTTATATATTTATAATTAGAATAATTTTAATAGTTCAATATTAGGTGTAATTCTGACTTAGGTATGAGATATTTATATTTGTATTCATTTTCTGCTCTATGATATGACTTTAAAATAGACAGATCAAAATACAAACAAATCTTTGGTCAAGAGTTTAACCTAAAGACTCAGCTCACATCCAGATTGGCCTTCTGCAGACCCTGAATGGCTAAAGCACCCAGCTAGCTTTTAGCACTGACTTTCTGCATCAAGGGTTTTCAACTCAAATTCCTTTCCAGATTAGGCTTGTAAAATAATGAGAAAGCAGGTGGGTGGAGGCCCTGTCTTGAGGGGCTCCTGCCACTCATCCTCCACTTTCTACAACCATGTAAGAATACCACCCAGTGTGGCCAGATCTTCTGATTTTTCAAGAGAGCCAGAGATGCAGATTAAAAAATTTTTAATGTTGACTCAAATTTATAAGAAGTCCTACATGGGCCCAAAACTAACCATATCTGTTTTTAGATATGGTTCTAATCTGTGGGTTAGGTTAGCCCTTTGGGCAACTGACCACCAGTATGCCACATCAATAGATAAGAATCTCAGAAATACAACCACAGTCTCAACGTTTACTGGATTCCTTTCCATCTAAATAGGCTTGGGCAGCTGGTAGACTATGTCTTCCTGTGATCTGCCTAAACCCATGAACCCCAAACCCAATAACAAACCCTCCATCTGCAGGGCAGGCCCCTCAGGGGTCTCACGTGATCCTCACAAGGGCCCTGAGAGACCAGGACCAAAGTCTCAGCAAGGAAGTGAGGGCGCCAGGATTAGCCCCAGGCTATCTGTGCGGTAGAGTGGCCGACTGTACCCGCCGGGTCTTCAGTTTTACCTCTGCTGCTCACTGGCTGTGATTTCTGGCAAGCTACTTAATTGCCCCAGGCCTTTTAAGAAATAGATCTGATATAATAGTACCCACCTCCCAGGGCTCCTCCAAGGGTACAACGAGTTCATCTTGCAGAGTGTCTGGAACTCCATAACTACTAGATAAAGTGACTTACTATTATTACTAACTAATCCAGGCTTCCCTCTACTTTACCACCCCTACCTATCCAATTATTTGTACTTCTTTGAAAAGAATAAGGACCCAGGAGACTGTGCAGGCCGGCTCTACCTCTCTGCCTTCCCCTGTATACTTCCTCTCCCTGAGACTTGGTTTCTGTATCTGTAAAATGGGGATGCTGTCAGAGATCTTGTCACAGACCCTCATGACCCCAAGGAGGAGGATTCATGGGACACCTGCGATGTTTAGTAAAAGAATGAACCTCAGTTCATTCTGATTGAGGTTCTCCATAGATCCTTGCTCCGTTACTGACACCCCTATCCCTTGCAGGCTCAACTGCCCTCCAGCCTCTGGCCCCATTTCAGGCAGACAGGGGACCAAGTCACTCTTGCCTCTGAACTGATCACCACGTGGTACCTGGATCTGCAAAAAGGGCCCTGGCTACTCTCACCTGAGCCCCACGAGCTCCAGTCTCAGAGCTGGGCCTGCTCTGCCTAGGAGCCTCCGTGAGGCTGGGAGAGAGCCTGCCTCATCCAGCTCTTTCCCTAAAGTTCTAACCCAGATCCAGCCCTGATGCAAGCACAGCCCACTCACATTTCTAAGAACCCCTTGTCTCTGACTGCTTCCTGGGTCTCGTGTATCAGCCTACGGGGACATCCCACTACCTTAGGCTCTCGTCCAAGTGCCCCCAGCCCCCTACCGTCTGTTCATTACCCAAGACTGCCTCTTGCCCGTTCAGTCAGACATCTTCCCAGAGTTGGTGGCTGAGTCTGTCCATCCGTATTAGCCCAGTGCTCCTGGAGGAGGGCGCAGTGTCTGCCTGTCCCACCCTTGTGGTCCAGCCCCTTTCACAGCGGCGAGCCTGACGTGACCAGCCACCTCACAGGGAGTAATAATCACGCCATATTG
Organism: Dama dama; assembly: GCF_033118175.1. Lineage (NCBI taxonomy): Eukaryota > Metazoa > Chordata > Mammalia > Artiodactyla > Cervidae > Dama > Dama dama. The sequence continues at coordinate 67,416,566 of NC_083709.1, forward strand.
GGTGCTCGTGTGCGCTAGACCAGAGTCTAAGCAGCTCATGTGTCTGCAGCATTTAATTCTCACAGCAACACCGTGAGGTGGGTGCTAGCACCATTTTACAGATGAAAAGACCATCTGTAAGGCCAGAATTTTTATTTAACTTCCTCAAGACTATGCAGCTACCACAAGTTCAAATCCAGCAACATGCCTCCAGGGCCCACATGCTTCATTTTCACACTGACAGCTCAAGCGACTGGTCTTTGAGAAAGGTAGTCTAAACCTCCTGTCCTTCTTGACTCCACCTGGAAATCTGAAACTCCTGGCAGCGATCTGGCAGGAATCCCACTCACCCTACGGGCTGAGGCCCACCAGGACTGCCTTTCTCCCAGACAGCTAAATCCCAGCCATCTGAACACTTCACCCCAGTCCCAGGGGCCCTGAAATCACCTAGCCCCTTGATGTGAGGCTTCCCTGCTCCATCCACGCCCAGCCCACTGCCCATTTGCTACCTGCTCTCCTCTGGCTCTATCAGAGCATCTACAGCCAAGTCTTAGTCCCCCAAGCTGTTCCAGGACCTCTTAACCTCATTAAAAGAAAGACGGCCCCTGTCAAGCCCCAAAGCACCAAGAAGCCATTTTCATCATCACACACGTTCTCTCCCTCCCCGCCACTCACCCCTTGCCCCACCACACCCCAGGTGCCCTCACCTGTCACAATGGGGTAAGACTGCGGCCCAGGCACACTGCTCCCGATGTCAGCGGGGGTGGGACTGGTCAAGTTGGCCTTCATGTCATCCAGCCCTCCTGCCAGCGAGGCCATGGTGGAATAATCGGCGGTCTGAAAGAGGAAACAAGACAGATGTCTCAGCATGGAGGTTCCAAAGCACTCCAGCCACATACCACTGCCATGTTTTGGGCTCAGCCAGCTAGCCCGTACCAGCACCAAGGCTCCTGGGGGGCTCATAATCCCTGGCATTGAGAGGACACATTCAGCTCGACAGAACAAGACAGGTGTCCAGAATCAGGACATCTCCCCAAGTGAGGAAGTGGACAAGATTCAGTGCAGCGTCACGAGAATTCAAACCTTGCTTCTTTATGGCCTGCAGGTTCCCCTCCCTCAGCCCCAGCCAGCCAGGGACAAGCAACCTCCTCTATGCAAGGAGGGAGGCATCTATAACCAAAGCAAGGCAGAAACATGAATCTTGTAGCCAAGAGGATGAAAAGGAAAGTTTCTCATTTCTGTGCTCTTAAAAGGCAAGTGTAGAATCACAAAAACGAGGGTTAAAGGGAATTTGGGTCATCACCTTGTTGAAACTCTCAGTTCACAGAGGAGGAACCTGAGAGCCAGGGGGAGGAGGGCTGTGCCCAGGGTCAACAGGGCATGGTTCACCATAAACTCTCACCCCAAAACCATCATATCAAAGCAAATGTTCCTAAATTCTGGAAGCGTGTAAACACCAGTCTGCTGAAAACCGATTTACCAAATCCACACCAACCATGTACACTTGGCCCATGAGTCATGCTCTGTTCTTTAAGCCAGTGCATGAAACCAGAGCTTGGGACGTGTCATTTCCTTGGCACCACTGTCAGAATGGTCTCCGGAAAGGTTGTGAGGCTGCCAACATGGGTCTTCCCACTCCAGGAAAAACCACAGTATAAGCAAGAGTGACAGGTCTCTTCTTCCCATTCCCCACTTGAATCCCAGGCCTATCTTCAGGTAAAGAAATTATTCGCAGATACCCAAGCCAAAGAGTTTGGCTGTGCCAAGCTCTGGTGCAGGGAGTCTCCTCCATCACCCTGGCACTGCCAAAGGATGATGCCTTTCTGTCTGTCCAGGGTTATGTCCTTAGCAGACAAGGACAAGGAAACAAGCAGTCTTCTGAAAGGAGTTTGCAGGCTTCCTGGGCAGGATGATGAGGGCTGAGTCACTGGGAGGGAAACCAGAGCAGTCACTGGGCAAGTGGCGGGCAGAGGGGACAAAGACTCAGGCACATCCCTGGAGCTTTTCTCTGCAAATGAATTAGAACGTAGTTCCAGGGCAGCTCGAATGCTGAGCATGGTGGGCGGCGGCCGTGCGTCCAGGAGGTACGGCAGGCCCAGGCACCCTGAGGTGGGTTCCTGTCCAGAGTTCCCGGGACTTTGCACCTGTCTCTAGCAGAGGCCGATTCTGCAACGTGCAGAGAAGAGCAAAGGCCTACAGTCAGCCCAGGGGCTTCTACAGGAGAAGGACAAGATGGTGACAGGCCTCCCCGACATCAGGAATCACTATAAAGCTGCAGTAATTAAGACAGTATGAGACAGGCACAGGCATGGATAAATTGACCAGTGAAACAGAATCGAGTTCAGAAACTGATCTGTGCATGTATGGAACCTTGATATATGAGAGAGGGGATGTACAAATCAGCAGGGAAGGATGAGACTCTAATAAACAGTGCAGGGGAACCAGTTATCCATTCAGAAACAAGGAGGGAAAAAAGAAATTGGATCTTTACTTTACACCAGACACAAAAATCAATTCTGGGTGGATTAGAGACCTAAATGTGAAAGGCAAAGGCATCTAACACGGTCCAGACTTGGGAACAAGTCTGCCCTTCATAGAAAAGAAAATGTGTGTCCCTGGAATGCTCACAGAGTTCCTGGTCACTATGAGGAGAGTAGTGATTCCTGGCCAACCTGCTGCCTTGCTTCAATGCCTCTTCCTCCAGGAAGTCCTGACTACCACTCCCCAGGAAGCAGGAGTTCAGAGTGGCACCAGGACAACATGAATCGTAATATTCACAACTACGTCAAAGCTCACACTTGTCAATCACCGACTCTATGCCAGGAGCTTTTATCTGTGTTATCCCATTTAACCTGCACACTTACCCCCATGTAGTAGGGCCTACATTATTCCTATTGTACAGATGAGGAACTGAGACTTCTAACGAAGGAGGAACGTGTTTGCCTAAAGAGTCGGACACGACTGAGCGACTGAACTGAACTGAACTGAACTGAATGTCACACAGCTTCTGGGTGCCAGAGCCAGGATGCAAACCTGGGTCCATCCGACTCCAAAATCTTGACAATCACCCTAATGATTTTCATACTGTGTCCTAACCCTTCAACAGGTAGGAAATCACTGCGCTAGTACTAACCTTTAAAATGGAAAACAGAGTCAACTAGAACAGAAGAGTCTCTCACATAGAAAAAGTAAATCCTGTTTCATCATTCTTTGTTTCAATGTAAGTGGATATGTGTGTGCTAGGTAGAGATGACAATATATTTCTTGCTGTAGATCTCACCCAGTAGTCTTCATTCCAGGCAGCAGAAAGCTATTGAGAAAAGGTCACTGTCTAGTCTTTATCCAGCACAGAATGGGACTTGTTCGTGCATTCAACTCCTCATTTGCTTAAAAAATTAGGATGTAAGGCTCATCGGAGGCCCTCCTTCAAAGCATTGCCACGTGCAAAACCAGGAGGTCAAAGTGTCTCTGTGAGGATCTCTGGGGTTTCTGAGACCCTGGGACCGGGACAGGGCCTATCATCTCCCTAGGTTCCTGTGTAGAGGTCTGAGCAGAGTGCATGCTTAGTGCTTACTGGGCTTTTTTTGTGTGCAAGATGGCATGTGAGGCCCAAACATGCTCCCTGACCTTCATCCACACATCTCAAGGGAAAAGACACGTGGTCCTGAAGCTCCATCCAACAGGGATAAGGGCACAGAGCCATTCGTTGACACGGCGCAGGAAGTGGTAAGGAAATGTTTCTTGGGCAAGCTGTTATTTATCCTGGACCTGAGCAATCCCTGACCCTGATCTCTGCTGAGCAGAGCTCAAAGAAACTCAGAAGTGATATGGGAGTGATCCAAATACAAGGTACATGTCAATAGTTGCATGCGGAAGAGGTTCAGATGAAAAAGTAGACAAGCTGGGATTCGACTCTGAAGAGCCTGCACAGTGAACATTTGGATGAACAAATGAATGAGTGACCCTTATCCTCAGGAGAGCCAGGCAGTACCTTGGCTAAGAGTAGCACCCCTGCGCCCTCCCCACCCCACTACCACGTCTGTCCCCTTCCTAGACTCCGGGCTGGGCAGCTGCGTCCACAAGGGAAAGTCTCTATTTCCCAAGGAGCATAGCCAACCCGAGTTTAAGAAAATGATCAGAGGATGGCCAACCCTGCCTCTTAACATATTTAATATCCAGATGGAAGAGGCTTTTTTGTTATTTGATTCTGTTTTAGTCAGTAAATTCAGTATCAAAGTTTGCTCAGTCACTTCAGCAACGGGGTTTGAATCATCTCTTCCAGACACAAAATCTGGAACTTGTGTAAGACATGCAGTGGGAGATCCAAAAATCCAGTTGCTCAACCACCAGTGGTTGCCAGAAGCTGCGATGAACTTCCCTAAAGAGCTGGGGCTGAGAAGACAACCGGATTCCTAAACCAGCTGCCACTGCCCTTTGCCACATGGGCCTCCCACCACCTCCCGCTCACAGGGCTGAGACCCATCCTCTCCTTTGGTGGGATTCTATAGCTCCTGCTCTGCTCCTGCATGAGCCAGGGGATGCTGTCATTTCATTCGCTTTGTAATTATCCCCAGTTTCTCACCATTCTCTGTCCCACTCAGCCGCCTGTGATTTTTTGCGGCAACTGCCTTCTCCTCCATCTCCTGGGGTCCCTGGACCTCGTTCCACTGGCCACTCCTCAGTCACTCCAGGAGCTGTCCCACCTCTGCCTGGAAGGTGCACCTCACTCAGCCACTTAAACTCACAAGACCCAGTTCAAATGTCATCTCCTCGGTGCAGCAGTTCCCGGACCCCACATTCCTACACAGAAATCATGAGTCCCTTGTCTATGTGTCCGTAACTGGTGTCATTTTGCACAGACCTCTATCATCATGCTTGCCACCACGTACAATGGCTCTTTGTCTATCTCCCTCCAGTTGCCTTGAGAGCACAGAGCAGGAAATAGCCTGAGAGCCCTCTAAGTGTTTGCTGAATGAATGAATGCATGATCCAGGAGCATGATATTCACCACAAAATCCAAAAAATAACTGGGGAGGGTTTGAACAAGAGCTCGAAATAATATGCTAACCTCCCACCTCTACCCCTCATCAAGTCAGGTGACCAGAAAACAATGTCCTTGTCTACCATGAGGCGTAATCCACGAGGAAGTGACTTCATTGTTCTGGGACAGAATATCAGGCATTCAACACTGATGAGAGGCAATAAAAGAAAACAGCCATACAAAGAACTTAATAAAAACAAAACAAAAATCCTCTAGAGACACTCCCATTAGAACATTCAAATTCCATGTCAATGTCTTCTACAATTCATTACCCACCCCAAAAAAAATTACTACAGGGACATTGGAAACCCTACATATCCTTCTTTGCCTTGGTTGCCAGGAAGCTTAGTCAAATTCAGAGCTCAGTCACCACAAGTGTATCATTGCTGGCACCTTGTAGAATGATCTTAGTCTTTCCTCTGCATAATTTCTGAACTTTTTCAGCCTTAGCTACTGTAGATATAGGTCATTGTTTATTTTGCAGGATACTTCAAGTCCTTTTTGAAAGTGGAGGCTGGGAGAGGTAGAAAGAAGGACAGGAAAAGAAAGACGGGGGGGGGGGGGGGGACGATCAGGAGAGAGAGACAAGAAAAGCGGGAACCGGTGATTGGTGTCCCTTTTCCTGGTGACAATGGCGTCTGTTTCCATATCTCGTAGTTCTTTGGAAAGCCAAGGACTGAACAGTGGGGCTGTGTTGGTGCACCTGGGCCCTTGGGAACACAGCCCCACGCACCCTCCCTCCACTGCCCCCCACTCTCCCTCCACTGGCCCCCACCCTCCCTCCACTGGCTGCCAAGCCACCAACATCTGCAGGCAACAGTTGTGCTCCACATTCCTACTTTTACAAGTTTTTGGAGTTCTTTTTGTGGATTTTGTGCTTCCTTGGTGCTGTTCTTGACTATGACCCAGGAAAGAAACTAAACTGAGGTCAGCAAGTCACAGGTCCATATAGTCAAAGTTATGGTTTTTCCAATAGTCATGTATAGATGTGAGAGTTGGACCATAAAGAAAGCTGAGTGCCAAAGAATTGATACTTTTGAACTGTGGTGCCAGGAGACTCTTGAGAGTCCCTTGGACTGCAAGGAAATCAAACCTGTCAATCCTAAAAGAAATCAGCCCTGAACATTCATTGGAAGGACTGATGCTGACGCGCCAATATTTTGGCCACCTCATGTGAAGAGCTGACTCACTGGAAAAGATCCTGATGCTGGGAAAGATTGAGGGCAGGAGGAGAAGGGAGCAACAGAGGATGGGATGGTTGGATGGCATCACCGACTCCATGGACGTGAGTTTGAGCAAACTGTAGGAGGTGGTGAAGGACAGGGAAGCCTGGCATATTAAAGTCCACGGGGTTGCAAAGAGTCAGACATGACTTAACAGACTGAATAACAACATCATCAAGTCACAGAGGGTCCACTCCAATGGAACCAGTTGGGGGAGAAACTTCTTTGCCTACTTACACGAAAAGATGTTCAATGTCACTCATGAATAGAGAAGTGCAAATCAAAACTACAATCAGACATCACCTCACACCAGTTAGAATGGCCATCATCAAAAAATCTACAAACAATAAATGCTGGAGAAGGTATAAAGAGAAGGGGAACCTCCTACACTGTTGGTGGGAATGTAAACTGGTATGGCCACTAGGAAGAACAGTATGGAGGTTCCTTAAAAAACTAAAAATAGAGTTACCATGTGACCCAGCAATCTCCCTGCTGGGCATGTATCTGGAGAAAACAGCTTGAAAGGGTACATGCCTCCTAGTGTTCATTGCACCACTGTTTACAACAGCCAAGACATAGACGCAATCTAAATGTCTATCGACAACCAAATGAATAAAGAGGATGTGGTGCATACATACAAGGGAATATTATTCAGCCATTAAAAAGAACAAAATAATGCCATTTTCAGCAATATGCGTGGACCTAGAAATTTTCATACTGAATGTAGTAAGTCAGACAGAGAAAGACAAATACCGTATGTCACTTTTGTGCGGAATCTAAAAACCTTATACAAATGTATTTATTCACAAAACAGAAACAGACTCACAGGTTTAGAGAACTAATCGTTACCAAAGGGGGAAGGGTGGGGTGGAAGGATAGATCGGGAGTTCGAGATTGACATGTACACATTGCTATATTTAAAATGAATAACCAACAAGGACCTACCCTATCCTTGAGCACAGGGAATTCTGCTTAATATAATGTAACATCCTAAATGGGAAAATAACTTGAAAAAGAATAGATACATATATATGCATGACTGAATCACTCTGCCGTACACCTGAAACTAACACAATATATTTTTTTTGAGAAAAGTCTCTCCTCGTGTGACTTCATTTATTTTTTTAAACCTTTTGTTTTGACGGACAGGGAAGCCTGGCATGCTGCAGTCCATGGGATTGCAAAGAGTCGGACAGGACGGAGCGACTGAACTGAACTAAACTGATTTTGCGTTGGAATATAGTCAATAACACAACATTGTTAATCAACTATCAGTTCAGTTCAGTCGCTCCGTCGTGTCCGACTCTTTGTGATACACTAATATAGAAAAAAAGTTAAAAAAGGATAGGCAATCATTTGTCAAGCATGGTTTAGATGAGTGGGCTCCACATTTTTAGTATTTGCATCTTGATTGATAAAATATCTATTCGAAAAAAAAAATTCTCCACCTACTGCCACAGACCCCTAGGAGGCCTCAAGTTCAAGTCCTACCAGGTATGCACCTCCTCTCAGATATCATGCTCCAAATGACAGTCTTGCACTCGCAAATGTCTGAGCCAGAAGGATGTTCAGGGCTATCTTTTCTAACCTGGAAAACCTGATTGAGGGAGGGGAATGGACTTCCTTAGCTCATTTTTATCTGCATAAAGTAAAGCTGTTGATCCCGTAGTAGAAAGAACGGTGAACTAAGAGGAATAACACGGGGTTCCTGCCGCAGTCCTGCCTCCGTCTCACCTGTGTGACCGCAGGCAAGCCGGGCCAGTTCTCTGAGCCTTATTTTCCTCACTAATAAAATGAGATTTAAGCCTAACCCTCCGCCGCCTGCCGGCCGGGGCAACCATAAAGATCCGAAGCGTAGGGAGAGGGAGCGCACTTCGGAAACCGCACTTGGGCGGCAGGAGAGGCGTGGACTCCTAGCGGGGACTCGAGGCGGCACGCGTCCCGGGGAGGTGTGTGCTCGGCGTCGTTCGGGTCCCTAGGAAATTACCTGGAAAAGGGCGGCCTGGGGCTGCACCAAGTACTGTCTCATCAGCGCGGGGCACCGCTGCCACAGCATGGGGGAGAGAAGAAACAGACACGTGAGAAGGAGGGCAGCGCGGGCCGGCCGGGCGGGACGGGCTGCGGGGCTGCTGCCCCGGCCGCGCCTGGGGCCGCCACAAGGCCTCCCCATCGCCTGCGGGTCCTCCGGGGTCACCCGGGGCCGAGGCGGCCCTGGGGAGGTGGGCCAGAGCCAGGCCGACCACCCGCTCCTGCCCAAGGCGCACCTACCCAGAGGAGGACAGAAGCTGGAGTCGGGGAGCCGGGTCCCCAGGGCCTGGCCTGATGACAGGCAGGAGCGTGGCTGGGGAAGCCCGCCAGGAGGACAGGGCTCAAGTCTGCCACAGGCAAGGTCCCTGCAGTGCGGAGCCAGGCCAGGCACCTCCCGTTCTCGGCTCCTTTTCTCATCCTCAACGTGGGGACCCATGACCTACCGCACAGGGTCATGACCAGGCATACAGGAAGTGATGAGAATGTCAACTCCTGAGGCAGGCCTTTTTGTTCTCGTGTTTTTTCGTCTCCATGGCCAGGATCCCAGTGAGTTTATCAACACTGATATCCCAGTGTGATTTTACCAGATGTTATCATTGGAGGAAACTGGGTCAGGGTATATGGGATCCCTCCACATTATTTCTTAGCACTGCACATAAATCTACCATTATTTCAAAATAAAAAGTTTAATTTTAAAAAAGAAAAAAAGCAACACGAAAAACCATAAACTTTCAGCATTCCATCTCCACTAAACCAAACAGAAGATGAATCAAACTTGAAAAAGAAATGTTTGCTAAAAGGAGGGATAATGAAAGATGCCTGCAAAAATACTCCATAATCTACAAAGTGCTTCTGCCAGAATTGTCAGAGGGAAAGAACTGCCAAGAATTCTGAATGGCCTCACTCTTCCAGGAAGCCCTCCTGGATTTCCCCTCCTGTGTTCCTATAACCCCAAAGTGCACACACATCCCTACAGCTGCACTTAACACTCTGTGTTGTATACTTCATTATTTAAGGGCCCTCATTCCCCAACCACAGTGTGAATTTCATGAGGATAGGGCTGTGTCTCCCTCATCTTTGTGACAGCAGCTCCTGGCCCAGTGCCCAGCTCTGAACAGATGTTACATAAATGCCTGTGGAACCAAATGAACTGGGACAGGTACCATGGCCTGGCTCTGCCAACAGCATCCGAGGGGCTTCCCAGGGTCACTGAGACAGTAAGTGACAGAAAAGTGCTTTGATTCATCAGAAAGTACCCTAAGCATGAATGAGACTTGCTCATTATTCATGTGGTTCTCCAGAATTGTGTCCATGACTTGGTCAACATGGTCTGCAGTGGAATCAAGGGGCTTCCAAGAAGAGATTTGCAAGGTTTAACTGACTCATCTCTTCCTATTCCATTTACAATGTGCCAGGCGTCCCTCCAGCCCATCCCCAGACATGCAGGTGGTGGGGACAGAAGGGAAAGCCCAGGGAGGAGAATGAAATCAGATATTGTGGCTTCTGTCCCAGAGAAACTGTTCTAGCACTGACTCATCTGGAGGCCCTCTTCTCCCACCACGGCCACTTGGAGAAACGTGTGTGTGTGTGTGTGTGTGTGTGTGCGCGCCCAGTTGCTCAGTCACGTCCAGCTCTTTGTGATCCTGTGGACTGGAGCACACTAGGCTCCTCTGTCCATGGGACTTTTCAGGCAAGAATACTGGAGTGGGCTGCCATTTCCTCCGGCCCAGGGATAGAATCCGCGGCTCCTCCATCTTTGGCATTGTAGGAGGATTCCTTACCTGCTGGGCCATCAGAGAAGCCCTAGAGAATCTTAGTGACCAAATCTCAGGACCCAAGGGAGCTCGGGGGTCATGGAGGTTGACCTTCAGCTAATGCTGAAAACTCACCGGGGATGGGAACTCTCTACTTCCCGAGGCAGCCGCTCGGTGGTCACAAAGCTCTGGCTACCACGAAGTGCTAAGGCCTCCCCACGTCGGTCCTGAGTGTGCTCTCTGGGGCCCCAGTTCCAGCGAGTGTCCTCTCAGCATAAGCAGCTTGCTTCACCTCATCGCCTGGTTAACTCAGGCTGTTCTCACAGTCAATGCAGAACTCACCACAAGCTCATGTGAAATGGAGAGTGATTTTGTACCTGATTGTTTGGAAGTATTCATTTCCTCCCACCCCTAACCAGGATGCTATTTGTAAGGGAATGCTCTGTGTTTGTAAACCCTCCCTGGTTCCTCACTGCCTCTGGGTAATGTTGACCCAAACCATACAGACCCCAAACCAAATCCCAACCTGCCTTTCCAATTTCAACTCAGATCTACCTACTTTCAAAACCCTACCCACGACTCCAGCCACACCACACTCGCACTAATTCCTGAGCACCCCAGTCACTCCACTGACTGCCTCTGTCCACTGTTTTCCATCCTCAACCCAGTCCAAATCATTGTTCTCTAAGGCCCAGTTCCAATGCCATCTCCTCCATAAGTCTTTTTGGTTGAAATAAATCATTTTCCTCTCTGAATTCCCCCAGGATTTTCACCACCCTGTGTTTGGGATATTTATCACCTCTTGATGAAAGTGAAAGAAGAGAGGGAAAAAGCTGGCTTAAAACTCAACATTGGCATCCGGTCCCATCAATTCATGGCAAATAGAAGGGGAAACAATGGAGACAGTGACACACTTTATTTTCTTGGGCTCCAAAATCACTGCAGATGGTGATTGCAGCCATGAAATTAAAAAACATCTATTTCTGCTTTATTGACTATGCCAAAGCCTTTGACTATGTGGATCACAATAAACTACAGAAAATTCTTCAAGAGATGGGACTACCAGACCACCTGACCTGCCTCTTGAGAAACCTGTGTGCAGGCCAGGAAGCAACAGTTAGAACTGGACATGGAACAACAGACTGGTTCCAAATAGGAAAAGGAGTACGTCAAGGCTGTATATTGTCACCCTGCTTATTTAACTTATATGCAGACTACATCATGAGAAACACTGGGCTGGAGGAAGCACAGCTGGAATCAAGATTGCTGGGAGAAATATCAATAACTTCAGATATGCAGATGACACCACCCTTATGGCAGACAGTGAAGAACTAAAGACCCTCTTGATGAAAGTGAAAGAGGAGAGTGAAAAAGTTGGCTTAAAACTCAACATTCAGAAAACTAAGATTATGGCATCTGGTCCCATCACTTCATGGCAAATAGATGGGGAAACAGTGGAAACAATGGCTGACTTTATTTTTTGGGGCTCCAAAAAATCACTGCAGATGGTGACTGCAGCCATGAAATTAAAAGAGGCTTACTTCTTGGAAGGAAAGTTATGACCAACCTAGACAGCATATTAAAAAGCAGAGACATTACTTTGCCAACAAAGGCCCGTCTAGTCAAGGCTATGGTTTTTCCAGTACTCATGTATGGATGTGAGAGTTGGACTATAAAGAAAGCTGATAGCCAAAGAACTGATGCTTTTAACTGTAGTGTCAGAGAAGATTCTTGAAAGTCTCTTGGACAGGAAGGAGATCCAACCAGTCCATCCTAAAGGAAATCAGTCCTGAATATTCACTGGAAGGACTGATGCTGCAACTGAAGCTGCAATACTTTGGCCACTTGATGCAAAGAACTGACTCATTGGAAAAAACGCTGATGCTGGGAAAGATTGAAGGCAGAAGGAGAAGGGGATGACAGAGGATGATTGGATGGCATCGCCAACTCAATGGACATGAGTTTAAGCAAGCTCCTGGAGTTGGTGATGGACAGGGAAGCCTGACGTGCTGCAGTCCACAGCGTTGCAAAGAGTTGGACACAACTGAGCGACTGAACTGAACTGAGCTTGATCCCAGTCATTTGACATTGTATCTGCTCTCCCTCTGAGATGAGGAGGCATGTCCGTGAAGTCCGCTTTGGGCCAGTAGGCTGGGTGGGACATATCCTAAATGAAGCTGAGCAAGGGAGAGAGGGAAGGAACAAAAGATTCTGGGGTCCACCCTGAACCTCAAGAAATTTGTAAGCTGAGCAGGGAGAGAAGGCCCTGGGCTTGCAACATTCTGGCTCTTGTCCTCCCAAACGCAATAGAAGAAATGGCAAGGCTTGGAGAACAGAGCCCCACTTCTGAGCACAAGAGCCAGGACCCAGCAGCCAGGCTTCCTGGATGATAAGACACAGTGGGAGGGAGCTGTGTGGAGGAGGGAGAGGAGGACTCCCTCCTTGGGAATTGCCAGGGTCTGCTCAGACTCTGCCATCCAGATCCTGAGGTAGCAAAGAGGAGGGAGATTTCCAAAAACAAAGCTCTATCTCAGAGCAGCCAAATTCCATCGACTTCTTCCAGGCAGTTCACGGTGGGGCCTGGCTGTCCCATCCTGCTACAGGGAAGGGAGGAGTGCAGGGAGGCTCACTACCACCAAAGGAAGGCCTCTTGGCTACCAAGGGGCCTGGAAGGGGCACACAAAGGGATGTCCTCCATCCTTAAGTGCCTGGTACGGGAGTGGGGGACATCCCGGGATGCTCAGAGGTCACTTTCTTTTGGATTTATTTCCCAACTGCAGGAAGACAGAAAGGCTATCCCTGCGGCTGTAAAGAAACAAAAGACTTCCCTCTGTAGTGCAAGATTAATAGGGTGCAGGCCGGGAGGGGAGCTTGGATGCCCTTCCCCAACACCACTGCCCTGCCACTGCTGAGCGGTGACATGTGTGTGTGCACACACACAGGCACACCCAAATACACACTCCTCAGGTCAAAGGTCACCTCTCTGCCTCTTCTGTTCCCCATCAGGAAGAACCTTCTATCAGGCAACACTCTGAAAAGGCAAACAAGCAGTCTCGGGAGGGCATTCCCTCTGTCACCAAGGTCTGCTAGAGCCAAACTGACACCGCCAAGAGAAATGCCAGAAAAAGAAGGCTGAGAGAACCAGGCCTCTCACAGCTAATTCAGACTCTGACTCAGAGGATTCTAGCATCTCTGACCTAAACCCGCAGACACAGGCTAAGTCAGGAGTACTTATATTTGTTGAATGCTTACTACACACCAGCTACTGTTCTAGGTGTTACCGTGTGTAAGCGTGCATGCGTGCTCAGTTGTGTCTGCCTCTTTGTGACCCCATGGACTGTAGCCCGCCAGGCTCCTCTGTCCACGAGACTCTCCAGGCAACAATACTGAAGTGGGTTGCCATGTCCTTGTCCAGGGAACCTTCCCAATCCAGGGATCGAACCTGGGTCTCCTGCATTGCAAGAGAATTCTTTACCGCTGAGCCACTGGGATACCCTCTAGGTGTTAAAGCCCATTAATTTATTTAACCCTTACAATGACCCTCTGGGTAAGTATTATCACTCCCAGTTTATAGAGGATGAAAATGAGGCAGAAGGGACCAAACCAATGTGCCTGAATCACCCGCATCAGTGCAACCCCAGACTGAGATCCTGAACTCCACTAGACAGCACCTTCATCAACCCAATCCTGGTCTGGCTGGGAAAGCTGGGACCAGAGAGTGGAGGGAGCTGAACACAGGGTTAGACTCCGGTCCCGTCAGATCCCCCACGACACCACAGGGCCCAGGACAGGGAGACCGACTGCCGGTCCAGAAGCATCTTCACAGGCTTCATGATCCTCCACCTGCGACAAGCCCATTCCTCCTCCCCGTGCACCCTTTTCCTTTCCTCTCCTCCAATCTTGTCTCTGCACCCCTTCTCATCCGAGCTCAAGAATGACCTCCAGTATGACATGTTTCTAGGTGGGTTCAGCCAGCGACAGTAGGAATTTCATCCTTTGCCCTCCCCACTTCATCTCAGAGGGCAACCTAAATGGTAAACACTCAGAGGACAGTCATGCTCAGACTGATGTTGGCGTTAGAGAATAATCTTCATAAGAGTGGGAAATAACAGAAAGAAACAAAAACGTAACATTGCACTATTAAGAGAAAAATCAGGCATCAGACTGCTTGGTTCAAGTGCTGTGCTCTTTACTGAAGGATACATTCTGGTTTTAGAAAAATGAGAAACGAAAGGAAGGAGACACTAGGCTTAGGCTGAAGCTTTTCTGTGTAAGTTAATACTATTATGTAAATAATAGAGACAAAACTAGCACAATAACAATGGCCTTTCTGTTTATTCGCCTCTTCACGAAGATTAACTTAAGAGCCTTTGTTTTTAATTATTAGAAATATGTTTGCATTTTGCAGTCATGTGTTAATTTCATGAATCTTGCATTTCATACCTGGAAAGAAAGCATAATAACCATTCTTTGTGCTAATACCTACAATTTATTTAAGCAAGCAAGCCATTGGCCTTGAGACTGGACATGTAAACAAACATACTTCTGAAGGCTTGGTTTGAGCTTGGTTTTTAACAATCCCTTTCTCTCTCAGATACACACACACACACACACACACACACACACACACACATATACATACATACGTTAAATTTAGCCTCCTGGTTTTATTTCCTTCACCTCTCAACCACAAATCAAGCTTCAAATAATATAAAATTGCTGGCTAGAAAGAGGCTTCCCACAAATAAACAAAAGCTTTGAAGCCAAAGGCAGAGATGTTCCCATCTCCCCATCCAACCCTCTCCACCTCCTCCGCCTGCTCCAACAGAACACCCTCTCTCTGCCCAACTGCCCAGGAAAACCCTGAAATCTCTCATTTTCATTTCCAGGAGAGGAAGAGGTTTGATCCCCCCACATAAAAAGAAAAGTTCAGTAATAACAGGAAGCTGGGAAAACCCAGGCAGACTCTTCCCTGCCATCCATGTCAAGCTCACAAAGAGAAAAAAAAAAATCATACCATCCGACATGGTTGGAAGAGTTTAATCCAAAGCACTGCTAATTAATATCCCCAGCTTTCCAGAAGCCAGTGCCACATACAGCTGCGAGGGCAACAAGGCTGTTCTCCCTTCAATTTTATGGGAAGAACATTTTCATTACAAAGCCTCCTCCCAGGCCCTCCTCTCTCGCCAGACTAGCTGAGAAGGAAGTGGATGATCCATATATCAGAACTCCTTCTCTCTCCATTAATTTTATTATTTATATCGCATTTTTAAAGTTTATTGGTGCAACCCTCTGTGCACCTGGCCAGAGCCCTCTGACAAACAGTGGTATCCTCCTGCATCTTTTACTCAGGGGACTTTATGAACTGGTCACCAGAAGATGCCAACTTTTTGAAATCTGCCTCCGAGAGGGAGCGGACTCCAGGGGCATCTCCTGCCTACTCCCCCAACCCCCCTCCAACACACGCTCACCATTTTTAAAAACAAATGCTGAAGGTTCTAAACCCACTCATTTGTGAAATGTATGAGTACTTGATGGCTTAGCATGAGCTCTGGGTGCTCCCCAGGGGACTCCCTAAAACCCTGGGGGAGGGGTGTCCCACGTGCCCCCACCCAAGTCAAGCGTCCCCAGATGAGCCAGCAGACTTGAGCTGTTTTTTAACCCAACCTGCCAGATCACGGACAGGCCTGGAGAGGCCCTGTGTCTTACCATTTTATTCTGAAGCCCCACGTGCTCAAAGCTGTCTCTTTCCAAGCCTCCTAAAGGGACCCCAAATCCAATCTAAATGTCTCGAATCTACCTGTTTGTCTTTTATACATATAAATAGCTGCATTTCCATTCTCTCTTTGCTTCTCATTTTCATTTGGTTCTAATATCTGCATGTAAATGTCGGAAAATAGCATCTGTAATTGGAGATTATGAAGTATGGCCAGCTCCTGACAGGCTGCTAAGGAAGATGGATTATCCTCATTTTTCTGTAAATTTTGTCAATTTTGGAATTCATAAGCTATCAACACTGATCAAAATGGGACTTCACAGCTGTGTCAAAAAAAAAAAAGAGAGAGAGAGAGAAAGAGCAAGAGAGAGAGAACGCGCGCGCACTCTAGAAGGCAGGCGGTTATGCGCAGGGGCCCGGCAGCAGGCAGCGAGAGGCTGGCCCAGCAGCCTGAATGCCCCGTCATGGGGCGATCACCCTCCACGCTGGCAGCTCCCTGCTCACAGGCTTCCCTGGAATTCGGGGTGGGGCTGCCTAGCCCCCTGGCTAAATCAAATAGCTAAATCACGCTACTGGAAGGCCACAAATCCTTCAGGGCACCCACTCAAACCCGAGGCTTAATTTATTGCCGGGCACAGCCTTCCTTATTTATCCAAGGAGTCTGCGGGCTCCCTCAGCGCAGACCTGCGAGATGTTCTACTCCTTCCAGGCCATCACGGCCCACTTGAGGCAATTGTACTGGTCTCTCTCTCTCAATTTTCCCATTACTGGAAGTAAGTACTGTTGGGACTCTGTAATAGCCCGACTGCAGCCCATATCAATAACAGATGAGGTTTAATCGTCCAACACAAAAATTATTTAGGCACCGTAAGGACATTCAATGTCATTTGCATAATGGCATTTCTATCGCATGCACCTAACCCGTCTTGCATAAACAAGGCCTTGGGACCATAAATAATAATAAATCATGACGTCTGCACGCCTCTTGCAGTAATAGGAGCCACTCTTTGTGGAAATTATTTCAGCAGGAAATGGGCACTGTAATTTTAAAGATATGTGGTGCAGGGAGGTGCGGTAAATCACGCCTGCGCACGATCTCCGGGAGCAGCCGGGGGCCTGCCCGGAGCCCGCAGTGACATCCCAGGGTGACAGGAGGCGGGGACACAGGACGCACCACTGTCCCAGTAAACTGTAAGAGGGTGGGATGCACAGAGCCCAGTGTGGGGAGAGTCGGCTTTGGACCTGGAGAAGCACCCAGGCCTCAAGTCAGAAACTGTCTTTGTTCTAGCAGAATGGAAGCTCCATGAGGGCAGTGATTGTCAATTTTTTCCTGAGCAGGTGCTCAGGAAATACCCAAAAGACATGCAGTGAGAGGAGACAATCCTGGGCTCAGGTAGGGAGTGGATGAGAAGAGCCCTGAAAATAGGCTAAGGTGAGATAAATGGAGACACAGACCCAGGGGAATTAAGGAAAGATGGGGCATAGAAGCATAGGTACCGCTGATCTGTGAGTGACAGAGTGAAAATGTCCAATAAACTCTAAGCTGTATGGCAAGGCAGCTGTGGGCTACTAGAAAGGCACAGATGAGGGATGGTGAATGGAGCAGAGTGTGAGCCTGCAGGTTCTGGAGGCAGACACAACTGGATGAGAATCCCAGCTCCATGCATTTCAGACTGGCTGCCTCTCCCCTCCAAGCCCCAGCCTCCTCACCTGTCTAGACAGCATAATACCTGTACAAGCAGCCCTCCTTATCTGTGAGTCCTGCATCCACGGATACAGAGGAACAACTGCAAGGGACTTGAGCGTCATCCACGGATACAGAGGAACAACTGCAAGGGACTTGAGCGTCCCTGGATCTTGGTATCTGGAGGCAACCTGGATCCAATGTCCTGGGGATAGGATACCAAGGGATGACTGTACTCAGCTCACAGTGTTCTGAGGGTTAAATGAGATAATGTGAGCAAAGTAACCAGTGCTCGATGAAGCTTTGCCATTGTTATTATTGGTACAACAACTATTATTCTTCAAGAAACAACAGGAGAGAATTCAGGTACAGCTCTGCCTCTTTCCGGCTGTGGGCCTCAGCCACCTCTGATCTGCCCAAGAAGAGCATGATAAAATGACCCCTACCTACCTCCCAGAGCTGCTAGGACACTGAAAAAGGCAGCACTGTGAAGCTCCTTGTTAGTGTAACATGCTGTCTGCACAAGAAGGATGCATATTAACATTCCTCACAAGTCCAAGCAAAGAACTTGGGGGGGAGGTCCCTACACCTGCCCCTGTCATCTCCAGCCATCCCTGGCAGCACCCTCAAAAGTTTATGCTTTCCAGAAAAGTCCTGACAGGATATACCCTAAGGCAACCACAGTGTTGCCTCTGGGAGGGAGAAGAAGGGACTGAGATTGGAGCTGTTATTAACAGTTTAAGTCTTATCTGTAATGTGTTAATTTTACTGGAAGAGAAGTACTACTTGTGTCATTGGGATTTTTCAAGCTGATGGAGTTCCATGCCTCTAATGGCCTGGCTCACCCTATTCCCTCCACTGGAATACATGAGGATGGAACAGCAGCAAGGGGCCAACCAAGTGATTTAACAACAACCACACCCCTCACCCAAAGGAACTGAGAGAAACAACATGATGTAATTTCTCCGTCCAGTCTGCCTTGCCAGACTTGGAGGCCTGGGCTGTGTGCTGTGCTATATGGGGAAAGATGTAAATTTCAGGCCCCAACAGTCTCTTGGGGGGTAGGTGGCTCTGGCACCTAAAATGCCACCTTCAGCTTACACACTGACCTCACCCTTGCCAAAATAAGAAAACCACTCAGAGCCAAATAAAGTCTGGAGTTTAGTTATTAGTCTTGTACCAATGTAAGTTTCTTAGTTTTGACAAGTGGATCGTGGCTACATGACGTTAACAATAGGGGAAACTGGGTGAGAAGTACGTGGGAACTTTCTATATTATCTTCTTTCTATATTATTTTCTGTAAATTTAAAATTGCTCCAAAAAAAGATATATGTAAAAAAAAAAAGGAGAAGCAGCCAAACTTCACTCATAATAAGAGAAGAGCCCATTGAAACCACAATGTACCCCTTTTCATCTATCAGATTAGCAATGATTCAAGGGGTTGATCCTCCACTGGGAGGGGGCTGTTGGGGAAAACAGGTCTTCTCATTTCAGGGAGAAATGTCTTTGGAGAGCAAGGTCTCTATCTTTCAAAATTCACAATGTACACACACTGATCCAGCCATTCCACTTCTGGGAGTTTATCCTACGGGTATAGTCCCATATGGACAAGGATGCTCACTGCAACCTCTTAAAATTTTTTTTAATTTTTATTCATTTATTTTGACCACACCCTGAGGCTTGCCAGATCTTAGTTCCCTAACTAGGCATGACCAGGGATCAAACCCATGTCCCCTGCAGTGGAAACATGAAGTCCTAACCACTGGACCTCCAGGGAATTCCCACTGCAGACATTTTTTGAAAAATAAAAAGGTTGCAAGTCACCAACAGAAGCCTTGTTAAATAACACATGATACCCCATATAATGGAATACTACGTAGCTGCTAAAAAGAATGAAGCAGCAGTCTATCCATACAGAACAATCATCAATAAATATTTGTTAATGGAAAAGAACAAAAATGGAACAATGAGAGGGAGGATTTTATATATATATATATATATATACACACACATCTACATAAATACACACATATATCTTACCCTCATCAAAGTATTGTATGTAAATCTCTAAAGAACAGAGAAGAAACTGCTAACAGTGGCTGCCTCCCAAGAGGGTAACTAGACGCAGGGAGAAAAAGAGCCAGGAGGAGACTTCACTGTATCCATATACATTTGGTATTGTCTGAAATTTTTACCATTTGCATGTACTACCTATAAACTTTTTTTCGAATAAAATAAAAAGTGTTGGTCAGGTAAGTGGCAATGAGCACGTGATGCCTCAGGCCTCTGCCCGTGGGCCCCTCAGGCCCCCACCTGTCTTAAAGGGTGCCCTGCATACTTCTGCATCACCCAGCCTGCCTGGCATGAGTCTCTGGGCAAAAAACTCAGCAACTGGCGGCAGGATGCATGAACTCCTGGGACTCCTGTGTCCGCCTGTGTGTCTCAAGCCTTAGCTCCACTCCTCAGCTCAGGGAAGGACTGAGGCCCTCCCGCATCAGACCTGCAGCTGCAGACAGCATCTGAGCTAGAAGGGATGTGGGGCATCCTCTTTCATCAGTTTTCAGTGGGAAGTTGAGGCTGGATGTGGGAAGAAACTTGCTCAAGGAGACACTGCAGGGAGGTAGGCTGGCCCAAATCAGAGCTCAGGTTTCAGGAAAAGCAGCACTTGCAGTTCGAGCAGGAAAGAAACAAGTTCCGTTTTCTTGTCTCACTGGCAAGATGGGAATAAGACTGTCTGTCTGCCCTGCGTATTCCCAAAGTGTGAAGAGGAATCAAACAAGGTCACAGGTAGGAGAAGCAGTCAAGAAACTTCTCGGCACCTTCCACGGACAGAAACCTCCGCTGATGTGCTGGGTGGGCCTTAAAGAAGAGCCGGCATGGGTGCATTTATACACCCCTGCCAGGTTGCCAGGGTTGTGCTTAGATGCTGAGGCAGCTTTGATGTTGCACTTTGCTCCAACTCAGTCAGAGAGGTACGGTCATGTTTTACTCTTCCTTTGTGCAGATGCAGAAATTAAGGCACAAGGAGATGAAGTGAATTTCCCATGAGCAGACAATTAATAGACCTGTAACCTAGATCATGCAGCTACAAATACTAATGTTGGAGGCAGAACTCTTAGCCGAGATGCTGCTAAATGGAAGCTGGTTTTTTCCCCAAAGTGCCGTGGGGGCACAGGAGTGCCAGTTGCCATGAAAGGCCATGGCCAACAGGCAGGTCAGCTACCTTCAGCACAGACGATTCTACCCCAGGAAGGATGCAAAGACTCGGTCCCAGCCACTCAACAAAGAGATCCTTCTCTCCCAGCAGCCGCCTGTGTACCCAGCCCTCGGTTCCCCCATCCAGAACCTCTTCTGTCCTTGGACTTACTCTCCTCTAGCGCTCACCCCAACTCAGCCAGACCCACATATTCTTCTTCAGCGCAGTTGCACCACCCCCACCTCAACTGCTTCACACCCTTGTTTTCCCATCCCCTGTGACATGAACGGGATCACCTTGTCTGGTGGCTCTCTGGTCTGTCTGCAGGATGACTGAATGAATATACCTGTCCAGTGACAATGCCTGAGGTTCCAGGGGGGAGCGCTGGCAGAGAAGCAGGGGTGTCTCAGGTGCCCAGATCCTCCCCAATGTCTGCTGGCTGGCTCCTAGCATCCCACAGGCGTTAGTTCCAATCCATTTCCCAACCTTTCCTATCCTTCATTTTAAATGTCTAAGCTCAGCCTCCAGAACATGAGCCTGGAGTTTTACCACCCAACATTTCTTTTGAAATTCAGAACTTCTTGGTAAGATAAAGCCGATCTTAACTCGCTTACTTCAACTCTACTGAAGACAATGCTGAGGATTTATGGATTAGTTTGACATTCACACATATACACAAAAGCCACATCTTTGCAAGCTATGTAATACCCAAAAAGAAGGCCTAGGGATCTCTGTATAAGGATGTAAAGTAAAATAATACTGCAGGAGAATATTCATAATAAAATCAGAAAAGATACATGGAAGACTTTGAGAAGAATAAACGAGTGTTCAAACAAGTGTGCCTATTAGCAATTATTGTATTAACTTTATTCATTCACTTGTTCTTTCATACCTCATCACTTTTCAGAAAAGGTTTAAGGCAGCTCACAATGGGGAAAAAAAAAAAAAAAAGAATACAAGGAGGCGGGGAAAGGCAGAAAGGAAAGCAAGAGGCAAGTATAGAATGGAACCAATGATAGTCAACTGGAGCCACCAGAGACCACCTAAGACCTGTTTGAGTGGGCCCTGCACTGCACAGGGAGCCGTGTGGAAACCTCACATATCCTAGAAAGCAAGTACTCATCATCCCCATTTTGTAGATGAAAAAACTGAGGTTTAGCAAGGCCAAGGAACCTGCCCAAGGCCATGCAGCTGGTAGATGACAGAGCTGGGACTCAACCCAGGCAGTTTGGTTCCAGAGCCCACGTTCTCAAATACAACGCAATCCACATCATCAAAGCCAAGACTGGGGCTAGAGGCTTAGGAACTTGCTAGAGAAGGGACCACATCTGGCCCTCCCCTAAATACTTTTCCCTCTGAGCCGAGTAACAGTGGGAAGCTTTTTGGTTCTAACAAGTGGCAGGAGGGAAGCTCCTCTATGCCTGCAGTTCAGTAGAGCCCCACTTGGGAGTTGACATCCTCTTGTGAAAACTGAGGGGCCTGGTAGGAACCTGGGGCTGAAGTTTCAGAGATCGGCAGAAGAGCTGCCTGCCACAAGGACAGGAACTTCCTTAGAAAATTGCTTCAGGTCCAGTTCAACACAGCGACACAGAGATGATGGAGACCCCAGAGCTCTCCTCCGTTCAGCACTGTTACAAGGGTAATGGCCCAGGAGGGGTTGGGGACAGATATAGCCCCTCCCATCTCTGTAATTAAAAGACAAAAGAAACAAAACTCCCTTTGGACAACTAGCTTTGATCATTGCCACTTCTAATGCCTTCTGGGATGAAATCTGTTTCAAGAAAACCAAAGCAAGTAGCTTGTGAAAAGGGATTGCTATTTACAAATCTGCTCGTATATGGGAAACAGGTCCTAAAAACAGTAACTTTTATTTTAGAATAATTGGCCCACAGCCTTTCTTACTGAAAATTTTAGATCAGCTGGTCCAGCTGTTTAGGTCACTCTTGAGTGAGACAGAAGAGCCTCAGGTAATCCCAGGACCACCACGGGCTGCGAGGCCTTGGGAAACTTACTGAGTCATTTTCTTCCTCAGTTTCCTCGTCTATAAAATTACAAGAACAGGGACTTCTCTGGCAATCCAGTGGTTAAGACTTTGCCTTCCAATCCACAGGATGCAGGCTTGATTCCTGGTTGGGGAACTAAGATCCCACATGCCTCACGGCCAAAAGACCAAAACATTAAAAAAAGAAGAAGCAATATTGTAATAAATTCAATAAACACTTGAAAAATGGTCCACATAAAAAAATTTTTTAATTAAGATAATAAAAGTCCCCACTTCACAGGCCTGCTAAAGGAATAAAATGAGTCAACTGGATGACAGAAGGGAAAAACAAGTTATTGGTGACATAGGGCACAGGCTCACCAGGCTCTTTGGGGTTAAAGTCCATTTTATTAGGAAGTCACATGAGCTGTGAGATTTCCCCAGGAGACACTTGAGAATCTAGTTATCAATAAGCAAGTCCCCAGAGAATCTGAAAGCCCCACAGCCTACTTTCTGCATGTCAGTTCCTAACCTCCCAAACCACAAAGAATAAATGATGTCAGCTATGCTGAGAGCCAAAACAGGAGGGAAATGGTTACCTAACTATCCCTTCCAAAGAGGATCAGAAGCCCAGAAAAAGATTAGTAGCCAGAGGATCTACAGGGCTGTCCCCAGGGCACAGAGGGCACAGGCTTTCTCCAGATTTACTCCATAGGCTGTAATTTAACACCCAGGTGCTGTTCATAAGGGGATGAGTTGAAAACAATCTGTAAAAATTAATACAGCATCTCCTAAAGGGCTATCCCACAGGGGAGCAATGCTCCCTTCCCCATAGCTCCAGGCGCAGCCCTGCCACCAGTCCTCATCCCCAACACCCAGAAGTGTGAAGTGCTGAAGTTGAAAAGATGTAAAAAAATCTCACTGTAACCAAACCCCTGCACGTGTCTTCCCAGGCACATGGAATGTAAACACTTTAAGCCTTGTTGTATATCAAGGAGCATCCCTTCAGTTTCCTCATCTTTTAAATGAGGAAAATCAATACCAAGCTGGAAGGGTTTGTTATGAGAATTAAATGAGATAATACAAAGTATTGAACCACACGCACTGTCCAGATATTCTATTATTATTATACGTGTGTCTGCTCAGTTGTTCAGTCATGTCCAGCTTTTTGCAACCCCATGGACTGTAGCCCGCCAGGCTCCTCTGACCATGGGTGTTCTCCA
This sequence comes from Dama dama, assembly GCF_033118175.1. Lineage (NCBI taxonomy): Eukaryota > Metazoa > Chordata > Mammalia > Artiodactyla > Cervidae > Dama > Dama dama. The sequence continues at coordinate 67,440,391 of NC_083709.1, forward strand.
GGTAAGAATACTGGAGTGGGTTGCCATTTCCTCCTCTAGGAGAGCTTCCTGACCCAGGGATGGAACTTGCGTCTCTTGCATTGGCAGGTGGATTCTTTACCACTGGGACACCTGGAAGCTATATTATATTACATTTGATTATATTGCAGTGTGTGTGTATGTGTTTTAAGATGGGCTTTTCAGAATCATCAAATGCAGCCTCATGTTCTGGCCAACTGAAACTCCTCCCCCTTCCCCAGACTATACATGCACAAGGCTCTTCCTCTTCTCCCAGCACCGTCTTACTCATCTTCCTCCCCACCTGCTTCCCGTGCAGCCCCCATGAGCCTTGCCTGCATCATTCAGGCATTCTCTGAGGACGTCAATAATAAGGATAAATACATCTATTGAGGGTTCCCATGTGCCAAGAACTGTCCAAGACCTTACACACACGAGCCTCCTGTTCTGTGCTCACACTAACGCTGCTTGAGGCACACGCATCCCCATCTTCCTCTTGCGGATGGGAAAACTGGGGCTCAGTGAGGGTGGGCAACTGGCTCAGGGTCACACACCCAGCTGGTCCAGGCGCCAGGTTCCAGGGCCGGGAGACCCGCAGAGCCCTGACTGAAGCCCTTGCCTGTGGCCGGCACGGGGACCGGTGCGGCCCCCCAAGCCTCCAGACAGCTGCGAGCAGCGGGCTGTGGCAGGCGTCCCCAGGGGCGCGGTCACAGGCACCCGCTGTCCCAGTCCTCCCGTCAGGAGGGACACTCACAAGCTCCGAAGTATCCCAGTCTGGGTTGGAATATCCCGTTCACCCTTCAGATCTGATCTAGGATTCTGGAGAATTCCTGTCCTCTGTGGTACCAAAAGGGAAATAGGAATTTGCTTGTTTGTAAGGGAAGGTTCTTCCAACACAACCCTGGAATTATTAATTTATTACGGAGATTTCTTAGCTCCTCGGGCAGAAGTTCTAAAAGTGATACAAATTGTTATTTTGATTACGTTAATAGGATTTTCCCCTCAAAGCCTAAGCTCATTTGCCTGTGTAATCTGTAGCTGGGCCAACAGTGAAAGCAGGAAACGCCTGGGGAGGAGAAAGTTCCCCGCAGCTCCTAAGCACCGGGTCTGGTCTATCACCCCTCCCACCCGACACTCCCCGCACTGTGCCTCCTCACAGCCCCCTCCTGTCTATCCAGCCTGGCTTCTTTCCCACCACGACCCTGACTCTCTGCTCTGTGGAATCTCAGTGCCGACGAATGCCCCTTGATAATAATAACAACAACAATCCTAGAAGTAGCATTAATCTAGTGTCTCTTATGAGCCGGATGCTCTGCTGAGCCCTTTTCTATGTTCATCTTATTTAATCTGTACAGCCCAAATGACATAAGAACTATTATTATTCCATGATATGAGAAAACCGAGGTTAAAGCAGTGGTAAAATTAAGTGAGTTTAGACAGTAACTTTGCACACAAAGAAGAAAAGCTCATGTCCGTCTAAGTGAAAGCGCCCAGCAAGCTCAGGTCCAGGAATAAAGAAAGAATCACACAGGTCCTGGAGGTAAGCCTGCCATCACACATGACCCCATCTCCCCAGGCTCAAAAGTAACCTAACGGGTTGTGAAGTCCCAAGCAGCTGCTTTGGAAGCCTGTGCTCTTAATCCCACCTGCAGAGATGGGTCCCTGACTTCTTTCCCAGTGGAAAGTGGGCCTCTCCACTTGCCCCGGGAATTTCTGGGCAAGGTAGAGGAGTCTGCACACTCACTGCGCCCCAGCACCAATCCCAGGGCTCTGCTCCCCAACAGCATCCTGTCACACCATCTCCTCCTGCTGCTGATGCTGCTAAGTCGCTTCAGTCCTGTCCAACTCTCTGTGACCCCATAGACGGCAGCCCACCAGGCTCCCCCGTCCCTGGGATTCTCCAGGGAAGAACACTGGAGTGGGTTGCCATTTCGTTCTCCAATGCATGAAAGTGAGAAGTTAAAGTGAAGTCACTCAATCGTGTCCGACTCTTAGCGACCCCATGGACTGCAGCCCACCAGGCTCCTCTGTCCATTTTCCAGGCAAAAGCACTGGGGTGGGGTGCCACTGCCTTCTCTGCTCTCCTCATGAGAACCCCACAAGTCAGCCCAGGCCGGTCCCCCCATACTGTTAGTGAATTGCTTGCACCCCTCCTGACAGGTGCCTCCTTCTTGGGGCCCTCCCACTGTCATCTTCACCTGCTCTTGACCTCATTGAGCATCCTCTCTGACTCTATTGGTCTTGCTCTCCATCCCCCTGCCCAGCCCCATGGATGGCCACAGGAAGGACCTTATCCTGTCATTTAGAACCAGTCTGCCTCCAAGACCTCACCCCCTCAGCTCCTGCTGAGTTCAGCCTCTCATCATCTTCCTTTCACATCCTCATGCTGATGAGCCAGCTCTTGTCAGAAATCTGTAGAAATTACAACAGGTGGATAAAGTTATCTGCCCTTTTGGTGGCCAAAAACAATTATCCCATCACCAATTCCCTTACCCCAACCCTGGAATTGTCCATGCGTGCTAAGTCGCTTCAGTCATGTCCAACTCTCTGTGACCCTATGAACCATAGCCCGCCAGGCTCCTCTGTCCATGGGATTCTCCAGGCAAGAATACCAGAGTGGGTTGCCATGACCTCCTCCAGGGCAGTTTCCTGACCCACGGATCGAACCTGCATCTCATGCGTCTCCTACATCGGCAGGCAGCCTCTTTATCACTAGTGCCCCTGGGACATGAAAGTGTTAGTTGCTCAGTCATGTCCAACTCTTTGCGGCCCAGTGGACTGTATCCTCTGTCCATGGGATTTCCCAAGCATGAATACTGGAGTGGGTTGCCATGCCCTTCTACAGGGGATCTTGCCAACCCAGAGATCGAACCTGGGGCCTTCTGCATTGCAGGCAGATTCTTTACTGTCTGAGTCAACAGGGAAGCCCTAGGAATCGTCCATATCCTTCTAAAAGCAATGACACTGAGTTGGTCTATGTGATAGTCTTCAATAAATTCATTGTTTTGTTTCACAGCCAAGACATCAGGAAAGGACCAACAAATCCATCTTTTTTTTTTCGCAAAGAGAAGAGAGAAAAGATAACCCCATCTGTCACAGGGTGCCAAAGCTCGGAACTGGCAGAGACCCTAGTGGTCATTTCTTTCAAACCCCTCTCCTCGAAAGCTTGAAGACTTCCCTTGGCCTTCTTCCCAAGAGGCCACACTGCCCAGGCCAGACACTCCCAGTGACAGGAAACCCACAGCCAATCCACACGTGTGCAGTTCTGCCTGTTTGGAAAGTTTCTTCTGACTGAGTTGAAAGCTGCCTCTCTCTAATTCCCACTAGGTCCTAGGCCTGCCGGCTGGAGCCACAGATGAGTCTGCTCCTTCTCCATGGGCGCTGCTCTGAGATCTGATTCTACTCTTGTGTATCCAGTGCATGCACAATCACTTCAGTCGTGTCCAACTCTCTGCGACCCCATGGACCATGGCCTGCCAGGCTTCCGGTCCATGGGATTCTCCAGGCAAGAGTACTGGAGTGGGTTGCCATTTCCTTCTCCAGTGATAAAGTATGAAGTGAGTGAAGTGAGTGAAGTGAGTGAAGTGAAGTCGCTCAGTCGTGTCCGACTCTTTGCGACCCCATGGACTGCAGCCCATCAGGCTCCCGGTCCATGGGATTTTCCAGGCAAGAGTATTGGAGTGGGTTGCCATTGCCTTCTCCAGTGTATCCAGTGAGTTTTCCCTTTTCCAGCCAAGTTCCACTCCTTCCACAAGTGCTTCACAAGACAGGTTTAGTGGTGGTGTAAGCTGGATAAAAGGTGGTTCGAGGCACAGGCCCTGAACTCTGATTGCCTGGCTTCAAGATCTGGCTCCAAATGTTTCTACTTATGGATCTTCGGACAAGTTGTCCTCTCTCCACTCAGTTTCCTCATCTGTAAAATGGGAATAATTTCACACCACTTACTCCATAGAGCATCAAGTAAAGAGCTTCATCAAGAGTTCGGCACAGATTCCTGGCACACACAGAGTGCTCAGTAAGTGTGAGAGGTGTAATCCCTTCCCCAAGCTGTTCACCTCCTCTGGTCATCTTCCAGTTAGTCAACATCCTTCTTAAGGGGAAGCACTCACCTGGAATCCCACGTTACAGGCGTGGCCTGACCAACACAGGATAGTTTACATTCACTGGCAGCCACATGACCAAGTTCACAGACAACTAAAACCCCTAGATCTTTCTCACCAGTGCTTTGTTAATCTTCATGACCCCTTGCTTGGTCTTCTGAAATCTTACTTTTATGACTATGAAGTTATTACTTAAGAAACCACTGAGCCATCACTACACAGAGATATGCCCACTCCTGCTATCGCTATAACTGTTACACCCATACACACAAGCCTAGAAACTCTTCTTTCATTAGTTAACTGAGACTATTCGGCACTCTGAGACATATTCGGCAACAAATTGGAAGAGGGTCTTTCATTTCTGTTTAGCATGATTCTGTGTTGCTTGAATCTTTTTGCAACATACATGTGTTACTTCTGTTTTACCAAATTGGAATCTACTCTGTGGCACTTTTTCTAACTTCTTGAGTTGAATGCTTACGTTTAACCCATTACTCTTTTACCGTCTGTATTAAATTAATGCACTTAAAGCTATGCATTTCCCTCTAAGTACCCCTTCAGCTTTATTGTGCAAGTTCTTATATGCAGTGCTGGGTCTTTGTTTTTGGTTTTCAGTTCTAATATTTTGTAATTTCCATTAGGATTTCTTTTCTGACCCAGAGTTTTTTTTTTTTTTTTCCAGAAAATTGCTTTTGATTTTTACCTTTCAAACTACAGAAGACTGGGAACCATAATTTACTTTGGACTATTAAGTTGTAATTTCAGTGCACTGCAATCAAAGCACATGGTCTGTGGTGTGGATTTGGGGTATTGCTGACATTCGTTTTCACAAGCAGCACACAGTCCATTTCTGTGTGTTCTTTGTGGGTGTTTGAAAAGCACGTATACTCTCAAATTGTTGGTTTTCACTCATCTATTTGATCTAACTTGTTAATTATGTTGTGCAAAACTTATGAATGTCTCTGCTAATTTTTTGTCCATTTGATCTATCCATTAATAAGAGGGGTATGGTAAAGTCTCCAGAAAATAATATGGGATTTTTCCCTTTGTTCATTGATAATTTTTGCTTTATATGTTTTGAGATTCCGTTGCTTAGAATATACAGGTTCAGGATTGTTATATTTTCCTGTGAATTTTCTTATCATTGAGTAATGGTCCTCTTTGTCTATAAGGATACATTGGGCTTTAATTTCATCTGAGAGGGATAGTACTCTGGCATATTTTATTTAGTTTTCCTATCTCCTTACTTGCAGCCTTCCAGTACCATTTTGTTTTAGGTTATTCCTATAAGCAGCATATTTCTGAGTTTTAGCTATTTTTCATATCCTCTGTATTATCTAGCAAATTCAATCTATTTTTATTTATTGGGACTGCTCAAACATTTTTATTTATTTCTACCATCTACTATCTAATTTTGTATTTTTATTTTTTTATTTATTTATTTTTTTTATTAGTTGGAGGTCAATCACTTCACAACATTTCAGTGGGTTTTGTCATACATTGATATGAATCAGCCATGGATTTACACGTATTCCCCATCCCAATCCCCGCTCCCACCTCCCTCTCCACCCGATTCCTCTGGGTCTTCCCAGTGCACCAGGCCCGAGCACTTGTCTCATGCATCTCACCTGGGCTGGTGATCTGTTTCACCATAGATAGTATACATGCTGTTCTTTTGAAATATCCCACCCTCACATTCTCCCACAGAGTTCAAAAGTCTTCTGTACTTCTGTGTCTCTTTTTCTGTTTTGCATATAGGGTTATCGTTACCATCTTTCTAAATTCCATATATATGTGTTAGTATGCTGTAATGTTCTTTATCTTTCTGGCTTACTTCACTCTGTATAAGGGGCTCCAGCTTCATCCATCTCATTAGGACTGGTTCAAATGAATTCTTTTTAATGGCTGAGTAATATTCCATGGTGTATATGTACCACAGCTTCCTTATCCATTCATCTGCTGATGGGCATCTAGGTTGCTTCCATGTCCTGGCTATTATAAACAGTGCTGCGATGAACATTGGGGTGCACGTGTCTCTTTCAGATCTGGTTTCCTCAGTGTGTATGCCCAGAAGTGGGATTGCTGGGTCATATGGCAGTTCTATTTCCAGTTTTTTAAGAAATCTCCACACTGTTTTCCATAGCCGCTGTACTAGTTTGCATTCCCACCAACAGTGTAAGAGGGTTCCCTTTTCTCCACACCCTCTCCAGCATTTATTGCTTGTAGACTTTTGGACAGCAGCCATCCTGACTGGCGTGTAATGGTACCTCATTGTGGTTTTGATTTGCATTTCTCTGATAATGAGTGATGTTGAGCATCTTTTCATGTGTTTGTTAGCCATCTGTACGTCTTCTTTGGAGAAATGTCTGTTTAGATCTTTGGCCCATTTTTTGATTGGGTCATTTATTTTTCTGGAATTGAGCTGCAGGAGTTGCTTGTATATTTTTGAGATTAATCCTTTGTCTGTTTCTTCATTTGCTATTATTTTCTCCCAATCGGAGGGCTGTCTTTTCACCTTACTTATAGTTTCCTTTGTAGTGCAAAAGCTTTTAAGTTTCATTAGGTCCCATTTGTTTAGTTTTGCTTTTATTTCCAATATTCTGGGAGGTGGGTCATAGAGGATCTTGCTGTGATTTATGTCGGAGAGTGTTTTGCCTATGTTCTCCTCTAGGAGTTTTATAGTTTCTGTTCTTACATTTAGATCTTTAATCCATTTTGAGTTTATTTTTGTGTATGGCGTTAGAAAGTGTTCTAGTTTCATTCTTTTACAAGTGGTTGACCAGTTTTCCCAGCACCACTTGTTAAAGAGGTTGTCTTTTTTCCATTGTATATCCTTGCCTCCTTTGTCAAAGATAAGGTGTACATAGGTTCGTGGATTTATCTCTGGGCTTTCTATTCTGTTCCATTGATCTATATTTCTGTCTTTGTGCCAGTACCATACTGTCTTGATGACTGTGGCTTTGTAGTAGAGTCTGAAGTCAGGCAGGTTGATTCCTCCAGTTCCATTCTTCTTTCTCAAGATTACTTTGGCTATTCGAGGTTTTTTGTATTTCCATACAAATTGTGAAATTCTTTGGTCTAGTTCTGTGAAAAATACCGTTGGTAGCTTGATAGGGATTGCATTGAATCTATAGACTGCTTTGGGTAGTATAGCCATTTTGACAATATTGATTCTTCCAATCCATGAACACGGTATGTTTCTCCATCTGTTTGTGTCCTCTTTGATTTCTTTCATCAGTGTTTTATAGTTTTCTATGTATAGGTCTTTTGTTTCTTTAGGTAGATATACTCCTAAGTATTTTATTCTTTTTGTTGCAATGGTGAATGGTATTGTTTCCTTAATTTCTCTTTCTGTTTTTTCATTGTTAGTATATAGGAATGCAAGGGATTTCTGTGTGTTAATTTTATATCCTGCAACTTTACTATATGGTCTAAGCTGCTTCTTTGCTTTTTCCTTCCTCTCCCCTGTTTTCTCTTGGACTCACTGACACTTTATATATCTCCTTGCCTCCTCTGGTTTGGAAGTTATACATTCCATTGTTATGCCTTTAATGATGACCTTTAATTTGCTTACCTGCATCCCTGACATAATCAGATTCACAGTTTATCAATATATTTGTCCTCCAGCTGAGTAATACAAGGGTCTTAGAATTTTCAACTCAGAGCAGCCAACTCCCAGCCTTATATATTATTATTTTCTTTTTTCACTTTGTTTTTAAATCCCCCAAACCAGGCATTATGTTTATTGTTGTTTAGTCACTAAGCTGTGACCGACTCTTTTGCAACCCCAAGGACCATAGCCTACCAGGCTCTTCTGTCCATGGGATTTTGCAGGTAAGAATACTGGAGTGGGTAGCCATTTCCTTCTCCAGGGGGTCTTCCCAACCCAGGGATTGAACCCGTGTTCTCTGCATCGGCAGGCATTTTCTTTACCACTGAGCCACCAGGGAAGCTGACGCTTACAGTCAATAGTTATTTAAATAATCCTTTGTATATCAATTATTTGATTATCATTGCTTCTCAATTGGGACTTAAATCTTATTCCTTCTTTCTGTATTTCATATCCTTCTCATAGGCAATATATATTAATAGTTGGGTCTTATGAGCTTTTTTTAATGCACTCTGACAGATCCTTTCTTTTAATGGGTATTCTTAGACCATTAATATCGAAAGCAATTATTGATATAATTGGATCAATATCTACCATGTTTTTAATTGTTTTCTATTTATTGAACTTGCTTTTTATTTCTTTTTTCCCTGCTTTTCTTCTTCCTTTTCTGGGTTTAATTAAATATGTCATATGAGTCCATTTTATCTGCTTAGCACTACTGAACTATATACTTAAATATGGTTAAGAGGGTAATTTTTGTATTATGTGTTTTTATCACAATTTAAAAAATATTTTTAAGTCAAAAAGATAGTTTTGGTCATTGCCCTAGAATTTTCAATATATATTTACAACTAATCTAAATTAACCTTCAAATAACATTGTACTTCTTAAATTGTAGTACAAGTCCCTCCTAAGAGTATTCCCAATTCCCCTCTTTACCCCTTGTGACCTGTCATTCATTTCACTCATCTGTATGTTACCATCATGTGGATACATTGTTACATTTTTGCTTTAAACAATTTCCTTTTAGATCAATTAAAACTAAGGAAAATCAAAGAATTTTTATCTTCATTTATTCCTTCTCTGACACCCCTCTTTTTTTTTTTTTTTTTTTGCAGATTTCAGTTTCTGACCTATATTATTTTCTTTCTCTCTAAAGAATTAATTTTTTAACATTTCTTGCAAGACAGGTCTGCTGGTCATGAATCCACTCCATTTTTGTTTGACAGAAAATCTTCATTTTTCCTTCATTTTGGGGGGACAATTTCCCAAGGTACAGAGTTCTAGGTTGGTAGGTTTTTCGTTTCAGTGCTTAAAATATTTCACTCCACTCTCTTCCTGTTTGCATGGTTTCTGACATGAAATCCACTGTGATTCTTTTCCTTGTTCCTCTTTAAGTAAGGTGGTTTCTGTCCCTCTGGCTTGTTTCAAGGATTTTCTTCATCTTATGTTTTCTGATGTCTGAATACGATATGTGCAGGTTTAGACATTGTGGTATTTTCATCTACTGATTGACATTTTCTGAATTTCCCAGATCTGTGATTTGATTATCTGACATTAATTTTGGAAAATTCTTGGCCATTACTACTTCTCCTCATTTTTCCTTCATTTGGGGGGTACAGTTCTAGGTTGGTGAGTTCAGATGGTAAAGAATTCACCTGCAGTGCAGGAGACCCAGGTTCAACCCTCAGTTGGGAAGATCCCCTGGAGAAGGGAATGGCTACCCACTCCAGTATTCTTGCCTGGAGAATCCCATGGGCAGAGGAGCCTGGCAGGTTACAGTCCAGGGGTTGCAAAGAGTCAGACATGGCTAAGCAACAAACACTTCAAATGCTTCTTCATTCTCTCTTCTCCCTCTGGTATTCCAATTATGCATACGTTATTCCTCTCAAAAATTGTCCCAAAATTCTTGGATCATGTTCTAGTTTTTGGTTTGTGCCTTTGCTCTTCCATTCTTTTACTTTTACATTTCAGTTTGAGAAGTTTCTATTGACACATCTCCAAGTTTTCTGACGCCTTTACTTCACTATGTCTGATCTATGGATGCACCCATCAAAGGTCTTCTTTATTTTTGTCACTGTATTTTAAAAAATTTTTCTAGCATTTCTTTTCAATTGTTTCTTAGAGTTTCCACCTCTCTGTCTACATTGCCAACATATTCTTTCATGCTGAATCCTTTTTCCAGTAAATTCCTTAACATATCAATCATAGTTATTTTAAATTCCCTTTCTAGGGACTTTTCTGGTGGCTCAGGGGTTAAGAATCTGCCTTGCAATGCAGGGTATGTGGGTTTAGCCCCTGGTTGGGGAACTAAGATCCCACATGCCACAAAACAATTAAGCCCACTCACCACAACTACTGAGCCCGCATGCCTCAACAAAAGATCCTGCGTGATGCGATTAAGACCTGACGCAACCAAATAAATACTTTTTTTTTTATCCCTATCTAATGATTCTAAAACCTGTGTCATCTGTCAAATTCTAAACTCTAATGGCTGAGTCTGCTTCTGATGCTTACTTTATCTCTTCAGTCCATGTTTTTTTTTTTCTTGCCTAACTTTTTGTTGAAAGCTGGACACGATAGTATTGAGTACAGAAACTGAGGTGAACAGGCCTTTAGCGTGAGGTTTTCTGTTAATCTGGTAGATCTCAGCTGTAACTCTCTGTATTGTCTTTCCAAATTTTGCAGTAGCTGCTTGCCCTGCAACCTTAATGCTCTGATGGGTCAAGAATAGTCATTGCCATTCAGTTTGCTCAGCTTTATTTCTTGATGCAAATATGGGAGTGGTGACCCCCAGGCTCTTCATATATCAGAGCCCAAACCAGAAGTCTCTCATATCCTTGTTACTAAAGTACATTGTTTAGCCATTCACCAAGAGTGTATTAGTGGTAAACTCTCTTTTTGTCTAAAATGTTTTCCTTCACTATTAAATGATCATTTATCTGAAGATAGGTCAATTGTTATTATCTCTTAACATTTGAAGATATTTTCTATTGCCATCTGACTTCTGCTGATGCTTTACAAAGCGTCATCACTCCCATATTTGCAACAATAAATAAAGCTAAGCAACCTGAATGACAACTATTCTCAACCCATCAGAGAATGAAGGTTGCATCTACTGCTGTTACCCTATGCCACACAGCATGGTCAATGTCACTAACATGGCACATCTGTAAAAATTTCTTGGATGAATGAATGAATAAATGAATGAAAGAACAACCCTGCAAGGCACAGGCAGCTCTTTGACAATTCACTTGTAATCTTTAAACCCCACATACACAGATTTGCCTGTCATCTAAAAGAGCGGAACAGACAGGAAGAAAAAACTGTAAACAAGTCAAAATAAAAATAAGAGATGAATTCCCAATTTGTTTTATCTCTCACAGAATGTTAGAGCTAGAATGGATCTCAAGGATGACCCAGTCTAATCTCCCACCCCAAAGGCAGAAATCATGACCCAGAGAGACGTGACTGATCTAAGAGCAGGCCACCATGAAAGCCCAAAGTCTTCCCAGCCTCAGACCTTTGTGCTGGCTGTTCCCTCTGCCTGAGACACTGTTCCCACCACCCTTCCCCACCTTGAGCTCAAAGGTGCCATTCTCAGATAGACATTCCTGACCTCCCATCTCAATGAGGTCCCACTCCTTCCTCTCAGCACACCCTGATCTGTCTGTTCTCCATGCTCATCACACTCTGTAATTATTGGTAATGGTACACTGTTTTTGCTGGCATAATTATTTTGTTAAAATCTGTTTCTCCGTTGCTATTGGTAACTTCTGGGGACCACATCTGTCTTTGTGCTGCTGTGTCCCCAGCACTTAGCACAGTCCTTGGCACAGAGCAAGTACTCCATAAATATTTGCTGAATGAAATCAACGGAGCATTCAGGAGATGTCTACACTTGCAGAGGTCAGGGGGCTGACTCCAGAAGACAGTCTACACCCACAAAAAGCAGAGACTGGAGAATGTGGCCTCTTACCAGCTACATCATTTGGGGCATGTTACTTAATTGTTCATCTGCCAAATGAAGACTATACTGCATATACTGTCTCATAGTTGACGTGAGCAAGAGAGCTGTGGGAGAGGTTGTTGGGATTTTTTAGTGAGCAATTCCTTCATCTTCAATTGTGCCTCACACTCTGTCAGACCCGCTGCAGGTGGTGGCTCCTGTGGGCAGGACACAGGTCTGTTTAATCCTTCTCTCCACTGCCTGCCTCCTCGGGGTCTGGCCCTGAACCTCTGGACAGAGGATGCCGGGCACTGTGCGTGGGCGGTGAGGACAGCGGCAGCCCCTGGTGTCTAGACTCCCGGAACCCCAGCCCTGTTCTACGCACTGGAAGAGCTGGGCTCCTCGCTGGCCTCCCAAGACCTCTTGCAGCCTCAGTCCTTTGTGGCTCTGAGTCATAGCCCCTGTGACTCAGGCCTCTCTGCCTGCCCGAGTGAGGACCCTGAGGGTCCTCAGTGTCCCTGCCATGCTGCAACATCAAAGGTCTCCTTCTGCTGCCTCTCCTGTCCCTTCCCCTCTGTCCCTTCCATCAGATTGTCTCACTCTTCTTACACTAGAATCATTCTTTCAAGTTGGAAGGACCCTGACTTTTAACTGATCAAGTCCTCAGTGGATTCTTAAACTTCTGATACAGCATATATGATTCTCCTTATATGCCTCCAGTGATGGGACACTCACTACTTCACAAGGAGGCCCACTCCACTATGAGGAAGCTTGGGCTATTAGAAAGTTCCCATAGCCTGTCTCCGTCCCTGCTCACACCCCTAAGTCTTCCCTTCTTCAGACCAAACAGTCCCAATTTCTCCAGTCATCCCTTTGAGGAAAGGCTTTCTCTTTTAAAGATCAATTCATTTATTTTAATTGGAGGTCAATTACTTTACAATATTGTGGTGGTTTTTGCCATACACTGACATGAATCAGGACATGTGTCCCCCATCCCGAACCCCCCTCCCACCGCCCTCCCCATCCCATCCCTCTGGGTTGTCCTAGAGGGACACCAGCTTTGAGTGCCCTGTTTCATGCATCGAACTTGGATTGGTGATCTATTTCACATATGGTAATACACATGTTTCAGTGCTATTCTCTCAAATCATCGCACCCTTGCCTTCTCCCACAGAGTCCAAAAGTCTGTTCATCTGTGTCTCTTGCTGTCTTGCATATAGGGTTGTCATTACCATCTTTCTAAATTCCATATATATGCATTAATATACTGTATTGATGTTTCTCTTTCTGACTTACTTCACTCTGTATAACAGGCTCCAGTTTCATCCACCTCATTAGAACTGACTCAAATGCGTTTTTTTTTACAGCTGGGTAATATTCCATTGTGTATATATACCACAGCTTCCTCATCCATTCATCTGCTGATGGACATCTAGGTCGCTTCCATGTCCTAGCTATTGTACACAGTGCTTCAGTGAACACTGGGGTACACGTGTCTCTTTCAATTCTGGTTCGAGGAAAGACTTTCAGCCTCCTCTTCTGAATAAACTCTATTCTGTCTGCAGAGGAGGAGCCTGGCCCTGAGCACAGCTAGCTCAGAGCAGAGGGTACAGTCGCTGCCCCGACTTCGGCTCAGACCTCCAGAGACCATGCTGGTCGCCGGCAGCCCCAGCACTTCATGATTCCTGCAAAGCTCCCAGGGTGAGTAGACTGGACCCCCAGGCTGTGTCTCGAGGACACTGCCTGCCTGCAAGAGTCCATGGTCAGCCTGATTGTGTTTAACTGTGGGGAGTCCAGTGGCTACCAGTGTGAGCTCTGGACCTGGCTTCCAACTTGGCTCCACACTTACTGAGTCCCTGTGGCTAAGTCACTGAACTGATCTCACCAAGCCTCAGCCATCCTGTCTGCACAATGGGGATAACAGGAGTTTTGTGACTTTGTAAAGAGATGGGGCTGGGAGAGTTCTTCTCAGAATAGAGCCAGGTCCCTGGTAAGCAATGAACACAACAATTATTAACAGTAATGACTAGAACCCGGTGCATTCATGAGCTCAAACAAGAGGCAAGACAGCCTGGACTAAGTGGGTCAGTGAAGGGCTCCCAGGGCAGGCAGGACTCCTGGTGGGCCTGGACAGCATAGGTTTAGAAACAGACTGAAAGAATGTTCCATCCAGGGAAACTGTGAGCAGGAGTTTGGAGAATAACAGCATCAAGAAAGAACAATAACTGCAGTCCCTGCCTCACTCCAAGCTCAGAGCCGGGGTTCCCATGCTTGGGCACGCTCACACACACACACACACACACACACACACACACCCCAGCCATCGTCCATGGCCCACTTGCATAGGAGGAGCCCAACCCATGTGGAGCATGAGGGGTCAGGCCCGGCTCCAGCAGAGCATCATGTAGGGAAGCAGAGGGCCACGGGGATGGTGAAGGGCCGGGATGAAGACAGAAAGCTGGGATTTAGATTTTGAGCAGTGGGAAACCACAAGGGCCACCACGTGAGGACGCGCTTCGGGAAGAGAAAGCCCGCGGGGCAGCAGGAACCGCGCAGGAGGCAGGAGCCCCACGGACGCTTGCTTCCAGGAGCGCCGACCAGCCCAGGCCTCAGACTCCGGGCTCCTTGGGACGCACTGCCTCCAGGGCAAAGCCAGCCCTTCGGGGTTCAGGGCCGCCCGCTGCTGCAGCCCTGTTGTCTCCGACTTTCTTTGGCTCAGCCCATATCCCAACCACTTAGCCTGGCCCGCAGGTCCCTGCCGTACCTCCACCCTCCATGCCTTCATCCGTGCAGCTCCCGCCTAGAACGCCCTCTGCAGCCAACTCTACCTTCTCCACAGAGCTACGTTCCGCCCACCCCTCAGGGCACCGCATGAAGGACACCTCCTCCAGGAAGCCTTTCCCCGTGCTTAGCCTGGCACACCTGTCTCCGCTCCCCACTTCTCTCCCTACCCGCTCTCCTCCCGGAATTCCCTGAAGAACGAAAACATGTGTGCCACCTCATCATTTCCTCACAGTCCCCAGCTCTCTACCTGACTTAGCAAGAGTTCAAACCCTCTCTGATGACCCAGCTCAATCGTGCTCAGAAACATAAAACCAACGCCTTCCCAGGAAGAGGATGCCCACAGAAGCAGGCAGCACTCAGCCCCAGGCCCACCAGCCTGGAGAAAGGCCGCTGAGCAGGGGCAAAGCAGCTGATGGGGGCAGGAGGCATTCCTGGCGGCTTCTCTGTTAGCAAGGGACAGGACGTCTCCCGGTTTAACCCCCTGTGACCTTTGAACTTTCCGGGAGGTCAGCAGCATGTCCCCCTTCCCCAGCTGTCTTCCTGTCTCTGGCCCGATGGGAGGGAGGGCCCTGGGCCCGTTCCATTTTGCGCCCGTATTGATCTGTTGGCAGCAATGGGCTGGATAATTAGCCAGGAATTAGGGTTTCTATTACAGCCAGGAGGCTGCTCCAGCTGATTTATCACCTGAATAATTTACTGTGATTGAAAGGAAATTAAAATGAACTCCATTTGACAACTGTGAGCTTTTATGGGCTTTAGTGAAGGCTCAAAAGCCAGATTAATAGCCTAGTGTTGGTTAATAGTCTGCCGAGAGTAAATACGGCAGGCTGTGCTCTGGGGTGGCCTTCCTGCCGTGGCTGGAGGAGGGACCAGCTCCCGCCAGCCAGCAGCGTGGCACCCATGACAGCGTCAACGTGAGTTTTACTGAAACACATTCCACTGTTCGAAACACACACACACACATACCACTCGCCCGCGTTTCTTTTTTTTTTCTCTTCTCCTCCAAGGTGATTTTTACTCGCTCCACATGGAGGAAAAACAGAATTGCTTTTTCAATAACCATTTTGAAAAGGAAGTGTTTCATTGTCCTAGGAGTGTGTATACATTAACCCATTCTACCCAGGACAAGGTTTTACTAAGTTCCTGTTTAAAAGGAAGAAGCATGGCTGCTTCCACCCGGGACAGATCTTGGCAGGAAGAGCAGCCAGGTGAGGGTGGGCTCTGAGCTTGTGGAAGTGACAGGCAGGACCCCAGCCTGGCCCTGAGGAAGTATGCTCTTCCTATGGCAGTTGGAGGCAGGGAGATTAAGGAGGATTTGACCACCCAAGCCTCTGGCAAGACTCTGAGGGTTCTAAGAATGACCAGCAGACTCTGGCTGCAAAAGGCCAGTTCTGAAAACCAGTCAATCAGAAAACTGGCTCCTAGAACTGTTTGGGGACACGGAGGCCCATATATCTGTCTTGTCCAAGGTAGACAAAAGATCTTGAGGTCAGAGTCCAGGTCTGCAGCCTCGACAAATCCCAGAAGCCTGAAAACAGGGTGAACGGTCTGAAAAAAAATGTTCCAGTCTGTTAAATGGGCTCACAAATCTTGCCTGGCCTGTGTAGCGGGCATTTGCATGGAGAGTCTGATGCGAGGATGGATGTGAAAGATCTTTGGAAACTGCATAGACAGGGAAGATCACTGCCGCTACTACTGGGCTGTGCTGGGCTGATGTCAAAACCACACTCCCTACTGTCCCAGAAACAGAAACTGAAGTCTGGAGTAAAAGTGACTTGCCCAGCTGGACAGAGGCTGGACTCAAGTCAGACACTCCCAAGTCTAAGGCCAGTAAATCTTCATCCTCCCCCGCGAGCTGCCACTAGACCCAGGAGACCAGATCAGCTCACACTTGGAAGAGGGGCCGGCCCTGATGGCCAGAGCTCTGGGCCCCTTCCTGACCCACTGGGGCTCACGAGGCCAGGCTGCCAGCAGGTGTGAGAAACCTGTACCCTTGACGCGCGTCCCTTCCTAGCCTGTGGCCCCTTGCTCGGCCAACATTTATCCCAAGTGACTGGGAGTGTGGAGCGAGGGTGCGTCATTCATAGTCCAGTGCCTGTGTGTGTACCCGCAGCCCCGTGGTCTCACCTACTATCTCTCCTCATTACGGCCCATTACGGGAAGGTGAACCAGAAAGCACTGAGTCAGTCATTACCCCGCAGGCGGGCCCTGCCTCGGAGCCCACACAATCAGAGTCAGGCCCGCAGAGTGTCAGTGCTGTTCTGAAGGACACTGCAAGGCCAGACTGCTAGGAACAGGGCTCCTCCTCCAAGGCCCATCTCTACACAGGCCTACTGACCTGTCCCCCAACGTCACTTCCTCCATAACATCCTTCCTCCCCGTGCTCCCTGTGGAGGCACCGTCTCTGTTCATCAGGGTACACAGAACTTTCTCCCTTGCCTTACAGGTTCTGAATCCACATCACATTGCCCCTGTGAGGCTGGGGGCTGAGCTGAGGCCTGATTCATCCCGCCCTCCTGCCTCTGGGGGCCCAGCACTGTGCCACGGTCACAGTTACCATGTGAGATACATGCGGGATAAATGAGCAAATGAGCATCTGAGCAAGTGAGTGCATGGATATGTGGGTGGACTCCTCCAAAGCATGAAGCCCTATAGTCTGCCTGGGCTTCTGGGCATTCCAAGCTGAATGAACTAGGATTAGATTCTGTGTTTGCATGAGAATCACATGAAACACAGAGGGAAACATGATCCCTGACACCTAAAGTCTGAATTAAGTAAATAAGAGCTTAGTAGAAATGCCAGAGGTTTTGTGCAGAGGTCAGACAAACCCTATCCTTTCTGTGGGCCTGTAAGAAATGAGGAGATTGATAGCTTCTTTTTAGAGCCCTACTGGCTCTAAAATTATGTAATATTGTGAAAGGTTACAAGATAACTTTTCTCCCAGATTCTGGAGGGAAAGGTAGGCTCATCCAAGGAAGGTTCCAAGTTGAGTCCCTCTGCTCTCTCCTTAGGGGGTCAGATGGAATGTGGCTTCGGGCATCTCTCTGAAGGGCTCCGAGCAGTGGGACAGGCTGCCTGTGATGGAAACAGACACTTCTCCCCAGAGCCCAGGACCTACAGTGTGTGAGACTAGCTCTGACCTGCACCCATGACTGTGTGATTCCTGGAGGAGGGGTCATTCCACTGCAGGAGAAAGACGGAAACGCTGAGCACCGTCTATGAGACCAGACCCGGCTACCCGGCATCTCCTCCTCCCCTCCCCCAGTCCCTTCCCTGAAGCCCAGCCACACTTCCCTTCCTTCCTCACTCCTGCCACACTCCCTCTGGCCTCAGGGTCTTTGTACTCTTCCCTCTGCCGGTCTGTTCTCCCGACCACGTCCCTTCGGGGCTCAGCGGAAGCCACTGTGGCCTCCAGGCTGGCTCAGCACCTGCTTTATGCCTCTAGAGAACCTCAGACGTCTCCTCCTCAGTGCCTAGCACATCTGTCATCCAAGACCCTTTGAGTAATCCTTCTTTGTTGTGATTCTTCCACACATCAGTAGTCACCCTGAGGGCAGGTCTAAGCCTGTCTTGTTCACTCATGTACCGAGTGACTGGCTCAGTGCCTTGCACATAATAAACACTCATCAGTGTTTGTTAAGTGAATACATAACTTGTTGGGTGAGTGAGTCAGTGAATGAAAGTCACTCAGTCATGTTTGACTCTTTGCAACCCCATGGTCAGGCTCCTCTGTCCACAGAATTCTCCTGGCAAGAATAATGGAGTGGGTATTCATTCTTTTCTCCAGGGAAACTTCTCCACCCTGGGATTGAACTCAGGTCTCCTGCACTTGCAGGCAGATTCTTTACCATCTGAACCACCAAGGATGCCCAGACTTGTTGGGTGACCTTAGGCCAAGCCTCTTTGCCTCACTAGGCCCCAGCTTCCCCATCTGAAAACAAAGCAGCTAGATGGTCTGTGAGTGTCCTCCTGGCAACCACACAAAGGCAGCCAGACTGTCACAGGGTGGTGGTCCCTGGGGCCTTGCTCACTCCTCCCTGTCCAAGGTCCCCTCCGGCACCTCCTCTCTCCACGGCAGCCTGTCCTGCAGCCTACACTGTTTCGGGTGACTCTTTGGGAAAACTGCAGAAGCCATCCTCTCATTAGTCTGCTGAGGCAGCTCAGCAGGTTAGTCTTCACCACCAGGACCAGCCAGCAAGTGCTGGGGAAGTCATCGCTCTAGGCCCCTGCATCTCACCCAGCGGATGGGAGCTCTCAGGACGCAGGAATCAAGTCCGAGCCTCCTGTGCCTGTGAGGTCTCCAGCCCAGGGCTTGTCACATGCGGGGCACCAGGAACCAGTCTCCTGAATCAAATCTGGTACTTAGGGGGAAACTCATCGAGGTCCTGAGAGCCCCTCCCTGGGCAGAGCCTTTCTGGTCCCTCCCTTCTCTGAGGCAGGGACTGCTTCTCAGCCCAGGTTAGAGCAGAAGGCTGCTAGCAAGGATCATCTTGCTTTCTTCCCTCTCTTGCAAATGACCCAGCTGTGAGTCTGTCCAGTGAGACACTTCTTCATCTCCAGACCCTTGGATTCAATTCTAAAAGCATGACAGGGCAACATGACGAGGGGGCTGACAGTGGGGGACACGCCAGGGCCATCATCACCTGGTTTATGGCCATACGGTGCTCACATATCTCCACCTGCATCCTGACAGACAGGATAATGACCCAAGACCACCTCAAGTGGCTCAGGACATCATTACACCAGCCTGTGCGCAGAGCCCCGGGTAAGCACAGCCCACTCAGCAATGGCAGAGCAGCCAGACATGGAACGCCCCCCCGCCGGGCCCGAGAGACCAGCCACCAGGGCCAGCAATCGCGAGAGCCCCAGATGCGTCCTCTAGACCTCGGAGGCCGCCACTGGCCAGGTGTGGCTCTGAGTAACACCCGGCACTCTCACGCACACCCTGCCGAACGCCTTCGGGTACGTCACCCAGGCCTGCCTGCGGGTGGCGGGTGGCGGGTGGCGGAGGCAGCGAGTCGGGGTCATACCTGCTCAGGCTTGATGGGCTCCGCGGTGGTGAAGATGTCCGGGTAGTGCTGCCTCTCAAACACGCGGTCCAGCACCTCCAGCTGCTGTTGCGTGAACAGGTCTCCCCGCATCTGCTTCCGGAGGAAATCTCGGCCTGGCAGTGAGTGGCCGTTCGGCACGGGAGACTCCTGAATACCTTTGATGAGCACGAGAGAGGAGGGGTGAGTGCGGGTGCCGCAAGCCGCTGGGCAAGACAGGCCAGACCCTGGATTGGGAAGCGGGTCTGGGAGACACCAAGCCCACCTCCTTCCCTGATGAGAGAGGACACAGGAGCGCAGGTGGGGAGGGGTTCTTTGCCGAGGTCACCCGGCTGGTTAGGCCAGAGCCAGCTTCCCACAGCCACACGCCAGGCCCTGCGTGAAGCACGTTTCATTGCAGTTAATCCCCACAACGAAACCAATGCAGATGGTATTATTTCCCCCATTTTGCAGAGGAGAAAATTGAGACCTAGAAAAGTACACTGGTTTGCCTGAGGATTGGAACGCAGGTTGACTCAGAGGCTTAACCACCAAGCACCACCGCCTCTCCTGCAATGAAGGTCCCCTTGGATCAGTTTTGTCCCAGAGCTGAGGCCCTTACCTGGGACGTTTGCCATCATATCATGTGACCAGCCAATAAAACACAAGTGTTAGGAAGGCTGTAGGGAAACACATGCTCTCATACAGGTCTGACGGGAGTCTACTCGTCACACACCCCTGGTGGACAATTTGATAAAATCTATCAAGATCACATGGGGCTCTCGTGACAGGAATACTGGAGTGCTCTGCCATCCCCTCCTCCAGTGGTCCATTTTGTCAGAACACTCCACTATGACCCATCCTGAGCCTAGCACGGCATGGCTCATAGCTTCACGGAGTTACACAAGCCCCTTCACCACAAGGCTGTGAGACGGTTAGACAGCATCACCAACTCAACGGACAGCAATTTGAGCAAACTCCAGGAAATGGTGAAGGACAGGGAAGCCTGGCACGCTGCAGTCCATCGGGTCGCAAAGAGTCAGACACAACCCAGTGACTAAACAACAAAGTCAGGATCACAAATGCAAGTTCTCTTTGATAGAGCAATTGCACCTCTGGGAATTTATTTTACAGTTAAACTTACACCTATAGGAAGTGATACATGTACAAAGTACTAGTAGCAAAAGACAGGAAACAACCCAAAGTTTGTTTTAGGAACTGGTTAAATAAGTTACGGTCTGCTCACACAGTAGAACTCCGCGCAGCAGCAAAAAGGAAAGAGGACTTCCTCTGCGAAGTGATCCAGAAAGATGTTCAAGACACATCGTGAAATGAAAAATAAATAAGATTCAGCACAGCACACAATCTTTCGTGTAAAAAAGGAAGAAAATAAGACTTTACATGCATTGTGTGTGTATGTGTGTGTGTGTGTGTGTGTGTGTATTTATTTATATATTTAACTTTAACTTATATGCAGAATACATCATGCGAAATGCCGAGCTGCATGAAGTGCAGACTAGAATCAAGATTGCCGAGAGAAATATCAATAACCTCAGATACACAGATGTCACCACCCTTATGGTAGAAAGTGAAGAACTAAAGAGCCTCTTGAGGAAAATGAAAGAGGAGAGTGAAAAAGCTGGCTTAAAACCCAAAATTCAGAAAACTAAGATCATGGCATCTGGTTCCATCACTTCAAGGCAAATAGATGGAGAAACAATGGAAACAGTGACAGACTTTATTTTCTTGGGCTCCAAAATCACTGCAGATGGTGACCGCAGCCATGAAATTAAAAGATGCTTGTTCCTTGGAAGAAAAGTTATGACCAACCTAGACAGCATATTTAAAAGCAGAGACATTACTTTGCCAACAAAGGTCTGTCTAGTCAAAGCTATGGTTTTTCCAGTAGTCACATGTGGATGTGAGAGCTGGACTATAAAGAAAGCTGAGCGCTGAAGAATTTATGCTTTTGAACTGTGGTGTTGGAGAAGACTCTTGAGAGTCCCCTGGACTGCAAGGAGATCAAACCAGTCCGTCCTAAAGGAAATCAGTCCTGAATACTCATCGGAAGGACTGATGCTAAAGCTGAAACTCCAATACTTTGGCCACCTAATGTGAAGAACTGGCTCATTGGAAAAGACGCTGATGCTGGGAAAGATTGAAGACAGGAGAAGAAGGGGACAACAGAGGATGAGATGGTTGGATGGCATCACTGACTCGATGGACATGAGTTTGAGCAAGCTTTGAGAGTTGGTGATGGACAGGTGATGGACAGGGGAGCCTAACGTGCTGCAGTCGATGGGGTCACAAAGAGTAGGACACAGCTGAGTGACTGGACTGAACTGAACTGATAAATATATATATGTGTGGGTGTGTGTTTCTCGTGGTGCCTTCCAGAGCCATACGGAGGCAACATGAGAAATATTTAGAGTGGTACCCATTTAGGGAGGTAGAAACTAAATGGATGGAGGCAAAAGAGAAGGAGACTTTTCATAGCATGACTGTTCTGTTTGCTTTGTTACAGAACTTTAAATGTATTGCCTATTCAGAAATGTAAATTACAAAGAAAGTACAGCATTAAATTCTCTATGGGTTCTGTATTGTTAGCTCTTCACACTATCACAGTCCCTGGTGGTGATGCCTACATTTCAAAGAAAATATTACAAACTATCAATTGAAAATTAAAATGGTTGAAATATATATTGTGAGCTTTGGGTCTGAACCATCCAAAACAAGAGAAATGGTGGGTGAAAGATTCCAGTGAGGAATGGCCTCCAGGGCCATCATTCCCCAAGGCCCTCTGGAACCAAGTTGCTCATTCAGGGCCACCCAGAAACACTGCTGGTAGACAGGCCCAGAGGAGAGGCCTCTGCTTTTGCCATTGGGAAGCCCTAGAGGGAACCAGCGTGTGTCACATCTCTCCCTGGCAGGTGCCCTTACAGAAGGCCATCGCCAGTCCCCCTTCCACCCCTGCCCCACCAGCCCGCTGCTGCCCCAAACTTCATTCATCAGGTCAAAGCCCCACCCATGTAAGAAGGAATCCACACCAAGGAGCTTGAAGCAGTGGGATGCTGTGTCCTTGAGATAATGCCCAAAGCTGGTGTTTCCCCAGATGTCTTACTGGGGGCAACTACAATACAGGCTCTGACATTTGAACAAAGACACCAGCTTTGGGTGTTGAAAGGAGTGCTGGCCTTTCAGAGTCCCCTGTGTAGGCAGAGAGCTCAGAGTGCCCCAGCAACCTCTACTGGAAAGGTCTTCAGAGGTGGCTCAGGACACCCCTGAGAAAATGGATCCCAGGTCAGTTCTGGCCCAAGAGGATACCTAAGCTGGGCTATAGACTGAACGACCGACAGCCCAACATGAGGGCTCCTTAGCGGGATCTCTGATCATGTCTTCCAGTCTGGAGCCTGAGGCCCTCCTCTAGAAGCCTGTGACACTGGCCTTCCTGCCCGTGGGACATCATCCTCAGAGCCCCCTCTTCCATCATGGCCTACCCCGTGGGATTATCCCACAAGGGCACCAAGACAAGCGGTATGTGGGAGCTCAGGGCTCAGACGCGGTCTGCCCAGCAGTGTTTTCCACTGGCTGGCATTCACCAAGGGGCCCTTGTGTACACAAGTGTACACGCACACACACACATGGGGGAAGAAGGCTCAGCTGGCCTCTCCTCAGCTACTGCTCTGGCGAGTCATCCTGACCCCTGGCACTCTCGCCAAAGCATGACCTTGGCCTGAGTTCCCCAGTGCTCCCACTGAAGTGTCTCTTCCCATCAGAGTAACTGCATCCACCTCTAGGAGACTTCTCCCTGCCCACCAACTCCACATAAACTCACTAGCCCCTGTCCTCCCTGCCAGGCTCTGAACTCCTAATAAGGGCTCCTTCCTGTCTGCAGGCTCCTGGCCACTCCTGCCAAGGCCCCACCCTGCTGAGCCCCACTGGACGGTGTCCACCTCTTCCCTCCCCATCGGGCTGCCCCACCAGACGTGCCCCCACCTCTGCCTCTGGAGGAGGTCAGTCCCTGGCAGCCAGGCTGTCCTCCTGTCCTCTCGCACGGGCTTCACAGGCTGGGCTCTGCGCACAGCTCGGAGCTCCAGAAAGCCAGAGCTTTGCCTCCACTGAGGAAGTTCAGAGAGGCTGGCTCAGTGGAGGGCTCCAGTGGGCAAGGTCACTGTGTGGTCACCAAGCAGGGCCTGGCACAGAGTTACGGCTCAGGACGCATGCCAAACCAAGCGCACACACTCAGGGTCCTTGGAAGCCCAGGGCCCAGGACACCGCCAATTCTGCAGCACAGGCAGCCTCACCAAGTCTTCCAGAAAGAAGGCCCACCACGTTCTGCTCTGACCTTCTGAAAGTCAGCCACAGCGCCATGGGCTGAGCCTGGGAGAGTGCGCAGGCTCTCCTGGTGACCCACACATAGAGTTGAGGACTGTGAGCTGGGAAGAGCCACCCTCAGTCACTCACCCCAGCACGGCCTCTGCTTTCTCTCTCCTGGCCACTCCTGCCATGAGCTGGGCATGTCAGGCGGGAGGGAGGTGAAGTCTACCTGCCACTTGGCACAGATGCCAAAAGTCTATTATTTCCTGAAGAAGGCCTGGGGCCCTCCTAAACAACCAATCATTTATTCATTCATTTAACAGATACCGATACAGAGTTTAATCTGCACCAGGTGATAGCCTCCCAAAGGGAGTCATGCTTGAAGTGGAAGCAGAGGACAAAAGGTCAGCAAGAGCTAAGGGGCAGGGGAGGGTGTAACAGGCAGGGGAGGAGATGACGGGGACAGAGGGAGCTGGGGTGAGGAGATCCCAGGAGACTCTGGACAGGCAGGCAGGGGTTGGGTCACAGAGGCCACAGAAGCCACAGAGGTAATCAGAGCCTCAGCAGAGGAGCAGCGGGGTGGGGAGCCACGGAAAGGAGCTGGGGAAACAATCGCCCTTCACATGTCTCACTCCCAGAGCCTGAATTGCTAGTTCCTTTAGTGCAGGCTGTGCTTTCTAACCCCTGCTCCCAAAGTTTGGAAAGACTCAGTTCAGTTCAGGTTCTCAGTTGTGTCCAACTCTTTGTGACCTCATGGACTGCAGCACGCCAGGCTTCCCTGTCCATCACCAACTTCAGGAACTTGTTTAAACTCATGTCCATCGAGTCAGTGATGCCACCCAACAGTCTTATCCTCTGTCGATCCCTTCTCCTCCTGCCTTCAATGTTTCTCAGCATCAAGGTCTTTTCCACTCAGAACTGAATGAGTCATTCTTCAAATCAGGTGGCCAAAGTATTGGAGCTTCAGCTTCAGCATCAGTCCTTTCAATGAATATTCAGGACTGATTTCCTTTAGGACGGACTGGTTTGATCTCCTTGCAGTCCAAGGGACTCTCAAGAGTCTTCTCCAACACCACAGTTCAAAAGTATCAATTCCCTACAGACACCTTATCTTCGACAAAGAAGGCAAGAATATACAATGGAAAAAAGACAACCTCTTTAACAAGTGGTGCTGGGAAAACTGGTCAACCACTTGTAAAAGAACGAAACTAGAACACTTTCTAACACCATACACAAAAATAAACTCAAAATGGATTAAAGATCTAAATGTAAGACCAGAAACTATAAAACTCCTAGAGGAGAACATAGGCAAAACACTCTCCGACATAAATCACAGCAAGATCCTCTATGACCCACCTCCCAGAATATTGGAAATAAAAGCAAAACTAAACAAATGGGACCTAATGAAACTTAAAAGCTTTTGCACTACAAAGGAAACTATAAGCAAGGTGAAAAGACAGCCCTCAGATTGGGAGAAAATGATAGCAAATGAAGAAACAGACAAAGGATTAATCTCAAAAATATACAAGCAACTCCTGCAGCTCAATTCCAGAAAAATAAATGACCCAATCAAAAAATGGGCCAAAGATCTAAACAGACATTCCTCCAAAGAAGGCATACAGATGGCTAACAAACACATGAAAAGATGCTCAACATTACTCATTATCAGAGAAATGCAAATCAAAACCTCAATGAGGTACCATTACACGCCAGCCGGAATGGCTGCTATCCAAAAGTCTACAAGCAATAAATGCTGGAGAGGGTGTGGAGAAAAGGGAACCCTCTTACACTGTTGGTGGGAATGCAAACTAGTACAGCCACTATGGAGAACAGTGTGGAGATTTCTTAAAAAACTGGAAATAGAACTGCCGTATGACCCAGCAATCCCACTCCTGGGCATACACACCAAGGAAACCAGATCTGAAAGAGACACCAATGTTCATCGCAGCACTGTTTATAATAGCCAGGACATGGAAGCAACCTAGATGCCCATCAGCAGATGAATGGATAAGGAAGCAGTGGTACATATACACCATGGAATATTACTCAGCCATTAAAAAGAATTCATTTGAATCAGTTCTAATGAGATGGATGAAACTGGAGCCCATTATACAGAGTGAAATAAGCCAGAAAGATAAAGACCAATACAGTATACTAACGCATATATATGGAATTTAAAAAGATGGTAACGATAACCCTATATGCAAAACAGAAAAAGAGACATGGATGTACAGAACAGACTTTTAGACTCTGTGGGAGAAGGCGAGGGTGGGATGTTCTGAGAGAATAGCATTGAAACAAGTATACTATCAAGGGTGAAACAGATCACCAGCCCAAGCTGGATGCATTAGACAAGTGCTCAGGGCTGGTGCACTGGGAAGACCCAGAGGGATGGGATGGAGAGGGAGGCGGGAGTGGGGATCGGGATGGGGAACACATGTAAATCCATGGCTGATTCATGTCAATGTATGACAAACACCACTACAATATTGTAAAGTAATTGGCCTCCAACTAATAAAAATAAATGGGGGAAAAAATTTAAAAAATAAAAAATAAATTGCAAAAAATAAGATTAAAAAAAAAAAAAGCATCAATTCTTCAGCACTCAGCTTTCTTTATAGTCCAACTCTCACATCCATACATGACTACTGGAAAAACCATAGCTTTGACTAGATGGACCTTTGTCAGCAAAGTAATGTCTCTGCTTTTTAACACACTAAGTTGGTCATAACTTTTCTTCCAAGGAGCAAGCGTCTTTTAATTTCATGGCTGCAATCACCATCTGTGGTGATTTTGGAGCCCAAGAAAATAAAATCTGTCACTGTTTCCACTGTTTCTCCATCTATTTTCCATGAAGTGATGGGACCAGATGCCACAATCTTTGTTTTCTGAATGTTGAGCTTTAAGCCAACTTCTTCACTCTCCTCTTTCACTTTCATCAAGAGGCTCTTTAGTTCTTCTTCACTTTCTGCCATAAGGGTGGTGTCATCTGCATATCTGAGGTTATTGATATTTCTCCCGGCAATCTTGATTCCAGCTTATGCTTCATCCAGCCCAGCATTTCTCATGATGTACTCTGCATATAAGTTAAATAAGCAGGGTGACAACATACAGCCTTGATGTACTCCTTTCCCAATTGGAACCAGTCTGTTGTTCCATGTCCTGTTCTCACTGTTGCTTTTTGACCTGCATATAGATTTCTCAGGAGGCAGGTCAGATGGTGTTCTCATCTCTTGAAGAATATTCCACAGTCTGTGGTGATCCACAGAGTCAAAGGCTTTGGCATAATCAATAAAGCAGAAGTAGGTGCTTTTCTGGAACTCTCTTGCTTTTTTGATGATCCAACGGATGTTGGCAATTTGATCTCTGGTTCCTCTGCCTTTTCTAAATCCAGCTTGAACATCTGGAAGTTTACGGTTGACATACTGTTGAAGCCCGGCTTGGAGAATTTTGAGCATTACTTTGCTGGCGTGTGAAATGAGTTCAAGCGTGTGGTAGTTTTAACACTCTTTAGCATTGCCTTTCTTTGTGATTGGAATGAAAACTGACCTTTTCCAGTCCTGTGGCCACTGCTGAGTTTCCCAGATTGCTGGCATACTGAGTGCAGCACTTTCACAGCATCATCTTTAGGATTTAAAATAATTCAACTGGAATTCCATCACCTCCACTAGCTTTGTTTGTAGTGATGCTTCCTAAAGTCCACTTGACTTCACATTCCAGGATGTCTGGCTCTAGGTGAGTGATCACACCATCGTGGTTATCTAGGTCATGAAGATCTTTTTTGTATAGTTCTTCTGTGTATTCTTGCCACCTCTTCTTAATATCTCCTGCTTCTGTTAGGTCCTTTATTATGTTAGGTCCATTTCTGTCCTTTATTGAGCCCATCTTTGCACAAAACGTTCCCTTGGTATCTCTAATTTTCTTGAAGAGATGTCTATAGATTTTCCCATTCTATTGTTTTCCTCTATTTCTTTGCACTGACCACTGAGGAAGGCCTCCTTGTCTCTCCTTGCAATTCTTTGGATTAGAATCATCTGCATCCAAATGAGTATATCTCTCCTTTTCTCCTTTGCCTTTAGCTTCTCCTCTTTTCTCAGCTATTTGTAAGGCCTCTTCAGACAACCATTTTACCTTTTTGCATTTCTTTGTCTTGGGGATGGTCTTGATCACTGTCTCCTATACAATGTCACGAAACGCCATCCGTCCTCCTTGACTAGGAGCTGGTAAGATGAAGTTTGCACTTGTACTCATTTGGAGGTGATACGTGGAGTCAGCCTGTCAGCCACAGGTGATTCACTGAGCCCACACTGAAGGTAAGTCACTCCTCATGGCATGTGCCCCGTTGCCAGGATAAACACTAACCATGTGCCCCCATGCCACCTCCTCCAGCATGTCTTCCTTCATTCCTGAGTCACTTCTCCATCTCACCACTTTCTCCCTTATCTTAGAAGTCAGGCCCCCTAGGCTCTTCACTCTGACATAGCACTATTAGCTACCTTGGGGAGAAGCACCACAATTAATTTATCTCTGTCTTCTCCAAAGAGAACATTTGTAGAATAAATGAACAAATTAGTAATACTACCTCCACTCCACAGATCTGGCCTGCAAATGTCACATTCCATCTGACCTCATTCATTCATTCATTTGTTCATTCTTGCCTCAATCAACCTAAGGGAGCAGGCGCTGGGCTAATGCAGGGCAAACAGTGATGAGCAAAAGCTGGTCCTGCCCTGTCCTTGTGGAGTTATGCCCAGGGGAAGAGGCAAACGTTAACTGAAAAATAATCAGACCAGTGAAGGTGAAAGTGTCAACCATGACAAATACTCTGACAAAGAGACTCGTGGTTCTCAGGGGCCAGGGACATGGCGGACTCATCTCTGGGTACCACAGACAGAGGGTGAGCACGAACCAAACAGACGACATGCACAGAGACAGCTACAAAAGTGAACGCCAGAAAAACCACCCCCTACACAAGGACTGGTCTGAATCTCCAGGCCTCCAGTGGACACTTCCATAGCATTTCCCATCCACAAAGATGCTGTCTGACTTCACTGGAGAATGTGGTCTTGGAGACAGGCTCCAGAAGCACTTAGACCCATTTTATTCCAGGGAGGAAAAGCTGAATTTGCAATGTGAATGGTATGCTTAAATATATGGATAGACATGGGCAAAAGTACAAAGGTATACAGGGGGCATGGTATCTTTAAATCTTTTTTTCTACTCCAAATCAAATAATATGTAATAGACCCAGTGCTGGGCTTAGTCAACCATGGCTCGTCGAATTAACATTCTGGAAGCTAGCTTCAGGGGAGCAAGGGGCAGGAAGCTGTGTCTCGGGGAGCAAAGAAATGCTGGCTTTAAATTTCAGGTTAAACCAATGTTATTCACAACCCGGCTTTGAAGCTAAAAGCTTTACACAATTGGGTCTGGTCACGCAAAGAGGGAGGAAGCAAAAGAGCCTCAGATTCCCATCTGTCAAGAGAAAGCTGTCTCTTGTGTGTCTTAAAAGATCATAAACCCATTGCGTTTTCTTGAGAGCACAGCAGATTCAGGGGTTTTGCATTTTTTCTTGGAGGGTCCTGGTTTGTTTCTTTAAAAATCATCTTGTACTTTATATCTACAGATGCTCCCTGGGAGAAAAGAAATAAAATAAAAAACAAACAGGAATCTCCCTAATTCCTCTGGCATCATGGTCATCACCAGCCGGAAGCCCGGGAGCCCAGGAAAGGAGGCTGGAGCTACTGAGTCAGTCGCTGGCCATTCTCTGAGCCCCATTTCCCTGCAGGGCCCAGCCCAAGTCAGAGCTCCGACACAGCCTCCTTTATCCTCAGCATGGCAGGGCAGTGGAAGGGCACAGTGGGAGAAGGGCTGGGAGCCAACACACGTGGGTTCTAGCCCTGACTCTGCCCTTACTTGCTGGGTGGGCCCAGACAAGTTCCTCTCCCTCTCTGGGCCTTAGGTCCCCTACCAATAACCTAAGGAGGCTGTTATTCATTTCTAACCGCTTTCTTTTTTTTTTTTTTTAACCACTTTCTTCTTTAAAATCCATGTAGATTTTGTCTGCTAAATAGTATTAAATGAGCATTCATCTATCTTTACATTTTGGTTGTGTTTTCCATTTTGGTTGTTTGTGAAGTCTTTGTAAGGGAGTAATCTACAACCCAATATTCATTCAACCTCTAAATGATGGCCAAATGTACGCAAGAGATTTTCTCTTTGCTAATATTTGGTTTAGGGATGGACATGTGGGTGGGGGAGGGCTTCTAGGAGGAAGTCAGAGACAGGAGAAATCTTTGTTTTCCCACTGAGCTACATTTTTTTGAAATTGTGAAAATAACTCTCAGATCCCACCGTTAACGCGTCTCGCACTACAACGGGCCCTTCCCTTAGCAGGCTCTTAGGTCCTCTCCCAGTCTGGCTGGCAGTGCTCCGAGGAGGCTGACGTCTAGCCAGCCTGCTGCTTCCGGACTCCGGCATCCACCACGCTCACAGCCCCGCCTCCCTCAGGGAAGATGGAGACACAGCCAGGTCTGTGTGTGTGTCCTGTGCCACAGGAGTCTGGAGCCAGCGCGGGGGGCAACACCGAACTGGTATGGCCTGGGGCATTTCCAGCTTGAGTCAAGTGAGTCCAGGGAGTTTGGGGTGGTTTTCATCAGATGCAGAGATAGCAATCATAGCTGTCATAGCTAATTGTTAATTCTTTTTTTTTTTTTTTGACCACACCACGTGGCTTGCAGGATCCTAACTCCCCGACCAGCGATCAAACCCAGGCCCCAGCAGTGAAAGCACTGAGTCCTAATCACTGCACCGACAGGGAATTCTCTGTTGTAGCTAATTCTAAAAGCAACCCATAAAGCAGAAACCAACCAAATTCAGACCAGGCTAATCTGCAGCTTTAAGAAATTGTCTCAGATGCAAGAGAAGCTTGCTGAGGGTAGTAGTGGCTCCAGAATTTATCCTCAGGAGGTGCTAGGCAAGACCATGGGTTACAAAGGGGAGGTGAGGGTGGATAGCATATTTGTTCTGGGGCTACATCAGCAAAAGACCCTGCATACACTGAGAGAGCACTATGTATCCCTAGCAAAGATAAAGGGACGAGAAGACGTCTAAAGACAGAGGTGATGGGGGCATAGGCTCTTTAATCCCTGGTCTCATACTGGATGGAACACTGCTCCATGCCAGCCTCCCAGGCAAGTTATCTTCACATCTTTAAACTTCACTGACCCTCAGAGCATCTGGGTGGATGGGGGGGGCTGCATAATCTTACCCCATTTTACAGGTGAGAAAACTGAGGCTCAGAGAGGTTGAGTAGCTGAGGTCACTCAGCTGGGATTTGTACTTCAGTCTCTTGCCTGCAGATCCAGTGCTCTCTTCACCTCCCCCCCTGGGTCAACTGCTAAGACTAAAATCCTCTGTTTCTTCATCTGCAAACCAGTAAGCAGGACATGTAAACAGAACAGTGGTAAGCAGGACCATCTCTGGGGCTTTATAAGGAATAAATGAAATAATCTCAGTGACACACTGACATGAAGTTAGTGTCCAAACAACATTAGCTGCTGTCTGCATCATTTTCACCAGGAAAACCTTTCCAAGACTGCCACAGGACGAAGCCCAGCCCTCCCAGGCCTCCATGATCTGCCCCTCCAGTCAGGATCTTCCCCAACACCATCCAGGCAGGCTACTCCTCATTCCCCAAGAGTCCATGCTCCCCCTCTTCACTGTTCCTTCCGCCGACTCACCCTTCACCCCAGCCCACCAAAGGCTTGTCTAAAAGCCACCTCCTCTCGGAAGCACAAAATCCAAACTAATCGCACCATCTTCTAACTCTCCTCAGCAAGTTGCACGGGCTACCACTGTTATCCTGGATTTCACCCCTTCACAATCCACTCTGTGAGATCCATCCTCTTGGAATCTCCATTTGATTGCTGAGGAAACTGGCAGAGATAACAAGTAACTTGCACAAGGTCACAACAAGGTCACATGGCAGAGCACTTGCATACCTTTTAAAAGGTCCTACAGAGAAGCCAGCCACTGTGAGGGATGTGGTGGAGCCCATTGGCTAGGTTCAAATCCTCACTCCATCTCTTAGAAGCCTACGATACTTGAGAAACTTCAATCTCTAATCCCCAATTTTCTCATCCATAAAATGGGATAATACATAATGGTACATGGAATTGATGAAATTGAATAAGGATATATGTAAAATGCTTAGCATAGCTCCTGGCACAGAATAAGTGCTCAATAAACACAAGCAATGTCTAGGATTACTCCAGCAACCCTTGTTTTCTTCAGCATTGCTTTATTGTGCTTTGCAGATAATTGCCTTTTTTTTTTTTTTTTAACAAATTGAAGGTTTGTGGCAACCCTGCAGCAAACGAGTCTATCAGAGCCGTCTTTTCCAACAGCATTTGCTCACTTCATGTCACATTTTTGGTAATTCTCACAATAGTTCAAACCCTCTACCAGCAAAAAGATTATGAGGCACTGAAGACTTAGATGGTAGTTAGCATTTTTAGCAATAAAGTAGTTTTTAATTAAGGTGTGTACATCTGTTTTTAGACACAGTGCTACTGCAGACTTAATAGACCACAGTATAGGATAAACATAACTTTATATGCACAGGAAAACCAAAAAAGTGTGTTGACTCCATTTATTTCAAGTTGATTGACTGCGGCGGTATGGAACCAAACCTGAAATGTCTCCAAGGTATGCCTGTATTTCTTTCCTTCCCTGCTCAGAGTATAAGCTCTCTGAAGACTGAGCCTACGTCTGACTCACCACAAGCAAGGGAGATGCTGATTAATGTTTATTGACTGAATGAGTGACCTGGGAAGACTTGAAGGGTTGAAGGCCGAATGGTTCAGGAGAACTCAGTAGTCAGATAGTCTCTAGCATCATTGGAGAACTAGGGAGAAAACCTCTGTGAGTGACCTCCATTATATCAGTGATCCCCAAGGAGGAAAGCGTGAACCACCTAAGAGTTTATGTTCTACGTTCTAAGAAAGCGTGAACCACCTAAGAGTTTATGTTCTACGTTCTAAGAAAGAGCCAAGGCAGTTCACAAAATTTTAAACAAGAGGATGATAAAGTACCAAAACTCAGTTGAGCACTAAGCTTCCTGGCAACACACACCAAAAGGGAAACACAGCGAGTCGTAAAGTGTGTGTGCTCACAGCAACAACAAAACGCCATTGATTCTTCCGCTCAAAATAACTCATAGCGCTTCTATTCTCTGCATGGTGTTTTGAATGCTTAGGGTGACTCTAAGATGACTAATAACCCAGATGTGGGTCCTAGAAGAGGGATTATCAGAGCCAGATCTCAATTAAGGGGAGGGAGCAAGGTGCTGGGATAAGGGGATAGGACTCCAGCCCCAGACAACTAGCATCAGTCAGCAATATCTTGAGAGCATCTACACTACGAGCCAGGCCCTGAGCTGGGAATCAGGGCGGCAGGACCGGAAAGGTCTCCTGGCAGCCCAGAACCAACATCGATGTTCCGGGTGATTTTATAAATGCCATCCTAAACCAGGGCCACACGCTGAGAAAAAATCAGAGCGGCATGGAGGAAAATTCCATTGGAAAGACCATTATTCAGCCATTAGTTTCACTCAATCTTTCTTCTCGGAGAAGGAATACGCGAAGTTGTAAAATTGCTAAATACGTTCAGGTTCGACCAGAGTGAATCTGATTGTGCTGTGTGTTAACCAGCGAGTCACAGGCTGTCAGGGAGGGAAAGACCCCAAAGGGCCAACGATTCCACACTCGGTTTGGGGCCAGAAGGCAGGTCTAAGGGGAGCTGAGCCTAGGAAGACATGAGGCCCCTGACTCCTGTTCCAAGCCTCACGATCCATTCATTCCTAAGCCACCTGCACCAAATTCCCATTGAGTGTCTGGTCTTGCACTTGGCACCTGAGCTAGAGAGGGACGTTTTAACCCTTGCCTTCAAGTGGGGGACACAGACAAGTGAAAGATTCCAATGTACTAAGCTAAGTCCAGAGCCCTGAAGGAGCCAAAGGCAGAGGTAAGCCTGAGAAGCAGAGGCAGCCCTGGGAGCTAGACAGAAGCAGTCAATCCTCATACAGAGCTTATTCTGTGCCAGGAACTATTCTAAACACCTTATCCATTTAATCCACACAACAACCCAGTGATGTCAAGTTTGTTACTGCCTCCTCCCACTTTACAGATGAGGAAACTGAGGCACAGGGAGGTTAATCACCTTGCCCAAGGTCACACAGCTAGAAGATGGAGGAGATGGGATCGAAACCCAAGCAGTCTGGCTCCAGAGTCTGCACCTAACTCTACGCTAAACTGCTCCACTTCATCCAGACTGGGAGCAGGGGTGATCCAGAAAGCTCCCCTGGCAAAGATGAAGCCTGAGTCAGGGGTAAGTGGGAAGGAGCTGGCCAAAGAAACGGGCAGGGAAGAAGTACATTCCAACCAGAAGGCACAGCACATGCAAAGGCCCAGAGGCACAAAAAAGCCTGGTGCCTGGGAATGGCTATAATTCAGTAGGTTTAGTGGGCAGAAAGAGGGCAGGGGGGGCGGTGCTGAAAGCGGAGGGAGCAAAGTGGGCAAGGCTCTTTTCTCCCTGTTTAGCCACTTCGTACTGTTATCCAGAGCCTAATAAATACTCCGAGGTACAAACAGTACAAATACATTATTGAAGCTCTCCTGGCATTGGTATGAAGCAATGGATTTCTTTGTGCTTAAATGAATCAAGATGACCTCAAAGCACAGACAAGAAGGAAGTAATACCTTGTGCATTGCCCCAGGACAAGTCTGTTCTCTCTAATCCGTACTGTCCAAGTCCATTACCTCGTATAGTAGTACCTAATTACTCCACCTTACAGAGAGATAGGCACACTAATTAGGAACGATGTTAACCACCATAGTGAAACTATTCCAAAGCAGAGGAAATATTACTAGGAGCAAAAGGGTGATTTGTTTCTGTGAATTGTGCTTTCAAATGAGATCAAAGAATGCTAAAGGCTTCGTTTTAATTATACCTGGAAGGACTTCTCATGTATGCATACCTTTTTCAGCTTTCATGAACACAGCAGTCTGTTCCCCACACCCCACTGTGCAGAAATAAATAAATAAAAGGGTTTAAAAATCATATTTACTCTGATATCTTTGCATTACCCCCATTTGAGTTTTTAAATTACTGTCTTTATTTTTTTCCAAGGACAATATAACTAAAAAGAAGGTTCATATTGTGGAGTGTATCTATCTGATCATTGCACAAATGTTTTCAGGAGAAATCACTATATTTCTCCAAGATGGGTATGGGTTTTGTCATAGATCAAAGTGATAGGGAGGAAAAAAAGATAAATCATCAGAGATCCAAAAATACTTTTCATTTGGAGAAGATATCAGGCCATTTCGATGGGGCTGATGGAGTCCCTGTTCTGTCTCCATTACCTGAGGCAGGCAGCCCCAGCCAGGAGCCAACTACTGAGATTATATTCCCTATAAGATGGTCCCCAATATATATATATATATATGATCTTCAACCTCTATTGATTGACCAATTTCACAAGCAAAGACTGGTGAAATGAAGCTGAAATGAACATCATGCTTTAACTCATTGAACCTATCAGGCCTGAGTTAATCTCACTGTCCACTGTCTCTGATAGAATTCAATTGATCAATCATGTTTCGGTGATAGTACCATTTCACTGGCTTATTGCTTCTTCATTTCAGAGCTTGACCTGTTAGATATACTCGGACTGGCTCGACTACTCTTGGATACACAGAGATCAGCCTCTGTCTGCCAACGTGTGTCATCTCCTGTCCCAGCTGAAAAGAACTCGAGAGGCTTTTGTGTAAATCTGTGGTATGTTTTTCCACCAGAAATACACACATCAGGGGTGGATATATGATGGTGTGAAACTGCACAAATTTTAAGAGGGGCTCTTCATTCTGCACGGAAACACCATCATTGCCTTTTACATGGCTAAACTGACGTGCTCAGGCTCTGTACTCACTGGAGGCATGCTCTTGTATTATGTTGGCAAGTGTGTGCGTCCAGAGTAAGGCACATGTGGAAATGGTAACAACAATTATAATAATAATAACAATCGCCACTCCTCAAGTACACATTCATGCTGACCTTTCACATCCATCCATCAGCTTCT
The DNA here is from genome assembly GCF_033118175.1 of Dama dama. Taxonomy (NCBI): domain Eukaryota; kingdom Metazoa; phylum Chordata; class Mammalia; order Artiodactyla; family Cervidae; genus Dama; species Dama dama. The sequence goes on from NC_083709.1 coordinate 67,476,314, forward strand.
CTGATTCTCACCATAGCCTCAGGAGGTGAGCAAGAGATGATCATTCTCATTCACAGACAAGAAAATGGGTTCATAGAGGGGACATGGCTTGCTCAAAGTCACAGAGCAGAGTTATCGGGCCAGTTGAGCCTGCGAGCCCTGATGTCTCAGCACCTGAGGGCCTCTTACCCCACTGAGTCTAACTTCCAGGGAATTTCAGAACTGCTGAGTCATTTGGGGTACACCGCTCTGTCCCTGGCTACCTGGATGAAGGAAACATCCTCAAAATTAGGCTCAGAGCATTTCAGAGCTGAGGATGGAGTCTAAGATCAGTTGCAGAATTTTCTTGGCTTAGAAACTGAGACCAAGAGAGCAATAAACTGTTTTCCAAAGTCAACAAGACACTCAGCAGCCCAATCAGGACTCAAACCTGGATCCTGAGCCCTGAACTCTTCATGCTTTCTCTCAACACTTCCCCGGATCCATGCCAAGCCAATGAGCTCCTGTCAACAGAGAGAATTTCACTCTCCACTGTCAACATAGCCCAATGCTCTGCTTTGGTTCCTCTGTGGCATTTGATTTAATTTTCCCAAATGCAAACCATGATGTTGTGCTTTGGGAAAGAGGGGGCAGGGGCTCCACCCAGCTGTCTGCCTGGGGGAGGTGGCTCTTGAAGCCACAAGGCTGAACCCAGCGTGCGGGTCTCTGGAGGAGGCCAGGGCCATGACAGTTTGCAAATAAGCCTTGCATCTGCTTAGAGCCGGCAGTCTGCAAACACTCTAATGGACTTGCCTCTGCCCACAGGGAGCTCTGGAGAAGCAATAAATAAAGTAGGCGCCTCTGGGGGGAGCCACTGCTGAGGCCAGAACTGGCACTGAGATGAGGGGCTTGCTGAGGGTCGGGGGAGGGCTTCTGGGCCTCCCCTGCAGCACGCTGCACGCCCTCCTCCCCGCAGTGCACCTTCCAGTAACCCCAATCCCTCAGTCTGTGTTCCAAGTAGGCCCTTGTCTAATCACATCAGTACCCTTACAATTCACTCCAGACATACAACCCTTGCAGGGTGGAGGGGCTCACGTGGTCTGATGTGGCCAGAGTAGAGACCTCTTTGGAGCGGATGAGGAGAGGCCCAGAGGCCAGACGGAGGCCCTCGCCCAGGAGAGAGCCCATGGCGGAAACGGCAGGAATGGCCACACAGGTTCCAGAGCAGGTTCAGGAGACAATGAAAAGGGGAAGTGGACCGGAATCAGGGACTCACTGGTGGTGGAGGACACAACACACCTCTACACTGCCCTGTGAGACGCTCTGGACTGCCCTCCAGCTCTGTCCCATCTCACTGGAGTCAAGTCCACAACTTACAAGGCCCCAGTGCATCGGGACCCCCTGCCCTGCCGCCCTGCCGTCCTGGCGTCCCCTCTTTCCACTCTGCTCCCACCGGCCTCCTTGCTGTCCCTCAATCTCCAAGCTCACTCCTGCCTCACTCAGACTTGGCATGTGCTGTTTTCTCTCCCTGGAACATTCCTCTCCCAATATCTGTTTGGCTCCCTTCTCCTGCCTCTAGAGTCTCGGCTCAAATGACATCTCATCATTATGACCACCCTCCACAAACCAGCATGTACCCTACCCAGCCCTGCTTCATTCTCTATTTCCTTACCCAGCTTTGTGGTCCTCCAGAGCACTTAACAACATGCTGTTTATTTTTGGTTTTTTTGGCCACATCAACAGGCTTGCGTGATCTTAGTTCCCTGACCAGGGACTGAACCTGTGCCCTCAGCAGTGAAAATGCATAGTCCTAACCACTGGACCTCCAGGGAATTCCTTGTTTTCCTTATTTCTTTACTCTTTCCTCCCTCATCAGAATGTCACTCATGAGGGCAGAGGTTTTTGTCTATTCCATTCATTGCTGTGTCCTCAACACCCAGACTAATATCTAGCACGTGAGGGCACACAATAAACACTTGGGGAGTGAATAGATACAAGTGGACATTTCATTGAAAGTGAAAAAAGAAAACACAGGTGCAAAAGAGACAGCTACTCCGTGGTCACCTCCTGTTAGGAAGGAGTACTCACCCCTCCCTGTGGGCATCTGACGATGCCCCTTTCCCTGCCCATCTGGGGCTTGGGAGATGGAACTCCCTCAGGGAGAACAAAGGGGGCCAGCAGGCCTTGCCCATCACTGAGGCCACGGTGCCCGGCTCTGAGTCAGGAGCCAAAAGATGGATGAACGACTCCCCAAGGGGGAGGCCCAGGCTTGAAAGAGTTTAAATGACAAAGATGGCGGTATACTGAGGGCCAGCTCTGGCTCTGCCACTTGCCAGCTATATGTGCAATGACAGTCAGTAAATTTTGCCAAGTCTGCAGCGCTAGGTCAGAGAAAGCAAGCTGGGGGGCCCCCAAATGAGACAGTGTCATCTGCATAGCAAGCACCCCCTGTCAGGCAATGAGGACAGGGAGTGAGGATAGGAAAAAAGAAGCCATTTGCCTAATTAAAAAGGACAAGGTGTGTACAGAGAGGAGCACCGGGCTAAGCTGCATCCCTTGGTTCAAGCATTCCTTCCTCTTTTGCTGGTGCTTCGATACCAAGCATAGCCCTGTAAGGGGGGCCCATTCCCTGGCAGGGGGAGGACGCCTAGAGAGGGGGAATTATGATTCAAGCAGGGGAAAGTACACTACAGGAGCCCCGAAGAGCAGGTAGCAGGGCCCAGAGACGAGAATCTCTCTGGTGTTGCTCAGTCGCGTCCGACTCTTTGTGACCCCATGGGCTATACAGTCCATGGAATTCTCCAGGCCAGAACACTGGAGTGGGTAGCCTATCCCTTCTCCAGGGTTATCTTCCCAACCCAGGAATCGAACCTGGGTCTCCTGCATTGCAGGCGGATTCTTTACCAGCTGAGCTACCAGGGAAGCCCTCTTGGAGGAAACAGTTGGCATCTGAGCCAGGATTTGGACTTGGGGGCAGGAGAGAGGAGGCAGAGGGTATCCCAGACAGTGATAAGCGGTGGGTGGGGCTCTCACCAACTGGGAGCTTGGCAGCCATGAAGGAGCCCCAGAAACACAGCAGGCCACGCTTTCTGACCCCCTCCCCCAGCACAAGGCCTTGTACACAAAATGCAGGATATATGCAGATTCTGCTTTTTCAAGTAGTCACAAAACTTCCCAAAGGAAGAGATCCCAGAAAAGAACTCATTTGTTGCGGTGGATCTCAACAGGGGTGATCAAACCAGAGGAGATTCTGAAAATTGGTGAGTTACTGTTACAGGGGGAGGCATTCAGGCATTCAGTGAGTGGAGCCTGGGAGCTCCCTAACCCAGCCCAGCGCAGTGAGGGACTGCCCTGCATCCCACACACCTTTGGAGTAATACAGATAGGTTGGTGAGAACTCTCTTTATAAATACTTGAGCCATGAACCTAGCTTTATTTTACTTATATATACGCAAACTTGGTGTTTTAATTCACACTGAATTTTCCAGAAATACAACCATCACATAAATCGAGCGAAGATTATGCTTTGGTTTGGTTGGAATTTTATCAAGACGTTCACAATGTCAGAAAATCAGTTTACTGATGGCAACACCACCAGAGGCATTTGTATTGCCAGAAAACACAGCTGTCCACATTTGTAGCTGCCATATTCATGGTGATTCTACGCATAAGTGCAAGCAACTGACTATTATGTCTTCTGAGCATTTACATAATGAAATACATCATTTTACTCTGATTTTATTTTTCTTTCCCCTTTTTGTTACAATTGGAGCATTGTATTGATTTTTAAATTATGTGTCTAGGCAGGTTATATTTTCTCTAAATGTCATCTTAGGATAGCAAAGGAAGCGCTACAAAATATTTGTTTAGAGAGGCGAGATTGAATTGACAGGATTCAAACTCACGGTACACGATTTCCAAGGCCCCTTCATTTCTGGCCACTAGGACTATCTCAAGACTATCACCCTGTCTTTCTGAAAAGGGAGAGTTATAGGGAGAGAACGAGCTCTCCAGACCCTTTCTCAGGAACAGGAAGACAGATGCCAAAACTGCCTATAAATAAAGGTACTTTAGGCGTGAATAATAAAGAGTTTATTCCTAAAAGACATTACTGGATTCCCCCTCTCCTTTTTAAAAACTGAATTCCAGATAGAATAACCCAGCTAGGGCAGAGTCAAGACGGGACCCAGGTTCCACAGCAGCTTCTCTCTCCTCCCGGGTCTCCTCTCAGCCATCCGCATCCAGGCAAAGAGCAGAAAGCCAAGGGAGAAAAGACACCCTGACAAATCAGTGCTCCTGCTGCCCTGCAAACGTGCAGAACGAGCTCTGGAGCTCGGGGAACAGGAGGCAGAACCGAGTAAGGAGTGAGAGCAGGGGAGGAGTTGCCGGGGCCTGGGGTTATATGCTACCTCTGCCACTAACAGAGTGGATAAATGCACAGGCCCTAAAATTAGACTGCTTGGGTTTGAACCCCAGCCCTGCAACTTACTAGCTGCATGACCCTAGACTGATTATTTCACCTCTCATCTTTTCCATCTACCAAAGGGAAACAGTAATAGTACCTACACTTTCTTAAAGCTGGTGTTACTCACGGTGTCTGTCACACAGTGAGTGCTTCGGTCTCAATGTCAACGGCACCAATTACACTGCAAGAGGGGGCCGGGAGCAGAGACCTGGGTCCTGGCTCCATCTCCCCTGTGGACCACTCACACTCAACTGGTCCTCAGAGGCCATCAATTCCAACTCCCCCATTTCACAGAGGAGGACACTGAGGCCCAGAGAGGGGAAGAAATGGACAGAGTTCACACAGCAGACTAGTGTTAGATTTCCAATCTAGACTCCTTCTGCAACATTGTGCTGCTTCTTCAACATGCTAAGCATCAGTCTATACGTTGTGGATGAGGTTGGTCGTCACAGGGAGGCACCAGGGGTCACTATAGGCAACGACCGAGGGGGAAGTCCTCAGCAAGCCTTATGAAGCCTGTGCCACCTCAAGGGATTCAGGCCACTACTCAGCACACATGTTTATCATGTACACTGCACTCTTTTCTCACTGCCAAGTAAATTCCCTGAGGTCAAGGGCGTTTCATGTCAGAGTATCCTACACGTGGCAGGTTCTCAGTAAATACTTGTTGAGTAAACGAATGAATGATAGATAGTGTGTCTGAAAAGAGAACTGTGCAGGGTGGGGGGCGGTCAGGAGGAAGGAGGTAAAGGAACCCTTTGGTTCTCTAACTAGAGGGAAAGCAAGAGATGGAAGAGAAAAAAGAAATACCTCCCCATATCCACTCCTTCACATCTGTGCTCTGCCAGTCCCCAAGCTGGGCACTGAGAGAGCCACTGGAATGAACTGGAAGTGGCCCTGTCCATGGAACTCAGCAACCCATGGAGGAGGCAGGAGAAAGCTGTCCCGGCTCAGAGGCAGCCATGTGCCTGGCATCCTTCTTTGTGGGGGTAGGAGGGCTTCCTGCGGGAGGTGCCATGGCACAAAGAATGGGGACGCAGGCAGAAGAGAGATGGCATGAAGGCACTCTCTCCAGAGCAGGGGGCACAGAGACAGCAGCACCGCATGTGGTGTGCTGAAATGCAGCCCTGAATTTGTCAAGCCATGCCCCCTAGAAGCAGCGACGTCTTCGTGTCTTTTTCCACTTTTCCAATGGAGCGAAAGACAAAAATTGATGTCAGGTTATCACTCGCCAAGATCAGAAGTCCCCTCACACCCAGAGGCAGGGGGAAGAAGAGACCACCGGGACACCAGGAGGACAGGCCAGTCCAACGAGAGAGGAAGGGATTTATGAACCCCCAGCCCAGCCCAAATCTGCATTGTGGTCCAAGGCGACAGCGGTGGGCATCGGTCCCAGGCGCCCCGGCAGCCCGGTCTCTCCGCCGCCGGCTCGGGGTGCACAGCGTCCCTGGGCTCCTGGCGCCCGGCGGGCCGGTCCCCCGCCGCCGGTGTCCCTTGCCTCCGCGCGCATCCTCTGCTCCGCTGCCCCGCTCCCGGCTGCCTTCGCGCCCGCGCTCCCCGGGGCCCGAAAAGCTGGCATCCGTTGTTACCATAACAAACTCAATTGTTCTCAGCAGGGCCCCGACAAATAAAGTCATTCATTACGGGCCTCTCCCGGCCGCCGTGGGCTGCGCGGCAATCAGCGGGCCGCCCGCCGCCCCCTCGCGGGCCGAGACACGCGCCAGCGCCGGTACCTGCCGGGGCCCGGCCCGCGGCGCCGCGGCCACCACGCTGTGCCCGCGGCCCCGCCGAGGCCGCGCCGGCTGGGGGAGCGCCGGCCGCCTATTAGTTTTATCTCCGCACGTCAATTGACTTATACTGATTGGCTTCCTGCCGCCAAACGTCAATTAAATTGCAAATGCTCGGCGGAGGCCGGGCGGGCCTCCTGGCCGAGGGCGCCGCGCGCTCCCTTCTTTTTTGCTCGGAGTTCTGACCGCGGCTGCGTTTCTTTCTCCGGCCGCCCGGCGCAGGCAGACACCATCCCCTCCAGCAAGGAGTCCTCCCTCCGTTCTGGGCCGACCGGGCGCCCCGAGACCCGGCGGAGGAGGAGCGTCTGGCCTCTCTCCTTCTCCCCCAGGCCCTCGGCCTCTTGTAGGGGATTGATTTCCCGCAGTGGCACGGAATATTCACCAGAGATCCTGGCACATGACTCCTGGTGCGACCTTGAGCAGATCCCGTCCGCTCCGCTCGGGCCTGGCTTTCTTCGCCAGCCAAGGGGGCCTGAAGGAGAAGGCGGCCGGGGTCCCTGAGTCCGGGTGTGCGGAGGTCCGCAGAATAACGAGCATTCACTCGCGCTGACTCTGGGCTGAGCCAGGCACGGGCACAGGGCGATCTCAACAGCCCTCTTAAGTAGGTATAATTATCCCTCTTTTACAGGCAAGACGATTGAGGCTTAGGGAAGAGGTTACAGGTTAGGGAAGAGGCCGACTGGGTTTCAGAATGGGCAGCCAGACTTCAGAAGCTTGTGGCTTCGTTATTGTGCTTTGTCTTCACGGGGAAGGTACCGTGAAGAAATAAGAAAGGCAAAGAGACAGGGCGCTCGCCTAGACCTGGGCACCCGCCACTGCCAAGAACAATTCTTCTTGCCAATTGTTGTACATCCATATTAAATTCTTACAATAATTGTATGACCTAAGGTTTAGAGTCCCCATTTTACAGATGGATAAACTGACCCTTGGAGAAATTAAGGAATTTGTACAAGGTCACTTGGGATGAACGACAAGTGCATAACAACTACACTCATACCTACATGGAGCTTGACGGTTTAAAAGCACCTTCTCACACGACACTCCTCCTGAGTTGACACAAGACTTTGAGGAAGGAATTCTGCTCTCTCTTTGCCGAGAAGATAGGCAAGGCGTGCTCAGGGTCACCAACACTCAAAGCCAAGGCCTTACAATTCCCAATCCTGTGCTCCCAGCCCTTCCTCCAGGAGACCTGGAGCAGAAGCAACTCAGGCACAGGCCTGGCTCCTCCCCCCTCCCCACTCTGTGGAAGCTAGAGAGGGGTACACAGGTCATAACTGGAGTCAGGCTGGAAAATGCTCAGGCTTGTGGGAAGAGCCGGAAAGGGGGGCTCCCAGGAAAAATGGCACTTTCCGGAAGGACCAAATGTTAGGCCCTCAGAGAGATTTGGCGGGTTTTCCTCCACTGTCTCCCATGACCCCGCTCCCCACCTTCCTCCTTGGCTGTTTCTGTCTGCCTCCTACAAGCTCTGCCTTGGGAGCGAGTATGCAGGTTCTTAACTGATAAAATGTGCCAGCGTTTAAAAGATACAAACCTGACCAATCGTTCTTTTCAGAAAAGAGATGTTAGCGGAACAAAAGTACCATTCAAAAGTGCCGGATGGCATTTGTGTCTCAGACAGAAAGGAAACGAAGAGAGAGAAGATGGAGGAGGAGGGAGGGGGAGCAGCAGGCAGGAGGGAGGAGGCACGTTCTGGAGATGGAAGGGTCAGCCGGCTCTTCGCATCCAAGCGGAAGATCAAGAGGGCAGGGATCTGACTGGGATCACATAGCAAGATAGTGGCGAACTGCAGCCAGGAACCCAGGCCTCTCCACCCTGTAACCTGTTCATCCTGCCCCTGCAAGCTGTCCTCAGCCACAACTCAGATTGTTCACTTCAGAGACAAAGCAGAGATAAAATTCTGCCAATGTAAATTCTGGTGCATGTGTCTTTTTCTTCTGATCCTGGCCTGAATAATCCTGTCATTAGACTTAGCAATATAAATGAAATAATTATTTGAAAAAGAGAGAAAGATGGGAATTCCCTGGCAGTCCAGTGGTTAGGACTCAGGGCTTTCACTGCGGTGGCCTGGGTTCCATTCCTGCTTGGGGAACTAAGATCCCACAAGCTGCAAGGTGTGGCAAAAAAAAAAAAAAAGAGAGAGAGAGAGAGAGATTGAGAGAAAAACAAAGGAGCTAGGAATTTAGAAAGTTCTCAACACGGTCTTTTTTGAGGAATCTGGATTCAGGGTTAAAACTCTTCTCTGATGATAAAAATAATGGGAACTGCTACTGTTAAAATTTGCCATGTGCCGGAGCTGATCAAAATATCATAGGTAACATTTTTTTGTTACCAGGAAATGCAGGAATTATTATCCCCTCTTAACAGATGAGGAAACTGAAGCTCATAGACATCCAGGCCCTCATCAAAGCCTGCAGGCCACTGAGCGGCAGGGCTGGGCCCGAGCTCCGGTCCACCCACGGTCCTACTCTGCTGCGGCGTCAGGGCCACATGTGGTCAGCCAGCGGCGCTGGAAGCTGACCAGCTTGAAGATGTCACAAGAACTGTGCACAGCAGTGTCAGGAGAAGCGTGAGGAAAGACTGAGCCTCTGAGTGAGGAAGCAGGCTCTGTGCAGAGGCCCCCCCGAGCTCAGCCTGGTAGGGCGAAACCAAAGGTGGGCTCGAGTTCCCCTGCTGGAGAGAGCTAAGGACATTCCCCCTGAGGCCATCCTGAGTGACACTCTGGGAGAGGCAGAGTGGGGTGGCAGGTCAGGCTACTCTGGAGCCAGCTACCCAGGGGCCAGTCCCAGTAATGCCTCTGGGGAGCTGTGTGACCTTGGGCAATTTCCTGCATCTCTCTGAAGCTCTATAAAACGGGGGTGATAAAAGTTTCACCTGGCACAGGGGCAGTGAGTATCAAGCGCATTAACAGTTTAAAATACAAATGGCAGGGACTTCCCTGGTGTTCTAGTGGTTAAGACTCTGTGCTTCCAATGCAGGGGGCGGAGGTTCAATTCCTGGTGGGGGAACTAAGATCCCACATGCCATGTGGCCAAATAAATAAATAAAAGGAATATATATGGCAAACCCTCAATAAGAACTAGCCATTAGAGTCACAGTTTCCATTTGAGGCTGTGATCTATGTATACCTGGGGCATATGCTCAGGTAAGGCAGGCAGAACAAGGGCCTTAGACACCACCATGCAGAGCTGTGCCTATTTATGTGTATGCACACGCATGCATGTGTGTTTAAATCACGGGAGAGCTCCCTCCCCATTCTGAATGGTTGTCATGAAGTCCTTTGTATGGAACCAGGCAGCAGCACTGGAGGATCGAGGCCTTGGAGTCAGGCAGGGGTAAAAGGAAGAAGTCGGATGTGCAGGGCTCTGGGTTCTCCCCAGCAGCCTGCAACCCCTGACCAGATGGGCTCCAGGCTTCTGTGAGACGCAGAGGCCCTATTCAGTACGTATTTGTTACCAAGAACCAGTCCTGTGCTGGGCACCAGGGCCATAACGGTGACCGCTACACTGTTCCCATCCCCACAGGGCTCACAGTCTCACAGGGAAGACAGATGAGTGACAAATGTGATCTTTTTGTCAACAGGCAGGTTCTGTGTGCTGCAGATGGGGCCAGGGGAGCTGACAGTTAGAAGTAAGCCCTGGGGAAGCCTTCACTTTTAGGAAGTGACATGAGCTGGATCCTGAAGTTGTGGGTCCTCAGCTGGGTAAATGGTGGGGTGGGGGAGGGGGCAGTTTCCAGGTGGTGGGAACAGCATTACCACAAAAGGTGTCCTTTACGGAGCACACATCATGCATCCGGGTCCTCCCAGGCACCTGGCGTGCATTACCTCATCCAGTCCACATAACCACCCGATCATGGGCACAGTGGGTGCCCTTGCTTTTCAAAGAGGGAAACTGAAGTTCAAGAAGCTGCCCAAAGTCACACGAGTAGAAACTGGTGGAGTCAGCACCAGGACCCTGGTTGCCTGGCTCTACCACCCACGCATGTGACCCTTAGGCTGCAAGCAGGAAAGAAGAAGTGGTATTCAAGGGATGGAAAGAGGTGTGGTACGACTGGGGTGAGCATGAAAAAAGGAGGGTGGAGAGGGACAGGGCTCATGAGATGGGCATGGATCTGACCACAGAAGGTCTAGCAGCCTTGTTACGAAGTTTGGATGATTTCTGAGAACAGTGGGCAGATTTGAAGAGTGAAAACTCTTTAGGCGAGTCACTGATCACAACTGTATTTCGGAAGTGCCCCTGGGGCTGCTATTCAGGAGGTGGGCTGTTTGAAGAAGTCAGTGATATTGGAGGTGGGGACCCGCTAGGAGGCTACAGCAATAATCCAAAGGAAAGGAGACGGTGCTTTGACCAAGGCAATGGCAGTGAGAACTGAGAGAAATCAGCAGTTTCATGAGACAGTTAGGCCAGAGATGCAGTGACATTGAAAAACACCTACCGTTAAGGATTGGTTTGTGGTCACAGGCAGAGGTGCAAACTTTCTGAGTAGTGAAGATGGTAGAAGGCCTGCTTCTGGCTAGCTTAAGTTGCCAGGAAAAATAATAAATAGCACCCCTCCCTCTCCTACAGCACCAAAAAAATGTCAAAGTGTTTTCCAATTGGCTATTTTATCTAACAGCTGTGAGGGAAATATTACTATTATCCCCACAGACAGGAGGTGAGCTTCCCAAGATCACACAGCCAATGGAGAACTATCCTGAATCCAAGTCCAGCTCTGATGCTTTCTCTGGCACACCACCAAATGTCAGAGCCCCAAAGATCCCTCGGCTCATCTGTCCAAATCTCATTTTAACACAAGGAAAGCAAGACTAGAGAGAAGTGACTTGCCCAAGGTCACACAGCCAGCAAGTAAAGGCTTAGAACTGAGGACTGGGTTCCCAAAAAAGGTTTGCATCAAGACATCTCCACCATGGAAGTGAGGAAGGACAAGACTGACCCCCAACAGCAATGTCCCAGCCTCCCCCTTCCCTGAGTAAATGCTGGCAGATAAGTGAAACTCAGACAAGTGGTCCATCTGCCTAGGCACTGCTGCCCTCCACCGAATTACAAGCATGCCAAGCTCACAGATGGTCAGCACACACTGCCCTGGCAACCCCTCTTGTCCCTAAGCCTAGACAGCAACTAAGCTGTCTTGGGTCGATGGTGCCACCTGCTGGCTGGCACTGGGAAGTGTCCGACCCCCTTGCTTTTCATCTTGCTCTTTTCTAGTCTCCTCTCATAGGAAACATCTCACTACAAGCATATCTCTTCTGGCATTTTTCAATTCTTCCTAAGTGACTTCGGGAAATTTTTTTTTTTCCCTCACCTGCATTTTAGTCCATTAGCCCAAGGAAGGAGTAATGAAAATGATAAACTCGTGCCAATGAAAACTGGAAATTTCAAAGTGAAATCACACACACACACCACTGACATTCTGCAGAAACTCAGAAGCCCCAGTGGAATGAAAAAAGTCTCCCTTTTTTTCAATTGTCTTTCATACCTGCTTTTCCTCAAAGGCTAGGAGGCAAGATAAATACCAGGCCTGAATGGAGGACAGAGCTCAGATGGGATGGGGAGATGCGGCTAGATCCCCAAACATCCAGGAAGCCTGCTGGGCAGAGATCAGACCTCAAACCCTACAGATAATCTGCTGGAAGTGAAAGCCTCCGCAGCTGTGCCTTTCTGTGGAAGTTCAAGGTTGGGACAGGACCCAGATGCCCTGCACACCCCCATCTGCTAGAGGACAATTTCCAAAGCCCAGCAAGTCTCATCACTCCATCCCCCAGCTCAGAGGCCTGCCACCACTGTTCCCACTGCATTCAGGAAAAAAGAACAGGGGAAACTGACGGCAGCTTTCTTTTAATAAAAACCACTTAACTGTCCTCCCTCTCTGTACAGATGATAAATAAACTCAGAGTCTGCAGCAGCCTGAAGCAGAGATTCTCAAAGTCTAGGCCAGGACCCCTTCAGTGATCCCCAAGACCCTTTCAAAGGGTTTGTGAGTTCAAAGCTATTTCCATAAAAATACAAAGTTGTTATCAACCTTCTTCACTCTGATGCTTTTACAGAGGCTCTAGGATGTGTGATACCACAAAAGATTGGATACAGAAGCAGCTATGAGAATCCAGCTGTCTTCTATTAAGCCATATACTAAAGAGATTTGCAAAATCATAAAGCAGTGTCGTTTTAAATGTTTGTTTTGGGAAATATAGTTCTTTCTTATTTCAGACAACATGGTTTTATGTTACTTGTTTATTACTGTCATTTTTAATGAATTAATAAATATTTTCAAACTTTGTCCATTTTAACCCACATAAATTCGAAAGCTCTTTGGGGTCCTTGAACGTCTTTAAGAGTTGAAAAAGGATCCAAGACTGAAAGTTTGGGAACCACTTGTCTGAAATAAGGCCAAGAAGACTCGAGATGGGACCAGAAGCTCAGAATATTGGTACCAAAGAGAACCTTGATCCCATGTTTTAGATGAGGAAACTGAGACGCAAAGAGAGACGGGGATTTCCCCAAAGTCACCAGCAAGTTGGCCACAGAATGAGGACAGGAACGCAGAGCCCCAGGCTCCCTCCTCCAGGGTCCCTCCCCGTCTCATGAGCCTCTGGTGGCTGGAGCACTTTGAAGTCCCGAACTGCAGATCCTGCAGTTTGCAAGGATTAACCATATCCCAAAGGCAGAGAGCAGCCTCGTAGGGGACCAGGGCAGGCGGGGTGGGGAAGAAAGCCAAGTTCACACCACCCTGGACTCCAGACGGCCCCAGCAGGGAGCCTGCCCGCCGTGAATGAGACCATCTCCTCTACTGTCCCCGCACCTGCCGACCCACACTTCTGCTTCTGGGTGACCCCAGGGCTGACTCACACGCTGCCCCCCTGCCCTTCGCGGCCCCCAGGGCTCCCTGGGCCACCAGCGTGCAGCCCCGTGGGAAGCGCTGGCGGGGGAGGGGGAGGGGAGCTTGGGTGAAGCAGGTGTGCAAACAACAGGGTTTGGGGGAGGGTGTTCAGTGGTGTCGGCTCTCACGAGGGCTCGCACTCACTGAATCAAAGTGAAACTCGGGGACCCAGGGGCCGGGAGGAACTGAAACCGACCCCGCACCCAAGGGACGACCCCGGGCACCAGGGAAAGGCCCACGGAGCCCCTCTAACTGACCACCTGGCCTCAAGCCCCCTGCTTCACCAAGGAGGCCTCAGGCCCTCGTCCGCCGGGGGCTCAGCTGAGGTGCCAACGACGGCAAGGCCGGAGGACAGGAAAGTGGCCAGCCAGGCTGGGAGATGGGTCCTTAGCATCACTGCCCCCAAGCGCCTCCCCGGGCCTGGCCTCCCCTGTCTGGCCGCTGTGGACGGAATGACCCCAGTCTCACTGTTGCTCTGAGCTGCCGAGGGGGTGGAACTTCTTGGCCCTGCCCTCCTGCCTCTCCCACCTCACCCACCTCTGGCCAGTCTCCTGACCACATGCGCACGCGCACATACACACACATGCACACACGCACATACACACACATGCACACACGTGCACATACACACATGCACATGCACACGCACGCACATGTGCATACACATGCACACGCACACATACACACATGCACACGCACGTACACACACATGCACAGCCCCACCCCGCGTGGCCAGTGCCCTGCCTCCCACAGCCTTCAGCTGCCACAGGCTGGACTTGAGCTGCAGACTTTTTCCGCAGAATCGAAAACAGGACTCCAGAAGCTCAAAGGCAATCAGGTAGGGAAAAACCGAGCACAAATATTGTGAGCAAGGTGAGTAGGGAGCAGTCTGAGGACCCCAGGCCCAGGAGCCCCCGACCATTGCTGCCGTGTAGAAAAGCCTGCCCAGTGTTGCCAGACCTGCTTTTTTTTTCTTTCCCAAGAAAAGCCAAACACCCTATGGGAAATATCCTTGTTTTTAAATGTCAGTAACTCACTCAAAATCATTTTAAATACAGGACAAGCCAAGTAAAGCATGACCAGCAGGCTGGCAGTTGTGTTCAAAGTGATGCTCTCTGAGCAAACATGTTGGTCCAGGCCCCTGGCCAGACAAAAAGAGCACTCAGGGAGGGCCCCCTGCATGGACAGCGTGAGGGCACATGAAGGGGATACCTTGTGGAGGGCAAGGAGGGGACCTGCCCCGCTGAAGCCCCAGAGAGACCAAGACAGAGTGGTGGCCATTTCCTTCTCTCCCTGCAGAGTCTGTCTGGTCTCCAAAGTGGCATGCTGGTCTGGATGAATCCAAGGGCCTCAGCCAGTGGTGAGGCACCAATGACCCACTGAAAAATCCCCCAGGGACCAGACTGACTCTGGAAACCAGGCCAGTCAACAGGCCAGCCTTGAGGACACCATACTAGGCGGAGGGCCTTGCCTGGACAATGGCCCAGAGACAGAAGGGCTCAGAGAAGGTGCGGGACAGCAGCACCAAAGGGATGGGGAGGAGGAACAGGAGGCTAGGGAGGGAAGGTCAGGGCTCGTTGTCAAGAGCTGAGGCCCAGGAGTGATGGGCTAATGGGGTCAGGTCAGGGCTGCGGATGGCTTTCAATGGTGGGGGCAACTAATGGGCTGAGCAGAATGGAGGAAAGAAGAGGAGATGAGAAACTAAGATTTGGCCCATCAAATGGCAATAGGGCACCAAGGATGTTCTGAGGAGTCCATTCTGTCCCTCTAGGTTTTCTGAGTTTTCACTGTGTGACCTGGTCAGACCCCTTCTCTTCTTCAAGCCTGTCTTTCCATCTGAATGACGACTAGAGTGACATGTCCCAGGGCCTTCCAGCTCTGATAAGGGCTGGTGAAAACCAAGCTGGTGACCCCAAGCCCGTGGAAGCCCAGCCATCCCAGGCCCAGGTGTTCTGTCTTCTGCCCTCCATCCTGGAGGTCTCCATGTCTTATGTATCCAAGGCCTCACTTCATGCAAGACTGAGGCTTAACCCTTTCAGTCTTCCATCAAGGGGGCTAAAGGTCCGGAAGGAAAAGGAAGCAAAGGAAAATGAGTGGCCCTTTCCTTTGCAGCTGACACCTGGGGGCGCTGTTGTTTAGTTTTGGCACCCAGGGGGAAAGACAGTTACAAACAGGAAGTCGGTGGGGGCAGGTCAGCCAGTTTCAGCTGCCAAATAGAACTGCGGATGGAACCTGCTTGCCCTCAGCTTGTGACCGGCCTCACACGCCCTCAAAGCCCCAGTCTTGCTCAGTGGCCATTTATTAAATTCTTAACTTCCACCAGACCCTGGAGCTATAAACCCTTTGCTGGAATGATTTCATTTTATCCTCACAATAACGCACAAAACGTGGGCCCCCTCTACTTTCCAGGTAACAAAATGCAGGCTCAGAGAAGTAAGTAACTTGCCAAAGATTTCACCGCATGGAGTCCTCACACCAGCTGGTCCCTGGCCGTGAGCCTGGGGCCTGGCCTTAACACCTCGTCTTTTTTATCGGGGCGGGGGCGGGCGGCTACAGAGATCACCAGTCTCTGGAATGGTGATGCCACAAGGGTGCCTACCACTCAGGAATCCCGAGGTTTTCCACACATCTCATTCCCTGCTGGGAATCTGAGCAGAGTCTCTGCACCTTCAACTCCAGCCGTCTGCCTTCGGACCCAAGCCCAGGAGCAACAGACAGTGTCTGAGCGTCAGTAAAGGAGAGGAAGGCGGGGGCCTGCCCTGAAGTCAGAGGGTCCCTGGGGCCCTTCGTGGTCTGTGAACTTCTGAAACCCCTTCCCTCCCCAGTATGGCTCCCACGGAGGTCTGAGCTGAGGCTGTTGGCCCTGGAGAAGGAGAGAGAAGAGCTGGTGAGAGAGAGAGAGAGAGCTCATACAAGAAAAGAGGGTGAGTGAGTGTGAGGGTGAAAGAGAGAAGAGAGTGAATATGAGAAAAAGAGTGAGAGCTGAAACGAGACAGAAGGGGACACAGAGGAAGTCCCTTAAACAGGACATAAACAGAGGCGGTGAGGCCCAAACAAAAGACACAGGTGGAGGCCCCAAGGCAGAGATGAGTCACCCCCAGAAAGAGGGGTGGACGCAGTCATGACAGGAGCCCCTGCTCCCTGCTACATGCCCCCAAACCTCCCCGCGAGGGTCCTGCTAGACTTGGCATCTTCTCAAAAGGACAGGCCTCTTCCTGTGCCCTCTGTCCCCAGAAGGCAGCCCAGGGCCCAGAAACTCCACCTGCAGTGTACCCCCTACTGCCCCCAAAGAAGCTTCCAGCCCCCACAGTCCACACCAGCGCTGGATTGGCCAGCTTCCTGAGCTAGTGAAAGGGATTCGCACTCCGCTGACCTCGGTGTGTGCGGGGCCTTTCAAACCAGGGGGGATGAGGGGAGGGGGAGGTCGAGGGGACCTGAATGGGGGCCCTGGAGACAGCGGAAGGAGGCCCCACCAGAGATCAAAGGCCCAGGAAGGAACAGAGGGTCTGGGGCTGCCCTTTCACCCATGGCCGCTATTCACAGCTCTGCCCGCTCTGCCAAGTCCAGCCCCACCACCACCTCCTCGGGGCCTTCCGGGAAGGGAGGCACTGCCCCGGGCTCTGTCCCCCTCGCCCAGCGGGATTCCTCAGGTCCAGGCCACAGCTTTCCCCACAGACGCCCTCAGGACAGCCCGACCCAGAGATGGAGCTGCCCCTCCGTCTGGGCAGCACCCCAGCCTGACTCTCAGCCATTCACAAGCCTCCTGAGCCCCCGTGAGGGGCCCTGTGCCAGGAGGCCAGGCTGGGGCCAGAAACAGGTGATGCGGCTCCACCCAGCCAAGCCCACATGAGGGCCTACGCAGAGCCAGACAGCGGGAGGGAAAACAAGGAGGCAGAACCAATCTGGAATGCCAGGCAGTCACAGAAGCACTTGCCACCCAGATTGTAACAGGCCTCAAAAGTCACGGAGTCCCAACCAGAATGCTTTCTTTGGCTCTTCTGCCCCCAACCCTGTTCATGCCTCCAATGATGGGGAGCTCGCTACCTTTCCAAGCTGAGGCTTCTGACCTTGGTCCAGCCTGGCTCTTGTCTGAAAGCCGTTCCTTGCCCCGAGCCATGATCTGCCTGCCTGTAGCTTCCTTTAGCCAACCCCAGCTCTGCCCTCAGAGGCCCTATGGACCTCTGCTGCCTCAGCCGCAGAACCGTTCATCTGAGATTTGGACACAGTGGCCACGTCCTCAAGGCTGGTCTTGGAGGCAAATGCCCCAGGAAGAGTCCTAGAATTTCTAGGCTAAAAGGGCCCTTGGCAATCCCCTGGTCTAATAGTATTCTAACTTCTTTGTTCTTGCTAAAGAATGTTTTGCTCAAATTGAGCTTTCCATGGAAGACAAAAATAACCAACAGAAACATTCCTGGTTGAGGAGACTAGAGACTCCCCTCCTCCTCCACCACCACCATCCTCACTAATTGTGAATCCTCTACAGGCACGTGACCAATCCATTCCACCAAGGACTGTTTACTGAGCACCTACTACGTGCCAAGCAGGGTGTCCCTGGTGGCTCGGTGGTACAGAATCCACCTGACAATGCAGGAGACGTGGGTTCAGTCCCTGGGTCGGGAAGATCCCCTGGAGAAGGAAATGGCAACCCACTCCAGTATTCTTGCCTGGGAAATCCCATGGACAGAGGAGCCTGGCGGGCCACAGTCCGAGGGATCGCAGAGTTGGACATGACTTTGTTGCAACTAAACAACAATGCGCCAAGCACTTGTATTCAAGCCACGTCATTCAGTACAGAAGCCACTGAAATGTGGCTAAGTGCAACTGAGGAAATACATTTTCATTTTATTTGATTTTAATTCATTTAAGTTTGAAAACAGCCATGCAAAACATTTTTCCCTTCATAAAGTGCCACTTCCTACGAGAACCCTTCCCAGACCCTCTGGGTCGATGTCAGCCCTTCCCTGCTCTGCCCTTCTGCTCTGGGGGCATCCTCCCATCACAGCGTCCCCCCACACACTGCCTGTCACAGGGACTTTAGGTTGCCACTATTGCCCACCAGCCTGCCAGGTCTAGAGGCCAGGTCCTCTGTAATGGAACTCTCCCATCACCCACCCCCGCCTTGAACCCTGGGCAGGAGCGCGGAGCCAGGAAATGCCCACAGGGTAAAATCCAAGTCCAATGGGAGGAGACTGAACCAGAGTTGAGCAAGCCACTCCGCTGTGTACAGCCTCAGTCACCCATCTGAAAAACGGGATGAGGACCCTCAGCTGTCTTTCTTTTGGCCCTTTATTGCCTCTCTTGCCCCATGGCCCTTCACTCAGTCCGCTGAGAGCTCCTGAGGAAAATGGTGTGATGGCCCGCAGCCTCAATGCGCCAGAACCCAGTTCACCAGCATTTCCCCAGTGACTGATTTCTTACTTTCTCACCACACTCTTGGCAGCATCCAACCTGCTGACCATGCCCTTTTGCTTGAAACCCTCCTCACACCATCCCCAGGCTTGGTCCAGCCCAGGGAGCTGGGGAGCTGAAGCCTCAGGGGCTCTCTCCACTCCTCAGCCCACCCAACCCCCTGGCCACACCAACTCTGTGGCTTTGCCAACATCATGGAACTCCATGGGGCCTTGGTTTCGTCCCCTGTGAAAAAGGGTGGCAATCTCCACCTCTTCAATTCCTTCTAAATCCAATGCAAGGATTCAGAGAGCTATAGGGGGAGGATGGAAAGGACAGTGGGGAGCTCCTCACTATACTCCTCCCAGGCAGTTTGCTGCTATGAGCAAGGGCGCTTCCAGCCACCTCTCTGCCCAACCACAACCACCCTCAGTGATGCAGGGCAGGGAGTGGGTGGGGGCTCTGCTTGTGGCTTGGTCTCCCAATCTTTCCAATCCTGTAAGCTTTCAGGGCCATCAACTCATTCTCCCTTAGCCCCAGACCACAGACGGGGTCACCTCCCAAGTTTTTCTGGGGATCGGGGCTCAATCATAAATTCCCAAACTGAGGATCTGAAAGATCATCAAACCCTGCATCTGATTCTTGATACTCTTACACAGCAGCCCAGCAAAAGGCCACCGAGGCTCTGCTAACACACCTCTGGTGATGGGCACTCACCACTTCCTGAGGCAGCCCCTTTTTGCCCTAGACCACTCCCATATTTGTAGACTTGTACTCTGAGCTGAAATCTCTTCTGCATCTGTCTCACACTGGCATTTGAGGCTAAGCAGCAGAGTCTCATTCCTTTTGCCTTCCATGTCAGCCCTCCAAATATTTGAAAGCAACAATCCAGCCCTGCTCATTCTCCTCCTCTTGGTACCAAAACATCCTTAGAGCCCTAACGTGTTCCTCCAAATACCTCTTCATCAGGTTATCCCCATCTGGACATATCCCAACGTGTCACTGTCCCTCTTCAAGGTCAATGCTTTGGGTCACAGCCTTCAGGAAGGATCTGCCCAGCACAGAGCAGTGTAGACGAACAACACCCACATCTTGACCACTCTACACCTTCTCAAGCAGCTTGGGAGGCTCGAGTGACCACTCACCAGACACCGAAAGCCATTAGCGCGCTCAACAAACACAGTGACACAATCTCCCCAATTCAGGACCTGTGTGTTTGATGGTACACATCAAACTCAATTTTTCTTTTTTTCTCTTCGAAACTCTGCCTCTATTCCTCAGCCTCTGAGGGAGCCTCAAATACCCGCCCCTCCACATGATCAAACACAGCAGGCCCCAGCTTGGGCACAACTGCAGTGAGTCCAGGTGACAATGAAGAGATGACACCACCAAGCCCATAAACCAACAGAGACGGTAGGCCCGCTGCCTCCTCCAGGAGCACGGCCCAGCAAGCCGCCAAGGAAAAGACTGCTGACATCTGCTGACATCAGGAGCAGGGGGAGAGGTGAGGCAGGTTCCAAGGGCCGTGGACCATCTCCCATAGCTCGACGCAGAAGCCGTGGGCCCAGCTCCTGCATGGCCTGGAACACACGGACCACAGGCCGATCCACCGCTGGGCCGACTCAGCTTTCTAGTTACCGATCGCAAGTACTTAGGCACGTGCGCATACAGAACATACATCCCTTACAGGGAGTTGAGAAGGGGAGCTGTGCCAAAGAACTGAATAATTGAATCAAGATTTCTGTCACGCTGCTCTCAGGCCCTAGACCCTGGCCTTTTTTTTTTTTTTTCCCTTTCCTGACGAAGGTTTTGCAGACTCCCAGGGGGGTCATTTCTCCTCTCAGACCCAGGAATGTCAGCCCAAGCTGGCAGCCCATCCAGGGAAAGATCAGGGTTAAGGTGGGCCAGTGTCCGGGACAGAGGCAGCCAGTTCTGGAGGCTGGGGCAGCATACGGAGGGTTGAGAAAAACCAACAGGGAAGACTGACATCTATTTAACCCCTGGGAGGCCCCTGCACTCCTTCCTTCCAGGCCCTAAGGGCAGAGATGGGATTACTCACTTCCTCAACCACCCCCTCCCAGCACTAGCTGAAGGCCTGGGAGGGACCCCAGCCGCTAAGCCTACTACAGGAGGGGTGCCCATCTCTCTGTGCCCAGACCCTTCCTCTCCCCAGGGGTCCCCCCAAAAGGGGCCATTGCTGCAGTGCTCACACCCCCACACCCTGCCTTTGGGCATCACATCTGCCCAGGCACCGGCTTCTTAGAGGCGGCAAAGCACAGGCCAGGGAGTTCTGCCAGGCCCGCCTTTCCCTCCAAAGGGTGAAGATGGGAGGAGGCCAGGAGAAGTCCAGTCCCAGCCGGGCCCCTCGTCCTCTCCCAGTAGGCTTAGCCCCTTCCCTCTCCCAGGAGGCTTAGCCCCTTCCTCGAGGGTCAGGTGGGGCTGGGCCCGGCGCCTCCAGAGCTCTGCAGATAAGGGGAGCGCAGAGCGGTCGTCTGTGCTCCCGCCCCTGACCCAGGGCCTAGAAACAGATCCCTCAGAGCCGGTGGGCCCAGCCCCGACGGCGCGCGGCGGCGGCGGCGTCTCTTACCTTCGTCTCTCTTGCGCTTGTTGGTGTCGGCGCTGGGGGATGTGATGCCCAGGATGCCGCTGATGGAGTAGGAGGAGCCCGCCGAGTCCGTGCTCACCGAGGACACCTGCGTCACGGAGCCCGTGGACACTGCGCGGAGGGAGAGGGCGGTCAGGGCCCGGCAGGGGGCTGGGGGGCGGCTCCGCGGAGGAAGGCTGGGCCCCAGCCATCGGGCCAAAACCAAGGCGCTCCCCCAACGCCGGCTCGGTGGGCCGCGCGGAGAGGGCGGGGGCGTGCTAAGGATGCCTCCCCGAGAACGGCAGCCACACCTGAAAGGTAAGAGCGCCC
The DNA here is from genome assembly GCF_033118175.1 of Dama dama. Taxonomy (NCBI): domain Eukaryota; kingdom Metazoa; phylum Chordata; class Mammalia; order Artiodactyla; family Cervidae; genus Dama; species Dama dama. Next base: position 67,497,699 of record NC_083709.1, read on the forward strand.
CCCTCCCAAGAGAACTGACAGCCGTGAAAGGAGCTCAAACCCAGCCTATCCAAGGATGCAGGAAGCAGGGGGATGGAGCAGAGAGACTGGGAAGCTGGAACCCACAGCCAGCCAGGGATGAAAGCAACCTACCATTTAGGCAGGCTCACTGCCTATTTACACATCCATCCATCCACGCAGACATAAGTATCTGCACACTCACACACAGAGCTAGCAAAGCACCGCATGAAGACTGTGTCTTTTTTTAATAGCTCCTCACTGTCTTTTCTCCTTCTAGTTTACCTGGATTTTAATATTAAAAGTGAAAGTGAAATTGCTCGGTCGTGTCCAAATCTTTGCTACCCCATGGACTGTAGCCTACCAAAATCCTCCGTCCATGGGGTTTTCCAGGCAAGTCTACTGGAGTGGGTTGCCATTTCCTTCTCCAGGGGATCTTCCCGACCCAGGGTTCAAATCTGGGTCTCCCGCGTTGTAGGCAGACACTTTATTGTCTGGGCCACCAGGGAAGTCTTATATATATATATTATATGTATATAATATATATATATATGAATATACTCTATGTTATATACAATGATATATAATAATGTTAATCTTTTCTGAGAACTTACTCTGTGCCAGGCATTCTTGCATTATCATATTTAATTCCGAGAACAAACTTATAAGTTAGGTCACTGGAAAAGTATGGGAACCAAGGCTCAGAGAAGGTAAGTGACTTGCCCAAGGTCACACAGCTAATGAGACAGTGCAGTAACTGGAACCCAAGAACTAAAGTCTTAAGCCCTGTAGTAATCTGCTCCTCACTAATGAATCATGAAAAAACAATAATATGCTTCACATGAATAATGTACTTTTCGTTTGATGCTTGCAATAACTGAATGCTATTATTCATTCTCATTTATCAAGTGAGGAACCCGAGCCTCCATACGGCAGAATGACTGGCTCAAAGTCATCTCACGGATAAGCAGTAGCACCAGGGCTCAGCCTTGGGTCGTCTGGCTTAAAGTCTAGATTTCTTCTGCCCCAAAACGTGGGTTGATGACTTACTGTGACTGAGGTATTAATATCTAAGTTCCTAAGACTAAGAATGGGGGAGGGGAGGTTTCAGCAAGTTTCACATTAACTCCTGGCCCCAGAATCTAAGAGGGAGACCCTTCGGTCATCAGGGTCCTCTTAAGCCGTACAGCTGAATTTCCATTTCTGGGCTGTGGGAATTCTTTCTCGGTTCATTAAAACCTGTAGACCAATCTCAGGCACATTTCCTTTGGCTATAACTAGCTGGAGGCAGGTGGAGCTGCTTTTGACTCTAAAGCGTAAGAAAGTATTGGAGATGGTGGTGATCCGTTGAGAAGCTGTTTGTTGCTTTCCTTGGAGCACATCCAGCTTTTGCCCCTCCAGACCTAAGGGGAACAGAGCTTTCTTCTCATAGTTGAGTTTGATTTTAGATCTTCCTTAGGAGACACAGAAGTAGAAATCGTTAACTTCTCTTTTCCTTCACCAGAAGAAGTGCCTCAAAATAGATTTATGCAAATCTCACAACCTTTTTTGTGTTAAGGTGCAAAGAACAGAGGAAGAAAGAAGATCACAAGTCATTTGATACTTTAAACAACAACAACCACATGTAACCAAGGTTCACCATGCTGCTGACAGAGCTGACATTTGTTCCAATATTTTGTGATCACGCTTAGCTCAAAAGACCCAGGTTCCAATTCTGGCTCCTCCACTGACTGGCCATGTGACCGAGGGCTAGTTATTTCATCTCTCTAAAGCTTCCATTTCTTCACTCTTCGATAAGTTTATAAACTATTAGGGGCGGCCCACACAGAAGATATGGTTTTTATACAAATTTCTGAGATAAGGCATTCTGCTGTCCAGTGGAATTATTCCTCTAACCCAATTGAAAGAATATTATCAGTTACCCTTAGTAGTCATTCCTATAGGACCTGAAATACTTAAAGCTGCAAATGAAACCCCAGACACAGCTATCTCCCCAGAAACTTTCCTCACTCCTCTTCACTCCAGCTTAGCACGGCTGGTCCGTCCCTCTCTTCTGTTCCCGGCACCCTGTGCTTTCTTCTGGAGCCTGATCTCAGCGTTTGTAAACTTCTCTTTGTAATTGTCGTTGTTCTTGTTTTTCAATCGCTAAGTCATGTCTAACCCTTTCTGATCCCATGGACTGTAGCCCATCAGGCTCCTGTATCCATGGGATCTCCCAGGCAAGAATACTGGAGCGTCGCCTTTTCCTTCTCCGGGGGTCTTCTCAACCCAGGGATCAAACCCGCATCTCCTGCATTGGCAGGCGGATTCTACCACGGAGCCACCAGGCAAGCCTGAAAACATCTGTGGAAACCTGGGCTCTTTGTGATAGTCCCCATTAGACCAAGAAGCCCTTGAGAAGGGGGATTTTGTCCCATTCCCTTAATGATGCTAGTCTCCACAACAGGTTGCATAGCAGGGGCTTAGCCAGTGCTTTTTGGAGGGATTACTAAATGAAGAATGATTTTATGTAAAGGAGGAATTCTGTCTTACTTTGATGCAAAGAGGCAACCATAAACAGAGATCCTCACGCTTTCTCCCAGCTAACCAGAGGCGTTTCCCTTATCCCAGGGGGAGAAATAATACACCTTGAGTAGAAACACGTCATTTCATCTCAGGATCTTTGCAGGGAAGGGAAGGCAAGGGAAACTTCTGAATTCCTGAGTAGTAGGAAATATAACTCCCCTCCTTGGTCATGGTCAGACTTTACCCATGAGTGTCAGAAACCCCGGTGGCAGCCCTTGATAGTTCACAGAGCAACGAGATCGAAGCAAGAGAGAGAGAAAGAAAGTTTAGGAAGTTTTGCCACATCTTCACTCAAGACTGCAAGTGCACAAAGAATTGTAGAAGGGCTGGTTGGTAGAAGAAAAAAACACATTCAAAACTACTTACTGACTAATGATGCAGAAAATGTTATGAATAAGTATCCCTTTCTTGATTTATTACTTTAATTATCTGACATTCTATAGACCCCCATTAGTGGATTTTTTTTTTTTTTTGGCTTAGATTTCAATTTTCTGTCTCATGGTGAAAGCTATTTATCATAATAATCAGTAAAATTCAAAACCTTTTAGCAGTATTTATAAAATTCATTTACCAGGTTCAGCCCTTGGAGAATGACAAAGAAGGCGCATTAGTACGTGTGCCGAAGTGTTTTATGCAGAATTATCTGTCCATAAGAATGATTAAAAGTTCTTTTGAGTACTTGGAGCCCATTAGATTTTTAAATTTTTTTTTAAAAGTTCTTACCTATGCTGTGACTGGACGCTGGGACCGGCTGGTTGGGTGGCTGTTGTACCTTTGTCCGGATGATCCTGTGAAAAATTGAGAAAAAAAAATTGCTATTTTTACCGTCACAGAGGAGAAGAGATCTCAAGTGGCAATGCCAGAAACCCATATCAAGTTGGGTCGTGGACGTGGGAACAGATTATAAATCCAGGTCTGGAACTGGGGGTTTGGAAAATTATAGATTAGTTCTAGCTCAGCCCCTACCTCCCTGGGTGTCTTTGTGTAACTGGCACCCCTCTTGGGGCCTCAACTGCCTCTTCTGTAGGAAGAGATTGATGTGTTAATATCACAAATAGTCATCCTATTCTTGGAGCAGCTTCAGCTCCATCAGGAACTCACTGAGCAAGTTAGGAAGTTACTTCCCTTCCCTGGACCTCAACCTCCCATCTGGGGAATAAAGCCACTGAACTCGGTGACCCCCCTGTCCCCTGGCAGCCCTCACACTCTGGTTTCTCTGCCTTAGAAAGCCACAGGAAGAACAACATCCCTGCCAGGTGGCACAGGGGTTAAGGATCTGTCTGCTGATGCAGGAGACACAGGAGACGCAGGTTCGATCCCTGGGTTGGGAAGATACTCTAGAGGAGGAAATGGCAACCTGCTCCACTATTCTTGCCTAGAAAATTCCATGGACAGAGGAAGCTGGCAGGCTACAGTCCAGGGGGTCACAGAAGAGTCAGATATGACTGAGCTACTGAGCACACATGCCCACCATCATAAATTATCAAGGGGGAGAGGGGAGCAGTGTGAATGTTGCTACAAAACTGGAAAGGGTCAAAGTGCTGCCACTTTAACTCTGGCCTGGCTTGGCTAAGAGGAAGCCTGGATTACACAGAACAGCGGAAAGGCTCTACAGAGCTGGAGCCAGGGCTGTCCTGCATGGCCTTCCCGGAGATCTTGCTCTAGTTCTAAGGTGAACTTGACTGCGACCCTGGGTAAGTCCACTCCACTGTGGGGGCCTCAATACAATGAGGGAATTGGAACAGACCACTCTTGGCTTACTTTAATCCATCCTTTTTAGATAAAAAAAAAAAATCTTATCATAAAGCCCAGTGTATAAAATGGTCAATAGCAGCGGCACCTTCCCTTCGCTACCTGGCAGCTCTGATGCCCTTCAGCAGAACCTCGGGCTCTTAGTAAATTTCCAGCTGGGACAACACGTGAGGCCTTCATGAGACCCCTGAGCCCAATGCATTGTCGAGCAGCTGAACAAAGTGAAGTGAAAGTGAGTTAGTCACGCAGTCATGTCTGACCCTTGACAATCCCACAGGCTGTAGCCCACCAGGCTCCTCTGTTCAATGCAGGAGACACGGGAGAAGCAGGTTCGATCCCTGAGTTGGAAAGATACCCTGGAGGAGGAAATGGCAACCCGCTCCACTATTCTTGCCTGGAAAATTGCATGGACAGAGGAAGCTGGCAGGCCACAGTCCATGGGGTTGCAAAGGAGTCAGGGATTGACGTGCCTGGGATTCTCCAGATAAGAATACTAGAGTGGGTTCTCCAGGGGATCTTCCTGACCCAGGGATCAAACCCCCGTCTCCTGCATTGTAGGCAGATTCTTTACCAACTGAGCCACAAGGGAGTGGTTGACCAGGGCCAGGCCAAAAGTCACCTGGGGTCTGGAAGAAGATTCCTTCCTTGGCACTTAGGAGAAGGGTGGATGGTAATAAAATGTGCAGCTTCTTTGCAAAAGTTATATCCCTTTTAAAGAACATTTATTAGAGTGCTTCCTAATTATAAAAGTCCTTTGTGTTCATGGTAGACTATTTGGACAAGTATAAGGAAGACATCTAAAACCACATTTTGATGTATTTCCTTTATGCTCACATTCCTATGTGCATTTGGAAATATCCATTTTTTTTCTTAATAAAATCAGGATTAAACCACGTGTACAATTCTATGTCCTGCTCTGTTCACTCAGCTGTATATAAGAAACTTTCTCACATTCCAGAACATTCTTTCTGGAAGTTCGTTTCAGGCTGCACTGGTCTCTAGCTTGTGTACCAGGACAGGGAGAAGAGGAATGGCAGATGCCTCCTCCAGAATTCATCAGGCCTTGGGCCCTGCTCTCTGTGATCTCACAGCTCAACGCTGGGCATGGAGGGCACTCCGCATCCCCAGCTGACAGCCTGGAATGGACGTTTCTGTTCACAGCACAGCCCGGCCACGGGCTCTCTGAAGCCCAGGCCACCCGGGCTCTGCAGAGGGCCTTTTGCTGTTTTCTGTTGAGTCAGCAATGTTTTGCCTCAAATATCCTCACAGTGTTCGCTTATTTGTTTTCTCCAATATTCAAACCACTTATTTTGACTAAGCAAACAGGGAATGTGTTAACAAAGGCCCAGGAGTGAGCCAGTTTTTCAGACTACAGGAATTAAGCTAGCATCTGACCTAATCTGGGCATGTCTGTGTATGTCACCTTCTCTGTGTATACACGTGTGTGTCTACATATATATCGCTAGATGTGTGAACATATATGGAGATGCAAGATTTAACTATATTTATCTATATTTTGATTTATACACATATAAACATATGGTAAAATATATTGTAACTATTTCCCATTGAAGTCCAGCATAAAGTCCTAATTTTCAAAGCATTGTCTTCCATTAAATTCTTACATAGGCAAAGAAAATTATATTTTCCTTATTTTTAAAAATATTTATAAATTGTCGGCAAAACATAATCCATTGTTATAAATCATTGAGCGGCAGCTGCAGTGGGGTAAGCAGGCCCCAGAACCAGACTTTTAGAGTTTGAACACCAGTTTTACAATCTGCCAGCTGCATGACCTTGGGCAAGTTACTTAACCTCTCTACCTCAATTTTTCCATCTGCAAAATGAGACTAAGAATCATTCTCGCCTCATAGGGCTATTATGAGCATTAGTTAAGTACTTAGACCAGTGGTTGCTGCATAGTAAATTCTCGATAAACGTTAGCTGTTGTTATTTTCATTGGTATCTTCATAAAGAATAATGAATAGCTTCAACCTTAAAAGGTTCATATTTTCCACAAATGCCTTAAAAACACATGGGATCCTCTTGGGAGCTGGGGAGGGGAGGTAGTCAAACCCACACCCTATTTTAAGGCTGTGGCAGGGCTGTCCTTTACGGGGGGACCTGAACTGTAGGGAACCCTTCAAAGGTATCTCCAGAGACAGAGATTCTGCCCATCTGCCTGCAGCAGCTGCCAGGAAGAGAACAAAGAGCATCATCTTCCACAGAGAAGAAATGGGAGTTGGAAAACAAGACTGTAATTGAATTAGAGTGATTCTTAAAAAACAAAAAATTAACATCAGGACTCATCACCATAAGAGTCACGCTCTGGACTTTTCTAAACCAGAGACAATTGAGGCTAATTGACAGTCAGCACTAAGAAGTACAGCCCTTTACTTTACTTTGCCTGACCTTGAATGCCATAGGATCATTCTAGATGGTCCAATGGGGGAGGAAGCTCAACAATCAACGAATTCCTACAAATAAGAAAACTAAAGCCCAGAGTGCTCAAATGACCTGTCCAAGGTCACGTAGCAAGTCAGCTCCCATGCCTGGGCACTTTTCTTTGAACCACATTCAAAGGAGGTGGGACATTAGCAGAGGCACTAAATACTTCCTATGTAACACATAAAGCCTTTCTGGATTCAAAATCCATCTAGAATCCAAAGATTCCAAGTCTGAGCAACTTTAGATATTATAGACATTGGCAAGGGTCCCATTTCAACATCACCCTCACTGCTTGGAAAGGCTAAGTCTTCTCACTATCACCCCCAGCCACCACCCCGCCCCCCACCACCACATACAAAATTCCGTTGAAAGAAACTCGGATGGCCTTAAAATAAGAAATGAGGTTATAGGGCTGAAGAAATACCCATGTTTACTGCACTGATCAAACTGCCATTGGTTCCATAGGTGCAGAGAGAATCTTGGGCCGTCAACTGTACTAAGAATGCAAAAACTAAGGGTCCAAGCTGCAAGACACCCAAGCTGCAGAGAACTCACAGGTGACAGGCAGGTCGGCAACTGACATGGAAAAGAAAGAGGAAAGGGATGAAGGATCCCTGAAGGCTTGCTGCCCAAGTGAGGCTGAAGAACAGAGTTCATAAAGGGTCATCCCCAGGTCACACCCATCGCTGGACCAGGCGCATGTGGCCTGCAGAGTACATTTATTTTCATTTGAATCAGTTGTCAATATTGGTAAGTTGGGAGCTTTACATGAATACATGAATTTCTAGCTTCTCCTGAAAAATCAGAACACCCAGAATACTGGCCCCACATTCTCACAGGACAACCACGGCTGGCGCTAAATAGGGCTGCCCCTCTAAGCTGGGAGTGCCACTCGGTTTAGGGCCATGGGAGAACAAACACAGAAGGAAGACCCCATCCGTCCCCTCACCCCCGGCATTGGGCTCAGCTCCAGGAGAGTCACCTCCAACTGTCTCAGGTTGGAGTCCAAGCATCCTTTCTGCAGGTTGTGAGCATCCCAGCATGTATTTGTCCTTAAAAAGTCACGTAAACATGATGGATTGTGTCCCAGGAAATCTCCCACAACCCCAGCAGAACTGGTTCAGTGTTGCTTCACCCAGTCAGTCATAGCTTCCCAGGCAGGATCCCCAGAAGGCAGCAGGAATTCACACACTTCTGGTGGGGCGGGGGGTGGGGGGGAGGTGCTGTGGCCACCAGAATAGCCACCCATCCGGCCACCCCTCCCTCCCCAGCTGTTTGAAGGAGTGGAGCAGTGAGACATCGCCTCCCAGGGAAGCAGGGGCTGGGAGAGGGAGCTACGGACCTCTTACACAACATTTGCAAGACAGTTACTTGGAAGCGGCATCTGTTAGAATGCAGTGGGATCTTTATGTGGAAAATAAAACTGTGTACTGGGACGGCTCAGGCTTTGTGGGGGTGTGGGCAGGGGGAAGCAGTCACACAGACACAGGACTGCCACCCCCCACCTGCCACCCGTAGTTTATTTGCATTGCACGGTCTGTTGCTAAAGACACCAAAGAGCTCTCATTGAAGAATGTGGTGAGGAGCCAGAGAGTGCTCCCAGGAGGAGCCCCAGAAAGAAGCGCAGGAAAAGGCTATAGATCACAGAGGAAGCCTACAGACAGGCAGCAAAGCATCCAGGCTGCGAGGCTGGGGAAGGGAGTGGGCAGGCAGCGGGGATGACTGCTTCTCCTTGCCGCTCTCCTCACAGTTCTCGGTTCTGTGCTGGCAGAGTCCTACCCGGGAGTGGAGGAAAGAAACAGCCCTCCTCGTCCCATCAGGGGACCTGGGCTGCACGCCCACGTCGAGCTCAGAGTCACAGTTCCTGTGCACTCCCGTGCACTGTATATAGATATCGGGCCTTAGTTTCTATACCTGTCACAAGAGAGTTAAGCCTTGAGGCTGTTGGAGATCACAGATGTGGACGCCCCTTAGAGGCACAGCCAGTGAGGACACTGGGTCACCATGTGGGCTGGGACACCACAGAGAGCCCTGCGGCTAGCCACCGCCCCGCAACTAGCAGCCTGACCCCCCACACAGCACCACTCGGGACACAGCGCACCAGCTGAGCTGTGATTTCCCTGGACACGCCTTCAAGTACCCCCCTTCACAACCTTCACCACATCTGTAATCACTGTGCTCGGGCAGCTTCATATGCTTCTTTCAAATAACGTACTTTTTAATTTAAATAAACCTATTTTATAAGGGAATATTAGTTCTTTACCATAATCGGGGAGAGGTAGTTTGTAAAGTTCACTATCGCTGGTTTGATGTGCTAGTTTTATTTTTCTAAAGGACATTCAAAAAACAGTTTTCCTCCTTGTAGGACAGAAGATAGAAGCTAGAGGCCAGCAAATGATTTGTGCTTGTCCCACAAAGGCATTTTCTCATTGACATTAGTTGCCACTGTTTAAAGGTATAGAGATTTCATATATACCAACACGCACATACATACGCAAACAAGTGCTAGTCTGGATTCTCTATAAAAACGGAAAAAATCGGGCTACCACTGGGCCCACATGCCCAGCAGCTTTCAGTTGGAGCCGAGCGACAACTGCCCCTTCAATGCAGCTTGGGTTCCTAGTTTGCACAGACCCAACCTTCCCTGGCTGCCTTATGCCTGAGCCACTTCCCCCGGGCACCACCTGCCTGGTTCCACGTCAGCACTGGCGTTTATGACCTCCACGGGCCACCTGAGTTATCTTTGAAACCACCTGTGTAACCTAGATTGAAAAGTCTCTGGATCCCCAGAGCCTGACCACCAGGTTTATGGAAACTGCTCTGCTCCTTCACCGCTCTGAGCAGCTCACACCTCACTCCACGTTAAGGTTTTTGGAGACACAGGTAAGGGGGAAAAGTCACATTGCCTGATGTCATGGAAAACTTCCAAAGAGCTGGAAGTAGGGGACTCCAAAAGCATACAGACCCCCTCATAATCCAGAAAGAACTGGAGCTATTCCGCTACAAGCCCCCTAAAAACCTACTCCAGTATCCTTGTCTGGAGAATCCCAAGGACAGAGGATCCTGGCGGGCCACAGTCCATCCATAGCATCCCAAAAAGCCGGACAATGACTGAAGCGACTCAGCACCGTATGGCACTGCAAACCCAACACAATAATTGCTACCTCTCCAGCGATTCTGTGCCTATTGTCAGGCTGTCCAGACCCCTCAGTGAAAGCTAAAACCCCTCCCTGGACAAGGAGCCCCTCTAGAACAGAAACCAAGAGACAGATCGTACGTCTGATTCCCCTGGTTCTTCATAGCACCTTGTGGGATGCCAGAGCCAGCGTAAAGGTTTGCTGAGAGAAAAAAATCAGGCTAACGGTTTATGAGACAGCAGGACTCTAACTACCAACATGGACACTCACACAGCGATTCTGTGCGTTTGAATCATCATGGAAGCAACAACTGTCAGGACCAAAGGGGATCTTAGAAACAGTCTGGTTTGACCACCTCGTTTTGCTGCAGGGGTCCCCTGTGCCCAGGCAGGCTCTGCACAAGAGCAGGGCGTGACCTTGGAGGAATGGGAACTGCTCAGGTTTTCAGTCTGCTGGCTTCACTTTTCTTTGTGGGGTTCAGAGAACCATCATTTCTGTCATCTCACAACTACATCCTTGACTCTACAGGTTTCAATGGAGCTGAGACCACACCCCCTACAACAGAAAACGTTCTTTCAGGGATTCAGTTCTGAAAGCTCTGTTGGATGTATTCTGGACCAGACTGGATAAAAGAAAGCCCTCCCAAGAAGATCCTCTGCCTGGTACTTAAGGTGTCTCTCTGATTCTTTCTGTCCAAAGGTGAGATTCAGGGCAACTGAGGAGAAGGCAACCCCCTAACTGCACAGTGTCTTAGCATCCTGGATGTCACTCTAGGAAAACACAGACCTGTATCAGTACCACCAGATCCTGGGCTCTCAGAGACAGGAAAAGCCTTGTCAAGGTCACACTCTGAGGTTGTGGCAGGCCTGGCAAATCTGAAAGGAGCTGAAATCTCCCAACTGCAAGTTCAGGCTCTGTTCCCCACATTCAGTGCCTCAACCTCTGCCCAAACTGGAGGCAAAGATTTTCCTCCTGGGAAGCTCTGAGGTGGGCCAGTGCTAACCTTGGGGACTGGCGTGCAAGGTAAGCGACGTTTGTGAAGACCTAACAGGACAATTCATTGTTGAGTGCTCCACACGCAGAGGCAGGTAGTGGAGGGAGTAACGGAAATGACTCGGGAGTCAGAAAAATTTGCAGCAGCTGGGTGCTGGCATAGCCTCCTCTCCCTGGGCTTAGGACTTCTGCCTACTTTGGCGAGAAGAGTGATAGAGAGACCCATCCAGCCCTGTGCTCATCCCTCCTGACTGATAATCCCTATGGGGTCTTGGTGAAAGGAGAGACCAGATCTCCAGGAAAGGCACGTGCATAGCCACCAGCAGTCCCACCCGACCCAGACCCTCAGCTTCCCAAAGGCACCAGCCACTCACCTGTTGATGGAACTGACGCTGGGCACCGTGTCGTTGTCACACACCCGTTCCGCCAGCAGCCGGTCCCTGATCTCCCAGGCAAACATGGTGGGATTTTGGCGTTTATACTCAGCGATTTTTTCTACCACTTTGGGTGTGGCGACCTTTGGTTTGGATCCTCCAATTACCCCAGGCTTGATGCTCCCTGTCTCATAATACCTACGACCCAAGGAGAAAGGAGCTTAGCCGTGAGAAACCAGAAAAATGGACATTGGTAACAAAATAATGGACTACTCTGTCCAGGAAATACCCAGATCTGTGCTGTCTGGTATGTAGCCACTAGCCATGTATGTGGCTTTTGAACGTTTGGAAGGTGATCTGTTTGAATTGACATGTGCTCTAAGCATCAAATACATATCAGGTTTTCAAAAATTAGTATAAACTCAAAATCTCAGTAATGCGTTTTCCTTTGGTTATATGTCGAAATGATCATCTTTTTAATATATTGGATTAAATAAAGTATACAATTAAAAGTAATTGTATCTGTTCGTTTTTCCTTTTCTAATGTACTACTAGAAAATTTTAAACCTCCTACATGGCTTACATTACATTTCCATTGGATAGCGCTAGTCAGAATGCTCAGCCTAAATTAATTAATTGTCACATTTATCTACCATTTGATAGTTCACAGAAAGCGTTCCAGTTGGTTTTCCCATTTGATCCCCACAACACTTCTAAAACACATAATTTTGAATTTCTAGAGTACAACATTCAGTTTTGAATGACTGAATGCGTGAATGATTACACAAACAGGTCTCCATCTACAGATGTAAAACAGACCCACAGAGGTTACACGGCTTGCCCAGGGTCACTCAAGACCCAGGGCCAAGCCAGGACTGTGGCCCAGCCCTCTGAGCTAAAATCTCCCCAGAAAGTTGCCTGTGCCTTTCATTCGTCAGCTCTCCCATCCCCTAGCAGACTCACCTGCTTTCTGTGACACTGTCCCCTAAAATGCAACTTCTTTTTCCATAAGAGAAAAACAATAACCCTAGCATAAAATTTTAAAAAATGTCGGATTCCAGAATTAACTGGCAATATGAGTTACACATAAGTCAAAACACAAGCAATCAAAAAACAAAAAAAAAAAAAAACCCAACCAACCACAAGTCACTGCAGCTCTTCCAGGGACCTCCTTTGAGGTAAATCGATGTTTCTAAGGACATTTCCATGCTATCAGCTCTTCCTCGTTAACGCAAATAGGATGTCAGGGTTTTACAGTAAAACCGAAACCAGGGAGAAGAGTGCCATGAAAGATCATTTCAGGGGAAAAAAATTACTTGGTTCCTTTTCTGAATCTGAGCCTTCACTGGATGTCTCTCTCAACATTTACAGAGGAATTTTTGACTTCCACTTGAAAAGGAGATTATCTTGTAGTTGGGGAAAAAAAATTTTAATAAAAAAGACATTTTAGAAATGACTGGAAAAATTTAAACCTAACAAGAGTTTACAATAGGTAAGCAAAGGTGGGTCTATGATGGGTAGGAAAGATAACTTAGGACAATGACTGGTTACATTGAAAGAGATGCTGAAATTCTCAGCTTGGGTAAGTCTGGTTAGGGCCAAGGTAGTGAATATTCTAGAAATAGAAGAAACAATTTGGGAACAGTGATATGGATGCACAAATTCTATTTTTCATTGAGAAGACTGTCATGTACAAATTTGTGGACCATAAAGCAAAACTCAATCTATGCTCCCTCTTTCTATAATTGCTAAAAGTCTGCTATTAATCACAAACAGGTTTTTAGAACTATCCAAGAAAATACTTTTTTTGCCAGAAGTCTAAAAAGTATCTAAATCAAAGCACACAGCAATCTTGGCAGATTCGGCAGATCCTTTTGATTTTACAACAGAAAATTATCTGTTACTACAATACAGCATCTCATTATTTAGGCGCAGTGCCTTGAAGTTTACAGAGTCTTCCTCGAATTATCTTGATTCTCACATGAGTCCTGAGAGGCCAGCAAGATTTTACGTAATCAAAGGGAAAACTGATGATCAGAAGATTAAATCCTTGCCCAACCCCCTTTTGGAACTTAGAAACAGTCCCAGGCTTTCAAACCTGACTCTGAATCCAGTGGTCTTCCCACTAGAACAAGCTGCTGCTTTAGTTATAAAAATTAAAATGACACTAGTACTAATAATAGAGATCCCCTGAAATTACAGACAGCTCTACTGTTCACCAGGCATTTTCATGTGCATTTTGTCACTTATTCATTCAATCAATAGTCACAGAGGGTCTGTTAGGACAGGCACTGTCTTGGGATGGGGGTTCGGGCACACAGAACACCCTCTGCTCAAAATATGTTAGCCCAATGGGACTGCAATATTCATGCAGAAACTCTGAGAGGGTGGCAGGATGAAGCCCTCACCACCCCCAATACTTGCCCCGCTTGCATGGCTGGGGGTAGCAGTGCCAAGGACTCTATCCATCCCATCTGAGCACTGCCAACCGTACAAGTCTATGGTCCCAACACAGGAGATCTCTGTCTTCCTTTTGTCTGACACATAGTCCAGGCACTTAGAAGACAGCCCTGACACTCCAGAAAACCCCAACTGGCAACTGTGTCAAGTGAGGATTCTGACTACCCTTTCATCTCAATAACCACCCTTTCATCTCAGCAAAACAGCCATGCAGCCCTTACACAGGCCAAGAGGAACGACAGCCACTAACCCACAGTGCGGTTTGGTGCAAGGAGCATTAGTTTGAGAGTAAAGAGGTGTAGATGCCAGTCAGGGGCTCTGACACTAATTCACTGTGTGACCCCGATCAACTCACTCAGCCTCTCTGGGCCCCAGTTATCCCATTTGTATAATAAGGGGAGGATGTTTGCCTGGCCTGCCTTGCAGTGCTGTCATGAAGACAGAAATGCAGAGTGGTTAAGAAAAAGCTTTGCAAAACAGAAAGAGCACGTGTTGTGGATTAAAATCCTCTTGAGTGTTTATTACTATGTAACACACCACCCAATTCCAAATGGCATGAACCTCCCAGCCAGGCTTCAGTGAAAGAAGACAACAGCCCAGCTTTCTGGATGGATTTAAATGGGTCTCACATGCCACTGGGCTCTGCCTCTCCAGCCCCTCCAGAGCCTTGAGCTCTGTGGACTGAATGCCACACTCCTGGCAGACCGCCACCTTCCTGAGATGACTCTGACTGCCCCAGGGACCCTGCCTGCCTCGCCACGCAGCCTCTGAAAACCACGGCCACCACACACCACACGCTCTCCACAATCTGTCACCCCATGTGTGCCCATCAAATTCTTCAGTGACCAAAGGAAAAAAAAAAAAAATCAGTGGATAGAACAAGCCCAGTTCAGAAATTCCCAGTCACACTGTTTTAGGGCTGAACTTGTTTCTTAAAAGGCAGTTCTAATTAGAGTGACATTTTGTCCACTGTGGTTCTTAGTTATGAAAATAATGAGCTATGAAATTCCAATTTATTGTTGACAACTTAAACGGCCAGGCACCGGAGCGGCGCGTAACTTCCGAGTGCCACTCTACCTAGTGACAAATCTATTCCAGGGCGCGGGAGGCTGCCGGCTGGGCCTGGGAGGGTCCCTGTGTCCTTCAGCCCCCAAGGAAGATGTGGAGGGCTCCTTGGTGCCAGAACACGAGGACCCGGCATCTGGATGTCCCCTCTGAGAAGGGCTCAGCATCTTGCTCTGAGAAGATTCCAAATAGCAAGCAAAATGTCGGCTCAGCAAAGACATCTCAGCAAAAACAAAGGAAGGGCCTCCTTTCTCTCTCTCTCCACCTCTGTACAATGAGAAGGCTTCCCAGGAAGACATCTAAGATCCCTCGGCCCCCCAAGTCTGAGGCTGAAATGATCTGAGATATTGTTCTCCTTTCTCTTTCTATCTTGTCTTTATTCCTCTTTCTCTCTCTTTTTTAATCAATCCATTTCTTTTCTGTTTCTTTTCTTTTTCTTTTTTCTATCTCCCTCTCCTCTAGTTTTTTTCTTTTTTCTTTCAATTTTCATTCTCACCCTGTTACCTAAAATCACTGTCTAACAAGAATACCATGCTGATGTCCTCCCACCTCCTTGAACTCAGGCTGAAGCTTGTTTGCCGCTGAGGGCTAAAGAAAAGAGAAGCGCACAGCCTCCATGGCTGGGATGAACCAGTATGGGTGGGAGCGTGAGGAGTAAACGGGGGGATATGGTCTCTAAAGGTGCTGCCAGACCCCTGGCCCTGAAACTTCTCTTGGCCTCCAGCAAGTCTTCGCAAGTTTAAAAACTATTATTTCCGCCATCTGAGAGAATGTCTTAAATTCTAGCAGGTGGGAAAGAGTAAGCAGAAAGTCACAATGGCACTGACATACTTCAAAATATTTATTTTCCACTCAGCAGATGGTTCTCAGACCATAACACAAGCTACAGGCCAAAGGCTGTTTTCTGACCTGCAAGAGAAATCCTGAGAGAGTACTGACAGCTAAACCCAAGAATGTTCCAGGCTGCCAGCACAGACCTATAACAACTTCACTTGCCTGGAAACATACTTGCGGCTTTGGTTTTGGGGTGCAGCGAGGTGCAGACGGTCTCAGAGTTCTTAAGGCCTCTTCCCAGCCTGAGTGCTGATTGGCTGGAAGCATCTGAGTCACTCATTTTGCCCTCTACATTTGTCTCCTCATCTCAAAACAAGCTTTCTTGGACCATCTCACCCAAGAAAATAAACATGCGCATTAAGAGGCTACAGAGCCCTTTGGGAGAATTGGCATTGTTGGTATTTTTCTTGCAGCAAATTGCAGGGTCAAGTGGCAACTTTCAACTGTCTAATTTGAGAGTTGGTGTTTGTTTGTTTGTTTCCTCTCCAATTTCATATATATTTAGGATGCCTGTCACTATGAAGGAAACAAAACATATAGAAGGAAAACACTGCCGCCCAAAATAATAAGCTAGATGATAACCCAGAACTGAAAATGACAGCTGACTTTTAAAAATGGAATGCGCTTTTTGAAAACATTAAAATGAAACATTGAAGTCTGGTTATGTGATTTTATAACTTGTGGATTTCCCACCCAGCACTGCTCAGGCACCAAATATAGAAGGGGACTTCCCAAGAACCTCTTATTCCTGGGTTCTTAGGAATAATTCACCAGGCTTTCAGAAAACATGCTACCCCTTCGAACTGAGACATCCCATTCTGCAACAAGGGTTTCCTGGGGTTACTTCGAGTTGAATGGCCTCAAAAAGGCTTTGCAAAGTCCAAAGTACTACACATGTGGAAGTGTCACCATGATCCTCGCTAAGACACTACCACATGGACAGCTGCTGGGTCACGTTTTAGGTTATTATTTGAAAAATCAAGGGAAGCCTGAAGCTCCTGCCTTTACCTGCCAAGAATTTTGCTGACACAACCATGGCTGACTCGAAGCTGCCTGGAGATGTCGCAGGGCCTGACGCCTTGATGAGCAAGTTCCACTATCCTTTGGCGGACTACATCCGGGAGTGGCCGTCCATTCACAAAAACCCCCCCAAGCTGATTCACTCCTCCATGTCCTGAAACAGATCAGAAATAAAAGGCAAGGGAAAGGGTGGTTAGAACCATTCACGCAGGAGAAGAAGTGCCGCTTTGAGGACCCACAGTCCCTCTGATCAGAAATGGCAGCGGGCTGGCTATCTTGAGCCTGGGGTCTGATCACACAGGCGACATGAACACCTCAGATTGCTTTTTGAAATTCACCTTAGCCTTTGTCCTTCTTCAGCCAGTGATTTGGGCTATTGATGGTAAGCATCTTCATGATATGTTTCAGTTAGTTGCTAGCATTTTCTTTGTAATTTTTTTTAAACAATGGAATATATGAAGACCTCAATCTGTACTTGGGACAGAACTTATTATATACATGATGCTGAGGTCTAAGATAGATCCTAGGGAGAAAATACATTTAAAAATACATAAAATGTAAAGAGATTTTTAAAAATGAAACTCTTTCCCTTTTAACAGACATCTATAAAAGTGAAAAGGATTACTTTAATAAACCTAGATCTTGGGGACAGGGGAATGTTTTTTAAATCAGCAATCTGATTCAAGAGCTAAGGATTAAAAAAAAAATTTTTTTTAATAGTGTCTGCAGATTGCCGAGACAAAACCAAACCACTGCCTTGATAAAAATCCTTTCTTTAAGAAGGTGAGGCTCATACCTCAATGAAGATGGCAAAAAAACAAAAAAAGTGAGGCTGACATGCAGACTTGACCACTGTACCCTCTCAGAGCACACAAAAGAAATAGGTCAAAGGATCACATTTCACTCTACTGTATCAGAATTTGTTACAAAGGAGTTTCCCTGGAATTTTTGGAGTGTTTTACAATTGACAAGCAGCTTTATGTTGGTTCAGTGAAAATAAAGAAGCCAGAGGAGGCTTCTGAGTCCCAGGTTGTACAAGGGTTCTGGAATGGACTTTAAGTAAAAGGAGTTTGGGAAAGTATCTCCTCCATCCAATAAGCTCCATTCTCGTAAAAACATCAAGGTCCATCTAGATGGAAACAGAGATCCAAGTAAATGAAGAGCCAAACCAGTAAACACAGAGTGATCCAGCGTAGCAACATCATCGACCTTGTAGCTGTTAATCAGACACTGACTGACATCATTGAGGACTGTCAAAAGCCAGAAGCCAAGTCCAAGAATTTCCAATGCTGCTGACAGCTCAGAGACCAAGGAAGAGGAAATCGTCTCCTAACCTGGGACTTTGCAGGGACTGGGCTGTACCAGGGAAGCCAGGGCATCTCAGAGGTCACACACACACACACACACACACACAAATATACTCCAGCTCGAAAACATAAAATAGCCACCTCATCTCAGCTATTCCCCAGCACTGAACTACTATTCAGGTTTATGAACAATATCTGAAATAGAGGAGAAAACTACCCATAACATAACCTATTTCTTAAAAACTGCCAAAGCTATTCACTGAATTTTCCCATGAGAGCCCAAATTGAATATTTCCCCAAATTTTCAAACTCAGACTGATTTCATTGGAGGAAAATTTTTTTTTTATAGATAACAACAGTACTCAATTCGAGTTCTAAGCTGAATTTCTCTCTGATTTTCAAAATGAGTTTTAATCATTTAGATTGTTCTAAAACACTCCAGACATAAGAAAAAGGAAAACCACCCTGAACAGAATTTTACAGTTAGGAACACAACTGCATAGTTCACCTAAAACAGAAAGACTACAGCCACCCTTGGTCAAAGGTCTTAAGAAAGCTTTGTTCTGGGGTTGGGAGCACCTAATAAAAAAGGGTTGTATGGATCTTTCAATAACAGGCTGGATTTAAGAAGCAAGTAAATTAAAAACTGAGAGGACAAAAAGAATGCTAAAGGCACCTAGCACACTTCTGAGACAATCTATTAGTCCAGGCACTGGGGCCATCTGCAATGGCTTGTTCCTTATACTACTGGCGATTTAAATTTTCTGCTCAAAACACGGTAGCAATCTTTGGAGGATTTAAATTCCAAAAAGAGTCCTGCAGGACACTTGTGATCTTTGGAGACCATTTGTATTATGGGGGAAAACCCAAGGGTGAGGCACTCGAGGTGACAGCAAGTCCCCACACCCTCTAGTCTTGACCACAAAGGCCAGGCTACCAATGCTCTTCAGAGTCTGATCCTCATATCCACAGCTGACACCAGACCCAGGATGACCTGGGGACCCCTTACATCCCTCAACTTCCTGGAAAGGCTCCCAAAAACTCTTGGCCTTCTCTGCCTCTGAGAGAATATGTCAAGGGGGGTGGGTTGGTAAATTAAAAGTGTCATCTGAGAAGGCAATGTCTCTCACTTACCCCAAGATTGTAAGAAGCAAAACCAGAAACCCGAGAGAAGGGAGGCAAGAGGATGGAGAAAGAAGCCAGAAAAAGTGGTGTGAGGGCAAGTGTACAAAGAGCAGAGACTCAATGAGAAGAGACAGCAAGAAGAGTATGTAGAAGGGAAGCTCAGGTTAGAAATGAGGAGAGGGAGAAAAAGGGGTGGATTGACCAGAATGGGGCAAAGAGAGGCAGGGGAAAAGGTGAATGTAGTGTATACAGTGGGAGGCAAGATGAGAGAAGAGAAAAACAGAGGAAGCCCAACAAGGGGGTATTTGGAAGAAAAAGGGACATCTGCGGAGGGGGGAACCTTTGTTTTCTTGGACCCCAGCTCCCGCCCTGCACTTCCTCAGAGAAGCCAAGTCCCAGCCTCTACTTCCGACAGACAGTGAGGGTTCACCACGTGGGAGGTGCTGGGGGGAGACTCGGACTCAGCTACACTTTTCAGGACCAGGTCGAATTTTCAGAGAGACACCAACTGACACAGAGACAGATGCAATAAATCAAGGTAGAGACCAGGAAACCGACAAGCAGATACAAGAGAAACACAGCCCCGCCCCCACAGGGCTCTCAGAGCCGCGTTTGGAGGCGGGGAGGGCAGGGGGGAAGGGATGAATACCGATGCCCCTGGGACTTCTGTGGCTCTGGTCTGGAAGGGGCTGGCCTCCATAGAAGCTCCTCAGGCCCTGATAAGAACATATTACCCACCAGGGTCGCCCCTGTCCACACCCCCAGTGACCAGGTCTGGGCAGAGGGTCTTGGGGAAAGGGTCTGTGCTGACTCAATGGTAGATTGAACTCCAGGATCCACAGGGTCATTGAAATTCCTCCTATTAATATCAGAGAGGATAATTAAGGCGACACACAAACATGCAAACAAAAACACAGGAAAGGGCAGGAATGAAGCCTTACTGGACTCTCGAACCGATAGGCGCTGGCACACAGGGACAGTAGGGCCAGGGATACAGATGTAGTTAAATTAGACAGACAGTGCCTTGCACTTCTGTGTAGCCATCCAGGTGGCCGCTGCCTACTCTCTGGAATCTGAGTCCCTCTCTCTCCCCTTTCGAGAATCTCAAAAGACTGCCTCCAGCACTGTCCCTGGGAATTTCCTGTCAGTCCTTTTGTCTCTCTGACCTCAGTACCATTCTCTGTAAAATGGATGTAGCTGAAAGTTTAGAAGACAGTTGGTTAGGAGACTGGCTATAAAAGTGCTTTGTAACTGGTAACCATAGCTGGGGGTGGGGACAAGAAGACTCAGAAGCCCACACCCTGGCAGTGTCTGCCCCTCCCCCATACCAGCTAGCCCCGGCAGCCACCCAGCTTCAGTGGGGGAGAGGGGAAAGGAGTTGGGGTGGTAAGAAACTGGTCAGGGCCAGGAAGAACGATAAGAAGGTGGGACTCGGTCTGAGCCCCTACTTACCAGGCAACCTCTCAGGATCTACTACGCACCCCGCCACTCAAGCTAAAAAAACTGGGGCTCCAAAGTGGAGCCTATATTACGGAAACAAATAGCTTTGGATATCAAGAGCAAGGGCACTTCCAGAGAAGACAGCTCTGGAAGCTAGGCAGGCTGGGGCCCAACCCCCACCGTGCTGCAGGGAAAATTGAAAATGGGAGGAGGGAGCACTTCCAAAGGATGGGGCAGATGAGAGGCCAGAGGAGGAGGGATAGAGAGGGGCATTAGCAGTTGGCTAACCCACACCTGGAAGAAGCTACCTTCTTCACCCTCATGCGCGGCCTTGAGACCACCAGGTCTTGATGCTATCTGCCTGAGCGCCTGGGCACAACCTCTGGGCAGCCAGGCTCTGTGCCGAAGGGGAGAGTGGATTCCCACAGGCAAGGATAGAAGCGCAAGAGCAGCCCTCCCCATTTTGTCCTCAAATCGCTCCTTGACCGAGCTAAGGGCTTGGTCACCTCTCAGAGTATTGACAGAAACTCCTTTGCTTTTCTGGCTTAGTCTGCGAGATCAGAGCTTCCCCGGAGCCCGGCTAAGTCTGTACAGGAGACGGCTGCTGGGGGCGCTGGGGTCACCACGGACTGGAAACCGTTTTGGCATAGGCCCCAAACGGTGAGGAGTCATTTAGGCTAGGATCCCAGCTAGCGGCTTCTCTTCGAAAATCTCCCCACGGCTTTGGTGGATGACCTCGGACTCGGGAAATTGGACACAAAGAGAAACTGACTTGCCCGCAGCCAGTCCCCACAGCCTAGATCAGCATTTCCCTGCCTACCAGGCCATTCGGCCTCCAGGGCAGGAACGGACATCTTCATCCCGGAAGGCTCCCCTTCTCTCCAGCCGGGTCTCGGCTGCCTTTGTTAAATAGGGGACCTAAGGCTAGGTAAGCAGAATCCTGCGCTTTCTGAAGGCTGCCGGCGCGGAAGCAACTCCCTAACCTGCGGCCCGTGGGGGCCGGAGCTGGGCACCCGGCTGGATGCTGCCGAAGCCTGGCGCCTTGCTCCCAGCTCCGCAGCAGCTCTGAAGGAAAATACGATTCGTTCCACTTGGAGTTTCCTCGAAATCTCCGAATCTAATCCGGCGTTAACTCACCCGTGAGAGGAGCGCTCATCTCACAGGAGGCTGTGCTAATGGGTGAACTGCTGATCCCGACGGGTCAGGCAGCCGGCTGGCCTCGCCTGCGCCCAAAATGACCCTTCCCCGTCTCCTACACACGCGGTGTCTTTCAGAAGACGAGGGCGCCTGAATGGTGACTAATTGGCTTTTTTGTTGTTGTTGTTTTGTTTTGTTTTGTTTTTTGTTTTTAAGGGGAGAAGCCATCATAAGGCAAGCGTCCTGCACAGAAGGACTTGATAGTGTCTTTAAGGGTCTCTGTATGAACTGGAGGCTTCTAAGCAGAAGCTCAGCTCAGGGTCAGTTACTTCGTTGATTTTTCAAATCCCACTCCTCAACTCCAGAATGCCTTTGGAGCTCTGGACCTGGTGTTCTCACTTAGCTCGCAACCTCTTCCTCCAGACATTCAAGCCCAGACGCACTGCTGGGGCCCCACTTTCCCTCCAAGCCCCAGTCTTGATCAGCCCTATGGGTTACAAAGGCGCCATCGGGTTTAGGGTGCGGGGCGCTGAGACTCGGACTGACCTCTCCCTACAACTTCACGCCCTCCAACTGGCCCGGCCCAAAGCTCTCTCCAGGTCCGAGTCCCGATTCTCCCGGCACACTGCGATGTTGCTGCCAGAGCCCCGGAAAAGATGCAACTGGCTGCGTACACTACCGGTTGCTGGAGGCGGGATTCCCGGTGCCAGGTGCGCCTGGCCGGGTCGACCAGGCGCTTTGCTCCACATCCCCTGCCTGGGAGCCCTGCACTTCGCAAACTTGACAGCACGGTCACGGAAGTCCTGGGTCCTCCCATCCTTAGTACCTGCCCCGCGGTCTGGAACCACCAACCCCATCCCGGCGGGAGAGTGAGAGAAGCGAGCTCGCCGCCTACTTACTATGCATGGATGCAAACGGGTCGTGCTTACAGTGTATTTCCATCGGGGCGCTCCAGACTGCAGGCCGGCCCACGCTGCCGCCTCCCGGCGCCAAGGGGCTGCCCAGCGAGGCTACGGAGCCGCGCCGCCAGGCCGGGAACTGTGCGAGCTGGGTTCAGAAAACACCGCTGGAGCTTCGGGGCCTCTCTCAGAGCCGCTCTGCCGGGGATCGCCGAGAGCTGCGCCTAGAGGCGGGAAACGGCGCTAGTGCAGTCCGGCCGGGAGCTGTGCGCCCAACTCCCGGTGGCTTCCCTCCGGGGCTGGCTCAGGCGGCGGCTCCGCACCCGGCCCGGGGTAGCTGCGGCCAAGGCACCCGCAGCTTCGGGGGCATAGTTCAGGGGCCCGCCTCCGGGACCGCCTGGAGCCCCCCCCGCCCGGCCGCCGGTAGGAGCGGCTCTAAGGAGGCCTGTGGGACACACAGCCCTTGACTTCACTCGGGGGGCAGCGAGGCCCGCGGGCGGCCAGGCTGGTTCCGCGGCCTCGCTGCCTCTGGAGTCTCTCCTCGATCCCTCTGTGTCCACCGGATCCTTTCTCTCTCTGCTGCTTTGAGTCTCTGGGCTCGGACGTGCCCCTTCAGCTTCTCTCCTCTCGGCTCGCCGACGTCTCGGACGAAGTTGCAAAGAACTTCCTCTCTGGCGGCGCTGGAGTCCGGGCGGGTTCTGAGACGCTTACGCCACTGACGTTGGGGCCAAGACTCCGGAGTCCCCGGGAGCCTGCAGCCCTCACACCCTGGGACCCAACGCTTTCAAAGTTCCCGCGGGGCCCGCTGCTCCCTCATCGCCGGGACCACGAATGGGGACGACGGCGACAGTCTCCTCCTCGTCGGAGTATTCGTCTCGCACCCACCAACTCTTCGAGCTTCCGCCGCTTTCTCTCGGGGGTGGGGGTGGGGGTGGTCTGGTTGGAAGGTCTTTCAGTTGCCTCTTCCGGGACGGCCGCCGCGCCTACCCCAGGCGTAGAGCGAGGGACAGAGAAGAGACCGAAAGGTCCCCTAGACCAAAGCCGCCGGGACTGCCGGTGCTGAGACGCAGCTTCTGTCGGCTTTGACTGCCAGCGCCGCTGCCACCACCGCAGCCTTCGGCGCTAGCCCTCCGCCTGCTCGGCGCGCACAGTGCGCCACCGCGCCGCCCCGGAGCCGCTTTCAGGACCCGCTGCGTGTGGACAGCGCCGCCCGGGGCTCAGCCTCCCTCCGGGCGGGGGCGGGGCGGGGGCTAATCTGCCAATCACGCTTCATCAAACCAATCAGAGCAGTGGCAGCCGGCTCTGACCCGAGACACCACCCCATTGGCTGAGCAACCGGCGGGCTCCGCCTGATTAGCCGATACCTGGGCAATGGGAGAGAATGGAGGGCGGGGCCCAGGCGGCGGCGCCACGTTCATTGACAAACGCGCGGGGCGAAGGCCTAGAGGAGTGCAAATTGGGGGAAGGGGACGGGGATCCACACAGTGCTAGGAGAGTCCCGCTGCAAAACCGGCGGGAGCCTGACCTCCCAGCCGCAGCATTGGGACCCTAAAATGTCCTGAGGAATTGAGGGCAGCCTAGGCGAGGATGGCGGGTGGGGAGTGTGGATGGGGAAACAGTATCCAGAAAACACGCTCGTGTGCACACACACACACACACACAACGGATCTTGGAGGAAAACAAGGAGCTCAGTAGAAATCCAACTTTCAATCTAAGCACCATCAGACTTGCAATGGAAACGTAGCGTGTGCACATCTGCTCCGTTCTGACCTCAGTTTCGTTGTCTGTAAAATAGGAGAGTTGGCCTACCTAGTTTTTAATGAAGGCTCTCCTTCCAGTGGAAATATTTCAAAATTTTATCAAGCGCCAACTAAGCTGACGCTGCTGCCTCTTCATCCACCCTCCTCTCCTGCTCTAACGGAAACACTCTCAATTCTGAGCTAACCATAGACAGAGACATGGGGTTAGGGGAACATCTCACAATCCTTTAAAGTTAGTAACCAGGATGCCCCTTTGCGGGGGGTGGGGGGTGTCCATCTGAGGCTTTGGACAAGGTTGTCCAAGCACTGAGCCCCGAGTACCCATTTCCAGCCTCAGACAGGAGTTTCCAGATGCTCTGAGGGCTAATGATGCGCCCAGCTGAAGACTTCTGTCTGCACCGGCAAGTCTGCCTCCGCAGCAAGACCTGAATAAACCCTGTCCCATCCAGTGCTCATGAGAGTCTCTGAAGCGGGTGGGTGGGCGAATAGGTGTATTCAGTCTGTAAGGGCCTGCAGAGTCGCGCTAAGCAGTGTTATTACGCTGTAGCTTTCAGTTGTTGAGAAAACCCGACTTTTCCTCTCCTGGGGAAGTTCTTGTCGCTTTTAAGACAAAAATGGGTGGATTTCTAGCAGACCTTTTTTGGTCCAGAAAGGCAAGGTTTTTGGCCAGCAAGAATCAGTTTCTCAGGAGTGTGAGGCCCTGGGACCACAGGCAAAGGAACTGCACTTTGAAATGGAAGCATGTGATAGCCATTCTACACTCAAGAGGCAACAGTTCTGTGAGTGCCTACGTTTGCTGGCGCCCAGGACAGGAAGAGTAATTGAAGACTCCCCTTGCCCAACAGCTCGTGGGAGTTGATCCAAGACCCACTATTTCAAATTCACAAGCGATGATCTTCTAATATTAAACATAAATCCACTTAAACAAGGGCTCTGAGATGTCTGCTCTGGACCTGGACTTGTAAGGAAGACAGAGCACCAGCTGACCCTGGGAGGACTCCCAGGACATTCTTTACTTCAGTTACCCTTCTCTCTACCTCTGTCCAATTTCTCACACTCAGAACCAGATCAGACCTCGGAACCACCTTCTGTTCCTGTCCTAGATCCAGCTGCTCCTGAAAGGTAGATAAGTTTCCAGCAGTGACACCGTCTCCAACCCCTCCAGGGCACAGCTGCAGAAAACAGACCCAGGAAATCCTCTGGGGGCCCAGGAGGCTGCTATAGGCCCTGGGGTGGGGCGGCATTATCTCTTCTTTGTCTGGAACCCTGCCTGTCCTGATCTTCAACCACACCCTCCTCGCCTAGGAGCTGGAAGATCCAAACTACATCGAGGAACCAGGATTGTGTTAGGGTTCCCGCATTCACTCCACCCAATGGTGCTTGATGGATCAAAAGTGGACTAAGAATTCACACAGCAGTTCTGCTCTCCCACCGGAGAGGCGGGAGTATGGGAACGCCCTGAGGGAAGCAGTCAGGGACACCTCCACCCCTGCTCTAGTTCAGGCCTGGAAACTTAGATTCTAAAGTCATCACTAAAAGGGTCGTGAGGCTATGTCTTCCCCATTTTATAGATATGAAACCTGAGGCCAAGACAAGAGGCTACTTGTCCAAGGTCACATAGCATGTCCGGGATAGAGGAAAGGCTATGAACCAGAAACCTCTTTCTCAGAAGGGTTTCTCCAGAGCCACTCTTGGCTTGTGGAGAGTTGTTTTTTTTTTTGGGGGGGGGGGGGGCAGGGGATGGAGGAGGAGGGAACCCAGATAGGATATGTCAATACAATCCGGTTTTCCTTCTGATACCAGTGCGGCTTGGACCGAATCTTCCCCCAAAGCACTGCCAGGGTTGAATAGAATCGCACATTAAAATATTACTCAAACAGGAATGGGTCAGATTTCCATTTCGCACAGAAGGCTTTTGGGCTTCTGGACGGTGTTGGGCAACCTAACCTGGGCTACGACAGCAGCCCCCTTTCCACCTTGTGGTGCACAGTGGGGAGGGTGTGTCCCTGCAGATAGGAGATTATTCACAGCCGCCTGAGTGGGCCGGCCTCCCCGAACTTCTAACATCAAGAGGCACCATCAGATATCCTGGCCACCTAATTCAGCCGGAACGGTGGCCCAGAAAAGTTACTTGACTATCCTGGGATAACACAGCAATTCCTTGACCAGACCAGCACCACTCCTTAGTCCTGCCTCCAAAAGCTTTCCCAGCTCACAAGTCTGGGTCTATGAGAGACAAGTTATCAGGGAGCTGGTCTCCAAGCTGCTGTGCTGAATGCGGTAGGGCGTTGCTGTATGCAACAGCCTTGTGGTTTCATTCCCCAGGCATGACTTAGGGCCTATACTAAGTGAAGGAGGCAGGAGATGGGGAAAGGAAAACTTCCAGAAAGAAATTTAATTTGTGTAAATCGAATTGCCTTTGAAAGTTTTGCTATTGAAAGAAAGCCCAGTCAGAAAAATGTTTGAGAAGCCGCCTTCAGAGGAACAGCCACCTCAGGCTCCATACACAAACTTGACTGTACCCAGAACACTCTCCCTCCCCGCCTCTCTTCTGCTTTCGCCTGGGCCTGCCCCTCCCGCACCCCACGGTGCCTGCGGGTTGGGGCTGCTAGAGCACTCACTGGGCCTAAGATTGACTCCTGCGGCCCAAGTCCAGCCCATCTCCCTGTTCCTGCTTTGGGTAAAGCGAGGCCTACAGGGCTCAGATTGGTTGCTCAATTCCGGAAAGCCAGAGATGCCTGAGCAATGCTATCCTAACTTGGTGGGTCCCTTCTAATCCTCATTTTAAAAGCATCAAAGAGAGAAAGCAACTGACCCTAAATTACACAGCAAGTCGGGTCAGAGCCATTCCCTGCTTGATTCCTTTCTCCTGGATCAGAAGTCTACTCTGCCTGGCCCAAGTCTGTTGGTAAGAATGGTTGAAGTGGGAGGAAAAGGGGAGAATTTAATCATATTTTTCAAAAACTGTGTAAAGTGCCTTTGTCAGGTTTTTTTTTATCATTACCACCACACCTCAAAGGCCAAGAACTCTGGGACTACCTTTATTTATCCCAAAGGTGCTTCCTGCTTTTCCTAGGGTTCAGCTTCCTTGTGTGTCTGAAAAGAATCCCTGAGATGAGACTTTTCAAGGTTCTGAAAGATGAAGATCCATGGGTAGAGGGTATTATTCCACCAGGCTCATTCCAGAGCTAGGGGAATTGGTGCCAAAGTCCACAAATGCAGTGTTCAGCCTACCCTGCTCTCCCTGGCCTTGGGACTCCTTAACCCCAACCTCAGCTAACTTGCCTGATTGTCATGTTTCTCCAAGGGGGGGTGGGGGGCACGTGGGGCTCTATTGCCTTTTCAAGCAAGAATAAGAGGTTTAAGGGCAGAAGAATTACCTTCCAGTCCTACTCATTCCACACTTCCTTCTGTGTGATCTCAAATAAGTCCCTGCCCCTCTCTGGACCTCAGTTTTCCCTTTTTTTTTTTGGTACCACAAGGAAGAGGCTAGACAAGAATATGCCTACGTGGCTCCTTGTTCAGGTAGGATCTCACCCAATCTTGGACTTAAGCTAGAAGACCAGATATGCCTTCCCCATCGTTCAGATGGGGAAAGTGAGGTTGAGTGAAGGCATGGAATATAGTTCTGAAGGACGTAAAGGGCCATCAAGCGACCCATAAAAAGCCTTGAAGTTGGGAGGGGGAGACACCCAAGCAAAAATCCCAAACTAGACCTGGACGCCCCCAACCTGGGCAGTTTCTCAGCTCTCTTTTATTCCCCAGCCGTGCTGCGGGCTGGAGCAGCCAGGCGCAAGTGTAGTGTTACCTGAGATATCATCCTTTCCCAGGCAGGGCCCTCATCCAACTGAAAGGTGAAGAGGGGCGTGGCTCTCCAGATTTTTAAACTGGCCAGGCCAGAGGGCCCCAGCCCCACCCAGGCCTGTCTTGAAGAGGAAGGAAATGCTTTATCGATTAAACGATTATTCAGGCGATTGAACTAATCAAGGAGCCCATCGACCGCCATGAATTACAGTCTTTGTAGACAGCTTGTCTAGAGAGGCAGCCGGGCCAGCCACGCAGACCCTCTCGAGCACCCTCTCAGGCTTCTGACCCGCTCCCAACACAGGCACCAGTGCAGTGCCCAGTGCAGTGCACCAGTGCAGTGCCCCAGTCGCCAGTGCAGATGCTTCTGGAGTCTCACCTACTGGGAGTAGTGGGGAGAGTGGGTGGAGCAAAGGGGGTTTCCAGGTTCCCTTTCCTGCGCTGCCACCCTGGGGGACCTTCTTCATTTCCCTGCCGCTTAGGTTTCTGCCCTCACTTCTCTTCAGTCCTGATTTTGGAAACACATACAAGCCTAGGGAATTGTCCTGGGTTTTGAGATACAAGTTCACCCCCCACCTCTCTCCTTTTTGACCCCTACTTCGGGAAGGTGGAGGTAGGGACTCGCAGAACCACAGGGATATGGGGAATGGAGTTCTGTCAGAGCCAGAAGTGTATTTGGATGGGAGTTTAGCACTTCTGGCCTAATGAGTGAAAGAGGCAACCATACCTGGCTTTTACCTCAGGGCAGACAGAAGCTTCCTGCAGCCTGCCACCTCCTCTCCGACATAAACACCCACTGCTACCCACTGCCTGGAACTGTGGGAGGCACATCCGGCTCTGTGCCAGAAAGGCCTGCCTGTGCATATACCGGTTTAGAGGTGTATAACTGCCCCAGTTAGACACACGGGTCCACCTACTTTTACTCTCTTCCTACCCACAAGATAAAACTTGGGCATGTGCCTGCGTGCACACACACACACACACACACACACACACACACACACTCCAGTGTCAGAGGCTTATCTAGATAAGAGTTAAGGCAGGCTGGGGATCCCTAGGAAAGTCACAACTAGCTTATAATTAGGTAGGCTGCCTCCTCTCACCTGCCAGGGTTGTGCCTGCAACAGAAGACCCTTTTGTATAAATGGTAGGGTCAATAGTACCTACAGAGTGAAGCAGTGTACACCACAGTGACCACCACAGGTTCCGTTCTCTCAACAGAACGGAACCTGAGCCCGACTGACGGCAGGCTTAGTACAACAGACCCCCACAGGTCCCAGACCTATCTTTGTGTCTAGAGGCAGGCACTTTTGTATACACTGGTATATGCCCAGTGAAAAGTGGCTGACATCCAAAAATGGAGGGGTCAGTGTAACCATCTTATTCTCACTTTCAGAATCACTTGAATTGTGATAGGCGAACACAGACCCTTAAAGGAGTAGATGTACAGACAGACACTCATCAAAATTTTACACATATATAGCCACACATAGACATACATTTTGGATACTCAAAAGAATAGAACCCAGGAACAGCAACTCATAAACAAATATTAACAGATTTATGAATATAAATACACACACACATGCACATAGAATCTTCAACACACACACTTCCTCTACATACATACATATGAACATATACATATATATGTACATATACATAAATATATAAAGGGACACACCAATTGTCATGGTCACTCATGCACACTCTGAGCCCCTATGTAAACACACAGACCCAAACTTTCAGACCTCCACATAAACATCCGCATGAAAATTCAGAAACAGAGAAAAACACACGCAAACTCACAAACACTTGAACTGAGGCAGAAGTGTGTGAACAGATCGTTGAAGAGAAACGTGCCGCAGACAGACGTGCAGTCAAAATCCTTGCGAAAATGAGGCGCACCCCCTCCCCCAGGGCCGAAGTGTCTGAGGACCAGCGCCCCGCTGGGTCTCTTGAGTTAGCAAGCCTAGAGCGCGTATCGCGGTCCTACCTGTCCTGCCGGTCCGAGGAGTCGGGTAATTTTTCTCTAAATCCATTTTGATTTTTCAGAACTTGATGTAATGGACAGGGAAAAAAAGTTTCCACTTTTTTGTGCTTTTTTTTTTTTTTTTTTTGGTGTCAGGGGCCGCTCACAGGTCGGAATAATTCAAGCCTTCCGCTCCCCCGCCGAGCTGGGGTAGCTGATCACTGAGCTGAAACTAAACGTTTTAGGTGGAAAAAAAGCGTCCGAAGGCACCGTGAAATGATTAAGGAACTAAAGAGCTTCTCGCCATGTGAGATCATGTCCTGTTCTCGCCAACATCACAAGATGTCCCCAGACACGCCGCGCCCCCAGCGTGCCGCCCCGCACTGCAGGCCCCGAACTGGGAAAGGGTGTCCGCGCTCCGCGGCCCTGCCTGCTCAGCGGGCCAGACGGGGCGGGCCGGGCCGGGCCGGAGCAGTGCCGGAGGCCGGGAGAACCGCAGTACCGCCGCCGCGCCGCCCTGGACTTTTATAGGGGGCTGGTGGGGGAGGGAAATAAGGCTTCAACTGAGCCGGGCGCTAGCCTACACTCTACCGGCAAGGGGCCGACCGTAGGCGAGCCGGGAGCCCTGGCCTCGCGGCCGCAACTTCTACAAATCTCTGAGTCTGGGTGTCGTGGCCCTCTGTTCGGTGTGCGAGGCCGGTGACCCCTGTAGGTGCAAACCCCTCCACGTAAGAGGGTCAGGCCACGTTTTTGTTTTTTTAAGAAACTAGCCACTCTCCCAAGCAGGTGCAATTTGGAAGGGCTTTAGAGGCAAGCAGTGTTGCCAGGCATAGAGAGGCGTTCCAGTTTCCTCAGAGTCACCCCTAGGGCGGCGCCCGCCCCCCGGAGTCCTCAGCCACTCCACCCCCACCCGATCTGCAGCTGTAATACTGCTGCTGAGTCTAGGGCAGAGCCAGAACCCCCCCCCCCCCCCAAACACCCCAGTACACACCCTGTCCCATCCTGGACGGGAGCACAGACGGTAAGCTGTGAACTGTTGGAGATAAAATCCGGGCCTCCTCTTGGGAGAACCGGCGCTGAGCAGAACCTACTCAGGAGATCCCGAGGGTTGTCGGGAGTTCCGGACACCTTACCCCGGCCCATAAGTGGAATCCCCTTGCCCGCCGGCCCCGAGCCGTCGCGGTGTCCGGGAGCCCCAAGACTTGATTTCAGACGGGACATCAGCCCGAGAGAGGCCGGGCAAAGGTTTGGCATGTTCAGCCCGCTCTCTTCGGCCCGGGCTCAACACTTCCCTCCCCTTTCTAGTCCCAAGTCCCGAGTCCAGCTGCTTGGCTTGGCCACTGGAAGCCCGTGGGGCCCCGCTGCAGGGTGGTCGCAGGGGCAAGGTTCTCTGCGGGCGGGGGAGAGATCCGCAGGAGGACTCTCGGCCCGCCGGACAATGCAGTTTCCAAAAGTGAGTCGTCCTCAGAGAGAGTGTTGTTTGTTTTTTGGAGGGGGTGGTCACGAGGATGGGCCGCAACCTAGGGGGAAGAGCCCAGAGCTCAAGAAAAAGGGGGCGGGGGGCGCGGGAACCGGACATCACTTATCCACTGAGCCGATTTCGCCACAATCGGAAACGTGGCTGTGGATTCCCCGGCGGCCCCCTCCCCCACCCCATCCCCCCAAGTAGTCTGCGCAGTCCCCCTGCGCCGCCTCTTCCTGCAGCCTACGGGTCCGGGTCCCTGCCCCGGAGACTAGATTTTTGGGCACCTCCGAGCGCTGGACTCTCCCTCGGCAACCGGGCCCAGCCCCTGCTTCCCGCCCTCCCGCCTAGCCGGCGCGGGGAGGCTGAGCCGGGGAGGAGCGGCCTTCAGCGCCTAAACCCCTCCCGGAATTGACATTTCACCCTGGGCTGGGCACGGGAGTTGTTTGGGTTGTTGTTGGGTTTTTTTTCTATTTATAAGGTTTGTTTTGGTTTTGTTTGTTTTCTTTTCATTATCTGAGAGTCTTTTGTTGCTGGTGTTTTGCGTGTTGGTTTTTCGTGGATTTCATTTTAGCGGGTTTTGCTCTGTGAATCTTGGTCTTTGGGGTGGATTTTGTTTTCTGTCTTGTGTTTTGATTTCCGTGTGCGTATTGTATTTTGTCCTTGTAGACTGTCGTTTTGTGAGTCGTTTGAAAGGCTGTTCGTTCTGCGCGGTGTTTTGATTTTTTTTTTTTTTATTTTGTACTAGTGGGTGTCGTTTGTGTGTTGTGGTTAGGTGAATTTCGTGTTTGTATGTGTTTCGTTTTCTTCGATTTTGATTTTGTTTTTATGTGCAGTGCGTTTAATGAAGGTTTTGGCTTATGTTTTCGTGTGTTGGCTTCAGTTTTTGTGTTTGTGGGATGCTTTGGTGAGTGTTGCGTGTGTGTTTAGCTTTGTGTGGGGGGGGTGTGATTAGGGAGGGGACACTGGTCACTACTTCATTCCTGTCCTCAGCCAGGAAGGGCAGAGGATTAGGCCAAGCACCAAGAGCCTTGGATTCGTGGTGCTCGGAAATACCTGACCCCGGCATCGCCGCGTTGTACTCTGAGCGCTCCAGACCAACGCGAAACAAACGTGCGTTCCCGAGGGGGCGCCCGCCCTCACTCGTAACCCCGCCGGTCGTGTGGCACCAGTGCCCAGAATAATTCACAGCTCCCCCCTCACTTGGGGTACCCAGGCCCAATCGCCATCTCTTTGCCCACCCTATCCGTTGTGGATCGACCTCCCCTTGTGCCTGGCCAGCCTGCTTCGGACCTCCCGGACTCTCGCGGCGTTGGACCGAAGGACGCTCCCTGCCGCGGAGAAGGTGGCGAATCTCTTCGGGGGACCCGGAATTAACGCTGCGGCCCTAGAGATACTGGACAAGGGGCTACGGACGCTCAGAGTCTAGGCGCACATCGGCATCTGGGCCCCGGAAAAATCCCCGATCTCACTTGTCCGTAGCCCTAGAATCCTAGAAACGCAACTCCGCTCAGCTTTCGGTTTGGAGAGCTTGCCCCAGTTCACCATCGACACACAAATCCACACTCAAACACACGCATACTCAGCTAGAAAGCGAGCGAGCCCGCGCCTCGGTAGCAGCGGCCTGCGTGGCTGAATCAGCGCTGGGACCATCTCAAGGGGAAGCCAAACTGTAGTGACCGGAAATGTCCCAAGGACACAATAAGGGTTTTTTTTTTTTTTTTTTTTTGGTTTGTTTGTTTGTTTGTTTCCATGTCGCCGGAACTTCTTCAACCTCGAAACACCTGGATTTGTTTAATGCTACACCGGGGAGAAAAGGAGAGGCAAATTTAGAGAGGCAGAGCGATCTACCTACTTGCTAAACCGGCGAGGAAGTGCGGGGAGAATCTCTAGAGAAAGAAATCTGGAGAGGGAGAGACAAGACTGTGCGGAAAGGTAGATTGGAGACCCAGGAAATGGGTTGGTGCGGAGAGTCCTCCAAGGCCCCCCGCGCGCGCTGGCATTCTGAGAGAGGGAGAAAGCAGAAACCGAGAACAGAGTGACAGCAAGAGTCGCAGAAGAGGTTGGCCTAGGCACACAGCGAGCTTCCCTCCAGCTAAGACGCTGCATCCCGGGGACTGGGAGGCCGGCGTCGGAGGCGAGGAGTCTAGGCTCTGCTCTGCGGCCAGAAAACACCCGAAGACTCCAGGGTTTGTGGAGCCAAGACTGAGGCTCGATTTCGGCCCAGCGCCACCCCGAGACCCGCGGCCCGGAACCCAGGAAAGGTTGGCCCACCGCGGTCCGCCGATGGGCCTCTCTCCGCGTGAGCCCTGGGAGCAGCCGCGGGGAAAGACTCCGGCCCTGTGGCTCTGGGCTGGAGCCTACCCTGAGGGCGGGTGGGAATCGACAACCAGCCCAGTAGCTAGGAAGAGGCCCCGCCCTAAAGCTGGGGGCCCAGTTCTGGGAGCGGCTGAGGCCACCGCGGAACTCGCGGGATTCGGGGTCGGTGCAGCGCGCACGTGGCACCGCACCTTCCGCAGGAGGCGCCGCCGATGCCCAGCCCCGCCCCGCTGCGTTTGCTGGGTCTGGATGGTGTCAGTCTTGAGAGTGGACGCTGAGTCCCGACGAGTAGGTTCCGTACGGCCTAAGCTTGGGGCTTCCCTAGGGGCGGCGCCCGGGTGAATGGGGCGCCTCTTCACAGGCAACTAAGTCCCCGGCCGCAGAGCGCAAAAAACGCGCAGCGCAGGCCAGCCGCCGACGCCGGTTTTCCAGCGGTGCCCGCGGTGCAAAAGGGCTGAAGAATAGTTTGGGTTGAAGCACCCATTACTACTGGCATTGGGGTACTCTGCACAAAAAGGGCTTCGAACTCTGGCTGCTGGCTCGAACTCTGGTTCGCTGGGACACCGTGTGCTAGCGGCTCTTCACCCAGAGACACAGGCGTAGTGCTAGAAAACCCGATTGGGGCTGTCTTTAGGGATCTGAGGCTCATGGTGGGTTATTGCTATTCTTGCTTCACTTCACTGTCTTTCTTTCTTTAATTAGAAGTGTTATTGAGAGAAGCCTCAAACAGCGCAGACTCGGGTCATTTGAATGGGTTCATTTCAACTGAGATCGACTCAGTTCAGTTTCATGACTGGTTTCCAACGTACAGGTACACACGGCAGACGTCAAGTGAATGCTGTTTACAGGGACGCGATTTGAGGGCAACTCTTGGAGAATTCTGAGATAAAATTCACTATCCTGTGATTACATTCACAATTATATGAATATGGGAAACAGGGAGTCAGTTGCATTTAAATTTTGCCAACACGTCCCAGCAACCCACCAGTATTACCTAAGAACCCAAAACGGGGCACTGAAAAGATTTACTGGCACTCTGATTATTTAAGACTGAAAGCAGTGTAAATCAGTTTATTTCTTCCTATATATCCTTTTAAATTTAACAATACCATGATTTGTAAGTAATAAAATCATATTTTGCCAAAGAAAATTTATATGCAGGATGTTTTACTTCTACCAATATTTATATGATGAACTGTTAGCTTTCCCCACCCCCTTTTTCTTCTGCTATTTCTCCGTGTAATGTAATGTGAGCTTTAAATATTCATGTGCCAACCCGGACTTGCATTTATTTAATATATTTTAAACTAATAACATTTTAATGTGATATAATTTGATTCCATGAAGTACAGGAACATAAAGGAGCCTACTTCACAAGCGATTTTGAGTGCGTGCACGGGTTAAATGATTCTTACAGTTTTTGGACACAGATCAGAATGTTAAATGGAGGTGAAGAGCCCCTGTAAGTAGGCCCTTTAATGTTCTCACTTGCTTCATTCTCCATTTTTCTGTAATAACTTCAGAGCTGTGACAGAGGATCACAGCAAGAGTGGGGTGTTTTCCCTGGAGCCTGTAGGGTGACCTTGAAAATTGCCAAGTGAGTACTTCAGTCTTGTGGCAGGTTTTGGACTGATTTTTATTATTTCTTTTGAGGGGATGTTGTATGGAGAGGAAAGCGGACGGCAGGATAAAAAGTCTGGATTTGAGAGCATGCCTGAAATAAAACTGTGTGCTCTAGAATTCTTCCAGATTTGCTGCTGATTACCTGTTTTTAACAAATTGACCAGTTTTTTTGCTGGCAGCTTCCTCCACGACTCAGCCCAGAATAAGATGGGGGAAAGGAGCTAGGCTTAGGTCCAAAGGGCCTTTGAAGTGAGCAGGATAGCCATTCCAGTGTCTAGCAACCTCCAGAGACACTTTCCAAAAGTGCTTCTATTCTCTTTTACTTTGTATTTGAGGTGGGAGCCAAACCTTCAAACGCTGAATGCCAGTTGACTAAAAAATTGTCAGCAGTAAGAATAATTAAAGATGTCCCCTAATTTATTTTCAGGCAGATGAAAGTCATTTGGCATATCAAGTTGATATGAGGAGCTTATGAACATAGAATAGAATGAGAAAGTTGTTTTCCCCCTTAATCATGAAAATATTTCTAATGGGAAATCATGATGCTGTATTCTTCTGTATTGACAGAAGTGTCTACACATAACACAAGAAAGTTAACAATCCACTATTAGTAGTGAAGAATCCAAAGTGGAGCATTGAAAAGATTGGAGGTCTAGGTCAAACTTCATATGAAAAGAATCATACTAAATTATTCATACTAAAGTGCTGCTAAAATTTCAATGAAAGCAATTTTTAGGACAAGTGTTGGTAATTTTCTGGCAACATCTGTATAAATTCTCCCAGAAAAAAATTAAGGAATATATATCCAGATTTTGTATTAACATCATATGTTTATATATATTATAGTTATAATGTATATAATATATGGGGGGCTTCTTTTGTGCATAGGCAAACAGAGAGCTCAAAGATGGGCTTCTTGTTAGGTACAAATTCTGAAAACTAAGGTATGAGATAGAAGCAGCTTGGTGAACTGAAAGGGGGGCACTTTTTTCCCTAGTTTGGTATTGCAGTTGGTGTCTCATGTCTCATGCAATTTGCACGTAGACTCCTGTACCCCATGAAGTGACAAAAGAGAATTAGGCAGGGATGGAAACCTGCCGGTGTGGGCAGGCGGTGCCTCAAAGCACTCCTTTGGACACACGTTCCTGGTGGTGGGGAGTTTGCGGCCTCTAAACCAAGCCTGACCTTTTGTCTTTTGACCTCTGATGCATGAAATTAGGTGGCAAAAGAAAAGGATACAAAAACATGGAAAAACAGCCCTCTTGGACAATAGTCATTGTATTAGATCATAGAGGAGCTGCCCTGCTCAGCCCGAAGTGCTTGTTTGTAAGGCTTCGGGTCTTCCTGGCCACTGGTGTTCCTGTTCTCCTTTGTGGGAGATCTGCATTTGTTGGGGGAGGGATTAAGCACTCTTTTTAATTAAGCTTGGAGCTGGGTTTTGTCCCAGGTCCAAAGCCCGGCTAGCAAGCGCTTGGCTCCTCCATTTCCCCTGAGGCCCTCAGTGCAGGCCCAGTGCCCAGGCTGTGCCAGCCAGGACAGCTTTTGGAGACCCAGGGGAAAGCTCTGTCCCTCAGCCCTTTTGGCCACCCGGGAGGGAGCTGTTTCCAGCCAGCACAGTGGTTGCAGGGGGTGGGGGGGGCGGGTAACAGCATGCTTCCAGGTCCAGAAGGGCCACACACTCCAAGTGGATAGCCCTCCACTCTCTCTTCTAATGCATTTGGGGGAATTTGATGCCTAAGGTCCTGGGGTGCCCTGTCTCCTCAATCTTAGGGGCCAATACTGTGCCCTCTACTGTCAGAAGTGCCAGAAGGGAGGGTTAGAACGCGTACAGAGGTGCCCTCAGGGAGTCTCAAGGCAGTGACCCCAGGAAGCAGTGCCCAACCGGTGCCAAGAGCCCCAGCATGATGCCACTTGAGCCCCAGATCCTGTCCAGAGAGGAGACAGACCTCTACTTAGACCGTAAGAGTGTGTGGATGGATGTCACCAAAGGGGACTGTGGGAAAACCCAGCAGGGTGGTCAAGCCAGACTCTGGAAAGGGGGAGGCCAGAGGAGACCCTGCTGGGGGCATGACCTCAATGAGTGTTGAAGGGTGAGTAGGACTTTGCTAGATACATATATTAAGTCCCCTGAATACAGACAGACCTTCAAGTTGCACGAATGAGCCCAGCTGTGCTACTCTACTGCTATACTTTTCAAGGTACTGTACTGTGAGATTTAAAATGCTTTCTTTATTGTTTGTTTGTTTACGATGCATTGTTTGTGTGAAAAGTATTACCAACCTGTTACAGTACAGTCCTTCATAACGGACTGTATAGCTGATAGTTGGGGACTTAGGCTAACTTTGTTGGCCTTACAAACAAACTGGACTTACGAAAGTGCTCTCAGAAATGGAACTCATTCACATGTAGGAGACATACTCTAATGACACAGGGAGCATAATTAATGTCCCCATTTTGCAGGAGAGACTGCTGGAGAGCAACATATTGTGCTGGCCAGTAAGTTGGTTTGGGTTTTTCCAAACTCTGTAACAGAAAAACCTGAATGAACTTTTTTGCCAACCCAATATATGTCAAATACTATGAGAAGAGCTGGTTTTCCTGGTGGTTCAGTGGTAAAGAATCCACCTGCCAATTCAGGAAATCTGGGTTCAATTTGGAAAACGAAATGACAACCCACTCCAGTATTCTTGCCTGGAAATCTAATGGATAGAGGAGCCTGGCGGGCTATAGTCCACAGGGCCGCAAAGAGTCGGGCACGACTTAGCGACGAAACAACGATGGATGCAACATGAGAAGAGCTGACTGAGGGCTCAGGGGTGACAGGAATGGTAAGTGATTCTGAGGGGAGGGGTTCACGGTGAAGTTTGGGGAGTGGGGCAAAGAGGCTGAGTAAAGTGGGCAAGCCTCTGCCACACCTCCTTTGAGACTGTCAGATTCTCTCCTTCCCATATGGAGTGGACCTATCAAAGGAAGAGATAGGAGAAAGGCTCTAGGACCAAGAAGAAAAACACAGGAAAGCCTAATTTCTATCAGTTTTCCATGTTTTGCCCTGGGGAAATCTACAGCATTCATTAAAAAACAAAAAACAGCCTGGAAAAAGAAAATGAAAAACAAACAAACAAAATCCCACCTCAGCCTGGCATGTTCCTCACGCACCTTAGGAAGTGAAGCTCCAGCTGGCTGTTAGCACTCACCGCCCAGGCCACACAGCGCGGATCTCTGTCCTGTCTGTGGCCCTGTGTGTCTGAGACGGGATGCTCTGTCCCGTTCTCACCGTCAGGGCTCTCCCTCTGGGACCCCAGCTCTTCTGGCAATCAGTCACTCAGTTCCCTGATGACAGTAGCTTCTAAACTTCAGTGCGAAAGGAGTCATGTGCAGATCTTTGGGCCCCAACTCCAGAGAGCCTGATTTAGTGGTATGGGACTGAGCTTCAGACTGACTCAGGAAACAGAGTCCCCAAGGAGAGCAATCTTAAGATTTGCAGGTGGCACCCATGGGAACATCTGAATTTCCTTCTGATCTCTGCAAGACTCTCGTGCTGAGCCCTTCTGGTTAAGCACAGGTCACTGCTGCCTGCTCCTGTGGGCTTCTGTATCTGCGTTATGCGCTCCATGAGTGAACATCTCAAGCTCTCAATGGCTCCCACACTACTGCTTTTGTCACTATTGTAGCAGTTTGCCCTTTTGCTTTCTGTCATAACAGGAACAGTGTCAAATGCTCATTTGTGAGTCGGAGGAATGAATAAATGTGGCGAAGGGGAAATCCTCTGTGGACTGGGCCTCTGTGTTCCATGAGTCTCGTCCTGCTATGCCATATCCTAGCAGTGTGGCTTTACCTCCGTGCCCCTCAGTTTGTTACCCTGTATAATGGGGAGATTAACTGCCATTCACTCAGCCTACTCCTCAGGGCTGTTGTGAGGAAGCTGGGCACTTGCTTCATGAAGTATTGTTCAAATGGGTGTAGATTCCCCAAGGCTGTTCAAAGAAAATGTTTTTTGGTTGGCTAAATATATTTCTCCTTTGGTAGAGGAGTGGATGGCCCAGCATTTGACAGGAGTGATGAGTGAAGGTTTGTATAGGAAGAAGCCGACAGTACTCATGTGTTGAAAAATTGTGCGGTTCTTTTCGAAGTATCCTTTACTGACACTTCAAAAGGAAAAGCAAAGAACAAAAAATTCAACTCAAGCACATCTGAGAGCCATAGGTTAACAGCTGTCATGAAATTGCTGCTAAATTTCTGAAAAGATGGTGTTGGATCTAGAATTTCTGGGGGGATAAAAAACACAGCTGGGTGGAGCTGAAAAGGGAAGAAAACCTTAGATTCTAGATGGAAAATGAAAAGACATAATCCAGTCAATAATACATTAGTGAGATGAACTCTACTGTACACTCACTCACACACACACACACACACATCTTATGCTTTATAGAAAAATTTTGTTCTGTGGGAAAGAAAACTCAGAAAAGATGAGTCATAAGTCATGCATTCTATCTGATTCTCCACTAACCCCTAACCCCAGGAGTGCTCCAGTGGGCATTCTTTTCATAGAGAGGCCAAAAAAGGCCAGAACCTATAAGATGGTACAACTAGGAGTTTATCAATTAATATATTGCTAATTAAGTAATAAATTAGTAAATAATTCACTAGCAGCACAGGGAATTGGGGTAGTGAGATTCATTACATTGTGTGAGTTGTACCTAGTCTGGCCTCTCTATAGCATCCCAGTAAATAATCATTGAGCCTGAGCTTGAATGGCTCCAGGGACAGTGAGATTACCATCCCCTTTTGAAATTGGTATTAATGGAATGGCTGCCAGGAAGTCCTTTCCTTCATTGGACATGCACTGGCCTCCATGTAGCATCTGTCCACTGTTTCTAGTTCTGCCCTTTTGTCCTCTGGTCCTAGTCAAGGCCCTCAGGGAAGAACAAGCAAGGCGGTATAAACTTTTCTTGGAAAATATCTACTTAGACAGTGCAGGGGGTTGGGGAGAGGGCTTCAGTGTCTCTTCTATGTGACTGGACAAGTAATCCCAGCTAGAAGTGGTGGTCTTGGGATGTCATCTGGGGTAAGTATATTCAGGAGTTAAGCAAGAGAGGGATTATGGACCTGAGAGTCTAATATGCAGAACATTCTGGAATCCCATTCCCATAGCTGTGTCCCCATTGGCTACAGATTCCACCCAAGTCTGTCTTTAAAAGGACAGTGTTACAACCACCACTATGAACGCACTGTCCCTGCAATAGCCCTGGAAGACCGTTGGATCCAGCACCTTGCCCCTGTTTGACGGGTGGAGGCATTAAGGCCCAAAGAAAACAGAACTGCCAAAGGTGCCACACCGCGTTAGAGGGAGAGGCAGGACTAATAAAGCATGACTGATGTTTCTTTAGTGCTCACTGTTTACAGGCCACCGTGTTTCACATACATTGTCACCATGAGCTGGGTCTAGTCTGAACTCCGAGGCTCAGAGACACAGAAACTGCCCAGGATCACAGAGTTAGGAGATGGCAGAGCTGGAATTTGAAAGCCAGTTCTGAATTCACAGCCAAATTTCTTTCCTTTTAATTTTAATGAATGAATTAATTTTTTGTTGCTGGGCCTTCGTTGCTGATGCAAGCTTTCTCTAGTTGCGGTGCTTGGTCTTCTTGTAGTGACTTCTCTTCCTGTGGAGCACAGGTTTTCGACGCCCAGGCTTCAGTAGTTCCTGCTCGAGGGCTCTAGAGCATGGACTGAGTTGCTCCACAGCATGTGGAATCTTCCTGCACCAGGGATGGAACCTGTGTCCCCTGCATTGGCAAGTGCATTCTTACCCACTGTACCACCAGGGAAGTTTCCAAAGCCAAATTTCTTAACTGCTAACACTATACTGCTTCCCTAGAACCCCGTCCTCCTCCCTCCCCCACTCACCCTCACCCAGATTCTACCCCTCTGCCATACTGACTCCTAAAAAAAAGATGCACCTGGACACAGTTTTGGAGGGTTTGTAAAGTACTTTGGTGACTTCCTAATGCTTTATCTCAGGGGATCCTAACAACTCACCTGGGGGACAGCCTGGGTAGAAATTTACACTATCATTTCACAAGGCAGGATTAGTTGGGGTCCATTTGATCTGACTGGACCTTCTCCACCACTCTCTATCCATCTGAGTGGAAGCCTGGCAGGTTGAGAAATATTTAATGTAAGAATGGGGAACCCAGGCCCTGTTGACAAGACATAGAGGAACAGACATCTGAAACTGGCTGGGGAAACTTTTAATCCAAAAGAAAAAAAGAGTTCATTTTCTTTCTCTATATGTTTTAAGTAGAATAATGAGATAATCTTGGATTAAAGAAAATCAACCCTACTGTTTATATTTTAATTTATTCTTAGAAGGGTAGGAAGGAAATGCAACATGTGGGTCTTATTTTATAACTTGTGATGGTAAGCCACATTTAATTCCTTTTTTCAGTGAAAGGATTTATGAAAAATACAACAAAATGTAACTATCTGTTGCTTTCATTGTATTTTTTCAAGATTTTTATTTAGTTCAGAATGTTACTACAATAAAGGAAATTAAAAGGAGAGAAAATTATCCATAATCCTACCATCCTAACGAATGAACTGCTCAGTGCTTCTCTTCTGTCCTGACTTACATGCTAGTTAAATTTACATAGGTAATTTATTAGTGTGGTTACCGCTTTGTATTCAGGTTTCTCACTTAACAGTTTATCATTATAATTCCACATTGTCTTCATAATTATCATTTAAAATAGCATTTTAATAATATTTCATAAAATAATTATTTTAATGGCTGCTTAATACTCTTTAAATGGATATGTCACTCCTTAGTATTGTGTATTTAGGAAGACTCAAATTTTCACTATCACAGAAAATCCCAAAGTGCATGCCTTCATACCTCTCACTTTCTCCTTTTTTTTTTTTTAGTCTCCTAAAATCCCCAGATCTAGATCAGAATGGGGAAAACCCCAAATCCTAGGTCAGAGGGCCTTTGTATGGTTATCTACGAGAAAATCACTTTGCAAAAGGCTTTTATAAATTTATTTTGCCTCCAATAATGGATGAGTGCTATAATTTCATGCCATTCCCTTGCCTCAACTAAAGGAAATCTACTGACAAATGAAAGATAACGTGATAAGGAGCAATTTGACCCCTTAAATAAATGGTTTGACAAACCTGCCATCAGTTCTCTACTCTCTTATCTGTGTTGCTGTCATAAATTAAACGCCTTTTCCAAGGATGTGAGGAAAGCAGCAGAGCAATTGCTATACCCACTTTATAGCTGAGGAAAGTGAGTCTCAATTCTGGGTTTTGCCCACGGATGCCCAATGAGCCCTAGAAAATAAAGGATGCTCTTTATTTTCTTGGGCTCCAAAATCACTGCGGGTGGTGACTGCAGCCATGAAATTAAAAGATGCTTGCTCCTTGGAAGAAAAACTATGACCAACCTACACAGCATATTAAAAAGCAGAGACATTACTTTACCAACAAAGGTCCATCTAGTCAAAGCTATGGTTTTTCCAGTAGTCATGTATGGATGTGAGAGTTGGACTATAAAGAAGCTGAGCTCTGAACAATTGATGCTTTTGAACTGTGGTGTTGGAGAAGGCTCTTGAGAGTTCCTTGGACTGCAAGGAGAACAAACCAGTCAATCTTAAAGGAAATCACCTCTGAATATTCATTGGAAGGACTGGTACTGAAGCTGAAGCTCCAATACTTTGGCCACCTGATGTGAAGAACTGACTCATTGGAAAAGACCCTGATACTGGGAAAGATTGAGGGCAGGAGGAGAACGGGCAACAGAGGATGAGACAGTTGGATGGCATCACCAACTCAATGGACATGAGTTTGAGTAAGCTCCGGGAATTGGTGATGGACATGGAGGCCTGGTGTGCTGTGGTCCATGGGGTCGCAAAGAGTTGGACACAACTGAGTGACTGAACTGAACCGCCCAGTGAGTTAGTGG
Organism: Dama dama; assembly: GCF_033118175.1. Taxonomy (NCBI): domain Eukaryota; kingdom Metazoa; phylum Chordata; class Mammalia; order Artiodactyla; family Cervidae; genus Dama; species Dama dama. The sequence continues at coordinate 67,541,152 of NC_083709.1, forward strand.
AGGTGCCGAGATTTTTGTGATATCATTATTTGTAGTGAACCAAAGTTTTGTGATTGGTTTCTTATAACCTCGTGGCATATCCTCGGGTGTTTATTACTCCCTTGGGTTTTTGGAGAAGCTGGGAAAATATATCCACATCAAGTAAATTTGCAACTTTTTTTTTTCTCCTTTGGCTGTTTTGTGTGGCTTTCAGGAATCTTAGTAATAGGAACCTCAGCTTCTGGACCAGACTGAGTCTTAACCACTGCACTTCCAGGGAAATCCCGTATTTGTCATTTCTTTTTAAGCAAGCATCATAGACCTTCTTGCTTCCAACTGCTACTCAAAGCATGGGCTCACTTTGGGGGAGATCTTTGATATATTCTTGCCAGAGAATCTCTGAACTTCAGAGCTTGAAGGAACATCAGAGATAATCTCATCCATTTGGCTATTTTAGAGATGACAAAGCTGAGTCCTTGAGAGGAGAAAGGACTTGCTCAGGTTTATTCAGAGTTGGCAGCAGAGTTAGTATCCACCTCATTTTCTACCTACTGGTTTGAAATGTTGCCTCAGCACATTAGTGGGTCTGTTGTGTTTTCTGAGCTACTAACACTGTGACTATTTCAGGGTCAAAACTATTTGGGAAACACTGGATACCTTATGTTTCTTTTGAAGCTCCATGGTGAAATAAGTCTGGTAATAATGAGTTAAAAAACAAGTTTATTGATTAAAAGTCTTTAGTACTCCAACTGACATTTGCTTTTATTTATTTATTTTGGTGGGATTTTTTTGGTGGTTTTTGAGCAAATAATTTTTTTTACTAGATTTTATGTATAAATTTAATATGTGTTATATATTTTTCAACTCAGTAGTACATACACATGGCTCAAATTTCAAAGGCACAAAAAGAATCTAAGGAAGAGCCTCTTCTTATCTGTTCCCTCAACCACTCAGGTCCCATGCCAATCTGGCAACTAGTGTTCCTAGAATACTTGCAGAGGTAGTTCATCGGTGTACACTTAAAAATATAGCTTGGTGTCACATGCTGGTACATAAAGAAATTTCTCATTGTTTGTTTCTGTAGCATGGTGTTCTGATCAATATTTGATCTCCAACTGGAATATAGTCTTCACCCTCAAGGGCACACAGATTCCTAGAAAAAATGAGGTATCTTCATTACGATCCCTAAAAGAGGTAGGAATTGCTCATGAGAAGCATACAAAGTGTGGTGGGCATGTGGAAGAAAGAAAAGATCCCTCTCAGGTAGGTGTGGTTTGGGGTAGGAGCTGGAACCTGGGAAGGTAACTGAGGCAGGAAAGTCTCAGCTGAGGGATAGTGCCAAGCTGTTACTCATCTCCCTGACCTTTGTTTTAAAGCAAAGAAGCCCTGGATATCTGTTTCTGGCCAATATCAACATTTAGATGCTAGGCACAAAAGCTTCATTTTTATTAGCTATATTGGTTACCCATATATCAGAACCAGTCTTAAAGTGGAATCAGACATGTATATCAGATATCATTTGGAGTAATGAGTATATTTTCCTAATCTTTCCAATACCAACCTTACAACTCATCTCCAATAGCATGCATACTAATTAATTTGTTTTCCATATAGTAATAAGATTAACAACCTCGCATTTACACGGGGTACTGAGTCATGTTCAAATGAAACAAGTTCTAATGAGAAAAATTGGATGCAGCAGCAAATCATGTCCCACTTGGCATCCAGGTTTATGTGTGTTTGTCTGTCTTTGTTACTTTGTCTGTATTTGTGTCAGGATCTCACTGTAAACAAGATGATTTCTTTCATGTTGGGTTAGTCTGGGTAAATTTGTTTAATGAACAACAAAGTCATTGTAAACACTGCACAAATCTGAGTGCCTTGCAGCGTGGCTAGGAATCTTTTAAGCTGCTGCAAAAAATAAAAGGTGTCAACCAGGAAAACAATAGTGGGGGGAAAATGCTATTAATATACACACTCTTATGCAGCCTGGACCAGCTACCTCTGGATAGTTGAAGAGTTCATGGTGAAATGGGATGTGACCTTGGACAGTCACTCTGTCTCCCTTAATCTGAGCCTCAGTTTCTCCCTCTTCGATTGAACAGAGTGTTCTAGGCATGTGAATGTCCCATCAGAATCAACTAGGGGGTCTTTAAAAGAGTACAGGTGGCCAAGCTGTTTCACTAAATCCCAGTCCTTTAAAACTCCAGTTTCTAAGGGTCACTGTCCCGGAATCTGTGTTTTAAAAAATAAGTTCCTCAGGGACTTCCCTGGTGGTCCAGTGGTTAAGACTTTGCTTTTCAGTACAGGGGACACAGGTTCTCTTCCTGGTCAGGGAGCTAAGATTCCCGCATACTTTATGGTTAAAAAACCCAAAACATTAAACAGAAGAAATATTATAACAAATTTAATAAAGACTTAAAAAAATAAGTTCCTTGGGTGATTTGATGACTAGTGGTTTGATCCTCACTGGACTAGACAGATTACCAAGGTCTTTTCCAGGTCTTAGGTTGTTTCTTCCTGATTTCATGGCCATAAAACCCCATGATTCTAAAAACCCATCTTGGAAAATACTGTTGCTTTCATCTGAGCTGAGAAAAAGAACCATTTATTGTGCCAGGAACCTGGCTTCTAGTTCTTTGACAGATGAAGGACCAAACATCACTATACTCTAAATCTGTCTCTTCATTCACAAAACAAGGGCTCTGAACCAGGCAATGTCAGAAGGTCTTCCTCTCTGGCATCTCAGAGCCCAATTTCTGACCCCATTGGGAATCTCCATCTGCGTATAAACTGCCATCTAGTTCACTTTCAAAGACAGAGATTGGCATGGAGGCTGGTTGCGGTCATCTGCAGTAACCTACTCATTCTTTCTGAGGCCAAAGAGTACCTCTTCTGGCCCCTCCCTCATGGTAGGTTCTGCTCTATCTGGCCCTTTCCTGAATAAGAGCCAGGAGGGTGTGCCCTGGCTGACAGCCTGGAACTTCCAAGACCCTCATTGTTTTCCGCCATTTGAGACTCAGTTCATTCCAGGCAAGAATACTAGAGTGGGTTGCCATTCCCTTCTCCAGGAGATCTTGCCAACCCAGGGACTGAACCCGGGTCTCCCATATTGTGGGCAGATTCTTCCACCAGGGAAGCACATTTTTCAGTATCTGTCACAATGGAAGAAGGAAAACTGAGGGAGTCCAACACGGTTACTGTTCAATTTTGTCCTCAAGAGACAATCTAGAATGTCTTAGAAAAAGACTCTGCTGGGGCTTCCCTGGTGGTCCAGTGGTTAAGACTTCACCTTCCAATGCAGGGGTTCGGGTTCCATCCCTGGTTAAAGACCCCATATGCCTTGTGGCCAAAAAACCAAAACATAAAACATAAGCAATATTGTAACAAATTCAGTAAAGACTTTTTTTTAAAAAAAGAAAAAGACTCCCTTCCTCTTAGGGAAAAGTGACTTGGGAATCTTTTACAAAGTATAAAGATCCTTGGGGAAGTGTTTCCACTTGGGGACATAACCTCAGAGCTCCCCAATTACCTTCCCTTCTTTTTTTTCACTACTTGGTGAGCATTCACTCTGCAAACAGCAGCACTGCCCTCCCTTCCTGCCTCAGACATCAGCCCTTGTGCCTTCACCAGCAAGTCCAGTAGCTTGTCTGAGTCCTGGTTTCTTCACATGAAAAATGATGGCGTTGCCTGCAGCTGGTGGCGGCAGGGTGAGGTGGGCGCACACAGATGTGGTTTCAAGACCCAATCTGCCATACCTATGATCAGGTCTGAATCCATACATGTGGCAAAGTAACAGTGTGGAAAATGGGGGCTACAGGCTTTGTGTTGATAAACCTGAGAAAGAGTGGAGAAATCACTTTCCATTAAGAGCCCCAGTTCAGTAACACTTCAGTATTACCTGCCTGGGCGGCCTTGTGCATTGCTCTGTGGGGAGGCCGGGTTTAATGAAGTAGGATAAACCACACAGGCACATTACTTAGCCTCAGCACAGGCAGGATTAACTTTACACTCCATTTGCAAGAGCAAATCTCCTCTCCTAGAGTTTGTTATAAAGGGATTTAGAATCACAGAATGATGGAGCTGGAAGAGAGCTCCTAAGACATCATCATAATCCTCCCCCGTCATTTTACAGAGGGTCAAAAACTGAAGTCCAGAGAGTGGAAGGGACGTGCCCAAGGTCACCTACTGAATCAGCGGCGGAGCTCAGGTTGGAACCTGGGTCTCCTGATCCCCAGGACTGTGTCCTCAACATTTTCCGATGAATTATTACCCGGTTGTCTTGAAACAAGAGAGGGTAATGCAGTTTTCTTGATGGCTTTACTCCATACCCCTTCCTGGGTGTGTGAACAAGCCAGGTGATGCTGAGGAGGAAGAATCTGTTGCACCGGTTGCATTAGGAACATTCTGAGATCTTAGGTTATTCTAGGAACTGTACCCTAGGGGCTAAATGCAGATAGCCCTCATAATTCCAGCAGCAGCAGCAGCAGCAGCTAACACAATATTTAACACTCACCATGTACTGCCAGGCTCTGTTCTATTTCTGTATAGTGTTAGTGTTAGATGCTCAGTCGTGTCCAACTCTTTTGAGATCCCACGGAGTATAGCCCGCCAGCCTCCTCTGTCCATGGAATTCTCCAGGCAAGAATACTGGAGTGGGTTGCTATTCCCTTCTCCAGAGGATCTTTCTGACCCAGGGTTTGAACCTGCATTTCCTGTGTCTCCTGAATCGCAGGCAGATTCTTTACTGGTGCGTATTCTATATAAGTGCTTCCTATATTTTCATTCATTCAGTCTTCACAACAATCCTGCAAGGCATTTATTATCACGTACATACTAGCATCATCCTCATTTTACAGAGGAAGAAACTGAAGCAGAGAGGTTAAGCAACATGCTCAGGGTCACAGATTGCAAATTGCTGAGCTGGGATTTGATTTGAAGCAAGGAGTCCAGCTCCAGGGTCTGGGCTCTCCTAGTCTAGCCCCATCTACCTTTGTGCCTATCCCACCTTCCTTCTGGACGCCACCCTCCAGTAAACACACACTCCTCCTCTCTCCCGTGTATTGTCCTCCTCTCTGGCCATGCTATGCTGAGAGCTTCTGGTTCCTGAGCTTCTGCTTCCTTTTCCTGGAGGACCCTTTTCTTATCTGCACCTGCCAAAGATCTTCTGCACCAGTTCAAATGCTCTAGATAGAACTTCATATCTAGAATCTCTCTCTTTTCTATATTTGTGATTCTTACCCTTTTTCAGAGGGTGCTGCATGTTTTCAAGAGAGATAGATGTTCTTCCAGACCCACTGTCTAACCTCCCCTCTGCTGGGTGCCCTTACAGGCCAACCTCTGTAGGTGCCATCAACCAGACCTTCTTGTCCTTGTACTTTTTTTTTTTTTTTTTGGTTCAGCCAATGAGAGACATCAGATAGAACACAGAGGACAGGAGAAGACAGAAGTGAGAATGTTTATTCCTTTGATGCTCTGAAAAGGATATAGCTGGGGATGTGGGCTTAAAATGAAGAAAAGTAAGATGCTGTTTAAGACTTTTCTATGCTTCTCTGGTTCATCAGAGTAATCCTTAGCATGACACTAACGGCCCTTTGTGGCCTGGTCCCTGCTCAGCTGGCAGTTTCATCTCTCCCCAGGGACCTCTCTGTGATATATCATAACAGAGGGGTCTAAGGTCCTGCCAGGACGAAGGTGAGGGGAACACAAAGGCTGCCTTCAGAGTCATCAAATGCCCCTTTGACAGGGAGGGTCAGGAGACCTTCTGACCAGTTCCTGGAGTCAGAATCTTCTGCCAACTGCACATCTCAGAGAAAAGCAGCAAGGATGAGTCAGCAGCAGGTCTGAAGAATGACTATGAGAGCAGTGGGAGTCAGGAGAGACATCAGATAGTGGGAAGGAAGAGGGATCTGGGGTGGGGGAAAATGGGGTGGCTTGGATCCATGCTGGAGGTCAGAAGAGCTGCATAGATGGGAAGGAGCCAAGAATATTGGACTCCCCAGAACTGAGAACCAGGCTGATGATGGGGGAGGCTATGGAGAAGTAGATTTGAGCTTCCTCAAGGGAATATTTTTCTACCAACTAAGTCTGTCACTGTTAGGTTTACTTGGTGGCTGTGAGCCCCAAATCAAGGAAAACAAGGGACAGAAGCCCAAATCAAGGAAACCTGAGGGAAAAAAAGAGACTATTTGAGTTCATGTAAATGGGTCGTTCAGGGTGGAGTGTGAGGGTGGCGTTGGATGCCTCACCACTGGTTCTTGCTTTGTACTAGCTTAGTTCTCTCACTGTGCAGCTGGGCATTGCAGACATAGCTTCAATTCCCACTCTGCCCAATCTCAGCGAACCTCATTGAAAAGCATGTATATAGCCTCAGAGAAGGACTTTGACAGGTCCATGCCCAGAACCAAGCCAACCACTTGGCTGGAAATAGGAGCTGGTTGTCAGGCCTGGTCACATGTAAACCATATCAGATAGTATCCAATTAGGAAACAGAAAGTATTCTGAACAGAGGGAATTCATTGGTTATACACAACGGATGGAAAGGCTTCGGGAGCCTTCATGAGAATAGTGAAGCAACCCAGATACTAGCAGGCTATTGCTAATCCTAAACTGAAGGGATGAGGGGGGTGATGGTGCTGGAGGGGTCACCCAGGACAAGGTCGACCTCGGCGGGTCTGTGCAGTGGGAGTTGGATCTAAGCCATGGAAGAAATGCAGCCACAGTACAGGACTCTGAATCCATCTCTCCGTTTACAGAAGGGGACACAGATGCCTGGTCGTCTCCCTTTCTTCCCCCTCCAGTCTCCTGCCAATGCCTCCCATTGATCAGACCCACCAAAACCCAGCTGACATGGGAGTCTGGGACTGAGGACCTCTGGGGTTAGTTCCCCCCCACCTCTGCCATACAAAGAAGGGCAGAGGAAAGGCTGGGAGGGATGTGAGGGCAAACAGACCAGGGAGCAGCATACCACCCGTGTCCTGTTAGAACCACTTGGCATAAAGAAGTAACTATTCCCCCAAGCAAGCTGCTGCTGTTATCAGAAGGGGAAAAGAATGCTAGACAGCATTTACCAGCTGTCCAAGTATGCAGCAGGTTGCTTTCTGAGGTAGTGAGATGTCCATCACTGAAGGTGTTAACAGAGACTGGATGCCTGTAGCCAGGAATCTGAAGGGGCATTACTGAGTATAATGGAAGATGATCAGGACTGTCCCTAAATCCCTTCCATTCCTGTTTTTAGACATGCTGTTTCTTCCATAAGCCTAGGTCATTCATTCCCATGATTAAAAGACTAACAAACTTGTAAACTGCAAGCAGATTTGATTTGTCACACACTGAGGAATCAAGAGGGGCACTGACTGGAAATATTTCCCGCTTGCGTCTGGTTTTTCCTGCTACATCTTTGCTAGCGTGTCAGCAGTATTGTTGCCAAAAATGAGACCTAAAAGTTTACTTTTACCTTTTTGGCAGAATCAATAAGCTGGATTATTAAAGTTTTGTCTTCCCTCTTTGAAACCCCCAGAAGAAAAGAAATCACAAGAACAGATCTTGGCATAGAAAGAAAATGAGACAAAGAATGTAATCATAATACTAGTGAATGGTTTTCAGACTGACATCTGTACATTAAGAATATGTAAAAATACCAATTTCATGCTCTGACAACTTATTCTGCATCAGGGGTGGGGTAATGCCTTGGGAATGCCACATGTCAAAGCATTACATAATGTCAGCTATTCATGTGCTCCTTTGATGAGATATCACTGGGAATGGGAATTCCTTAAGGGAGAGATGTCTTAAGAAGAGGGAGGGAGAGGGGAAGCAAAAGGAAAGGAACGAAAAGGAAGGAAAGAAGAGACAAAGGAAGAAAGCTTTCAAGTCAGAATAAAAGAATGACTGTACAAAGAAAAGTTAATATATACATATATATTTAAACATATATACAAACCCAGTCAAAGCAACCATGTGGAGGAGTTACTCATCTATTTTTTATTTTCTACAGTTAGAATATCCATGTTGGATTTCTTTCATATGTAAAAGTTATTTTTCACCTGAATTTTTATAACATCAACAAATACCTTGCCCAATGCATAATTTCATACAATGGCTATCATATAAGTAAAAATTCACGTTTTCTAAGATTTTTATCATAAGAATTTCCCCATATTATCATATAGGCTTCACAAAGACTGATTAAATTACTTAAGGATATTCCAAAGTATACTTGTGCTAAAATTTACTTATCTATTCTTGTGTCATTGGACTTTTAGGGTTCCTCCTCATTTTCTCATTATTACAGATAACAGCAGATGCACATCTTCATACCGTCAATGCTTTCAACAAACTTTTCTATGACAGGTACTGTGTTAGGCAATAGGGATTATCTGGAAGGATTCCATTTCTGGGTCAGGAGGGAAATACAAATGAATGCGCAATTACAATTCAGAACTCTAACCGTCTGCCACCTGATGTGTGGTTCACAGACCAGCAGCATCAGCTTCACCGGGGATCTTGTTAGAAATGGAAAATCTTAGGCCCCACCCCAGACCTACTGAATCAGAATCTGAATTTTAACAAGACCCCCAAGTGATTTGTGTGCACATTACAAGTTTGAGAAACTGCGAATCCCAGTCCTCTCCTGTCTGCCTTGGTAGGTCACTGGATTGATCATTCTCAAGTCTTCCCTGCCTTTCCAATTTCTTGTCTATTTTTCCACAGCCACAAACATGCTCAGGTCTCTCTTAAAAACACACTAAAACCCCTCAAACCTTAATGTTACTTTCTTTCTGCTAAGACCCTCAAAAGACTCACCATGTGTTCTCCATGACAGAACTCTCACCAGGGATTGAACCCGTGCCCCCTGCAGTAGGGGCTCAGAGTCTTAACCACTGGACCACCAGGGAAGTCCCTGACCTCATATTATTGATGACATGCTTTGAGATTTCTTTTATGGAATCTGATGATTCTTAAATAGATTAGGATCTCAAAAGTCTTGCTAGTCAATGTTCATTATACAGTCACTTAGATCTAAGCCTTGAGGCACAAATCCAACAAGAAATAATAATGAATAAGAGTAGATCCTTGAAATACTAGCTCCCAATCCCTAGGATATTAACATAGTGAGACTATCATCACTTATATAGTTTGATTTATGGTATATATTTTTAAAATTTCATGATTTCATAAGGAAAAGCAGTCTCCAGGAAAAATTAAAAGCCAAGGATATGAATGTCTAAATTTTCAAGAATGATTTCATAGCCTGGGTGAAAATTGTGTGCTCTCTCCGTCACCTTGCAATTTGAAGAACTGGAAAACCATGAATAATAAAAAAGGATGTTAAACTTTTCAACAAATCCAGATGGGTACCAATGTCATTGAGAATTCCTGAGAATCACCTTGATTGCTGCTTCAGACTAGGAGCCTGAATTAATATCGCTTCCCATTTGGGCTTTAAGTGACACAGTTTCTATAATTACATTTTAAAACTGTATTGATGTTGTCTATTATTTTTGGCAAATGAAAAACATCCAAACTTTAAAGGGTAACATTCAGTCATTTCACTCGCCAGTCTCTATTTCTGCTTTAACCTTTCAGAATTGGGTGCAGCTGAAAGAATGACGCACTGTGAACTGGAAGCCAGCGCTAACATTTTCACTGGGTACTTGCAAACTCTGTCTTCATTTTGGGTCCTAGATTTCCCTTCTGTAAAATGATGGAGCTGTTCTCCTAAATGTCCCTTTCAGCCACTGTTCTAGAGTTTCTTATTCTGTAGTCACTGGATGAAGAGAAATTGTCAATGAAATGACAGGGGAGCCATAAGAACTCAAGTTTCTTTTTTCAGGGCTTGAAGAAGGCTTTTTTTTAAAGCACTTTTTTTTTTTTTTAATGTGGACCATTTTTAAAGTCTTTGTATAATTTGTTACAATATTGCTTCTGTTTTATGTTTTGGTTTTTTTGGCTGAGAGGCATGCGGGATCTTAGCTCCCTGACCAGGGATCAAACCTGCATCCCCTGCATTGGAAGTCTTAACCACTGGACCACCAGGGAAGTCCCCCATAAAGAAGGCTTAATCTGCTTTTCTAATATTAGGGAGCAGGGAACTGGGTCCATTTGGGGATCATGTTGCTCATCATTCCTACTTTCCCTCATCTCCTAATCTCCCCATGTCATGCCACGTTCTGGACAGTGGGAGTCACTGATTGTTTCTCAGTGTGAGTCACACTTACCAGTTTTCTTTGCTTATCTTATTCCTTTGCCAGAAGATCCCCCTGCCTTCTCTATCTGGTACTCTTTTTCTTTTCAGTTTTACTTTTACTTTTATATTTTGACATAATTTTAGACTTAAATATAAATTGCACAATGAATACAAAGAATTCTCAAATAACTTTTACCCAGAATCCCCAAACGTTAACTTTTTATCACCCTTGTGTTATTACTCTCCTGTCTCTCTACCTTCCCTTTGACTCCAACACAATTTTTTTCTGAACCGCTTGAGAGTCAGTTTCAGACATGATGTCCTTTTACTGCAAGTACTTCAGATTATACAGTCTAAAAAGACAAGGACATTCTCTTACACAGGGATTGCCAGATGGCTCACTGGTAAAGAAGCTGCCTACCAATGCAGGAAACATAAGAGATGAGCGTTTGATCCCTGGGTCAGGAAGATCTCCCAGAGGAGGAAATGGCAACCCACACCAGGATTCTTGCCAGGATTATCCCACAGACAGAGGAGCCTGGTGGGCTATCGTCCATGCGGTCACAACGAATCGGATGTGACTGAGCACACTCATTCTCTTACATAACTATAATACAAATATAAAGGACTGTGGGCTGTGGGGGCCAAATCCAGGAAGGGGAAAAAAAAATCAGGAGAAGAAACAGCTACACAGCAGTGTCATCAAATCTAGCTTTATTTGGATTTTGCCAATTGTCCCAATTATATCCTTTATGGCACAAGACAGTCCCAGATCACATATTGAATTTATTGTGTATCATGTCTCTTTTATTCTCCTTTAGTGCAGGATAGTTCTCTGTCATTGTTTTTATGACACTGACATTTTTGAAATGTCTGAAGGGTCAAGTATTTTGTAGAATGTCTCTCCATTTGTTTTTGTCTCACAGTTTCCTCATGATTATATTCAGCTTATGTGCTTTGGTAGGAGTACCACAGAAGTGATGTGTTCTTCCCAGTGAATTACATCTCTCTCTCTCTCTCTTTAAGTGAAAGCCCCTCTTTCTTCCCTTCCACTCCCTTCTTCAGAAGTCAGTAATCACTCTTATAGATTGGCATCCATCCAGTATTTTCTCTAGGCATTTATATAAAGACACATCTATATATAGCCATACATAGATTCTTCATAAACTATAACAAAAATGAGTTCATAATATACCTACTGTTCTGCAATTTGTTTATTTCGCTTAACTGTATGTCTTGGAGATCTTTCTATGTAAGTACATTGAGATTTATCACGTTCTTTTAAAAGCAGCATAATGTTAAAAAAAAAAAAATAGTATAGCTATATCCTTGATTATTTCATCCTGCAATGCAACAGACCCAGGTTCAATTCCTAGGTTGGGAAGATACCCTGGAGAAGGAAAAGGCAAATCACTCCAGTATTCTTGCCTTGGAGAATCCCATGGACAGAGGAGCCTGTAGACCATGGGGTCACAAGAGTTGGACACGACTGAGCAACTAAACCTATTGATGAATATTTATGTTGTTTTCCTTTCTTTCTATTACAATCTTTCTACATATGTTTAATAACATAGTTCACAATTTTGATAGATCCTGTCAACTAGCTCCTTTAAAAGGCTTTTCCAATTGGTATTTCTATCCACAGTGTATGAGGTCATTTGCATTTTTCTGATTAGTAGTGATGCTGAACACCTCTGATTATAGTCCACAGCCTTTTGGATTTCTTCTGTGAATGGCTTGTTGGTGTTCTTTGCAGTTAGAATGCTGGACTGTTGTTGTTTTACTAACCACTTACCTGGCCTCCTCCTCTGCAGAAGGAGGCTTCTTTACTTCCCCTAGGCAGCCAGCTGCTCCCTCCTTTGCTGTTTCATAACACTGTTCAAACTGCACCCAGGTCTTTATTTGGCAAACATTCCACACTGAATCCACTCACTCCACAAGCGATCTCTGGGAACTTGCTATCTCTGGGTACTTTGCCTTGGGTTAAGTGCTGGGGAGACAGGAGCAGTTCATCACAATCTTCACCCTTTGAGGAGTTTAGTTTTGAATGGCAGCGGACTCATTTGAAAAGACCCTGATGCTGGGAAAGATTGAGGGCAGGAGGAGAAGGGGACGACAGACGATGAGTTGGTTGGATGGCATCACCGACTCGATGGACATGGGTTTGGGTGGACTCCAGGAGTTGGTGATGGACAGGGAGGCCTGGTGTGCTGCGGTTCATGGGGTCGCAAAGAACCGGACACGACTGAGCGACTGAACTGAACTTTGGGTATAGAAAGGAGCATAGGTTTTGGATTGACACAAGACTTGAGTTTGAATCCCAGCTGTGCAGTTTAGAGGAAATCACATGACCTCACCAACTCACAATTTTCACACTAATGAAATGGGCTAACACTCCCTTACAATATATCTGAGAAACAATACACCTAAGTGGCTCACAAGGGCCTGTTACACGGTAGACTTTCCGCGAATGGATAGCAATGGAAAGGCAACTGGTAGAAGGTCAAAATGACTAGTGAGTTGTCAGAGGTTCTAGGTGCTAGAAGAAAATAAAGGAGGTAGTGCCTCTGTCTGCAATGGAAGGGTAAGGACAAGTCACTCACCCAGCTCCTGTCCCCTATATCCCCAACCTTGCCTGCCCTCTGCAGCAGCTTTCTGCCATGTCCTGGTTACCCCGGTTTAGCTGCTCGCTGGTGATGGAATACTGCCACTGCCCTGGGGAAAGCAGGTGCTTCCTTCCTCAAATAAATGGCTTCTTTAGAACATTCTCTGTAAGAGAGACTCCAGGATATTCATGCATGCTGCTACCTGTGATCTCAAGAGGTGTGGACCAGAGACGGTGTGAGGTGGAAAGAGAAATACTACGTGTGGGGAGAGCCTCAGAGACCCGGATGACACACACAGCTCTGCCTCTGCCAGGTGACTCTCGGCAGGTCTCTTCCCTTGTTGGTTTCAGCTCCCCCATCACAATAGGAAACTAATTCTCAGGATTTCTAAGAGCCGTCTAAATGAGATCTCACCATGTAAAGGCAGGCTGTGTGTATCTATGCACTACTCTCCTTGGTTAGAAATCCCCACATCCCTGGGCCCCTGCAGCTCTTTATACCAGCTGACTATCATGGGGCACGACACTGCATTCCAGTTATTTGGAGTCATGGCACGGTTTCCCGCTGAACCGACAGCTGGGTCCATATCCATATTCCTTTAACACCATTACTGAGTGTTGTCTGTCAAGCACTATGTTAGCTGGTGAAGATACAAAGACAGAACATCTATTTCTGTTTTCTGGGAGCCCATCCTCCAGTTAGGAGACAATTTTAAGAGAAACACAACTGCCTCGATGGAGGTTTCTCCAAAGTGTAGGGAAGCCCAGGGAAGGCATGTTTGTTCTCTCTGTCTGAGCTGGAAGGTTTCCCTGAAGACCCAGTGTTCAGCAGAGTAGGGTGAAGGACAGGGAGGACTTTATAGGCTGTAGGGGTGCTCTCTGTAAAGGCAAAGGTAGGATAGAACATAGTGTTGCAGCAACTGCCCAATCTTCAGCTTGGCAGTGAAGAAGTAGGCAGATGTCAGCTCATGAAGTGTTCTTCATGCTATCCAAAGAAGCCCAGGTTTTATGACATAACCTGTCAGGAGTGATTAAAGCATTTTTAAGCGTATGAACATACCAAATCTTTGTTGAGTGCAGGAGTAATAGTGGGAGGACTGGACACAGGAAATAGGAACATTTCTTAACTTTGTGGCCTTGGGCAAGTTACTTAGCCTCTGAATCTGTTTCCTTTTTTAAAACTCTCAATCTCAAATAGTTGTTAAAATTTAAAAGTTTATATGTAGTAAATTTATAGACATAAGACTGACACTTGATAAAAGCTCAGTATATTGGTTTTTAAAAGAGAACATTTTTTTTCCTACACAAATATACATTACCTAACAATCTAGTAATTTCTGTGACCCATTTCTTGGCCTGTTTCCTCCTCTACAAAATCTGTGTGTGTGTGTGCGTGTGTGTGTGCACGCGTGCTCAGGGGAGTCCAACTCTTTGCAATCCCATGGACTGTAGCCAGCCAGGTCACTCTGTCCATGGCATTTTCCAGGCAAGAATACTGGAGGAGGGTGCCAATTCCTATTCCAGGGGATCTTCCCCACCCAGGGACTGAACACCTGTCTCCTGCATCTCCTGCACTGTCAGGTGGATTCTTTACCACTGCACCACCTGGGCTTCCTGCAAAATGGGTGGGTCCTCCAATTTTATCTTTTCATTGTATCCTGTCTTCCTTTCTAGCACTTACCATAATGTTAACTAACATTTCTAATTATTTTCCAGATCAAACTGTGACTATAATTAACTATTTGTGTTCTGCTCCTCTGGTAGACTCTAGCTCTATGAGACCAGAGACTTTTAAAAATTTTACTATTATATCTGCAATTGCTAACACTGTCTGGCTCTTAACATGTGTTCAAATCAGTTCAGTTCAGTCCCCCAGTCATGTCCGACTCTTTGCAACCCCATGGATTGCAGCACACCAGGCTTCCCTGTCCATCACCAATTCCCGGAGCTTACTCAAACTCATGTCCATTGAGTTGGTGATGCCATCCAACCATCTCATCCTCTGTCATCCCCTTCTTCTCCCGCCCTCAATCTTTCCCAGCATCAGGGTCTTTTCAAATGAGTCAGTTCTTCGCATCAGGTGGCCAAAGTAATGGAGTTTCATCAGCTTCAGCATCAGTCCTTCCAATGAATATTCAGGACTGATTTCCTTTAGGACTGATTCCTTTATATGTTTAAATAAATGTTGGCAAAACTAATCAATGTTAAGATTATCTTTCAAGCCTGTTGTCAAGGGCCAACGAATTGATAAAGATGGACAGCGAGTTTATAATTAAAATACGTTGCGAGAAGAGGAACCCGAAGTCAGGGACGCCCAGCACAATCTGTAGCTCCTGAGGCTTCCAAAGGACCAGTACTGGCTTCAGCCTTTAGTAAGTGTGCATTTCTTAAAGGTTCACATATTAAATCTGTTGTCTTATATTATAGTATAAAAAAGAGCCGAAAGCGCCCCAGTGTAAACTAAGTTCAACTTCAACTTAGACATGGAAGGGGCTTGCCTAAGATCACTTAGCTCAAGAGAGAAGGATCTAGGAGCCAGGCGCTCTCAAAGAGGCTTTTCCCTCGCTGGGGTTCCCCGGATCCATCAGTCAAGCCTCCCGCTGTACCAGCCCTCGTCCAGTACCTGGCTCTCGGCTCCGCTCCCGCGCCACGTGGCACAAGGAGGGTGTCCCCCGAGATCTGGGAGAAGGCGGAGCCTGGTCTAAACCTCGCCCTGGAGCATCATGGGAGATGTAGTGTTTATCTCCAGCACGGAACGTGCTAACTCTCCTCGGTTTGGCTCGGTAAGTAGCATATCACCTGTGCAGGTCATTCAAACAAGCTATTCCTTAACACAGATTCAGCCTAGATACTTGTGAAAGAAGCCGTGGAGAAGGAGAAGCAGAGCAAGAAAGGCAAACAAATAAAAGACTCTATGCGGGGAAGGCAAAGGGTTAATAGTTGTTACGCACGTCTACTGGAGGAGAGGAGTGGGCGGGGACAGAAGACGACTTCCAGGAGCTGTTTTCACCGGAAGTGCCTTCCGTCCTCGTGGGTCCGCGCGGACGCCGTTTCCTTACCTCATTTGTCTTCGCCCCTCCCCGTCCCTCTACGCGTTTTGGTTCCTGGTTGGTGCTTCCTGGTCGCAGCCGCGGCAGTGAGTATGTGTGACGGACCCCAAGGTGTCCGTGGCCGGGGTGCCCCCTGCCCGCCCTCCGCCTCCCCGCTAGGCTGTGGAACTAGCGCGTGTCTCTTCGCCGGCCTCCGTGTCCCCGTTTTCCCCTCACTCGTAGCGGGGCTCGTCTCGTGGCCTCTCAGTCGAGCTCTGCCCCACGCGACTCCGCGGACCCGCTGTGGTGTCTGCTTCTCTCTGCCGCTCCGAGGCCTGAGGCCGTGGTTCAGAAATGGCTGAGCGCCCATGGCCTTGGTGGGGAGTGGCGTTTCTGCCTACTTTACCTCCACAGCCCCCAGAGATGCCTCTTTTAGGAAAGCCGGTCTGTCAGTTAAACGCGAAGAGAGGTCGGCTTTTGAGGACTGAACAGTCTTGGACCAGGTCCAACCTCAGCTGTCAGAAGCAGCAGCTGCAGCTGTTGGGACAGAAAAATTTCAAGGATTGGGCCCCTTCCCGCATGTGAAACGAGGAGACCTGCGCTGTGTTCACTGATGCCTTCCTTTTATCTTTCACATCCTGGGAGCCGACAGTTAAACTTTAGGAGCTGCAGGTGTTGTGGGAAAACTGGCCGAGTGAGAGGCAGTAGGCCTGAGTTCCAGGGGCGGCTCCACCACCAACTCGGCGCTGGTGACTCTAAAAATCTTAGAAATCTTTTCTAGCGTGTATTTACCGTTATTTCCGATTACAGGATTGAATTAGGAGATCTATTAGGCTCAGTGAATATATAAGCTTCTCAGAGCCTGTTTCTCTATGTATAAAATGAGAGCGTTCAATTTAATGACTTTCAGGTCTCTTCTAAAACTCTTTGTGTTTTAAGTATTTAGACTGTGTATATTTCAGACAGTATTGTGCTTTAAGGACAGTTCACTATGGCTGCTTTCAAGAGAATCTGAGAGTGGGGAATTAACCAAGGAAGACATGGAAGTGAGGGTTGTAAAATAGCTTCAAAGATTAAGATGCTGTGTAGCAAAAGAAAAAAGACTGAGGGTGAAGGAAGTGTTGTGATAAAATTAGTTATCCTGTAAAGACTTTATGTCAGGAACAGCTGGACTTGTCTGAATAAATTAAGCATTATTTTCTCCTACCAACATCTTGTATTCTGATTTTTTTGTGACCATTGTTTCCCACATTTGGATTCTTTATCCCAGTTTGATTTACTTCCTAATGAAAGTCTTTTTTGAAGAGTGGAAAGAAATTTTAACACAAAAGTCAGTAGTGTTTCACATCTGTCAGAATAGCTCACCAAGAGTAAGTCAGAAATTTTAAGTTGAAATTAAACTATTAATCATGTTCTAATGAAAGCTAGGCTTAAAATCAAGATGTGAATTTCATTTAAATTTCCTTGAGATGGATAACTGTCTCATCAAAAAGAAACATAGGCTAAAAGTTCTTTGAAAAGAAATAACACAGACTGAAGTGACCAGTTAGTAGACTGTAAAAGTAGAAATGTTGGTTTTAAAGATTGTATAGTAAAATCTGGAAGCTTAAATAAGCTTTAAGTTGTCTAGTTTAAAAAATTTCAGTGAATGAATACTGCTCCTACTTTTGAATGGTAAGAGGCTTTGCAGTTATTCTCTTATGTAAGAGCCATCTTTTTTGGTTGTGGCATTGCTATTTATTGTCTTTGAATACCAACTTGGGATGTTCTTGGATAGTAAACTGACAATGTATGCTTTTCTTTCCAGTTAAAATGCCTCTTTCATAGTTTTTAAACTCTACTGGGAAATAAAGTGGATATTTGTGAGATAAATGTAGGTGTTAAAACCAATGCATATATAGCTTTGAAGGAATTTTTTTTAAATCTTTATTTGAAGTTGTTAATTTTTTAATGTTAGTGAACATTTGGTTGAGAATCAGGGAAATGTGTTTCTTAACCAGGTAAATAACTTTGGATAGGCCTCTTTATTTCTTTGGACCTAAGTTTCCTTATATATAAATTGAGAAGATTGTATGAGACACTCTGAAAGGTCTCTTCCAGATTTAAAATTTTGTGACTCTCATGGGGACTTTGTTACCTAGTTAAGTGTGCTTGAGAATTGTGTACAATAATCAAAAAGCCGAGAAGTCCTTCTAAATTAAAACAGAGACATGTATATTTTTTCATATTTGTCCTCTGAGTATACATAAAAAAAGAAAATTAATGCATTTGAGTGTAATTAAGGTAGTAACGTAAACCAACACAGCCTCAGGCAAATCTTTTCTCTGGCAAATATAAGCTACGCAAACAGGAGAGCAGGTTATGCTGAGCACAGTTTTCAGTACAGAAGGTACAAAATCCTCTTAAAGGCCAGAGGGGCTAAATTGTTCAATTCATTTTTCTACATTTCAGGGAAAGAGATAAACCCTTAGACCCAAGGAAGTCTGTTTTTATTTTATTTCTGTAGTTTATTTTTGGCATACATTCACAGGTGTGCCTATGGCTCTATTCTTAATCCCTTTCCTCTGGGATGGCTCCAGAGTAGTACAAGTTTGTAACTCTGTAATTTAGCTCTTTAATTTTTTCGGTGCTGCCCTGGAATTATGTTTTATCTTAAGTCCACACTGGATCCTCAGGATGGATCCAGTGAGGATTTTGAAGGAAGCATAATTCCTTTGACTTCTTTTAGAATTAATTTACCTATTAAATAAAAAGGAAAGGATTCATCTTTTATTTGAATTCCTCTGAGGCTAACATTTCAATATAAACTGATAAATGCTATGAGCATTATCATTCAGACAGCCACATTCAACTTGTATGACAACAGCATAGCAACCTGAAGGACAGTGCAAGAAGGGAACAGTTATATTGTACCTTTTAGAAGGAAAAAAAAAAGACGTAAAGAGTTGGGTTCCCCCCAACTTTACAGAGATAAATTGACAAATAACATCGTGTATGTTTAAAGTGTACAACATAGTGATTTGATGTATGTATATATTGTGAAATGATTACTGCATTAAGGTTAGTTAACAAACACATCCATCACCTAACATATTTGCCTTTTTTGTGTGTGATTAGAATGTGTAAGATTTACACTCTGATGAGACTTCAGATATGCTGTATAGTATTGTTGACTCAGATCTTTTGATCACCCCCCCCACCCCCCAGCTTTACTGAGATATAATTGATACACAGCATGGTAAAGGTTTAAGGTATACAGCAAAAGTTTGTTTCTGTAAAACAAGAGACTCCAGCATGGGTGTAGTACATTTTTGCCTCTTGTTCATTTGACTCCTGGAATCAGCAGGTTGTATCACCAAAAGTACCCTGACATTTTGGGCAGAGAGCTAAGAAAACAACTAGTCTTTCTAAATACTTTGTAGCTAAAAGCAGAGTAGAAAGAATAAATTATCATTGTTAATTGTTCTCTAGACTGTCCATGATTTTGTAACAAAAAGGGTTTTTTTCCAGCACTTTCATTTTGATCAGTGTTCCATTAGTACCTAATCGAAACATCTGTGTAGATTTTTGGTTGATAATATGAGAATCTTTGGAATAGTTGGAAACAACTACAAAATTCATCTCACCATAATGTTCATACTTTAGACACATATTAAGGGCTTCCCAGGTGACTCAGTGGTAAACAATCTGCCTGCCAGTGCAGGAGACACAGGTTTGATCCCTGGGTTGGGAAGGTCCCCTGCAGGAGGGCATGGCAACCCACTCCAGTATACGTGCCTGGAAAATCCTGTGGACAGGAGCCTGGCGGGCTACAGTCCATGGGGCTGCGGAGAGTCAGACTTGCCTGAGTGAGTGAGCACCAGCACCAGGCACATGCTGGATTTATTAGAGCTTTAAGACAGATTCCTGATGATAGTATTTATGCATTCATTCACTCGTCAACAGCCCTTGATAGAAACCTTGATAAATGCCAGTTATCCTGTGTGGCTTTGGGGGTCCGTTATTTAATAAAGTGCATATAGTTCCTGCCTTCCTGGGGGGTGTGCTCTGTGCTCGTGGGAAATTTACCTTGTATTAGTAATTAGAAACAGAGAAGGCAATGGCACCCCACTCCAGTACTCTTGCTTGGAAAATCCCATGGACGGAGGAGCCTGGTAGGCTGCAGTCCATGGGGTCGCAAAGAGTCAGACATGACTGAGCGACTTCACTTTCTCTTTTCACTTTCATGCATTGGAGAAGGAGATGGCAACCCACTCCAGTGTTCTTGCCTGGAGAATCCCAGGGATGGGGTCGCACAGAGTCGGACACGACTGAAGTGACTTAGCAGTAGCAGTAATTAGAAATGTGAATGTTTTGAAATGATGTGGAAACCTTTAAAACCTTTAAAGGCGAGGCAATTTAGCCTGGTGGGTCAAGGAAAGCTTCTCTGAGGAAGTATTAATAATATTTAAACTGAATTGAGAGATGAGGGGGATTTAACATACTTAAAGCTGAGTTTTACCTCAATTTTAGGTCTTTGGTTAGTTTGTATTTCATGCATATCTTTATAGGTAGCACAGAGACAAACTAGGTTTATCATATTTTTAAAATTTTTATTTTTAGCTGCACCGTGTGGCTTGTAGGGGGTCTTAGTTCCCCCACCAGGGATTGAACCTGAGCCTACAGTAGTGAAAGAGCTAAATTCTAACCACTGGATTGCCAGGGAACTCCCTATTAGATATTTTTATGTATTCTTTTGGTCAAAGATCAGGAAGTCATAGGATTAATTTTTTAATTGAGAATAAAAATATATACCAAGGCAGTAAATAAAATAATTATGTCCTTTGTAGATTTCAGTTATAATTGAAGTAATATTCCTGTGTGAGAATGTATACCTGAAAAGATGGATACAGAACCAGGGAAAAGATGATGAATGGATGGAATAGTAGTGAGAATGACCTAAAATATTTTTGTGATGTTTGGCATTTTGGAAGAAAAAAAATGATGGGTGTCTGAAACAGTGGATCTCAGCCTGTTTTTTCTTTCTAACAATACTTGTGAAATACAACATTTCCATTAATATTATGTAATTTAACTCAGTTGTTAGTAGTAATTTTCATTTGGGAGGGATGGGCATTATTAGAGTGGGTCATAACAGAATTTAGAAAGCTTTGAAAAATGGTACTACCCTAAGAGAAAAATCTTTTTAAATATGTCATTGAGAAAACTGATGACCTTCACAAAAGTTAGGTAAGAGGTGTATCGTTATGCACTAAACAGGCATGATCTGATCTGTTAAAATATATTCTTTGTGTGACTTTCTTTTTTACAGCATCAAGGTTTACTGACTTTCCATGATGTTTGGTGGTTATGAGACCATAGAAGCGTATGAAGATGAGCTTTATCGTGAAGAGTCATCTAGTGAACTGAGTGTTGATAGTGAGGTGGAATTTCAGCTCTACAGCCAAGTTCATTATGCCCAAGATCTTGATAATGTCATCAGGGAGGAAGAACATGAAGAGAGGAACTCTGGAAATTCTGAATCATTCAGTAGTAAACCAAATCAAAAGAATTTAATTGTCCTTTCAGATAGTGAGGTCATCCAACTGTCAGATGGGTCAGAGGTCATCACACTCTCTGATGAAGATAGTATTTATAGATGTGAAAGAAAGAATTTTAGAGTCCATGCAAAAGAAAAGACCCAAGGTTCTCCTGCTTCTGTTCATTCTAATGATTTAGCAGATAAGAAGTGCAAGAGGGATATTGAGAAGTCTAAACCTGGAGAGAGATCAGGTACAATCCAGGAGGTCATGATTATAGAAGTCAGTTCAAGTGAAGAGGAAGAGAGCACCATTTCAGAAAGTGATAATGTGGAAAGCTGGATGCTGCTGGGATGTGAAGTTGATGATAAAGATGACGATATCCTTCTCAATCTTGTGGGATGTGAAAAGTCTGTTAATGAAGGTTAGTATCATATTGGCCATTTGAAAAGTAGTATCATCTTTAATAAGGAAGACTGCTTTTCCTAGACAAAAGACCATTAGGGTCTGTTCCATTTAATTCTGCACCTTTTTGTCTTGTTTTTGGCTTGTTTCTCATGAGACTTTCTTACCAATGGCTACTTTAATGGTGGTCTGTCTGAACATCAGAAAAGAGTATGTCAGGATATCAAAGACACTCTGCTTCTGCTGTAAGCAAATTCATAACTGTTTCTTCCTGTTTGGCTAGAGCCAGTTCTGGACGTGCAATCTTAGTTCCTCTCTCTCTCTGCTTGGTACCACAGGTGAGTACTCCATCCACCTCTGACATTGGCCCTATGCCCTCATTGGCCAACCCTGTTGGTTCTGCCTTTTCCTAAATGATTTGCTTTCTCAGGAGATAGGCATATAGCAAGCATGTGGAATGCTTGGTACATAGAAGACACGGAATTAGTATTAAGATTTTTAGGAACTCTACAATCAGTAATGTAGGAAACTATGAAGAGCTGTAAGTCTACAGTAGACTGTGGAAGAGAATGTAGATTCTGAGAGCCACATCATGGAGAATTGAAGTTTTTGGTGTTAGTTTTGTTTCCTCTGTCACATGTAGTAAGCTAGTAGTGATGCTTATCCTGTGAAAAAGTCCCTTTCATTTTTCTCCCTTTATGTGTAATGCGTAGTCTCTTGCACTGTTTTCTTAAATGATATTTTACATCCTCTCGGGACACTGTTAAATCGGTAGTCTTCAAATGCCCTTTGCTCAGTATTAAAGTACTAAGTGTATTGCTGCTCCAAAACCTTTAATAGCACGCACTCGTTCTCAGAGGAAGATGATGGTATTGAATATAACTGATGCTTTGAAGCCCCAGAGATTAACAAACTTTTTTTTTTTTCCCCCAAAGAGCCAGATGGGAAATATTTTAGGTTTCCAATCCATAGGAAACCTACTTCCTAACTACTTAACTTTGCCCTTGTTTAAGAGAGCAGCCATGACACCTGAAGAAATGAGATGGCTGTTTCAACAGAATCTTACAAAACAGGTGTCAAGCTCAGGCTTTAGGAGGCCGACTTTGAGAATTTGATAGCAAAAGGAAGAAGAGATAGACTAGTAGGTAGAATATAGAGCAGAATCAGGTAAAGTTTTATCAGAAAGAGAGGTTTGGTAATGTTTTTAGGTAGAAGGGGAAATCTCTTGAAGAAGGAGAGATTAAACCTATTTGGTGGATTGGAATAGGGAGGCAAGTCAGAGAAGGGATCAGGTATATATGTCTGAATTAGTCTTGGAAAGCTATTTAATTATGAAATTATCAAATGTTCATAGAAGTGGAGAAGAAAGAATAAATTCAGATGGATTGAGATAAATGAGTACGTAAGGCCCGTTTCCCACATATATGGCCTTATATAATGCATGCTTCTGGCTACCTGTTGTGATAACTAATTCTACAGCTCCCCGGGAGTCTAAAGCCCATAGGTTGGAAGTCACTGCACTAACAATTCAACAGTAAGAGAATAAAAGCATTGCTTAGAAGTAGTATTCAATCAAAATTAAAACAATATGAGCTTGTAATGAACTCATTTTGAAGGATTTCATAACTTTTCCCAGTAATATCTAGGAAATGATCCAGGGTTAGGCAAAACTTTGCAGAACATCAGAACAAGCATTTATTTAGCCTATCCTTTCTCTAAAATGCTTTCCCCTAAGGTGACAGCTAGTTTCATCAAATACTAATGTGTTCATGATGATCTGCCACTTTTCTTGAATTCAAGTTCTCTGTGTCCACCACGCTGAATATTTCCATTTCGGTATCTTATTGTTATGTCACTTTCACATACTGAAAAGTTTGAAAAATTGGAAAGGGAGTTGGTCTTTCCACGGAAGGAGGAGCAGGGTAACTGGGTGGTGTTTCGTGCTGGGACTAGAATTTCTCAGGGCAGAATGATGGGGATTGATATGAGTGGTGGGGACGGGGTTAAGAGCAGTTGAACCACAGGGAGATGAGGATTCTAGAGGAAAGGGAACAATGGATTTGTCAGGTTTGGCTTTTAGGAAAGAAGTTGGTAATTAGATATGTAGAGACATCTCTGGAAAACAATTTTAGTATTTTTTGTTATAAGTAGACAATAAGAAGCATGTCTGTCTTTAACTGTATTTTGGAGAGGGGCTATTTGTATTGCATTTGTTTATTTTTATTGAGGTGAAATTAGCATAAGATTAACCATTTTAAAGGTTCAATTTGGAGGCATTTAGTACATTCACAGTGTTGTAGAACCATTACCTCTATCTAGTTCCAAAACATTTTTACCACATCCAAGGGAAACCCACAAATGTTGTCACCACATC
Source organism: Dama dama (assembly GCF_033118175.1). Taxonomy (NCBI): domain Eukaryota; kingdom Metazoa; phylum Chordata; class Mammalia; order Artiodactyla; family Cervidae; genus Dama; species Dama dama. Next base: position 67,565,252 of record NC_083709.1, read on the forward strand.
CAAAGGAAACCCAGCACCCCTTGAACAGTCACACCCTATAGCCTCCTGCCTCAGACCCTGATAAGCACAAACCTGCTTTCTGTCTCTGTGGGTTTACCTGTTCTGGATATTTCGTGTAAATAGAATCATCCAGTATGTGACCTTTTGTATCCAGTATTTGACCTTCTGGCATCTTTCACTTAGCATAGTGTTTTGGAGGCTTATGCATATTGTAGTATGTGTCAATACTTCATTCCTCTTTTAAGGCCAAATAATATTCCATTGTATGTATATACCTACATTTCGTTTATCCATTTATCTGTTGATGGACGTTTGTGTTTCTCCCTGTTGGCTGTAGTGGGTAGTGCCACTGTGAACATTCATGTACAAGTATTTACTTGAATACTTCTTTTGGGTATTCTTTTGGGTGTAAACTAGGAATAGAATTACTGATGTTTCTGTGTTTCAGTTTTTGAGGAACCGCTAAACTTTTCCGCAGTGGCTGCACCATTGTATGTTCTCACCAGTAATATATGAGGGTTCCAATTAACTGCAGTGGTTTTTACAATGACTTGTCATGTTGCACATTTCTGTTTGATTTACTGACAGACTCTTTATTATTTCTTAGCTTTTTTTCCCCCTAGTCTTAGTTTTTTATAGTTATTGCTTACATTGGCTTATGATTTTCTAGAATGGTTTTTTTCAAATAAGATTTTCCTTATGTTTTCATCCATTTACAGTTTTTAAAGAAATTGATTCATCTTAGAGGTATCCATTCTTAATGTATGTGTAGTATATAAATTTATGTCACTTTTTTTTGCAACTTTGGTAAAAATATTTGATTGAAGACCTAAGTAATTCCAAGTAATTCTTGATTCCAGACATTCAGTCTGTGTTCCTACCATCCATATTGAAATTTACCCCTACCCTTTGTTCCTGGGATTTGTTTTTTTTTTGTTCTAATCAAATGGAAACAAATTTTGCAAGTCTATAAATTAATTTGTTTCACTCTTATATAGATTCTTAATAAAATATTTATATGTCCCCTGTTTTATTTCCTTGATCTACAAATGCTATAATCCAGTTTTTCCAGTTAATAGGCAATGTATTCAGTACTGATGCCTTTTTGAATGTGCTTTCCTTTCTGATCGTTATTGGCCCATTCAAAAAGAGAGAAAATATTTTTTTATATTGTTGAAAGTTTTTGGAAATTCTGGCATGCTTTTGAAATGATGATGATCGTTAAACAACAAGAGTAATGTTGTGTACTATTCCCCGTCTTCCCCAAACTCCCCAAACTGGCATATTTGAAGTATCAATATGCTAGAAGAGATTAACAACTCCTTGAGGATAAGTCTTTGCTTCAGAAGCCTTCTTGTAATATTTAGAATAATTTTTTGCCATATATATTACTTTGTTTTCCATTAATTGTTCAAATATTGATTGAGTGGTGTTTCAATGAAGAAACAAAATATAATAAGCTTAAGTTATTCACAGAAGTCTCTTCTTAAGCATAGGAGTTAAGTCTTTCCAAATCCTGGGGCTAGATATGGTTGAAAACTTGAAAAACTTTTTAAAAAGTAAGATTGGTGAATTTGAGGTAGTACATGAAGGTCTGATAATCCATATTTTTTGTTAACTATTGCTAAATTTATAGTAACCAGTGCAGCACTGCTCTTGCTCTGTGGAAACCTGAGGCTCTTTCCCATTACTTCAGTTTCATTGAGGTGTGTAAATGTTTGTTTTGCTTTAAGACACAATTAGAATACATAATAAGGCAAGTAATATACAACCAGGAGACATTTGCTTCCCTTTTTATTCCTCCTCTAAATGTTTAATACTTTTCTGATTTAAAGTTGTTGATTAGCTTCCTTGGGTTCCGGGAGCCCCTGAGGGTGTAGCACTTAGGTCGTGTGCTCAGGCTGGCCTTCCTCTGAATGTGCAGCTTGATGATGGGCTCTGCTTATAATAAACCCATGCCCAAACGTAGGCCTTCAGTACGTGTTCCACATGGCTGTCAGCTGTTTCTACTGAGGGATATAGGAGTTTATTTCTAAGGTCTAGAAGTAAACTTCACTTCCTTTCCTTTCTTTACTCTTTCCTGGGTTTTCTTTATGTAAACGATACCTGCTCTGTCATTTGTCTTCCTTTTAAAATTCTCACCCTTTACTTTCGTTTATTATTCCCAATGGGATTAGCCTATGATTTATGCCTTTACTAGAAAGACAGGTTTCTTGGTTTAAGAAAAGATGCACCAAAGGAAATAAGCATGTTTTTTAATTTGTGAGGGGAATCTCTATTTTGGGAAGCATTATTGTATAAGACAGCTGAATGATGGTAATAAGTGCTATAGGAGTTATACATGAATAGTCACCAACTTATTTTCGTTCATAGGAAAGGGACTTTATTAGCTCTAGGAGTGGTTGTTAAATTATTTTTTTTTTTAACTATAGAAATTTTAAGGTATACAGAAATAGAATGTTGTAATAGCTTCAGTTTTCCATAAACCAGCTTCAACAGTTATCAACTTATGACCACTTTTTTTCATATATATTTCCATGTCCCTATATTACTTTGAAGCAAATCACAGTCATTATACCATATCATTCATTTATGTGCATACCCATCCATACATATATTTTAATTTGTATTTCTGAAAGAAAATTACTCTTTTTAAGAAACAATCATTATTATCAGACATAAAAAAATTACCAATAATTCTTTATCATTAAATAACCATTCAGCCTTCAGATTTCCCTGATGGACTCTTAATTTTTTTCCCTGTGGTTTATTTGAATCAGATCTATTTATTATAATTGGGTGATAACTTGTGTCCTTTAATCTATAGGTTCATCCTTTGTCTCTTTCTTCTATGTGTTTTTTTCCCTTCCTTATAACTTAGTTGTTGTACTGACTGGGTGGTTTATCTCCTAGAATTTCCTGAGTCTGAATTCTGTGACAGTGTCTAACCTGCTCCACTGTCCCCTGATTTCCTGTGAATTAGTAGTTATCTACAAGTTTAAATTCAGGTGTCTCCCTGTGACTGTGCCAGCAGCTCGACAGATAGATAGGTTCGTTTGTTTCATTTTGCTTTTCATACGTTATTCTTCAGTATTACCTTTTAAAAATTCAATTTGTTGGATAATTATGTACAATAATATAAGGTTCTAAATTCAAATCGACAAGACTAGGTAAAAAATATTCAGAGAAGTCTGCTTTCTGTCCATTCTTCATCCTGTTCCCACTCTTCCTTTTAGGGGTAATTGTTAAGAGGAAATTGATGATTTGTCTTTACATTAAAAAAAATATAAGCAAATATTCAAATATCTTCATATCCTCCCTACCCCTTATATAAATAAGCGGTAGCATGTGATCCACACTTTGATCTACCTTGCTTTTATTCTCTTAACAGTACATTCTGACGATCAGTCCATAATAGTATCTAAAGATAGTTTTCATTTCTAGGCTAGGACTGTGTGCTATTTTTGTATCTTCTACACTGATCTGAGCTGGACATGTAGGCATATAATGAATACTTTTTGGAAGTGAATGAGTAGTAACTTTAAATAATTGGTGAATAATACATACTTGTTACAGTTTTTAAATGTATTTTAAATGTATGATAGTCTAAGTCCACTTTCAGAATCATGCTTTACATGTTTACTGTTTCTTTCTCATTTAATAATTTTGAAAAATTTAGTGAAAATTTTAAATAGGTTCAGATTTTAAAAAGAAGGTATCTTTTAAAGAATGAAGAGTATAGCGTTTTTAAAAGTTGAATAAGCCTATTTAGTTCCTAGTGTATGTGATTGTTATGGTATAGAATTTTATATTGAGGTAGAGCTTCAGTATGTATAGTTTGGCACCTCACTCTAGTTCATCAGCATTTGGCACGTCGTGTATATGTGGCACACCGTGGGTGAATTTAGTTACATAGAGTAGTGTATACACAGTGTTCCTTACATAGTACTACATGAGGTTGAAGTGAAATTACGACTTTAGTAAAAAGTCATGACTTTGAAATTGAAGTAAAATTATGGCTTTTAATGACTTAGTGCAGCAAGTCTTTTAATTTTGTGTGTTAAGTTCCTTTTACCCTTAAAAAATACACATATAAAAGTTGTGGATATAATTTCAGAAGTTGAAGAACTTATCTAGAGGCAATTGCTGGCATTTATTAGGCACTCAACTAAGACTTGATAAGTAATTAAAATATGAGTCTAGGGGTTTACCTACTTGAATTTCAGTTTTTCAAATATGTCACATTTTATTTGATCTGGGTCTTTATATATGCCTGGATCAGTTTCTATCTTGCCTGGTTGATACCTATTCATCCCTCAAGTCTTAGTTTAAGGTTTACTTCTGAAATGAGGTAATGGACATAGGCTCTCAGTTGGTGAAGGTTACTAGGTCTGTTACAGCTCCACAGTTGACTAACTGACTTTGGGTAATGGAATTCCTTCATTGGTAAAATAATAAATTTTATTTCATTAAGGATGTAAGCTAAAATGCAACAATGGATAGACTAACCATGTAGTAGGAAAATATTTTGATAAAACTCATGTAACAACAAGATAAGTTCACTATTACCATAGCAAGCATGGGCATTTAGCTTCCACTTGGTTTTTTTAAATTAAAAGTTCTCAGATTTTTTTGTGAACCCAAATTGCTTTTGAACAACATGTCTCTAGTATAGCACTTTATTTTAATAAATTTTTTTAATTTGGTGACATTTTATTTATTAGTTAAAACCTAAATCTGAAGTTTTAAAATGAATCCAGTTATTACTTATTGAATGTTTACAGTGTACAGGCACTATACTGTTAAGTTCTTGGAATTCAAGAATTGCTGTGTAGTCCCTGCCTTTAGAAACCTTAAACCGCATGACAATATGGGAAGTTCACTGTATTTCCAAAGTTAAATACGTTTCTGCGATGCAAGAGATGCCCCAATACACAACCATTTCCAGATGAATGTTGGAGACTTTTTAAAAAAGATAGGCTAAGTACAAGACTGAATTGAAAAGTAACCCTTTGAACTCAGTCTTGAAGAATGGATAGGATTTAATGTTCAGGTGAAATGCAAGGAGGAAGAACAAAGCTGAGAGCCCTAAAACTGTATTGATGCCATCTATGTTTAATGAATGGTTTACCATGTGGCCGAGTATGATTAAGTATTTTAATAACATACCCTTTTAGAGGCTGCTTCAATTCTGTGTGTGCTGTTGGAAGATTTCTTGGTTATTATTTTGTTCCAGTATTTTTTTGTTTCTTGCTTGTGTGTCTTTTTCTTTTCCTTTTAAAAATTGGGTATTTTATGCAATTTAATGGCAGATAGAAAAATTTTCTCAGATGGACCAGATGCTGTAGGTTAGTCAAAGGACATGACCAGCTGCTTAAAGTGTATGTTTCGTGCAGGGCTGTTGAAAGTGGAGCACGTGTTGAAATATAACTTCGGCGCCTCATAGCTTGTGTTCTTCTTTACCATCTTTTAACATGGAAAAGGAACACATTCAGTTAGTTTGGAAATGAAAATAAATTAAACTTTCCTTTCAGTACTCCTCAATTTTTTAAGCTGGTATTTCTCCCCTTTCTGTGTTCATCAGCTAACCAGTCAGTCATAGTTTCTAGAGAGAGCATAGTTTCTAGGCTTAATAGTTCATAAGAGTGTGTTGCTATTTGACGTACTTTTTATTGATGTATAGTTTAATTTCTGCCTTATAATTGAAAAATGGCCACATGTTAGAGTTCTGGTGACTGAGAGCGCCAAAGAACTCCCTCCCTGATGTTTTCAGCTTTTGTAAGCCTGCACTACACAATTCCTAAAGCTGCTGTTGAACTGTGTATCTAGTTGTAGCATGTCACCTTACACTTAACTTTTGTGAGGGCATCTTTTTATTTAATTTCTAATTAGCATAATGACTTAAACTGTGTTATTCACTGTTCCATGGTGAAGTTGTCCTAAGGAGAGATGAAATAAAAATGTTCAATTTCAACTTTACTTGTGAATGGAGTGAAGTTTGAAAGCCTTTTATGGCCATTGTTCAGCAGACTGAAAATCTCATTTGAAATCCCAGAAATGTTAAGGCAGCTTTAGGTTGGATTTTAGTAACATTTTGGAATGTTTGTGGCTAATTTCTGTGATTTCATTGTTGATCAGCAACTTAGGTATGCATTCTTCCAAAGTCAGCCTATGACTTTTAGTCTAAATTCACTTCCAGTAGCTTTTCAACAGTGATAAGTACCTAGGGAGATAATGAAATTTTACTTTTTTTTTTTTTACATTTATGATAGAAACTGATTTGATTTTAATGTAAGACATACTGAATTTGTTGAGAATTACTTAAAAAAAATAGCATGTTTACTTGCCATAAAATATTAATCATTTAAAGGTCTGTGTGTTTTTTTTGTTTGTTTGTTTATTTTGGAATGCAGAAGCATAAAATTAGATGGCAAGATTTTCATTCTTAACTAATTGTCATATGAAGTTGAATCCTGATGTCTGGATAAAGAGTGCTTAAGTGTAAAATTCTTACAGCTGTTTGCTCTAAAACTAACCTATTGCTTATAGAGATCACTTATCTACGAAGATAAGTTTAGTTTATAGATAGTATGGTCAGAAGGTAAAATTTGATATGAACCACATATGATTACTCTCAAACATTTTTCAAAAGAAGTACAGAAATGGAGAATGTTTACTTTTTTTCCTCCTCGTAAGAGTGAAGGCTACTCAGATAATTCATATCTCTTAAGTAGATCTTGTTTATAAGACTTTACTAAATTTGTATTTAGTTTCAGGTTAATTTACTAATCTCTTGTTAACTTCCTCTTGGTTATTAACACTTAATGAAGTAAAAATGTTGACTTTTTGGAAGCTTTTTAACCAAAAGTTTTAAAACCTTTTAGTCATTGTTTGTTATAAATTAAAGGTATTTTCATGGTTAAGTTTTTAGCATTTTGAGTTACTTGCCAGATTGTTGTTGATTCTGCTGATAAAAAGGAATATTTTAATTGAGCATCAAGCATGTGCAAGGTCACATTTTCTTTTTAAATTATATAGATGTGTTGTGTGCTTAAAATATACAAGAATAGATTTGACTTGTTTTGTAGTTTTTCAGTCTTGATCTAATATCAGTAGATCTGGATAGAGATATAAACTCTGCGGGTAAAATTATTTTTGTGATTAATGTTTGGATTCAGATATAAGGGCAGTCTAATAATGGATTATTTAAAATTGAATCTTGTCTGGTAAATGTGTGTACTTTTTATTTCCATGGCAGTTTTACCTTAGAATTTCAACTTTTGTTGTACTTTTGAAAATTAGTACACAGTGGACTTGAGACCATCTGCTCTTATCCCCATCTCCTGCACATACATTTTAAGTGAAGATAGTATAACTCTATAATGAGAAAATAATTTGTGCTCTTTCCTTCTGCTTTTGCCTAAATATATGTCAATTTATAATTATCTCAGATGAAAGAATAGCTGTTTAGAGCTGCTGATTGAGAAAAAATGTTTTATTGGCAATACCTTGAAGTGCGTAGGTCACTTTTGATTTTGCTTTGCAACTAGCACCTGAATTACCTACTGTAGGGAAAGAAAGCCCTAATTTCTAGAAAGCTTTTCAATACTCTTTCTGTATTTTTAGTTAATGAGAAACTCTAAGGATGTAGGAAACAGGCTGGTTATGATTGATCCATAAGGTTTATAAAGTAATTAAAAAATTAAGCTTTGAAAAAAGTCAGGTGAGAGGAATTCCAGATATAAATTCACAAATTTAACTGAAGAAAGGTTTTATATAAAGAAAAGGTGTGCAACCATGTTAATCTTGAAACTCCTTATATTGTACTAACCATTTTTTATTGTTAGTCTGATATTTTAAAAAAATGAACTTTATCTGTGGCTTTATTTAGAAATAGCATTACTTTCCACTTTTAAGGAGGATTTTAATCTTCAATAAAATTTCACTTTTGAAAAATCACCTCACTCCCATATAATTAGTATTTTGTTCTACATTCAGTACCCTGTATCTACTCTACCTTTTGGTTGACTTTAAAAATTACATAAATTTGTGGGAGAATAAATATAACTTAAGTATTTCTATAAGTGTATTCTTATTTGAATCTAGTGTGACTGGCTTTTATGTGTAGGAAATACTTCCCCTAAAAACATTCATAATATTGAACCTAAATGTTCTAGATAGGTGAGTTACTGGTTAAAAAAAAAAAAAAAATCCATCAGTTCTTAAGTTGTGGAATATTTGTATTGGTTCTTAATACCGTGACTGCTTTGGTTGTTGTAAGTTGCTTTATTCTTCTGTTTGAAATGCTCTAGTTTGGGAAATTTCCTTTATTACCCGATTTAGCAGATGCAATGTGATGATTGTACCACAGATCATCTTAGTTTTCAAGTTTTTGTTAATTAAACTATCTTTGGTGTATAATTCTTTATGGGTAGTCCAAGAGGAGTTGTGTTCATCTATGATTGTGCCACCACTTAAGTTAACATCAGCAGCGAAGGGTCTCCTCTCTGACTTTTCTTCCCTTCATTAGATTTTTAAACTGCTTTAACATAATTTAAGTATAGAAGGAGATAGAGTTGTAAAACAAATTTCTGATTTGCTGATTCTCAATATTAAGCAGTGGGGATCCTTTTTCTTCCTTTAGCTATATCCCATACATATGTATATTTTGATTTAAGGGGAAAAACTTAATTTTCTTTATGTATAGTGTAGATATGGTTATTTATTATTTTTTTAAATTAATAAAACTAATAAAGTTTGTTTGGAAACCTCAAAAGCTGTTTAGTAGTATACCTGCAACCTCAGCAGTCACTTTTTATTTATACAGATTTCCCTGCCTATTGTGGCCGTTTGCTCTAATTTAAATTTCCCATGGCTTTGGGTTGCAGACTTGGTTTTCTGCAAGAGTGCCCATGCTTACATGGTCATATATTCTCGGTGACTTTTCCACTTTTTCTTTTTTGTTGTTTTGTTGATTGCTAAAGGAAAAGAGGATTTTTTTTTTTTAAACTTGTTTCTTTGTTTTGATCTTTCTTCCTTAGCCCATCTATTTGTGCGTTGTTTTGTTGTGTTTTGGAGATTGGGAAGAATTATTGTGTGGACTTAGATCCATGGGGACTAGAAGTGAAAAACTAATTCTGTTCTTGGTTTTGTTTTCTTAATGGCAGTAGCAATTTAATTTTTGCTCAAAAAGATTGAGAAGCTCAAAAGATACGTTAGCTCTGTGCATGAAATTGATAGAAAATTATTAATCCTGAAATTTTCTTTTCATAGTCACCCTATTATTAGAATAAAAATGTTATGTTATAGTTGAACTAAGTAAATCCTAGAAATACTAATTAGCAGTGTACAGTATTGTTATAAATTCTTAATTTAAATATTATTGTGTATTCAGAAGTTATTCACAGGGAATCAGTTGTAATCTGATACGCATTTTTTTTTTTTTTAGCATTTGTTGTCCATGGTGTGGATATATTCAGATAGACATATGAATATACATTTGACTGGGGACTTACATTTTTAACTTGACCACATTTAACCAGATATAAAAGTTTGCTTATTCTTGCAAAACATGCTTATTTTTCAAATATGAAGAATTTTGTTTTATGAAACAACTTTATGCTGCTGAAATTTAAATCCTTGGAGAAGTGCTGTGGCAATTTAAATATTGGATAGTTCATTACTATTGTAAGGGAAAAGTAGAGCCCTCTAGCCCTAAGATCTCCCCTAAATACTTTTTCATTAAAATCTGAAGACTTTAAAATCAAATTAATGTGATCAAAGCTACTTCTATTTTACATTTGTTTTGTGAGGTGCCATCACACAGCATTATTTAACTGGATTTTGTATTTATTATGTTAATATACAATAATAAAAAGATCCTTTTAGCATTTAAAATTGTAATAATTTCCTAATATGCCATAAAATATTATGATGTACAATTAACTAATAGGCTAAGAAAACTTTCTAATGTTGATAAAAAGGATTAATTTTGATATGCATAATTTTAGGTGTGTTTGTTTAATTGATTATATACCATGACAGTGAAGTATCTGAAATTCTCTTTCTTGCTCTCTGTTAAGTACTTTGGGAATTGGGGTAAGGGCATGTTTTCTTTGTGTCTGATAATTGTAGTTTTTTGTGAATTTTAGAGCTCCTAGAGTATGAGACTGATTTACGGAATTTACTATTACCAGGAAAAATGAGCATTATTGAAATTTTATTTTCTTTATTATTTTCTAGTTACTGTATCTTGCATTTTGATTTCTACCAAATGATTGCTCAAGAGGCAATTTCTTTTAAAGTACAGTGAGTTTCAAACTAAGAAGAAAATGTTTACTGATAGTCTAATTAGTCTTTACTTGACGTACATATGTATCTACTGAGAAACACAAATCACCTCTAAAATGTATTTGTTTCTAGCATTTTCATCAAATCAGGGTATAATCTGTGAGATGAAAAGTGATCCAGTTGTGAAAGTATGCAGTTTTTAAAATAACACAAAATTCTTCTGTTAGCACATTTTACTAGCAAATGTTTATTAGTTCTTAAAGCTCATGCATAGATTTATTGTGTGTGGCTTTCATAGGAGAGCACTATAAAGCCGAACTTGAAATTTATTAAGGAAAGAACAAACTGGTGAAGTGCTTTCATGCTATTAAAAAACTTCACAGACAATCGTCAGACGACTTTTTTTTTTTTTAAAGGTCATGATTGCCTGGTGCCTTTTCCAGTCTTTATTTGAAACTCTCATTTTGTAGGATTTCTTTTTTGTTCTCCCTCTTTCTTTTTTCTTTTGGCAGTGGGTGGAAGATTCTTTTAAAACTGAATGGCTGAACATGTATAGTAACTACTAAAGTATAATGGAAATACTTTTATTCTTGATATTTTTTTTTAGGCCAGAAAATGCTGAGAAGGTAAGCCAATGAGGGTAAAATTACGTTGTGCAGTGTGGAAACTGTTCAGTTTTCTGTTTAGACAAGTGGATTCTGACTTAGGGCTTTAAATAAAGGCGGTCTGTGAAATATTTTGCAGTTCTCTTATAGCTTGGTGAGTTTGAGGTTTTAATGTTTTAGTGTTCTAGTTGATACTTGGTGTTTCCGGAAAAGTAATATTCTATATATGGGAGAAGATAGGGAGTGAGACCAGAACAAGAACTGGGTGGGGGGAAGAAAACCTCCTTCCCAAAATATTGCCTCCTGACAGGTAGAGATTTATATGCCATTATAGATTTTCAAAACAGTGCTTAAACTCTCTTTTTCTAATAGTTCACTTAACTTTGACATATTTCACAAAGTTTGATTGTGATAAGTATTAACAGTTTTCACTCTGGTCTTTATCCTAAATTGATTTAAGGCTTACAGGATTAATAAAAAATGCCTTAACGTTCAGTTAAATTATTGTGTTCAATTAAGTAACAGTTCTTTGACTATAGTATTTTATTTTATTAATGTGATAAGCTAAGATTATAAAAGGTCTTTAATAAAAGTCCAGAAGCTGAATTAATGAAATTAACCTTTATATTTTGCCATAGAGACAAAATACATCTTGGTGTGTAATAATTTTTTTCTTAGTACTATATGGACATCTATTGGTTTTCAGCATATAGAAATCCTTATAATACTAAGAAAAAAATTATTACACACCAAGACATATTTTGTTTTAATTTTAAATATTGACAGAATCATACTTTTTTAAATTGCAAAAACTTGAGGCAAATGTGTAAAATATGCTAGTGGTTGGTTTGTTTAGATTTCAAGTGATTAGACATCATGAAATAGGTATAAAGCCTGGGATCTTATTTCATCTAAGAAAATTAATTTAGCACTAGATAAATCTTTTCAAATATGGTAAATCCATATACATAATTATTTTTAATCCCTAACTAGAGATGCTGATATCTTTTTTGGAAGTCATAAACTATTTTGAAAAGTGTGAAAGGGGAAGAGTAAATTTCTTTTAGGCAGATTTGTATCATTTTAACACTGGATGTTATTTGTGAATTCATGTCACAAAAATGTACAAAACAGGTATATTTTAATTCAGTAGGCTGCTGAAGACTGTTGTGATAAAGTTAGAAAATTTATAAATTATTTTTTTCTTTTTTGAAATTTAGTGGTTCATCTTGGTACTTTGTCTCAATTTCAGTCTGCTTAATTTAGACATACTGTGATTATTTGTTTAAAAAATTTATTTCCCGTTAAGTGTTATTGCTTGGATACATTTCACTGTTTCTATTAAATTTTATCCATCTAGGACACTATTAGCCAACTGTTACTATTTCAGTGTTCTTTTTCTGGTGGAGTTGTAAGGTACAGACTTCAGATCTGAGTAAGAGCTCGTGTATATTACAGTGTATATGACCATTTCTAATTTGACCTGTTACTGTAAAGAAGGCTAACAAGTGTGTATGACTGGCCCACCCCTTTTGGAGCAGTTGAAAACAGGCCTCAGAAGACTCAAAGGAATTCTTTTAACTCCTAGCAGGGCCACGGGGTCAATGTCAGATTTAGTCATGCTGTTATTTTAGCCCAGTGGTCCAGAGAGATGGCTGAAAAGTGAGTCTTTGATTTCTTTTTCTGTGTGGTTATTAACAGGATTAAATGTAAGCCATTGTGTACTTAGCACCAATTAGTTTCTCATCTGAGAGGTTCATTATGATTTTTTGTCAGCCTTCGTCTTGTAATATTTGTTTCATTGTTTGACTAGTTAAGGGGCTGAATGGACTAAAGAAAAGTTTTATAGTAGTGCTTTTAAATTCATTGAGAATTTTAATAGGTAGTCAACTTTTCAGATATGTAGACCTTGATTAAAAAATGGACCACTTTGAAAATTGACATGGAAGATGGTGAAGTTAAATAACTTGTTAAAAAATTTTTCTTTTCCTGTTGTACTTTAATTTTAAAATGAGGTTCTCTTTATTATATCAAATAATACTTTCGTATTTTTAGAAATTTGCTTTGGTTCTTACACATATGTCTAAAAATAGGTTCAGTTTGCTGTGAATATGTAATTATTGTTTGGGAGGCACACACACTCAAAAAAAAGAAAAACATACCTTCAAAATTAAAAAACCCTTAAAATTTCTAAATGGGAAACATAAACTGACCCATTAAAAACAGAACATAAGAATTCTGAACATAATAGATAATTGTCAGATGTAAACAAGCCTTGATTTTAAAGGAAGCAGCCTGGAAATTGATTCTTTGTGCTGTTATAAATAAGTAAAAATGCAAAGTTGTAAGAGTTCAGAAAAGAGGAGCATACTTAACTTTTTAAATTGCTTATCAATTGTTGGTTTTTTAAAAATCCTTGACTTTAAAAATTCTATTAAGATAAATTTTTCATTGAATAACATCCCTCATTTAAAATATAATATTTCAGTAAAATTTTGGACGAAAATTGTTCTTATAAGTTTGATTGGAGATGCAGATTTCAATTAGAAGCAAGGAATATAACCCAGAATTAACACAGAAGCGTTGTTTTGATCGTAGGTAATTACCTGGGACAGTAGATTTTGTACCCCATTGTTTAAGTGTGTAACACACTTTTTCACATGAATTCATCTTTGAATGGAAATGCTTGGAGTCTGGTTCAGGTTTGACATTGAGTTCGTTTTTCACACGTTAAAAATGATCAATATTTAAACAAGAGCAATTACTATTTTAACTTACTCTTTATAGATGAGTTGCTTGATTTTTCTCACATTGTTTGATATACTGTATTTAGATATTATACCCTTGTACTGACTTCTTTGCTTATTGCCAGAGTTTTTTGGTACCTAAATTACTTTATTATGACTTTGGTTATTTAAGATTTGATGATCCAGATCATTATGAAGCATATGCATCCTGACATTCAGGGTTTTTCCTCAACACGATTTTGGGCATATAGTGGATTCACAGCCCTTGCTTTTTAGTGCTTGTGTGTCTGGTTTTCTTAGATACAGGCACATTTCTGTTACGTCTGTATATGGAGGTTATTTTTCTTTTCTCTTTAGTCGTAATTTGGGAAGGATTTAGATTCTACCAATGAAAAACCTTACTTCTGACCATATGACTATATGCCTCTATTACCAAATTACACCTGTTTTATCATTGTGTAGTAGTCTCTCTTAATTCTCCCTACCCTATTTTTAAAACTAAAAATGATAACTGTATTAAGTTGCCAGAGATTTTTAATTAACAGGAAGTAAATCAGTAGTAACTTCCTCTGGTGATTTGTTGTTCATTAGGAAAGTAGTTTCTTTTGAGAGGGAAATGCAATTTGAGAGGGAAAACAAATGCAAAGAAAAATAATGCGTTCTTGCTATTCAACATTCCCACAAGATATTTGGAAAATAAGAGAGAAATCTTTAGTGTAATGGGCTTGTAATATGAAAAGGGCAGATTTTAGAATAAAAGTTAATTTCTTCTTTTTATTACTTTGTATTTGACTTCAGAGGAGGCTAATAAGTTGAAAATCTGACTCAGTAGCATGTGCTCTAGTAGTCATAAAATTTAGATAATTTTAAATTAGTGAAAACCTTTACTGATTGACCTAGTATTTGAAAAACATAGCTAATAACATCAACTAACTTAACGACTCTCTTGGTATCATATACCTAAGGTTAGTTGAACTAACCTTAGATATATGATAGAGTAGGTCCAGAAATTAGCGTTCAGATAACTGTAGACAATACAAGGTAGACAGTCTGTCTTAAAGATGATTTGTTAAGACTTCTATTTCTTTTAGCATCTTTAGTAAATCCACTACAGAATATTATTTTGTTATTAAAAAATGTTTTAGAGATAACAGACTTTGTAATATAATTGAAAAATGTTGTGTCCCATGAAAACTACTTTTAATCATACTTTGTATTTCTAACTAGAGGAAGCCTAGCAAGTATTGAAAACAAAACGAAAAACTTTTTTGACAGTCTAGTGTTGCATAATGTAGAGATTAGTTGTGTGGTCTTATTTATTCCATGAAATTAAAATGCAAAGTTAGAAGGAATAAAAATACAACCTTCCAAGTGTCTAAATCCCAAGATCATAAATGGAAGTTGAGTAGTGAAGAGAATAGAGATCTAATTTTTAAGTCTGCTAGCTAAATTTTATATACAAAGCATTAATCTTTCAGGCTGTTAAATTTTCTACAATGCAAATGACCTTTTTTTTTTTTTTTTCTGTAAAAGGCATGACAATCATGATAGAATTAAAAGTAATAGCTTATGCAATGCTTTTTATCAGCAATCAAGGAACCATCCATATTTGACTATTTTGTAACTTAGAATTACTTTTCACTGGATTTTGAATGTAAAAGAAACATTTGTGACTTGAAAGAAAAAAGAGGCATTGTTTTAACTTCTTGTATCTGATGAGTTTTATTTCATTTTGCACAAAGGGTACTATAGATCCTTATCCACAAAAGTAGTCATGTATATAGTGTTATTATTGGTTCAGCCAGGCTCATTGACCACTTAAAAACATTTAGGTTTTAAAATTACTACTATTTGTCACCTAATTTTTGACACATTTTAGCTTATGAGAGTTTGATTATAAAGGGATTTCATAAAGGTGCTCTATGAGAACATTGATGGTAATGATAGTTGTATCTGTATCTTTTACTGACTTTTACCTGGTATTGTAAACTATCAGGAATTGTTTCTTCATATGGGCTTACCTGGTGGCTCAGATGATAAAAAATCTGCCTGCAATGCAGGAGGCCTGGGTTTGATCCCTGGGTCAAGAACATCCCCTGGAGAAGGGAATGGCTACCCACTCAAATATTCTTGCCTGGAGAATCCCATGAACAGAGGAGTCTGGAGGGCTACAGTCCATGGAGTTGCAAAGAGTCAGACACGACTGAGCGACTAATGCTTGATCACTTGATTGAGGAAACAAGGCTGCACTTGCATCTGTTGTGACTTGTTTTTTTAATCTTATGAGTATGTTGTAGGAGTTGAAAGTCTGTAAACTTTTGGTTATCTCTGATACTTATTGGTAATAGAGACGTAAGTAATCTGAGATAGCAGATAATAGCCAAAGAAATAGATTTTACATCCGTTCATTCAGCCAACAAATAGTCAGGGCGTTTGTGAGTGACTGTGTAAGGTGTGCTGATCCATACAGAGATGAATCAGGCACAGACCCTGACCTCAGAGATCCTACAGTTTAAGAGAAGAAACTAAGAGATGAGTTGTTTAAGAGCAGTTGGGTTGCAGAAGACGAAAGATATTGCTTTGGTGAGGTGGAGGTATGTGTGGGGAGACAGAATTATGTCATGATTAGGTGGGCAGCAGATTCTTATTTCTGTTTTGAATAGGGCTGTTTCTCAGAATGGGTTCCTTCTACTCCTAGAGTTCATTTTGAGGGAATGGATTTTGATCTCTTTTAAGAATTGTTGAGATTTGTATTTTTATTTTGATGCTTAAGAAAAGAATTATACAAGTCATAAAGATAACCCTTTTTACTGATAATTCATGATTGAAAGACTTTTTTTGTAGAATCAGACTTGAGTCTCTTGAATGAGTGTTTCTCAATTTGGAATTTGTGGGCCAATTTGATGTTCAAGAGAACCTTTCTTTTTTAAAGGAGTTTGTATTTCTTAAGTTTGAAAAACAAAGGCTTAGGCTATTATTTTGTACTCTCTGGTCCACATTCAAATTGATAGCAGGAAGTGGCTGGCTTAATGTGAGTAGCCAGGGGAGCCATTTTGGGGTTAATTTTTTTTTTTCTTTTTCTGGAGACAAGGCAATTCAGAAAGGTACCTGAGAGTTCACTAGAAGTCCCCAAATTCTCTTGAGTTTTTCTGAGTCATCCCCATTTAGGATTTGAATTGAATTCATCGGCGCACAGCTTGTGTGATTTCAAACAGTAATGAACTATAAATTTATTAAACAGAGGGTAAAATATTCTGAACATAAACTAGTCCTGTTAAAATGGTGTCTCTTGTAAGGCTTTTACTCTAATTCTAAATAGCATCCTATACAGTAAAGTTTTTGTGTAATTGATTACATTTGGAGTCAAATTTTACTTTCTGCTTATAATTTTATAATAAATTAGCAGTTTAATTTCATTAAAGTGAGTTAAACCTAGATTATTTGGTAGAGTATGGTATATGATTTTGTTTCATAAATTGGGGTGAGCTCATAAGAAATAAACAAGTACTATATAATTTTTTGCCACTAGATATATTTGGGTTTCAAATTGGACAAATAGAACATAGTAAGTTTAAGAGCATCTGTACCAGATATTTCTAACATTATAGAATTTGGGGGGAAAACACTAAAGAAATTCTTTCCTATTTTACTCCTTCTTCCCTTCTTAAATATTTTAGGGGCTAAAAACTACTTCCCCTTTCCACAACAAATAAGCAAAACTGATCAGAGCAAGAATTTTAGATGATAGCTTTCATTCCCTACTTTTTTCTGAAATCAGTCTAGGCTTTTATAATAGGATGGGGATTTTCCTAGGAACTACTGCTTTTACCTGGGAAAAAGACTATTTTAATAAGGGAGAGGAAGCTAGGGTGACATTATTTGTTCACATTATTCATGGAATAATTTTGGTTCATCTGTAGCTTATTATTTTCCTATAGTGTTTTGCATGTAATATATGCTACTTTGAGGGTATTTTATTACTGTTGGAGGTTCTTAATAGTTCATGTGTCAGCTTGCCTTTGTGTGAAAGTATATTTAAATTGCTTTGACAGATATTTTAAATAGCAAATGGGAAACACATAAATTCAGCATTGCCATGTTCTCTTTTGTTTTGCCGTTCTTATTTTTTTTTTAATTCTCAAGCATTTATAAGCATTTCTCATAATTTCCTGTGCATAGAAATTCTCCGAAACATTAAGAAGCTGCTAAAAGACTCAAGCTCTGAAAGTCCCAAAGATACATCACTGCTTGACTGCAAACATTTTTAAGAAGTCACTGATTATAATGAACACAGCCTTTAATGGCAGTTTTTCCTCTCCTTTTCATGAGAATGTGACAGAGTGTCATTAAGGTTTTAGAAATGAATGCTCGTGAGGAAAGGAGGATCACTAGGACTACAATGATGCCCAGTAGGTGGCCGTGGGATTCTCAGTTGGGCTCTTTTTAGGTTTTTAATCAGGTTGGAGAAGGGGGATGGAGAGGAAGAGAATGGGAATAGACAGGAGCTTGGGGACACCTGTACACCCGAGCCTTTTACTTTCTCATTGATCCCTGTAAATGTTGAATTTGTAGAGTCTAATGTGGAAAGGTAAGCCAAATTCTAAATGTTTTGATGGCTGATAAACAAAATCAGCCCTGTTACAGTTTGAAGCAGATAATTCTTTTTTTGCATGTAACTTAAACTCTTTGGATATATTAAATCTGAAATTCCATTTAAATTGTAATTCCACTTCTGCTCTGAGGATATTGTTTTAACCCATTGTTCTTTTGTATGGTGACAGTAATTGCCCTGGATGTATTCTGCAGGGCAGTCAGGTTGTATCATGGAAGAGGGCAAATAATAAATGTGTGCATGGAACAGCTATGTCTCAGGACTGAAGTAGAAAGGCCTATTTTTACATCAGACATCGGCATGACATCCAGAAGGCATCACGTCATATATGTGTACAGAGCTTTTAGTGGAGTTTAGGGTGGAAAGAGAAGTTATTTTTAAGTATACAACCATAATTTCGCCCTTTGTGTTTCTTAACACTTGAAACCTTCTATTTAATGCATCCTAACATTTAACATCTGTGAATTTGTGTGATGGTTCTTTAACATTACAGTGTGTGTCCTGGGCTTGAGAAGTTATTTTTCTGTTCAGTAAGTCTTAACATAGTGTTTCAAACAGCTTTTTTTCCTTTCTTGTGAATCAGTGTAGCATTGGAATTTATAAAGATCTGATTATTTATCTATTTCTTTTCAGCTGGAATCAGAAAGAAATTTCTAGAATACTGCAAGTCTATTTTTCAGTGAGAATAAGTCTTTTTTTTTTTTTAGCTAAAATGATCCTTCTGTACTTCATTTTACTTGGGATTTTTTGACATTAAAGCTGACATTGGGAAGGTAGCTTTCCTTTTCCTTTTTTACATAGGCACTTATGTTTTATGAAAAATTATAAAAGAACCTTCATCTGTTAAAGCTTTAAAAAAATTCCTTTTCCTTTGACTCTAGGGTAACGTTGGGGCTTTTTTGAGCTCTGAATATAAATTTAGCTACTGTGGGTTGTGTCTTGATAGGTTTTCTGGTAGCTCGTTGCCACATCAGCAGTTCTTTATTTTGACAGTGTATAGCCCCAAATAAAATACAAACCCTCATGAACTCCCTCATCCCCCTTTTTAAGTGAAGAATAGAGACCAGCAGTTCTAATCTCTCCTTGGAAACCTAGATTTAAATCAGAGTAAACAAACGGTGGTGGTAGCACACCTTGGGGAAGGTTTGAAAATTTCCTTCCCTTGAGTCTTAAAGATTTCCAGTTACCTACAGAAGGTTTAAGAGCCTTCATTATTTAATTATGTAGAAAATACATAGGAAAAGAGAGAGACCTGAACTTCCCCCTTTCTCTCTTTTTTGTCCTGTTTGCCTTTACTTAAATAAACTTTTGATTTTAGAATGGTTTTAGGTTTATGGAAAAATTCCAAAGATAGTGCAGAAACTTGTCATGTGTTCTACACCCAGTCTCTCTTATCAGTAACTCCTTACACTAGTGTGATACATTTGCCAAAATTGATGGACAAATATTGGTATCTTGTTATTAACAAAAGTCTGTACTTTATTCTAATTTCTTTAGCGTTTGCCTGATTTTTTGTTGTTCTGTGATTCTGTTTAGAATACCATGTTACATTTAGTTATCACGTCTCCTGGGCTCCTCTCTCCTGTGACAGTTTCTCACATTTCTGTTTGATGACCTTGTCAACTTGAAGAAATACTCGTTGGGTATTTCGTAGACTGTCCCCAAATGGGGATTTGTCTGGTATTTTTCTTACAGTTAGCCTAGGTTGATGGGTTTTTTGGAGAAAGCTCACAAAGGTGAAGCACTGTTCTCATCACTTCAAGTGTAAATACTGTCCACATGACTTACGATGATGTGAGCCTTGGTTACCTGGCGAGGGTCGTGTTTATCTCATTTCTCCACTGTAAAGTTACTCCTCCTCCCTCCCTTTTTTCATACTTGACTTTTTGGGAGGGAGTCACTATGCACGGCTCATACTTAAGGAGTAGTGAGTTAATGCTCTACCTCCTTGAGGGTGGAGTACGTACATAAACTCTTGGAAATTCTTCCCTCTGGGATATTTGTCTGTTCTTCCTCATTCATTCATTCATTCGTACATATCAGTATGGACTCAGATATTTATTTTGTACTTTGATCCAGTATTGTTTTGTTGTTTAAATTATTCCAGCTTTGGCCTTTGGGAGCTCTCTCAGAAGTTGGCTCCTGTGTCCCTTTGACGTCATCTTATCATCATTATTAGTATTTGTTAAGTGCTTTCTTACTTTCCAGCACTTTAAGATGCTACAGGCTCATCTTACATATTTCTTTCGCTAGACCTAGAATCAGCTACTTCTCAAAGAAGTGCTTGTTCCTTTTATTAGAGAATGTATTAGGAATCAGGATTTGAGTACTCAAGTGTTTGTCTTTACATTTAACACAGTTTTAACATAATGGATTGACTGAAATCAGACATATTTGAATATCTGATCCTTGATGATAATACATAAAATTCAGTAACTGATTCAGACTGTAGCCGTGTCCCCAGTGGTTTGTAAGACAGACTGGGTTTACTTGGAGGTTGATCTAGATATTTATATCACCCGTTTAAGACTTTGTTTATTTTGTCTTTGTTTATATTGTCTTGTCTTGGTTCTTCTTAAAAGTCTTTCAAACTTTTTACATTTGCTTCTAAGGATACATTGTCTAAGTTTATTAAAAAGTCTTTTGTATCTTCATTTTAAAGTTACCACTTCTCCGAACTTGAGATGTATGTTTTTCCCTCTTTGAGAATGTTTGGACTCAGAGTGGTTTTTAATTGGGCAAGTTACCCAAACCTCTGGTATAGTTCCTCCCTTGAGTATGGCAAGGTTTTTAAGCATAGTTTAGGCTATATGCATTGCATGCTAAGATTATATGCAGCATATTAACGGATTTTATTTAAGTTAGCTTTTTAGAGAAACTGCCATAAAAAGGAAAGTTACTAGTTAAACCCTTTTAGGGTATGGTGATGATTTGTCATAAGAGTCTTTGGAGATCTTGATAACTCTTGAGAGTGGTAGGAGCAGAATTGGGAGCAACCTTCTTTCCTTTAATACTAGTCTCAGTTTTTCCCTTTCCTCTCAGGATTTTTTTTTTACTATTTTATGACTAAATAGAATTTCTCTTTCTCTTCCCTTCCCCAGCCAATCACAGTGGCAGAGCAGTTTGGTAGGCAGTGAATGGGTAGGTGATTAAGAGCATAAGCTTTGAAATTGAGACCTAGGTTTGATTTTTGCCACTTCCTATCTATCTCATTTTGAGCAAATTCCTTAAATTTTCAAGTCTCCTTTTTCCTCGTCTGTAGTGAAGATAATGGTGTCTACCTTTGGGGTTTCTTGTGAAGATTAAATGCAATAATGCATTTATTATTATTCCACATAAATGTGGAACACTTAACCACAGTCCTTCGAACATTGTAAGAGCTAAATAATCTTAATAACTATAGTGACTAGCTCTAATCCACTTTTAGAGATGAACTGTTTGAAATGTTGGGGTGTTATCATAGGCAAGAATATAGTATAAATAAAAAATTGTTTAGAATTGTATATCTTTAATTGCATGGTATGTAACAGTTAACTAGAGATTATTAATCCTAGTTTGATGTTTTTAAAAAGTTAAAATGGATGATTATAGCATTTTGTATAATAATCTTAGTAAGTTTTGCATTTTATTTATTCAGATTTATTAAAGTATAGAGAATTTATAATCTAAAAGTTAGTATAGTATATTATTTGACTTTTGGGAAAAAATGGAATTTATTTAATTTTAAGATGTAATCAGAGGGTATTTAATATTCTATGGATGCACATTTGTGAGCATTCTAACTACACCGAGTATTGGAAGATTATAAAAGATGGCTGTTAAGGTGACATTTATATAGTTCACTTATCAGTAACTAAGTCAACATATTAATTTTATTAGTATATAATAGCAATGCTTTTATAGTTTTATTGGCTTTAGTAGTCATGATTTATTATTAAATGTATTCTAGTAAATTCTCCCTTTAAAATATTTTGTGTGTGAATACTATTATGAACTAAGTTCAGTGATTGAATATCTCATGCTTTCAGTTAAGAGCATTCAGTTCTTTGAATGCTCTTTGGTATGCTAAGAAGTTGGATATTAAAGAGTGCCTTAATTTTTTAAAGTCCTCATTCTCAGAGAGCAGCTCAATAAATTTAACCAGATTTCAGATTCCTATCTATTGATACTTACCTACTTAAAATATACTGTCTTTGTTCTCTTAAGTTCTTCCAAATATCTTATCAACTGGTAATGGTTAAGGATGTGAGTACAAAGAATATTTCGTTTTGGGACTGCCTATCATGCAGTGTAGATACCCCATCAGTTCACAGATATTTATTAATTGCTTTCTTTGTTAAGCACTAGAGGTACCTATAAGGTTGGGTAAGACTAGAGTTCTTGATCTGTCAAAAATATCACCATTTGGTCTACCATCCATCTAGAGTGACCCCAACTTTGCTATAAAGACTCTGTTGGCAGTTTGAACATGTCAGTTCATGGTATTAACTGTTTTGTTTTTGTTTTAATTTGATCGGAGATGTGTTAAAATTCTTATGTAGCTAAACGTTGGAATCAGATAGTCTTCATCCTCTTGTCTCTTGATGGATTTTTTTGCTTTAAGCTATATGATTTGCTTTTCTTGTTTCTTTTCCAGTTCCATTCTTCCCTCCTTAGTAAAGCTGATTTTTTTCTGAATATTTACTTGAATTAAATTTTCTTTTGATTTAAGCCATCTTTCATGAATTTCCTCCAGATACATTAATATTAGATATCTAATTTCTTTTTTTTAAGTGGCCATTGTGGTTCAGTATATTTTGGCTATAAAAAGGCTATTTTAGCTTTTCTTGAACTTCTCTCCTAACCTATGTATTGGTTCCAAAGGGAGAGATCACATTTTATCCCTTCCTACATACCCTAGAGCATACAACAGAGTACCTTGTATTTGTCAGATCTTTAGTAAATGTTGAATAGATTCTCTGGAGTAAAATTGTTTTGAAATTCTTTTTTTATGGAATGAACAATCCAAATGACCATAAACAGGTTAAAAATACCTTGCATAAATATTTTTTGACTTTTGCTTAAGCTATTAAATTCCTTATAAAGTGGGTGGGTCATTGTTAAAAAGATGGCTCTAGTTAGGCTATAAGCTGAGCTGTTACTCTGGTAACTGAAAGTTTATGAGCTTTTTATAGTAAATCGATTTCCTGCCCTAAGGAGTTTTAATGGGAATGTTTAAATAGCTATGCTTTCATTGCCATTTTTTTCCCCTCTGCATTTGTTAAAATGGTAATACGGTCACTTTATTCAGCCTCCAAATTAGCTGGTATTTATTTACTTATGTTACCAATGTTCTTTCATTATTACATTTACTCCTCTCTCCCTCCCTTCCCTCCTCTTCCCCTCCTATTCTTTCCCCTCTTTCCTCTTTCCGTACACATCAACAGCCTTGTTGTGACAAAGGCATTGTGAAAGTTAATGAATTTCCTGGTCCAGGGAGTTTGTAACCTAGCACAGTGTTTCTCAAAATGTGGACTGTTGGACCCTTGTGGTTCTTGCAAGATTAAAACTATTATTTCTGTCATAATAAGATACTATTTTCCTTTTTCATTGTGTTGATGACTTGCTCTGATAGTACAGAAGCGACTGGGTAGGACTGCTGTTGCCTCAGTGCGAATCATGCTGTGGCACCAAACTATACTAGTAATTATATTCTTCACCACCACAAACTCAGTTAAAAAAAAAAACCAACAAAACAGGTTTTGCTCAATGTCCTCGATGAAGCACAAAAATTTGTTTTCTGACATTTCTACCCTTATTGCTTTCCTCCATTATTCTGTGTTATCAAATGAGTACTATATAGCCACTTGTGTTGTATCCTGAAGTGTGTTTATTGACTGAAGGAGGAGCATTTGTTCAGTTTTATGAGCTGAACTAGCCTCTCTTTGCATGAAACATTTTTACTTCAAGAACAACTGACAAGCTGCCACTATACAGAATTGGGTATTTTATAGATATTTTTTTGAAAATGAAACAAGTAAGCACACCACATCATGGAAAGTAAATGCCAACATTTGTTGCCAATGATAAAAATTTGAGCATTCAAGCAAAAATTAGGATTTTGGAAGATAACACTGTGAGTTGGACAAAACTTTCCCGTTTTTAAAGACTTCTGATGAGATCAGTTGTGATGTTAACAAATGTGATTTTTTTTTTATTATTATGTAATGAAATGTGTTAACATTTGGGAAATCTTCATAACTTAATGAAGCAATATATTTTCCACATGACCCATAGATGATGTTACAAAATTGTTGTGTGTGTTAAATGATCCTTTCAAGGTACAAGACAGATAGACTAAAACATTTTAATGTTAACAGAGTACATAAAAGTTCATTGATACAGTTTTATCTTCTACTGCAGCTAAGTTTTGTTACTATGTCAAAGAAGGATGGTCACAGTTATTTGAATAGGCTACCCCCTTTTCAACTACATATCTATCAGACTTGATTTTCTTTGTAATATTTCAGCCAGAGTAACAAACCACAACAGATTGAAGGCGGAGGCAACTATGAGAATCCAACTGCATTTTATTAGGCCAGTCATTAAAGAGTTTTTTACAACACAGCCACTCTTCCTGCTAAACTTCTTTTTGAAAATGAAGTTATTTTTTTACAATGATGTTATGTATATTAACATGATGAATTTATTATGTTAAATGAATTGATGCTTGTTTTCAAAGTTGCTCAGCTTTAGTTTCTAACATGGTAAATATTGATAAATGACCCATATTTAAAAAAGGCTTTTGTAGTGCTTAGTAATTTCTAAGAGTATGAAAGAGTCTTGAAACCAAAAAGTTTGAAATCCAGTCATCTAGTATAAGCATATAGGACAAATACTTAAAGGATGTTTGAATATAATGATAATTTGAATATGATAACTGAGAATGATATAAAATTCTTTGTGTTCAGGGAAGAGAGGGAATCTATCTCTTTCTGACAGGAAACCAAGAACACTTCATTAAGGAGCTAAGTATTAAACTATGTCTTGAAAGAGAATGTGTAGTTTTTTCTGGAGGTAGAGGAGGATGTAAAATGTAGGGAGAATCAAATGAATCCTGTTCTTTAAAAAAATTTAAATGTATCTATATAGATGACAGATACAGTATTACTTCTTCCTCATCGAGAATTGGTGACTTGATTTGTAGAGATTGACCGTTTCTAGAGAGTCAGCTTCTTTGTAATTATTTCTTCTTCATTGCCTGTCATTTCTCCATGCGAATCAGGCTTGGTAAACCTTTAACTAAATGCAGAGTTAATGTCTCTGTTACATCAAACATCTGTGATGGCAAATATATAATGTGAACAATTGTGTTCATTGGCTCCATCCTAAGGAATCTCACAAAGGAGTTTTGTTTTATGGAAATGCTTATATGTTTGTCTACTGTGTACATTTAAGTTCTTCTGTCTCCTTCCCCCCTACTTTTTCATTCTGGTTATATATTTCTTTCTAGTTCACTTTTAACATGGCTGACTTGAGCCTATAGTTGATTCTCTGATTCCCCCCACTTTTTCTCATTTTTCTTGTTTTCTGTTCTTTCATTATTGAACTGAATAGATCAGTATACTTACTCTTTATATAGTAACTGGGTTTTCTTTTCCTTTTTCTTGACATAAAAATCAGAGTAGTAATGTATTTTACATTTATATTCCCAGAAAAAAAAAATTCTCATCAACAGCAGACCTTGAAATGTATGTATGTGTGTGCATATATATATGCACACTTTTTTCTTTAGAACTAGAAGCTTGAGATTTTTCTCATAACCTACAGTGCTTTTTGAGGGAGTCCATTAAGGTTCCTTAATAATTATTTTTCGTATTAAGACCTCTTTTGAGGATTGAGGTACTGAAAATTAAATGTGATACTTGCATTTACTAAGAAAATATGGATACTTCTTTGTTGATTAGAGTAGAAAGCTCTTTGTCTAGTAGTATCAGAATCTGTAGTCATTTACCTGATGAAAATGAAGAATCATGAAAAATTGTACATATGAACATTATACATACTATTTAAACTTAAAACATGTTATACGTTAACGCTCATTTGCCTGTCTTTTGGTAGGTCAGAACCTTTTTTCCTGAGTATCACTGTCACTCTGCTAATTAAAGTTTTTCATCATATTTATCTCATAAACTAATGTTTTGGAACAGCATACATGCCCAATCCACCCCCTACCCCGTATTAGTCTTTTTTTGTTGGCTTGCCACCTCCTAGGTTGACATTAACTTTGAGCAACTCATTTAAACCACAACCTTTTCTTTTTAATCATTTCATTTGATTTACATAACACTTACCTACAATATATATCACAGGGAGAAGTGCAACTGGCAAAATTAGCTTTGGAATAAATAGAGAATATACTTCAAGTGGTTAAAGCAGAAGAGAGGAGTTGAAATTAAGAGTGAACTACTTACTCATGAGCTAGTATTCTATAGCATCAATATATTTTACAAAATAAATTGAGAGCATTTTAGTTATTGGGTAAAGATTTGTTGAGAGCATTTATTGTAATGTTTTGAGTCTAAGCATGTTCCTGGACAGAAACTAAATTAAAATGCTCCAAGGAGTTAAAAAAAAAATAATGTGTATTCTATTTCTCCCTTTCTATTTCCCAAATGTTTAGTTGTGCTAGATTCCCAAAGAAGTTGTTTGGTTTTAAGCACTTAGACTCACATCAAATAAGAATATGTAAGCAGGACAAATTTGATGAGTAATGCAAAAGGGAAGAAACAAATACCAAAAAAATTTTTTATTATGAGTGGTGGTGGTCAATGAGAAGAGGATGTAGAAATGTGAGTGTCTAGTGGGAATACAGAACAGAGTAAGTTTGTCTAACAGGTTTATATGTTTATATGACATTTTCCCCTTGAGACTTGGACATTTTATGATGAATTTTATAGTAATGGACATAATAAATGCATATATTTTTAGCTAACATGGAAACAAAGGTTTCTCTGGAGTGACGACTAATGTGCTGTTTATTACAAAGATAGTTAAATTATAAAACTACTCTGGTAGCTTTCTCATCTTATAATTCTTCTTAGGCTCTATCATTTGAAGAATGATTTTGTACAGAATGTGTAAAAGATCAAGGAATATCGAGCAGCTTACAGTTTTTTATAACTTGGTTTGCAAGTGGCAACAAAATATATTAGTTTGTCTGCTGAATAAAATTCAGCTTATTTTTCTTCCTGCAGCGTATTAATTGTATTATAGTATGCCTCGGCCACTTTGAATGCAATCCTCCTAGTCTTGGAACAGCAGCCAATTCCAGGAATTAAGAGAATTAGGTTACTTTGCCTAGTGGCACAAAACCTACCCGAGGTATTAAATCATTGGCTTGTCTGGGGCACAAACAGAAATAAAGTTTAGAGAAAAAAGTTGATTTGCATGCTGTCCACACTTACACAGCTTTAACAGGTATATTTTTCTGTTTCTGTCTGATTCATATAATCTTGTTTGAAACAGATTTTCCATTGTAGTTATGTCTAGAGGTGTAGAAATTTAATAAAATTTTAGGATAAATACTAAATTTAGAATTCACCTACAGTAACTTGATGCTGTTGTTGACTATGATAATAGTTTAGTCTACCTTTAGAATATTTAAGAAAATATTAAAATATGTGGTTACCTAATATGGCTGTTATTTAAAATTTTTGAATCACCTATTAACCTGTTATATCACTTAATGTAAGAAATCAGTTTGGTGAAAGGAGAAATGATAGCTTCATTTGAACTTCAGTCTTTCCAAAAAATGATGTTATTTTTGTACTGGAAGCAGTAGAATCAGGGATGAGGTGATAATATGAGAACCTTTTGATTTTGTTAATTTTGTTAGGGTAGAGTTTAGCCAACTTTTATAACTGGTATTGTATCTCTTTAATTTTATAAGATTTTGGGGGAAATTGTTTTTAACTTTTCACTCTTCAACTCTGAAGATCTTACAGAAATCTTTGCCTTTCTGTACCTGTAACTGTTGCTATTCCATCTTGAAGCTATAAGTATGTGGGTCAATGTCTTTTTGGTTCTCTGAATCAAATCTCTGATCTCCATTCTGCTCTAAAATATCTTGAGAATAAGAAAGAAAGAATTGCTTTGGAATAACTAATCAGTCCTTAGGGGTCTTTGGCAAGTCTGCAAAGGAGTAAAGATAATGCAGTGATTAATTAGAAATAGCCTATTTATAATGTGGATCAGGCTTGACACAGATCCTCAAAAAATTTAAACATTTCTTCCAAATCAGAATTTTGGGGAGTTCCCTTAAACATTAAACATGAAGGCCTTCTGTGTTCAGAGTGCCACTGTGACCCTTAGTGGCTGCCAGACCTCCACTCTTACGGCAGTGTTAGAAAATACTGCTTAAAGAATGTTGCAGCTGGAAGGACCTAAAAGGTAAGAATTTCCCAAATCCTGTTTTATGCCAGAATTTAAGAATATGTCCCCAGGTTCTACCCCAAACCTATTGAATTAGAAGCTATGTGGGTGAGACCCAGGATTCTGTATTTTAACAAGTCCCCCAGTGTTGGGCTGGCCGGATTGATTGGTAATCACTGCTTCAAGGCCAGTGCTCTCATTTTCTAGATGAAAAATCTCAGGCTCAGAGGAGATAAGTGACATGTCAATCTATATTCAGTTTGGTCCTGTTCTCTGCATCACAGCCGTAAAATACACAGTCATTTGAGGTCAAATCATGATAGCTACAGAAATCCTTTAGTTGGTAGACCATACTCAAATGCCTCTTAAGAGCTAGCACTTCTTCATGTGACGCTTCAAGATCCTGTCATGGCAGACAACATTTCTTTTGCTATGGAAAGTGGACATCAAATCTTTGGCAGGAGAATGATCCAAGTATCTCGTCCTTCATATTAGTATACTAGAATGAGCACAGTTAGATACTTCGGAAAGTTGTGGAGATGTTTCAAGAAAAAAAATCTCTTAATAAAAATCCACAAATGAAGTGTCCTTAAGATGACTTAGCAAAGCGATACTTTTGTTTAGAAGAAAACCAAAATTTTGTTAAGGTATGATTGACATACTTCAAACATTTAAAATACACAGTTTAATACATTTTGTTATACGTGTACGCACAAGAAGCCGACATCATTCAAAATAGCAAACATATCCAAAACTTTGAGAAGTTTCACCATGTTCCTTTGTAATTCCTTGTCTCTTGCCTCTCTATGCCTTTCTTCACCCCCAAGGAACTACTGCTTTCTGTAATGGTAGATCAGTTTTGTATTTTCTAAAATTTTATATATGTGGAATTATAGAGTAGGAACTCATTTTTTGGGAGTGAAAGGGTTGGCTTGTTTTGATCGGCATAATTATTTTGATATTCATCCATAATGTTGCAGGTCTTGATACTTATTTGTTATTGCTTTGTGTCTATTATATGGATATACCATAGTTTATCCATTCCTCTGTTGATGGACATTTGAATTGCTTCTAGACTTGCTTATTACCAAAAAAAAAAAAAACCTGCTAAGAACATTTGTGTGAAAACCTTTATATAGACATATGCTGTTATCTTGAGTAAATACCTGGAAGTGGAATGGTTGAATCATGTGGGTAGGTATGTTGATCTTGACTCATAACTTTACTAAAAACTACTTAATAGTTTGAGAAGTTCTGGGCTATTTTCTGTTTGATTTTCTATGTTGTTGAACATGTCGTCTGTGAATACAGTTAGACTTTTGTTTCCAGTTTGGATGACTTTTATTTTTCTTGCCTTATTGTCCTGAATTAGGATGTTTAGTACAATGCTGAGTAGAAGTGGTCAGAGTGAATATCATTGTCTTGTTCCTGATTTTGAGGAGAAGTTGTAGTCTTTAACCATTATGTATAATGTTAATTATAGGTTTTTTTGTAGATACCTTTTATTGATTTGAGGAAGCTTCCTTTTATAGTTTACTGAGCATTTCTATAAGGGATGGATATTGAATTTTATGAAATGCTCTTTATATGTTTTATTGAAATCATGTAATTTTTGTTAATATGAATTATATTAATTGATTATTTTTGAGTATTAAAGCATCCTGTATTCCTGGATTAAGCCATACTTAGTCATGATATATTAAATCAATCCGCTGATATTTAGAATTTTTGCATATATATTAATGAGGGATATTTGTAGTTTTCTTTGGTTTTGGTTTGAGAAATACTGACCTCATTGAATGAGCTAGGAAATATTCTGTTTTCTGAAAGAGTTTGTGTAGGATTGGTATAATTTCTTCCTTAAATATTTGGTGGAATTAACTAGTGAAACCATCCGGGTCTTGAGTTTTCTCTTTGGGAAGTTTTTTAAACTGCAAATTCTTTAGGAGACCTAGAGCTGCTTGTGCTTAGTCACTCCATCGTGTCTGACTCTTGTGACCCCATGACTGTAGCCCGCCAGGCTCCTCTGTCCATGGGATTCTCTAGGCAAGAGTACTGGAGTAGGTTGTCATGTCCTCCTCCAGGGGGTGTTCCCAACCCAGGGATCGAACCCAGCTCTCCCGCATTGCAGGCAGATTCTTTACTGCCTGAACCACCAGGGAAGAGCTACTTATACTTAAGTTATTTCTTCAGTAAGTTTTAGAGGTTCATGTTTTTCAAGGATTTAAAAAATTTCATCTGAGCTGTTGAATTTATTGGCCCTGTGTTGATCATAATATTTCCTGATTGTGATATGTTTAGAAGAATGATGCACTCTAGTGATATCACCTTTCTCTGTTGTTTTTTTCCCCTTGATTTGTCTAGATTGCGATTAGTCAATTTTGTTGATTTTCTCAAAGAAGTTACTTTTGATTTCTAGTTTTTTGCTTTTAACTTTGATTTTTTTTTCTTTACGGTGGATGTTATTTGCTTTTATTTTTGTAGTTTTTTAAGGTGTACACTAAGGTTATTGATGTGAGACCATTTCTTTCGTGCTATACATTTCCTCCTAAATACTATTTTAGCAGCATTCTACAAATTTTGATATGTTGTGTCTTCATTTTCTCTCTGTTCAAAATATGTTCTGATATCTTTTGTGATTTCTTCTTTGATCCACGGGACTTTTATTCCAAAATCTGTATTTAGTTTCCTTATATATT
This sequence comes from Dama dama, assembly GCF_033118175.1. Taxonomy (NCBI): domain Eukaryota; kingdom Metazoa; phylum Chordata; class Mammalia; order Artiodactyla; family Cervidae; genus Dama; species Dama dama. The sequence goes on from NC_083709.1 coordinate 67,596,618, forward strand.
TTTGGATTCTTTGGAGAGTTGGTATTAATTTTTTATTTAGCTTGTATACTAAATAACAATATACATACTTTGTATGACTTAAATCCTTTTAAGTTTATAAAACTTATATTACAGCCTGGAATATGATCTCTCTTGGTAAATGATCTAAAAAAGAATGCCATTTAGGTCAAAATTGGGAAGATTTCAGCAATTAATCAGTGTTTTTTTCCTGTCTCCCCACTTTGGGTATTTCAGTTATATGTGTGTTAGCTTACTTGAAATTATCTCATAGCTCACTGCTGCTATTTTCATTATTTTTAAATCTTATTAATTATTTTTTTCTCTGTGTGTTTTATTTTAGATAGGTCTTACTGCTGTGTCTTAAGGTTCACTAATTTTTTTCTTCTGCAGTGCCTAATCTGCCAGTAATTCCACCCAATCTAGTATTTTTAATCTGAGACAGTATAGCTTTCATCTGTAGAAGTTTGATTTGTATCCTTTTAAAATATCATACATGTCTATGCTTAATTTTTGTACATGAGGGATGCAGTTATTACAAGTGTTTTAATGTTTTTGTCTCCTAATTTTAACATCTGGGTTAAACCTAGGTTGGTACATTGATTTTTCTCTTCACTGTGAATCATATTTTCCTGCTTTTTTGCATGCCTTCCAGTCTTTGATTAGATGCCAGACACTATTTGGTACTGATTACTTTTATATTTCTATAAATATTCTTGACCTTTCTTCTGAGATGCAATTAAATTACTTTGTAATTATTTGATCCTTTTGGGTCTTGCTCTTAAGACTATTAGGTGGGAACAGGACGGTATTTAGTCTCAGGCTAATTAATGCCCCACTACTGAGGCAAGACCCTTTTGGGTGCTCTACAGAGCATCCAGTGAACTATGGGATTTTGCAGCGTCACTGGTGAAAACAGGTACTATTTGCATCCCCCTGTGGGTGTGTGGGTCTGTCTGATCTTCTTATACGATTCTTTCCCTAGACGCAAATGGTTTTCATACACACGTGCTGAATACTCCACTAGATGGTCCCCCCTGTGGGGACCTGTGTGATTGTTTTGCTCCCCTTTATTGCTGTCTTTTGAACCTAACCTGCCTTGGTCTTCTAGGTTCTTGGCTTTTCTCTCAAACTCTTAGTATTTGTCAGGGTTTGCCTGGGTTCCCACTCCCTGTCGTGTGGCTTGGAAACTCTCAAGGCAATAAGCTACAGTAATGGTAGGGTTTACCTGCCCGTCTCTCAGGGGTTTTATTGTCCTTTATTGCCTGATATCCAGTGTCTTAACCTCATGTTTCATGTGTTTTGTCTCCTTTTAAAATTTGTTTTAGTGGCTTCAGGTGGGCTGGCAAATAGATCCTTACTACTTTGTCTTAGTTGGAGGCAAAGGTTTGGTGCTTACTCTTGATTTGATATAATTTCTTGAGGTTTGACTTTGTGCTATAGAGCATTTCATCTGTTTCCCTAATGGTTTATATATTTGGATGCCAGATCGCTTAGTTCTAAATCTGCTTATTGGGAGAAGGGCAGTTCACTTTACGTTTGATATCTCCTTGTATTTTTGGCATATTCTAGCATATTCATTATTCCTAATGCCTGGTAAAATGAATTACATAAAGTACTGAATATGGATTTATGGACTTAATCAATTAACTTTTAAAAGGCCAGGAGGACCCTTCCTGTATTCTGAGACGTCATTCTAATTCTGTGTAGTTTGTGTAGCAGTTCTTTGAACTGTTGGAAGATTTTCTAACAAGTTCCTGTTATTGTCGCTGTGTTAAGCAATAATTTTGGTCTTGATGGTCAGTGAACTGGAAAGTCTAACTGTAAGTTCCGCTCTTTATCAGGAAACAAAACACAAAGGTTATATAGTCAGGACCCTACCTATAGTAGACTTTAAAATATCGTGTTCTACTAGCATTATATCATCTTTCTTATCTTTTTTCTGTTTTTTTTTTTTTTTTTGAGATTTGGTATCAACTCAGGGGAACCATTCCATTGATGTCAGGAAGGCAGTTATTTGTTGACTAAAATTCTGTTACTCTGGGATAAGTTCTTTCTGAAAAGACACAAATATTTTGTTATGAGAATGGAGCCTATTATTTCACTAGAGACCTACCTGCTAGGGGTGAGTTGTCATCCTGAGAAATGCTTGGAAGACTTAAGAGACTCTTAACCTGATTTGCAAGCCACATGTCTGCCAGTTCCTCTGACCCTAGATTGAGCTCCAGTGGGAATTTCACTTATGGTTGCTTAATCTTGACTCTAATTTCCCTGGTAATCAGCATTGTTGGGTTTGTAATTAAAAGTCTTCAGAAATTCTTTAAGATATATTTGCTTTCTTAAAATCATTGAGTAATGTGGAGTTATTGTTTCCAAAGAATAAGTTTTTTATTGTATATATGTACTACCATTCCTTTAGATACAAAGTGGACTATAAAGAAAATTTCTAAATTCTGGATCTCATTTCTTATTAAATTATTGCTGTATTCTTTTTGAAAAAATTTTGAGGCAGTGGAGTATGGAGCAAAAGTCACTGGGGTTCTGATCCTGTCAGTTTGTCTTATTCTGCCTTCTTGGTGCTCTGTTAAGTTTATACCTTTCTTGCCAAGTTTAGTGAGCTTATTAATGGTAGCAGTTTCTCCTTTGGTGTTCCTGTGTCAGCCTAGTATGTAAATTTGTAACATTGAGCAGTTGGTAAATTAAGAAATTCAATGTGTCTACTAACCATATGAAAAAGACCATAAATTAAAAACTTTACTTCAACTTACATTAAATGTGCCAGTGTCTTTGCCAGTTCTGTTCAGTTAGGATTTCTTTTTGCCCAAAGTGAGAAGTTTAATCTGGCCAGTCACTTTTGCAAAGAGCCAGGCATGTGTTTCCCACCAGTTGTCTTATAAATGTGTCTTTGATAGAGGTGTTGCTGCTAAGCCTTTAAAAAAATTAACTAAAAAAAAATTAATGCTGAGGTACCTATCACATGTTTTTCTGAAGCAAAAATAACATATTTGAGAGGAAGAAGGGATACTTAATTCTAAAATTTAGGAATGTAAGTGTTATCCAGTGTGTCTTACAAGTTTGATTTTTTTTTTAATGGAGATGTTTATTAAAAATGAATTTTTGAAATTACAGAATCTCAAGGGTGAAAAAAATTTAGAAATTATCTAATTCTACTTAATGATATTAAAAGTAGATTTGATGTTACTGCTATGGTTATTTAGGAAGCAGTCCTTATTTTTAGTGTGCTTTTTTGATGGCTTAGCATTAAAGAATCTTCCTACAATGTAGAGACACAGGAGACGTGGGTTTGATCCCTGGGCTGGGAAGATCCCCTGGAGGAGGCAAATGGCAACCCACTCCAATATTCTTGCCTGAAAAATCCCATGGACAGAAGAGCCTAGCAGGCTACAGTCCTTGGGGTCACAGAAAGACACAGCTGAGCGACTAAGCACGTGTATGCTAAAATAGTCTGGAATGGAGTGGAGGTACATTTTTGGTACTGGTGAGAATTAGGTGGTAGAATGCCGACTCAGACATTTTATTGCTGCTGAACTGTTAGCATATTTGTAAGTACTGCATTTAAGTGTTGTAAATTTCTATAATAGACAAAATTAGTACAGGTTAATTAAAGTCTTTATTTGGCATCTTCTTGAGAGACCTCTTCTTTGGGGGCTCTCTTTTCCTGCTGATGTTGCCTCAACCAGAGGATCTTGAGTTCTACAGAACTAGTCACTAATAAGTCGTAAATGTATTAACTTATAATGGTTTAAGAGGTTACCTTTTTCAATGTAATTTATATTTGATACACAGCAATGAGTTTTTTCAGGTGGAAAAAATTATTTTTGGTTAGATATATTACTAGTACCTCTTAAAACATACTGATAAATTATCATTTACTCTGTGGATGATGCCAACCTGGTCGGTTACCAGCTTCATTAAATAAAAGGCATTTGAAAAAAAAAAAAAAGAAAAAAAAATGACATTTGTATATTCAGTTGTTTAATGATGTGTGATAGCTGTGTTTTGTAAGCCTCACGCCTTTTAAAGGTAAAACGTGCCTTTCTGTGTCTATCACGTTATCAGTTTGAGAACAAACTGAAGATTAGAGGCAATGTATGGGCTTCCCTGGTGACTCAGATGGTAAAGAATCTGCCTGCGATGCGGGAGACCCAGGTTCGATCCCTGGGCCAGGGGAGATCCCCTGGAGAAGGGAATGGCAACCCACTTCAATATTCTTGCCTGGAGAATTCCATAGACAGGAGGAGCCTGGTGGGCTACAGTCCATGGGGTTGCAAAGACTCAGACCTGACTGAGCAACTAACACTTTCCCTTTCACTTCATATAGTAAAGGAGATTGTGTACCTGTTACTTTTTACTCATTTGTTTTTTTCCTTCTTTTTAAAAAAATTTTTAATTGAAGGATAATTGCTTTGCAGAATTGTTTTTTTCCTTCTTATCCCCACTCTTTTAGGTATCATCTGCCAATGACTCCAAAGTCTGAGTTACAGTCATACCCTCCAATCATTCCTTTACGATCTCCGCATTTGAGTGTCTTAGAATTGTCACAAATTCAGCTTAACTCATCTCTATTTTTAAACTAATCTTATAGTGTCTTAAATGTGTCAGTGGTATCATCATTCCTTAGCCACCCAGGAGAACCATTAACTGTTGTAATACACATTCATGACAATGTTTTAATAGTAGTTGTTAATATTTATTAGTTCAGTAAACATTTTTTGAACTCCCACTTACATTCAAGGAACTGGAGCTACACAGATGAAGATTTCTTCTGTTCTCTCTAGGAATTTGTAGTCACATTGGGTAGAGACAAGTGATAAATTGTGCATCAGATTACTAAGCACTCTGGTTAGGCACAGCGTGCTTAGGATGCTGTGGGGACAAAGAGGGAGGCACCTTCCTAAGGATGCAGCTCAGGGAGGAAGGGAGGGGAGCTTGAGTGACGTTTTGGAAGCCCACATAACAGTAAAAGAATACATTTGGGAGAAATGTTGAAAGGCATGACTTTTTAGGAAATACTTTGGCATTATCTGAGGCTTTAAAGAGTGATTGATTCTTTTGATGCATCATCCTAAGGAAATTATCTGAAATAGAAAAAAATTCTTTATATATAAGTGATTTGATTTTGTAAATATTTTTATTTATGAATAATCAATGGGCAGGTAGCCGTTGTTTTGTAATCACTGTGAATGGAGCATGACTCTTGAAAGTTGTGAGTTGATATGTTGTACCACCTGTTGTACGTCAATTAAAAATAAAAAACACCTGATTCTGTGATTCACTGGATCTAGTTAGAATACCTTATGCAGTCTGTTTTTCTTGTCATCTCACCTTGAGAATACATGTTTCCTTACTCTTTACTGTAACTTATATGGTATACGTCAGCTGTACTTCAATTAAAAATAAAGAACACCAGATTCTGTGATTCACTGGATCTAGTTAGGATACCTTATCCAGTCTGTTTTTCTTGTCATCTCACCTTGAGAATATATGTTTCCTTACTCTTTAAAGTTCTTTTCTTTTCTCCTTAAGTATGTATGTGTGAACCTTGTGTAAACCTTATCTGACTTGCAGCTGCAACTCTGAACTCTAAGGACTCTGGTTCATTTGGCTTTCATTTCCTGTGATTCCAAACTTTGGCTCTGTCTCTGCTAGTTTGGTCTCACTCCTCAGAGTTCGTCTCTCCATTTTATAGCCTGTGTCTCCATCTCCCAGAAAACTGTTTTGTTCCTTTCATTATGAATAAACAGAACTGTCTGTCTTACAGACCATATGACCTGGCCAGCCTTTTCGCCAAGTGTTAATATTTAATATTAAATTAAGAAGTAATTTCTTAGTTCTGTTTAAATACTATTGTTGTAATCACTGTTTTTCTGTCTTCTATTGAAAATGTAAAGTATTAGGTTGAATTATGTGAAATTGATATAATGGCTGAATGTGGCAGTTTCACATTCTTCAGATGAACATTTTTTAGCCTTAAGGGTTAAATACACTTTTATTAAGTTAGCCTGAGAACTCTGTCACCCCATAGATTGTTGCTTCAGTACAAAAAACAGCATCAAATTTTAAATGATAGTCTATCACTGTGCGTTGGGAAACACAGGTTTTTATGCTGGTGGCTTAGTATATCCACCTTTTGTAGTCTTCACCTTGGAATATGCATCTTTCTCATCAACAGTGCTTCTCAGGTCAGTCACTGCCTTCTGCCTCTGACTGTTTAATCTATCACCATTTAAACATTACAATGTTCCTGAGTTGTAGAGGTCTTTCAAAGCCAAAGCTATTTACAGGAAGAACTGAAAAGACATAAGAAATGTAAACCTCAAACGGTGGTAGCATAACTGTGAATGCTGTGCTTGGGAAGACACATCAGTTTGGGCTGCCACAGTTTATGCAGAGCTGAGGCCTTGGACCAGTGGTTCTCCCTGCTGTTAGGATAATCTGGAGAGTTTAAGAAAAAAAACCTGCTGTTGCCCAGGAGTTCTGATTAACTAGGACCTGGGCAGCAGCATAGAAAAAGCTCCGATGTGTTTGAGTCTAATGGTTAGTTCAAATTGAGAACCTCTGCTTTTGACCAACTTTAAAATCAGAGTCAAGTAAGAAATATGTACAGACTTAAACAAATCACTATAGTGATTCAAAGACTAATCTTTGTGCAGTATGAGAAGCACTAAGTCTTAGTTGAGACACACAGATCTTCCATCTTTTGTTGTGGTGTGACAGGGTATGGACATATCAGTCCAAATCCATTACTCATAATGGAAAGATAAAACCAAAAGAAGGAAAGAGGGGAAAAAACAGAAAAGGAAGAAAGCAAATGATGGTGGCATGTGAGCCTCTAAACAGTCAGCTGTCCGATCCACTGTTGGTTGGATGTGTGGAAGCTGAATGCATGGATACAGAGGGCTGACTGTACTATGTTATTTTATATACGGGACTTGAGTATCCATGGATTTTGATGTCCTTCAAGGATCCTGGAACCAATCTCCTGTGGATAGGAGGGCCAGCTATATTTCAAAGGTTATGAGGATGAAACTAAATTATAAGTAAGGTGTAACTTGGTATGTGCTGTTGGAATAACTCACAGTAAATGTTACAAGTTCAGCTGTTGTAGCAACAGTATTTGAATTTACAAATATAAGCATAGACGTGAATTTTAGGTTTCAGTGGATAGAAACAACTGAGATAGACATTAGATTTTTTTTTTTTGGATGTTAGTATTTCAGTTGTATAGGGAACTACAACTGCCTAAACTGGACTGGAGGTGGATGAAATTGGAGCCTATTATACAGAGTGAAGTAAGCTAGAAAGAAAAACACCAGTACAGTATACTAACGCATATATATGGAATTTAGAAAGATGGTAACAATAACCCTATATGCGAGACAGCAAAAAGAGACACAGATGTATAGAACAGTCTTTTGGACTCTGTGGGAGAGGGCAAGGGTGGGATGATTTGGGAGAATGACATTGAAACATGTATATTATCATATGTGAAACAGATCGCCAGTCCAGGTTCGACGCATGAGACAGGGTGCTCGGGGCTGGTGCACTGGGATGACCCAGAGGGATGGGATGGGGAGGGAGGTGGGAGGGGGGATCAGGATGGGGGACACGTACACCCATGGCGGATTCATGTCGTTGTATGGCAAAACCACTACAATATTGTAAAGTAAGTAGCCTCCAATTAAAATAAATAAATTTATATTAAAAAAATAAACCAGACTGGGCTTAAGTAGGGTGAATTGACAGTATTTTAAAATGTGGTGTTTTTGTTGTATATGAATTTAATGATCTTTACTAAGTGATGTCATAGTCATTTTACAAAGCAATGTAATGTTGCTTGTTTTATATACTTCTTGATAAAGTGTTTTATTTCCCCTTCTTGTTTGACCACATAATATCAGGGGTATGCCTGTCATTGATTTTTGCCTTTTACTGTAATGTAATGTTTGATTTTTTTCCCTTAGCCTGGGATGTATCTTGATTTTCAAAATAACCAGCCATGCTATTTACATGAAACATATGCATACCCATGTAAATCTTCATTGATTTCCTGAGAGGAGCTGTGCTTTTTCCTTTTTCTTTTTAAAAACGTTTATTTATTTATTTTGTTGACAGCCTTAATAATGTTTTCATAAAATATGATGGATTTATAAGTCTGTTTAACATGCCTTTCCCTTTTTGTCTTAGCGCTTTGCTTCTAAGTTGCAGATGCAGTGGCTGAACAATACGCTGTGTGGTGTGACAGGTAAATTTCCCAATTTACCTGCCGTAATACTGTGCTGTGTAATGCCATTCAATCATCTCTGAATTTTACTTGCCTGATTAGTTGAGTGAAGCAGATTTTCAATTTAAATGTAACTTCATCTGCTTGATTAAAAATGTAACAGAACATTATCTGCTGCAAATAAATTTCAGTGGAAGAGATGATTTTCCCTGTTTAAAAATAACATCTGTTTATATTGGCTGGAAGCAGACGATTAATACTTCTCTAATTTCGAGGTTTACCAGTCCAGCTCACCTGTCTCTTTGCATGGATAGTTGAAATTGATGGCTGTCGAGTATAAACATTTACCTGTTGATGTTCAGTTGATGGATTTCTTTTTTAAGGATAATACAGAATCCCATCATTGGGCATTCATTTATTTGCTGCTCATCAAGATGATTGACAGTTTTGCCAACAACATGGCAAAAGGATCTTCCTTCATGATGCATACGAGAAAAATTTTACCCCTCAGTGATGAGTGCCCTACAGGAAACAGATTCTTGTGAATTCTTCTTCATAGTTAGTATTTATTTGAATTCTGAGTTCAGAGTCCCTGAGTATAATTTAAGTCAAGTGTGTAGTAAATGAGGGTGGGTAGTGCTCTCCTGCTGGCATCTTTCATCAAGTGATTATATGTGTAGGCCAGACAGACAAGGAGGGAGAAAGATAGGAAAAACCAGAATGGTTATTTTTTCTCAGTGCTTAGCATAACGTTAGGCATGTAATAGACCGCTCAGTAAATATCTTTTGGCTTCGAATTAAGTATTAGGCACATGGTATATTTGATATTCTACACATGAAACAAACTGGATCTGATTGGTTTAAATACGTAGTTAAAGTTACAGAAAAAGAAATTGTAGAATGCTAGTTTGTCTCTCGCTCATTTTTTAAATGAAACTTCCCCATGGGCGCTTATTAGAAGTAGATTTTCAAATGCACACTTCTATAAATATACTCTAAAATTTTACTAAGTAAAATTCATTAAAAAAATATTTATTTGGCTCTGTTGGGTCTTAATTTGGGCACATGGGGGTCTTAGTTCCCAGGCCAGGGATCAAACTCATATCCTCTGCATTGAAAGATGAACTCCTAACCACTGGATTACCAGGGAAGTCCCAAGTAAAATTCATTTTAAAAAATAGGTATATAAAAAAATTCTGATACCTAGTAAAACAGCAGTACAATTCAATGATTTTTAGTATATTTAGCATAGAGTAAAAACAGTATTTTTAAGAAACTGATATAGTTCCATAATCTCAAAAAAGATTTTTTTTTTAATGCTTTGAATTTATTTTGATAGAGTATTCTGAACCTGTCACTTATTTGTAGGGAACTAATTTTGTGTTGTTTTGATACCATTTTTGTTGTCTTTTGTCATAAAGCAAATAAAAATGTTATTGGCATAAAAGTTACTGAATTGATGTATTGGAAACTCTGGTTACAGTTGTAATATTAGGGGTTCTTGGCCACATTATGTATAATTTAAATAAACATCCTATAATTTATATTTTCAAGTAGAGATTTGAGATTAAATATCAAAATATTTTAAATCAGATAATCAAGACAGTTAATCAGTCTTTGCTTCCAAACAAATGGGGTAAATTTTAACCTTCAGTCAGTTTTTCGACATCTTAGATGATTTGGTTGTTTTATTTGCAAAAAGTAAATATCTGGAGGTTGAATCTTTTCAAATTCATCAGAATAATTCTGGATATTAGTAGAAGTTTTTGCTATAGTGCTTTAGGAGAACATCTCAAAGCATAAAAATGTAGATAGTTAAGAAGCATATATATTTGGTATATTCTTAAATTTGTAATTTTATCATTGTAACAAATTACTTTAATCTTACTTAAATATTTAAGTGAAATGTGAGACATGTAGGTTTCTTTACAAAAAAAGCTAGATAAAGTCAACATAAGAAACTTAGAATATTTTATGTTGTAGATTTCTTTGTGCTTCGTATCTATTTGCAAAAGGTAGATGAGGTTTTCTGTATTTCACTTGATTGGATGATATTTAATGAAAAAGAATAAACTCAGAAGAGCAGAGTGTATCTAAAGAAGAATATACTGTTACTTGAAGTTGTATCAAGGTCTTCAGAGTCTTCAAAGACTTGTGCTAGTACCTCTGTGATTTGTTTTTAACTTCAAAACTTTGTCATGCAGCTGTATCTTAAAATGGGGTGAAATAACAACATTCATAGCAGCTTTTTTTCATAATAACCAAAACATGGAAATAAAGCAAATGTCCATCAGTTGATAAATGGATAAATTGCAGTATATTCTTAGACTGGAATGTTATTCAGCCATAAAAAGGCATGAATTACTGAGGAATACTACAGCATGTATAAACCTCTAAAACATGCTGAGTACAAGAAACTAGATATAGAAGGCTATCTGTTCTATGATTTTATTTATGAGATGTCCAAAATAGGCAAATTAATAGAGATAGAAAGCAGGTTAATAGTTGCCAGGGGTTGGGAGGAGATGGGGGTGGGGAGTGACTTTAATGAATGTGATATTTATGGAAGATGTTCTGGAATTAAGTCAAGGTTGAACACCTTTGTGATTGTATTAAAACACAAAATTTTATACTCTGAAAGGGTGATTTTTACAGTGTGTGACTTACATCTCAAAAAAGGGGTATGGAAATATATAAATTTCTGGTGTATAGAGAAATTATTACCAGAAGAGTTTGTCATTATTCATTTTTCTTTCATAGGTAAGTTCTTAATCTGATGCTGAGAAGAATGAGAAGTAGAAGTTTGAGGCTGGCCTTTTTTTGAGATTTAAAAAATACTGTAAAATTATAATTATCAGTCTTTTATAAAACCTTAAGCATAATTTTAATTTCTATTAATCATGGAAGTATACTTTAACTATAAGCTGTACTTTATATTAGTATTATTTTTACTTATATGCTTTTACATATCATTTAAAGATCCATAGTTAGGTTATAGAAACTTAAAAGATGAACAAAGACAGGCATGTGGAAAACTGGCTATCTTGAAATTGTGCTATCATTTTTTGAGGTTTTAGTGTACTTGTTTCAATTTGAGAGATTGACAGCCTTTAAGGTACATTGTAGAAAGTATGTTAAATTGTAGAAACATCCTGTTGGAAATATTTAGGAAAATAAGAGCAACTTCATATTCAAATCGCTGTAGATATTTGTGAAATACAAATATATTTTCATAATACATTCGGTTGATTTAAAATGTTTCTTAGCAATTTTTGCATTAACAATCTTATAAACTAGCATTAGCTTTGTAAAATGTTCATGTTGCCAGAATTAGGGATTTTAAAAATTCATTAAATAATAGTACCACGTGTACCTTTGAAATTGTGAGAACATTCCTTTTGTGACTCAGAGGAGAGAAACTAGATACTCGAACATAAAATATTAGTTCAGTTTTCGAAATCAATCCACTGTGAAATATAGGTTGTCTTAGAGGTCAGTCATACAGAATTGTCTCCTTTATTATTTGAAACATGGTTTATTTTCAACATGCTACAGAAGTCCTTTACCCTCAGTTATATTTTGGAGCTGCTGAGTACATTGCTGGGTTGACTCTAGCTGTTAGCCCTTGGGTCCCATTGGCGTTCTTTCTTTTTAAACTGAAGTATAGTTGATTTATGATGATGTGCCAATCTCTGCTGTACTGCAGACTGACTCAGTTATATACATGTATACATTCCTTTAACATATTCTTTTCCGCTACGGTTTACCCCAGGAGATTGTATGTGGTTCCCTGTGCTTTACAGTCGGGCCTTGTCATTTATCCATTCTAATATAACAGCTTGCAATCCCAAATCCCAAATTCCCAGTCTGTCCCTCTCCCTGCCCCTGTCCCCTTGGTAGCCACAAGTCTCATCTCTGTGTCTGTGAATCTGTTTCTCTTTTTTGTCCACTGGCATTCTTAGCAACTTAATTTAGTAGCTCGCTCTTTTATATTCAGTTGAATCATTAAAAAATGGTATAAATTCAAAGTGTTTTGATCTACAAAAATAGCTTTATATGGTTCAACTCAGCATCTATTTTTGCTTCAGGTTACTAGGCAAGTATGAGTACAATTTCAGAATTAATAATAAATATTTATTGTACTTTTCTGAGCACTTTGTATGTATTCATTTCATCCTCACAACCCAGTGAGTTACTGCTTGTATCATTTCATTTATAGTTGAGGAAATAGGTATAAAGAGGTAAAGTGATGTCCCTAAGTAAGTGTGAGTCTCAGGATTTCAACCCAAGCAGTCTTGCTCCGAAGCCCACACACTTAACGACAGTGCTGTGTTCTACTCTTAACACTACCCCCACCCTCCTCTTCACCCTTTGGCAGTTTTGTAAACTCAAGCCTGGTTTGTTCTCTTGCCTCTCCTTTCCCTACCCAGTGTTAGTTAGATACTGGACTTTTATTATGTTATTCCAGATGTGTTTTATAACTGCGGGAATAGATATTCAATGGAGTCTTTTAGCAGAATTCATTATAACTATATTGTGCATGTTATTTTGTAAATTTCCGAAGACTTCTATCTTCATGTCAGTTCAGCTAACACTTGTTGAGTGCTTTTGTGTCAGATCTTATTATGTAGCAACTTAATGTGTAATAATGTTGTTAACTGAATTGATAAATCTAGGAATCAGTCTATGACATCTAAAGATTCAGACAGTGTTTTGGATCACTGTAAGTTGTTTCCTGTTTTATTCAGTCCTTAATGGTAGTTTTCCAGATTCCCATTGTTGACTTCCATCAATGGATCAAACGTTTAAAAAAAATATGCCAGAGCTGGGAGAGCAAGAAGTGTTCCATTTTTTACTGGTAGGGCTTGGCAGGATTTTGTTTCTGCTCTCCTGGTCACGTACTCATCCTGAATCCCCTGACACCACTTTCTGGAATTCTTTCCTTTTGTAGTTGGGATTAGAAGGGAAATAGTATCAATACTCTTACCAGGGCAGTTCAGTTCATTTCAGTCACTCAGTTGTGTCCGCCTCTTTGCGACCCCATGGACTGCAGCATGCCAGGCTTCTCTGTCCATCACCAGGTCCTGGAGCTTTCTCAAATTCATGTCCATCGAGTCAGTGATGCCATCCAACCATCTCATCTTCTGTCATCCCCTTCTCCTCCTGCCTTCAATCTTTCCCAGCATCAGGGTCTATTCCAGTGAGTCAGTTCTTTGCATCAGGTGGCCAAAATATTGGAGCTTCAGCCTCAGCATCAGTCCTTCCAATTCAGGACTGATTTCCTTTAGGATTGACTGGATTGATCTTGCAGTCCAAGGAACTCTCAAGAGTCTTCTTCAACACTGCAGTTCAAAAGCATCAGTTCTTCAGTGCTCAGCTTTTCTTATGGTCCAACTCTCACATCCATACAGGACTACTGGAAAACCCATCCTATATGGACTTCCGTTGGTAATGTCTCTGCCTTTTAATATGCTGTCTAGGTTTGTTACAGCTTTTCTTCCAAGGAGCAAGCGTCTTTTAATTTCATGGCTGCAGTTACCATCACCGGGGCAGTTAGATTTAACGTAATATTTAAATCAACATGATATATCCAGACTTATTTAAAATTCTGTAGTCCATTGCAGTGGTTTATGTATCTGATTTGCTAAAGGGGTAATTTTTAAATACTGCATTTACAAACATCTGATTCTTGGGCTGATAACTATCTAGGGTTGTTTTGTGGGTTTCTTAAATTAAATGGAATGACCTTGGACAGTAGACCTATTGGGCCTAGGGAAACTGAAAGTCTACCTTAACGAAATAAGCCTAAGGATTCATTTCAAAATAGGAAAAACTGGGGCCGAGTTGAGCAGGTTTTTATGAATGAAATTATTCTTTATTGAATTGCTATTAAAATGACTCATTTGCATGTAGAACTATCAGGTCCAGTGTTAGATTATCAGTAGTTACTAATATCATTACAGTAGTAGTAGATGGGGAGGGGAGTTCTCATGCTAATTTTGGTGTTCCAGAGCTTAAGGAAGCAGCCGTCTTATATTTAAGTTATTGCTGATTTTATCATTGTTTGCTGTTGCTGTGCGTGTGTGCTAAGTCACTTCAGTCGTGTCCAACTCTTTGCGACCACATGGAGCCTGTCGCGCCTCTGTCCATTGGATGTTAAATAAGTAAATCTTCGACTTAAAAATTGAAGCAGTGATTAATTATGAATAAATTTATTTAGGCAAAAATTTCCATCATGAGGGACTTAAGTAGTAGAAGGGGATAAACTTGGTGAAAATTGAGATAAAGTGATCTATACATCAGATGTCTTAAACTGGTTAGTTAAATTGGGTATGTTATTTAGGTTAGGCCTGGCAGCCCACTCCAGTACTGTTGCCTGTAATCCCATGGGCAGCGGAACCTGGTGGGATACAGTCCATAGGGTCACACAGATTGGACAAGACTGAAGCAACTTAGCAGACACACAGGCAATTTTTTATAAATACTTCTTTATAAAATTTAAAATAGTATAAAAGAGTATCAGTTTATGGTGGCAGTAATATTGTGTTCCCAGTAACTTCTACTTTGTCAGATCCTGTGGTCCATTCTCATTCCTGTTTTTGGATTAATCATCAGAGGTTGACATTTTTCCCTTGGCTTTAAGATTTCCTTCTGTCTTGGTTCCTCTACCCGCCCTGGCCAAACCAAGGATTCAATATTCGGTTTATCCTTTCTGCAGGACATGTAGTATGGGTAATGCTTAAGAGTACTGTGCTGTGCTTAGTCGCTCAGTTGAGTCCGACTCTGCGACCCCATGGACTGCAGCCCACCCGGCTCCTCTGTCCTTGGGGAATCTCCAGGCAAGAATACTGGAGTGGGTTGCCATGCCCTCCTCCAGGGGATCTTCCCAACCTAGGGATGGAATCCAGGTCTCCCACATTGCAGGCAGATTCTTTACTGACTGAGCCACCAGGGAAGCCCAATGCATAAGAGTAGCGGTATAAAATTAATTTGTCTTTATAAATCTTGGTTCTGCTGATTATGTAGGCCTTAGGCAAATCACCCCACCCTGTTGTGCTTCAGTTTCCTGACTTACACAGTGGAGGCTTGTTATGAGGATTAAATGACTTTATATATGTACTAAAGCTTTGAGAACAGTACTTGGTGCATAGTGTCATGTGTTAGCTAGTGTTACATGTTTCTGATCTTTAAACTTTGTTGGCCAGAGGGCTTGGCCTTCAGGCTTCTCTTCTGTAGTCATTTTCTACAAGATTTCATAAATTTCTGTGACTCTCCTGAGAACTTAGACTATTTGCTCTGGCTTCCCCATTCCACCCCATCTTTACTGAGATGTAATTGACAGTCTTCCATATTTAATAGACATCCTAAGAAATCAGATCTGAAGTCTGGATTTGGCTTCCCTAGTCTCTCCTCAGTCCCCGTACTTTTTCACCTCAGCAAATAGAAGCTCCATTTTTCCAGTTGCAAAAAACCACTAAAATAATCTCTGACTTCTTTCTCTCACACGCAGTGCATCAGTAAAAACAGTTAGCTTTGGGGTATATCTAGAATCTGATCTCTCATCATTTCTGTAACAGTCCTAGTTGAATATGATTTTTTGATGGATTATTGCATAGCCTTCCAACTGTTCTTTCCACTGATATTCTTGCCCTCTTAAATTCTACTCTCCATGAAGCATATTTTCAAATAAGGTCTCATACACAGGTAGTCAGTTAGGTTGCTCAGTCGTGTCCGACTCTTTGTGACCCATGGACTGCTGCATGCCAGGCCTCCCTGTCTATCAACAACTCCAGGAGTCTACTCAGACTCGTATCTGTTGAGTTGGTGATGCCATCCAACCATCTCATCCTCTCTCGTCCCCTGCTCCTCCCACCTTCAATCTTTCCAGGCATCAGGGTTTTTTCAAATGAGTCAGCTCTTCGCATCAGGTGGCCAAAAAGTATTGGAGTTTCAGCTTCAGCATCAGTCCTTATTCAGAATTGATTTCCTTTAAGATGGACTGGTTGGATCTCTTTGCAGTCCATGGGACTCTCGAGTCTTCTCCAACACCACAGTTCAAAAGCATCAATTTTTTGGCACTCAGATTTCTTTATAGTCCAACTCTCACATCCATACATGAAAAACCATAGCTTTGACTAGACGGACCTTTGTTGGCAAAGTAATGTCTCTGCTTTTTAATATGCTGTCTAGGTTGGTCATAATTTTTCTTCCAAGGAGCAAACATCTTTTAATTTCATGGCTGCAGTGACCATCTGCAGTGATTTTGGAGCCCCCCAAAATAAAGTCTGTCACTGTTTCCCCATCTATTTGTCATAAAGTGATGGGACCAGATGCCATGATCGTAGTTTTCTGAATGTTGAGCTTTAAGCCAACTTTTTTACTCTCCTCTTCACTTTCATCCAGAGGCTCTTTAATTCTTTGCTTTCTGCCATAAGTGTGGTGCCATCTGTATATCTGAGGTTATTGATATTTCTCCCTGCAGTCTTGATTCCAGCATGTGCTTCATCCAGCCCAGAGTTTCTCATGATGTACTCTGCATATAAGTTAAATAAGCAGGGTGACAATATACAGCCTTGATGTACTCCTTTTCCTATTTGGAACCAGTCTGTTGTTCCATGTCCAGTTCTAACTGTTGCTTCCTGACCTGCACACAGATTTCTCAGGAGGCAGGTTGGGTGATCTGGTATTCCCATCTCTTGAAGAATATTCCACAGTTTGTGGTGATCCACACAGTCAAAGGCTTTGGCGTAGTCAATAAAGCAGAAGTAGATGTTCTTCTGGAACTTTCTGGCTTTTTTGATGATCCAGTGGATGTTGGCAATTTGATCTCTGGTTCCTCTGCCTTTTCTAAATCCAGCTTTAACATCTGCAAGTTCATGGTTCACGTACTGTTGAAGCCTGGCTTGGAGAAATTTGGGTATGACTTTGCTAATGTGTGAGATGAGTACAATTGTGCGGTAGTTAGAGCATTCTTTCGCATTGCCTTTCTTTGGGATGAGAATGAAAACTGACCTTTTCCAGTCCTGTGGCCACTGCTGAGTTTTTTGCTGGTGTATTGAGTGCAACACTTTCACAGCATCATCTTTTAGGATTTGAAATAGCTCAACCGAAATTCCATAACCTCCACTAGTTTTGTTTGTAGTGATGCTTCCTAAGGCCCACTTGACTTTGCATTCCAGGATGTCTGGCTCTAAGTGAGTGATCACACTATTGTGGTTATGTGAGTCTTGAAGATCTTTTTTGTATAAAGTGTATTCTGCTTCCCTAGTGGCTCAGAGGGTAAAGCATCTGCCTGCAATGCGGGAGACTTGTGTTCGATCCCTGGGTCAGAAAGATCCTCTGGAGAAGGAAATGGTAACCCACTCCAGTATCCTTGCCCGGAAAAATCTCATGGACTGGCGAGCCCGGTAAGCTACAGTCTATGGGGTCGCAAAGAGTCAGACACGACTGAGCAACTTCACTTTCACTTTTCACTTTTCTGTGTATTCTTGCCACCTCTTCTAATATCTTCTGCTTCTGTTAAGTCCATACCATTTCTGTCCTTTATTGAGCCCATCTTTGCATGAAAGTTTCCTTGGTATCTCTGATTTTCTTGAAGAGATCTCTAGTCTTTCCTAGTCTATTGTTTTCCTCTATTTCTTTGCAGTGATTGCTGAGGGAGGCTTTCTTATCTCTCCTTGCTGTTCTTTGGAACTCTGCATTCAAATGGGTGTAGCTTTCCTTTTCTTCTTTGCCTTTGGCTTTTCTTCTTTGCACAGCTATTTGTAAGGCCTCCTCAGACAACCATTTTTCCTTTTTGCATTTCTTTTCCTTGGGGATGATCTTGATCCCTACCTCCTGTACAATGTCACGAATCTCCATCCATAGTTCTTCAGGCACTCTGTCTATCAGATCTAATCCCTTGAATCTATCTATCACTTCCACTGTATAATCATAAGGGATTTGATTTAGGTCTTACCTGAATGGCCTAGTGGTTTACAGACTTGGTTCAATTTAAGTCTGAGTTTGGCAATAAGGAGTTCATGACCTGAGCCACAGTCAGCTCCTGGTCTTGTTTTTGCTGACTGTATAGAGACCTTCTCCATCTTCGGCTGCAAAGAATATAATGAATCTGATTTTGGTATTGAACGTCTGGTGATGTCATGTGTAGAGTCTCCTCTTGTGTTGTTAGAACAGGGTGTTTGCTACGACCATTGCGATCTCTTGGCAAAACTCTGTTAGCCTTTGCCGTGGTTCGTTTTGTATTCCAAGGCCAAATTTACCTGTTACTCCAGGTATCTCTTGAGTTGCTACTTTTGCATTACAGTCCCCTATAATGAAAAGGACATCTTTTTTGGGTGTTAGTTCTAGAAAGTCTTGTAGGTCTTCATAGAACCATTCAGCTTCTTCAGCATTATTGGTCGGGGCGTAGACTTGGATTACTGTGTATTGAATGGAATTTGCCTTGGAAACAAAGATCATCCTGTCGTTTTTGAAATTGCATCCAAGTACTGCATTTCTGACTCTTTTATTGACTATGATGGCCAGTCCATTTCTTCTAAGGGATTCTTGCCCACAGTACCAGATATAATGGTCATCTGAGTTAAATTCACCCATTCCAGTCCATTTTAGTCACTGATTCCTAAAATGTTGATGTTCACTCTTGCCATCTCCTGTTTGAGCACTTCCAATTTGCCTTGATTCATGTACCTAACATTCCAGGTTCCTATGTAGTATTGCTCTTTACAGCACTGGACTTTACTTCCATCATCTGTCACAGGTACTGGGGGGTTAGAATTTGGACATATCTGTTTTGAGAGGAACACTATTCAATGTACTTCAGAGAATAGGAGTTTGTATTCCTTGTATTTAATTTTCAAAATTTCAATTTGCTTAACATCTTGTATTATGCAGTAAATCTGTTGCATGTTTATTTCTGACATTTGGGAGGTTGTATTATTTCTCATCCTTGTTGCTCAGAAAAATGAGCTCTTGCCCTTTTGTGGTGGAATTTTTGAGTGGGAAGGAATCTTTTTTGTTAACCTTTTACCTTTCACTTTTTTCACGGTATTAAAAATGTGTTGTAAACATACTGCAAATATATGTTTAGTTTAATATTTTTTATTTTTAGATATTTCTTTAATTTTATCTTTCTTTGCCACCTCTTATGGATAGCTCATAACTAAATCTTAAAATTTGGGGTAGGAGAATTGGGAGATGTTAATCCACTTCCAAGATTGACATCATTTTCAAAGTAACTGATTGCAGAGATAAGCAGAATATATTTTATTTAAAAGCTGTGAGAGATGGATTTTCATAAACTTTCATCCAAAGGAACTAGATTCGCACATTCAGTATGAAAGGGTGTCATGAAAATGTAAAGTTCATTAGTATGCAGTATATTTTTATCCCTTTGAATGTAATTTAGAGATTATATGCTATAATAGGATTTATGTATGACATTATACTGTTTAATCTTTAGGGTGTTACATCAAGGACAGTTGGCAGTAACTGAAGTTTGCCTGCATTTTAAGAATGTATTAGTGTTACGGAATATCATGAATTTTACTTAAAAGTAAACAAAATTCATACCCTTAGAATATTAACAAAGTCACTTTTTTCTGCAGGCCAAGAATAAAATCTTTAAGAACTAACAAGATGAATTAAAGATGAAATGATTTGTTTCTAAGATTAGGCTTTAATTAATTTATGGGGGATGATTTTGGCATTTCTTCAAAGTATTTGTTTTTGTGTATCTGAAATTGCACCTCATCAATAACCTAGCTGGAATTTATAAAATGGAATAGATAGTCTCTCCTCTCCAATTTGGAACTCAAAAGGAGCTTTGACTTCCAAAAGGTAAGCATATTTTTCTATCAGGAATAACTTGCCATTGTAAAATAAGACAAACAAAAATAATGGCCCCGGGAATCTTCTTCAGGTTTTTTGCTTTTATGAAATAAATACACTGTTATTTTACTGGCATAAAATGTGTATTTTGTTTGACCTCATTTTAAAGAATTTGTTTTAATCTCATTATATATACTTTCTTTTATGTTGGGTTTGAATAGTTTGTCAGCCCCTAAAAGGGCAAAGAAACTCTTTCAGCTTATGGTCTTGACAGTATAAGGCACAAATAGATACTTACAAGCTCTTTGATGTCATTGTTTCTACTTCGGGAGAGGAGAGGATCAATGAAAATGAGGAAAATGTGGAAAATGTGCAGTTAAAGATCTATGGAAATCAGATTTTTTTTACACAGTTGCTCTTCTTAAAAGATGCAAGCAGCAAAATAGCTGTCTTTTTGCCCTGTTTTGAGTTGAGGTTGTTTGATATAGTTTTTGTGTTCTGTTTGGCTTTCTGTTTTCTAAAATATTTTAAAGATCTTGAGGAGAATGACTATTACCATTTCCATTGCTCATCTCATTCCTAATGTTCCAGTTTTGTTCTGGTGTCCTATTGCTTCTCTCTGAAGAATTTTCCTTAGCAGTTCTTTCAGAGCAGATCTGTTGGTAATGAATTCTCTTAGTTTTCCTTCACCAGAGAACATCTTTTTTTCTCCTTCATTCCTGAAAGCATGTTTTCCCTGAATATAGAATTTTGGGTTTACAGTTCGTTTCTACCAGCACTTAAAAATGTCATTCCATTTCCTTCTGACCTCTGTAGTTTCTGATGAGAAATTCTCACAGTCATTCCAGTTTTATTCTTCTCTAAGTAATAAAAGTAAAGATGAAAATTTAAATTTTCAGCCATTATTGTTGTGGTGTCTCTAAGTTGTGTCCAACTCTTTTGTGTCCCTATGGACTATTGCCTGCCAGACTGCTCTGTCCATGGGATTTCCCAGGTAAGAATACTGGAGTGGGTTGCCATTTCCTTCCCTAGGGATCTTCCCGACCCAGGGATGAACTCATGCCTCCCATATTGCAGCAGATTCTTTACTACTGAGCCACCTGGGAAGCCCTTCTCAGGCATTATTTCCTCAAAATTTTAATTTCCGAATATAGATCTCTAGTTCATGCCACATAATTCGCTGAAGTTTTTGGCCTTCTAAAATTTTGTCTCCCTGTTCAGAATGGATATTCTCTGTTACTCTGTCTTCAGGGTCGCTAGCTATTTCCTCTGTCATATTTATTCAGCTGTTAAGCCTATCTGAAGGGATTTTCATATTTGTTATTGTATTTAGTTTTTAAGTTTTCCTTTTGTATCTTTGTATCTTTTATTTCGTTGAAAGAGATTTTCCATCTTCCCACTCATTTTAAGAGTGTTTGCTTGTATTTTCATAGTAACTTCTTTTTAAAGTTTTTATAAATTATAAAATTTTTAATAAATTTATAAATTCATTTATATCAGATAAATTTATCGTTTGTGTTATGTCATGTTGACATCTGTTAGTTATCTTTTCTCAAAATGAGATATTCTTGTCTCTTTATGTGTCATGTTATTTTGGATCATATCCTTGACAATTTAAGTATTACATTATGAGACTGTGGTACATTAAATGGGCAGATTTAGAAAAACATTTCAGACACTGGAATCCTTTGCAATTTTTGCTTTGCAGATAAGTATGATAACTAAATCTTTTCCTATGTAAAATAATACTACTTATTTTTATGTCTTTCTAATTTGTCATAAGTAGGAGTCCAGTTCAAACATGTAACATATTTTCCACAAGCTTCTTTTTTGTTTGTTGTACTTACTAGAAGTGCATTAACATAGGTGTGCTTCTATAGGAGTTTAAACTCTGGGAAAATGTCTGTGCCCACACAGCCGCGCGCCGCCCCCCCTCCGCTCCCCCCCCATGCTGTCTGCCTCTGCTCAGTCCTTGGCCAATTAGAATTCCAGAGGGCATTAATAACCATTTAAATTAATCGGATTATACCTGCAGTTGCCAAAGGTAAGGTTCAGACTGTTTAACCCCCTGTTGATGAACCCTAACACCAATCAAAACTGGATAGGAATTCAACATTTTATTTTCATTTCTGTCCTAAGGAAGAAAACCTGAAAATTCCATGACATAAAGCTTATACAGACTGTTCAACCTATCCACTTGCAGCAGTCTAGTAATGCAAGGAAGCCCTTCCATTAATTCAGCCTTCATTAGGAGACCAGAGCTAAATAGTTTGATCTTGTGAAAATACATTTGCATTGTTAGTGAAAGCCCTTTGGGGCAGAGCTGTGGAAAGCCACCTAATAGTAAATAATCCTTTAGTGTCATAAAGAGCTAAAAATTATCTTAGCAACTGATGTTGCAGCAGTAATTTGACAACAGAAATCTCCCAAGAGACGTTAAACAGGTGGAAAAGCAGCTATAATTTCACAGCTATGGATAAAAAGGAGTGGAAACTGAATGACCAATCTTAAGAGTCAGAAGAAACTCTACCATAAGAGAAGAAACTACAGGTTATCTAGTCTAAGCTCCCTCATATAGTTATTCTTTCTTCCTCCAGCATGGTGGACATGGCCACCTAGTCCTGTGCAAACATCTCAGTAGCAACAAATAATAAAATGGCAGCCCATCCCATTATCAGATGATTTGTCATTGTCAGAGAATCCTGGTCTGAAATTAATACCTGTTAATTCATAGAGCATTATTCAAATACAGCTGCATGTTGGACTATCTCCCCCACAGTCCATTCCCTGACTCCACCACTAGATCAGGTATATGTTTTTGATATTTAAAAATATATTGGAGAATAAAATGTTCAATAAGCATGACTGTAAGAGAGCACTCTTCATACATGGTTGAAGTTGAAAATTTTTAAACAAGAAAAGGAATCAGATGCAATGTGTGTCTCTTTCCATGTAACAGACTGTTTTCAAAGAATTATTCTTTTTACTGCTAATCTGTGTATCAACAATGGAAAAACCTTCATTCAGGAACTAAGTAAGAAAAATTAGTTGGTTTGAGAAAAAGACATCTACTGGAATCTGCACAAACCTACTTCAACAAAGATATCTGCTAGTCAATAGATGTCATCCCCTACACCTGTCTAAAATGACTCATTTCTTTTCCTGATTACCACTTATGGATTTTTCTCTTCTTCAAAAAACTTTACACAAAATGTAAACTTCATACATTGGGATTATTCTTTGGTCTGGATCTTTTCTTTGAATGAAATAAGCTTTGGGATGCTTATTTAGATGTTCAATGGAACAGTGTGGAGAACAGTAATTGTGTTTGGGCTAAAGAATTAATCCATTTAGTCATGGGAAGCATTAGCTTTTCCTTAGCAGCTGAATTGTGGTGAAACTTCGGGGCTGTTTTAGGATTTTAGCCTCAAATAGAAACTTAGAAATGAAAGTTTATTTGTATAGATGAACATATGCTTTTGAATAATGAGCTATTGAATTGATTTCAATGAAAGTGAAATTGTTTTTCAATTCTCAGTTCTTATTTTATCTTTGACCATGAACTGAAAGCTACATCTTTGTATTGCCCAAATTAAAAAAAATTTTTTTTAATTCAGAAAAATACATTCTAACAGAGAAAGTGGTTTGACAAGTAATAAGTTGGATGGCTTCAGAAAGCACTTGTAACTTCAAAATTTTCTGATGGTTACTATTACACTTTTGTACTGTGTTAATCACACATTGTAATAGAACTGCTTTTATGAACTAATTAGTCTCTTCAAATAGAAAAGTTTTCTGCATTTTGATACTTCACAGGCAAAAAAGAAAAAAAAAGAATATTGGGAAAGTCATATTTTCATCTCAGAAGGATAATTATCCCAAAGTGTTCAGATACTCAGTTGTGTCTGACTCTTTGCAACCTCATAGACTGTAGCTGGCCAGGCTCCTCTGTCCATTGGATTCTCCCAACAAGAATACTGGAGTGGGTTGCCATTTCCTCCTCCAGAGGATCTTCCACACTCAGGGATCAAACCTGAATCTCTTCCATCTTCTGCATGTCAGGTGAAGGTAAAGGTAAATTCTTTACCATTAGTGTCACCTGGAAAGCCCAGTTATTCCATATATTTGATGAAATTTTTTTTTTTTCTTTTTTTGAAAAAATTTTTTAATAGTAGTTTAAAGGATTCGGTGAGAAGGAACCTCCTGAATGATATAAGCTACCTGCATATAGACACCTCTACTATAGTCTGCTGAGAGATGTATGTTGAGGTTTTTTTTTTTTTTTTTTTAAAAACCTTTATGCTTTATTGTAGCCTCTCTATTCATGCTGTTGGGTTTTCCCCTTTGTTTCATATAACATTTTATATGTACTACCATTTATGGAGCATTCGCTATGGTAATGGTACAGAGTTGAACTGTACTGAGATGGATGGATAAATACTAAAAAAAAGAAACAAGTTCTGGTTTCAGTCCAGACTTTCAGAGCAGTTAGTTAAAGCTGTTTAGTTTACCTCCAAACCTCTTTATAAGCTTCCCTCAAAGAATTAGCCCTATGTGTGTGTATATGTATGTGTGGGGAATAGTCCTGTACATTTTTACTCTCTCAGTAGAGTTTTTTTAAATAACAGATTTACTGAGATATAATTCATCCACTTATAGTTTATAATTCAGTGGTTTTTAGCCTATTCACAGAATTGTGCAACATTCACCATAATTACTAAATAACAACATAACATAACAACATAATAACTAAGCAACAACAAGCCATCTTTGGGGTTTCTGTGGTGGCTCCAGTAAGGAATCCGCCTGCCAAGCAGGAGACAGAGGTTCAGTCCCTGGATCAGGAAGATCCCCTGGGGAAGGAAATGGCAGCACACTCCAGTATTCTTGCCTGAAACATCCCATGGACAGAGGAGCCTGGCAGGCTGTAGTCCATGGGGTCCATAAGGAATCAGACATGACTTAGCAACTAAACACCACCACACTGTAATTAATATGAAAACATTTTATCACTCCAAAAAGGAATCCCCACTGGCATCACTCCACCGGTATCCCCAAAACTCTCAGCTCAAGGCAACCACTAATGGACATTTCGTATAGATTTATTTGATAGGTGGTTCTTTGTGTCTGGCTTCTTTGACTTACCGTGTTTTCAAGGTTCATCCATGTTGCAGTAGCATATTTCAGAACTTAATGCCTTTTTATGACTGAATAATACTTTATTGTATGGGTGTACCACATTTTGTTTAACCATTCATCAGTTGATGGATATTTGGGTTTTTACTTTTTGGCTACTAGGAATAATCCTGCTTTGAGCATTTGTGTACAAGTTTTCCACTGACTTCTTAATTCTCTTGAGTATATACCTAGAAATGGAATTACTGGCTCCTACTCATTTTCTTTTTTTTTAGAAAGCATAATTTACTGTAAGTTTAGTATCTGTTTTTTCCTTCCAATCTCATTGTGTCTCTCCAAATAAGGCCCTGGTTAATTCTCTGACTCTCCCAGGTCTCTGCCTGAGGAAATTGTTTTTATCGTTCAAGGCATGGCTCAAATGTGTCTCCTTTATGAGATCATTTCCAGTCTTACCCACCAAATAATTATTTATTGTATTAATCTTTAGCACTTGATGAATATTGCTGTTGTATTAAAGTTTTATGATGGTTACATAATGTGGTTATATATATTAGTCTCACTAGACTTTGAATTCTTGAATATAGTGATTGCCATAAATCTTTGTTTCTTTGGTATATGTGTAACAGAATGCCTGGCACACAGCACTTAGTAAGGATTGTTGGGTTAACTTTTTAGTCTTCTGGTTCACTTTTTCCATGATATAAATCCGTCTCACACACTACTGATTTTCCTATTCCTTACACTTGGATTCAAGACTTATTGTTTCCACCTCATCAACCAGAGTACCCGTTTCCCCAGAATTTCTTGTTTTCCAGCTTCATCACTTCATCCTGCTTTCATCCCTGTGCAGAATTTTATTTTCTCTTCTGTCTCAACCTTTTAGTAGCCTGCTTACCTTTCAAGCCATTTGTCAGACATATTCCTAAATCACATTTAAGGATGTTCATCTATATTCCTAGGGTTAGCCTAAACTTTAGAATCTACATTATGCATTTATCTTGTTCTCTTAGGTACAGACCAAGGGACAGTATGTATATTTAGTCAGTCTCTAGTTTTCAAAACCTGTTTTACAAATAACTGGTACCAATAAAAGACCACCAACATCTTCTAGCCACCCAAAATAATTTTTCCTCTCCTTCCTACTGCCCACTTCTGATTTTCTTTCTTACTCTTGTTGTTAAGGTGCCCTTTTTTCCCTTGATAGGTATACTCACAGTTTTTATGATAAAGTAGAAGATAATTACATCATTTTTTGCCGAGAATGGACCTATGAATGAACGAGCTGTTTCATAAGACGGCACTCATCTGAGTAACTATGTTTGCCAGAGAGGTACCTAGGTAACTCAGTGCCTTAGGATGCCACCACATGTTTCCTATGAATGTTGTATTGGATTTCTCATTTTCTGGAGGGCGTTTATTTGTTTATGACAGTTTAAGGATACATTTTGAGGCTCCCAGGTGGCTCAGTAGTAAAGAATCTGCCTGTCAATACAGGAGATAAAAGTTCAATCCCTGGGTCAGGAAGATCCCCCGGACAAGGAAATGGTAACCCACTCTAGTATTCTTGCCAGGATAATCCCATGGATAGACAGGACGCTGGTGGGCTGTAATCTATGGGGTTGCAGACGGTTGTTCACGACAGAGCGGCTGAGCACAAGGGTACATTTTAGTTTGCATTGATAGAAGCAATATTAGCTAGGTAGTCTGATTCAGTAAATGGGTGACAGTGTGATAATAAAGCCAATCAAGATCAAAGAGATGCTGAAGAGTTGTCTTAAAAAAAGAGATGTAGAAATATACTCTGGCAGAAAGACTGTCGTAGGTAGATAGACTCTGGATTCAGATAGATTGATTAGAGGTTTTTCTTTCATTTTGGACACCGTTAGCCTCAGTTTCTCTCCTATATAAAGTGGAGATTATAGTACAAAGATTATTAATTAGGAGTGAATGAGAACCTGTGAAATGTACTTAGCACAGTACCTGCACATGGGTACTGCTACATATAGATATTAATTCTTTCTTCCCTAGAATGTTTATTAATTCAGACTGTTTCCATTGTTTTACTTTTCTCTGCTCTCAGGAATTTCCTTCTCCCCCTTCTTAGTCAGTCCAAATCTATCACCTTACCTGAAATCTCATATTCTCCACTGTAGCTTTTCCTGTGTGACCTTTGTGACCTTATTTTCCTCATCTTCAAATTGAAAGATTGAATTGAAGGCTTAGCTCTTTTCTGCTCTTCATTATGATTCTCAGAATCATACTTAGGCATTGATACTACTCTTTGAACTCCTCTGGCACTTTACTTGCCTATACCACACAATTAAGCTCTCTGATTGACCTTGTAGTTAGTGTTACATTTTCATATGAGTATGGGTATATTGAGAACATGCTATAAAAATTGGACCAGTGCTACTTTATCAGTATTTATCATTTGCACCATAGTGACATTTGAATATAGAGGAGAATACTGCTCTTGTTGGGTCATTATTTTTAATAGAAAATTGAATGATGGTTAGAACCCAGATTGAAATACTAGGTTCTGCCTTGATTGAGGAGACAGTACAGAGGTCGATGAGAGACATTAAGAGTCTGCTTAGTAAGACAGTAAGGTAGAGTAGAGTTAAACAGAAAGAACCTTGATAAGAAGCTTCACTCATACAGGTAGAGAAGCATGCAGGGTGAAAACTGGGGATTTGGTATAGAGAACTGAACTACTTGGAGTAATGGTATTCCAGAAACACATCTGAAAAAGTAATAGTGTGTGGGGTTAGATTAATACAGATTCTAGAGGATGGAGAGGATTGGGGTTTGCACAGAGGAACTTGGGTTTGCACAGACAATATGCTTAAAGTTTAAATGATATATTTATTATCTTCATGTATTCTTTTCAAAGGGAAGATTTATTTTGGATGTTGTCCTGGTTAACTTCAGGAAGGCTTCTATGTGAAATTATGCTGGAATTGGTTTTAAGAATGTAAATCCCATAAATCCACAGCTTCAGTAACGAATTGAATCTCTAAGAAATACAAAGAATTTAAGAGAAAAATCCCACTTAGAATACCTAATATTATATTACAAGCAGTTATTATATATATAGATTCTGTATCCAAAGGATATCTTCATATGTGATTGGATTTTTGTCCCTGCCTACTCTCACTTAGGTATTGCAGAACTAGATCTTGAATTTCTTGGATTCTGGCATATTTAATAAAGGCAAAGCCCTCTTAAAGCACACTGCATTACACCCCTAAGTGTCTGCAAGGCTTTGTTGAAAAATTCAGTGAACAAGTATCTATTATTTTATAAGCCACTATAGGCATTGCAGAAAAACATACAATATAGTTCTTTTGTTTAGTCTCTTCCCACCTTCAGTTCAGTTCAGTTCAGTTGCTCAGTCATGTCCGACTCTTGGCGACCCAATGAACCTCAGCACTCCAGGCCTCCCTGTCCATTACCAACTCCTGGAGTTTACCCAAACTCATGTCCATTGAGTCAGTGGTGCCATCCAACCATTTCATCCTCTGTCATCCCCTTCTCCTGCCCTCAATCTTTCACAGCATCAGGGTCTTTTCAAATGAGTCAGCTCTTTGTATCAGGTGGCCAAAGTATTGGAGTTTCAGCTTCAACATCAGTCCTTCCAATGAACACCCAAGACTGATCTCCTTTAGGATGGACTGGTTGGATGTCCTTGCAGTCCATGGGACTCTCAAGAGTTTTCTCCAACACCACAGTTAAAAAGCATCAATTCTTCAGCACTCAACTTTCTTTATAGTCCAACTCTCACATCCATACATGACTACTGGAAAAACCATAGCCTTGACTAGATGGACCTTTGTTGACAAAGTAATGTCTCTGCTTTTTAATATGCTGTCTAGGTTGGTCATAACTTTCTTTCCAAGGAGTAACCGTCTTTTAATTTCATGGCTGCAGTCACCATCTGCAGTGATTTTGGAGCCCCCCAAAATAAAGTCAGCCACTGTTTCCACTGTTTCCCCATCTATTTGTCATGAAGTACATGAAAAATACCACCAAGAATTAATATTTGTGATGTGATCTTGCAAACCAGTGTATTTTGTGCCTAATGTAATAGTTTGGCAAGTGGGAAGATGACTTTGTTATGGGGTAAATATGGAATTTGCATGGAGAAAGATACAGCTGAGTTGAATTCTGGAGAATCTGGTATAGAGAGGCTTTGACTTATGTGAAGGAAAAGGAATGGCATTTTAAATAAGGAGGAGTGGTGGTGATGTGTTTGTGAATTATATAGGAGAGATAACTACTTGCAAAAACATTAGTTCAGTCCTAAATGTGAGGGGAAACTTATACTAGGTTGGCGAAAGCAGTACTAAAAATAACAGATTGCCAAAATAGTTTTGAAATAAAAACCAACAGGGCTTGATGGCTTGACAGAAGGATTGATGAAGAGAGGACTGAAAGAGAATTTTGAGTTTGTAAGTCTAGGTGATTTTTTAAGATGATTCTACCACCAGTAGAAATAGAGAATTTGGGAGGAAGAGCCAGTTTAGACATAAGGTTGTGAGTTTAGTCTTAGATGTGTTGAATTTGAGTTACTGTTGATTTAAGTGAAGAAATTATCAAGGTACTTCATGAAATAGGACTAGAATGAGCCAGGCTTAGAGATGTAAGTATATGTAGACTTATGGAAGATATCTCAGAAATCTTGTAATCTACAATTTTACGATTTTGCTTCACTCAAACCTGCCTTTTGTATCCCTGGGTCATGCTGTCCACTATAAAATAGGTTTGTTGTGTATTTTGAATGAACAGTGAAAGAATAATTCTTTTTTACAAAGCTATTTATAAGAGTGGAGTTGTATCTACACATGCAGCCACTTTGCCAGATCTCTGCTAGAACTAACAGTAATATTGTCTATCTAACTTGAGAAATCCTTTGGCAAAGAATAGTCAAATTAACAAATGTAACTTATGATTCTGTAGCAGATAAGAGTATTTGATTGAAAGGGGAGTTAATTTTAAGAAATGGGTATATTTTTAGTGGTGCAATGATTTTGAGATTTATGAGAAGAGAACTCTTAGAAAATACGTTGTTTTACATTTCCTATTATGTTTTTGTTTGATGTCTAGCTCTGTTTCATTAAAACCAGCTTTAGCACTATAAAAGTTAAAATATGTTAATCAGTTTTAGTATGCTACTATTTAAAACTGAGTGTTTAAAATTAACTTTTTCCCCTAGTGTGTTCACTTAGGAGCACCTTATTTTATTAATATATAAATATTTGATTTATATGTATTTAGCTTCTGTGTAGTATAGTATTATGATTATTTTAGTGCCATTTAACTACATTAAAAATTGTCCCAAAATAATTTGGGATATTGTTAAATAGTTAAAATCTAAGCTTTTTGTCTTAAGTAGAAATTTAAACATTTGTAATATGCACTTTTTTTGAAGGAGTAAGCTCTGGTTAATGATGTTAGGTAATTGTTGGGTAATTATTAAAATGATTGGATAATTATTAAAATTCATCTTGTTAAATAGTGTAACATGTTAAGAAAATTTAAGTGCATGATGTACTTGTCAGTTGAGTATTTAATACTGTTATAAATTGCTTGTATTTTGTTAAGAAGTCACTTTGTTTTGTTTTGTTCTTATAAGGGAGGAGAACAGCAATTCAGACAAGGGTCAAAGCAAGGTAAAGCAAGTTGTTAAACACTTTAAGAATTACACTTTTTTTTTTTTTTTGGGGTCCCTTCTAGTGTGATACTCTGAAGGCAGCTGCTACAGATAAACTCTAGAGCCCCAGATGGTGGTTGCCTAATCCTCATGAGAATTCATGTCCTGAAAGCAGCTCTTATCGCTCCAGACCTGACATTGTCTGTGAGCTTTCGCTAAGGAGAGAATAATATAAACATACTATGCATGAGTTTCACTTCTTGAATATGTCAAAGACACAGGAAGTTATAGTAAAGTATAACAAGAACAGAGTTCACATTATTGAAAGTGTTATTTAAAGCACTTGATGCTAACTTGTGATGAGTGATGGAA
The DNA here is from genome assembly GCF_033118175.1 of Dama dama. NCBI lineage: Eukaryota > Metazoa > Chordata > Mammalia > Artiodactyla > Cervidae > Dama > Dama dama. Next base: position 67,627,850 of record NC_083709.1, read on the forward strand.
TATGGTTTGGGAAGAAAGATACAATGGATGTTTTCATGAAACAAAAACACTGTCTTCCCAGTGTCATGAATTCAGATGTATAACTGTCATTAAGTGTGCAGAACCCAAAAGAATACACTGTTATGTGACTTGCTGTAACAGTTTAAAACAATTCTTTGCATAAATGAATGGCTCTATTTCCCACCCAGTAGTCTTCTGTTTGGAAAGTCAGAGTAACAGTCCCACTATTCTGAATTTGCCGTTTTGTTCAAAAGATTTCCAGGAATCTTATCTGCATGATCTGGATTCTTCACAAATGGCACTGTTTTTCTCTTTGGCATAGTAGTGAAATCTTTGGAAGCAGGGTTGTATAGACTTCATCTACTCTAGGCAGTGTCTCATTGAATATGTGAACAGAAATAATTGTTGAATCACCCATCACTTGATTTTATGACTCTGTAGGCAATATGGGGGCTTTTTCTCCCTGAAAATTATAAAATGTGTAATCAAATAAGAAACTATAGTGTCCCTCATAATATAACTTTAGCCTCTCTTTCAAGTCTTTATATCTCTTTTCTATGAATACTCTGTTCTCTTGCCACTCTGGACTTCTCATTAGTCCCAGAATCTGTTATGCCTTTTTATGTTATCATACTGTGTCTCATTTAATTTCATCTTCCTGAAGAGCCTTTGCTTGAAGGAGCTTCTACTCATCCTATGAGACCCAGCTCAGATACCACTTATTCTGTGAGTCTTCCACAGATTGAATCATTTCCTTTTCTTTTCTCTGGTGGTGTTAGAGCAAGACTGGTCTATCTAAGGGCTTCCCTGGTGGCTCAGTGGTAAAGATTCTGCCCGCAGTGCGGGAGACACGGGAGACGCAGGTTTGATCTCTGGGTTGGGAAGATCGCCTGGAGGAGGGCTAGGTAACCCACTCCAGTATTCGTGCCTGGAGAACCCCATGGACAGAGGAGCCTGGCAGGCTGTGGCCCATGGGGTCGCAAAGAGTTGGGCATGACTGAAGCGACTGAGCATGGTCTTTCTAAGGGGCAGATTTGAATGTCTCAGAAAAGTTTTAAGTGTGATTGCTTTTTATATCAAACCCAGCAGTGTATCAGCCTGGTGGTTTCCGTCTTCATTTTCCTGCTCCACACCTCAGCTGGCCTCATCCTCTTGGCTAGTGCCCAGTCACAGAGTTAACTTGCTGTTACTTTTCCTCAGCCTAATTTATGTTCTTTTTTTTTTTTTTTTTTAACTTTTGCAGTAGTGTGCCTCCATATCTGTCCATTTTAGTCTTTCTCATCTTTTAAGGTCTTGCCCAGTATTGTCTTCTCCCTGAGGTCCCCACATTCCAAATTAGAAATCACAGCGTTATTGAACAGACATTATGGATAAGACATTGTGTTAGATTTGGTTGAGTACAAAAACTAGTCAGAAAAGAGAAATTCTCATCCTTAAAGAGTTTATAGTTTAAAAGGGATAGATGTTGTATAAGTTAGAGAGTGATAGGAGCCATGAGAGACAGCATTCAGTTGCAGAACAATTCCAGTCATCCTTTGGTATTGGCAGAGAACGGTTCCAGAACCCATCTCGAGCACCAAGATCTGTGGATGCTCAAGTTTCATCGTTGGCCCTCCCTGTCTGCAGATGCGGAACCCACAGATATGGGAGGCCAAGTGTACTTTCAATTGGGGTGCTCACAAGAGTCATATTTTAGTAATTCGTGTTTATCCGACTCCTCTGTTTAATTGGGAGCTCCCGATGCAGATCCATCTCAAACTTGACTATGTAATGTCTAACACAGTATCTCAGGGGGTAGGGAGAAAGAAAATAAATTTGAAAGGTAAGATAGAATTGAGTAAAACCCAAACATGGGTTATTAGATGGGACCAGGTGATTGGGTGAAGCAAAAGGCATCAGAGACCCATGATCAATGTATTTTTTTTTTTTTTAACATTGAATTAATTAATAACTTCCCTTTGGTGGGTTTGTTATGTTTTCCTTGCTTTAAGACTTTTTTTTTTTTTTTTTTTTGCCTATCATGTGCTTAGTCTGAAACTTCCTGCTTACCACCTGTATCCTAGAGCTGTCTGCGCACTGGGCTCATTTTCTGTTGCTTCCTGTTGCTGTCACGTTGGCCTCCCTCCCCTTCCCTCCCACATTCTTTCTGGGGGTCTGTTTCCTGCAGTACATTAAGAGGCCGATGAAAACATGCCCCAGATGGTGCTGTTCTTTATCATGATCTCTCGCCACTTTGTGTTCCTATTTAAAAGAACAAACAAAAAGCAAAACAAAAAGACCCATGCTGCTGGTTTGTAGCCCAGCTGGCTCTGATTTCTCCTGCTCTTGTTTGTGCTGTTGCCGCTCATTCCTGGTTTCTGCTCTTTTTCTGTCTCTTCCTTCGCTGTGCTCCCAGTTCTGCTCTCATGTTTGTGTGCCACCGTTGTAAAAATCCTTTATATTCTCTCACTGACTGGATTGTACGTTCTCTTATTCTTGCTTCCCGTTCTAAATTCTTTTCCTTTTTTTCTGTTCTGTTTTTTTAAATTCAGTTTCTATCATATTTTCTCTGTTTTCTTCTTCATTTTCGTTTGTCTTTATTATCCTCAACTCTCCTTTTTCCATTCTTCATTGTATATTGTTTTAAACAAGTAAAGCAAAAGAAACAACCCCCCAACCCCTCGCAAACAGGTAACTTCTCAGCTGTATCCAGGCCTCATTTTCTACTTCATTTCCATATTCCCTGTTGCTTTCGTAAGAGCTAACACCTTGCTTCTCCCTTCATTTATTACTTTTCATTCTTTTCCCCATATTCCTTCCCCATAATAAATCTTAAACAGTAATACTGGCTCTTCTCCATCATTTTAATTTACCATTCCATATGCTTCCTCTTTCCATCATTCTTCTGTCTGTGTGTGTGAAAGCCCTAAAATGCGGGCGGTTTTGCTAATGTGCAGCTGCAATGCTGAGTCCTGCAGTACTGGCTATTTCACCTCTTAGATGGATTAGTGGTGAAGATAGAAGCAGAAACCACGTCAAATGGAAGAACATTAAAAGATTAAAAATTGGAGAGTGTTTATACCTGCTTCTGTTAATTATGCTTTTTGGAAAATGGAAATGTAATCGAGGAACAACAGAGTAGCATAAGGAGACCAAAAGTGAACCATGGGGTCACTCTCTGTCCAAAGATACTTATTGCCCCCCATCCCCACCCTGACTGTACCATCCACTAGGTTCTGTTCATTAGAAATGGGTGTGGCTTAACTGATCTTTTAAAAAATGCAAGTGTCCTATAATACTAAGTCTCATTTAGACCTTGTGTGAGTTACTTTTAATCAGATTATGAATAAGAATTTTCATTTTATTTGAATATGTGGGAAGGCTGGTGGAGGGAAGGCAGGCTCTAATGGGTATAAAAAGGAGCTGTGGAGAACATGAGTATCGTTGCATTCTTCTGTAACTTTTGTTTTGAATTCATTGCATTTTTTTTAACTGAAGGAGGTATTAGTAATATTCTAACTTAATTTCTTTATTTCATAGGTAAAAATAAGAGAAGTTGACTTGTTTAGGTCTTCTAGCTTCTTAGTGATAGAAAAGGGACATTTCTACCCATTGTCCTCTTTACATCATCATGTTATTTTTATACTACAGTGGATCCCTAACCATTCTCTGACTTTAAATGAGGGGAACAGGATCAAAAGGGACAGAAGGTAATGTGTGTATGTGCCTTACCACCTCCTTTTTCCTCCTTCCCCCCTTAATCATTAGCATATTATAACATTCTGGATATCACTGACTGAGGATCTGTTGTATTACCTATTGAAGAAAATAAAAATGTTAGGTGTCTATTAAAGAGGAAAGCTAATAGATACATTTAAAAGTCTTTATCTGCTCTTTTACTTATATTCATCAAAAACACAACTTATGAGATATAAGATTGCTTTTTGTCTAGAAATTCTGAATGAGTGGGAAGGAAGCCAAAACTGACTAGAGAATCAAGTGGTCCAGCATTACTTGAAGAGTTGAATGTGTTTAAATCAGCAGGTCCCAATGACATGCATCGCAGGACACTTAAAGATTTGGCAGATATCATTGCAGAGGCGCTAGCAAATTACCATGCGCGGGATGGGAAAGGGGCAGAGTAGTGGTAGTGCTTCTAAGTCACCACTTTTGTTAGCCTAGTGCTCTTCACCGCCTCCCCCCAAAGCTATAGAAACAAAGAAGCTATACAAAACTCACATTGTTTGCATTGCATTGGCCCTTGAAAACACCATTTACTCAGCCATACCCCATTTTCATTTGTCATTTTCCCAACTTAAGCATTCTAAATTATAAATCCAGTATGGGCTTTAAGAACTTGTAATGTCTATGGAAAATAGAGGTTAAAAATAGCACTTCAGTTCATTAATTGTTTGTGGAATTCCAGTTTGCAGAGTACATTTAACAGACTGCTTCATTTTATCTGCCAACCAACTCAGAATGTTTTTGATAAAGATAAAAGATTTACACTCATTGGATTCAATTTGTATTATTAATCCAAATCTCCTTTACTTGTTTATTTATATCTTCTGCCTGCTCCCACGAAAAGATTTGAGATAGATTGAAATAGGATGCGCCTGCAATGGGACAATTAAATATAAAGTCATAGAATAAAAGATTAGATAAATTTCTTCTGAGAACCTGAGGTGAAGTTATTACTTAAGCTTTAACTTTAGCTCTCGCTTTGGGAGCCAAAGAAAAGGAACATATGAGGTGTGTGTGTATGTATGTATGTATATATTTGTTTGTTTAATTAAAGAGGAGCATAAAAAAAATAAAAGAGGAGCATATTAGTCTTTAGCTTATTTCATGGTTATTTATGCACAGTGTATTTATGTCTGTTAACTTGTTTAGAGTACCAACCACATGGATCAACGTTTCTAGTCGTGACAGTATTTATCATGAGTGATCAAGTGATTAAATATGCTTTCTTAAGAAACACTGAGTGATATAAGTTATAGACAACTATTTAAGCCAAGGTTTTATAAAGGCTGCAAAATAGTTCTTTATATAACCTTTGCTTTTATTGACACCCCTCCCCCTTCCAGAACACAGAGTATAACTAGGGAGGGCAGGTGGTATTTTGAACAAATCATCAATTTCAGAGTCAGATGAGCCCAGATCTAGTCCCAGATCTATGTATTATTTTGGACCCTTGGACAAGCTGTGTAACCTCACTGAGCTTTAGTTTCCTGATTTGTAAGATAGTGCTATTAATGTTGATACTTTTCTCAGAGGAGTTTTGGGGTGTCTAAATGAAGTAATCCAAGCAGTTACTCAACAGTTAGTTTCTTTTTAGGGAAAATAATAAATATCCTATACTGAGCATGGCTTTGTCAGCTGTATAGTTCTGTTTATTCCTTCCTTCTCATTAGTCCCTTATGCTGTAGTTGTCATATACAGTACATGTGTTTTCACTAAAAACCCACAACAAAACATTGTGATTTTTCTTTAACCATAGGTATTTTTTAAAACTTAGGAGGAGAAAATTACTTCACCTGTTTACTTGCAGTATCTAGTGTTCTTCATTGCTTCCTGAAAATCTGAAGTAATACCTACTTGGTATTATTTCCCTTCAGCCTAAAGAACTTCTTTTATCTTTCTTGAAGTGCAGATCTGCTGGTGATGAGTTCTCTTAGTTATCATTTATCTGAAAAGGTCTTTTTGGTTTGTTTTTAATTATTTTATTCATTTTAATTGGAGGATAATTACTTCACAGTGTTGTGATAGTTTTTGCCATACATCGACATTGAAAATGTCTTTATCCTGCCTTTTTATTTTCCCCTTTGGGTGTGTTTGTTGAAGTGCAGTTTAGATACTGTGGAATTCACTTTTTAAGTAAGCAGTTTGATAAGTTTTGACAAATGTATGTGGTTTTTATAGCCACCACTAGATTTAAGATGAAGAGAATTTAAAATACCCCAAAACTTGTCCTCATGCCCCTTATAGTCCGTCCCCTCCATACTCCTGTTTCCTGACAGCTGCTAATCTGATTTCTACCCTGATAGTTTTGCTTTTTGCAGAATCTCATGTAAAGAACTAGACAGTTTGTAGCCTTTGGTCTGACTTCACTTAACATAGTGCTTTTGAGATTCAGCCATGTTTCTGGATATTATTCTGGAGTATTCCATTGATTAGTTATACCATAGTTTATCTGCTTACCAGTTGATGGACATTTGAAGTTATTTACAATTCTTGGCTATTATGCATAAAGTTATTTTAAACATTTGTGTACAAGTCTTTAAGTGATAGACGTTTTCATATCTCTTGGGTTAATACACAGGACTGCTTTGCTTGCTCGTACTTTAAGTATACGTCTAACTATTGAAAATGGCAACACTGTTTTCCAAACTAGCTCTATCATTGTACATTTCCAGAGCAAGGTAATGAGGATTGCAGATGCTTCACAGCCTTGTCTGCGCTTGGTATCACCATGTTTTAAAATTTTAGCTGCAGTAGTGGTTTGTAGTGCTATCTCTTTGTGATTTCAGTTTGGAAATTGCCAGTGATTATTGATGTTGAACTTTTTATTAATGTGTGTGTTTGACATGTGTGTATTTTTGGTGAATTGTCTGTTCAGATCTTTTACCCATTTTTAAATTGGGCTGTCTGTCATCTTATTGAATAGTGAATATCCTTTACAGATCTGGATGAAACCACTCTATCAGATCGTTTGCAGCTCTTTTCTCCCAGTCTGTAGCTTGTCTTTTCCTTCTCTTGATTGTGTCTTTCTCAAGACAAAGGTTTTAGAGTTTGATAACTACTCAGTTTTTCCCTTTATGACATATCCTTTTTGTGCCCCATTTTAAAAAACAAAAAACCAAAAAACCTAACCTAAGATCATAAAGATTTTCTTCTAGAGGTTTTATAGCATTTGATTTTACATTTGGGTTTATAATTCATTTTGCACTAACTTTTGTATATACTGTAAAGACAGAGAAGTTGATTTATTTGCATATTTTTCTATTTGTCCTAGGACCATTTTTTGAAAAGAGAATCCATCCTCCTCTGAATTACCTTGGCACGTTTGTCAAAATCTGTTGACAGTATAAATTGGGCTCTCTTTCTATGTTTCTACTGTGTGAAATTGATCTGCATGTCTGTGCATAACACAGTTTCACATTGTCTTGATCATTATAACTATACTGAATCTTGCAATTGTGTAGAATAAATCTTCTAATTTTGTTCTTTTTATCCTGTTTTGATATGTCTTTGCATTTCTATTTTCAAATAATCTAGTTAATTTTTAAAAACTGCTGGGATTTTTATTTTTTGTCATATATCTGCATTTGGGGAGGAACTAACATCTTAATGGTGATCTCCTGACTAGTGCACATGCTACAGCTCTCCATTTAGTTGGATTTTTACTTTTTCTTAAATCATATTTTTTGAAGCTTTCAGTCTATCTTGAGCATTAAATGGTAAATTTATCTTTTAAGTATTTGTGTTTTGATTGTAAATGGTACTTTTTAATCCGGTTTACAATTTTTAGGTGATAGTATAGGCTTAAAATGGAATTTTGTTTGTCTTTTATCCTGCAGCTTTGCTGAACTCAGTTCGGTTATTTGCGTTTCTTTAAGATTTTCTACATAAATTACCATGTCTTATGTACATAAAGACAATTTTACTTTTTTTATTTTTTGCTTTATTGTACTGAATCAAGACCTCCCCAAAATATTGAACAGAAGTGGGAGAGCATGTATTCTTCTTTTCTTCCTTGTCTTGGAGTGAGGGGATTCTCTTTGACCAATACTTGTGGGCTTAGCTGTAGAGTTTTCTTAGATGCCCTTTATCAGGTTGAAGTGTAGTTCCTTTCTTTTCTTAGTTTGTTGAAGATTCTTATTAGCAATGGCCATTGGGTTTTTTTACATTCTTTTTTTGTGATCACATAGTGTTCTTTTTAAAGATTTTTGTAAACATCATTTGGTGGTGGTGGTTCAGTCGCTAAGTCATGTCCAACTCTTGTGACCCCATGGACTATAGCCTGCCAGGCTCCTCTGCCCATGGGATCCTCCAGGCAAGAATACTGGAGTGGGTTGCCAGTTCCTTCTCCCGGGGATCTTCTGGACCCAGGGATTGAACCCGGGTCTCCTACATTGCTGGCAGATTCTTTACCAACTGAGCTATGAGGGAAGACATCATTTAGGTCATGGTTAAAATGATGAAATACATTATTAAACCACTTGTGAATTTCTGTGAGCTAAAGTTTACTTGTTCATGATATACACTTTATATATTTCTGGAATCTATTAAATTTTAAAGAGTTTTTGCATTTGTGTTCATGAAGGATATTGGCTGTAACATTCTTTTCATCTAACATGTTTGTCTGGTTTGCATTAGGATAGTGCCGACCTGATAAAATGAGTTGGGAATGTTCCCGTCTCTTGAGTTTCCAGAAGCATTTTTGTAGAATTCTGTGTAATTCTTAAGTAATATGTGTAGAATTTTGTAGAATTCACAAGTGAAGTCATCTGAACCTGGAGTTTGCTTTGTAGGGAAGTTTTAAACCATGAATTCAATATCTTTAATAGATGTAGGGACAGTTGACTTAATCTCTGTTCTTGATTAAATTTTGGTTGGTTGTCTTTCAGCAACCCGTTTGGTTCTCAGGTTTTTTGGTCATAAATTTGTTTCTAGCATCCACTTAATGTTAAAATAGCTTTTAATGTATGTAAGGTCTATAGTGATGTCTCCTCTTTCATCACTAACAGTGGTAATTTGCATCTCAGTCTTTTCCAGTTCTTTTTAGCTACTTCTCATTTTATTGAACTTTCTCAGAGAGGCAGCTTTTGATTTAATTTGTCCTTTTCCTAAGACGAAAGTTCCTATCATGATCTGAGGCCTTTTTTTTCTTTCATTGTTAATATTTAATGCTTTAAATTTCCTTCTAAGAACTGTTTTAACTTCACCCTCTTAGTTTTCATAGGTTACCTTTTCATTTTTATTCAATTCAAAATAAATATATTCTAATTTTTCTTGTATTTTTTGTTTCTCTAGATAATGAGTTATATATTCTATATATTCTATATATATAGAATGAGTTAGATTTTCAGATATTTGGGGATTTACTTTTACTGTAGTAGAGACAACCTCTGTATGAGTTAAATTCTTTTCAAATGTATTGAGACTTGCTTTGGTCCAGAATAAAGGTCTGTCTTATGGGTTATCATGTCCTCCTCCAGGGGATGTTTCTGACCCAAGGATCAAACCCAAGTCTCCTCAGTCTCTTGCATTGCAGGCAGATTCTTTACCCACTGAGCCATCTAGGAAGCCCCTTGATGACCCATGCACATTCAAGTCCTTACTAAAGGATTCTGCTTTTGGTGAGCCTTTAGATTCATACAAGTTAATATATCTAAGTTGCGTGATAGTGTTCAAGTCTTCTGAATCTTTACTGATTTTTTTTAAGTTCACTTTTTTATTAGTTATTAAGAGAGGAGTATTGAAATTTTGCTTTAACTGTTGTTGATTTTTTGATTTTTTTCCCCCTTTCAGTCTTCTTAGTTTTCAATTTATGTTTTTAATCCCTGTTCTTAGGATTATTACATTTTAGTGAATTGACCCCTTTGTCATTATTAAAGGGAATCTGTCTATTCCTGGCAATGTTCTTTGTTCTGCAGTCTACTTTTTCTAATATTAATATAACCAGCCCCTCCAGCTTTCATTTGATTAATATTTAGATGCCATCTTGTTTACAGTCTTTATTTTTAGCCAGTATGTGTCTTATATTCAAAGGGTTTTTCTAAAAAATAATAATAATAAAGTATTTTTCTTGTGAATAATAGCACATAATTGGGTTTTTTCCCTGGCGTGGATAGTTTTCCCATATATAGTCAAATTAGTGTTTACCTAGAAACTTGATGAAGCCATTCTGCAGAGATGGGGAACTCTCTTTGGGGGTAGCCCCTTCCTCTCTGGTATTTTATTCTGGTTACTCTAGCCAGTTTGACTTGCTGAAACTCTGTGGTCTGTCTTTTCAACTCTGGTTCAGATAGGCTTTGGTTTAGCTACCCTCCCTAAATTTTGACCTAGGAACCCCCAGCACGGTAAGCCTCGCCTACTTTAAGATGTGCCTGGTTTGTTTTCCCTCCTCTAGGATCACTGTTCGGCTCTTCCTGTTATTCTGTGTCTGAATGTGTTTCATGTGTTGTGTGGGATGGTATATATACATAGTCCTTGTTACTCCATAATAGCTGGAAATACAAGATTGCTTTGATTCTTAAAAGATATATTTGGTGCATATAGTTTTCTCATTGAGCAGCTTTATTTTAGTGTTTTATTTCTACTGTGTTTTGTTCTTTTGATGGTAAGTCAGTGGTCATTTATATTGTTTTCTATATGTCGTGTTGCTTTCCTGTAGCTTCTTTCAAGATTTTCTCTTTATTTTTGTTTTCTAGGAGTTTGACTCTGTGATGTGCCTAGTTATGGTTTTCTTTGTACTTGTCCTGGTTCAGTTCAGCCAGGTCAGTCGCTCAGTCATGTCCGACTCTTTGCGACCCCATGAACCACACACAGCACACCAGGCCTCCCTGTCCATCACCAACTCCCAGAGTTTACTCAAACTCATGTCCATCGAGTTGGTTATGCCATCCAGCATCTCATCCTCTGTCGTCCCCTTCTCCTTCTGCCCTCAATCCCTCCCAGCATCAGGGTCTTTTCCAATCAGTCAACTCTTCGCATAAGGTGGCCAAAGTACTAGAGTTTCAGCTTCAGCATCAGTCCTCCCAGTGAACACCCGGGACTGATCTCCTTTAGGATGGACTGGTTGGATCTCCTTGCAGTCCAAGGGACTCTCAAGAGTCTTCTCCAACACCACAGTTCAAAAGCATCAATTCTTCAGCACTCAACTTTCTTCACGGTTCAACTCTGACATCCATACATGACCACTGGAAAAACCATAGCCTTGATCAGATGGACCTTTGTTGGCAAAGTAATGTCTCTGCTTTTTAATATGCTGTCTAGGTTGGTCATAACTTTCCTTCCAAGGAGTAAGCGTCTTTTAATTTCATGGCTGCAGTCACCATCTGCAGTGATTTTGGAGCCCAAAAAAATAAAGTCTGACACTATTCCCACTGTCTCCCCATCTATTTGCCATGAAGTGATGGGACCAGATGCCATGATCTTAGTCTTCTGAATGTTGAGCTTTAAGCCAACTTTTTCACTCTTCTTCTTTCACTTTCATCAAGAGGCTCTTTAGTTCTTCTTTACTTTCTGCCATAAGGGTGGTATCATTTGCATATCTGAAGTTATTGATATTTCTCCCGGCAATCTTGATTCCAGCTTGTGCTTCCTTCAGCCCAGCGTTTCTCATCATGTACTCTGCATATAAGTTAAATAAGCAGGGTGACAGTATACAGCCTTGACATACTCCTTTTCCTATGTGGAACCAGTCTGTTGTTCCATGTCCAGTTCTAACTGTTATCCTGGTTAGAGGTCACTGAAATTTATTAAATTTTGAAAGTTTTACTCATTATCCTTTTTTATGCTTTATTTTATGGCCTGTAGTTTCCAATTACATATATGTTAGACCTCTTGCTATGTTCCACAGGTTATGTTGCTCTGTTATCTTAAAATCTTTTTTCTTTTTGTCAGGTTGAATAATTTCTATTGATCTTTCTTCATGGCCACTGACTTTTTTTTCTCATTACCTCCAAATTGCTGTTAAGCCTTTTAGGTGATTTTGTTTAAAAAATCATGTATTGTGTCTTTCAGTTCTAAAGTTCCCCTTTTTTCTTTGTGATTTTTGTTTTTGTGCTGTGATTTCCTATTTAATTATTTCAAGTATTTAAAAAAGTAACAAGCTTTATTTTTTAAACAACTTCAGGTTCACAGTACGATTGAGTAGGAAATACCGAATTTATACTCCCCTTGCCCTCCCACCCCCTCCACATATTCATACTCATGACCTCCCATACTTTCAACATCTGATACATTTATCTGGTACATTTATTACCGTCAGTGAACTTACACTGATACACTGTTATCATCCACAGAAAACCCCGTAGTTTACATCAGGATTTACTCTTGGTATTACTCATTCTGTGTACAAATGTGTAATGATACATATCCACTATTGTGGTATCATACAGAATAGTTTCACTCCTCTACCAGATTGCTGTGCCGTCTTGCATTCCCACCAACAGTGAAGGAGAGTCCTGTTGCTCCGCGTTCTCGTCAGCGTCTGATGCTGCTAGTGTTCCGGACATTGGCTGTTTTAGGACGTGTGTGGTGGTATCTTGTTGTGATTTCAGATTTCCCTATGGATGTATGATGTTGAACATCTTTTTATGTGCTTATTTGCCACCTTTATATCTTCTTTGGTGGTATAGCTGTTAAGACCTTCTCATTTTAAAATTGGGTTATTTGTTTTCATATAGTTGAGTTTCAAGAGTTCTTTGCATATTTTGGATAATATCCTTTATCAGATGTGTCTTTTGTAAATGTTTTTTTCTAATCTGTGACTTGTCTTCTCATTCTTTTGACATTGTCTTTTATAGAGCAGGAATTTTTAATTTTAATGAAGTTCAGCTAGTCAGCTGTTTCTTTCATGGATTTTGCCGTTAGTGTTTTATCTAAAATTTCATTGCTATACCCAAGTTTATCTAGGTTTTTCCCCACGTTTTAGGAGTTTTATAGTTTTGCATTTTATATTTAGGTCTGTGATCCATTTTGAGTTACTTATTTTTGTGAAGGGTGTAAAAAAAAAAACCACTCAGTCTTGTCTTGATTCAATTTTAGCATGTAGATGTTCAGTATTTCCAGTTACCTTTTGTTGAAAAGACTCCCATTGTATTAACTTTGCCCCTTTGTCCCAGCATGTGTATTTTATACCTTTTGTAGTTGTTCCACAATTCTTGGATATTTTGTTCTGTTTGAGTTTTTTCCCCTCATTTTTATTTCTCTTAGCTTTTCAGTTTTGCAGGTTTATGCTGAGACCTCCTCAAGCTCAGAGGTTCTTTCTTTAGTGTGTCCAGTTTGTTAACAACTCCCATCAAAGGAATTCTTTGCTTCTTTTACCATATTTTTATTGTTAGCATTTCTTGTACTTCTTTCTTAGCATTGTCATCTCTCAGCTTATATTATTCATCTGTTTCTTGCCTGTTATCTAATTTTTCCATTAATGTCCCCTAGCATATTCATCATAGTTTAAAATTTTTTCTAGTCTGATCTGATATTTTCAACATTTGTGCCATGTCTGACTCTGTTTTTTGATGCTTATTCTGTCTGTTCAAACTGTGTTTTTTTCCTTTTAAAATGTATTGTTTTGAGGACCTCGTTGACAGTCCAGTGTTTCATACTTGACGCTTTTACTGCCAGGGCCTTGGTTTAATTCCTGGTCGGGGAATTAAGATCCCACGTGATATAGTAAAAAAAAAATTTTTTTTAATAAAATAAAATTTTAAAACGGTTCTCTCTTCACAGAGGTGATACACTGGATTAAAGGAACTGTGGTAAGTAGGCCTTTAGAAATGGTGAAACATTCTGTAGGCCTCTGGTTAAGTCTCAGTCTTTTGATGAGATTGTCTCCCTGGATTGTGAACTTCCCTAGTGCTGCTTTGGGTTTTTTTAATCCTCTTAGGTGGAACAGGATGACTAGAGGGGCTTGGAGTTGGCTATTTCTCTTCCCCCATGTGAAAGACTAGAAGAAGCTGAACTTGGTTATTTCCCTCCAGGTAAATTAGGCTAAGAAAACTCCAGTAGGTCAGGCTCTGGTAAAATAGTTTCTCCTGGGGGCAGGTCTTATTAAGAAGAACAGAATGCTCTGGCATATTCCAAAATGGTTCCATTCCATTCCCCATAACAGAAAGGTAAGGGACTTTTCTTCAATTTTCACTGTGAGGACCTGGTTTTACCTCCTGGAGGTAAAACTCACAAAGGCATGGGAATCTGCTTATGACTTGGTGCCCACATTTTTAACTCTCAAACTTGTTTAAACCTAGTCTCCAAGAATTTGTCAATTACAATATAGGTTTTTTTGCACTGTTACTGGCTCTCTAGAGGTTTCTGCACTGGTTACGTTTTGATGCTCCGTATCTGCCTAGCTCTCCAATTTCTGGGGCAGTGATTTGTTTTCTCTGATGGATCTAAGACGAGTTGTTGATTTATTTAGCTTTTTACCTGTTGTTAGGATAGAGTGATGACATTTAAGCTCCTTATATGCTCAACCAAAAACTGGAAGTCTGCAAGCATATTTTGGGTTACTTCAGTATAGTGATAACTACTTTAGGGTTAGGGTTGCTCTTTGGAGTATAGGTTACATTTTCTGTCTAGTAATTTGGGGATGTTTTGTTAGAGGTTGTGAATGATACATTGTAGAGACTTTGGATTCTGTTACCTTTCTCTGAAGATGGTTGTTTTCTCTCTCTTTAAATTTCTCAGAACTGACCAGCTACTTTGACAGTAGCTTCACGCTTGTTTTTCTTACAGTATCATTCCACCTTATCTGCTTTAGCTGGGCTGCTTGGAGTGTGTTCTGTGTGTGCGTAGTTCAGTAGTCAGTTATGTTTGGGCAGCATATTTATTTATTTATAGCATTTTGGGCTACCTCTCTCTGACTCTAGTGTCTAGATTTCCCTTCCCACTTTCTAGTTACTATAGTAGCCCCAGTCTCTGACCTCTGATTCTTTAACCAGTAAGACTGCAGCTTTCTATTAAAACTTCAATTATTCTCTTCTCCCATTCCCACTGCCAGAACTGTTGATTGAGGGTGGCTTCAGGTGAAGAGCTATAACAACCGTAAACTAACCCAGTGCTGCTCGTCTCTTTGAAGCATTAACTTAACCCCATTTCATGCATGTTTTTGATTGTTTTCTAGTGCCTGCATGTATAGTCAGTTTTTATTATTCGTGATTTTGTATTCGGGACTTCACCTCCTTGCTGCATTTTATTTGTAACCCCCCAAATCAATAGTCACTGTACTTTTGAGACTTGGGTGGGGCAGCAAAAAATTTGCCTGATGCACATGCTCCTCTCTGAGGTCAAACGGACAGTGGTCTGCTTTCTTGTTTCATCTTTCATACGTGCTGCTGAGAGGATGGATGTTGTAGGGGGCAGTGCAGTGTAGTGCAGGATCCTTCAGCTCTTAACCACCTGTGAACCTTATTTTCTCTTTTGGAAAATAAAGAAGAAAGGATGAGTTGTTTTTAGGGTATAAGATTATAATCTGTGAGGGGTGTGTGTGTGTGTACACGGTTGACTCCTGAACAACACAGGTTTGAATTGCTTGAGTCCGCTTATGTGCAGATTTTTTTTCAATAGGAAATAATACAGTTCAACACAATCTGCAGTTGGTTGAATCCACTGATGGAGAACTGTAGACAGAGAGGAACACATATATGGAGAGCAGACTATACATTATATGTGGATTTTCAACTGTGTGTACGGTCAGCAGCCCCACCTCCATGTTCAGAGTCAGTCATGTGTTTCCTCTAGGAGCAGCAGCTTAGTATTTGCTAATTCCATGTTCATGACAACTTTATAGTACATAACATGTGTGAATAATAACTCTCAAGAATAATTGTTTTTTGTATTGTGTACAGAATTTATAATTGTTTCTACGAGGTAAGTGGTCTGATATGAGCTTACTCCATCATTATCAAAAGCAGAACTCTACCTCTATTTCATTTGGTAATTGCAGAATGTTCTATAAATATTTTAAAAAGCACAGGAAGGAGAATTATGTATCACTGTTGTTGCCTCCACATGGAGATAACCATGGTTAACATTCTGATGTTAAGTAAGTTGTATTTAAGGTCTCAGTTTCTTGATCTGTAAAGTAGGGATCATAAAATTATATATCATAGGATTTGGGGGATTAAAGATTAGTATATGTGAGGCACTTAAAGCTGCATGGAACTTATTAAATGCGATAGAATTATTAGCAATTAGATACTTTTATAATTGATGTTATCCTGTAATTCTGCCATTTTAAATTGAGTATGCTGAGTGTAATTGTATCTGTTATTGAGAACTGAACATCAGTGTTATGAGTGAGACTCTCAGTTGTTACGTTTGAGGTGCAGACTTGAATTTTGAAATCTGTGTTTAATGTTCCTCAGGGAGGAGCTTTTCCTGATTTTTTTTTTTTTTTTTTTTGCTTCTTCTGTTTGAAGTTTTTTTGTTCCCCTTGATAACTAGTTTCCTTCTTTTTTAAAAAATATCTGTGTTATATTCTCCTATAAGTTTATTTGGTTTCCTTTCTTATTTACAGCTTCTAATTTGCTGTCTACTGAGAAACCCCATAATTAAATCTGTTGACGTAACATTTAAAATAACAATGTATGTTAAGTATGTGACTTTGTGAGTGCCAGTATCTGCCTTTGTTTTTATTGCTTTTTTGATGGATTTAGGAGCCAGAAATCTTAAAATTTATTTTTATCTTTTTATTTTTCTGGCCACACTGGGCATTATTTGGGTTCCTAGTTCCCTGGCCAGGGATTGAACCCATGCCTCCTGCACTTTAACCACTGGACTACTAGGGATGTTCCTAGAATTCATGTTTTTTAAAATTTTATTTTATTAGAAAAATATAGTATGGTAGTTCCTCCCGCCCGCCCCCACAAACTAAAGTAATTCATTGGAGTAGATTATGCCAGCAGAATGAAAAAAAATCTCCATGTTAGAATTTTCACTGAGTTGGATAATTTTTTTCCCTTAAAAGATATAAAGCTTAATGTTGTAAGGAATAGGTACTTCAAACAGAAGAAGCAAAAAAAAAAAAAAAATCAGGAAAAGCTCCTCCTTGAGGAACATTAAACGCAGATCTCAAAATAGGTACAGTTTGTTTCTAATAGAATATGAACAGCATATCTTGAATATAATTTTATTTTTAATCACATTTTCCTGCTTTTATTTGTCCCTCTTCCTGTTTCTTTGGTTGAAATTTAATGGACAGGTTTAAGTTTTGTGATTAAGCTCTGAGGCACTGGTATCCTGGCCTGCCTTTCTGTGTCAGTGGTGATCACATAATTTTTTTTCGTGGATGATTTGGTGTTCCTGCTTTTTCTGTTTCACATTCTTTTTCCACTTCTTAGTGTACTTTCTTTTTAAGTTTCTTAAACGTTGTTTATTAAATTCCTTCCCCAGCTCTTTCTCACTTCCAGCTTTAAGAGGCGTGTGTGCTCCCTGGGAGAGAAGAAGGGTGAAAGTAAGAACAGAGGTGTCAGTGTAGAATGAGACAGAGTGAAAACAGAAACAGGAGAGGGGGAGCGTGTGAATGTGCAGTCGGTCATACTGATGGATGAGGAAGGGTTGGAGTATCCTCCAAGGCTTGGGAGAAGTCATCCCGAGCTTCTCTTATATCCCACATCCACATCATTAGCAAATCTTGTCAGTTTCAGTCTGTGAAGTATACTTAAGAGTCAGAATCTGGTCACTTCTTACCCATCCACACCATTGCCACGTAGGTTTAAATCACAGTTAAAACCTGGACTGTTGTAGTAGTTTCAGAGGTGTTCTTTCTTCTCTGCCTTTTGGCACCCAGCAGTTAGTGTGGTCCTTTTAAACTTAAGTCAGATGGTCTCATTCCTTTTTAGAAACTCTTTGTTTCACTTAGAATAATACCCAGTGTCCAGTCCATGGTATGAAAGGCTGTAGATGATCTGGTTTTGTTACCTGTCTCATCTTCTCTCTTGTCTCTAACTGCTTCAGCCCCACACTGACCGCTGAGTCTTGAAAGTGCCAAGTTCATTCCTGCCTCAGGGCTTCCTGCTGCATATGCCCTCTCCTGGCCACGGTTTTTCCTCAGCAGTTGCTTGGCTGGCTCCCTCAGCTTCTTTCAGATCTCTGCTCAAGTGTCATCTTAATCTGAAGGATTTTCTCTGACTATCTTATTATGGGAAATGCATCTTCTTAATGCCATCATTCTTAACCCGCTTTTCCCTGTTGCATTTTTTTGGATAGATTGTATTGCCACTTTACATATTTTATAAGAATGTGTTTATGAATGTGTGTATTTATCTAATGGCTTTACCCTACCTGCTAAAGTAGATAACTTCTGGTTCATTGCAATATCCCCAGGACTTAGAATACTACCTGTCTAGACTCTTAATAAATACTTCTTTGAATGCAGGATAGAATAAATAGGAAAATATAGGCAAGAAACAGTTGTGTTTCTAAGGGAAACCAGTGGCATTTCGAACTGACTCTAGAGATGTGGAGAGTGGTTAAACAGGAATGTACTTAGTTAGTAGATAAGGGATTGGAATGGATATGCCAGTGCTGAGGAGTGTTTGGTGGGCTGATTAGTTGGGCAGATAGTAATATGTGAAATCAGAAGGCTTTTCTAACAAGGACAAGTTTTTTCTATTTGACCTCATACCGTCTGAGTAGCTCTTTTGTTTGTTGGTTGGTGTTGCCTTACAATATGAACAAGATTTGTTTCACCCTTTTTGGCTCTCTGGTTTCTTGTTGTGACCAGTTTCTAGTCCTTTCCTGCCAGCTTGATTGTCTTCTCTCTGGTGGCTGGCCCTCATCTCCCTGGCTTCTTTTTTGTCAGGGAGGGCGTTTTATATGTGCACTTTATCCCTGAATGCTGAGAGAATACTTGTCAAACTGACAGATGGGGTGACTACTGGTTGCCATTTGACATGGAGAACGACACCTAAAAGTCTGCCTTTGCAGCTGTGGGCCTTTGAGAGACTCAGTGTAAGACGGTGTGCTTTATCGAGTAGAAATAACCATGCTGATGAACATTTAGTGTTCATGATGTTAAAATGTATCCTTTCTGTAAACTTATACTTCTCCCTCATACTGAACATGTTAGTCTTATATCTTAGCTTTTTCATAGAACAAATAAGAGAATACTGAAAACACCAATTTTTAAAGACTATTGCCTAATAATGAACTAGGTATATTATTTCATTCATTTGCTCTGTATACCACATCATTTATCTCCCTCCTCTGTTTCGACACCTGCAATGGCTGACTTGTGTCCACTAAATAGAACTCTTGAAGCTAGCTTTAAGATTATGTTAGATTTGTAATACACTTCCCAGCCTACATTTTTATTTCTCAGCTCCCTCTCATGTCCCTATATTCTGGTCCACTAGTTTTCAGGGTTCTTCACAACTTCTCAGGGATTCTTTTGGAGAGAGGGGATTCAGGTTGGTAGAATTCTGTTTCTGTTCTTAGGGTTTCATTTCTTAAGATTTCTTAGGAAACTCTTCCTTAGGGTTTCATTTCTTTTGTACCTTTGACTTTCTTTAAAATAGGGTTCTGTAAGTAAAGGAATATTTGAAAGTGACTCGGTTTGTTTGATCGTGTGATTAGTCTGTGTCTGATAGTCGCTTTGTCTTTCACACACACACACACTCCCCTCACACTTCCTTGTGACTTTCCTGTGGTCCCCTCTTCCTGGAATGTTAATGTCTCTAATTAATCATTTATATAGTGAATTTTGTTGGTCACCTGTAACAGGATGATAGTTTTAAACATTTTAGTTCTAAAGAACTTTAAGGAAAAAAAAAAAAAAGAACTTTAAGGAAACTGAAAATTAACTACTTACATGATCAGAATCCTTAAGGTTTAATGTGTGTTTTGTTACCTTATGGCATTGTATGCATGCTGGACAAAGACAGACTCTTGAGTTTGGGCCACATATTTTTCCATGAATGTGTGCTTCTGAAATATTGATGGGGAGCTCCCTGGTGGCCTGGTGGTTAGGACTGCGTGCTCTCACTGCATGGCCAGGGTTCAGTCCCTGGCTGAGGAATTGAGGCCCTCCACGCCTTGAGGCACGGCCAAACATTAGATTAAGTTTAGTAGGAAGGTGTGATTTTTGGCATGTGTATTACCTGTAGCTTTTGTTGTCATTTTAATAATGTACCTTGTATATGAAGCCAAGACAAATTACGTTCTGACAGACATTTTTTTTCTGATATTTTTATTCAAAATTTTACAGAACGAGGTTTTGTTTTTTTGTTCCCACCCCCTCCTTCAAACACAATCCAAGTTTTTCTTCTTGATGAATTGGCAAGTTAAACTTTTGTTTTCTTAACTATTACTGAAAACTTCTGTACAGTTTACTATGAAAACATAGTACAGTTTTTTAAAGTACACAGTATTTTCCTTCCATCTGAGCCATAAAGTACTGATTTCTCTGAAGCTGCTTGATTCACACTAGTGGTACTTATTTTGCATTCACCTAGCAGATAAGAAGTATCTTTCATAATAAAACTTTTTTCATTTCTACATACTTGTAGAGCTGGAGTTTTTATCTCTTGACATTAATGAGGGGATGTTGTTTTATATTTAACATTTTCTCACTATACATGTTAGTATGTAATTGTTACCTAGCAGACTGTAAAGATAGTTGTTACTGGTGTAAAACATTAAAAACCATTTCTCTCAGAAAACCTGTAGGTAAAGCAGTGGTTCTCGACTTGGTGCTTCTGCCCCAAGGAGTATCAGGGTCTTACCTGGAGGCATTGTGATTGTCACAGCTGAGCGGAGATACTGCTAGCACCAGGCGTGGTGCTGAGCATTTCTAAGGACAGCATCCAACACGGAAGGATCTTCTAGCCCCAGATGTCAGAAGTACTGAGACTGAAAAACCCTAGTCTAAAAGATAACCAGAAAATGTCTATTTTACTTTTAAGAAAAATATTTTTATTTTTACCTTTCTGTGCATGTGTATAGATTTAGTCAGCTATTATCTTGATAATATTTTAAAAATGATTAGTACATCTTACTTTAGAAAAGATCAGAACTTTAAAAAAATAATTGTTTTTTCCTAAAAGGTATAATTGTGAAATAGCTGATTTTTGTTTCTTGCTCCCCGCCCCCGTTTGAATTGGATAATGGTTATCATTGGGATGAAATGAAAATTAGAGAATCTTAGTAAGTATTTCTGCCAGCAGTAGAACTCTTAAGACCATTCTGTTAGTTTAAGGCAGCTCAGCTTTCCTTTAGGGTCCCCATCGAAAACAGTGGATCAGTTCACTTTATTGGAAGAATTACTTTCCCCCGCAGATCAGTAAAGAAAAGATTAGTAATTTCTCCTCTCGCCTCAGCACCTTTCCCCTTAAACACACAGTGTTAGCAGTTTCTATACGTTCATGCTCACACTGTACCAGGCGTAACACATACCTTTCTCTGTGCTCATAGAAACGAAAGGTCAACACACAGCAGTAAGGGTCATTGTTTCTCTGAGACATACTTTCCCCCCGCTTTTACTATGTAATGTTCCTTGGTAATTAATAGCAAGCTGAACTTTTCTTCTTAATAGCTAGCCAGTTGATAGTCTATAGAACATATAGAATGAATATTTCAGAGTTTTATCAAACCCTTGGATATTTAGTAGTCTAGGTTTTTGTTTTACCACTTTAAGCAATAACCCAGGTACATACCTTCATGCTGAATTTTTTTCTAAATACAAATTGGTTTAGTAATGCTTAATGCAGAGAAGAGATAATGAGGATAAATCATAGATTGTTTGACTTTGAACTTTTCTTTTTGAAATTGTATTTGACAATATTTAGTTTCAGACTGTATGATGACTTTAATTAAACCACAAAAGATCCTCCCTCCACACCGTTTTGAAGCTGAATGTCATTATAGCTCAGCTTGACCTGATCTATGCCTTATCCTTGTGTAAGGGAGGTAAGCAACTCTTATTTAAAATAACAAAATACTACAGAAACCTGTAGGTCCAGGGGATATGGAAAGAAACGCTTAGAAGTTATCTGGGTAAATACATTATTTTAAGAAGAACTAGTTAAAAATTTCAGAAGCAGATTGTAGAGAAAAACTTCTTGATAATTGCTGTATTAATGAAAAGATCATAATGCTGTCTGGAAGCTTTTACAGGTGTCAAATTCAGAATGTGCTTTTTATTATTCAAAATATGTTTATTTGATGACTATACTTAACCTAGATACTGAATCAATATTTTAGATCATTGATCTGTCTGCAAGCAGAGTGGTATAGGAATAGGTTGGATGCATGGATTTTAGTCCCAGCTTTGCTGTTGTTGACCAGTTGTACAAATATGCCAAAGTTTTCATATCCTAGGAGCTTCCTTCCTTTCTTTTTTGGAAACTTAATTGTTTCTAAAGTTTTTCAGTTCTAGATGTCTGATTTATTATCTCGCATATTCTTTTAAAGAAATACATGAAAAAAAAAAAGAAATAAATGATCATCAGTTCAGTTCAGTTCAGTTGCTCAGTCGTGTCCGACTCTTTGCAACCCCGTGAACCGCAGCACGCCAGGCCTCCCTGTCCATCACCAAATCCCGGAGTCCACCCAAACCCGTGTCCATTGAGTTGGTGATGTCATCCAACTATCTCATCCTCTGTCGTCCCCTTCTCCTCCTGCGCTCAATCTTTCCTAGCATCAGGGTCTTTTCCAGTCAGTCAGCTCTTCGCATCAGGTGGCCAAAGTATTGGAATTTCGGCTTCAACATCAGTCCTTCCATTGAACACCCAGGACTGATGTCCTTTAGGATGGCCTAGTTGGATGTCCTTGCAGTCCAAGGGACTCTCAAGAGCCTTCTCCAATACCACAGTTCAAAATCATCAGTTCTTCTGTGCTCAGCTTTCTTTATAGACCAACTCTCACATCCATACGTGACCACTGGAAATACCATAGCCTTGACTAGACAGACCTTTGTTGGCAAAGTAATGTCTCTGCTTTTTAATATGCTGTCTAGGTTGGTCATAACTTTCCTTCCAAGGAGTAAGCGTCTTTTAATTTCATGGCTGCAGTCACCATCTGCAGTGATTTTGGAGCCCCCCAAAATAAAGTCTGACACTGTTCCCACTGTCTCCCCATCTATTTCCCACGAGGTGATGGGACCAGATGCCGTGATCTTAGTTTTCTGAATGTTAAGCTTTAAATCAACTTTTTCACTCTCCTCTTTCACTTTCATCTAGAGGCTCTTTAGGTCTTCTTCAGTTTCTGACGTAAGGGTGGTGTCATCTGCATATCTGAGGTTATTGATATTTCTCCCAGCAATCTTGATTCCAGTTTGTGCTTCATCCAGCCCAGCGTTTCTCATGATGTACTCTGCATATAAGTTAAATAAGCAGGGTGACAATATACAGCCTTGATGTACTCCTTTTCCTATTTGGAACCAGTCTGTTGTTCCATGTCCAGTTCTAACTGTTGCTTCCTGACCTGCATACAGATTTCTCAAGAGGGAGGTCAGGTGGTCTGGTATTCCCATCTCTTGAAGCCTTTTCCACAGTTTATTGTGATCCACACAGTCAAAGGCTTTGGCATAGTCAATAAAGCAGAAATAGATGCTTTTCTGGAACTCTCTTGCTTTTTCAATGATCCAGCGGATGTTGGCAATTTGATCTCTGGTTCCTCTGCCTTTTCTAAAACCAGCTTGAACATCTGGAAGTTCTCGGTTCACGTATTGCTGAAGCCTGACTTGGAGAATTTTAAGCATCACTTTACTAGTGTGTTAGATGAGTGCAGTTGTGCAATAGTTTGAGCATTCTTTGGCATTGCATTTCTTTCTTTGGGATTGGAATGAAAACTTACCTTTTCCAGTGTGGTCCACTGGAGAAGGGAATGGCAAACCACTTCAGTATTCTTGCCTTGAGGACCCCATGAACAGTATGAAGAGGCAAAAAGATAGGACACTGAAAGGTGAACTCCCCAGGTTGGTAGGTGCCCAATATGCTACTGGAGATCAGTGGAGAAATAACTCCAGAAAGAAGGAAGGGATGGAGCCAAAGCCAAAACAACACCCAGTTGTGGATGGGACTGGTGATGGAAGCAAGGTCCGATACATGATCATGCATTTATTCAATAACATTCTGTTTTCAGGCCAACATTTCTCTGACAGTGCAGAGTAAATTAGCAGCATTGAAAAGACAGGTGGGAATTGGAAATGATTAACACTTTTACATGATGCACATACTGCTGAAGTTTTTAGGTCCTTAACCAATATTTGGTATGTGATTTGTTCACTAGTATTTGTGTGTGTATATGTGTTAGAATTCGTCAACAAAGTAATTATATCATAGTTTGTAAAGAATCATTTTGCCCCTCCAAAAGACATTTGAAACCCTTATTTGCATATCTAAGTGGCAAAGCGCTAAACTTAAATTATCCAGTGGTTTAACAAAGAATCATACTGAAACAGGCATTAGCACATTTGAGTATACTGAGTTCAGAATATGAATTACCTGGTAGTGAGCAGTGCTGCATTCAGGTAATCTTTATGTTGTTGGATTGTTCTTGTGTTAAGAACACATTTTCAAACAAGATATTGTTTCCAGATATACAGAAAGGGAAACAGTGAATGGTTCATTATGTTGAATGAACTGAGCATTTTGAAACTGCTCTACACTTTTATGACCATGTAACCTGATTTCATTATGCTGTATGTTTCCTAAGTGTATTTGCAGTACTTTTAAGGTCTTCACTAAGAGCATATAATTTTTCAGCTATATTTCTAAATCTTGTGCTATTTCCCTAACCACTACTATATGAATTAGTTATTTGGCTACAGAGTGCCTCTGTGCCCCCTTACCACCCCAAGATTTTTATTTTATGACCTCTGCTGTTAGCTTATCAAGCCCACTTTTATTTTCATAATTATATCTGATAATTCTAAATAATGATTGCTGGAGGGATGTAGTTAGTGAAAACAAATTTAAGGTGGTGAAGATATTCTTCTCCAACGTTAGCAATAATGAAGTTGAATTTCATGTCATCCACTCTCTTGTACTTATTTAGAGGTTTGAATCATCAGTTTTTGTGGAGCTAATACTACAACCTAGGCAGTTGAAGAAAGTTTATTTCTGATGTAATTTCAGAAATTAGAGTTCAGGAAAATAAAAACTTTATTTTGTAGATTGACTCTCCCTATGTTATATTGAATTTTAATAACATTGGTATTCTGCTTGTTTTATGAAACCTTTTATTACAAACAGTTATGAATATGAACATCTCATTTGACTACTGATGAACAGAGGGAAAAATCTAAATTAAAACTTTAAATACCACTATTTAATTACCCAAATGGCTTTGACTGTGTTAAAGAGTGCCTGGGATTATTCTGTTTTTCAATTTGTTTTAATGCTTCCTTGGTAAAAGCTGATGGATTCCCAGGCCCATTGCTGTCACTGATGAACTATATAAAGATAAATGACATTATGGTAAATTCCACTTAATGACACATTTTTAATTTTCAGAACACAGACATTTTCAGGCTAGTGAATGAAGGCTAATTACCTCAAGATCAGAACAAAATAACTCCTCATTTCGAAAGATAATAGAAAAGAAATGTTGCAGATTAATGATGCTATTTATCTTTAAAGGAAAAAAATTTTATCTTTATCCAGATAGCATAGTTCCCTGAGGAGCATGGTTATAAAATGAATCTGAAGTCGCAACTTAATAGGTTATTAAAATTGTTTGAGTGCAGGCCCTCCTGCTTTAGTCTTTCCATAAATTTAAATTGAAGGTTTGCTGTATGCAAAAAGGAGCAGCTTGTTTATGAGGCCAGAGGGAGCGACAGACGTCACTAACAAAAGATGCGCTTAACCTCATTCTAGCACCTCGCTTTTGTATTTCTCTGAATGAGAGGCAGCTATTTGAGAAAGTATTTTGAAATTTACTACCATTCTTAATTGATCCTAAGTAGAAAGACCTACTTGGACTTGTTTAATTTAAGATTAAAATAGAAGTGGAAGCTGTAACTGTTGAAAGCCTTTACTGAATATATAAAAATCAGTTCCGTAATCTGATTTCATTGCATGTGTGTGTGTTTATATACACATATGTGTATTTTAAAACATTTCAGTTTTGTTATCTAAGTGAGAGGAAAGTATCTTAGCCTGTGAAGGTGTGGTTTGTGGTCACAGTTGGAATTTCTGTAGGAATTGTCCAATGAATCATTGTCACAGTTACAGGCTTAGCATCAATCCTTTTGCTACACTCCCACACACGTTACAAAGGAGTGACTCAGAGAACATTGCTTGATCATAAAGGCTTTAAACTCTTCCTGACATCATAAACTCTTTGACTCTAGGTGGTATAACTTTTTTTTTTTTTTTAAGCTAACTAGGCCATATAGCATTTTCTGTAATTTTCATTCTCCTCTCTTTGGTAATACGTGGTTTGTCTATATATTGATCATGTTTCTGAGCCATAGAAAAATGTTTGTGCTCATGAGAGGAAGTAAAGTGTTTCTGACACCTCAGAGAAATTTCAGTGTATTATTGTGAGATATTATTTTACCTCTCTCCAATTTTATTTGCTCTAGTTAAAAGCCATGTTTTATCTCAGAACTGCAACAGTGTACTGATTGTCCACAGCATCATTTTAACATGAAATTTTCTGTTAAGACATTTCTTACAAAAGTTAAGAAAGGAATTCTTTGTAATTATAATTTCAGTAGACATTTGATTTTATGTTAATTGTTATGAAAAATTTTATTTTTAAAATGTTCTTATTTAAGTAGTTTTGACTGTAGGTTAGGGGTAGTTTCTAACAAAATAAGTTAAAATTATTGAATGGGAAATCAATTAGTCATATTGACTAAAAACTGAGAGAAAGTACTAAAAAATACACTGAGTCAAGTACTCTATTTCACTCTCCCTAATATTAGTACTTTGTTATTACTATTTACTTTAAATTACCAACCACAGCCTTACCAGGCTTTCTTTATTATTTATAAACTATAGGTATATCCTTCATACATTGACTTAGGGAGAGAAACTGGTAAGACTGCTGAAAGTTATTTTTTATAGACAGGTAGTTCCTCTGTGTAAACAAAAATAAATGATACTTTTCTTAGTATCAAAATCATTTCCTTATATAATGATCTTAAAGAAGCAAGGATGTTTCTTGCATATGAGAGAAATTTTAGTTCATTTGTATTCTTCAAAACCATTATCAGTGTGCTAAGCAATGTGTGCAATAAGCCTATTCAGTCTTTAATTAAGCATATAACTTACAGTTATAATATGATGCATATAACTGTACATCACAGTAATATAAAGATAGGAACTACAGTATTTTGGCAGTTTAATTTTTTTTTTTTTTTTTTTTTACAAAATTTATTAAAATGGAAGTTCTTAGAGTGTTTGTAGTGCATGTTCTGTATGTGGTCCTTACCCTTAAATCAAAACATGATCTTGTAATTAGTCTTAATAATATTGAGTCCATGCCCTTATCTAATTTTTCTCAATTACTGTTATTTTAAAAAAGTTTCCACCGTTGTCTCCCACCTAACCTTCTTCAGTGAAGATGAATTCATTCTAAAGACATGGAACTTAGGCAAAGAAATGCAAGAAATTGTCAGGGTTGTATTTTAGAGTCAGCAGTAATCCTACTATGGATATGAAAATGTCATTTTTCTTAACATGCAGATTTTCACTTCCAATAATGACCTTGAATGGATGTTTTGTTTGGAAAATCCCTGCTTATGGACTATCTAGTTATTTCTTTGGTGCATACTTTGAAAATTTTGTTTTAAGGCAAAAACATTGATCCTTCAGACCTCTTCAGAGTTTTTTCTAACAGATTACGATATTACAGTTTAGCAGTGACCTGTAAAAATAATATGTGAAAGGGACAAATTTAGGGTCATTGAATTACTAATCATGGTTTTGTAGCAAGGTTTACAAGCTAGGTACTATCATACCACCTTCAAAATTCTTTGAAAATTGTTTGAATTTTTGTGTGATAACTTCTTGACAGGTTGAAAAAGAAATCAAGGTAGATTTTAACCTCAAATTGAATCAGAATAATATGGCCCTATCAGATGTCTGAAAGCTTTAACTTTAAAGTACATTAACTTCCCATTTTATTTCTGACTCCAAGTTAACTCTCATGTTTTAAAGGTTAGGTCATACCATCGAGAGTTAAGATCTAGATTTTAATTTTAGCACTCAGTTCAGGTCAGTCGCCCAGTCATGTCCGACTTTTTGCGACCCCGTGGACTGCAGCACGCCAGGCTTCCCTGTCCATCACCGACTCCTGGAGCTTGTTCAAACTCATGTCCATCAAGTCAGTGATGCCATCTAACCATCTCATCTACTGTTGTCCCCTTTTCCTCCTGCCTTCAGTCTTTCCCACCATCAGGGTCATTTCCAGTGAGTCATTTCTTGGCATCAGGTGGCCAAAATATTGGAATTTCAGCTTCAGCAGCATCAGTCCTTCCAGTGAATATTCAGAGTTTATTTAATTGACATCTGAATTTAGTTCTGTCATGTGGGACCCACATTACAAGTTCCATCTGGGTCCATTACGACTCTAACCAAAAAGAAAGAAAAAAGAAACTTACAAGAGTTTATTTAATTGATATCTGCCAGTGAATTTTCAGGACTGGTTTCTTTTAGGATTGACTGGTTTGACCTCACTCGCAGTCTGGAAGACTCACTCTCGAGTCTTCTCCAACACCACAGTGCAAAAGCATCAGTTCTTCGGGGCTCAGCTTTCTTTATGGTCCAACTCTCACATCCATACATGACTACTGGAAACACCATAGCTTTGACTAGACGGACCTTTGTTGGTAAAGTGCTTTTTACCAACTTTACTCTGCTTTTTAATATGCTGTCTAGGTTGATCATAACTTTTCTTCCAGGGAGCAAGCATCTTTTAATTTCATGGCTGCAGTCACCATCCTCAGTGATTTTGGAGCCCAAGAAAATAAAGTCTGTCACTGTTTCTGTTGTTTCCCCATCTAGGGAAATTTTAGCCACTAGCTCTGGTTTTTTTGTGATCATTCCTGCATAAATTACCCCCTCTGAGTCTGTATTCTTACAGGAGTATAGATGCGTAAATGAGGGATTTAAACACAGTCAGATGGTGCTGCGCAGCCCTTTAGAGGAGGGAATGGTGGGTCCTAGGAAAGGGAAGGTCTGGCCGGCGGCTCTGGATTCTGCGTGTCCCTCCCCCACTTCCGGCTCGCCAGACCAACTCTGTAGATTGAGGAGAAGTTACTTGTTAAAAAACAAACTGGAAAAAAAAAAAAACCAAACTGGAAAGAAAGTTTTCAAACCACTTCTAGAGTGGCTAGATCTAGAGTGGCTCACCATGGTCCATAGTCCAAATCTGGCTGAACACTTTTTTGTGTGAAAAAATGTTTTATTGAAACAAAGTCACATTGTTTGTTTATGTATTGTCTATGGCTGCTTTTGTGGCATAGTTGATTAGCTATAGACATTGTGATGTGTGGCACGCAAAGCTCAAAATGTCTGGCATTTTAGGAAAAAATGGACTTAGGTATTCATCAATCTTATATCTGTGAATTAGTTCCTAGACATGGCTTGACTTCTGCTGTATGCAGTTCTCTTTCCCAGACCACAGACTAATCCTTGACTAATTCCTCTTGTTTTAAAGCATTTTTAAGGACTAGTCTTTATGAAACTGTGTGTAACTATTTAACCTCTATTCTGTTGCATTCTTTAAGATCAGTTAGTTATTTTGTGCTTATTATTTGTCCTCAAGGATATAAAAGGAAATATTGTATGGGAAGCTGCTTCATAGCCCCCCAGGTAATGGGGCAGGCAATATTAATACATCTAAAATGATTGATTATAAGACATTTGAGACTTAATTTGGTAAAATTTCAAATTATACAAATCTCAAATTTGGTAGGAGTTTTGTAAAGGTCAACATGGCAAAAATAGTCTATTAAGATTTTTTATTTGTTTTGCCATATATATATATATATATATAGCAAAGAAATATTAAGAAATATCACTTGAAGTGGTCTCTGAAGGCTAGATAGAATGCAAATAGATACTAGGGAAGTCAAGGACATCCTTTGGTTGAGGAAGATATGAGAAGGTAATGAACCTATGGTGAAAGTCATTTGGCTCATTAGAGCAGTAGAAACGAGGCTCTGTTAATAAGGAAGGAAAGGATAAATTACTGCTTTACAGAGTTTGATGTGGTAGACACTTGCTACGGTCCTCGGTAAGTGAAGAAATCATATTCACGTAATCAGTGAGTAAGTAACCACTTAGGCAACTACTGATCAGTTATATGCTGAGTGCTCTAGAAGCTATGTAGGATTTACAATATGATCACATGTTTTCAAGGAGCTTGTATCCTGGATGGTGGTGGAGTTGCTCAGTCGTGTCTGACTCTTTGCGACCCCTTGGACTGTAGCCCACCAGGCTGCTCCGTCCGTGGAATTTTCCAGGCAAGAGTACTGGAGTGGGCTGCCATTTCCTTCTACAGGGGATCTTCCCAACCCAGGGATTGAACCCAGGTCTCCCGCATTGTAGACAGACGCTTTACCGTCTGAGCCACCAGAGAAGCCCATATGTCCTGGGTAGATTGTTTAAAAAGACAATCATTAAATGAAAGGGTATCACATGGTACTGTCCAGTGTGAGTTCTTGATCACCAGAATCAAATATGTGAATAAAGAATGGCTAAGGACAATCATTTTGGATTCTGCAAGAAGAGAAAATAGTAAAGATTATATACACAAAGGCAAAGATAAGGAGACAAAGTGTGGATCATTTTAAGGCAAGGGTAGTCAATATTGGATACTATAGAGAACGTGGAACCTAATTATGATGTAAGTCATTGGTTGGCAAGTGCACAGTTCCTGAAAGTATGAAATGAGGTTTCCAGGACTAGAGAACATGATATTGAATAATTAGATTCAGGTGAGTGATAGTTGAAGAAAGTAAACACAAGAAGTCAAAGAAAAAAATGATAGCATCTGTTAATTAATTGAATGTAGAGAATGAATGGGAGGAGAGTGAAACATGACTCCTAAAAGATGATCTTAGTGGGTTTTTTAAAAAATTTGGTTTATTAGGAACTAAATGTTTAGAAACTCAGATAATATGTAAGTATAAAATCAATAGTAAGTCATTCATTTATTGATTAAATGTGCTCTGGGTAAGGTATTGTAGAGAGTTCAGTGAAGGATTCAAAAATGAATTGATTGTGAACATCTCCCTTAAAAATGTTATCATCTTCAATAGCAAAGCAAATTAACAGAACCTCAGAATAAAGTTAACAGGAAACATACAGAGTCCATGAAGAATACTGTAAAAATTAACTGAGTTAATTGTCATTTGTGTGTGTGTGTGTGTGTGTGTGTGTATGTCTGTTCACGCTAGTTTCTAATGTTATTCAAGTCTTCTGTATCTTTGTTGATCTTGTGTCTAGTTATTCTGCCCATTATTAGAAGTGGAGTCAAGAAGCGTATCCATGGTTAACTGACGTACAGTTCACTACAGTCTTGTGTGGTTTCAGGTGTGCAGATTGGTATATGTATGTCTGTTCTTTTTCACATTATTTTCCCTGTGGGTTATTATAAAATACTAAGTAAAGGTCTCTGTGCTATACAGTAGGTCCTTGTTGCTTATCTATTTTCTCTAGAGTAGTGTGTTTATGTTAATGCCAAACTCCGAACCTATCCTTACCCCCACCTTCCCCTTTCACCTTCGGTAACCATAAGTTTTTCTATGTCTGTGGATCTGTTTCTGTTATGTATATAATTTCTTGTATCAATTTTTTAATATTCCACATATAAGTGATATCATATGATATTTGTCTGGCTTACTTATTATAATCTCTAGGTCCATCTATTTTGCTGCAAATGGCATTATTTCATTCTTTTTTATGACTGAGTAAAATTCTGCTGTATATATATGCCACATCTTCTTTATCCATTCCTCTGTCAGTGGAAATTAGGTTGTTCCCATGTCTTGGCTATTGTAAATAGTGTTACAATGATCATTGGAGTGCATGTATATTTGAATTACAGTTTTTGCTGGATATATGCCCAGGAGTGGGATTGTAGGATCAGTTATTATTACTAAGTAGTCTGGTTCTGCTTCTCTTAATTTCTTTATCCTGCATATAGATCTTATGTTCTTATTTCTTTGTATGCCTCATAATTTTTTATTAAAAGCTGGACATTTTGGATGTAATATTGTGGAAGTTCAAGAAATCTGATTCTTCTTCCTTTCTAGTGTTTATTGTTGCTGCTGCTTGTCATTTTTGTTGCTTATTTGTTTAGTGACTTTTCTGAACAAATTTTTTGAAGTCTTTATTCATTGTCATTTGTGGCTGCTAAAGTTTCTGTTCTCTTAATTATTAGTGATTTGATAGGTATCTCTTTGAACACGAGGAAACCTTCCCCTACCTCTGTTACCACCAAAACCCTCACTTTTCCCAGTCGTTGAAGATGTGTGCCAGAAATACCTTAATGTTGAACCAGGCAGTTTGTAGCTCTACTTTAGCCTTTACTTCCTGCTTGTGTGGAACTTGAACTTCAGCCAGAGGTGAGAATATAGGGCCTTCTCATATCTTTTGGGGCATGTGCTTGGTACTGGGCATGTGTGTTGTGTTCTAAATTCCCCGGAATATGCTGGAATTTTCAAAGCTCTTACTGCTCAAAGCATCTCCTTCTCTAGCCTTTCCTTACAGGCTTATTCGTTCCAACTGTTGACTCTTGCCCAACATGACAGCAGCTAATACATGTTCAGCAGATGCTGCTACCACCACCCCCATCTCCACCCCTCTGT
This sequence comes from Dama dama, assembly GCF_033118175.1. Lineage (NCBI taxonomy): Eukaryota > Metazoa > Chordata > Mammalia > Artiodactyla > Cervidae > Dama > Dama dama. The sequence continues at coordinate 67,660,329 of NC_083709.1, forward strand.
ACACACACCACCACTTCAGACATGAGAAAGTTCTTAGGTGATAGAAAAGTAAGCGACCAGACAAGTCAGCACAAAAAGCTACAGTTCTGGTACTTGTAACTTTATTATGTCAAGAGTGTACTGTCATCTTGCAGGGCTGTCACTGAGCTAGGGATTGGTATCTCTAAGTTAAAATGAAGCAAAGCTCTCTCATTAAGCATTCCCTTTGTCACTGTAAGCTTTTGATTTGATTCCATAATTTGAAATACTTGATTCTGACGGTTGCCTCAACTCCCTTGTTGCATTTGTGAAGTGATGGACTTCTGGAGTTTCTTCCTCCACCATTTGCTGACATCTTAGGAGAGAAATTTATAACATTATTGTATACTAATTTTAGAAAGAAAGATAACAAGTCAGTGATCTAATCTTCTACCTTAGAAAAGAAAAGAGAACAAGAGAAAGAAAAGTAAATTAAACCTTGAATAAATAACCTGAAAAAGGATATTTGCTATGACTGGTGCATTCTCTTGGCAGAATTCAGTTAACCTTTGCCCTGCTTCATTTTGTTCTTCAAGGCTAAACTTGGCCTATTACTCCAGGTATATCTTGAGTTCCTACTTTTGCATTCCGGTCCCGGTGATGAACAGAACATCTTTTTTAGGTTTTAGTTCTAGGAGGTCTTCTGGGTCTTCACAGAACTGATCGGCTTCTTTGGCTTTGGTGGTTGGGGGCGTAGACTTGGATCACTGTGATGTTGAATGGCTTGCCTTAAAAATGAGCCGAGACCATTCTGTCGTTTTTAGTGCTGTATCTCAGTACCCAAGTGCTGTAGTTCAGACTTTTGTTGGTTGTGAGGGCCACTCGGTTTTCTCTATGAGAGTTTTGCCTGCAGTAGTAGATACAGTGGTCATCTGAGTTAAGTTCACCCACTCCCCTCCATTTTAGTTAGCTGACTCCTAGGATGTTGATGTTTATTCTTACCATCTTCTGCTTGACCACATCAATTTTCCTTGATTCATGGACCTAACATTCCAGGTTCCTATACAATACTGTTCTTTGCAGTATCGGTTTTACTTTGATTACCAGACACATCCACAACTGAGTGTCGTATCTGCTTTGGCCCAGCTGCTTCATTCATTCTGGGCCCGTTGGTAATTCTCCTCTGCTCTTCCCCAGTAGCATATTGGACACCTTTCAGACCTGGAGAACTCATCTTTTGGTGTCATATCTCTTTGGCCTTTTATACAATTCATGAGGTTCTCATGGAAAGCAAAGAGGAACTAAAGAGCTTCTTGATGAGAGTGAAGAGCTAACTTAAGACTAAATATTAAAAAAACTAGGATCATGGCATCCGCCCCCGTTACTGCATGGAAAATAGAAGGGGAAAGGTCAAAGTAGTGACAGATTCCCTCTTCTTGGGCTTCAAAATTGCTGCAGACAGTGACTGCAGCCATGAAATCAGAAGATGATTGCTTCTTGGCAGGAAAGCAATGACAAACGTAGACAGTGTGTTGAAAAGCAGAGACATTACTCTGCCAGCAAAGGTTTGTACAGTCAAGACTATGATCTTCCCAGTGGTCACGTACGGTTGTGAGAACTGGACCGTAAAGAAGGCAGAACACCAAAGAATTGATACTTTCAAACTGTGGTGTTGGAGAAGACTCTTGAAAGTCCCTTGGACAGCAAGGAGATCAAACCAGTCCATCTTAAGGGAGATCAACCCTGAATATTCACTGGAAGGACTGATGACTGATGCTGAATCTGAAGCTCCAGTATTTTGGTTATCTTACGTGAACAGATGACTCATTGGAGAAGTCCCTGCTGCTGGGAAAGACTGAGGGTAGGAGCAGAAGAGGGCTCAGAGGATGAGATGGCTGGGCAGCACCACCGATGCAACGAGCATGAACTTGGGCACGCTCCGGGAGATGCTGAGGGACAGGGAGGCCTGGCATGCTGCAGTCCATGCGGTCACAGAGTTGGACATGACTGGGTGACTGAACAACAACAAATAACCTCAAGGAAATAAGAAAGATCAAAAGTTAATAAACTAGAAAACAGAAAAACCATAAGAAAATTAGTGAAATAAAAAACTAATCCTTTGCAAAAATGTTAATAAAACAGTCTAGATAGACTTACCAGGAAAAAAACAAGATAAGACATAAACTACCATTATTAGCAAAGTAACAAGGGATATCACACAGACACTATAGATACTGTACGTGCTGAGTCGCTTTAGTCGTGTCTGACTCTTTGTGATCCTATGAACTGTAGCCCACTAGGCTCCTCTGATCCATGAGATTCTCCAGGTAAGAATATTGGAGTGGGTTGCCATGCCCTCCTCTAAGGGATCTTCCCGACCCAGGAATCAAACCCGTGTCTCTTATGACTCCTAAATTGGCAGGCTGGTTCTTTATCACTAACACCACCAGGGGATATAATATCCTGTAGGTATTAAGGATAAGAGACATTATGGAGACTCTTAAATCAGTAAGTTTTAATCAATAAGTACAGTAAGTTCGATGAAAAAGACAAATTTCTTGAAAGACACAATGTTTAGTTAAGAAGAAATAGACCACATGGATAGCCCTGTTACAGAAGTTGAATTTTTAACTGTTAAAAACCTTCCCAGAAAAGCCTCCAGGTTCAGATGGCTGTCAGATGGTAAATTATACTGAAGTTTAAGGATGAGAAAATGTTAATTCTATACAAATTCTTTAAGAATATAGAAGATGAGGTAATGCTTTTCAACTTATAAGCCTTGTATTACCATGACACAGAAACTAGATAAGACAAATAAGTTCATCTTCATGAATATAAACACAAAATTTTTAACAGAAACATTAGGAAATGAATCCTGTATAACATAAAAACCTTAATACGTCATGACCAAGTGACTTATTCCAGGAGCTAAGATTGATTTAACATGTGAAAATTATTTAATGTTACTCAGTATGTTAACAGACTAACAGAGAAAACCCATATGATCATCTCAGTAAATGCAAATAAAGCATTTTACAAAATTTAACACCCATTCACTACAGATTAGAAAACAAAACTTGGTGAACTAGAAATGAAGGGGAGCTTTCTCAGCCCCATAGAAGGCCTCTTTAAAAACCTACAACTAAAGACTGAAAGCATTTATTCTACAATTGGGAGTAAGACAAGACAGCCCCCTCTCAGCAGTTCTCTCAGCATTATACTAGAAGTTGTGCCTTAAGGCAAGAAGACAAAGGCATACCAGATTGTAAAGAAAGATACAATTGTCTTTTATTGTAACTGATGTGAAAATTTCCTTGGAAAATTGTAAGAGATCTATAAAATAATTGCTGGAGCTAATAAGCTTAGCAAAGATGTAGGAAATAATTCTGTCTCTATATATTGCCAACAAACAAGTGGAACTTGAATATTGTAAAAATTCCATTGGAATAGTATTAAAAATGTGAAATACATAGTGATAATTTTAACAGAGTAAGACCTGTACACTGAAAACTAAGGCAATGTAGAGAATAATAAAGATTTAGATAAATGGAGAACTACGCTGTGTTCATGGGTCAGAACATTCGGTTTTTTTGTGTGTCAGTTCTTCCCAGATTTATTTGTAGATTCAGTGCAAAATCAGCCAGAATCCCAACAAGCTTTTTCTTTTAGGTGACAGTTTCTAAATTGATTATAAAGTGTATTTAGAAATGCAAAGAATCTAGAATCCAGTAATTAAAACACTGTGATATCTATCATTGTAAGGTAGGCATAGATATATAGGACAAAGGAAAAGAGAGTCTAGAGATAAACCCACGACAATGACAGACATTTCACTAGGAGACGTGGATAGGCATTTTAAAATATTGATGTTAGACCAGTTGGATTATCATATGCCCAAAATGAGGCATAATTCTTACATCACTTGACATATAACAGTTAACTTTCAAAATCAATAAACAAAGCTTTATTGAGACCAAAGCCTCATGGTAAATTTTTGTTGATGTGTCAAGAAGTAATTATTTAGAGACTTCTACTTCTTCATAGGTGTATTTTAAATCTTCTTTTCTAATGTAACTGCACTTTCTAGCAAACAAAAGAATGTAAACTTACAGATAAAGAGAAGTAAAAATCTGTGAACTTAATCACCTCTTATTTCAGATCATTTCTTCCTTTTCCATCTGTTCTTTTGATAAGAGTATAAGTGCATGTTTCTTTATTGCTTTAACTTTAGAGATTGGAGAGGTGAATTACTTGGTCAGATTCACTGATCACTTGTTACTAGTATGAGGTACTGCTGACATGTGGTTTGTGTTTTGTACTGACCAGTGTTAACTCACCTAAGACAGTATTCAACTTGATGATGTTGATTTAGGGATTTAAAGTACATCTCTGTTCCTCTTCCATTTCCAGATTAAATTTACTATAGATAAGCTATAGATAAATTCTCAAGAAAACACCTGTCTTCAAAGTAATGTCATCTCAGATAGTAGAGTACCTTTGTATGCAAACTATTTTAAAATTGAAGGGTATTTTTATATTTGTCATTTCGTGAAACATTATTCATGGTAGAAGAGTTTGAGGGAGGAACCTTATTCAAGGGAGAAGCCTTTTGTCTCCTGGCTTGCTATCTGACTATTTAGTGAGTTAAGCAATGAAGTTCTGTATTCACAGGATTTCTCCAGACATAGTGCAAGATATAAAACCAGCCCACAAAGGCTTCCACTTTTTGAGAGCCTTATGGTTTGTTTATGGTGCCATGTTGTCTATCCTGTAAGGTTCCCTTGAGTATATTTTATTTTGTTATTCTTGGTTATAAGATCTGGACAGACTTGGAGTGACCAGGAAGTATATCTTGATTCAGCCCAAATAGTCTTGAGAGATCACATTGACCTCTTAGTACTTGAGAAGGAATTGATTTAGGTGTCTAGGCAACTATATTGTTCAAAGTTTTATAATATTTTGTAGAAATGATAAATCACAATTGCAAGTATTCAGCATTTTTAATAGACAGCATATTAAAAAGCAGAGACATTACTTTGCCAACAAAGGTCCATCTAGTCAAGGCTATGGTTTTTCCAGTGGTCATGTATGGACATGAGAGTTGGACTATAAAGAAAGCTGAGCACTGAAGAATTGATGCTTTTGAACTGTGGTGTTGGAGAAAACTCTTGAGAGTCCCTTGGGCTGCAAGGAGATCCAACCAGTCCATCCTAAAGGAGATCAGTCCTGAGTGTTCATTGGAGGGACTGATGTTGAAGCTGAAACTCCAATACTTTGGCCACCTGATGCGAAGAGCTGATTTATTGGAAAAAACCCTGATGGTGGGAAAAATTGAGGGCAGGAGAAGGGGATGACAGAGGATGAAATGGTTGGATGGTATCACTGATTTGATGGACATGCGTTTGAGTAAACTCCAGGAGTTGGTGATGGACAGGGAGACCTGGCGTGCCGTGGTCCATGGGGTCGCAAAAAGTCAGACACAACTGAGTGACTGAACTGAACTGAATAGGGAGACAGAGACAAGGAGGCCAAGTGTTTTTTTCATCAGTTAAATGAAATCTATCTTTTAAAAATGTTTATTTTATTATGTTGTAAAATATGTAAAGGTACATCCTTTTGTCATTTGATCCTGATGTTTAGAATATGTATGTGTTTAGAATATCTGAGTTTATATAATTTTGGGGTATGTTTAGACTATTACATATTTGGAAAATTCTTTTTACTCAGAAAAAATTTTTTGCAGTCCTTTTATTTCATTTTGCTACTTTTGTCTTGTTCTGTTGTATAATAAAGTAAGAACAAGCCACTTGAGAGTAATGTGTTTACCCATTCAGGGTAAATATTTAGTTCTATGAAAGAATTCAGTCCAGGTTATTAAGTTTGATATTAGTCTATATTCAAATTTATGTTGTAGAAAAACAGTAAGATTTTAAAAGTATATCAAATTGATATTTTTATATTATATTATATAATTATATTAATATTTTATATTGAATTTTAAGTTAGATTACTTATTTGATCAAGTTTATTATCTTCTTTGACATATATAATTAATACATTCATATTTTTAGAAATAACATTTAAAGTGAGTATTTTTACTAAAAATGCTAATATATTCCTTATATTGTCAACTAAATTGCAAAAGAGCATATAAAAAATTATATCTTTACTATCACAAATATTCTAAGCAGTACTTAGAAGTGGCATTTTCTCACATTGGTAGTTTTTTTTTGTGTTTAACCATTACTGAGTATATAGTATTAATGGCATACAATACATACTTCCTTTTTATCTGAAAGCATATCAAATGTTCAAGCCACCAAGTTTTTTTTTGTTTTTTTTTTTTGATGTTTTGTTTTTAGATATTTTAAACGTGTAGAAATTTACAGGAATAACACAACGAGCCCCATTATACCTTTCACTTAGATGTTGAATACGTTAACATTTTTGCTATAATTGCTTTGTCACTTAACCTTCCTTCCCCTCCTCCTCTACACAGAGACACACACATTTTATTACTGGTTTTGTTTGTTTTTTTTATTAATTAGTTGAGAATAACTTGCAGACATCAGGCTCTTTTACCCCTAAATATTTCAGAATACATATCCTTTAAGTATCCTACACTATCTTACATAGCTACAATATAGTTAACAAACTCAAGAAACTTAACATTTATAAAATTCTTTTATCTAATGTAGTTTCTGTTTTTCAGTTGCTCAGTTGTGTCCGACCCCATGGACTGCAACATGCCAAGCTTTGCTGTCAATTCACCATCTCCCAGAGCTTGCTCAAAGTTGTCCATTGAGTCGGTGATGCCATCCAACAGTTTTATCTTCTGTCGTCCCCTTCTCCTCCTGCCTTTAGTCTTTCCCAGCATCAGGGTCTTTGCTAATGAGTCAGATCTTCACATCAGGTGGCCAGAGTATTGGAATTTCAGCTTCAGCATCAGTCCTTCCAATAAACATTTAGGATTGATTTCCTTTAGGAAATCAGACATTTAGGATTGATCTCATTGTAGTCTAAGGGACTCGCAAGAGTCTTCTCCAACACCACAATTCAAAAGCATCAATTCTTTGGCACTCAGCATTCTTTATGGTCCAACTCTTACATCCATACATGACTTCTGGAAAAACCATAGCTTTGACTAGATGCACCTCTATATTTATCTAATGTAGAGTCCAAATTAAAATTTTCCAATCATGTTCCAGTCCTTATGATCTAATCCAGGATCAAGTATGGCATTTAGTTGTCTTTTGAGTCTCCTCAATCTTGAGCAGTGTTTCAGTTTTTCTCTGTTTTTCATGTTATTGATGTTATTGACACTTTATCAGTGAGTTTTGTAGAATGTCCTATAATTTGGGCTTGGCATGATAAGATTCAGGTTATATATTTTTGGCAGAGGTACTAAGTGATAATATGTTTAATTTTGTTACATCAGGAGGTTCATTTTCAATTTGTCACTTTATTGGTATTAACTTCTATCATTTGATTAGGATGGTTTCACCATATTTCTCTTTGTAAGAATTTTTCCCTTTGTAAGCAGTCTGTGGGGAGATACTTTGAAATAGTGTGATAGCCAGTTTTCCAACTTATTCTAACCCTGTGTTTTTAATATCCATTGATGATTCTTACCTGAATCAGTTAAGCTTGTTGTGGTTTAATTCACCAAATTTTGCATGCACAGTTCTTAAGAACTGCTATTAAAAAATACTGTATGCATGTGTAAATGTAACATAATCAAATATTTTTAAAGTTAGAATATCTATAACATAGTTTTTGTAATTAGTTTGCCGGTAGCTGTTCTAAAAAAATGTTCACAAACTTGATTGCTTAAAAAAACAGAAATTTATTCTGTTATATAAAGTTCTGGGGGCCAGAAGTCCAAAATCAGTATCACTGGGCAAAAATCAAGGCTCCAGGAGGGCTCTTTATGGAGACTCTAAGGTAGAATCTCTCTCATGCGTCTCCCAGCTCTGTTGTCTGCCAGTGTTCCTTGGCTTGTGGCGGTATCACTTCAGTCTTCAAATGCAGTGTTGTCAGATCTCTTTTTGTTCCTTCTTACTGCCTGCTCTTCACTGTCTCAGACCTCCCTCTTGAAAGGATATTCTTGATTGCACTTACTTGTGTCATTTATTCCAGGGGGGGAATGCTGGATCCCCCTAAATGCAGCCCAGAAAGCTCTTTGTTTGTTTCTGTTTAGATTGTGTCATTTTTCTTTAACCTCTATGGATAGATATTAATGTAATTCTGAATGCTATCATTTTTCTCAGCAAATTTTAAGCAAATGGTCTGGGATGAGTGCAGACTCTGCCAGTACAGGTAGTCCTTTGTATCCACAGGTTCCTCATCCGCTGATTCAGCCAATCACTGATGGAAAGTACTTATGGGGAGAAAGTTCCCTCAAGTTCCAGAAGGCAGTATTTGAAATTGTTCATATGCAAACAGCTGTTTATATGGCATTTACATTGTGTTTACAGCTATTTACTTAGCATTTACATTGTATTAGATACTATAAATAATCTACAGATGATTTAAAATACAAAGGAAGATGTGCTTAGGTTATAGGCAAATACTATGCCACTTCACATAAGGGAGTTGAGCATTCTAGGTTTTAGTATCTGCAGGGCTTCTGAGACCAATCCCATCAGGATATTGAGAGATGACTATACTTTCTCTTTTTTAGCTTTTGGACTTCCTGTTGAATTTAATGGTATAATATGCTTATAAAGATTGCTTTTTATTAATTATGATTGGACTTCTTACTGAGAGACTTTCTAAATGTTGTTTTTCTTAATTGTAGACAAGTGTTAAGTGTGAAATAACAACTTTGAATTTTTAGAGATTATTGTTTCTTTAAGGACCGATTCTATAGTCTTTGTCCATAAATCCTGCAATACTTAACCTTGTTTAGTGGCTAGGTCAAGTAACAGTAGACAGAAGCATCCCCAGCTAAGTGTTCCATCCACCATCTTTTACTGTTGAAGTGGAGGCAGGGAATTACTTGGAGGAGCAGAGAGACACTGTATAAAGGAATGACAGGATCAAGAGTGGGTGGTAGAGGCTTTTAATAATCTGAGCTCTTAGTTGCAATAACTAAAATCCAACCCTGAGGAAACAGGGTGGGAGGGGAAGGATGGTGAATGGAAAGGAGGAAGAAAGGGAGCCAGGATCATAAACCTAGGTGTTTATCTGACCTCAGCATAGTTCAGTCATTCTAGGTCTATTCTAGAGATTCAGGAATTAACACTCTCTCCCCATTTCTCAATTGTACTTTCCTCAGTGCTGGCTTCATTCCTAGGCAGGCTATATAGTTGGAGGAAAATGACCTTAGGCAACTTAAGATTTACATGGTTTTTAATTGAGACAGTGCCTCTTTTCTAATAGTTCTTTAAAAGTTCAGTAGTGGGATCAGGGATTCACCCCTTATATGGGAGTGAGATGGGGAGGAGTGATTGTCACTCATCACTACCCAGACCATATGCTTAGAATGATTTTCCAATAAGAGAATGAAAGGAATGAACGCTAAAGAGGTAAAATAGTTACCAAAATCTAGCATCTGATTCAGGATCCCATATGTATTGTATGTGCAATAATTTTTAAAGTTAAATATGCTGAATTAGTCTTCTTAAAAACTTCAGAGTATTTTTCAGGGCTATTTGTCATTTGTCTAACGGTAACTAGATGGAAATGTTTCAGCCATTCTTTCAACAATTATTTATTGAATGTCTGCTACACTGTTTTACTGCAAGTATCATTTAATCTTTTCAAAAGTTATATATAATTTTAAGAATAACTTTTATGTATAGAACTAGATTTCAAGACAATTTTAAAGTGATTTTTCTTTCATATTTTATCACAGTATGTCAACTAACCAGGCTAAAGGATTTATGTAAGCCAAGGAACACCAAGTTATATTTTAAAACATATTTTAACCAAGGCTTACAGGCTATCTCTTTACCTTTTATTTATCTAAAGTGCTATGGGATTTTTAATGCCTACGCGAAGCATACAGTAAGCCTCTTCTGGAGGACCCATGCATAAGCACAGTGCAGCTACTCAATTTATCTAACTTGGAAGGATGAAAGGCTAAGTTGAAAAATCATTTATCAGTTCCACTTCAGTTGTTACATTTTTGCTTCAGAAACATCCTTCATCTCCTGAGTCTCATAATCTCTTGCCTTTGAGGTTGTTTCATAGACATGCTTTCACTCAAACGCCTTCAATTTGAACTTCTTCGAGAGGGGTGCCTATCTCCTAGAAGTTGCCTCCTGGGACTATTTTACTGCTGTTATTTCAGCTCCTCCCACCTAGCTTGTTGAAGAAAGTTCTCTCACCAAAGGCATCTCTAATCAGAAACCTGTGCTAGGCAGCAGTATAGCAGCTTTTTGGAAACTGAGCACCCAACCTGGAGTTCCTTAAAAAGAAGACATAACAAAACCTACTAAGAAGGCCCAAGATACCCTTTTGCCCTTCAGAATGAACTTAAGATACCCTTGCTTTTATGCTTTCAATGAATGTGTCCCGCTGGAACACGATTATACTTTCGGCTTTAAATGATAATAATTCTCTGAGAAATGTATGATAAAACCATACTTCTTTCAAATTCATAAGCCCTAATTGGAATTACTCCTTGTGCTGTTTTTCTAGCAAGACTTAATTTTCATGAATAGGTAGTGATTCTATCTACATGTTCAGGGTTCTGTTTTCTGTCTATATTCTTCCTTTCCCAAAACTGCCTTCCCTTTGACTGTATTACTTAAAAAGCTGTTGTTTAAAATTATTGTTGTATTGCTTCTTATTTAGATGTTCTATCCTTAAACATCCTGTACATTTCTCAGAGTACTCAGACACGAACTCTGTGTGTGTCCTGTATTTGTTTTATATGTTCATACAGAGGTCAAGTTAGTATTGTTTGGTAACATGGTACTTAGTATAACAACCCATAATTTTTTAGTGTCTAGGTATTCAATATCATGGCAGACACAAAGATTTTAAATAAGACATTGTTCCTGCTTTCAAGGAAATTTTAACCTTATAGATGCCATAAGGTATACATACAGGTTTAATATAGTAAGATCATTAAGGAGTGAGCAGTCAGTTTTTCCTTAGGAAATCAAGGGAGACTTCATGAAGGAGCTGGTATTTGAGTCAGCATTAGATTATTGGGATATTTTGATTGAATCTTTAATTTCCTGGATTACAACATTATATAGATGAGACATTTAAAGGGAAACAGGAGTGTCCCTCATGCATATAATTCTTGGTGGTTGTCAAAGCTTTTTTGTATTTATTTCTCATTTGTGCTTCCTAACCCTGTGAATCTACAGAGATTATATTTTTTACTGAAGTGTAAACACCTTACCTATTTAGCTTTCAGAGTTTACTTTGTTTTCTGATTGCCTTGATGATAAGAAAACAGAATTATTAATCTTGACTCTTTCTGCCATGGTCTTTTGTCCTTCAGATTAGGTAGGACTCTAGGAAAAAAAAGAGATTTCTTGTTCCTGGTTTCTTCCCTGAAAAGTCAATATTGATCCTATCCTGCTTGACCAGATTTGTCAGTGACCTCTTATAATGTAATACTATTCCAACATGACTTTTGGCTCAAAAATTTTAAAAAGGTGGCAGGGGATGGAGTAGGAACTTTTTTGCCAATGAATTTGAAGTATTCTTGAATTTTCTGTGTTCTCATTTCTGTTTATATGTCTCTGTGAGGTGTTTCTGGATAATGTACCAGCTCCAATAGTAGAAAATGTTAGGGTTGTGCTATATCTTGCTACATAATTTTTGTAGCAGAACTGCACTTTTTCTTTGTGTTTAAATACTCTTTGAGGAGAAGAGAAAATGGAAGAAACCTTAGCTTTAGTGTAGTAGTATTTTTGTGTGTTACTGGAAAACTGCTTAATAATAAAATTCTCCCTGTCTACTTGATATTCACCTTTTATAAAATGGCCTTTATTAAAGGAAAATTTGGTTTTGATTCTGCCAAAATAAAATTTCATTCCTTAAGCTATTATTCAGAAGCCTGTGTCTCACCTGATTGATCATTCCAACTATTTCTCTCTGTGCTTCAAATCATCAAAATCCCATTTGCCCCACTGCAGGGTTGGCATAAGAATGACTGTGATGGTAGCAATTAACATTATGATCGCAATGAAGACTTTAAAAGGAAATAGAAGCTTCATTAATATCTAGCAATTTTTTTTGCCCACAGCTATGTAATTAATAAGAAATGATAGTTGGGGAAACAAAAGCAGGGAAAGCTGCTTTTTGTAAATAGTTTTGAAAATATTTTCATCCTTCCCTCATAGGATTGAAAAGCAAATTCTATTGTTATTTTCTATGTTGATCGTTTCTACTATGTAGCTTATAGTTGTGGTTAATTTTGCTTTTAACCTTTAGAAACAACACATCAAATTGGAGAAGTTGGTGTTCTACATGGAGTAATAGAAATTCATTGTTAATTTTAAAAAGGCAAAGGACTTTTAGCATACCCTCTCTCACACGAAGATTTAGGCGTAATGTTTCCTTAGTTAATACAACATTGTGTAGTGCGTTCACTGCAGGACTTACTTCACTTGAATTTGCAAATAATTATTTAATGTCCTGGGTTGCAATTCTTACTTTAAAAGAACATGTAAGTACTTATATAAAGCAAAGCAGCCGTTCTTGGCAATCTCCAGTGTTTACTATTTTTCATAATTACGACTTTTATGTAGACTTTTCTTTTTGTTGTAATTAGATTCTTATTGTAATGCTTTTGCTCTTTGCCCTGTAATGTTGCTTTGTTGGTTTGTTCATCTACCTTGTAGACCTTGATGACCTTCATGTTCTAGTCCTTTGGCTTTTTACTAGGCTGAACCAAAAGAAAGCACTTGGTTGCTAGCAAAAGAGCTGAACAAAGGCAGAAAGGGAGGGTTTTAAGCCTGGGATACTGCCATAGAAAAAAGCAAATATATTTCAGCTCGGTCTATAAGAACCACATTCTGTAAGTCTAGGTACTGCTGTCATTTCATTTTTATTATTGATCATCCCTTAACCTCTGTACATTGTTAAACAGTTGTGTTTTATCACAGCAAGATTTGACAAAATTGCCCAATTTGAACCTTTTAAAGTTGAGGGAAGTTGGTTTTCTACATGATATAACTCTAATGGGGTGGGAAGGGGGGATGAAGCCTGCCTGGTGCTTTATCTGTACATTTAGCTCAGGGTGAGATTTATTTATAAATCTTTTAAACAGATTTTTAATTTTTACTGCCTTTTCTTTTAATATCAATATTGAAGGAAAATGTATGGGGACCATTAAGAGATAGTCAGTAGACATTAAAATAAAGAGGAAAGTGTTTGACAGTTTCCTTGGGTATCAAAGTAGAAAGAGGCATACATCATATTTAACTATGTTACCAGCACTACTGAATGACAATAGTGAATTTTCCAGTTCTAAGATGGCAGGAATAGCAGGTTTAAACTAACAACTGCTTAAAAATATAAGCTGTCCGGATACTGATAGAGTGAAATGATCACATTACAAGGCAATTATTAGAATAATGGTCAACATTAGCCCTTGGTTTTAATTTCCACATCATTTGAAGATAGCATTTGCTGGTGAGGTTTTGGGACCTAAAGATCATTAATGTCTTGTAGTATATATGTGAGTCTGTGAATGTTACTTGTATGTAAGTAACTCATTATGTGGAAAGAATATAGGAAAAACTTTAAAAGCTCATCTTACCTGCCTTTTCTTTGGTTGGGGTTTATTTTTTGAAGGCTAGTTTAGGTTCCATTTCCATAGTAATCAGTATATTTTTTGCTTTAGCTTGTTATAAATTTAATTCAGTTTCTAAGAATATTAAATTTATATTTATCAAGGCCTACGTGTCAGTTAAATATTGCTAGATAATTTGTTTTATACAGATTAAAGGTAGGCGAATTACCCAGAATCTAACTTTGTTAACCTGATTTTTATGTTAGTTGTGTTAGAAAGCAAATAAAATTTAATTATGGTGAAAGGCAAAATTCTTGTAAAGTATTATATAAAGGCCAGACAAAGTATTGATATTTTAAAAGTTTAAGAATAAGAAATCTTTTACTTTCATATCACTTAAGAATAAACCAAAAAATTAATTTTTTTACATTCAACAAATAAATTCATTGAAAACAGACCTCACATGGGGGGAAAAACACATTCATACTTTGTAACTCCTAAAATAAAGGAAAATAAACTGTAGGAATAGCCAAAGTAAGGATTAAAATAGGCTGACGACATAATTTCTTTCAAAATAGATGGAATTGAACAAAATTTGTTCCTCTTGTTAAAAAGCCATCATTTTTTGTTTATTATTTTTAAGAAGAAACAATCCAAGTAGGTTTAAACATATTTAATGTAAAATAAAATGTTGATGTAAAGAAAATAGCCAAGAGATATGTATTTGTCAACAATTTATATATATTTTCAGATTTTAATATTAATGCAGTTAATAGAAATAGAGTTATAAAGCATTGGATAAAGTTTACATTTTAAAAACCAATTCATTTAACAAGATAATTTCCAAAATTTATCAGTGCTTCTTAACACATTTGGACTTCTCATTCATTTTCTTAAAGAATGCACACACTTAATTCTTGTATATACATGACAGTAAGGTATCTGGATTAAAAATGCTTTTCTTGCTTTTTATATAAGTCTTATGTATTTAGGAATTTTGCTTCAAATATGCCAAACCGTAGCTATTTAGATAGGTCTCGATGATAGCTAAAAGTTTTGCTTTATAGATGGATGTTTGGCTTGGCTAATGAGTATTAACAAAATGCTGTAGATGGAAAGCTATTTCTGACTTAAACTCTTGATTCTTGTACATTAGTGCTAGTAAAATTGATGTATTCTTAGTTCCAAGTAGTGGTATTTTATAATGTCATAGCAAAAGCATGGTTGGAAATGAGAAGTGCTGTCTCTTAGAAGTTCTCTCATATTTCAGCTAAAACATACTCAGCAAAAAAGATATGTAAATTAAAAGAAAATCTCCAATTTCCTATTCTGAGTAAAGCTTTGATTTTTGCTGATTCAGGAAGTAAGGTTGACATTGGAGCTTCTCATTTCATCTGGAATAATCACTTTTGGCTTTTGAAAAGTCTTTCATTTTAGCAGCAATATCTTCTAAAACAGTCCATTTTGCATGGATGAACCTGTTTTTCTCTAGATAACACAGAAAATACAACTATCAAAAACGGTAACCTGCTTTCTATAGTATTCCTTTCCTGAGTGCCCAGTGAGATACTAAAGTGCCAGGCTGTTCATTCTGGAGATTTCACTGATTTTCTTAGCTGCTTTCCTACCCCACCCCCCAAGTAACAACCCCAAACAGAAAAATTTTATAACTTCCAAATTGACTACCGCATTAAAATGTTTAACACCAGGGTTAGATAACTAAGTTGCTGACTACCTAACGAAGGTGGTTAATATCAATAGAGCTTTCTCCTAAACCAGCTTAGGATCATTCAGAATATATAATTCCAGTTCTTGAAACATAGAACTCCTTTTTTTCTCTGTTAAAATAGGTGTTGGATTGTTATCTTACTAACTCTGATATTTTCTCAGAGTTTTCCATTAGTATTTTTTTCTTCCATATATCAAGATATACTTACCGTTTGAATAAATCATAGTGAACTTGCTTTTGTTATGGGGTCAATACATAGGGTATCCAACTGAATTCCAAATATTTGTCAAAATAAGGAAAGCATAAATTACTTATTTGTTTATTATTAACAAAATGATTAGCATTTTAAATACATTTTCTGGTGTAATCTATATACAGTCCCTTAAAATTTCCAAATAGAGGTCAAAATTCTGTATTGGTTGGATTTCTGCCAGATGATACTAAAATCAAATTTGAGTTTTTCTTTCGCCTCTGTGGTAAATGGAAATGTATATTCAGTGTTTTCTTTGCCTAGAGATTTATAAATGGACCCATTGTGTTTCAGGTATATAATTTCCTTGCTATATGTATGGAGGTACTTCCTTGCTTCCCACGGTACTTGACAGTGCTCTCAAAGGATGAAATGTGTGTGCACGCAGTCCTGGGCACACTATGTATTTCTCTTGCTGTGTGGATTGTTACTGCTCTGTGATAAACATACTTATATCAGGTTTTGTATTCTGTGTAGATGGTGCTTTTAAACTTCTTCCTGATAGCACATTCTGTTGTGTTAATGCAGTAAAGCCAAGATGACAGGATGACACAATGGAACTCTTATTAAAAACATGTTCTAATTGTTGCAGAGATATTAATGGAAATCTAGAGCTTGCTGCCTTGAGTTATTTTAAACTGTATATTTTATATTTACAGTTTACATTTGCATATTAATTTTATTAAGAATTGCTTTCAAATTAAAAGATTTACATATACTTAAACAAAAGCATGAAATTAGATTTTAACTCCAGAAACCAGTTCATTGTATCAGCACGCTAGGTGGCTTTGCATTAAGGAAAGCCAGATTCAGTGACAAGTTTGACCCTCACACTTGAAAACACCATGAAGGAAAAGCAATCATGGAAGTCATGTATATATATTTATTATGTAAAAGACATGTCTTTTATTTTAGATAATGAAAATGCTCAAATTATGATTAATGTTTAAACTTAAGCCTAGCCAAAACATAGGAAAGAATTATGGCAGGAAATTTAGAATTATTTCTGAGTGAAGTTTCTTACATAAAAATTATACAGCTTTTAAAGGAAGTGATGAATTGTCCAGCTGAAATCTGTATATGTTTGTTTTCATCTTGATGTCATAAAGTAGATATCTTTTAAAATTTAAGAATAGTATAAAAACAGATTTTAAGATTTTAATAAGACCTTCCTTGGAAAATTCTAAACCGGTATGTAAAATTGGCAGACCATCTGACCATTCTCACCGTATTGTGATTATTTCAGCACTATATTGCTGACTATAAGTACTTTGGAAACTCTTTAATCCAGCTGTTTTTCTTTAGCAAAATATTACTTGCTTTTTAAACCAGCTTATGTTGGAGGGGGCATCAACATTGCTTCCTCCTTTATTATTCAGTCTTTATAACCATTTGGAGTTATAAAATCATTTTGGAGTTCATTAGTAAATTTTAAGTATTGCCAAAAGCACTGTGCAGTGTTCAAGATTCATGATCTGGGATTAAAACTCAGTTCATATACACACGTACTACATACTTCTAAAGCCGTGGGACAGTTATTGAAACCGCACTGTGAGCTGTGCTAGAGGAGTTAGCCCGCTTTGTTTGTAGACATGGTTGATTGGAAAACAGCAACAACAGAAAAAAGGTCCAGATTGCCTACTGAAATGCTTTAAGTCTTTACTGTACAACTGTATCAGGAAAGCGTTGGTCAAAGTTCAGATGAAAACATTAACAAGTCTAGCTAGGCTTCCAGTGTTTTCATTAGTTAATGTTCACAAAGAGAATGGCACAATAGACTGGATTTTTGTAGTATGAACAGTTTGCATAAAATTGTGTGATACAAGGACATGAGGATAGAGTTTGTCTTCTGTGTCTCCAAACTTACTGTCTTGCACATCTTGATTCTCATTGTATTCATTTTAGAATCCGTTAACCAATAAGGATTTACCTTAAAACCCAGCATTTTTGGGTATGCTTATTGTCTGTCAGTTGTTCTTTGTAGTGCCATATGGTTGCTGCTCAGCTTGACTTACAGTCTTAGTCCTTTGGCTGCTTCTTCTCGCCATTTTGCAAAGATAGCCTGAGCTGCTTTGTGGTACAGGTCAAGTACTTGTGAAGTGAACTCTAAGGAAGTGAACTTCCATCGTGCTAGAGTATCTTCTTGAAAAAATAAAGGCTACCCTAAACCATAGTTTTTCAATACATAAATTTCCTATTTAGAGCAACCTGGATTTTCTACAGAATATACCATGATGTGAAAACAGTTATGTTTTATTTTAGGCAGAGTCTTAAAAAAAAAAAAAAAAAAGGGCTCAATTTATAAATGAGTATTTATTTATGAAATGCTTACTTTTATTTATTTTTTAAACTGGTTAAATCTTTTTTATAACTGCAGTATAATTGCTTTACAATGTTTTAATTTCTGAAAAAGGTTACTTTTAAAATAGCTTATTCATATAAGTTCTTTAGAAGACATTCTTAATGTATTTAAACATGATTTCATTTATAATAACTTTTTGAAAAGTGAGAGTGAATTTTAATCTTCATGTTTTAAGGGGCATGAATGATAGTCAATTATTTTTGCCAAGATTGTTTTCTATCCTAAAACCTAACTAGTCTTACAATTTGCACTTTTTCTTTTCTCTGATAAAAGGGATGGTGGATGTTTTACTCTGCTTGTTCGCTGTGGTGACTGTGCCATGATTGATCAGTGAGGACCACTTTTTTTTTTCATATATATTCACTGTGGAATAGAATCCAGGGTTGGATGTTTCTTTTTTTTCAGTGAGTAGTGAAGGAAGGGGATGGTGGTGGAGGGGGGAGCATTTGTTCCATTGAATAATTTATAATAGCTAATTTCTCTGTAAGAATTCACCAAAACATGATAGATATATCTCACTTAGGAAAAAAAAGTCTTCTGTAAGATGAATCGAATCCCATTTGATATATCAAATAGGTATATAAATTCTTGGCATATCAAACCATTTTTTCTCAATTATTTTATAGTATAAAATTAGAGATGAGTTACTCTAACAAACAAATTGATATTTTAGACCCCCCCAAAAAATCAAATTTAAGATGACTTTTTAGAAGAATCACTTTCAGACACACAATACTGAGTCAGATTATGAATGCCATATAGAGAAGTTTGTTTTATGTTTGGCATAGTGACTTAAATATAAATATAAGCAGCGCAATTAAATAAGCCAGTGGTTTTCAGATTTTCATCCTCGCCTTGAAATACTCTAATGGAATGCATAGCTCTTCTTCGTTCTTCAGTATTCTGCCTTCTAGTATTTTGGAGAAGTAGCTATTTCAATCACCTTCACAATTTATGCTCCAGCCACATCTAATTATACATAAAAATTTGAGCAAACTAGTAACAATTGGGCTATATACCCTCTCCACTCCATGCTCACATCCATTCAGCTTGTTTTTTATTTATCCTTCCGGTCTTGCTTTAGTTTTCCTCCAAGAAGTCTTATTTCATCCCCCAAAACTGAGTTGGGAATAACTGCTATGTGCCCCTGTGACATCCTATATTTACATCTATCCAGGCAGTTTTCTTTTTGTATTATTAGTACCCATTTGTGTGTTTCCCTCCCTGCCAGGTTCTGAAGTTAGCCACTTGAAGACAATAACCATGTCAGCCACACTGGTAGGTGCTCAATAATTTGTTGACTTTTGGTTCACCATTAGATGTCTTCCAAGGAATTATTTTCTTATTTAATAATTTACGACTGTATTTTAAATTACAGTTTCAACTGTTTAATGTCAAATCTTCTCGTTTTGTTTATTCCAACCTGCTAAGTGAAAGAGTGGGTTTTGACATGTAACTTATTAAATAAGTAAATAATTCCTTGGAAGACATCTAACAGTGAACCAGAACTCAGCAAATTATTATTGAGCACCTACCAGTGTAGCTTCAGAGCTTGGCAGGGAGTGAAACACATAAATGGGTACTCAGGATACAAAAAGATAAGTGCCTGGATAGGTGTAAATATAGGACGTCACGGGGGCACATAGTAGTAATTCCAAATTCAGTTTTCGGAAATGAAATAAGACTTCTTGAAAGAAAACTAGAAGGATAAATAAAAATAAGCTGAATGGATGTGAGCATGGAGTGGGGAGAGAAGGTTGCAAGTTCTGGGAGCAGCAAGTATGTAACCCAACTGCTGTTGGTTTGCTCAGAAATGTATGTATAACTAGATGTGACTGGAGAATACACGGTGAAGAAGATTGAAAATGAGAGATTAGTCTAGAGTGGTAAATTAGGATCAGAGTATGAAGAGCCTTATACATGTGCTCAGAAAATTTAAGGATTGCTAGAAGGGGTTTTGCTTGAAATAGTGAGTGACATGATCATTTTTGTAATTTAGGAAAGTCGGTCTGGCAAAAGACTGGAAAGTAACAGAGTTGGGCAGCAAGAGCAATGTTAGGTACAGAGAGTACTGGCTGCTTTTTAGAACAGGTCAGGGGTAGTGATTCCATTCTTCTAGGTAATGAATGCTAGAGGAGGGTCAGGTTTGAGAAAGGAAAGAATAAAAGTACTGTGGTAGAGGTTGTGCTTTCATGTAGAAGGAAAGTGAGTATGTGAAGTAGCTGAGTCGTCTCTGACTTTGCGACCCCATGGACTGTAGCCCACCAGGCTCCTCCTTCCATGGGATTCTCCAGGCAAGAATACTGGAGTGGGTTGCCATTTCCTTCTCCAGGGGGATCTTCCCAACCCAGGGATCGAACCCAGGTCTCCTGCATTACAGGCAGACGCTTTAACCTCTGAGCGTTAAATGTTACCTTGGCTCTGTCACTGATGAGGCCCATGATAACCTTAAACAAATCCTTTACTCCCCATTACCTTCTTCTTTGGCATCAATATATAGTAATGCTTTGATGTCCAGTTCTTGTGTTTCTGTGGGCATGCAGAAGACAGTTGTGAATATATTATGAAATATTTACTGTATGATAGCAAAATATAGGATATTATTTAGTGTAATGGAGAATATGTTTACTAATACATTGCCATGGTACCATAGAACTGGTGTAGTGAACGGTGGACCAGTGTCCACCATCATTTGGGGTAGGAAAATAATTTGTTATGGTGAACTTTTGGCTGTAATGGTTTGTTTTTTTTTTTAACTTAATTCCTTTGCTAGTGATTTAGTAAGGAAGGAAAGAGATCCACCTGTTCTGTGCTAGGCACTGTATTTTACATATATTTTGTGTATTTTAAAAGTACTTTGTTTATAATAATGTTCTTTAGATCATTTAATCCTTCACACCTCACTTCACAACCTTATGAATGTAGGTAGATATTATTATTGCTGTCTTCCAATTAAGAAAACAAGTGATATCAAGTAAGTTTCCCAGAGTCTCATTGCTCACTAGGAATGTTAAATTGCAGTGTTGAAAAGGGACCAAGGTAGATAGCGATGGGCAAAAAAAAGCAGTGAAGTATGGGTGACATTTCTTCATTTAAGTATACTTAGGAATTAAACATTTTTTTGTATTTATTCAATTGATCGGAATTTTGTACACCTGTTATGTGCCTGTCCCTGTTCTAGGTGCAGTAATATCTGTACCATTGTGTTGTTTGTTTCTGAAAATGGTTTCCAAGGTAGCAGTTAAGGACATTAAAACTTCAAATCCGTTGGCCCAATACTAATAAAAAATAAATTTCGGAACAAAAGATATTTTATATTTTCTTCATCATTTTGCTTGGCAATAAGTCATAAGCCTCTGAAGTATTGCAGAAAACAAAAGTTTTTTTCTCAACTTTTCTCTTGGTATGAATCTACTAAAAACCAGTTTTTAGTGTTATGTACATAGGCCAGCATAAATAGTAGTAGGATATGTCTGTGTAGTGCTTTAAGATTTAAGTGCTTTCACATATTTTCTCATATAATTCTCATGGGTCTCAGAGGAGGTAGTAAAAATCCAGTTACTAACCCAGCTTTGCATTTGAGGAAATAGGTTCTAAAAGGTGAAGTTTCGGATCTTCCTGTTATACCATACTGCCTCTAGATGTTTGGTCTATTTACAAATTTAAATAATTTAAATTTTAACTAATGTCATTGTGACTTTCTTATTTTCCTACCCAGAGTGTCTCAGTAGAGATTCCTGTATTGTTTGGGAAGTTAAACCAAATGTTCTTTTGTAGTCTTTCGGATTTTACAATGGCAGTTAATCCATATTTTTTAATAGCAGTGTTGAGGAGCCAGGGATCTTTGGTTCCTAGATCCCTTCTAAGTGCTTAGAAGCTGCTTGGAGAGAATACTCAGTGAAAGGAAGGAAACAGCCCTTTATTGAATACCTTTATTGGATAGCTAGATACTGGCAGGTACCTTTATCCGATTCCTCAAAGATAGTAATACCACAGTGGAATCAGCAAGCATATAATAATTCAAGTAAAAGCTTGCTACTACGAATGCTAGATTATAGCCACATACTGAATACTTTTCCAGTTTTACTGCTTTGGCTATTGTTCACTGTTCTCTACCTGGAATGCTTTGTCTCATCTCAGTCTGCCAGAATTCAATTCAACCAGTCTTCAGAACCAGTTCAGCTGATGCTTCCTTTGTAAAGCTTTCTCTACTTCAGCTAGTGATGATCCACATTTTTATAGCAAATGTCACATGTAACTATTATTTCAGTCATTTGTGTGTATCTCTTATCTTTTTTGTTTTCTTTATTATAGAACATTGTCTACCCTTATCCTTGAATATTATCCTTTCCCTTAGGTCTCTTTGTCAATTCCTTCCACCAAAGTCCCTGCCCTCAATCTATTATGCATCTGCTTTCTTCTCAGTTGGGGGGCAGGTTGGGGGTGGGGGCATGGCAGGGAGATTATTAAACCAACAAAATTTTTGGTTTTTTTAATAGTAGTTTTCCATGATACAACCTCTATTTTTTCTTTTTTTGTCCACCTTATTTTGGAATTTTGTTAAGGCTTTTACTATTTGAGTTTAAACAAACTATTTTCTGAACTTTGGATCACCTAGCTAATAAATAGTGGAGCCATTTTCCCTTCATTGTTTGCCTGGAGTAATTTTCTATGTGATGGTGGTTTAGTCGCTAAGTTGTGTCGGACTCTTGCGACCCCATGGACTGTAGCCCTCCAGGCTTCTCTGTCCATGGGATTCTCCAGGCAAGAATGCTGGAGTGGGTTGCCATTTCCTTGTCTGGGAATCTTCCTAACCCAGAAGTTGAACAGGGGTCTCCTGGATTGCAAGCAGGTTCTTTACTGACTGAACTACAAAGGGAAGTTGCCAATTTCGTATGTGTTTAGGACAGAATATAAAATCAGGTATTCAAAAAGAAATCAATACTAAAGATTTTTGAGAAATAAGTTTGTGAGAATATAGCCTGTTACCTATACTATGACTCTGTTTCTGTATTCATGATACCCAGCTTCATCTTTTAAAACATTGCCTGAAGAGATTTTCTTCTCCTTTAAAAAACCTTCATGGCTAACAGTTGCCTAAGAAGTAATCTTAGCTCTGTTTTGCTTAATCCCTCAGTAGTTCCTTGTACTCTAGTTGGACTGCTCACTAGTTTGCTTTCCACCAATCTAGATTGTTCTCCCATTCCTTCTGTGGTTACCTGAGTTCTGTTCTTTGCTCAAGTTCTATTGGACCCCCCTCTCCCTCCCCGATTTTTTCCATTCATTGAGGCTTGTGTAACTTTTAACATGTTATAGCATGTGCTTTTCTTTATTGTTTCTGATTTTTTAATGTTTCTGAAACCTACCATTCCCCCTGTAGTATAAAGCTTCAAAGAGAGTTGCATGGTTTCCAGGGACTATTACATGGCACATAGAAGGCATGTGTTCATTAATAACTAGTAGCAATAATGAGAAAGAGAATTGTTGATTGCTTTCTTTTGCTTATCCAAACACTTGTAATTTGACCCAGATATTATCTAAGTAGATTGGGTCACTTTTACTTGTTACCAGAAGACTCCCCTAACATATTTGATTGATAAGGTGGCCTCTTGGAGAGAAGAGTGACCTATAGACCTTCAGCCAAGTTGATACTAAGATCCCATTGATTGTAGTGACAGTGTGTTGAGTACCTTGGTAGTACGAACTATTGGAGACATTAAAGAACCTTAGAAAGGGAAAATCGTACGCTCCTTCCAGTTTTATGTCTGAATCCTTCTTTGGAGCACATTTCTAAAAAGTCTCTACCCCTGACCCTTCCCTCTGTACTACATACACAGTTTACCTTGTTCTCTTAGAAATCAGTTCCAAGCCTCAGTAAATCAGAAAGTCTAGCAATAAGAAATTGTTCCCAGCAGAGTAGAAATGTTTGTCTACAGTTTTTCCGAAATGTTCAGGTATCAACACAAGTGCCACAGTTTTAATTCATATGATTAATCAAACATTGCTTTGTTTTTCTGTAGCTCTCTTGGACTGCAGTACAGTAAGAGATGTGAAGAATTTGAGCCTCCTGAGTTTGACAAGTCCTGTGCTTTCTGAAGTAAAATGATAGCTGCATCCCCTGTCTCCCTTCTCCTTAACTCCTGAGGAAACTCCTTAGGAGATGGTGTGGGGGAATTATGGCTTTGGAGACAAGCAGACAGATTCAGATTTCTATTCTTCTAACAATGTAGCCTTGTTGAGATTGTTACTGTTCATTCACTAAGTTGTGTCTGACTCTCTGAGACCCCATAAACTGTAGCACACCAGGCTTCCCTGACCTTCTATATCTCTCTGAGTTTGCTCACACTCATGTCCATTTAATCAGTGATGCCATCCGACCATCTTATCCTCTGTCATTCTCTTCTCTTGCCCTCCATCTTCTACAGCATCAGTTTAGTTCAGTCGCTCAGTCATGTCAACTCTTTGCGACCCCATGCACTGCAGCACGCCAGGCCTCCTGTCCATCACCAACTCCTGGAGTTTACCAAGACTCCTCCTGTCCGTTGAGTCGGTGATGCCATCCAACCATCTCATCCTCTATCGTCCCCTTCTCCTCCTGCCTTCAATCTTTCCCAGCATCAGGGTCTTTTCAAATGACTCAGCTCTTCGTATCAGGTGGCCAAAGCATTGGGAGTTTCAGCTTCAGCGTCAGTCCTTCCAATGAATATTTAGAGTTGATTTCCTTTAGGATTGACTGGTTTGATCTCCTTGTAGTCCAAGGGACTCTCAAAAGTCTTCTCCAGCACCACTAGTTCGAAAGCATCAATTCTTCAGTGCTCAGCCTTCTTTATGGTCCAATTCTCATGTCTGTACATGACTACTGAAAAAACCATAACTTTGACTATACAGACCTTTGTCAGCAAAGTGATTAGTTATCTTCATAGTTAGCTAGACTTCTTCACTTAAATTCTTTCCTTACAGTTTTCTAATGACAGTTATGTTCTGTGAAAAGAATTGGGCACAGTGTTTATTACTGCATAATAGTTTCTCAGTACATGTGATGTCCTTCGCTAGGGTGACCAACTTGTCCTGGTTTGTCCAAGACTTTCCCAGTTTGAGCTCTGAGCCCCACATGCCCTGGAAACCTCTCCCCCACTCCTCCCTCCCTCCTTCTCTTTCTTTCTCCTACACCATTTGACTTTTCTGGGTGTGTTGACCATTCTTTGAATAAGTATGGTCAAGTTCTACTTTATAGGTTATACTTTTAGGTTGTATGTATGTATATGCATGTGTGTGTGTGTGTGTGTTTCAAGGCACGTATGAGGTTGCATTATTCAGTTAGTTTGTTAAATGCTTATTGGTTGGCCTGATTTGGAGTCTAGGAGGTTTGTGAGTTACTTGGTAAAGTGGTGATATAGTTAAAAGTGGTGACTTGGATCTTTTACCCTATTGGTGGGTACCGACTTCCTTAAGGAAATGTAGATCATATGCACAGGCTTCCATGAGCCTAGAAAGTTCTTTGTCTTAAAGTATCTCATCCTGTTAGACAGTTCTTTTAAATTGGAGTTCTCTTGGTCTAGATATGTTAGGTTACAGAATGTTTATTTGTAGAATGTTGCAATTTTCTGCCTTTATTTAAATATTTACTTAAATATTTGAATAACTAACGTGAATTCAATGCATTTAATGTTTTCTGAGACAGTAAATCGCAATTATGATTTTGCACTTTTTTTGCATTTTCTCTGTTTCTTATTTTGTCTTCCTCTTTCCTGTCTTCAACTCTAAGATTTATTTTTTAATTAAAAAAAATCAAATAGAAAACTTATCTGGTGTTT
This sequence comes from Dama dama, assembly GCF_033118175.1. Lineage (NCBI taxonomy): Eukaryota > Metazoa > Chordata > Mammalia > Artiodactyla > Cervidae > Dama > Dama dama. The sequence goes on from NC_083709.1 coordinate 67,686,147, forward strand.
TTGTCAGTGTCATGGCCTTATGTCAAGATGGTGAAAGGTATCTCTCTAAATTATTCTGCTATAGTTATTTCTTTCAAAGAAGGCCTCTTGTATAGCTATTTGTTGAATTGTGTACTTACTGAATTAGTCAAAGCTCTAGCTAAAGCCATTTTTTTTCCTTTACCTCTCCCCTCCCCCCAAACTTGCTTTTGTTATGTATTGGCTTGCTAATCCTTGTGTTGAGCAGTATCAGACATCACCTTTCTTGGGGGCAGTTAGTCCACTCTTCCGCTTTCTTTGTCAAAGGGCTCCCTTAATAGGAGAAGTCAACAGGGAGGACAAAAAGGATTGAAAGTTGTATTTAATCAGGGTCAGAGAGGTGGTGTTCAGAGTGACGGGCCCACAGGCAGGCTGGCCTTTTATGCTTGCCGACGCAGATGGTCCCAGAGCATTCAGCTAAGTGAAGAGAAAGCTGCCCAGTGAAAGCTATTGTAGGGTAGCATCGTTACAGTTGAGAAAGGTTGCCAGGGGTAACTAGAGAGTATCACCAGTATCGTGTGATCACTAGTCTGTGCCATTGAAAATGTTAGACTGGGGATTGTATTGGGTCCCTTGGCATCTTGATGTTCATATGTACGCAGTATTAGCTTACATTAGTGTTTTTAATTTAATTTTTCTGTTTTCCTCCCTTGTTCTTGCCTTTTTTAATACATAAAGCATAGATTTATTTATATTTGTAATTAAAAAAAATCTGCTTCTACAAGCATGTAGTTTTTTGACAATATGTCTATTATAGTTTAGTATAGACTATACCAAATAGTTTAAATTTTTGCAAATACATTGGATATATGGAAATCTAATATTTCTCATTTGAAGAGCTTGTAGTTAATTTTCCATTCCTCTGAAAGTATCCCAGTATATCCATCATGGATAGGTTTTTTTTTCTCTTCATGATTTTAAGTAACTTATAAAAGAATTTGTTGAAATATTTATCTGAAAACAGTAGATATAACCTTGTGACGAAGAGCTTCCAAATGTGTATGAAATCTATCTTTAATTTTTTGCCAAAGGCAAAAATAAAAATATGCATCCCAAATGAGCCAGAACCAAGTAGCGTAACGATCATTGGTCTTAATTTAATATATACTCTGAATATGATTTTAATAGCCAATTTTGGATTTCTTTAATTTCAGCCTTTCTTGTCATCTGGATATTTTTAAAAATTGCTTATTGTCACATACAAAATGTAAACACAATAGTCTCCTGCACTCACTACAGGAAAATGCATAGAGATTTCTATTTAGGGTAAATGTGAAACCTGAACTGCAAGTAAAATTCAGTGTGAAATAATAATAGCCTTGCAAATAAATTTTTTAAACTGAGATTACTAGTCAACCCAATTTAAGTTAGCTTTATGCTAGCTAGAGCTGATTTTGGTGTAATACCTTTTGCCCACCTGTTGAGGTAAAATTGAGTGAAGACACATCTAAGACCATATAGTAATACACACTGATGTTTGAGAGCTAGATCATTTTTGTTTTAGCCAACTATGTTCCCTTCCATAAATAAAAGCATTTGTCACCAAAAACTGAGGGAATCTAGTGAAATTTACAACAAGCATGCTGTCTCATAGTTATAAGACACAGGAGAACTCCAGAAGGTCTACAGATAAGGTAACAAAGCACTTCACTGCAAAATTCAACTTTTATGTCATTAAAAGTTAACAGAGAATGTGATTTCTCCTTATTTTCCTAAAAAACAAAATGAAGAATAGTAACCAGATTGTGCTATCCTTTCAGTATCATAGTTCTTTTTTTTTTTTTTTTTGAAGAATCATAGTATGATTATTTATAAGTCCAGTGAAAAAATGTTAGAAGCTAACATTTATGGTAAAGTTTGGCTTTTAAGATTTATGAATAAAGATGTCCGTGTCCAAGTAAATTTTAATTATGTGCTTCTTTAATGAACCTTGATGGGTCAAAGATGTTAATGTTACTGCAATTTATAGCCCTTCATCATTTTTATTCTAGTGATCCAGTTTTTCTTCATCTCTGTACATAGTACAGGTTTGTCTGAACACATGGTAAACTGAAAGAACTTGAAGAATTTTTTGAAATGAATTTAAAATTTATGCTCCATGTATTTTCTTTCTTTTTTTATTTATTTATTTATTTATTAGTTGGAGGCCAATCACTTCACAACATTTCAGTGGGTTTTGTCATACATTGATATGAATCAGCCATGGATTTACACGTATTCCCCATCCCAATCCCCGCTCCCACCTCCCTCTCCACCCGATTCCTCTGAGTCTTCCCAGTGCACCAGGCCGGAGCACTTGTCTCATGCATCCCACCTGGGCTGGTGATCTGTTTCACCATAGATAGTATACATGCTGTTCTTTTGAAATATCCCACCCTCACATTCTCCCACAGAGTTCAAAAGTCTGTTCTGTATTTCTGTGTCTCTTTTTCTGTTTTGCATATAGGGTTATCGTTACCATCTTTCTAAATTCCATATATATGTGTTAGTATGCTGTAATGTTCTTTATCTTTCTGGCTTACTTCACTCTGTATAAGGGGCTCCAGCTTCATCCATCTCATTAGGACTGGTTCAAATGAATTCTTTTTAATGGCTGAGTAATATTCCATGGTGTATATGTACCACAGCTTCCTTATCCATTCATCTGCTGATGGGCATCTAGGTTGCTTCCATGTCCTGGCTATTATAAACAGTGCTGTGATGAACATTGGGGTGCACGTGTCTCTTTCAGATCTGGTTTCCTCAGTGTGTATGCCCAGAAGTGGGATTGCTGGGTCATATGGCAGTTCTATTTCCAGTTTTTTAAGAAATCTCCACACTGTTCTCCATAGTGGCTGTACTAGTTTGCATTCCCACCAACAGTGTAAGAGGGTTCCCTTTTCTCCACACCCTCTCCAGCATTTATTGCTTGTAGACTTTCGGATAGCAGCCATCCTGACTGGCGTGTAATGGTACCTCATTGTGGTTTTGATTTGCATTTCTCTGATAATGAGTGATGTTGAGCATCTTTTCATGTGTTTGTTAGCCATCTGTATGTCTTCTTTGGAGAAATGTCTGTTTAGTTCTTTGGCCCATTTTTTGATTGGGTCATTTATTTTTCTGGAATTGAGCTGCAGGAGTTGCTTGTATATTTTTGAGATTAATCCTTTGTCTGTTTCTTCATTTGCTATTATTTTCTCCCAATCTGAGGGCTGTCTTATCACCTTACTTATAGTTTCCTTTGTAGTGCAAAAGCTTTTAAGTTTCCTTAGGTCCCATTTGTTTAGTTTTGCTTTTATTTCCAATATTCTGGGAGGTGGGTCATAGAGGATCTTGCTGTGATTTATGTCGGAGAGTGTTTTGCCTATGTTCTCCTCTAGGAGTTTTATAGTTTCTGGTCTTACATTTAGATCTTTAATCCATTTTGAGTTTATTTTTGTGTATGGTGTTAGAAACTGTTCTAGTTTCATTCTTTTACAAGTGGTTGACCAGTTTTCCCAGCACCACTTGTTAAAGAGGTTGTCTTTTTTCCATTGTATATCCTTGCCTCCTTTGTCAAAGATAAGGTGTCCATAGGTTCGTGGATTTATCTCTGGGCTTTCTATTCTGTTCCACTGATCTATATTTCTGTCTTTGTGCCAGTACCATACTGTCTTGATGACTGTGGCTTTGTAGTAGAGTCTGAAGTCAGGCAGGTTGATTCCTCCAGTTCCATTCTTCTTTCTCAAGATTACTTTGGCTATTCGAGGTTTTTTGTATTTCCATACAAATTGTGAAATTCTTTGGTCTAGTTCTGTGAAAAATACCGTTGGTAGCTTGATAGGGATTGCATTGAATCTATAGACTGCTTTGAGTAGAATAGCCATTTTGACAATATTGATTCTTCCAATCCATGGACACGGTATGTTTCTCCATCTGTTTGTGTCCTCTTTGATTTCTTTCATCAGTGTTTTATAGTTTTCTATGTATAGGTCTTTTGTTTCTTTAGGTAGATATACTCCTAAGTATTTTATTCTTTTTGTTATAATGGTGAATGGTATTGTTTCCTTAATTTCTCTTTCTGTTTTTTCATTGTTAGTATATAGGAATGCAAGGGATTTCTGTGTGTTAATTTTATATCCTGCAACTTTACTATATTCATTGATTAGCTCTAGTAATTTTCTGGTAGAGTCTTTAGGGTTTTCTATGTAGAGGATCATGTCATCTGCAAACAGTGAGAGTTTCACTTCTTCTTTTCCTATCTGGATTCCTTTTACTTCTTTTTCTGCTCTGATTGCTGTGGCCAGAACTTCCAACACTATGTTGAATAGTAGTGGTGAGAGTGGGCACCCTTGTCTTGTTCCTGATTTCAGGGGAAATGCCTTCAATTTTTCACCATTGAGGGTGATGCTTGCTGTGGGTTTGTCATATATAGCTTTTATTATGTTGAGGTATGTTCCTTCTATTCCTGCTTTTTGGAGAGTTTTAATCATAAATGAGTGTTGAATTTTGTCAAAGGCTTTCTCTGCATCTATTGAGATAATCATATGGTTTTTATCTTTCAATTTGTTAATGTGGTGTATTACATTGATTGATTTGCGGATATTAAAGAATCCTTGCATTCCTGGGATAAAGCCCACTTGGTCATGGTGTATGATTTTTTTAATATGTTGTTGGATTCTGTTTGCTAGAATTTTGTTAAGGATTTTTGCATCTATGTTCATCAGTGATATTGGCCTGTAGTTTTCTTTTTTTGTGGCATCTTTGTCTGGTTTTGGAATTAGGGTGATGTTGGCCTCATAGAATGAGTTTGGAAGTTTACCTTCTTCTGCAATTTTCTGGAAGAGTTTGAGTAAGATAGGTGTTAGCTCTTCTCTAAATTTTTGGTAGAATTCAGCTGTGAAGCCATCTGGTCCTGGGCTTTTGTTTGCTGGAAGATTTTTGATTACAGTTTCGATTTCCTTGCTTGTGATGGCCCTGTTAAGATCTTCTATTTCTTCCTGGTTCAATTTTGGAAAGTTATACTTTTCTAAGAATTTGTCCATTTCATCCAAGTTGTCCATTTTATTGGCATAGAGCTGCTGGTAGTAGTCTCTTATGATCCTTTGTATTTCAGTGTTGTCTGTTGTGATCTCTCCATTTTCATTTCTAATTTTGTTAATTTGGTTCTTCTCTCTTTGTTTCTTAATGAGTCTTGCTAATGGTTTGTCAATTTTGTTTATTTTTTCAAAAAACCAGCTTTTAGCTTTGTTGATTTTTGCTATGGTCTCTTTAGTTTCTTTTGCATTTATTTCTGCCCTGATTTTTAAGATTTCTTTCCTTCTGCTAACCCTGGGGTTCTTCATTTCTTCCTTCTCTAATTGCTTTAGGTGTAGAGTTAGGTTATTTATTTGGTTTTTTTCTTGTTTCTTGATGTAAGCCTGTAATGCTATGAACCTTCCCCTTAGCACTGCTTTTACAGTGTCCCATAGGTTTTGGGTTGTTGTGTTTTCATTTTCATTCATTTCTATACATATTTTGATTTCTTTTTTGATTTCTTCTATGATTTGTTGGTTATTCAGAAGCGTGTTATTTAGCCTCCATATGGTTGAAGTTTTAACAATTTTTTTCCTGTAATTGAGATCTAATCTTACTGCACTGTGGTCAGAAAAGATGACTGGAATGATTTCAATTTTTTTGAATTTTCCAAGACCAGATTTATGGCCCAGGATGTGATCTATTCTGGAGAAGGTTCCGTGTGCACTTGAGAAAAAGGTGAAGTTGATTGTTTTGGGGTGAAATGTCCTATAGATATCAATTAGGTCTAGCTGGTCCATTGTGTCATTTAAGGTTTGTGTTTCCTTGTTAATTTTCTGTTTAGTTGATCTATCCATAGTTGTGAGTGGGGTATTAAAGTCTCCCACTATTATTGTGTTACTATTAATTTCCTCTTTCATACTCGTTAGTGTTTGCCGCACATATTGCGGTGCTCCTATGTTGGGTGCATATATATTTATAATTGTTATATCTTCTTCTTTGATTGATCCTTTGATCATTATGTAGTGTCCTTCTTTGTCTCTTTTCACATCCTTTATTTGAAAGTCTATTTTATCTGATATGAGTATTGCGACTCCTGCTTTCTTTTGGTCTCCGTTTGCATGAAATATTTTTTTCCAGCCCTTCACTTTTAGTCTGTATGTGTCTCTTGTTTTGAGGTGGGTCTCTTGTAGACAGCATATATAGGGGTCTTGTTTTTGTATCCATTCAGCCAATCTTTGTCTTTTGGTTGGGGCATTCAACCCATTTACATTTAGGGTAATTATTGATAGGTGTGGTCCCGTTGCCATTTACTTTGTTGTTTTGGGTTCAGGTTTATACAACCTTTCTGCATTTCCTGTCTAGAGAAGATCCTTTAGCATTTGTTGAAGAGCTGGTTTGGTGGTGCTGAATTCTCTCAGCTTTTGCTTATCTGTAAAGCTTTTGAATTCTCCTTCATATCTGAATGAGATCCTTGCTGGATACAGTAATCTAGGTTGTAGGTTATTCTCTTTCATTACTTTCAGTACGTCCTGCCATTCCCTTCTGGCCTGGAGGGTTTCTATTGATAGATCAGCTGTTATCCTTGTGGGAATCCCTTTGTGTGTTATTTGTTGTTTTTCCCTTGCTGCTTTTAATATTTGTTCTTTGTGTTTGATCTTTGTTAATTTGACTAATATGTGTCTTGGGGTGTTTCGCCTTGGGTTTATCCTGTTTGGGACTCTCTGGGTTTCTTGGACTTGGGTGGCTATTTCCTTCCCCATTTTAGGGAAGTTTTCAGCTATTATCTCCTCGAGTATTTTCTCATGGCCTTTCTTTTTGTCTTCTTCTTCTGGGACTCCTATGATTCGAATGTTGGGGCGTTTCACAGTGTCCCAGAGGTCCCTGAGGTTGTCCTCATTTCTTTTGATCCTTTTTTCTTTTTTCCTCTCTGCTTCATTTATTTCCACCATTTTATCTTCTACCTCACTTATCCTATCTTCTGCCTCCGTTATTCTACTCTTGGTTCCCTCCAAAGTGTTTTTGATCTCATTCATTGCATTATTCATTTTTAATTGACTCTTTTTTATTTCTTCTAGGTCTTTATTAAACATTTCTTGTATCTTTTCAATCTTTGTTTCCAGGCTATTTATCTGTAACTCCATTTTGTTTTCAAGATTTTGGATCATTTTTATTATCATTATTCTAAATTCTTTTTCAGGTAGATTCCCTATCTCCTCCTCTTTTGTTTGACTTGGTGGTCATTTTTCATGTTCCTTTACCTGTTGGGTATTTCTTTGCCTTTTCATCTTGTTTAGATTGCTGTATCTGGAGTGGGCTTTCTGTATTCTGGAGGTCTGTGGTTCCTTTTTATTGTGGAGGATTAACCCAGTGGGTGGGGTTAGACAATTGGCTTGTCAAGGTTTCCTGGTTAGGGAAGCTTGCGTCCGTGTTCTGGTGCGTGGAACTTGATTTCTTCTCTTTGGAGAGCAATGGAGTCCCCAGTAATGAGTTTTGAGATGGGTCTATGTGTTAGGTGTGACCTTGGGCAGCCTGTATGTTGATGTTCAGGGCTATGTTCCTGCATTGCTGGAGAATTTGCGTGGTATGTCTTGCTCTAAAACTTATTGGCTCTTGGGTGGTGGTTGGTTTCAGTGTAGGCATGAAGGCTTTTGGACAGTCACTTATTACTTAAAGTTCCATGTAGTCAGGAGTTTTCTGGTGTTCTCAGGTTTTGGGCTTAAGTCTCCTGCCTCTGGATTTCAGTTTTATTCTTCCTGTAGTCTCAGGACTTCTCCAACTATACAGCCCTGATAAGAAAACTTCTAGGTTAATGGCTAAAAGATTCTCCCCCGTTAGGGACACCCAGAGAGGTTCACAGAGTTACATGAAGAAGAGGAGAGGGAGGAGGGAGATAGAGATGAGCAGGAGGAGAAAAAGGGGGACTCAAGAGGAGAGAGACAGATCTACGCAGCTGTCTGTTCCCAGAGTGTTCTCCGTAGCCCAGTCACCTACAAAGATTCACAGAATTGGATTGGGAAGAGAAGGGGAAGGGAGGAAATAGAGGTGTTCTGAGGTAGAAAACAGAGAGTCAAGATTGGGAGAGAATAATCTTCGGTTTAAAAATAGGGCTTCTCTTCTTTTTTTTTTTTTGTAGGGTTATAGTGTATTGAAAATGAAAATTAAGGAGTAGTAGAGGAGTACTAGAGGACTTTAAAAGAAATAAGAGAAAAAGAAAAATAGAAAATAGAAGAGAAAAAGGAAAGAAAAAAAAAAAAGGAAAAAAAAATTTTTTCCCCCTAATTAAAAAAATCATAAAAATCTATGGAAATGAAAGTTAAGGAGTAATGGGGGAGTAATAGGGGATTTTAAAGGAAAATAAAAGAGAAAAAATAAAAAAAGAAAGGAAAAAAAAAAGAGAAAAAAGTAAAATTATATCTAGGAGTTTCTCTGGAGCTGTTGCGGTCAGTGTGGGTTCGGCTCAGTTTCAGATAGCTCCTCGTTCCAGCTTACGCTTCTCGATATCTACAGGCCCCTTCCGGTGTAGTCGGTGTTTTCTACAGGGATTTTAATCTGTTGCACCGGTCCCTTCTGAAGCGGTTCCCTTTGTTTATTTGGCTTCTGTTTGCCGGTCTTTTCAGAGCCTCATTTCCGCCCTGACACAGGCGGGCGGAGGTGGACTCTTATTCAGGTAGCTAGTTCTGTCGCTCCGCGGGGAGGGGCTGGCGCCGCGGGGAGAGGCTGGCGCTGTGGGGAGGGGCTTGCGCCGCGGGGACGGGCTGGCGCTGCCGGGAGGGGCTGACGCTGCTTTCTCCGTCTGCGCTGCTCAGGCTCCCGGCTGCTCCATATGGAGCGCGCCCCGTGCTGCGCGAGGTTCCAGCCCTCGGGTGTTCCACAAAAGCGCGGAACGAAAAGCTGCGCCTGCTCTCTGTGCCTTCCCGTCAGAGCGGTCCAGGCAGCCAGGGGCTCGGTGGGCGCACTCTCCCCAGGTGTGGCGCGCCCCCTCCCCTCCGCGGACCCAGTCTCAGTTTCCGCTGGCGCCAGTCGGGTGCGTGCGCCTTCTGCCCTCCGCGTCCCCAGCCCCAGTCCCCGCCCGCGCCGGTCGGGTGCCTGCGCCCTGTGTCTCGCCGCGACCTTCCCCTCCCCCCTGCCTCCTGCCTCCGGCGGGGCTGGGCCAGTCCGCAGCCTGCGAGCTCTTCTCTGGACTTTCTCGGTCCCTTTGTTCTGCGAACGGCCGGCAGTGTGTTCGGGCCGGTTAATTTACTCTCTCTCTTTTGGTCTCCCACAGTTCAAGTTGGCAACTCACAGAAGCTCCCTCCGATTGTCCTCAGGGCACTTAGGCCCAGACCCTACCCCAAGCAATGCCGCCTAAGACTTCCCGGGACGGATCTCCGTCCTTAGTTCTTTTGTCTCACTTTTTTTATCTTTTGTATTTTGTCCTACCTCCTTTCGAAGACAATGGGCTGCTTTTCTGGGCGCCTGATGACCTCAGCTAGCGATCAGAAGTTGTTTTGCGAAGTTTGCTCTGCGTTCAGTTATTCTTTTGATGAATCTGTAGGAGAGAAAGTGGTCTCCCCGTCCTCCTCCTCCGCCATCCTACTCCATGTATTTTCATTTAAATTGACCATGTGATGTGAGCATCTATATCGTGGGACCAGGGGAATTGACATCAATGATTTACATTAAACTCCAACAGGAATTTCTTATCACTTTGGGCTTTGAATCACTACAGGTGACATGAATATGAAAGGAAATATAGCTAGCTATTGGTAATCATCTCAACAAAGATTAAAAACAAAATTTCTTTTAAGATTAATAGATATAGGTATACATATCTTCCTTGATACAGCTTAAAGTAGACTTTTTAAAGGCAGACTGTGAAATTAAATACCTTGTCAGCATATGTTTTTAAAAAGGAACAATTGAGGTATTGAATGTTCACTTACATTTTTAGAGTGGATATCAGGAGCCAGAAAACTAATTTAGATTTTGCTCATTTTTTAAATTTTGCTTAAATGTTAATCACAGTCTCTCTTCTTTGATTCCTTTATTAGTAATAGTAATATGTGAGTATTATTGGAATGTTAATGTTTGGAACGTTTCAGTTCAGTTCAGTTGCTCAGTCCTGTCCAACTCTTTGCAACCCCATTGACTGCAGCAAGATAGGCTTCCCTGTCCATCATCAACTCCCAGAACTTGCTTAAACTCATGTCCATTGAGTTGGTGATGCGCTCCAACCATCTTGTCTTTTGTCGTCCCCTTCTCCTCCTGCCTTCAATCTTTCCAAGCATCAGGTTCCAGTGAGTCAGTTCTTGGCATCAGGTGGCCAAAGTATTGGAGTTTCAGCTTCAGCATCAGTCCTTTCAATGAATATTCAGAACTGATTTCTTTAGGATTGACTGATTTGATCTCCTTGCAGTCCGAGGGACTCTCAAGAGTCTTCTGCAACACAGTAGTTCAAAAGCATCAGTTCGTCAGCGCTCAATTTCTTTATGGTCCAACTCTCACATCCATATATGACTACTGGAAAAACCATAGCTTTGACTAGATGGACCTTTGTTGGCAAAGTAATGTCTCTGTTTTTTAATATGCTGTCTAGGTTGGTTGTACCTTTTCTTGCAAGGAGCAAGCATCTTTTAATTTCATGGCTCAGTCACCATATGCAGTGATCTTGGATCCCAAGAAAATAAAGTCTGTCACTGTTTCCACTGTTTTTCCCATCTATTTGTCATGAAGTGATGGGACTGGATGCCATGATCTTGTTTTTTGAATGTTGAGTTTTTTGGAATGTATAATAAAATTCATTAATACTGGTGGGTCAGTAGAAGGTCTGGCCGTGTATTTTAGATATATGGGAGTTATGAAGCCACGTAGAACCAGAAAAAGTCATGGCTAATTGCAGTGAATGCCATTGTTTCAAAAATTGGCACATTCTTCAGTTTGAAGAATATTCATACCAACTGTGTATAGTATGTACTCAAATCCTTGTTGAGTAAATACATTTAGTTTAAGACAGTAATTTTTAAAGTTTGCTGACAGTTAAGTAAAAGGGCTGTCTTTAATAGAAAATTATTGCTTTTGTTGTTAAGTTGCAAAGAATTGTGAAATTTTAGAATGCTATTAACCTTTTGTCTTTCATTTTAGTATTTTCTGGGAAGATTCAGAAGGTTCATTAAAAGTTTGAGGATCCCAGGTTCATTATTTTGAATATCATTTTTTTTTTCTTTTTTCAAAAAAAAGTGGAGAGGGAAAGGGGAACCGTCATGACCAGAGTTTCAAGTGATGGAGTCAAAGAAAGAGTCCAAAATGGAGTCAGAGAGTTAAGTCTACTAATAGGTGCTGCTGCTGCTGCTGCTGCTGCTAAGTCACTTCAGTCGTGTCTGACTCTCACTTATCCGTAAAAAGCTGGTAATAACCTCTACCTACTTCAGGAATTATTATGTACTTGAAATTAGATAAAGAAATTGCAAGTGCTTCTAAAACTGAAGAGTGGTATGCAAAGGAATGATGGTTCTGATAATCACCAGTACTACTCATTGCTTCTGCAGTTTTATAGTGTCAGATCAGCTTGCTGGTATGTTTATATTTTGATATTTGCCAACATTGGGCATTTGTATTCAGCTACTTCAGGAAAACAGCATTATAAATAATTGAATAGGTATTAATAGATGAGCAGCATGGCAATACTTTATTCTCTGGAATCCATATTGGTTTACATATTATGCAGATTTATTTGTCTTCATTCATTTCATCAAAATAGAACTAGATGACTCATGGTAGGTTCTGTAATGGAACCTGAATAAAGGAAGCGTGAATGAGTGTGCTTTTTTGCCTAGCCAAATACTGTTGATAGTGATAAGGGAAAGATCCTGAGATCTTTGTAAAATCTTAAATTAATAAACACCACTGTGACATATATTTTCTTATAAATGTTATTTCCTTATTTTCTTCCATGTAACACATAGTTCCTTTCAAAAAATATTTTTCATTGACCTGTTCAGATCAACTGTAGCCAGGTGGCTTTTAAATACAGGCTGATTTTCACAAATAGAACCACAGTGAGATGCCAGTACTGACTGTGTTTGTGGAACACGCTACTGAGATCTGTGAGTCAACAGCATTTCCACGTCATCATAGGTCGTAGATCTCTGCATTTCTTCCCAGAGTGCCAAAAGCACCACAGGCCTGTCAGCTTTATAGACTGTTTCTGCAGTGGTTCCCAAGGTGTGGTCTGTAGACCTCTGAGTCCCTGGGTGTGCTTCAGAGGCGCTTCAGGGTCAAATCTGTTTTCGTAATAATACTAAGAAGTCATTTGCCTTTTTGACTGTGTTGACATTGGCACTGATGGTGCAAGAGCAGTGATGAGTAAAACCACTTGGCCCCTTTGCACAAAACAAGGCGGTAGCACCAAATCATAATGTTATTATATACACTCTTCACTTCAATACACTGGCAATTAAAAATAAGAAGGTTAATTTTGCTTAAGAATTCTCTTGATGGATCAATAAAAAGAATTAATTTTATCAAATCTGAATGCGTCAGTTCATGTCTTTAAACATTCTGTATGATGAAATGGGAAGTCCACTCAAAGTGTAACTTGGTGAGCAAGTGTTTCCACGTGACTCATATCTGATGTTACAGAGTCAGCACAGATGAAAAATTTTTCAAAGCGCAGACAAGACCAGTGTTAGATTTTTACATAGTAACCAACCTTTGAGAAACTACCGCTTGTCGGTACAGAAACTGTACCGCTTGGTACAGTATTAAATAACAATATCCCCAGTTATCTTAAGAGACTGTTGAAATATAGTCTTTATTTCCCTTTTCAAATTGCATATCTGTATGATGCTAGATCATCTTAATTTACTTCAAACAAAACAACATATCACAACAGATTGGGTATTCAACTAGATATGAGAATCCAGCTATTTTCTATTAAGCCAGGCATTTAAAAGCATTTCCAATACAAAATAATTCCACTCTTATTTCTTTCTGCTTTGAAAAATACAGTTGTTTTCATAAGAGTGTTATTTATATTAACATGTGATGGGTTTACTTATTTTTAAATGAGCTGTAAACTAAATTTTTTTTGGTTTTAGCATATAATATAGTAGATATTTATAGATATAACCCACATAAACAAAAGCTCTTTAGGGGTTCTTCGCAATTTTATGAGTTTGTAGGGGTCCTGACACTAAAAAATTTGAGAACTGTGAATCTATAGTAATGTTGTTTAATCAACTACTCATAGCAAAATACAAATGAAAATCCTGAATACCTTTCTATTTCTTGCCAGTTAGCTAGAATCTGTAATTAGTGCTTACTGTTTGCAAATTTTAATATAGAGATTTTGAGATCAATGAAAATTATTTTAATATTTCAGAAATTGCATGAACTTTTTTTTTTAAAGAGAAATACCAAACTGAAATGACCGGAACATTGGCAAAGTGCAAGCAGTGGCAGGTAAAATGGTCTGGGCCCAAACCTGTCAGCAGAGCTGATGATACAGACCAGTTTTGTAGTTGTAAGCAATTGAAAACAATTCTGACTAATTTTAGCAGAAAGAGATATTGGATCACTCATAGAATTTCTGATAGGGTTGGATACACAAGCTTGAAGATTGTTTCTCCAGGAGTAATGCGTACCGCCCTGTAGAGCTGGTCCAGGGCAGGCGCTGCTGTGGCTTAGCCCATAGGAGTGACTGGCGCTGTTGACATGACCAGCATCTCTGAAGCTGGAGACCTGATGCTGCTGCGAGAACCTAAACGTGGGTGTAGCTCCCGGCCCCCACCACCGCGAGGGACCTCACATGGCCTGTGCTGTGTCTTCCTGCCAGATTCCAGTTCAGGAGTGTGGCTGCTATATCTTGATGGTGGAGGTGTGCAAGGGAAGAAGCAAATATCTGACTTTTTTACCTCCTCAAACAGGAAGCTAGCTATGCTACATAAGAGGAGGGCTTTCCCAAGCATAGAAGGGAGGTTCAATTTCTGGGCAGTTTAAACACAAACAAAAAGCTCCTCAAACTTAATTTTACTTATAAAGGAGAGGCCATCTCTGTATTGTTGATTTAAGGAATATTTATTAAATAACAACTGTGTATAAATTGCCAAGATCTGTCAAAGGTGAATGAGACAGGGTAAATGTCCCTATCATTTATTACTCAGCAGGGAAAATAATGATCTGTACATAGATGGTCAGAATACAAGGCAGACTGTAATAAGTACTACTATAGATACACAAATTACTGTCATAGCACTTAGCAATCTGTGTTACAATAATCAGTTTATACGTGTGTCTCTCCCAGTAGAGTGTAAGCCCTATATAGCTTAATTTTTAAGTTTTTTTATCAAGTTATATTGCACATAATTTTGAGAGTCAGTAGTTTCCAGTTTTGAAATGAAAAACAGCAGTCTGTCATTAGTCCCCACAACAACCACCACTATTTCACCCTTCCTCAAAATCAATATGATCAGTTATTTCAGCTGATTCTTTTCATGTTTAGCTCTGTTGCTCCTAAGAGCATTCTTGCACTGTTACCTCTTGATTTTTCAGTTTTAGAATTTTCAATACAGTTCTCATCACAGAAGAAAAGATTTATCTTTCTCTGCTTACCTCTGTTCTCAGTGCTCCACAGTCACTGTTACCGTCTTCTGTGTATAATTGTATTGTCCTTTTGGTTAGATCAAATGGTGGTTACATTATTATGATTATAAAAATGTTATTGAATAGCTAAATAATGAAGATAAGATCATGAATTTTCTTTCCTCTACTGTTCCTACCTTCCCACTACCCCACATCATTGTTTTAGGTTTTGTTGTTCTTGTTATTTACTTAGTTTTCCCAGTGCTTATCACTAAATCAACTTAGAATTCTTTTTAAAATATCTAAGTTTCCTCCCAGTGTGCTCACAGAGTTCGACACTTGCACTGGTTTTCGTGTTTGGAGAAATTCTGACTGCTCCATCCTGGTCTGTTCACTGACTGCTGCGCAGTGTCGCTCTGGGATTTCCTTTCACTCTCATCCTAGGAGTTCCTTTTGCTTTTCTCCTGTGGTGGAGTTTCTGTTTTTTTACATCCCATTTCATCATCTTCCTTGGTTTACTTACTCATTTTGAAGGAGTTCACCTCCAGTAATGTCCTGAGAAAGAATACAGAGGTAGAACTCTTTAAGTTGAAAATGCTTTTCCTTGTGAATTTTGATGGCATTGCTTCATTGCCTGCTAATTTCCAGCATTTTTGTTGAGATGTCTAAGGCTACTCTGTTTTCTGATCCTTTGAATGGTCTTTCTTAATCTCTGGAAATATGTAAGATTTTCTTTGTGCCTAGGCTTGAGATTTTTTTCATCTACTATATAGTGCTCAGTAGACTGTCTCAGTAGACACTCTAAGAAATTCATGTCCTTCCTCTGTTACAAATGGTGGTTTCTTTGATGATTTCTTAACCTCGTTTTTCTAGAACACCTATTTTTCGTATATCGGACCTTTGGAATTTGTGCTTTGATTTTCTTACCTTTTTTGAGGGGGTAGGGCATCTTATCCATCTCTTCATGTTCTACTTCGTTGGAGATTTCCTCAACTTTATTTTCCTATACCTCAACTGAATTTCTTATTTTTTTCTATTAAGAATTTTTTTTCTAAGAGTGAGTGGTTATGTTTGTCTCTCTGTTATCTGAATGTTCTTTAAAGTGTGTGTGTGTGGAAAATTTAGATAATGGAAACGATTTGGGTTTGATTTAGTGATAGGTATATAGGAAACTAAACCAAAAACAAAAACCAGTTTGGGGGACTTGTACCTTGTTGTGGATACAATATTTTATGTCTTAGAGAATATTCATGATAGTTTTAGTTTAATTTTTCTTATTTCTGAATAGTGTGTTTCCTCCAAGTTGCCTTTTCTGGTTTTTCTTTCTTTTGGTCTCTAGCTTTCATTCTGTGTATTCATCAGATACTTGATAATCCTTAGTTGTTTGGTCATGATAAAAAGTGTGATATTTAACAACTCGCTGCATACCGAGAGCTTGTCAACATAACTATCTAGGGAAATTTAGCTGAATTATTTTCCTGGGGATCTTTAGGACTTCCTTCTAGGCAGTTAGAGTTCTTGGAAGAGAAAAAAAGAGTATTTGGATCATCTGTCTGGAGAGCAAAGGACTGGTTGACAATGTTCTGGGAGGCAAGTGGGAGAAGAGGGCTGGAGATCTCAGAATCCATTATGTATATTTCCACTTAGTCTTTCAGTTTATACAGGTTCAGTGTATATACTTGTCCCCATCCTGGAGAACTTCCTTTTTACTTACTCTCTCCAAAAAATAAATTTCCCGTCATTTGCTGAAGTAGAGAAAAGATAGTCACCCAGTTGTATGTTTTGCGAAGAGTAATTGGGAGACTTCTGACTCTTTAAACTCCTTTATTGTTATTTTAGTAGGATATGAGGAAGGAGGGATGTATGCATATGTTAGTCCTACATCTTTATCTGAAGCATCTGGACTTTATATCTATGCCTCCACAGCACTTAGTATTATACACACACAGTTCAGTCACTTAGTCGTGTCTGACTCTTTGCAACCCCGTGGATTGCAGTATGCCAGCCTTCCCTGTCCATCACCAACTCCCAGAGCTTGCTCAAACTCATGTCCATTGAGTCAGTGATGCCATCCAACCATCTCATCCTCTGTCATCCTCTTCTCCTCTTTCCTTCAATCTTTCCCAACATCAGGCTCTTTTCCAATGAGTCAGTTCTTCACATTAGGTGGCCAAAGTATTGGAGTTTCAGCTTCAGCATCAGTCCTTCCAATGAATATTCAGGACTGATTTCCTTTAGGATTGACTGATTTGATCTCCTTGTAGTCCAAGGGACTCTCAAGGGTCTTCTTCAACACCGTAGTTCAAAAGCATCAATTCTTCGGTGCTCAGCTTTCTTTATAGTCCAACTCTCACATCCATACATGACTACTGGAAAAACCATAGCTATGACTAGACAGACCTTTGTCGGCAAAGTAAAAACACACGGTAGATAGTAAATTGAATGAATGAATGGGAAGACAGTGTCCTGAATGAGGACAGTGAGAGATCAATTCTTGCTAAGTTATAGGAATTCCTTGCTAAGTTATGATGTTATAGGAAAGGGTCTTTTTGGAGCCCGCCTTGAAGATAAGGATATGGCATATGCTATGGGATCATTCATATCAATCTGTAGAAATTCAGAGGAATGAAGGTCTGTTCCTTGATGGGAAAAGTCAAGGAAGGGATCCTGAAGGAGGAGGTATCATTTCAGCAGGTATCATTTGAGTTCTAGCAGTAGTTAGGTATATAAAAGGCCTCGGATGAGAAATTGATTTGACCAAAGTTATCTTGCAAATTGGAAGACTCGAGCCCCTGGTAACATGCCATAATGGAGGATTCTGATTAGACTCCCTCCATAGCTCTAAGCAGTCAGCTTTCATCATGACTTGGAGTAGAATGCTTTACTTCTCTGTTGCTCAACTTCAGTTTTAAAATGGGATGATTTTTACATCACAGTGTGTTTACCTGTCTTGCAGGGGTTTTAGGAGGATTAGATGAGATGATGTTAAAGGTATGTATAAGGAAGATCTCTCTTCCCAGTAGAGGGTTATGAGGACTTTGTCTAGGATAATCAGAATGAGCATGAGGTTAAGTCACAGATTCGAGAGGTGTATTGAAAGAGATCCAGTGAGATTTAATCATTGTTTGAGTTTAGGGAATAAAGTGAAATTAGTTCAAGGTTATTATGAAGGTAACAAATTGGAGAGTTTGCAGGGAGGAAGTATCACATGAGTGCTTAAAAATCTGGGCCTTTGAGGTCAGGCTCAGCAATCATAGCACAGAAGTTAGAATAGAGGAAGGTGGCCAGAGATACGTATAGTTAGGACAAAACAGGAAGAGAGAACATGAATCAGTGTTTAAGGTTGGCCCTTGAGAAGCAGAGGAGTTTGCAAGACAACAACCAAGGCTAGAGAAGACTTGGCTTATTATTGGATTAGCCTTCCAGGATAATACATAGTCTGTGGACTTAGTACAAAATTAAAATGAGAGACCCTTGTTCAAAAAAGCAGGAAAAAGTACAGGTACAGATACTAATATTTAACACTTTTTCCTTTAAACATATTAGAAGTAATAGCAATGCCTGAGTAACAATATAAAGTTACAAATTACAAAAAAAAATTAGGAGCTTATGATTTTAATACTATAATAATACTTTATCATTGTGATATCTTGATCAATCGTGTGATTTTTCTGCCTTTTTCGCAAATTCATTTTTCAGGTCATCAAAATTTATACTTTTAGTAACTTCATTTTTAATTGATATAATTGAAAGTGATGTCAGTCACTCAATTACAAATAGTTTTTGATAACTTTTAATTTTGAGAAGGATCTTTTTCTGATGTAATTATTACTGGAGCTAGTAAGAGCATTTTATAGGTTTTGACAATATTGGCATACATTTTTGATAATTATTTCAAGATATAAACTTTGAACATCTAGAGCTGATGATATTTACAGAGCAATTTTTCTTAAAACATCTAACTTTGTATAATCAACTTTTGTGAATTTGATTTTAAATGTAAATTTGTATATTGGCATTTAAATACTTTCTCTGCTATTTACTTTTTTAGCTCCTTATTTTATATTGAAATGTAGTTGATTAATGACATTGTGATAGTTTCAGGTGTACAACAATGTGGTTCAGTTACACAGAAACATATGTTCAGCCTCTGCCGTTTCCTATGATCTGCGGGGGCTGTCCAGGCAACCAAAAATGGTTTCACAAGTTGTATAGAATTCACCATGTCTGGTTATGTATTCTATCACTGTATCTTCAATAATAAGGAAAAATTAATTTTTAAGTTGTCTTCTGTGTTAATAATTGGTTCATCCAGAGCGTCATATGGAAATAATATTCTTTTCCATCAAATGCAACAATCTTTAATTTCTGTTTTTAAGCCTGTGTGTTGCAACGTTGCAACGGTTTTCCAAAACTAAATTCTTTGAAGTCTGATAACTCCCATACATGCTAATAACCATGTATTATGATTTTACTTTGCAGTAATTTACTGAAAAAGGTTTACTAATAAGCATTGGCACATCCTGTCCTGGGCAGTCACACTGAGAAGTTAATATTTGTGCATACACCACTGGGACAGGTCTCAAGGACAGATGGGTAAGCAGGCTTTCCGCTGCATAGGCTCGTGAAGAGCCCCTCCTCTTTCCTGGGGACACTTTCACTGTTGTTGCTGCCACTATGGGCTCGGTTGTGGCTGACCCAGAGTGCCTTGCGGTACCCACGACTGCCTCAGGCATGCACATTTGGGCTGGTAAGCCATGGCCAACTGCTCGGTGGATATGCTTACACTTCATATGTTTCCTCTTCTGGTGTTCCACTGTTCCATTGATCTTCAGTTATAAACCATAAGTTCGAAGATAAAATGAGTAAGAATTTCAGGATGGCAGCACAGAGCATCCAGCCAAGCCCAGGCTCCTCCTGAGAGCAGGCTCCTGTGCAGTGGTGAAGTCGCGCCCAGCACACTGTCCCTGTCCAGTTTACTAAAGAGTTTGCTGCCGAGCTGCCTTTAGACTGATTAGTCTATATGACTTTAATAGAGCCCCGACCCCATTAGGGGCCGAAACTGGGTTGTTTTCATGCAGGTGTTGGCTGAGTTTCCTTTAAAAACGTGTGTACTTAGTAAAGACTTGCTGCTCCCCTGGGGGCCTTTGGAAGCTGAACTCCCTAGCAGCCAGAACTGTAACAATTTAATCATTGGGGGTTCTCAGGGGCAGGTCTTTGCAGTGAAATTCAGATGAATTACTCTATTGATTTACTTTATTATTTATCTTTTAGTTACCATTTGAATTTAAAAATTTTGATCTCCTCTCTTTTTTGATTAAAGGGAGAGACTATGGATTATTATTTAGTTCTGACCCTGGTGACTTGATTAATTTATACATTTATACATCACCTATAGGTCCTCAATGCTAGAAACTAGAGGTTTGGCAGTTGCTGATACCATGGATTTCCTCTGTAAATCTTGTACCCACGTGAGAGATTTTTAAAAAAGACAATCAAGAAAAATATCTCTAATAACTTTATTATTTTCTTCTTTAAAACTACAGCAATATTTTTAGAGGAAATTTCTCTAACTAAATGCCTTTTGTCTTTGTTAAAATGAACAGGGCTTTTCAAAAAAGGTAGGAGAGACTTCCCTGGTGGTCCAATGGGTAAGACTTCACCTTCCAGTGTTGGGGGTGTGGATTCCATCCCTGGTCGGGGAGTTGGGATCCAACATGCCTCGTGGCCAAAAGACCAAAATATAAAACAGAAGCAATAATTGTAACAGATTTAATAAAGACCTTAAAAAAATGGTCCAAAAGAAAAATAGACCATACACACAGGCGTGGAAACTGTCAGTGTGTTTGAAAGGTGAAGAAGTCAAACCCACAGACCCCGTTTACACTCAGCTGCTGCTTCGCTTTCCCCAGCACTCGTTCTGTATCGTAAAACGATGTCTTCGGTGAGCTAGATCTGCAGCTACTCCTTTATTCTCTGCCTAGCTCCTTACATTTGGTCAAAGATACTTATATAAGAACTCCCTAACTAGCTGTGACTGAAGTAAGTTACAGGTGAGCAAGATACCAACTCTCTCTATCCCCAGAGTGGCCTGTTAGGACCTGGGGCATTTGGAGCTTCTGGGCCAGTGTTCTAACTGAAAATTCCCTTCTCCATTTAACCTAATGTGCTGTATAAACCTCATTTTCTTTGGACACTGTGACATAAAAAGGGCTTGGAAGTACTGCCTTTAAACTTCAAATCAAGAAATTCACCAAGGAAATGAAATTCCATGTTTAAATAGTTTTTAACCATTTATGTAATCAGTATTGCCTTTGTTCTTTTTCAGTATTTCTTCTCATTTCATCTAAACAACAGGTAATACACTGATGAAATAAATATTAAGAGACTTATAGTCTAATTACTTTTCTTCCAGTTATTGTGTTCATAGGAACCAGAATTTTTTAGTAAATGAAGGAATGTGACTCTTAAAAAATAAATTACTCATGATGCTCCCATACTCCTTGTTTTACTCCCATACTCCTTGAGTGGATTTCAGCCCCAAAAGAAGAAATTATGCCAGTCTATACAGTCTCCTAACAATTAGAAAAGTTTCAATCCTTTGTCATTCTTTTGATGAAAACCAGACAGGTCTATTTGATCACAGCAATCCATTTTCTTTCTTTTTTTTTGACAATACAAATCTTCAAATTTATGCTTGCAACACAGATTATAAACAGAACGTATTTCAAAGATATGTATAATTCAAGAGGAAGTACTGGGTTTTGTAATAGGTTAATGTAAGGTGGTGATTTTTTTTCCCCCAAATCCTTTGATGTATGAGAGAGTATATTTAATTGCATTCATTGTGTTTTTATGAATTTATTTTGGTAAAAAGTTTGGATACCTGAAAACTTAAATTAACTGTAAGAAAGTGGTTGTCTACAAAAAGTACATTGGATTATAAAAAGATAGTAAATCTACACTGTCATAATGAGTGTAATTGCCAGTGCTGTTTATTCTGTTTATCTGAGAGGCTCAGGAACTTTAGGTTCATCTTACTTTATTAGTTCCAGCTTGCTTATCAGAAATTTTTCTTAGTAGCTACTCATTGTAATGACTTGTGCTATTATATTTTATCTGTTTAGAGTTTTTAATAGCAGTATCTTTACTTCTTCATTATTTGTATATGGAAAGTGTAAGTAAGGTAGAGTATCCCCTTGATGCCAAATTCACATCTTTACTCACAGCTGCAGTGGTGAGCTGCCCTCTCCTGGTCATCTGTGCCATCTAGAACTCCCAGAGGGTCCTAGGAAAAGCATTTTTTTGCCAAATCAATATTTTAATTGTGTCTTTGATACTAACATTCTCTTGTTTTGTGACTGCAGCTTTGTAAAACTCTGCTGTAGTTTCTTTTCATCTCTTAGAAAAAAACATTATTGACAGAAAAGATGGGGCCATCTTCTCTCGTCCACATGTTCTTGTGGACTTTCTTCCTACCGTAGATTTTTGCCTGTTCAGTCTTAATGGACACACTCTATGCTGTTTGTTTCTTAACTAAATTCTTAAGATTTACCTTGAATATGTTCTTTAGTATGTTCATCCCTCCTTAGGGAAAAAGATTTTCAAAAGTACTTAAATACCTGGATTAACCAAGATGATCTTTTCATGGAATATATATTCTTAAAGATTGGCATCAAAATTTCCTTAATCCATATAATAATTTCATGTTGGAAATGATTTTACAAAAGATTCTTATTAAAACCAGTGCCTCTGTTCTTAATTTCTCATTCTAGATTTTTTTGTGACTTATTTCTTATAAGCCCATCCATAGTTATTTTACTCTCCAGGCTTGTAAATCTATGGGATTAGCATCAACTTTGGTGCTCATCTAACTATAATACCAGAATAGTGAACAGAACATATTTTAGCATTTCAGTCTCTTCTTGAAAAATAGCTGTTTATTCCTGCCTTAGTTTTTGATTTACCAGATCTTTCTATATACTCTTTTTATTTCATATTTTCAAAAGAAAAAGTGAAAAATGTTCTGGCTTTTATTATAGTTCTCAGTTAAATTTATAGCTTGTTACTAGTGAATATTTTTGTGTAAGACTTTTTATGACGTGTTATTTCTAAAATTCATATACACTTTAATAACTCAGTATATATTAATCTTTACTAAGGAAACATATATCCTTCTAAAAATTCTACAGTTAAGATCAAAAGATTAGAGATGAAAGTCTTCAAACCTTTTCATTTACTAATTACTTTATCTTTCAGATCATTTTATGTCATCTTTTTTGCCTGGCCAATTCCATTGTGTATTATAAATACGCATTTGGAGAAGACTATAGGTACAAAGATTAATTGGGATATTTGAAGATTCCTTCAGGAGTTAGCTAGAATGTATCTCCATTTTCAAGTAAGAACAAAAAAGCTTAGCCAGTTAGTTCAGATCTGAGAGATTTTAAGACCCTAATTCATACTTTAAAATAATTTTTAAAAGATTATCTGAAAGAGTAACATATATTTAGAAAATTTGAAAATCTAGTCAAAATTGTAGGAAGTAGTTATTCACAGTTAGGAACAGATCATATACCATCTCATCTCCCAACTAGTCTGTGTTGTCTTAGTAAAGATTTATACATAGTTAGGGCTTCCCTGGTGACTCAGATGATAAAGAATATGCCTGCAATGCGGGAGCCCTGGGTTCGATCCCTGGGTTGGGAAGATCCCCTGGAGAAGGAAAAGGCTACCCACTCCAGTACTCTGTCCTGGAGAATTCCATGGACTGTATTGGCCATGGAGTGGCAGAGTCAGACACAACTGAGTGACTTTCACTTTATACGTAGCTAAGACCTGACATGAGCTTGGTGACCATGGAGAAATGTGAGCCCAGGATTCTTTAGTTGATATAAAAAAATCTCAAACTTTATAAAATTTCTGTTTGTCTTCAATGGTGAAATCATTTAAATGTTCCAACACCTGATTTTGAGCCCCTGCTGTGTCACTTACTAGTTTTGTGACAAACTTGTTCAGTTTCTTCTGTAAAACAGGAAAAATAGGAAGTACTACTCTCCTTGATGGATGCTTGTGAAAGTTGGAGTATTATGGAAACGTTTTGTGAACGGTGCAAGACACACAAATGTAAAATGGTATTACTTGTGAAAATAAAAATGTACTTAAAATTTTTTTTTAATCTATGCTTGCTGATGCTTCGGATCCCTTAGGAAAACCTGCTGTTTTCTTTAGACCTCTCCATGATAGTTAGTCTTGAACTCTCATCAGAGAAGAAGAAATCGCTTGTGGAAAAGGGTGTTAGAAGACATGTTTGCGGTACAAAACCAGGCTCTTCTATTGTTTGTTGTAACAAAATAAGCTTTGATTTGTGTATTCCCACATTTGAGTTTGTGTTTCTGAATTGTGTATGGCAGTGTAGGGTATAGGAATAGGATAAATTCGGTAGCCTAGGAAACCTGTATCCCATCAGGAGAGAAAACAGATGTTCTTCCTCCTGGTAAAGAACTGCAGCTATCCATTTAGCAATTATGAATCTTTTCCCTAGGTGATACCCTTGAGAAAGGAGCCTTTCAGCAGACAGAATTAAGAAACGTATGACACTACCTTTTTTTTTTTTTTTAAACTGTATGAGACTGAATCTTCTTTTATTTGCCTTCTGCTTTTCATGCCCTCAGTTTTAAAAAGGTAGGTAAAGTGTTCAGTTTGAATCATGTGACTACTTTACGGGACTAAATTCTTTACTTCTTAAGATCAGAGTTGAAGACATTGCCAAAGATCCCGAAAGAATGTTCCCCATTCCCCTGACCCCCAATTCAATTCACCTTAGTTGTTTCTAGGTATGTTTTTACTTACCGTTTTCTACTTTTGAGTTATTTTTAATGAAATGGTATTATTCAAGTCTTGTATATGTTTCTCTGGAAAAGGCCAAATCCTACTGATTCTACTTAGATAATGCCCTGCATCTTCTACCTTCCCCATGCTACTGCTGTGGCAGACTATTACAGTGATAATCTGTCACTGTGCTACTTTTAAGTTCTTTCCACATTGCTATTGGACTGACCTTCCTATGGTAGAGATACCATCATGGCTTTTATGTTTCAAAGACTTTCAGTGGCTCCCCGTTGCCTAGAAATTAAATATAACCTGTTCAGCCTAGAATTTAAGCCTCTCAGTGATTTGGTTGTAGTCTGTTTTTCCAATCTGTATGCCAGAGCACTCTTCCATGAGCCGAACTGTTTCTTCCATGTTTCTCTACCTCTTTGCTTATCTTCAAGTCAGTCTCTCTTTCTGGGACGCCTGTCTTTCTGTCACTCCCTCCCAAATCTTGTGCCACTTTGATATCTTGAAAGTGAGACTTTAGAAGAGTAGGAACTGTTGCTTTCTACAGCAATATGATAAAAAAATAATACCTTAATTCCTTTTTTAAACTGAAAAGATTTAACCTATCTCATTTATATAGTTCATCCAAGAAAATAGGAATGATCTTCCCAAATGCTTAATATGTGAAGTTTCTTTATATTTAAGATTTTTTGAGGGGGCAGGAGTTACATGTCAGAATGTACCTTTATTATAATGAGGGGAAATCAGAGTGTTTTTGTAAGTTTAGTTATAGACTGATAGAAAAGATACAAAACCACAGATGAACAATTCTTAGGTATAGCATATATTAGAAACTATATTCCCCAAATTATGATTAACATTGAGCAACTTAAATTCACCATCTTAAAAAAGAATTTGTAGATTCCAAATAATAGAATTAGAAAACTTTGAGTATGATATGGGTAGATTATCTTTCCTATTACATGAAATGAAATAAAACTGCTAACCAATGTATGCATTTTCTAAAGGCAGATTTTGCCCTCTGTGCTGCTTAGGTATCACAATAGAAATGATTGGTGCCATTAGCTTGCATCCAAAGCAAAATTCATAGCCCACCAAGGCTCTAGGAGGTACCATTGCCTTGTAGTTTATATAAATGTTTGTAGAGCAGCATATACCTTGTTGAGACAGGAAGATCTTTCAGCTTAGATTGGGGTGTGTGAACTAGTAAAAATCTATGTATTCTTACATTTGGGAAACCTTTCTTTGGGAAGAAAGATAGTTCTAAACCTTAGCGCATCTACATACAACATTTTCAGTTGACACCATTAGCCAAAGGAACCATTGAATTTTCCGACATGGCCACCAAATCTCAAACTGGAATGAAAAAGAATAACTAGCCAAACACATATTCTGCAGATGTTTACAGGTCTCACTAAAGAGAGGAGAAAATCCTCTTTTGAAAACCTGAGAACAGTAATCTGGCATTGGGAAACTGGGAGTCCATGACCATCTTCTTTCTCTCATGTGCTTACATTCCATTTCTGAACATCCAGCCCAACACCTCACATTTTGGTGGGCTGCTGTGTGTATGTGTATTTTATATATATACAATGTAATTTTTAAACTTTTTGTTTTTTAATACATTGGACTTAAACCAAAAATTCCTATATACCTTTCACCCAGCTTCCCAATTTGCTGATGTCTTATTTACCTCCATTGTACTCAGTTACATAATCAGAAAATTAACAGTGATATTATACTGTATACTGAGATAATAATATCAGATTTTATTCAAATGTCATTAATTCTATAACTGCCATTCTTTTTCCAAGCCTGGATGAATCCAGAATCCAGGGTTATATTTAGTTATTGTAACTTCATGGTCTTCTTTAGTCTGGCACAGTTTTATTCATTGTTTAATAATATTGCCACTTTTAAGAGTACCAGCCAGTTATTTTGTAAAATGTCTTAGGTTTAGGTTCATCTTATGTTTCCTCATGTTGTAATTTCAGCTGTGGTTCTTTGGCAGGAATGCTCTGGGACACAGTAATGTCCTTCTTGAAAACATACAAGTAAGATATTTATACCCTTATTTCACACAAAAAAATTTTTACTATCAAGAAACTGAAATCTTAAAAATTAGTAAGTATTTTTAAAAGGTATCTTGAGAACTCTAGGAATATGTAATTGTGTTTCTGAAAAATCAAATTATGATACAGGAAGTGTATTTGATTTTACTGCTGTCTGATCATGAAAGAGTTATCTATCATTTTGTTTTCTATAATAAAGGTAGTGGAAATTTTCCCATTTGTTACTCAGAAGATATGATAGGAATATATTGGTAAATAACATTTGTAATTAATAAAAGGTAAGATCTTGGTTGGAGAGAGACATCATCTCATTTTTAAAAATGGTTTCATTGAATTTGTTCTTGAAGATTTCCTCTCTGATCACTATTAACCCATGTCTTTCCTTCTTTCAACCTTGTTCACCTTTCCTGTAGGGTAGTATCATTCATTTAGTTTTCTTCATGTATTCGTTTTGTCATTATCATTTCATGTGTTCTATTTGTGCCCCAACTTGATTGTAAGTTCCTCAGAGCAGAAACTGTGTTTTAGACTTTTTGTTCCCCACAGGGCTTAGCACAGCACACTCTTTGTGAATATTTTAAAAAAAACTCCTAGCATCTCTAAAGTGCTCTCAGAACTAACAGGCTACTACTACAAAATAATGAGAACTTACTGATAAACCGTATTTCTCTACATGGTCAATAATGTTAGGTATACATAGGTTCCAGATCTATCATGTTTTTGTTTGCAGAGAAACAGAAAGTAGTAAACTTCAAAAATCATAAATGTCCTCTTGAGCCCTGTCCTCCTCCCATTATAAAATAAGCAGGATTTCTGCTCCTTCAAAGGATTAATCCTGTTCTCATGAAACTCCACAGTTCTCAACTTTAGCATCACTGTCAGTACCCTATTTATTTGGTTTTTAAGCAAATGTGTTGTGTACTAACTATGTGCTAGATTGGGCATACAAAATGGCCAAACTGCTCTAGAAGAAAGAGAAAGCAGTGCTGAGAATGTGCAGTGAAGATCCTAACCAAGTGTGGGGTCCAAGGAACTGTTTCGTGGATTTTTAAGCTGAAATCCAAAAGATGAGTAACAATCAGTTATTTGAAATAGTATGAAAATTGTTTTGAGCGAAGGAAATAGCACGTGCAGAGGCCCTCTCATGAATGATGGTTTGTTTGCTGTCCTGAGGAAAGGCTCGTGTGGCTCGAGGACAAAGTGTGAGATGAGACTGGAAAAGTAAGATCAGAAATCGCAGACATTGTAGGCCATGTTAAGGTTCTTGGTCTTTATTTTTAAAGCATTTGGAAACTGTTGAAGTGTGTAAATCAGGGGTTACGGGATCAGATTTGCATTTTGAAAAGATCTCTAAGCTGCAGGATGGAAATTTGGTCAGAAGACCTTGAGTAGATACAGAAAGACCAATCAAGAAGCTATTACAGCATTCCAGGAATGAAATGTTGCTAACTTTGGTTAGTGAGGTGGCACTGGAGAGAAATAATTCAATTTGATACAGTTTTAGAAATGAAAATTATCAGAACTTGGCAGGAGGGGGGATCGGGATGGGGAACACATGTAAATCCATGGCTGATTCATGTCAATATATGGTAAAAACCACTACAATATTGTAAAGTAATTAGCCTCCAACTAATAAAAATAAATGGGGAAAAAAAAGAAAGAAGAAAAAAAAAAGAAAATTATCAGAACTTGGTGAAGAATTCTGTATGGAAGCTGAGGGAGAGGAAGACAAGGAAAACAACACCCGGGTTTCTGATTTGTACACTGCATTTATGGGCGCACCATGTACTAAGAAACCCTGAGAAGGAATGTTTTAGGAGGAAGAGTTTGGCTAGGAACCTGTTGAGTCTGAGGTACCTAGGCAGTTGGATTTACAGTAGTGGTCAGATGAAGAGAGGTTTATCTCTGAATCATAAGCATAGCTAGTTAGTCTCACTTAGACTTTCAGCTATTGAAAGAGAATATAGAGCAGTGTTATGTAATATGGTAGCCACTAGCTACATGTGGTCATTCTGAATCAAAATATGCTATAGTCTAAAGACAGCATGAGAAAAGATTGTGAAGTATGTCATTGGTAGTTTTTCTATATCGAGTACATGTTGAAATGATCTTTTAGATAATTAGGCTAAATAAATTATTAAAATTAAAGTGGATATGTATTACAGTTAGGTTTTAAAGGAACCTTATCTTTTAGAGATAGTATGCTGAAATTTTTACAGATGAAATGATATATCTGGGATTTGCTTAACAATAATTCATTAGGGAAGCAGGGGAACTGGTTAGGGTAATAGATAAAATAAGATTGGCCATGACTTAATAGATCATTGAAACCGCATCCATGGAGCTTCTTTATACTGTTTTCTCAACATTTGTATGCTGGAAAATGTCCAAAATAGTGAATGAGTAAGAAAGAGCACATACAAGCATAATACAGTAGGGGAAAAAAAAAAACTTTAATGAGGACTTTAATGTAACTCATGTGTCAGAAGTTCTAAGGGAGAAGCAGAAATTTAAAAGTTTGTTCCCATTATTTATCTTTTACTTTCTTAAGTTCCAGCTAGGTTTGGTGATTTGACCTAGTAAAGGATTTATATTTTCAGATAGCCAACAAGTTGACTTTTTAATCCTTTCTCAAATCATTTGCTCTTACTGTGCAAATTATGTTGAATTCAGTTTCAGCATTCCTGTTAGTTTGGACGTGGGGAAGAAAGCCTTTCTAAAAGTTATGAAGTACATACATAAAACATGAAAGGAAAAGTATGAAGTGAACATTTATGTAGCCATCACTCAGGTCAAGAAATAGGACTCTGACAGTACCTCTGAAGCAATTCCCTTCTGTATCATACCTTTATGTCTTCCCTCCCCCATACATATATTCATTTCTTTTATGTTTCTAGTAATCACCTCCTTGCTTTTTGTTTTTTAAACCTTTTTTAATGATATAGTTTATCTTTGCTCCTTGCATTCTTCATACTTTTACTATATATTTGTGTGTGTGTGTGTGTTAGTTGCTCAGTTGTATCCAACTCTTTGCAACCCCATAGACTGCAGCCCTCCAGGCTCCTTTGTCCATGGGATTCTCCAAGCAAGAATACTGGAGTGGGTTGCCATTTTCTTCTCCAGGGGATCTTCCTGACCCAGGGATCGAACCTGAGTCTCCTGCATTGCAGGCAGATTCTTTACCATCTGAGCAACCTGTAATTACTTTGCATGTTTTCTAACTTATTGGCACTGTCCTATAAGTATACTTCTGAACTACTCGTTAGTCAGCATTATAATCGTAAGATGCGTTCATGTTGATGTATGTGGCCCTAGTTCATTTTTAACTGCTGTGTAATATTCTGTTCTATGAGTGTGCCACTAACACATCCACTTTGTTATTGATGGACAGTTAGATTGTTGGATGTTTTTGCAGTTACCAGTAAAGCTGTTGTGGATATTCTTACACCTGTCTCTTGGTACACACACATGAGAGTTTCTCCCGGAATTCCTAAGGGTGTAGCTAGGAGTGGAATTACTGAGTCATGGGGTGCTCTTCAGCTTTACTCGATTTTGCAGAGAATCCCCACAGGCATGATTGTAGGCGTCCTTCTTCACCTCTGTCCTGCTCATATTCGGGATGTCAAAATTTTCTGTTTTGCGGTTGTATCTCATAGTTTAGATTGCTGATTCTCTGATTATTAGTGAGGCTGAGCATCGTTTCGTATGTTTATTGGATCTTGCATCGTTCTTCCATGTTTCTTCTGTTAATTGCCTGTTCCTATATTTTGCCAACTTTTTTCCTATGTGTTGTCTTTTTTTTCCCTTAGTGATTTATAGAAATTTTTATATTTTCTGGATATGAACCCTTTGTTAGCTATATGCATTACTAACACTTCCTCCCGGTCTATGGCCTCTTTCCATTTTTCTTAATGATGTCTTTAAAAAAAAAAAAAGCATCACTTTTTCTTTGGAAGTAATTTCTAATTTATAAAATGTTGCAAAAATAAAAATAGTATGATACAAAGAATACCTCTATACCCATTATCCAGATTCAATTATTTATGTTTTCCTCCAATTGTTTTATTAATCACACTGTCTTATATGTTTATGTATCTATATATCTGACTGTGTGTATATGTATATTCTGAGCCTTTCTTAAGTTAAATACATCATGTCTGTTCTTTTACCCCTGAATGCTTCAGTGTATATTTCCTAAGAATGGAGATCTTCTCTTATGTAACCATAGTGTAGCTGTCAACTTCATAAATTTGTATTGATACAATTTTATCTAAACTACCAACTATACATCATTTGTTAGTGATGTATGTCTTTTGGTATGTAAAAGTTTTAAATTTTAATGTAGTTATTTTATCTGTCTTTTCCTTAATAGTCTGTTCTTTAAAAATCCTTCCCATTTCTGAGGCTTTAAAATATATTTTTTATTCTTACACGATTAAAAAATTTTGCTTTCCATATTTGGGATTTTAATCCACTTGGAATTTTTTTTGAATATGCCAAGAGATGAATTTTGTATATGGTGAGAGATAAATTTCAATTTTCTTTTTTCCCATTATCTCAGCACCATTGATGGAATAACCTTGGTTCCCCATGCAGTGACACTAGTGTCATATATCAAGTTTACGAATGCATGTCTTTCCGTGAACTATCTATCCATTCATGTACCTGAAACCCACTGTCTTAAGTATTAGAAGGTTATACTAATAATAACTAGGGAAGCAGGTCTCTCTAGCATGTTCTTCTCAAATTTAACATCTACTTCGATGAATGGTTATACAGCAAACAACCCATGTCATCATGACTTCAACAAAATATAGGATATTACGAACACAGTGAAGCCCTTAGTATCCCCCTCCTTGATCATAACCTTTGCTTTCTTCCAAAAGATTGCCTGACTTTAGAGGTAATATTTTCCTTGATTTTCTTTACAGTTTTATCACTGCTGTAGTCCCTGGACTATTATCTGGATTTGCCTGTTTTGGAGGTTTGTGTCAAGGACTTGGAGGATGGGTATTTTGTACGTATCCGCCTTCCTTCATACAACATCATGTGGCTGTGGCTCTCTGTGCTGGCTGTCAGTTAATGCAAGACCCGTCATTTTATGACCGCACCAGGGCTTTATCCACCTGCTGTAAAGGGGCGTTTTGTCTGCTGCTAACAGTTCTGCCCCTAATGTGCGTGTCTTGCGTTTCTTTCAGGAATATACCTAGGACTAGAATTGTTTCATTCTATGGTATACATATCCTCCGCTTGAATAGATGACAGACATTTTTTCCAAAGTGGTTGTACCTGTTTACATTCTAACCAAGAGATTATGAGAGTTCCCATAGTCTGTATCCTTGCCAACACTAAAGATTGTTAGTCTTCTTAATTCTATTTTTGTAGGTGAATAGTATTTTATTGTGGCTTTAATATGTATTTACCTAACAGCAGAAAGAAGTCAAGTAACCTTCATGTTTGTTGGTATTTAGATACCCTCGTTTGTGGAAGGGCTTTTTTTTTTTTCTTTTTTAAGTCTTGCTCAGTTCAGTTCAGTTGCTCAGTTGTGTCCAACTTTTTGCGACCCCATGAACTGAAGCACACCAGGCCTCCCTATCTATTACCAACTCCCAGAGTTTACTCTAACTCGTGTCCATTGAGTTGGTGATGCAATCCAGCCATCTCATCCTATGTCATCCCCATCTCCTCCCGCCTTCAATCTTCCCTGGCATCAGGGTCTTTTCAAATGAGTCAGCTCTCCGCATCAGGTGGCCAGAGTATTGGAGTTTCAGCTTCAACATCAGTCCTTCCAACGAACACCCAGGACTGATCTCCGTTAGGATAGACTGGTTGGATCTCCTTGCAGTCCAGGGGACTCTCAAGAGTCTTCTCTAACACCACAGTTCAAAATCATCAGTTCTTTGGTGCTCAGCTTTCTTTATAGTCCAGCTCTCACAACCATACATGACCACTGGAAAAACCATAGCCTTGACTAGACGGACCTTTGTTGGCAAAGTAATGTCTGCTTTTTAATATGCTGTCTAGGTTGGTCATAGCTTTTCTTCGAAGGAGTAAGCGTCTTTTAATTTTATGGCTGCAGTCACCATCTGCAGTGGTTTTGGAGCCCAAAAAAGTAAACTCTGCCACTATTTCCACTATTTCCCTCTCTATCTGCCATGAAGTGATGGGACCAGATGCCATGATCTTAGTTTTCTGAATGTTGAGCTTAAAGCCAACTTTTTCACTCTCCTCTGTCACTTTCATTAAGTCTTTTGTTAGTTTTCCTATTTATTTGTCTGGACTTGTAGGGGTTTATTATATATTATGGATGTGAATTCTTTATATGTTGGACAGATATCTCCTCCCAGTCTGTGGCTTGCCTTTTTACTCTCTTAATAGAATGTTTTGTTTTTTGATGAACAGAAGTGCTTGATTTCAGTATAGTCAAAATTTATCAAATTTTAATTCATGCTCTATTCTGTACCTACTGTGTGACCTTGGCCAGCTTTGAGCTTTAGTTTACATATCTGTAAATAGTTGGTAATAATATCCATGTCATAGGGTAATTGAGAAGATTAAATGAGATAAAACACTTATTATAGAGCTTTTCACCTAGCAGTGCCTCAATAGATGGTAATTGCCTTCCCCATCATTTAGGGTGTTCATTTTCATACTGTCTTTTGGGAAATTGGGTAGTATTCATGAGCTATTTGCAAATGAATGTTTTGAAAATTAGAATCTCATATAATTATCCCAGGAATTTAGAAGGTGGCCTAAAAGAGTAAATCATAATTAATTTGCCCAGAGAACTAAAATGTAACATTTTCTCTGATGAAAAAGATTTATATTCAGTGTGGGACCCCTGAATAATAAAACTCGTGACTGGAGTTATCCAGAAAACAAGAAGCTATGGTTTAAAACAATCTAAATCCTATAAATAATGCATCATATTTGGAAGCTAGTGGTAGATTTCTTTGCCTCTAAGAAGAAAGCCAGGTCTCTTAAATGATGAGAAATTGCTCATCACACCAACCCAAAGTACCCTCCTCCTCCTTGGAATTTTCTGATGCTTACTGATAATTTTCACTTTGACCTATTTCCTCATCCATTCATTCAACAAATATTTACAGAACACCCCTTATTATGTGACAAGCCCTTTGCTAGGGGAAAGGGACAGAGCAGTAAAGAATATAAACTCAATCCTTACCTGAATAAAGCTAAGAAAAAAAGATTAAAAAGAATATTACAACACCATGCTAAAAAAGCAATCCCATTGTTCTGCTTCTAGTAATGGCAGAACTGTTCATGATGGGTGAACCTTCCCATGCATAATTATACTCTGGACAAAATACCATAATATAAATGTTTATATATATAATACAGTCTTTACACACATCCATCCCTTTTAAAGCATACCTTAATACTTAAAAACATAAAATATCTAAAGGTACTGGAGACCAACCAAAAGCAGGTAGAAACTGGCAGGGAGTCAACTTTTGGGGTAAAGGAACAGAATTGGGTGAGTTTCCTGTTTTTGTGGATTTTTGCCTGAGGACAGTCACTAATTGGTATAGCATGGGAGTGGCTAGAACTCTGAAAGAAATTCAGTCTTAGTGATGTTGGGAATCAGAAGAGAGAGGCTTCTAGAGCAGCTGGACCATGAAGGGGAATTCACAGAGGGGAAAGCCCAACCTATGCATATAAATATTTGCCAAATTTTTGATCCTTGAACAGACAACAGCTCTCTTCAAGGGAACCTAACAGAATCCATAGTCTACAAAGTGTCATTCACAAGGCTCAGGATACCATCCAAAATTACCAGACAAATGGAGAAACTGAAAAATTTCATGCATACTTCAGTTCAGTTCAGTCACTCAGTTGTGTCCGACTCTTTGCAACCCCATAGACCATAGCACACCAGGCCTCCCTGTCCATCACCAACTCCAGGAGTCCACCCAAACCCATGTCCATCGAGTCGGTGATGCCATCCAACCATCTCATCTTCTGTCGTCCCCTTCTCCTCCTGCCCTCAATCTTTCCCAGCATCAGGGTCTTTTTAGATGAGTCAGCTCTTCGCATCAGGTGGCCAAAGTATTGGAGTTTCAGCTTCAACATCAGTCCTTCCAATGAACACCCAGGACTGATCTCCTTTAGGATGGACTGGTTGGATGTCCTTACAGTCCAAGGGACTATCAAGAGTCTTCTCCAACACCACAGTTCAAAAGCATCAGTTCTTTGGTGCTCAGCTTTCTTTATAGTCCAACTCTCACATCCATACATGACTACTGGAAAAACCATAGCCTTGACTAGACCTTTGTTGGCAAAGTAATGTCTCTGCTTTTTAATATGCTGTCTAGGTTGGTCATAACTTTCCTTCTAAGGAGTAAGCGTCTTTTAATTTCATGGCTGCAGTCACCATCTGCAGTGAGCCCAGAAAAATAAAGTCAGCCACTGTTTCCCCACCCATTTGCCATGAAGTGACAGGACTGGATGCCATGATCTTAGTTTTCTGAATGTTGAGCTTTAAGCCAACTTTTTCACTCTCCTCTTTGACTTTCATCAAGAGGCTCTTTAGTTCTTCTTCACTTTCTGCCATAAGGGTGGTGTCATCTGCATATCTGAGGTTATTGATATTTCTCACAGCCATCTTGATTCCAGTTTGTGCTTCATCCAGCCCAGCGTTTCTCATGATGTACTCTGCATATAAGTTAAATAAGCAGGGTGACAATATACAGCCTTGACGTACTCCTTTTCCTTTTGGAACCAGTCTGTTGTTCCATGCATACTTAAGTAAAGGCAATTAATGAACGCTGACTCTGGGATGACCCAGGTGTTGAAATTAGCAGACAGGGATTTTAAAGAAGTCATATTGACTGTGTTCAAGGATGTAAGATACATTATCTGGCGTACAAAAGTCAACCGGATGAGCTTAACAACAGATTGAAAATGTCAGTGAACTTGAAGACCAAAATTATCCAGTCTGTAAAACAGAGAGAAAAAATATTATGAAAATAAATTTTAAAAAGTAGAACCTGAGGGAACTATGAAACAATAAAAGATTAGAAAACAATATAAAAGGTGTCATTGCTGTCTCAGAAGGAAAGAAGAATGAAAATGGGCAGAAAACATATATAATAGGAAAGAACTCCCTAAATTGGTGAAAAAATTGAATATGTTCAAGAGACTCAGCAAATTGTTAAAAACCAAACATGAGAAATTTTTATAAATACAGGGATGATAGATGCAACATGCTTTTAAAGTAAGCACATGAAAACTGTAGTGGTCATATTATCAGATAAGTAGACTTCTGAAACAAAGAGTAGTATTAGAGAAAAACAAAGACATTTCAGGAAAATTAAAGGATCAAGTCATCAGGAAAGGCACAAAAACAAATCTTCAAAATAGATAAAGCAAAATTTGACAGGATTAAAGGGAGTAAGAGAAGTCCACCATCATAATCAGATATATCAATACATATCCCATTTCTCAGTAATTGATCACAATGCTAGATTAAGGGTATAATGCATCATTGTAAATCAACTATACTCCAACAAAAAAGGATAAGGACCTAGTTCAGAATGATACCATCACCCACCTTGATCTAATGGACACATATCGACCACAAAACCCAGTAGCAGAATATGCATTCTTTCCCAGAGTTGATAGAATATTCTAAGAAGTTCTTTAAGTGCTTGCTTTTGCTGCTGTTATTTCTCTATGCCACCACTGCCAGAAGCTGCTTCCATCTCATCCACCTTTAATCCCATCCCACCCCTGGCTCGGAAATCTTACTTGAGTCTCTTGAATTTTTATCACCTGTTTGTTTGGACTTTATGACCCAGCCTGCCGAAGTATTGTTACTTTTATATCAGTCTGTTATTCATTCAGTCTAATGTATGGAATTTTGGAATCTTCTTTCCCATGCAGAGTTATCTCCCATGGATTCCTGCCATTTTAACATACTTTTTAACCTTGGTGTTTCTTAAAATAACTTTTATATTATTTTGTCTTTGTTCTTAGTGTTTCTGATGGGTTCATTTTGGAGCATTTACCATTAGAATGCTGTCGTGAAACCAAAGAACAGAGCAGACTTATATTTTTGTTTTTCTGTGTGTTAGTTGCTCAGTCATGTCTGACTCTTTGTGACCCCAATTGGCAAAATCCAAATAAATCTAGATTTGATGACACTGCTGTGTAACTGTTTTTCTCCTGATTTTTTATATTTGTATTAGAGTTATGTAAGAGAATGTGTATGCTCAGTCATGTCCGACTCTTTATGACACCATGGACTGTAGCCTGCGAGGCTCCTCTGTCCGTGGGGATTCTCCAGGCAAGAATACTGGAGTGGGTTGCCATTTCCTTCTCCAGGGGTCCTGACACAGGGATCAAATCTGGTCTCCTGCATTGCAGGCAGATTCTTTACCACTGAGCCACCAGGGTTCATTTCAGAGCATTGACCATAAGAAATGCTGTGAACACAAAGAACAGAGCAGACTTGTATTTCTGTTTCTGTAGAGAACAGTAACTACAGACTGCTACGTAGAGTACAGAGGAATTTATTTATATATGATGTCAAGCTGATAGGTAAAGAGTCTGCCTGCAGTACTAGAGACCTGGGTTCAATCCCTGGGTTGGGAAGTTCTCCTGGAGAAGAAAAGGCTACCAACTCCAGTATTCTGACACGGAGAATTCCATGGACTGTATAGTCCATGGGGTCGCAAAGAGTCAGACACGACTGAGCGACTTTCACTTGCACGTTTTCTGGTACAGAGAACAGATTTTCAGAAAAACCTGGTAAAATATCCTCTCGGTGTTTACTGACTTATTTATTCATTGATTCAGTCGCGCTGGGCTGGGTCTTTGCTGCAGCACATGGCCTTCTCTAGTTGCCCCACAGCATGTGACTTGGTAGTTGCCCAACCAGAGATTGAACCTGTGTCCCCTGCATTGGAGGGCAGATTCTTAACCTCTCGACCACCAGAGAAGTCGTCCTCTAGGCCTTTAAATATATCTTTTACCACATGTGATTGTACTTAATCTCACATAGACATTTAGTAATGATTTCCCCTCAGTTCCCAGTAACCGATCTTCTTATCTAGCTGGTTCTGTTTCCTAGGCTAAGAATGCTGAGAGAACTCTTTGACAAAAGAGATGAATTCTGACTTCTTTTATTATTAAAATATGCAAATATAAGTAAATGTTCTTTAATATTCTGTATTTAAAGTCTTGCTTTGTAATAAAGATGTCCACTTTGTCCTTGATCCGGTGTGTATTTCTTAAGGTCACAGGGTTCCACTTTCCTCCCACCTTTTAAATCTGTCTCTTCTGTCTTAACCCTTTTGAGCAAGATGTGCGATAATCGTCTTATTTCCAGTCTCTTCTGAATGAATTGTGATATTATGAGCATCAGCTGCACTTTCAGGAGCAGAGAACTTGTCAGTAGAACAAGAACATATTTTCCAATTTCTCCATCAAATATTGGTAAAATATTGTTTGATGGATATAGAGTTTCACTTTTGCAAGATTAAAAAAGTTCTGGAAATGGGTAGTGGTGGTGGTTGCACAGTAATATGTACTTAATGTCTACTGTACACTTAGAAATGGTTAAGATGGTAAATATTACATTGTGTGTATTTTATCACCCCCAAAATGTTTTCATAAAAAGATGGTAAGAAAATTTAAGCAAGAAGGCCTTGAGTCATGACGTTAGTCCAGAGGCAAAATGTATCCTGCTATTGTTTTTAAGAGCTGTGCTGTCTGTTTATAGTTAATGTATAGGAGTTATGTATGATAATATGTATAAAAAGTATTGATAGAACAATGCATTTTCTGTTCTTTGAGGTTCAGAAATCATTTGCAAGAAATAAAACCTAGGTAGCCAGTGTATATCCTCCCTATCCTAAAATTTATATTTTTAAAAAGTATCTTTATAATTTTATATATATCTTATTATCTTAATTTCAGGGGAAACAAATTTTATGTTGTTTTCTTTGTTTTTATTCCTCACCACAAGATTTCACATCTAAATCTTACTGTAGCTTTTCCAAAAACTCCCATTGTTTAAAAACAGAGAACTTTATAATGGAAAAATGGTCTCCTTTTTTTTGCCCTTACCCACTTTAATTTTTATTTTAAAACAAATAACAGAATTTAATAAGAAGCTGATTTATTCTATCCCTACTTTCCCCTTCTCCCCATTATACTACTTTATTCTTGAGTTACTTTTTGTTGTTTTAAGAAAATTGAAGATGCAGAATTTATTATAGGCACCTCAGTGAAATTGTAGGGTAATGGTGATATGAAAAAATAACTGATTCATAAAATTATGAGAAGGGGAATTTTTCAACTTTATTAAACAGAAAAAGGACAGTTGGTTTGGTTTAGTCATCAAAATAAATTGTGACCTACTGATCTCCAAGTCCTATATTGTGCTCAGATTTTCCATTGGGAATGAAGCATTCCGCTGTCCCTTTTTACTGTTTAACTTAAGCTGCAGTGAACACTAGGAGAATGGCCCTGTGGCTGAGCTGCTTATTTTTTTTTTTTAATCTATTCATTTTATACTTTCAGACAGATTTTTCCCTGGGGTGAAACAAAGGTTAACTGAAATTTCCTCTGTTGTGTACCTGAACGAATCAGCAGTTTAAGAAGGAAATCCCATTGATGGGCCAAGAGAGTGACAGGCTCTATTTAAAAAATTCCCCCGACTGTGTGGTAGACCAGCCATGCCATGAATTTAACTGTTCCTGTGGTCCCCATACTTGTACCCACCAAAAAAAAGAGAGAGAGAGAAAGCGACTTTGTTCTGCAAACGTAGCCCTAAGCTTTGAAAACCACGAGCCATTGAGTTTTGTGAATTCAAGTTAGAAAGCAACAGAGGCCAAGACTCTAGGGGAACAATATCTGAAAGGGAGTACACAAAAACAGGTAGAAACTGTTTAACTGTTTTCTCTGTGTATATACAGATTTATGTGTGTTTATCCACACACTCCAAAAAATCTATATCTTCTCATTTTATGTAGACAGTCCTAATTATATTTAAGCAATGATGTTTGTTAAGTTTTGAAATCTGCTAGGTTTCTTTTTTTTTTTTTTTTTAATATATATAGCTTTTTTACTTCATTAAAGTATTTTGGTTTTAACAGGACATATATGTTTTGGAAATGAAAGTAAACATAGTATATGTTCAAATGGTTTAAAAAAACTGGACCTTTACATTACCTCTGCAGGAGCTTTGCTGTCAGAGCCAGCTCATGTATTTTGTATTTTTCCTGTTTAAGGGAAGCTGCTTTAAATATGAAAAGATGGTATCTTTAGTTGGATTAAACATCCTTAATTCATGTGTATTTCACCTCAGGACTTGTGAGCCTTGTTGAAAATCCCACTTTAACCCTGCCTAGTAGGCCTCAATAGTGCATACTACAGAGAGATTATATATAAATAGTCATGGTCTTTCTGAGGTGGAGAGTAGTCTGTATTCCCAGGGGGCATGAACTGTGTACGTTTCTAACAAATATTTCACATATGTTGCTAATTCGTATTTCTATTTACACGTTTAGGATTTAGTTTTAAAGAAGATTTTATTATCAAAACTTTCTTAAGTATATCCATCTGTCTAGTGTGGATGGGAATTTATGGAGATTTTGTAAAACACTAGAATTCATAGAGAAAATAATCCAGAGGGATTGGTTTCTGACAAGGACTTTGAACAAGCAGGTACCATTTGAGTTGGTTCCTGAGAGGAAAAAGTAAGAATTTGTTTTAAAAGGTCATTCAGGGGCTAGGTTCATGCTCACGAATGAGAAAATGAAGTTGAGAATTAAAATGATTAATACAAAATTATTCAGTATGTTTTGGAAGAACCTAGATTTCAATTCATATCTGATGTTTACATGCACAATAAGCTGCTTCTCTTTTATTCTAAGATGGCTATTTTTAAAAGATCATTTCTTTCTTGTCAGTTATACCTCAGTAAATCTGGGAAAAGGATGATTTCTTTCCCTTTCTCTTTTGTTGTTTTCTAACTGTTTCTTCTCTCACTGTTTCCTATTCCGTGTCTTTTCTTCTTCCTCTCTTTATTTTTCAGTAATGATCCTACTGCAAGTAGATTGTGGCATTGTAAGTTTAGAGCAGATTCTGGGGGAGGATCTGTTCAGATATTCCATTTGGCCTATAAAAGGCAACATTGTTCTTTTTGGCTGTAATTTTTTAAAAATCAAAATCATTCATAGCTAGTTGAGCAAGCTGTGAATCAATCAGATGCTCATTAGTTGATGCTTACATGTGAGTAGAAGAGCTAACCAATGCCATGGATAGATCTCAGTTAATTTT
The DNA here is from genome assembly GCF_033118175.1 of Dama dama. Lineage (NCBI taxonomy): Eukaryota > Metazoa > Chordata > Mammalia > Artiodactyla > Cervidae > Dama > Dama dama. The sequence continues at coordinate 67,726,922 of NC_083709.1, forward strand.
TAAAGATCAATAAAACAGTTGACATCTTTTTTTAGGGATCACTTGGTCTTTCCAATTTTATTCATTAAAAAATATTTATTGACTTTCTACTGTGTGCCAGACACCATTAGGGCTATAGAGGTGCAAGTGGTACTGTGATTAGAGAATGGTTCCTGCCCCATTATAGACCACAACTGGAAAGTTGGGACATTATTTTTATCAAATTTCATAAAGAACCAGCATTGTTCTTCAGATAATAACATTATTCCTCTCAGAATACAGTCCTATGTTAAAAAGTGGAAGAGTGCAAGTTGTTTTCACATTGATTGCTATGTGCTACATAATAAAATGATAATATTGTGGGAATTTTGGTAACAATTTTATTACTAAATAAACCAGATACTCATCATAAAAATAATTTAGGGGATGATAAGAGCATGTTGGTTAAAAGTATGGTTTAGAAGTGAGCCTCTGGTCTGCCACTTACAAGTTTTGTGGCACTAGACAGCTTATTTAAAAACTCACATAAACCTCACCTTTTTTCATCTGTGTAGTGAAAATAATAATAGCTGCCTCTATAAGATTGTTGTGAGGGTTAAATTAGAAAAAAAAATGTGTAAAAATGCTTACTACAGTACCTAGCATAGACTAAGCTCTTTATGTATTAGCTGTTCTTGTGTTCTGTCTTTTTATTGGGATATAATTTCTCTACAGTGTTGTGTTGGTTTCTCCTATGCAGTGTCGTGAATCAGCTACATGTGTACTTATATTCCTCTCCCTCTTGAGTCTCCTTCCCACACCACTGTCCCACCCCTCCAGGTCATCACAGAACACTGAGCTTTTCTGTGTTTTTTAAAAAGGACCTGGATTTTCTTTCTCTGGAAGGGTCTGTTAGTGGGAATTTGGAAAGGAACATTATGTATTGTGCGTGTTTTCTTTGTTGGAGATAATGCACATTAGCATTTCCTCAAAACTCAAGATGAACATTTGTTTTTAAGTTTTATCTATCCTGAAAAAAATGGGGAATAAAAGCGTTAACAACTAAAATGGTTTTTTTTTATTTTATTTTCTTTTGAATTCAAAGTTTTTTGTAATAATATATACACAATAATATCTCCATAACTTCTTCCTGTTCTCCAGCCAGCTCTGTTTTGAGTAATAGTTATTGTAGGTCCATTGGTGAATACTTGTGTTTTGGATTTAAGGACAATTCTGTCAGTAATCTTTCTGAAGCTAAATCAAAACTTGGGTAGCTTATTGGGCTTGTCTTCCATGCAATACCCAAATTCTCCCCCACATCCTGAGTCACCTGGTGTCATTAGACGATAAAAGTTTTAAAGTAATAAGTTATCATGTTTTAGATGAGTATTTTATAGTCAGACTGCTCAAACAGTTGTTCCTGTTCACTGCCTCGAGTCCCTCTCCTCCACTTCTCTTCAGTTCAGTAGAGTTTTTGCCACAGTGCTTCATTCACACTTCTCTTATCAAGATGAACAGAAATTTGCTAACAATTACAAGAATCAGCTCTCAACCTTTATCTTACCCTGTTCTATCATGGCATTCCCCATAATTGACAGCACCTCTTCTCGGATACATTTTCTTTAGCTGGCTTACAGGGCATTTACCCTTCCTCCCAACAGGTTTCCTCCCACCTCCCTGATTACTGCGTCTGAATCCTTCCTCCTTTTTTCTTCTTTTCCTATACTCATTCCCTTGGTGCAGTCACCCAGTCCTGTCTTCATGCCACAATCAACAAGTTTTTATTTCCAGTTCAGGTCTATCTCTTAAACTTAAGACTGGTATATCCAGTAGCCTATTCAGTATTTTAATTTGGATGTTTAATCAGTATCACAAATCCAATCAGTTCAAAATGAAATTCATCTTTCCCCCTAAGCATCTTCATCTTTAGGTTTTAGTTGCATCAACTGTACCCTTTTAGTTGCTTGGAGTAGGAGTTGTCCTTGACTCTGGTCTTTTCTTACATTGGCATACAGTTCACTAGGAAATCTCATTGACTCTACCTTCAGAATATATTAAGAATTCCTTCACTTCTCAACACATCTTATGCTGCCGACCTGGTCAGAGGTATCATCATTAATTGACTAAATTATTGCAGTCGCCACCTAATTGGTCTCCCTACTTCTTTGCTTGCCTTCATTTTTTAATCTTAACAGAATGATTCTTTAAATTGTCAGTCAAATCATATCATTCCTCTGCTCAAAATCGTCCATTGACTTCCCATGTCACTTAGAATAAAAGCAAGTATCTTTATAAAGCCTGCAAGGCCCTTCATAAACTGGCAACCCTGTACTTTTCTGACCTCACCTCCCCCTCTAACTGGTCTAACCACACTGGCCCCCCTGCTGTTCATCAACCACAACCAAGAATATACTTGCTTGAAGGACTTCTTTGTCTGTTCCTACTGCCTGGGATATCCCAGAATTGCATGGCTAATTCCCTGGTCTCCTTTAAGTTTTTGCTTAAATATCAATCAGGTCTATTCTGTCCACCTTATGTAAAATTATAATTTGTATCCAATACTACCAATTCCCATTACCATGCTCTACTCTTTCTTTTTTCAAAAGTATTTATTACTAACATACATCATTTACTTATTTGTTATGTTTGTTGTTTATTGTCTCTCTACCCTAGAGAGACACTAGAGTTTACGTTTTATGGAGGCAGCAATCTCTATTTTGTTTATTTAGCTCAAGGACCAGAATGGTGCCTCAATATGGCAGTAATTCAGTATTTATTGAATGAATAATGTTTATTATTGTAAGAGTTGAGAATAATGTTTAGTTTAACCCTCAGTATACCATCAGATTCATTAGACCTGGTTTTAGTTTGTTTCTTTTGTGAGCATTTTTAACTGTTTCTAAGAATGTATATTTCATGACTTTTATTCTTTCTTAGAGACCTTCCAGAGAACAGAGAAAAAATTTATTTTTCTTAATAGACTAAAACTCATTCTATCTCAGAATTACTAAATGGGTCCATTGGTTCTTTTTGTAAATCTAAGATACATCATAGAATCCTAGTGATCTTATTTTTGCCATATCTTAAAGCATTTCACTATTTCATCATTCTAAGAATAATTTTATCATACTCATCAATTATGCCAACTATGCATTTAAGAAAAAAAGTTAAACTAATTGAAAACAGCGGAATGAGGGAATTGCCTAGAATGATTATGTAATAGTGAGGTAAATCTTCACTGTTTGATCATCCTTCAGTTTCCTTATTTTGAAGCCCAGAGTACTGCATTATCTTTCATGAATGTATAAAAGAAGTCTGAAGTCACCTTTTTTTTTTTTAAAGCTTTCATTGAACAAAGTTAAAAAATCCAGAATTTTACATTTTCTGCCCAAACTGGCAAATAAAAGAAAATTAACAGAGAAAGACATTTCACAGTTATTAGATGAATCAGAACATGAACGCAAAGAGACAAGTTGTAGTATCTGGACCTTAATGATGTGATGAACTTGACCTTTTAAGTACAGAAAGGAAATAGGGTATTCTCATCTAGTCATTCAAACAACAGGAAGTTCTTCGCTACACAGTATTTTATGACAAGAATCTGTACCATCCAGCTTTGATAAGGGGATGTGTGGCAATATTATTTCACATTTTATGATACTTGTGTACCAAAATTCACTTGATATGGTTTGTTTCAAATGGACAGATGCTGAAGGCATATGTGTATGCAGGGGTGATTGGAAGGAAATAGATTAATATGGAAGTGAAAAAAATTAACTGGATTGGTCATTCTAATTAATCAAAAAGTAAAAATATTTTGTAATTGTGGAGCAAAGAAGAGACATATTTGAAAGCTGGTGTTAATTATTTACAAAATGGTTGTGCTCCAAGTTCATATACGACAACTGACTAGCAGTTATATTCCAGGATGTTATACATTTCAGGTACATTTAACTTCAAAAATAGGAATATATAAAATAATAATTTGGATTTGCCATGTTTAAATTCTTCTTAAGATTTCTGATCATATTGTTTTTTCATTATCACTTTTTATTTGTGAAGTGACTTCAATTATTAAAGGGTCTGTTGGACCCAGATGGTTAATGTTAATGACTCTTTTTCTTGTGCATGCGTGCTAAGTTGCTTCAGTCATGTCTGACTCTTTGCAACCCTGTGGGCTGTAGCCTGCCAGGCTCCTCTGTCCATGGAATTCTCCAGGCAAGAATATTGGAGTGGGTTGCCATGCCCTCTTCCATGGAGTCTTCCCAACCCAGGGATCGAACCCGTGTCTCTTATGTCTCCTGTATTAGCAGACTGGCTTTTTTTTTTTTTTTACCACTAGTGACACTCTGAGCCACCAGGGAAAGCATAACCCTGGAGATATTGAAGATAATGAACTGCCCTAATACTGGAGATATGAAGATAGCTAAATATTAGCCTAATAGAGAGATGAGGTGCTAGTGGCTGGCATGGTAGTAAGGAGACTTTTCAGACTAGGTAAATGAAACAACTAGGCTAGTATTAAACAGGAAAATTAAATAAGAATTGTATAAGAGGAGAAACAGCGTTATCACTGGTGGTGGTGGTGGTGGTATTTAGTCACTGAGTCGTGTCCAACTCTTTTCTGACCCCGCGGACTGTGGCCCGCCAGGCTCCTCTGTCCGCGGGATTTCCCAAGCAAGAATACTGGAGTGGGTTGCCGTTCCTTCTCCACGGGACCTTCCCGACCCAGGGATCGAACCCACATCTCCTGCACTGGCAGGTGGATTCCTTACCACTGAGCCACCAGGGAAGCCCAGAGTACTACTATATAGCCATAAACTGAATATTGACCTGAGAGGGGAGATGGAGGAAAAAGAAATTCAGATAGATGGTTATTAGAAAGCTGAATACTCTTTTACTTTATTAGGAATTTAGATATTAATGCATGAAATAGATAAATCCATAAATATCAGGATGAACATTATTTAGAAGTATACAGGTAAATATCAAAAGAAATAGAACTGAATCTGCCTCTGAGGAGTGGGCTTAGCACAAGAATGGGCTCAACACTTTCCTCTCAGCACAGGAGAGAACTGCTGTTTTTTTTCTTTTACACTTCTTTAGTATTATTGGAGTTTTTAAAACCATGTGCATGTATTTCTTGATAAAACTTAGCAACAAAATGGGAAATTATGTATTTAAAGAGAAAACTTAGCTGGTATGTATCATCTGAAGTGGAAGGCACAGGGACAGTACAACAATCCTAGATCTGAGAGATGAACATATGGTGATAACTAGAAGGAAACTGGACTATTGGAAAGACATGGAAAAGGAATAATGCTGTAGAATTTAAGACCTGGCCTGATTGGATAACGGGATGAAACATTGGCTTAAGATGAAAATAAACGTACATTTTGAGTCATTAATAACAGCAGAGAGGCATTTTGAGCCAGTTTCAAGTGGGGTTGTAAAAATGAGTTTTGCTTTGGATATGTTTTATTTGCAATGACTGTAATATAAATGTGATATAGCCTATAAACAATTATAAATATAAGCCTGGACATATTTGATCTTAAGGTCTGGAGAGAGATTTGAAGAATATAACAGCCCCCAAAATAATAAAAATGAATTGTTCTGAAGTGACTTACTTCACCAAGGAGAAAGTGAAGAGAGAATCAGACATTGAAAACCATACATGTGCTCACATATAAAGTTAATGATAGGTAAAGAAAAAGGATTTGGGAGGTAGACAAAGAAGTGTTGAATAGAAGGATGGCTGAAAGAATATAGCTTCCAGATTGGTATTAAAATTTTACCAGCAGGTTGATACCAAATTTATATAGCCTTTAAATCTTCTCTAGAAACCTATAATATATTTTAAAAAGTAGCCTCTTCATTAAATTTGAATGTTGTATGCTTGTCATTTTATAAATGTTTCAAGTGTCCATATTGTATATTTTGCCTTTTGGACAGAAAAGGGTGAAAGTTAGGAATAGGCACCATAGTAGATACTATTAAAAGAACAACTTGCATACTCCGACTGTGTTTATTGTTTCTGTTGATAGTTTTTCCTTTTCTGTTCTTGTTAGTGTGATTTGAGGCATCTTTTATTTCTAAACAAATATTTCTTAAACAGGTGGTTTATTTTCTAAATCCTTGGGAGTAGCAAGAATGGGGGTGAGAGAGAACTCTGTGTGTGTGTGTGTCTGTCTGTCTGTCTGTATCTTTGGGGTTACGCAAAAGCCTTTATATGACTTTATATGACTGATATGCTTTGCAAGAGCTCTGTGCCCGTAAGCACCTGTATTTATTTCCTCTTTCTTCTTCCTCCTCTACCTCTAAAAAAAGAAAAGCTAAATCCCCATTTATCACTGACACACACTTAAAAATATAAAATTTCTGGTAAATTTAATTTGATTTAAAATAAGATGAACAATTTGATGCCTAACTTGCAAATTCTTCTACTAAAATTTGTTTTATTTAAATGATTGCCGGTTATACAATGTAAAAATTTAATGACGAAATGGTTTTGTGACCAGTGTTAAATGGAAAAGTATAAATAAGAGAAAACTAAGACAGAAATAAAGAGCAGTTTGAGAAGAATGCTTGTGAATAAGGTGGCTCAGCCCTCAGGGGATTTGCATGTGGCATTGTGTGTATTTCAAAAGTTTCCGTTGAAATAACAGATGCTACTGATGAAGTTGGGAATAGTAACTTCATTTGTGGCTGGTTCAGTTGCTTATTAAAAGTGAGAAGATCCCAGGGGGAAATCTGGCATTGTGAGGTTAGACTCAAGAAAGGATATAACATAAATATCTTGCAGCTTTATCTCTGTGATCTTTAATCCATGAATACTGGTTGGGTACAGGCAAGATTATCAATAAATGTCCGATTATCTTATATTACATGTGGATCCTGTGTTTGCCAAGTAATTTTGATAACAGTGATGTTTAAAATATCTTTTTTAGTTTCTAGAGTTGCTTGCTACAGAAATTCCAGGTTTTTTCCTTAGTCATTGATAATTTATCCTATTGAGCTTTTATATGTATAGAATGAGAATCTATGTAATTATCTATTGGCTTATGTACTCCAGAACAGTGTTTAGTGACATAAGTGTACATATGAATGTTTCCTTTTTCTTTTAAATTTTTTCCTAATGTAATTCAAAGTATGCAAGATGTTGTGCTGATAACTGGATAGATAAATACAATTTATGACTTTGTGAGGGAAATAAAATATTTTTTAATGCAAAATGTTCTCAGTAGCCTAAGAGATACAAATAACCTGCTTTAGACTATAAGAGAGAAAGAAAATAATTCTACAGAATGAATTCAAAAGAAGAAATATTAGTTAGGTAATTCATTCAGTAAACTTGAGTACCTATGATAAATACACAATCATGGTTTGATGTGTGGAAGATATAAAGGTAGAATGCTAAGGTTAAATCCAGGATGTTACAAATTTGAGAGTGATCATTTCTGCTTTTGAGGGGTTATCAGGGCAACATCAGTGGATGAGGTAACACGTGATTCAAGACTTGAAGACCAAGTCCCCCAGTTCAAGTGGTTGAGATTGGAGTTGGCTTGTGTTTCAAGGAATACATGCATAAGCAAAGTTGCAGAGGACACAAAGACACTTCAGGGAAATTACTAGGCATAGATGCACAGGAGTCGAGAAGGTGAAGCCGGAGAAATAGATGAGGACCAGATCTTAGCAGGCACTGTGGGGCACACAGAGGAGTTTTACATTGATTCTGCAAGCATTGAGGGATCATTCAGGGCATAATGTTTCACATTTATGGTTTAGAAACATTATTTCATTCACAGTATATACAGATAGCAAATTATTATATTCCTGAAACTAATGTAATTCAGTTATACCTGGGGTGGGGGTGGGGGGTACTCCCTAAAAAAAGAAACATTTTTCTGGTAAGAAGGGAAGGCAGAGTGGGTTGTGGTACTAGGGATAGAAATTCTAGGTGAGAAATTAGGTGTCTCTGGATCAGCCTAATGGCACTGAAGTTATTATGAATAGATTTGGTGAGCAACTATTTGAAAGGTGAGAGAGAAGAGCTGAGGTTTTGATTTGGAAAATAAACTAAGTTATTGAGAACTTACAAGGAGGAAAAGTAGGGTTATTTGTTTTTAACAGAGAAACTCAAGGAATGGGGAAAAGGTAGAGAATTTATTTTTAGTGATTATGATTTTGAGTTGCCTATAAGAGCTCTAATCCAAATATCCCATAGATCAGGAGCTCAAGAAAAGATTCGGTCTAGAAATACAAATTTGGTGGTTCTCTCAGTGGGCATGTGTGACATAACCTGGGACAAAGAATGTAATATACTAAGTGGCCAGTGAAGGAAGAAGCAGCTGTCAAGGGGAAGAAGAACTAGGAAAGTAGGTTGTGCTGTAAGCCAAAAAATTGTTAACTGCTCACGGAGGTCAAATGAGAAAAGTACTGAATAAAGAACTGAGCTGTCATATTCAGAAGTTATAATCACAGGAGTTCCCTAGCAATCCAGTGGTCAGGACTCAGCTCTTACTGCCAAGGGCCCAAGTTTGACCCTTGGCTGGGGAAATTAGATCTCACAAGAAGGTAAGAAAGAGAGAGAGAGAGAGTGTGCTGGCTTTGAAGTTGCAGGCAGCCCGTAGAAGCTGGTGAAGGCCAGGAAATGGATTTTCCCCAGCCTCTGGAAGGAAAGCCCTGCAGGAAAAAAGAATTTATAGTCATGGAAATTGGGCTGTGTTAGGTAGAAAACTGGGCAAAGAGCGAGATGGTGCTGAAGATCAAGGGAATAAAATGACCGAAAGTACAGAGAAGGGAAAGCACTGGGAGTGTTAAATTACAAAAAGTAAGACCTTTTAGTTTAAAATATTAGGTATGTAAAAAGGGAGTGTGGGCAATACATTAGAAATGTAATGTCGTTGATTTGTCTTTTGTGCTAGAACTACCAAATTACTTAACCTCAATTTTAGCTTCTTTATGTTTTGTGGTTTATTTGTTTGTTTTAAACATTTCAGTGTGTAAGATTTGTTAAAGTAGGAGTTAATATTCCAGAGATCACCAAATATTATAGAAGATTTCAGTTCAGCATATCCAGTTGAATAATACCATGTCATATGAGTCATAGTTTGGGCTGTGTACTTCAAGGGAGAAAAGGTGTTGAGAAGGCCCCAAATCTTAGTTCCTTAGGGATTGCAGATATAGCGCAACCGTTGTTTCTTTTTTCCCAACCCCCATCTGTGAGCCTGTCTGTAGACTCACAGATATTTGGAGAAAAAGCAGCTGCTAGAGACCTTAAATACTTAGTATTGTATGAAGACTATTTTGATGATGCAGTCATCATAAGGTAATTAATTGATAATTGGTGGAATTGAGTATTTCTTGTTAAATAACACATATTCCAAATATAGAGGACTTTCAGTCTATTTGGGGGCTTCCCTGGTGGTTCAAATGGTAGAGAATCTGCCGGCCAATGCAGGAGCCTCAGGTTCGATCCCTTGGTCAGAAAAATCCCCCAGAGAAGGGAATGGCAACCCACTCCAGCCTGAAGAATTCCATGGGCAGGGGAACCTGGGGTCAAAAAAGAGTCTGACACGACTGAGTGATTTCCACGTCAATCTTTTTAAAGACTTGATGTTAATTAAATCATCCTATATTTTAAAAAATGAGATGATTGTGATTATTTACTGAACACAGTAATGCTTTTTGGATTCTTTAGCCCAGAGATACATGATAAGTTCCTTGAAGGCAAGCACCATGTGTTAGTCATCTTCTGTCTCCTACATTGTCTTTTACATGAGGAATTTTCAGTGAATATCCATTCAGAATTAATTTGACACTACATTAAATGAAAACATTTTATAGTTTGAGGAAAGTTGCATTTTACATTCTTAAATAATTAGTACTGGCAGAATCAGTTTTTATATCTTCTTTGATGAATATTAAATTCAGGTCCACTGTTTGCAGAGAAAATCATAAACATATACCTCTTCACTGAAATGTAATGAGACTTAAAATTTTAGACGTTAGAAATTAGGATTTCTAGAACTTTTTATGTAAGGCATCTTGGGCTTCCATATAAGAAGGAACTATAGGGTATTAGACTCAAGGAGAGATTTTTCTTAGTGCCTGGCTCCTGCACTAAAATAACCAACTGGATATGCTGAACTGAAATCTTTAGTAATCTTTAGTGATCTTTGGAAAACCGTTTTACTAACTCCTACTTTAACAAATCTTAACTTTTGTAAAAAAAAAAAAAAAAAAAAAGAACCAGCTCTATAATTGTGGCTGCTTCCTCAGCACAGAAATGATCTTCACCTATTCCTGCCCTTCAGAATTTAGTCAGGCTAGGTATAGTTGAAGTGAAGCGTGAATTGGCTTTACTCCTCAGAAATTTAGCTCAAACTCTTCCCTAGATCTTTTGAAACCTTGAGTATAGTCTTATGGGTAAAAATAGCTGCATTAGCACTACTTATCACAAAAGCAGCAATTGCTGTTTTTTGTAGCAAGCACACATTTAAAAAGTGAATATTTATGTGACCATACTTACAGGATTGTTCTGAAGGTATAATATATATTTAAAGCAATTTACAGACAGTGAGTCACCATCCCCATATAAATAGGAAAGATGTTTATCTTTATGCATGAGAGAAAAAGAGAGAAGGAAGGAGAGAAAGGAGGGAGGGAAGAATAAAGATAGCAGAATAGTTCCAGAAATAGAAAGTGTGTAAAATGTGTAAGGTTATGGGTTCACTTTTCTTTGGGGTTTGCCTTTTTGTTTTGAAGGTTATTTCAGAAGACAGGAAATACAAAAGCACCCTGTGGTACTGTTGGACTATCTCTGCTTTCAAGAGCACTACTCTGGCAGAAAGAGACCTGTTGTACTGTTTCTTGGAGCGCTCCACACAGTAGGAAGTCAAGACTTTTAAAGTTAAACTAAAGAAGGAAGGACATAGGAAATTTCTTAGTTGGAAAAATAGATTTAACATTCATAAGTCCTCATATGTGTTAAAGGTGAAAATGAAAAGCTTACTGTAAGTAATAATATTTTAATGCTCAATATTTGTATGTATAAAAAGGTGAAAATTCTTAGTAAAGGAATTATCGCACCCTTTGTTCCAGGCTTCCCAGGTGACTCTGGAAAGTGGTAAAGTGTCTGCCTGCAATGCGGGAGACCTGGGTTCGATCCCTGGGTCAGGAAGATCCCCTGGAGAAGGAAATGGCAACCCACTCCAGTACTCTTGCCTGGAAAAGTCCAGGCCTGAGGAGCCTGGTGGGCTACAGTCCATGGGGTCGCAGAGCTGGACACGACTGAGCGACTTCACTGCCCTTTGCTCCGTCACACTGTATTGTTTGCTGTATCCGTTTACCTCTTTCATTATGTTGCTTGTGCCTTTCCTTTTTACTTGTGTCCTTCATCACCTGTTAAAATCCTACTTGAGATGTTTGCTTCCAGCCATATTTTGTTAACTTACACCAGACTTGCCCTCCTGACAAGAGATGATGAAATTAGCAGACAAGGACTTTAAAACAGACATTATAAATATGCAGAAGTTTAAAAGGAAAGAGGCATATAAGAGAAATGGAAGATATAAAAATGAAGCAAAGGAAAATTACAGAGCTGAAATATATAATAGTTTGAAACAAAAAAATGAAATATTTTAGTGGTTTGACTTAACTGCTGCTGCTAAGTCGCTTTAGTCGTGTCCGACTCTGTGCGACCCCTTAGACGGCAGCCCACCAGGCTCTGCCGTCCCTGGGATTCTCCAGACAAGAACACTGGAGTGGGCTGCCATTTCCTTCTCTAATGCATGAAAATGAAAAGTGAAAGTGAAGTCGCTCAGTCGTGTCCGACTCTTTGCAACCCCATGGACTGCAGCCCACCAGGCTCCTCTGCCCATGGGATTTTCCAGGCAAGAGTACTGGAGTGGGTTGCCATTACCTTCTTAATTAACACATTTTCAGACATTGAACAACAGGCAGTACAGGACCATGATTCTTGAGAATGTGGAAATGAGTGACATACGCCTTACAATCAACCTGCATTGTGATACTAAGAAAGGGAACCCAGGCATAGTGGCCATCTCATTAAGAGGAGAAGACAGAAATCAGAGTTCAGAGAGACTAAAGAAGCTGGAATTTGTGGAGCAGAGGACTGGAGACTGGAATTCCTAGAACTTACCAAACAATTCCCAGAGCTTACCTGAGTTCTTACTTGCCAGATTGGACAGTATTGAACACCCAAGACATTCAATAGAGACCCCAGAAGATATATCTTAGTAGTAGGGCTTCAGTTCAGTTCAGTTCAGTCGCTCAGTCATGTCTGACTCTGCGACTCCATGGACTTCAGCACGCCAGGCTTCCATGTCCATCACCAACTCCGTAGAGCTTACTCAAACTCTAACCCTAAGCCAAGGCTACTCTGGACCACCCTAGCAAAGCTTTAAAAGTCTCAAAAGGATCACCTGATCTGGAGGTTGCTTAACTGCTTGTCAGAACAGAGTCTCACACTGTTTAAAGTAAGAAAACAAAGACACTCAACAGTGTACCTTACTAGCACCCATGGGGGGGGGAGGGGGGAATTACCAGGCATTAAGAAAGCAGGAAAATGTCACTCATAACCAGGAGAAAAATCAGTCAAGTGATACAAACCTAGAAGTGACAGAGAATATGAAATGAGCAGCAGGGACTTTAAAACAGCTGTTAAAAGTGTACTCTGAAATTTAAAGGAAGAGAGAAATGTAATAAGAGAAATGAAAGGTATAAAAAAAAGAAATGGAACTTCTGGAACTGAAATATATATTTGAGATTAAAAAATTACTGGATGGGCATAAGTACAAATTAGATTATTCAAAGGAAAAGAGCAAGAGACTATTACCGACAACTTAAAGCCAGTAAGTTCAGCAATTTAGAAGTAACTGACAAATTTTTCAAAAGTCACAAATTATCAAAACTGGCCCAAGAAGAAACTGAAAATGTGAATGGCTCCATATCTACTAAAAAAAAAAAAAAAAAAAAGTAGAATTACTCTTTTAAAACCTTCTACAAGTAAAATTCTTGACTCACAAACAAGGGAAACTCCAACCTAGGTGACTTCAGTGGTGAATTCTATCAGATATTTAAGGAAAAAATAATACCAACTCTTCCCAACACTTCTGAACTCTTGTGAGGCTAGTTTTATACCAATGTCAAAACCAGACATTTTAAGAAAAGTATAAATCAATGTCCTTGACAAACACAGATGTAAAAATTCTTAATAAAATAATAGCAAGTTGAATTCTGCAATACATTTTAAAGAGTAAAATCATCCTAACCAAGTGGAGTTAATCCCAGAATACAAGATTGGTTTAATATTTGAAAATGAAATCAGTGTAATTTACCGTATTAAGAGAAAGAGAGGAAAAGCCGTGGGCTATCTCAGTTGATGCAGATAAGGTATTGATTTCAGCACACATTCATATTAAAAACCCGGGAAACTAGGAATAGAAAGGAATTTCCTAAACCTGTTATGAAAGATCTACAGCAAAACAGAATGCTTGATTATGAAAAAATATATATTTCCCTATAGTTGGGAACAAAGCAGAGATTATTTCCTATCACCACTGATATTGAGTATCATAATGGAGGTCCTGTATAATACAGTGAGGTAAAAAAAAAGAAAAGGGCGTGCAGGTCGGAAAAGAGGCAACAAAACTTTTTATTCACAGTATTCACCAGTGTAATGACCGTTAAAGTCATAATGAATACTGCTTCACACCCATTCTAAGGTTAAAATTTAAAAGACTGACAGTTTCAAAACTGGTACAACCACTATGGAGAACATGATGCAGATTCCTAATAGAAACTAAAAATAGAACTACCATATGATCCAGCAATCCTACTGCTGGGCATACATCCAGGAAAAGACAGTTTGAAAGGTTACCTGCACCTCAAATGTTCATTGGAACACTGTTCACATAGCCAAGACATGAAAGCAAGCAAAGCGTCCATCAACAGATGAATGGGTAAAGATGATACGGTACATACATACAATGGAATATTACTCAACCATAAAAATGAAGAAAACAATGCCATTTGCAGTGACATGGATGGACCTATAGATTATCATACTAAGTGAAGCAAGTCAGACAAAGACAAATAAATATCATAGGATATCACTTACTTGTGAAATCTTAAAACATGGTACAAATGAACTTATATACAAAAACAGGAGTCACAGCTGTAGAAAACAAATGTTGGCTACCAAGGGGACAGTAGAGGGAGGGATGATTTGGGAGATTGGTATTGAGATATACAGACACTATATAAAACAGATAACTAGTAAGGACTTACTGTATAGCACAGGGAACTCTACTCAGTACTCTGTGACCTATGTAGGAGAAGGATCTAAAAAGGAGAGGAGATATATACACACACATATAAGTGATTATTCACTTTACTGTGCAGCAGAAGTCAACACCGCATTGTACATCAGTTCAGTTCAGTTCAGTCGCTCAGTCGTGTCCAACTCTTTGCGACCCCATGGACTGCAGCATGCCAGGCTGTCCATCACCAACTCCCGGAGCTTGCTCAAACTCATGGCCATCGAGTTGGTAATGCCATCCAACCATCTCATTCTCTGTCGTCCCCTTCTCCTCCCGCCTTCAGTCTTTCCCATCATCAGGGTCTTTTCCAATGAGTCATTTCACATCAGGTGGCCAAAGTATTGGAGTTTCAGGTTCAGCATCCGTCCTTCCAACTAATATTCAGGACTGATCTCCTTTAGGATGGACTGGTTGGATCTCCTTGCAGTCCAAGGGACTCTCAAGAGTCTTCTCCAACACCACAGTTCAAAAATATCAATTCTTCAGCACTCAGCTTTTATCTAGGTTACAGGCTCTTACTCATTTTTGTTTACCCTATAGCACCTTCCCTGGTGGAAGGGCTTCCCTGGTGGCTCAGAGGTTAAAGCGTCTGCCTGCAGTGTTGGATACCCAGGTTCGATCCCTGGGTCGGGAAGATCCCCTGGAGAAGAAAATGGCAACCCACTCCAGTGTTCTTGCCTGGAGACCCCCATGGAGGGACGAGCCTGGGGGGCTGCCGTCCACGGGGTCGCAAAGAGGCGGACACGACTGAGCGACTTCACTTTCACCTTCACTTTCATAGCACCTTGCTTATTGTAACGTTTCAATACATGTTTGTTAAACTGAGCTAATTTAATGCAAAGACAGAGTTACCAGCTATTGCTTTGACTATAATTCTAAAATCTGAAAAGAATAATAGTCCTAGATTTTAGCAAGACAAGGCTAACAGGTAGGTAAGAGTCGAAATTAGGCATCTTTAGGACAGTCCTAATTTTACACTTGAGGGCAATCCCATTTTATATTCTGTGGTGGTGGCAGCACACACAGAGAAGATGGGTGCTCCTCGGCCCCGTGGGACATTGTCTTTAAGGCAAGACACTGAGTTGGTTGCGAAAGTCCAGAGGATTTAGGTTATGTAGGCTTAAGTAACAGTGTATTTGATTCCAGTAATGAGTGAAAAGTTGATAGAATCACAGAAACTCCGTGCTAGAAGGTACCATAGATACCACTTAATCCAGTTCATTATTAAACAGACCCAGAGAGGATAAATAACATGCCCTTTGGCACATAACAAATAAGAGATAGGGTTAAGACTGGAACCCAGGTTTCTGACAAAATCGGTACCAAAAATTTGATGAAGTGGAGAATGGCTGCCTATGGAAGTTCTAATGAGTTGCCCTTAGAAAAAGCTTCCATTAGGTTTGTATTTGAGGTTAAGAAGCAAACAGGATAGAAAAAAGAGTCAGCTGTCATTACCAAGATAGAATCAAAACTGAACCATGAGTAGGGCCACGAGTTGACTTGTATGTTCCTGGTGATGTCTTTGCTTCATTTACCACCAAGAGGTCTGATTTCATTTGTAACTTAAGCCTATTTTGTGTACTTGTTGGCAAATTTTCTATAGTAAGAATATTCTGTAGCTTGTTGAGGAGGAGTTAGTATATAACCTGGATATTGTTGAATTCCACAGGTATGTTAAAACAATCTAAGTGGAGCTGATCTCTCTCATAAACCTTCCCTTTTTTCAATATTCTCTCTTCATGTGTAAATTTATTGGGGTTTGGGGCTGCTGTTTTGCATTTCCTTGGTTTAGGAGTTCATTTTTTTAAGGACAGTATTAAATCAATTTTGTAATTAGTGATTTTTAATGATCATGTTGAGTTTTAATGATGAAGGATATTGAGGTACAAAGGGCAGCTTTGAAAGTTAGAGCATGCTCCTTAGATGAATCCTTTGAATGAAAGAATAACAGCATGGTTGTTGATGAAGGAATAGAAGCTGCGGCTATTTAATGTATTCTCCACTCTCAATATATGGATGCAGCCTCCAAATTTTATAAAGGAAATAATCATCAGCACAGCATCTCTGCTTTCCTATGGATTGGTCTTTTTGTAAAGCAACCTCTTGGTTTGCTTAGTAAAAGTATTTTATTTTAAAATATATCTCTAGACACTTACTCCTGTTTCAGTTCAGTTCAGCCACTCAGTCGTGTCCGATTCTCTGCGACCCCACGAACCGCAGCACCCCAGGCCTCCCTGTCCATCACCAACTCCCAGAGTCCACCCAAACCCACGTCCATTGAGTCAGTAATGCCTTCTAACCATCTCAGCCCCTGTCGTCCCCTTCTCCTTCCGCCCTCAATCTTTCCCAGTATCAGAGTCTTTTCAGGGTGGTTGGATCACCCTCCAGTCCAAGGGACTCTCAAGAGTCTTCTCCAACATCACAATTCAAAAGCATCAATTCTTTGGCACTCAGCTTTCTTTATAGTCCAACTCTCACATCCATACATGACTACTGGAAAAACCATAGCCTTGACTAGACAGACCTTTGTTGGCAAAGTAAAGTCTCTGCTTTTTAATATGCTGTCTAGGTCGGTTGTAACTTTCCTTCCAAGGAGCAAACATCTTTTAATTTCATGGCTGCAGTCACCATCTGCAGTGATTTTGGAGCCCAGAAAAATAAAATCAGCCACTGTTTCCACTGTTTCCCCATCTAATTATCATGAAGTGATGGGACTGGATGCCATGATCTTAGTTTTCTGAATGTTGAGCTTTAAGCCAACTTTTTCACTTGCCTCTTTCACTTTCATCAAGAGGCTCTTTAGTTCTTCTTCATTTTCTGCCATAAGGGTGGTCCTGGGGGAAAATATGGGCTTCCCTGGTGGCTCAGAGGGTAAAGTGTCTGCCTACAATGCGGGAGACCCAGGTTCGATCCTTGGATTGGGAAGATCCTTTGGAGAAGGAAATGGCAACCCACTCCAGTATTCTTGCCTGGAAAATCCCATGGACGGAGAAGCCTGGTAGACTACAGTTTCCATAGGGTCGCAAAGAGTCAGACATGATTGAGCGACTTCACTTTCTTTCTGGGAAAATGTAGATTACTTCATGTCTCTTCAGAATTCCTTTCAAAGAATAGTCAAGATCAATTTGTTTATTTGGTTTTTTTTTTTTCTATTATTATTATTTTTTTTTTTTATTAGTTGGAGGCTAATTACTTCACAACATTTCAGTGGGTTTTGTCATACATTGATATGAATCAGCCATGGATTGTTTTGAGATAAGAAGTGTAGATAGGAGAAAGGAGGCAATCTTAACTTTGCTTTAGGGGAAGAAAAAAAATCTTCCGTCCTTTGTTGACACCTTAGCTTCTGCATTAGTCGTATGCCCCTTCCTCCCTGGCCGTGGGTGGACCAAGGGAAAGCAGCCATTTGCAGGTTTGTGAAGGGGCGGTGCAAGAAGAAAGCAGCTGATAAAAGAAAAGGTAGCGCTCCCTGCCCCCTAGGTTTTTACAGTTGTATTTTTAAACCAATCACCGGCTGCTAGATATTTGACTTCTCTCATTTCACTATTTTTGATGTTGTAAAATACAGTGCTAAATTCCTAGCTCTAATCATGAGATAATATTCAGAGTCCAACTTTTTAAAATATTACAATGAAAGTCAACTACAGTGAGAAGGTGGTAGACACAGTTAATCCTGATATTGGAAGGAAAAACCTTTCTTTTGCCTACTTGAGTCTGAATGGTGGGGAGGCCTGCGAATGAACTGACAGTAGAGAGAGTAACAGGAGAAAAGACCAAAGGTGGGAGCACTCAGTATTGAGTAACTTGCTGAAGGGTAAAAGTTTGTATACCAGCTTAACTGAAGGGAGAGTTTAGAGCTTCCAAAGATAGAAGGTTGTGATGTGCTTCTTTACACAGTTTTGGAGGAATGTCCTGGTACCCATGGTCAGTGACTCCTGATTAGAGACCTCTGAGTTGGGGAAAGGGGCTGTGGCAGCTAGCTCATGAAACAGGCTTTAGTCAGATAAGGGAAGTTCAGATAAGATTTCTTTTTTGCACCTGCTGTTGGGTTTTTGGTCCCTTCAGAGATTTACAGTTTGATGATGTTCAAAGCATTTTCACATATCTCATCTGATTTGCACATCTCATCTGATTTTTTAGGTACACTTTACAGGGAAAATACCATTACTCCCATTTCACCGGTAAGGAGACTGAGATTAAGAGAGGTTAAGTATTTTCAGAGCCACAGAAGTAGTAACAGAGTCAAGATGTTAAGGGATTTACATTTCTCATTACACCTTTGTAGTTCAATATCAGTACTAACAAACTGAATAATTATTGTCAGTCAAGTGCTTTAAAGGTGTAAAGATTGAGTAACATATTTTATTTGTTTTGTAGGAGAAGATGATGTGAACTGGTTCATCAGTGACAAAGACATTGAGGTAAAATCAGAGTTGTGAATAATAGATTAATAATTTCCTTTGATTCGCAGTTTCCTTTCATTTCATTGTGATGACTTAATAAGCTTTTTAAATGTAGCAGCAGTCCAGGTATCTTGTAAGAAAAGGTTTAATTTTAGTTTATGGGTGGTTGAATTTTTCAGAAGCATGGTTAAGCCTTGATTTTCTCCAGTCAGTTAATTGCCATAATGATTTAGTCCCCTTTCCCTTTTGCTTCTTCTCTGCTATGATGAGTCCTCTCAGCCCATTTTGCCTGGTACCACTAAAGATCAACACCGGAAATAACTGCTTCTTCAGTGTAAGGAAATGGTTAGTCTATATTTAGGATGTGGCAGGTGTTTGTCTTTCTCAATTATTAGCCTTAATTGTGACAGATGGCTAGAAAAGAGAATAATTGGTATACAATTTGGTATAAGGAAAGTTTTAAGAGATAATTACATTGTGTCTCCTTTTGATACCTACTTGGCTAATTCAGTAGGATAATAAATGAAACATAAACTTTTTTTCAAAAATTAAACCAAACAAGATAAAAGCATGGTTGACATTTAGTTTTTCCTCTTTAGATAGTCCGTATGATATGTTTTGCTAATACTCTCTTGCATGATATTGGATTTTGGCTAGAATATGGGACATCTAGAATTGGATCAGTGTAGGAAGAATAGATCTTAAAAGGACTCTAGGGGGAGGACATTGTCTTTTTCTCTCTTAGAAGTTAAAATCCAGTTTGTAGGGATTAACCCTGGGCTGTTCAAAAGAAGGAATGTATTTGGTGACTCTGTGGTTTTATAACTTTGTAAAGGGCAAAATCATTAAAAACACCAACCCCTAACTAAAAATTTAGGCAAGCTTCTCATTCAGAAAAATGTGGTATACATTCAGATATATGTCAGCAGTATCTTTGACTCTGAATGCCACTGTAATGTCTAAATGATGCATCAGCGCCCTTACTAGACCTGAACTGTAAGCAGAGAAAGATAAAAAAGAAATGGAATCACATGGAGAAGTGTAAAAGAATACAAGAGATGGGCAAACACAAAGTAGAGTTGTCTTCATGGTACCCTTTTAAATTTTTCTAACTCCTTTAAGAACATAAAGCTCCCTGTTGCTAGCTTCTAAATTGAACAGATTATGATTGTTAATTCTGTTGAACAGAGTGAAATAATTTTAATCCTTGATCTTTTTTTCCTTTAGGCACAGATAGGTAATAGAAGATCATCTGGAAGATGGACCCATCGATACTATACAGCCAACAAAAATGTTACCTGTAGAAATTGTGACAAATGTGGCCATTTGTCAAAAAACTGCCCCCTCCCACAAGTATGTGAAATAAATGTTTCTTTCCATATTGTTAAAGTAGTAGAGTTGGAGCCCTTAATACCTTCGAATTCAAATGTTATGTAATATATGGGTTACATTTCATGTTAAATGTTCGTGTAGGTCACAGCCTCGAGTAGTAGTAAAGGATAATAAGTCTACAGCCAGAATCAATTTCAGTATCCCATTAGTAGTTGTACAACCTTAGGCAAATCATTTCACCTTTTGTGCTTCTCTTTTCTTTCCTATAAAATGAGGAGGTTGAATCAGATTGATTCTTGAGACTCATTTTTAGTTCTAAGTCTTCTACTTTATGACACAGCTTGTTTCATTGTGGGATAATTTTCATTGCTAGAAAATTATAATTTTAGGCATTTATAAATGTTTATCAATGTAAATTATGTTCAACAGATACATTAACCTTTGAAATAACACAGAACTTTTAGACATTTCTTGACTTAGTGAGCCCTTAACAAATATTTCATCCCTTACCTACTCCCTCTTCCAAATGATCATCTTTCAGGTATTTGAGGTGGCTCTCTTGTTTCCTCTTATATCTTTGTTTCTTCAGGCAAAGCAAGCTCTTTCTGTATCTTTCTCCTGTGACTTAGCTTCCAGATCTTCATCATGCTACTTTCTATCTTAGATACATTCGACTTTGTCAGTGTTCTACAAAACAAGCCATGAGAATAGATGCCAGCTAATAGTATACATGCAGACTAAGCCTTTGTGGCAACCACAGAATACAGGTGGCTTTTGTTAAGACCCTGACTTAAGATATTTTATTCGATTTTACAATTATGTTTGATTTGACCTTCATTGGGTTCCCAAATGAAAATAATTTTTTAAGCAGTTATACTGAAAAAGAAGTATTCTATCTGAGACTGAAGTATTTTGCTAAAGAGGTTTTTCTGTTTGTCTGCCACGTAGAAAGTCCGCCCCTGCTGCCTCTGTTCTGAGAGAGGGCACCTCCAGTATGCCTGTCCGGCCCGCTTCTGCTTAGGCTGTTCGTTGCCTATGTCTTCCACTCACAGATGTCTTGAAAGAGCTTCCTGGAGAAAACGCTGTGACCGATGTGATATGATAGGCCACTATGCTGATGTGAGTATCTAGCAAATGACTAATTTGTCAGGCTTTGGGGGCATCATGCCAATTTGTAACCATCTGCCAGCCTACTTAAAAGAATGTTTGCTCTGTGTATAATAATAGTCAATGTCCCTTTGGCCACAGATCATGTAAATCAGTACTATAATATCTCAGGATAGGGATCCTACTGAATGGTTCATCCGGAAATAGCATCAACAAAAACTGTAAACCTGTGCTAGCCTCTTTGGCATAATGTGTTTGCCAAAGTAAAGGTTCAAATTAAAGAGGTATGTAATAAAAAACACGTAAAATTGATGCACCTGTTCATAGTTAGATGAAATACATATATATAAATACTTAACAGTAGTATACAAAGGTCTGTGTGAAGCCTGCTTATTGATGGCTCTTGGTGGTACAATAGTCTAATGCAAGAAAGGCAAGCCACCAACACTTAAAATCTGCTTATCTTAGATCTTTCATTAGATTTAAAAAGTAACTTAGAAGATATTTCAATTACTTTAGCACATTGAATTTTAGCACATTGTTATTTTAGATGTCATTTTGTGTCATGGTATAAACGTCTGTGGGGTTTTAGTCACAATTTCAGCCAGAAGGGCTATAGAATTAAGTATGCCCTCAAAAAAAGTAGGAACCTTTTCCTTTAATTTGTTCTTCCCAAAGACATGATACAAAGCACGAATATTTTTAAAATTTTGCATATATTGAATTATGCTTAGAGCCTTTTGCTTAAGACATTAATATGTCTATTGGAATAAATGTTTGGTATATGTATTTCTTATGTAAATAATATAACAGTTATTGATTGTAGTTTCTAAAGGGCTTTATAGGGTCACTGTCTGGTAAGTTAATTTTTTTCCAGTTAGTTCTTTATGATTATGTCTCTGTATCAGTTCATAAAGGCTATCTTTCTCATGGGTAACCTTTATTCCGTTTTTACCAGTTACCCAGCTATTTCTCTACCAATACATTTAGATTGTTTTAAGCAACAGTGCTGCTGTAAACATCTTTTTATCATCTTTTTGTATCTCTTCATTCATGTAAGAGTATTTCAGTAAGTCATATTCTAAATGAAATTATATTATTAAAGGATATATACATTTGTTGTTGTTCAGTCACTAAGTCGTGTCCGACTCTTTGCGACCCCACGGACAGTAGCATGCTTATCTGTGCTCCCCTATCTCCCGGAGTTTGCTCAAATTCATGTCCATTGAGTTGGTGATGCTATCTCACCATCTCATCCTCTGTCAGCCACTTTTCCTCTTACCTTCAATCTTTCCCAGCATCAGGGTCTTTTCCAATAGATCAGCTCTTCACATCAGGTGACCGAAGTATTGGAGCTTTAGCAACAGTCCATCCAATGAATATTCAGGATTGATTTCCTTTAGGATTTACTGGTTTGATCTCCTTGCTGCCCAAGGGATCCTCAAGAGTCTTCTCTAGCACCACAATTTGAAAGGATCAGTTCTTCAGTGCTCAGCCTTCTTTATGGTCCGACTGTCACATCTGTACATGACTACTGGAAAAACCATAACTTTGACTATATGGGCCCCTGTCAGCAAAGTGATGTGTCTAATTTTTAATATGCTGTCTAGGTTTGTCATAATTTTCCTTCCAAGGAGCAAACAACTTATAATTTCATGGCTGCAGTCACTGTCTGCAGTGATTTTGGAACCCAAGAAAATAAAAGCTATCATTGCTTCCACATTTTCCGTTTCTATTTGCCACAAATTGATGGAACCAGATGCCATGATGTTTTTTTTCTTTTAAGTTTAAAGCCAGCCTTTCACTCTCCTGTTTCACCCTCATCAAGAGGCTCTTTAGTCCCTCTTCACTTTTGGTCGTCAGAGTATATCTGCATGCGTATTGCCAGATTGCCCTTCTAAACATTTGACCAGTGTCCATCTGCCACAGCGCCCAGAAGTGCTCTCAGCCCTAGTTGTAATCAGTCTTCAAATGTTTGGACATTCAGATAAGGAGAAAATGATATCTTACTGTTTAAATTTTTATTTCTTCGGCCCTAGTGAGGTTGAATATGAGTCTCAAGACAAAATATAGAGATGGATGTTGTCATTTCACTCCAGAGTAGTTTTAAACTTATTTTTCAATATTTACTAACTCTTAAAAATAGTCAATTTTAAGTTGTCTTAGATTTATTCTGTTGTTCTCTGCATTAAGTTGTCAATTATAATTTCTTAGCAAGATTTTCTAGTTTGGCAGTTAGGTTTAAAAGCATATTTTTTAACTTCTTTCTTCCAAAGAGCTCTTAGAAGCATGGTCTAATTTGTCTGTGATAACAGAAGAGGCTCAGACATTGTCATGAGCAGTTTTTTTTTAAATAGGAAAGCACAGTACAGAACAGTTAAGAATGGTTTGATAAAGGTTATGTAATTAGCTATGATTAAATCTGTAGCTCATTCTGCTTAACTTCTTAATTTTGGCCTCTAATGTATGTTAAACTCCTTATCTAAAATGGCCTTGAGGATTAATAACCCCAGTTGTTATACATTTTTAAGATAGGGTTAGACTGTGGCTGGCTTCAGAGAAGGCATCACCTTTTACCCTAAATCTGCAAAGATCTGCTGTTGCGTTTTGTTTTGTTTTTTAAATGACATGGTGAAAGTTCTGGACCTGAATTGGTCTCTTCTCAGCCTGCCCAGGAGCCCCATCAGACCTGAGCTTTACTGAGCTTTCGTTTTTGTCTGCACTAGGTCTTCGTTGCTGCAAGCAGGCTTTCTCTAGTTGTGAAGTGGGGGCAACTCTCTAGCTACAGCACTCGGGCTTCTCTTTGCAGTGTCTTCTCTTATTGTGGAACATAGGCTCTAGGCACACAAGCTTCAGTAGCTGCAGCAGCTTTGGTCAGCAGGTGTGACTCGTGGATTCTAGACTCAGGCCCCGTAGTTGTGGCTCGTGGGCTTAGTCGCTCTACGGCATGTGGTATCTTTCTGGACCAAGGAGTGAACCCATGTGCCCTACATTGGCAGGCCAGTTCCTATCCACATTACCACCAGGGAGGTCCTCCACTGACTTTTTTGAAGAAACTTAAAAGTCCTTCCACTCTCCCAGAAGGTCTTCATGAGGATTCACTTGTAAGCAGTTTCTTTCTGGCCCCAGATTGCTGGAACTACTCAGCTAATCCCACACTTGCTTTAAATCTGTCTTGAAACCTGGCCCTCCACAGAAAATATTGTTTCCCCTGCAGCCTTCTCAAATTCTTGCTGCTTATTCTTTCTTGACCCACATACCTCTGAATTAAGCTGATTAAGATCAAACTCTTTCTCACTGGCCGTTGTTGTTGTTTGGTCACTAAGTCATGTCCGACTCTTTGTGATCCATGAGCTGCAGCATGCTGGGCTTCCCTGTCCTTCACCATCTCCCGGAGTTTTCTCAAACTCACGTCCATTGAGTCAGTGATGTTATTGATCCATCTCATCCTCTGCCACCCCCTTCTCTTGCCCTCATTTCCAAGCTTCAAGGGCTTTTCCAATGAGTCACTGGCTGCTGCTATTTCTAAATCATTTCTCCTCCCTCTTTGTGTATATATCTTTGATTTATTTAAGGCCGAGACCCTCTGACCATGATGTTCTCCAGCCTTCTCTGTCATTTTCACCTTCCCACCTACTGGGATTTATGAAGCCCTGGGTAATTGTAGATGCCCTAACCTCTTATAAATTAAGGAGATCAAGAAACTTCCATCTTTACTTTTTACACCCCTGTTGCCATTCCAGGATCTGTGTAATACCAGAGTACCAGTTAAATGTATAAAGATAATTATTAATGAAAACTCATGAGTCATATTCATATTCTTGCTATAACTCCTGAATTCTGCTCGGAAAGCTCTTCAGTTCAGTTCAGTCGCCCAGTCGTATCTGACTCTTTGCGACCCCATGAACTGCAGCACCCCAGGCCTCACTGTCCATCATCAAATTCCGGGGTTTACTCAAACTCATGTCCATTGAGTCGGTGATGCCGTCCAACCATCTCATCCTCTATTTTTCCCTTCTCCTCCTGCCCTCAATCTTTCCCAGCATCAGGGTCTCTTCAAATGAGTCAGCTCTTCACATCAGGTGGCCAAAGTATTGGAGTTTCAACATCAGTCCTTCCAATGAACACTCAGGACTGATCTCCTTTAGGATGGACTGGTTGGACCTCATTGCAGTCCAAGAAACTCTCAAGAGTCTTCTCCAACACCACAGTTCAAAAGCATCAATTCTGGGCTCAGCTTTCTTTATAGTCCAACTCTCATATCCATACATGACTACTGGAAAAACCATAGCCTTGACTAGACAGACCTTTGTTGGCAAAGTAATGTCTCTGCTTTTTAATATGCTGTCTGAAAGTGAAAGTGAAGTCGCTCAGTCGTGTCTGACTCTTTGTGACCCCAGGGACCCACCAGGCTCCTCTGTCCATGGGATTCTTCTAGGTTGGTCATAACTTTCCTTCCAAAGAATAAACATCTTTAATTTCATGGCTGCAGTCACCATCTGCAGTGATTTTGGAAAAGCTCTTCACTTGTTAAATATTGTATAAAAGTATTGGTGTGAACTTCCAGAGTTTTACAATGTAAAGGGTAGAAAGATGGCTCAAGGCCTTCAGAAGTCAACGTACATTATTGGTACCTTCCAAAGGAAGAGAATCTGAAGTGTAGAAAGAATCTAAATTTTGAATCTACCAGATTCTCTCTTCTTGCTGATAGCTTGTACATAAAAAGAGAATTTAAAACTGTCTATATACATTGTAAAGTTAGGCTTTGCTGAAGGTCTGAAAATTAAAATGATGCTGTACTTCATGAAAGTACATGGAGAAGATTCACTTAATGACAGTCTACACGTTGTCAGTTTAACTCCTCCTCAGAAAATCCTCTCAAGTTTCTGTCTTAAAAGTGCAGATATTGTGGACATAATAAACACCTTTGATAATAAACTTATTTAAAATATCATTGACTCAGACAGTAAAGAATCTGCTGCTGTGTGGGAGATCCGGTTCAATCCCTGTTTTGGAAGATCCCCTGGAGAAGAGAATGGCTACCCACTCCAGTATTCTTACCTAGAGAATTCTATATATAGAGGAAACTGATGGGGCTGTATATACTCCATGGGGTTGCAAAGAGTCAGACATGACTAAGCAACTAACATTATAAAATAGATGAAAATATTATCCAAATAAGAATCAGTTCAGTTCAGTTGCTCAGTCGTGTCTGACTCTTTGCAACCCCATGGACTGCAGCATGCCAGGCTTCCCTGTCCATCACCAGCTTCCTGAGCTTACTCAAATTCAATGTCCATCGACTCAGTGATGCCATCCAACCATCTCATCCTCTGTCGTCCCCTTCTCTTCCCACCTTCAGTCTTTCCCAGCATCAGGGTCTTTTCAAATGAGCCAGTTCTTCGCATCAGGTGGCCAAAGTATTGGAGTTTCAGCTTCAGCATCCATCCTTCCAATGAATATTCAGGACTGATTTCCTTTTAATAGTTTGATATATGCATTCAGTTGAATATGTGGTTCTGCTGACACCTGACTGTTGAACTGACTTTATTGAGAATAAGGAAAATCAAGTTAGATATATTTGTTATTGTCACTTTTCACAGCATTTCAATATTTAAGCATAATGTTGAAGGAAGGAGTCATGGCTGGGATTGATTGTTTTACTTAATTTAAAAAAAAGGTTGAATAAGCTTATAAAATGCTTATTTACTTGGGAGACAACACTTTGCCTAGGAAGTTAAGTAGATTTCGGTGCTTAGAGGTCTCTTATTCTCTTGATGGGTGTTTGTAAAACTCATGATAATGTGAGTGAAAATTCATGTGTGTTCATTGTTCAAGGAGTAAATCCCAGAATTAGTCATTAATAATTCGTTGGAACTGTTCCCAAACCACCTAATAAATGAATATGTAAACATTTTGTGGTTAAAATTATGTTTAACCTTATGGAAATAACCTTAGCAGGGAAAAAGTTCCACATTTTTAACTGAAGGAGTGTAATTTAGCACAAAGTCTGAAGAAGAGACCAATCCTTATTTTGAATTTCAACTGAATGGTATCCTTTCTAGTCATATCTGACTAACCCGATGAATTCCCCCAGCCTCCCCAAGTCTTCCTATAGCGTATGCCTCATGGCTTAGTATTAGTCACTTACTAGTATTAGTCTTTTACAGTAGAACTAGCAGATTGAGAGCAGGTTTATGTATTTTTCAAGAAAGATTTAAGAATAAGTTTTAGAGGATAGAAATGGTTCCTTTTCCAGACATCCCCCTAGCTTCCACCAAAAGAAGAGAAAGATTATCCTTGTACAGTCTCTAAAGCAAACAGCTCTAAAAATGAAAAGATAAATAAACTTTAGTATTTTGTTGAGAATTTTGTGGGACTTAGGAATAAACTTAATCTTTAGTGCAGTCACATTGAAAAGACATGAGTCTTTGATAAATAGAGCCAGCAGGCCACTGGGAATTTTGTTAAATATCTAACTCATTCTAGTTCTCACTTTGCAGTTAAATTTAACTTTTAAATCCAATAATAAGGACAAGTTCTGGAGCTTAGTTATCTAAGCTATGAGTTTGGAAAATGAAATTAAGGAAGTCAGATCCTCATTAACACTTGGAAGCTAGAAGTTTTATTTATTAAGCATTACAGGCTAGGGTCAATTCCCCTGAACTTGATAAATCCCATACAACTTTTTGATTGGATTCTGGTCATCTCCCTTAAATAGTACACAGTGAAAGAAAATACAGCAACTGGAAAAGATTTTCAACCTCTGAAAGTATTCAAAGTGTTAATTATGGACATCATCTTTGTTAGTTTACTCATCTTTGAAGAAACCGCACTCTTCTGATCCATAAACATGGATGTCTTTCCATTTGTTTGGGTCCTCTTATATTTTTCAGAAAAATTCGTTTCCACTGTACAGATTTTTCACTTCCTTGGCCCAGTTTATTACTATTTTATTATTTTGGAAGCTGTTATGAATGGGATAGCTTTCTTCGCTTCTTTTTTTGATACTTCATTGTTAGTATGAAGGAATTCCAGTGATTTCCATAAGTTGACTTTGTAACCTGCCACTTGATTAGTTGCCACTAACCAACTAATCATTGATTAGTTCCAAGAATTTTTTACTAATTCTTTGAGATTTTCTTTATGTAAGATCATATTGTCAGCAAATAATGACAGTTTTACTCCTTTCTTTCCAATCTGAATGCCTGTTATTTCTTTGTCTTGCCTAATTGCTCTAGCTAGGACTTCCAGCACAGGCAGCTCTCCATACCCACGGGTTCACACCAGGGACACTAAGGGCCAGCTGCATTTATTGAGCTGTACCGTTTTGTGCAGGGACTTGAGCTCCCAAGGACTTTAGTACCCAGGAGCTCCTGGAGCCAGGCCCCTGCAGATGACTGACAGCCATCTGTGACAGCTGAATAGGGGTGGTGTGAGTGGGCAGCTTTGTCTGGTAGCTGATCTTAGAAGAAACCCTTTCAGCTTTTCTTCAACGATTATAATGTTAACAGTGGGTTTATCATATATGATCTTTATTTTGAGGTATGTAATGAATTATACTTACTGATTTGCATATGTTGAAACATTCTTGCATCCAGGTATATATATATTGCACTTGGCCATGATGTATAATCCTTTTAATGTGTTCTTGAATTTGGTTTGCTCATATTATATGATACACCTTATAACTGTTAGAATGGCCATCAAGAAGGCAAGTGCTTGGGAAGATGTGGTGAAAAGGCAGCCCCTTACCTACTGTTGGTGAGAATGTAAATTAGTTCAGCCTCTATGGAAAATAATACAGAAATTACTCAAAAAATTAAAAATAAAGCTACCATATGATCCAGCAGTTCCGCTTCTGAGTATATGCCCAAAAGAAATGGAACCAGGGTTTTGACAAGATAGCACGCCCATGTTTTCTGCAGAATCATTCACAATAGCCAGGGTATGGAAACAGCCCAAATGTTCATCAGTGGATGAGTAGATAAAAAAGATATAATACATATATGCAATGGATATTATTTAGCCCCATGAGAAAGAAAGCTATCTTGCCATTTGTGACAACATGAATATACCTTGAGCATTATGCTAAGCAAGATAAGTCAGACAAAAAAAAAGTATTACATGATATCACTTAAATGTGGAATCTGAAAAAAAAAAAAAAGTAAAACCTATAAAAAGAAAAAAGAACAGTAAAATGATATTTACCAGGGGATAAAGGTGGGGGTATAACATAGATGGTATTTAAGGGTAGAAACTTGAAACTAGCAGTAAATAAGCACAGTATAATAAGCACAGAATATAATCTATAATACTGTACAGTAATGATGTAGCATGATAAATATTACTTCCTTGACAGTCAGATTACAGTATATGAAAGTATCAAAGTAACACGGCCATGCACCTTAAATTTACAAATTGTAATGTGTCAGTTCAGTTCAGTTTGGCTCAGTTGCTCAGTTGCGTCTGACTCTTTGCGACCCCATGGACCATAGCACACCAGGCCTCCCTGTCCATCACCAGCTCCTGGAGTTTACCCAAATTCATGTCCATTGACTCGGTGATGCCATCCAACCATCTCATCCTCTGTTTTTCCCTTCTCCTCCCGCCCTCAATCTTTCCCAGCATCAGGGTCTCTTCAAATGAGTCAGTTCTTCGCATGAGGTGGCCAAAGTATTGGAGTTTCAGCTTCAACATCAGTCCTTCCAATGAACATGCAGGACTGATCTCCTTTAGGATGGACTGGTTGGATCTCTTTGCAGTCCAAGGGACTCTCAAGAGTCTTCTCCAACACCACAGTTTAAAGCATCGATTCTTCTGCACTCAGCTTCCTTTATAGTCCAACTCTCACATCCATACATGACTACTGGAAAAACCATAGCCTTGACTAGACAGACCTTTGTTGGCAAAGTAATGTCTCTGCTTTTCTCTGCTATTTAATATGCTGTCTAGGTTGGTCATAACTTTCTTTCCAAGGAATAAGTGTCTTTTAATTTCATGGCTGCAGTCACCATCTGCAGTGATTTTGGAGCACAAAAAAGTAAAGTCTGCCACTATTTCCACTATTTCCCTATCTATTTGCCATGAAGTGATGGGACCAGATGCCAGGATCTTAGTTTTCTGAATCTTTAGCTTTAAGACAACTTTTTCACTCTTCTCTTTCACTTTCATCCAGAGGCTCTTTAGTTCTTCACTTTCTGCCATAAGGGTGGTGTCATCTGCATATCTGAGGTTATTGATATTTCTCACAGCAATCTTGATTCCAGCTTGTGCTTCATCCAGCCCAGCGTTTCTCATGATGCACTCTGCATATAAGTTAAATAAGCAGGGTGACAATATACAGCCTTGACGTACTCCTTTCCCGATTTGGAACCACTCTGTTGTTCCATGTCCAGTTCTAACTATTGCTTCCTGACCTGCATACAGATGTCTCAAGAGGCAGGTCAGATGGTCTGGTATTCCCGTCTCTTTCAGAATATTCCACAGTTTATTGTGATCAACATAGTCAAAGGCTTTGGCATAGGCAATAAAGCAGAAATAGATGTTTTTCTGGAACTCTCTTGCTTTTTTGATGATCCAGCGGATGTTGGCAATTTGATCTCTGGTTCCTCTGCCTTTTCTAAAACCAGCTTGAACATCTGGAAGTTCACGGTTCATGTATTGCTGAAGCCTGGCTTGGAAAATTTTGAGCATTACTTTACTAGCATATGAGATGAGTGCAGCTGTGTGGTAGTTTGAGCATTCTTTGGCATTGCCTTTCTTTGGGATAAATTTAGAATGAAAATTGACCTTTTCCAGTCTTGTGGCCACTGCTGAGTTTTCAAATTTGCTGGCATATTGAGTGCAGCACTGTTTCACAGCATCATCTTTTTTTTTTTTTATCTTTTTTATACAAAAAATTTTTTCAACTCTTTGTGACCCCATAGACGGCAGCCTACCAGGCTCTCCCATCCCTGGGATTCTCCAGGCAAGAATACTGGGGTGGGTTGCCATTTCCTTCTCCAATGCATGAAAGTGAAAAGTGAAAGTGAAGTCGCTCAGTTGTGTCCGACTCTTAGCGACCCCATGGACTGCAGCCCATCAGGCTCCTCCATCCATGGGATTTTCCAGGCAAGAGTACTGGAGTGGGGTGCCATTGCCTTCTCCGAGCATCATCTTTTAGGATTTGAAATAGCTCAACCGAAATTCCATCACCTTCACTAGCTTTGTTCGTAGTGATGCTTCCTAAGGCCCACTTTACATTCCAGGATGTCTGGCTCTAGGTGAGTGATCACACCATCATGATTATCTGGGTTGTGAAGATCTTTTTTGTACAGTTCTTCTGTGTATTCTTGCCACCTGTTCTTAATATCTTCTGCTTCTGTTAGGTCCATACCATTTCTATCCTTTATTGAGCCCATCTTTGCATGAAATGTTCCCTTGGTATCTCTAATTTTCTTGAAGAGATCTCTAGTCTTTCCCATTCTGTTGTTTTCCTCTATTTCTTTGCACTGATTACTGAGGAAGGCTTTCTTATCTCTCCTGGCTATTCTTTGGAACTCTGCATTCAAATGGGAATATCTTTCCTTTTCTCCTTTGCTTTTCGCTTCTCTTCTTTTCACAGCTATTTGTAAGCCCTCCTCAGACAGCCATTTTGCTTTTTTGCATTTCTTTTTCTTGGGGAAGATCTTGATCCCTGTCTTCTGTACAGTGTCATGAACCTCCATCCATAGTTCATAGTCCCTTAAATCTATTTCTCACTTCCACTGTATAGTCATAAGGGATTTGATTTAGGTCATACCTGAATGGTCTAGTGGTTTTCTCCACTTTCTTCAATTTAAGTCTGAATTTGGCAATAAGGAGTTCATGATCTGAGCCACAGGCAGCTCCTGGTCTTGTTTTTGCTGACTGTGTAGAGCCTCTCCATCGTTGGCTGCAAAGAATATAATCAATCTGATTTTGATGTTAACCATCTGGTGATGTCCATGTGTAGAGTCTTCTCTTGTGTTGTTGGAAGAGGGTGTGTGCTATGACCAGTGAATTCTCTTGGCAGAACTCTATTAGCCTTTGCCCTGCTTCATTCCGTACTCCAAGACCAAATTTGCGTGTTACTCCAGGTGTTTCTTGACTTCCTGCTTTTGCATTCCAGTCCCCTATAATGAAAAGGACATCTTTTTGGGGTGTTAGTTCTAGAAGGTCTTGTAGGTCTTCATAGAACTATTCAACCTCAGCTTCTTTGGCGTTACTGTTTGGGCATAGACTTGAATTACCGTGATATTGAATGGTTTGCTTTGGAAACGAGCAGAGGTCATTTGTCGTTTTTGAGATTGCATCCGAGTCCTGCATTTTGGACTCTTTTGTTGACCATGATGGCTACTGAATTTCTTCTAAGGGATTCCTACCCACAGTAGTAGGTATAATGGTCATCTGAGTTAAATTCACCCATTCCAGGCCATTTTAGTTCACTGCTTCCTAGAATGTCGACGTTCACTCTTGCCATCTCCTGTTTGACCACTTCCAATTTGCCTTGATTCATGGGTCCTTGATTCATAGGAACGTTCCAGGTTCCTATGCACTATTGCTCTTTACAGCTTCGAACCTTGCTTCTATCACCAGTCCCATCCACAACTGGATGGTGTTTTTGCTTTGGCTCCATCCCTTCATTCTTTTTGGAGTTATTTCCCCACTGATCTCCAATAGCATATTGGGCACCTGCCGACCTGGGGAGTTCATCTTTCTTTCTTTTTTTTTTTTTTTAATGAGTTTATTTATTTGTGGTTGTGCAGGGTCTTCATGCTATGTGGGCTTTTCTCTAGCTGCGGCAAGCAGGGGCCGCTCTCCAGTTGGGGGGGCGTAGGCTTCTCACTGCGGTGGCTCCTCTTGTTGCAAAGCACGGGCTCTGGTGCCCACAGACCTCAGTACTGTGGCTCCCACGCTCCAGAGCACCGACCCAGAGGCTTTGATGCATGAACTCAGCTGGTCTGCCATCTGGGGTCTTCCCAGACCAGGGGTGGAACTTGCGTCCCCTGCTTTGGCAGGGGGGCGATTCTTTACCACTGAGCTGCCAGGAAAGCCCTCAGGCTATTTTAGATTCTAGTTTTCCACGCTCCTATCTGGTGAGAGAGGCCTGGTGAGAGAGACTGTCCTCAGCCACAGTCCTGGCTCTGCCATCAAAAGCGCCGGGGCCTCTGGCAAGCGCCTGCTCCTCCCTCAGTCGGTCTGACCCTTTGCAACCCCGCAGACCGTAGCCCACCAGGCTCCTGTCCGTGGGATTTCCCAGGCAAGACTACTGGAGTGGGGTGCCATTTCCTTCTCCGGGAGTTCATCTTTCAGTGTCATATCTTTCTGCCTTTTCATACTGTTCATGGGGTTCTCAAGGCAAGAATACTGAAGTGGTTTGCCATTCCCTTCTCCAGTGGACCACATTGTGTCAGACCTCTCCACCATGACCCATCCGTCTTGGGTGGCCCCACACGGCATGGCTTAGTTTCATTGAGTCAGTCAAGGCTATGGCCCCTGTGATCAGATTGGCCTGTTGCTGTGATTGTGATTTCAGTCTGTCTGCCCTCTGAGGCCCTCTCTCAGTGCCTACCGTCTTAGCGGGTTTTCTCTTACCTTGGACGTGGGGTATCTCTTCACGGCTGCTCCAGCAAAGCGCAGCCGCAGCTCCTCACCTTGAACGTGGGGTTGCTCCTCTCGGCCACCGCCACCCCCAGCCTCGGGCCTGGGGTAGTCAGCCAATCTAATGATCATTTCCTTGATGAAAAAATGATACAAACAGTAAGCTATTTAAGAAGTTCAAGAAATAAGTAAATTATATAATAAAATATGATGAGCTACTCATCAAGCTTTCAGTTATATAGTACAAAGTAATTCTGTCTGTAGTTTCAGATATTCAGGGAAAAGTCCATACTCTAAGAATACTAATCATTCTAGGGTGGCTGATACTAATCATAGTAGGGGAATTTCAAACATATAGGAAGATCTGACTCAATTTTCAAATAAATTATTGTCGTTGGATATTATTCTACACTTTTATTATTTTTCCCTTTAGCCAGTGATCTTTTAGGCAGGAATCAATAATGAAGTAAATGATAGTGTCTTAATATTAAATCTTTTTCTCTTACCCACCTCATCACCCCTTCTACCTCCATTGACTTATATGGTTTAGGGATGCTTATACAGAATGCTTAGTATAGTTATAAGAATCTAGGACAATAGGAATGGTCTTTTAATGGAGTAGATAAAGATTTTCAGTGTAATGAAACACCCCTACTTTGCAGATCCATGTAATTATAACTCCTTCCCTCTTCCTCACAAACTGAACATCTGATTGAGAAAACTAAAACTTGATCAGATCTAAACTTTTCCATAAATAAATTGATCAGAGACCTGTGCAGTACTTGGCAGATATCACCTCAGTCCCCACCATTGGCAAGATTCACATAAACCTCCTTTTTTTTTTTTTAAGATGAAGCAATAGAAAATAATTACAGGCATATATGAAGAATTGGTAAATTAAAAATGGAATCAGAAATAAACTCACTAAACAAAGTAGTAGGAAACTGAGAGAATCCTAACTCATTCTTTACAGTGTGGATACAGAAGACAGAGGAAAAGCATCCAAAGCAAAATGATCAAAGGACATTCTGATCAAAAGAGCACACATTCAATATGTGGGAGAAAAAAGACCCACATCTAGACGTATCCTAGTGAAATTTCTGAATATCAAACAAAAATCATGCAAACAAAAAAAACACATTACACAAACACACATACAGTCAAGTTTGCATCAGACCTCTCCCATGCAATACTAAACGCCAGGAAGCAGTAGAGAAATCTCTGGAGGCTAGAGCATTCCGAGAAAAATAGATGATACAGCCAAGCTGATGTGCATTTGTCAACTTATTGGGAAAGTCAGAGAATAAAATTAGCAGCAAAGAACAGTGAAATCAGGAAAGTATACAGTATATGTCTGAATACTTCCTCTTAATCTGCTTTTAAACTTAATACTAATTTTAGAAAAAAAAACTTAAAATTTAAAATCCATAATAATATGGATCATAGCAATTCCAATAAAATTAAAGTTTAGCTAAAAGAAGAAAAAATAGGCCATATAACTTTTAGATTACTAATTTTAAAATAAGGCAAAGGAAACTTAATATAACAAATGATAGGGGGAAATGGAAATGATAAGAATGTATAAAAAAGTTTGAGAATCAAAATAGGACCAAATATATCGATTATCACAATAAGTAAATGTGTTAAATGCTCTTACTAGAAACAAAGACACCAATATCAGAAGTCATGAATGAAATAAAGAATAGATTTAACTTTAAAAAAACACTTTATTCAAAGAGACCATTAATGAAGCTGAATAACAAACCATACCTGAAAAAGATTATTATAAAATATGTGATGGGATAATTACCTATAATATAAAAAACTCTTACAGATTAGTAGAAAAAAATGACTCAATAATGGTACAGTGTTAGGTTGTGCTAGAAAAGTACATTTACATAACTTTTTTGGAGTTAAGTGATAGATGTTTGCAAAGATATAGCTACAAGAATGTTCATCTCAGCATGCTAAGTTGCTTTAGTCATGTCTGACTCCGTGCAACCCTATGGACTGCAGACTGCCAGGCTCCTCTGTCCATGAGATTCTCCAGGCAAGAATACCAGAGTGGGTTGCCATGCCCTTCTCCAGGGGATCTTCCCGACCCAGGGATAGAACCCACATTTCTTCTGTCTACTTGCATTGGCAGGAGGGTTCTTTACCACTAGAGCCTGGGTTGTTTGTAATAATGAAAATTAGAAACAACTCAAATATTTAAGTTTGAATTGAAGTATTCCAAACTGCTTACTGTAGTTACATCAAGAATTATAGGTGAAGATTTTAAAAATTTCCTTTGATCTTTATTTTCTGTTTTTATAATGAGCATATATTCATTTTATAGTTTTCTTGTTAAGTCACTGAGGCATTCCCGACTCTTTGTGACCACATGGACTTCAGCACACCAGGCTTCCTTGTCCTTCACTATCTCCCAGAGTTTGCTCAAATTCATGTCCATTGAGTAGGTGATGCTATCTAACAATTCATCCTCTGATGCTCCCTTCTTGTTTGGCCTTCAGTCTTTCCCAGCATCAGGGTCTTTTCCAGTGAGTCAGCTCTTTCATATCAGGTGGCCAAAGTATTAGAGCTTCAGCATCAGTCCTTCCAATGAGTATTCAGGGTTGATTTCCTTTAGGATTGACTGATTTGATCGCCTTGCAGTCCAAGGGACTCTCAAAAGAGTCTTCTCCAACACCGTAGTTCAACAGCATTGATTCTTTGGCACTCAGCTTTCTTTATAGTCCAACTCTCATATCCATACATGACTACTGGAAAAACCATAGCTTTGACCAGACAGACCTTTGTTGGCAAAGTGATGTCTCTGCTTTTTAATAGGCTGTCTAGGTCTTCATAGCTTTCCTTCCAAGGAGAAAGCATCTTTTTTTTTTTTTTAAATTTCATGGCTGCAGTCACTTTCTGCAGTGATTTTGGAACCCAGGAAAATAAAATCCATCACTGCTGTCACTTTTCCCCCTTCCATTTGCCATGAAGTGATAGGATTGGATGCCATGAGCCTAGTTTTTTTAATGTTGTGTTTCAAGCCAGCTTTTTCACTCTCCTCTTTCACCCTTCTTAAGAGGGTCTTTAGTTCCTCTTCACTGTCTGTTATTAGAGTAGTATCTTCTACATAACTGAGGTTGTTTATATTTCTCCCAGCAATCTTGATTCCAGCTTTTGATTCATCCAGTCCAACATTTCACATCATGTACTCTACATATAACTTAAATAAGCAGGGTGACAATATACAGTCTTGTCATACTCCTTTCCCAATTTTGAACCAGTTGCTCCATGTCCATTTCTAACTGTTGCTTCTTGACCCACATACAGGTTTCTACCTTGAAATTTAGTGTGCACTATTCTGTTGCCTCTTATAAACATTTTAGGAATAGTATGGCAAGTAATCTTAAGTGCGGTAAGTAAGCCAAACTAGTCATCCTTTTTTTTTTCTTTACTAATAAATTGATTTTTCTTTTGATGTTCAGTTTATGAATATGTGTAGATTTATGTAAACACCACCACAACTAGGATACAAAACAGTTTTACCACCCTGTAAAACTTCCTCATACTTTACAGCCACACCTTCCCCTCATCCTTAAATTCTGGCAACCGTTAATCTGTTCTCTATTACTAGTTTTATGTTTTTGAGAATTTCATGTAAATGGAATTATACCATTGTAAACTTTGGAGACCAGCTTCTTTCACATAATATTTGAAGACTCATATGAGTTCTTACATGTATCAGTAGTTTGTTCCTCTGTAATGTTCCATTTTATGGATGTATTGTAGTTTGCTTATCCACTGAGGAACATTTGGATTATTTATAGCTATTGATTATCACATATAAAGCTGCAGGGAGCATTTGTGTACAGTCTTTGTGTGAACACGGTTTTCGGTTCTCTGGAGTTAATTTCCAGATGGAGATTGCAGATCATATGATAAGTGTGTACTTAACTTTATAATAAACAGCTGTATTGTTTTCCAGAGTGTCTGTACAATTTTGCATTCCCACCAGAAAAATGAGGCTCTCAGCAAAATGAGAGTTCTAATTGCTGTCTATCCTCACCAGCGTCTGTTATTGTTAGTATTTTTTATTTTGGCACTTTAATGGTCGGATAATATCTATCTCACTGTGGTTTTAGTTTGCATTTGCTTAATGGCTAACAGTATTGAATATCCTTTCATATGCTTGTTTGTCATCCTAATATCATCTTTGATGAAGTGTCCAGATCCTTTCTCGACTTTTAATTAGAATTTCGAGGTTTTTTCCCAATATTTAGCTGTGTCTTTTGCTGGAAATGTGACTTCTGTAAGGTTTCCCTCGTTTATGGCTTGTTTTTAATTCTCTTGACAGTTTTTTGGTTTTTTGCTTTTGTTTCTTTTTTTTGTTTGTTTGTTTTTGTTTTTGTTTCTTGTTGTTTTGGCAGAGAAGAAGTTTTTAAATCTGGTGAGATCCAATTTATAAGTCTTTTCTTTTATGGGTCAGGCTTTTGGCACCATTTTCAAGGACTTGTTACCCAACTGCAGTTAAAAAAGTGTTCTCTTGTGTATTCTTCCAGACATCTTGTAGTTTCATGTCCTATATTCCAATCTATGATGCATTTTGAGTTCATGTTTGCATAGTGTGAGGTTTAGATCAAGGTTAATGTTTTTACATATGGGTAACCACTTGTTCCCTATTTTTTGAGTAGACTATCTTTTCTTCATTGAATTACTGTTGTATCTTTTTCAAAGATTCAGTGATCACATTTGTGTGAATTGGTTTCTGTACTCTGAACTCTGTTGTGTTGCAGTTACTTAGATATCTGTCCCATCACCAATACCACACCGTCCTGATTTCTCTATCTTTATAGTAAGTGTTAACGTCACATAATTTGATTCTTTAAGCTTTGTTCTTTTATGAAGTTGCTGTAGCTATTCGAGTTCTTTTCCCCTTCCATTTAATTGTACAGTGAGTTGTCTATACTTACAAAAAAATCTTGATGGAACTTTGGTCGATATTGTGTTCAATCTGTAAATCATTGTGGGGAGAATTGTGTCCACTATTTTGAGTCTTTCAATCCATGAACATGGTATATATACCTCACCATTTATTTAGATCTTCTACAGTTTCTCTTGTCAGAGTTTTGTAGTTTTCCATATACACAAATCCCCTCATATTTAGGTTTACCCCTAAATATTTCATCTTCTTGTAAATGGCATTGTTTTTTTATTTTAGTTTTAATTGTTATTGCTTGTATATAGAAAAAAATTTGGAGTGAAATATTCTGAAATGTTTGTGGTTATCTCAGGTGGTAATATTATAGGTGGTTTTTATTTTTGTTGATCTGTATTTTCTATTCTTGTAGTGAATATGCATTACTTTTATAATGTTTAATATTCTTTTATTTTTAAAAAAAAATTTCTAAGACATAAAGCTTAGTAGAGCTTCAGAAAACACTTTTGAACCTAAAGGGGATTACATGTATACTTGACATGTCCTGGATGCTGTAAGATTCTTGGAAGAAGATGAAAACGAAATTTTCCTAGGAAATTTCTGTGAGAATCAGAGAACTAGAACTGAATGACAGGGCATAATTATAAATCAAAAGAGTATAATGTGGTTGACTAAAGGTGAATTAGGATTACTTCAGTAGTTTTAAACAATTAAACAGGTATTTCTTTGTAGCTGTTATCTGTGATAGACTTTGTGCAGTTGGTTTATAAGGAAAATTCTAAATTTTCATTGTAAAATCATTTTACCTTTAATTTATCTCTTATTAATCTATTTTAAAACTTTTGGTGTCTACTAGTGAGCTTAAGGAAACAGGGTGGAATAGCGCCTTTGAGAACTAGTTTACGGTTATTCAGAACACAAGCACCAATACCAAAGGGGTAAGGAAATCAGCTTCTAGCAGTTATAATTAAAGAATGTCATCAACATAGAGTTTTAATTGTTTTTCAGGGGATGTTGTGTTTATTTGCTTAAAAATGGAAGATCTGTTTGCCGAAAGTTACAGACAGAGTTAAGATGCTAGAGCGCAAGAAATAAAACTTCTGTCTTATCTTGTGTACGTGGATTATAGGCTGGACAGGTTACCAAAATAGTAAGGATCTAGCCCTCTAAAGTTTCTCCTTCCTGATACCCACTTTCCTAGCCTTCAGGTGATAGATCTCTGGTTACTATAAGAAAGAAAGGCAAGAGGGAAAGACTAGTGAGGAAGCTGGGATTGTTATTATTGTTTAAACATTGTTGAAGAAAGGAATCAAGCAAGCTTGAGTAACCTGAAGAAAGTATGTCAGCTTTGAGACTGGTGTAAAGGAGTACTTTTGTTTTATACACTGATCAAAATATTTTACGGTTTTTTAGTTCCATAGCTTAACTATAAAATACAAGATCAGCTTTATCTGATCAAATAGTCTTTTCTGTGTATTTTCAAACAACTAAAAAATTACTGAGGAGACCTCAGTTGACTATAAAAATAAGTACTTGCTCATAGTAAATGGTCACTGATGTTTCTGGATTATTTTTTTTTTCCTATAAAGGCTACAAGCAGCTAAATCCTAACAAAATATGCATTTTTTATTTGTCCTTTTGAAGTTTTTTTCTATCTTTATCAACAGCTCAGTTAAACTGAGTTTCTGCTTTCTCTCAGATCTAGTCACATCCAAGAGTTGACCATTAGGCAATAGATTTCACTTACTTCAGGTACCTGATTGATGCCCATTTCCTCATGATCCACTACTGCATCAACAGTATATGGAGAGTGCCAATGACGTCATTGTAGCAACAGTTAACACAGCAGAGTGCCTGCCCTGTGTCAGGCGTTGTCCCAAAGGCTTTATGCTTATTTTCTCTTTAACCGTTAGAGCAGCCCTCTGAAGAAGTACTGTCATCCCCATTTTGTCAATGAGAAGACTGAGATACAGAAATGTTGTAACTTGCCTGCAATAGTAAATAATAGAGCCAGGATTTGAATTCTGTTTGGCCATGGAGTCACTGATAACTAGCCACTACATCATCATGGTTCATTTTACTGGCTCTCATATTGTTTTCTTTTAGCTAAAACCTAGCAAGTATATATTATAAACATTATCAACTATTTGTAAAATTAAGTTATGTTAGTAGACTTAACATAACATTCTAGTAGACTAGAATCTAGTAGACTAGAATCATAATCAAGAAGTCTCCAGAAAGATTTGTGATTCTCTGAGGTGAATTTTTTTAATGAAAATATACTTGCTTAAGGTAACACAATGTAACACATGTATTATTTATTTTTTGGTTGATTATTTTGATGTAACTCTATAAAATATAAATGTTATAATTTAAAGCTGAAATGTAATCTACTACTGACAAACTTGATGCCCTCATAACTGCACTTAAGTTAGGAGGAAAACATGAAAGAGAAATGTCTTTGAGGAAAAACTTAAGCTTGTCAGTTTCCCTGATGACAAAGGACTAAGAGTATAGGGATTGATTAAAATTTGACCTTGTATGGGAAGATGATTTTATGAAGTCTGGTTCCTTTTGGAGGTCGCTTAGAGATAGAGACCAATGCATGGCTTTCCATATTGACTGGTAAATTAAAAAAAAAAATTGTATGGACTCTTTACACACTGCTGCATATATCTGTTGTATGGTTGTGACTCTTTATCATGAATGACAAATCTTTATATAATAATAATATAAAACTATTAAAATATATAAATATAAAGCTATTAAAATTTATCTTGAATTTTAATTGTATATTTCTATGATTTCAGACCTTGTAGCAATCTTTATGGAATTTTAATGACAGGCTAATGCCCAAGATATTCTTTTTAAAATATTCCACATAGAAAAAATTCTATTTCACATATATTCAGAGTATATATACAACAGGCTATATAAGTATTTTATGTTTCTGAGACATAGTGTATATACACAGTGACTACCAAAGTATGCAGACAATCAGATGACTTGATAGCTGTAATTATATGAAAAGCCTGCTGACAGAGCTCCAGAGTAGAAGGTTTTTTTTTTTTTTTTAAATGTAGGCACCTAAAATTACATTAATGTGCCTGTGGGAAAGTTAAGATAGTGGTTGAGTTCAGAGGTTGGCGTGCTTTTCTTCTCATATCTTCTCATTCAGCAAATGTTAAAACTAAATTATTCTCTTATGTTTATGTTATTTACCATCACTGAATATTGCTTGTTTGATTAAATCTTTTGTTTTGCTGCAGTGACTTGAGGGAGCCAGCCCCTAACAACAGAAGCTTTGACAAAGCACCAGAGGATTCTGTTAAAAAGTTGTGTTTCGTAATTGTAGTTGTCGTGTCAGAGCCTAACTGACTTGGAGCTGAAGGATTTTTGTGAGATGAGTGGCTGTGCCAGCAGGGACCCGAGTCTCCTGGGCTGGCCGCGCTCTCATTAAGATTTGCCGCTAGCGGTGGCGGTGTTCAGCATGTATGTGACGTGCATTCTGTTATTGTATGCTTGGCTTGTCAGCCTGCAGCTTTCTGACACTCACTTATGTCACTCTTTATTCAGAGAGGAAGAAGCTTTTGATAATTTGACAAGACAAGCTCTTAAACGATCTAGGTCATGGCCTTCACTGTCTGTGATTGTGAACATATTTCCTGAAAGCCCTGTCACTCATCACAGCTACATTTTCTCCCGGGGAGCCACAGGGCTGTCCTGGTCTCTTGTCAGCTCGCACATTTTGGTTATTCATATACCAAACACAGTACTGGGTTTTTCTCCCCTTTTGCAAATGCTGGCATGTTAGTAAGGCTCATCCTTTCTCCTGTGCCGTGTTCCCAGCAGGGCTGCGTCCAAGGGCCCTCTCTAGTACAAGGCAGACAACTGGCCGAGGGGAGCTGAGGAGGAGGAAAGGCCGCTTAGCGCTGTTTTTGTGTTTGTTCATTGTTGTGGAAATATGAGAACTGGTGGCAAGGGCCTTGTCTATTGAGCACTTGAGTCTTGGTCTGCTGTCAGGGGCTGTTTAAGATTGAGTGTTTTATTTTCTTTGATGTTCACATTTGAGAATAGGGAAGTGGGAATTAAACAACAGATGCACTAAGCCGTTGTTCTAGTAAAACAATAAT
The DNA here is from genome assembly GCF_033118175.1 of Dama dama. NCBI lineage: Eukaryota > Metazoa > Chordata > Mammalia > Artiodactyla > Cervidae > Dama > Dama dama. Next base: position 67,769,733 of record NC_083709.1, read on the forward strand.
TAGCACCTGATAAAATTCAGTATGGGTCGAAATGCACAATATAAACTCTCAATTCATCTGGTGTGGCAAACTGTGTTGATTCATCTTTGAATTTTATGAATAATAACACTCAGTTATTCATGTATGGTTTATTATACAAAATACAATAGAGGGGAAAACTAGTTGGGTAAAAGTTGGCAAACAGTGTAGCACGTTGCTAAAACAGATGTACAAGTGCACTGTGTGTTTTCAGTTGTGGGGCTTGCGGAGGCCCTTCGGGTTGCCATCCGCCTAAGTGCCAGTGAGGTGAGATCACCAGGACAACCAACAAATAAACTGTGCTTTAATAGTTTGTTACATTTTCATCTTAGGTAAGTTCCACAGCAGACCAGTCATTCATTTTCTTTATTTTTTCTGGACTTTCTAGTTCATTCCATTAGCCTTTATATCTCTATACTTCATTGTAAATATTTTTAAATAAACATCTTAAAATGCTCCAGTTGTAATAGTAATCCTCTTGCTATGGAATTTACTTCATTTTATCTTAAATTTTCCATGCAATATATTGGGTTGGCCAAAAAGTTCATTTGGCTTTTTCCATATGCTGTTTTATGTGTATGCAGTATATGAATATGCATACTATGGCATTATAAAAAGAAAAGAAAAATACATACAGTAGCTTAGGAATGGTAAAAGAAGTTGAAGCTACAGCAAACAAAAAACATTTACATTTTAAGAGTTCATTAATGAGACATAGTTAAATGTCATATATCTAGAATTAAAGGTACTTACTTTATAATGGCACCTGTTTTTAGGTAAAATATTTTTTACTTCTTTTACCCTTACCTGAAAATATATAGAAAATGTAAAATGGAACCATGTAAGGGAATGTTGAGTAAAAGTACTTGTGAGATAGTCAAGTAGGGTTTATAAAATTGTAACAGCATTGTCTAATGAAAGAAAAGAAGTTTCATGTCTCTTAGTACTAATTTTCTGTATTAGGCATCATCTTCATATACAGTGCAATCAGATGATTGTTCAAAAACTCAGTAATTCTTTTATTACCAAATCGCTGCAACACAAGAAAAGGTCACATGGTAGAGTGGCATTCTGCCAGAGTATGACAACTCAGTGATTGCGATTTTTCAACCGTATTATTCTGAGGACATTGTGGTAATCAAGAACTATCCATAACTAATGTATAAATAACTGCTTGCTTATCTCTACAGTAATCCAACTCAAATTATATATACATAGCAAAAAGCTTATGATAGAAGGTAGGATGAATATTTAAGGATATCTTTTACATTAGATCTTTGTGTGTAAATATGTTTATAAAAAATACGTGTGTACATATATACACACATCTGTAAGAACTTTTGTATCCTACAAGTTTGCATCTGTTGTTTGGTACCTAACAGAGAATCTTTGCCTTCTGAAGCTACTTTTTACTTTCTAATAATAGTTTCCTTTTGATCAGTGTTGTTCATCCAGAGATTACTGTATATAAGTGGCTTTTTTAGTCAGACACCTTAGTTTACATGAATATGACATTTAAATTGGAAAGCTGACCAGTAAGTAGTCTAATTTGCACACCTTTTTTTAGAAAATTCCATTGGATAGATAAGCTTAAGATAGATAATGGATAAAATTTTCAGCATGTTTGGAACATACCTACTTTTATCACTAATGGTATCATCAGTAGAGATTTTGCCATTCAAAAGTTATTTTCTGAATTATTGCCATGTCCATAATATTTTAGATTGTTTGAATCATCTTTGTTACTTTTATCACTACCCTGAAAAATAAAGAGGAATGACAAATAAAGAATTGTTTCAAAGATTATAAAGGTTTAAAAAAGATATAACTCACTCTTATTTTGATGTATGCATATGTGTGTGTATGTATATATGTTTGTGTATATATGCTTTTTTAAACAAAAGCTGTAAATTCACATCCACTTTAAGGATTGCCATTTACCTAGCTTGGTAGTTTAATTTGTTAAAATCATTGCTATATTATAGTTATTATTGAAAATATTTTTTGTCTTCAACAGTTCTTTTTCTGAGACAATAGTAAACTGATCAACTATTCCTGAAGAACTTGGAAGATGTGTCTCTTTCACAGAGCCGTAATTTAAGCATAAGGAAAGACTTAACATGTGTGTCCACAAGGAAGTGTCTCCTGACTGGTTTTTGTTGCTGTTGCTTTGTTTTGTTGTTACCTATTCTGGTTTCAGTAAATCACTCTTTTACAAAATTATTGTGGTTTTATTGGATTTTTTAAGTTCTGTCTCTATAAATGTAACAGTGGAGAAGACTTGACTTTTATGGGCAAAGGTATAGAGTGTAGATTCTTAAAGCTGTCTTTTGTTTTGCTTTTTTAGTTCTTTTTTATGTATTTCATAGAATGTAGCAAGTGATTAGGTAAAACATCAGAAATGTGTAACTACAGTGAAGTCTTCTTAAAAGTAGTTGTTATTAAATTGTTTTCTATCATACTACCAGAGTTCAAAATGTTCTTTTAAAAGGTGTACTTGGTGAGTCTTATTGATTTTGAACACTGCTGTTCATTTATCACTTTAACTGAGTTATGGCTCTTAATCACATCTTAGTGCCCAAAACTTCTAACCTAAAAAGAAAAAAAGAGAGAGAAAACTTTGTTACTGGCTTTCTGACAATGGCAGGGAGTGTGTTAAACCAGTGTAAAATTCAATTAAACTGTCTAGCCAGGTTTTTGAAGCTGAAATGCAGACCCTTTCTGTTAAGCTTCTTATTTTCCTGTGACCGACACCGGTGGATGCTGGGTTATGCCAAAACCAACAGGCTGTAAAGTACCTTGTTTCATGCTCGCAGCTGATCAATATTTTTATTTTCCAGGCTTGCCCAGAAATCTGGAGGCAGTATCACCTAACGGTGAGTAGAAACACCTTTTTTATTTTCCCCAAGACCTAGCCTATTTACCCTTCTCTGAACTGCTGACCATAAAATATAGACAAGCATCTTCTACTGGAAGATAATAAACATCTGAAGCATTTTTGCACTGAGAAAGCAATAATATACCTTTTTCTCTTCTCCCCTGCCCACTACTCTGTCCTTTATCTTCCAGTTCTTGAAAGATTTTGATTGTTTTTTATTACTCACATCATTTAATGATTACATCATGGTATTTCTCAGTTTTCCTAGATGACATTCATTAAAGGGGAAAAGTATGCTAGGAGCAAAAAAGAACAGTAGTAATCCAGCAATCCAGTGTCTTTAAAATGTTGTATTATCTACAGTCCACAAGCATACTATCCACACTATGTTCCATTATAATTTTTCTGGCTTTACTGAAAGCTTTACACGTATGTCTTAGTGCAGCTAGAAAAAACTTAGTGTATCTTTCACATAGAACAATTCAGCTGTCATATCCTTAAGCCCTTCTTGACTTATTCAAAATGTACAAATATCTTCTTCATATCATTCAAGTTATTTAATTCTTTCATTTCCTTTTACTATGATTTTAGGCAAGTAGAAGCAGAAAACAAATTCTGCTGTGGAATCAAATTGACTAAGGCTCAATATTATGAAGTCAGTTTATTTTTAATATTTAGCTTAAATAATTTCAGTAATTCACCATGAACCTGCTAGTCATTTCTTTTAATATATTAAATATGTTGTGCTGAGCAAGAGACAACAATAAAAATTACTCTTGTACTTATACAGTTGTGCAGTATATTTAAAAGCAGTTCTTTAAAGTTTAACTTACTAAGAAAAGTTTTTTGTTTGTTGGAGGACATAGTAAAATAGGAACGGCACAGTTTTTACAAAGCATGTCTTCTTTCTGCTCTCCTCTTAGGAAGTAAAAACAAACCAATGAGTCGACTAGACTCTCCATGTGCCTGTTACAGGCCCCAGAAGTCATCAGGTGGTTTGTGTTCACACTCCGTTATCACTGTTTACTTTGTTCAAAGGTTCTTGGTAGAAAGCTGTAATTCCTCTACTATCCTCATTCCCAAATTGGGTTTTGTTAAAATTCTTTAGTGTTATCCCCTACTCAAAAATAAATAAATACACACACATGTGAGTGAGCACGGGCACACACACATATACACACGTTACACATATATGTTACAGATATAATGCATATAAATACATTATGTTTGTGTATAGGTAGCAGTTTTTTTATCCTAACACATGGTGAAATTCTTAACCTAAACTTAATTGGAATCGAGTCATGTATTATACTTTTCACTCTTTGGAACTGTATAGCAAGTTTTTCATCAGCATTTTATTAAATAATAGCCGAATATATATGACATTGCATTAATTTTGTTTTCCTGTAAGTTAGAGAATTCCAGTCTTGAAAACTTGAAGTGTAGGAAATACTATTTTAAAATTATTCTTTTCATTATTTGCACCTGTATTTTTTTTAATATAACTATCATAGAAGGATAGAAAACAGTGTTTGGTATAACAGATATTTTAAGGTTTGTTTAACATTGTAGCTTTTGAGAAACATAAATTGTAAAAGGAATAGTTAAAAAAAAGTAAAAACAAAATGAATTTGCCTTTGGAAAAATCACAGTATATTCTATCCGTAGGTTTAACAAAATCATTTTGAAAACTTTGTCTTAAATCTGGAATTATGATTAATTTTTCAAAATAATATTGAAATAACTATCACAATTCTTAATTATCAAATTTCAATTAATAAGTAATTAAGTGTTAGTTTCCTGTGCAAGTATAAATGCAAAACAAGTATATTTATAATCATGTACATCAATCCAGCTAAAATAAAATAGCTAAAATAATTATGCATATAGGCAATATCCTAGTGTGTGCAATTAAGCAATATTTAATCTTGAATAAAAAGCAAGATGCATGATGAGTTTAGTCATCTTCAGCTCTTTTACTAGGCGATGGACTGCCATCTATTGACTCACAGTAGCCCTCACACATGAAGGTGGCATCAGTCAGGGCAGTGACCAACTAGTGAAGCCCAGGTTAGAACTGCTATTATATAGCCATTTAAGCTAATCTTCTTAAAATTGGATATTTCTACACGTAATCATTAACTAATTTCTTTTTCTAACCAAAACATGCCCATTTCTTATTCAGAATAAACGATGCTTTCTCTTTTGAAGGAAGAAGTGGATTTGTATATCTAGTTTAGAAATGTTTACGTTTGAGAAGTTTTTGATTGCATGTATCTGACTGCCAATCAGTGAGGACAGAAGGACATTTACAAACCTAAAGTTTAACTACTACAATTTAAGATCTATCCAGGAATCACTTTCTTTAAAAAATAAACAAAAAACTGTAGGTTAAACATAGTTTTATTTCTCAAACACCTAGGAAAGAGGGTAGAGTTGACTGGCTTGAGTAAGCCCGTGAGTCACATCAGAAATTCCTTAAAACACGTTGTGAAATAAGAAAGTTAAAGAAACATTCACTATTTTCAGTGATTTCATGAGAGGTCAAATAAAGTCTCCTTTACAACTTATGTCTGAATAGTAGCTTTTTAACCAGACTTGACTAGACTCACTGTATTAATAAAGAAAAAAGAAAAAGACCATCATCCTAAAGGATGCATCCTGATAAAACTCGGGCACTACATATATTTATGGATATGTATCCATATTATGACAAATATTGGCCATGTCATTTTTCTTTATATATTTATTTAGTGGCTATAAAATTATATCATAATTTAATGACTTTAGACTATCATTTGTAGATCTGCATGGGAAAAAGAAAACTATATTATTTTTATTTAGCAGTTAAATAATTTTTCTGAATAGTTTATGTATTTACCTCCTTCAAAAAATGTAAAGTTTTTTAAATCTTCAATAATATAGCACTGTTCTTGTGTTTTAATTTCTGTAATATTTTCAGATTTTGGTAAAGCCTAACTTTGAATATTCTTTTTCATCTTTCAGATAACTCAGTCTAGATTTTAAAAATTTCCCTCTTTAACTATTCAAGAAGGAAAGTCCCTTCCCCCATCCCCTGTCATTTCTAGTCTCATTTATATTAAAAATCCCAGGCCAAAATGGCCACCAACAGAGTTTTACAACCAACAGAATTTTTAACTAGTAGAGGCTACAGTTTGACATGTTTTGGACATTTTGTTAATCTTGTTTTTAATCTACTTACTTTAAAAAGTAACCAGGAGTTTGCTATTTGGGGGGCAGATGTATTAAGAACCAAAAAGGACAATACATCTTTTATGTTTAATTTTGTGCTTGGATTTCTTTGTGTGCATTGTTAAAATGTGTTACAACCTCTACTACCTTTTATTATAACTAAAAGTTTAAACAGGAAGCAAATGTGACCTTTTTGAAAGAATTAAGTTTTGAGTGTTTCTTTATATATAATGTTTGGAATACCTAGAATTCAAAAAGCAAAATACTTGCTCTCAGGGACATGAACAGAAAGGAATAGCTTCTCTGTCTTTCTTTCTAGTCTAGGAAAAGCTTGTGACCTGCATTTACTAGTAATTAATAGTAGTCTTACCTGAACTAATTAAATGCCAGAGTGTATCTTATGGACCATCACTAACAATATCATTTCATCTTGCCACTTAGTTTTCTCTCCTGACTTGAAAACATCAATTTAGAAATGCATTCTTTGGATTTTCACAATATGGAAATGGGGGTTTGAATGTTACTCTCTAAAACATTCTCTGCCATACATTGAATAGGCAACCCTAAATGCCAACAGATTTAAATTTAACTTTAGAACTTTGTTTTATAGTCCAGAAGGAAGGACCAAGAAAGTGGAATTTCATTATGAGGCAACAACTATACAAAGGCATTTATCCTGGAATTCTGATATCAGTTAGGGTGGGTGATGATTTTCTACCTGGCTAATATTAAAATGGAATATATTTTAATTAACTTAAAATGTGAAAAAATGAAGAGTTTTTTGAGTCAACCTCAAAAAAAAAAAAAAAAAAAAAGTCAACCTCAAGCCAAAACCTTTTCTTTTCATGGACGAAAATCTCTCTCCCTCTTTTTCTCTTTCTCTCTCTTCATTGACTATATATTGGGAATCCTAAATCTCCTAATGAGAGCTTCTTGGCTACATAAACAGAACTGTAAAACCCACAAGAACCCCATCCACACAGCGGATATCAAGTGCTAGGACTTTGATTTTTCTTCTGTGTGTGTCTAAGGAAATAGAACTGGTTACATACTGTATTTTAAAATGTCAGATACCTCCAAACAGAGTGAGAACTAAGCCTCACTCTATTTTAGAATTATTTAAGTCACCTTTTTCTTTATACTTTTTTTTGAAGCCTGGCATACAAATTATCACAAACTAAGACTTTATAAATTCATTTTGGAGGCCCTTATTTTGGTCTTTCAGTTCACTCTGCCAGCTTCCTCAAGAACTGGGAATACTCTTCTTTAAATTGTAGGGCTTTTTCCTCTATGTCTTGAATCACTATGGTTAAGTGTTGTTATTAAGATACTACATCTCTGTAAAATTTTTCGGAGTTTCCATTTTTATTAAAATGCCCTTAATACTAGAACACTACCATAAATGCTCTGAGGATTCAGATATACATGACTGTTTTGTAGTACCTCAGGGCCATCTTTCCTTTGTAGTACTAGAAAATAAATCATGCTGATTTCTGTTTCAGGTTACTTTGGTGTCTGAATTAAAAGAGTTTTCTGAATAAGCATTGATGACTTGTTCTCTAATATTCCATTTTGATAGCAGAGATAGAAAATACATTTGTACAGTGACCAAAATTTTTAAAGATTTTTTTCAAATGGAAAATTTATGTGAGTACTTTAATATATACTTAAACACTCACCTGTTCTTAAAGAATTTAGTGTCACCATTTTGCTAATAATTTTTTAGTTCAATCTAACCATGTTTTGAATTTAGTATAAAAGATAATTACTACATTTACAGAATAGGTCAACTGATTTTTTTCACTAGCATGTTGGACCACATTTGCTAGAACTTATCATTGGAAGCAATTGGAAAATGCAATTTCAAAGCAAATGAAACCTGGAATTATCAATCTCAATAAATGAGATTCATTTAAAAATAAATACAATTTGCCAAATCATCAAAAAGCAATTTTCGAAAGCTTCTGTAATAGGAAGGGGGGAAAAGGTGAGTGTTGTGAATTATAAATGCATATGTTATTTTTACTCTCACAGTGTTTCCTCAGACCTTTAGACATTGTAAATATACAAACTTATTTTTGAATTTGAGTAGAATAAATTATTTAGATTTGAATATAGTTTATTTCTATTTACTGAAGCACATGAGAGAGCCTTCATATTTTTATTTTGTCAAAGGAATATTGAGGTGTCATCTCCTTCAGTGAGAATGCCCAACTTACTTGATTTCCAGTATTTTAATACAAAAATTAGTTTGTTTTAAATGGGGACTCAATATGGCATATTTTGAGTAGTTTTAATATGTTTAAATAATATCAAGTGCTTTATGAAAATAATTCTAATGTAGATTTAAATGTTTCAGAAGAAATGAGAAGTATGCAGCATTCACACAATTTAGAAAAGATTCTTGATAAACATTTTGTCCAGGAAACAGCTGTGTTTTGGTCATTTTCTAAATATCTTTAATGTCCTAATAACCCATTATTGTGATTTCTGGTTTTTTTTAGGTAGTGCATGTTGCTAATAATAAGCTAATTGAATCTTAAGCTTTATTATAAACTTCCTGTCTTCAACTGACAAAAAAAATCCCTGTGCTGTTTGTATGCCCCTTAGTGGCTGGGAGCAAAGTCTATTACATTTAAGACATACATTTACTATATGGGCTTCAAGTTTTACTTCCATTTTAGAATTTTAAAGAAATACCTGTTGTGGTTTATATTTTCTTACCTGTTAATAAATGTTTCTCCTAAAGATGACAGAAACATGGAAAATTATATTTGGGCATTTTGTTACTCTTTTTTTCTTTTCCTTAGTGTGTTCACCTTTATACTTAGAAAGGAATTATAGTTAGTCGTTACAGGGGCAATTTCTTCTTGATACTTAAATTTTGTTGCAATTAAATCTCAATTTCTAAGTATTTATAATTTTAGCATGTATAACATTTTTAAAATATTTTCTTTCTTCTCCTTAAAAAACATACATCATTTGTATAATCCCAAATGTTTTCCTTTGAAGCTCTACACTTTGAAATACTGTTCCAAATATGATAAAAGTCAATGTAAGCTGAGATCCTGAGAATTTTAAGATTCATAAAGTTTACTACTGCACAATAATACCTAGCTGTATAATAAATTAGAATTAAAAAATCTGAAATGTTGAATGCCTATTCTTTGTCATGTTAAATACACATAAAGAGTATAGAATTATTAGGTAGGACAATTTTAGCATATTCGAGTGATTATTATTCATATGTGCTTTGAACGGGGTGGTTCATGCATTCCTTAAATATATTCCAGGTGATTGAGCTTATGGTGATCTCTGAACATTTCAATGCAAGAATAAAAGTATACTGGACCAGTTGATATTTGTAGTAGGCATTCCTTTTAGTAGTCATGCATGTGAATGACATGGTAGATTACAATAATTCCCAACAGGTCTTAAGTATTTAGGAATCGATTATTCACAATCATGATCAACTATAACCTTTAAATGTTTTGTTCAGTCATTTGACTAATCTTCAGGAGAAGGCTCCTGAAAGAACCCCTTGACTTATTGATATGAATAATCTCTCTCAATTAGTGTTATATTTTCTGTTATGATATAAAATACAGTTGTAAATTTAGGTTGAATTAAGTTTAAGATTCTAAAAGCAAAATCTCTTAAATTACTATAAGTTAATGGATTGTTGATAAACCTAGATTTTAGACTTTGAATTCATTTGCCATTTGATCCCCACATACCAGAAAGTCATGAGAGTTACATTTTTGTACATTTGCAGATATTTTCTTCTAGTTGTTTTGAGTTCAGCAGTGGTCCTCCAAGACCAACAACTCTGGTTTTTTAGAAATATCTAAACTATTACATGAAGAAAAATGCTACATGTTTATAGGACAGTTGAGCAAAAATATTTTTTTAATATCTTTGGAATTAAAATAGATCTCCCCCTTAATTATACCAATACACTGGTAGTAGATCCCATTTGAAAAACAAGAATTATTCACTAGGAATGTTCAGAAATCCATATTAGCTTGTAAAAAGGATTCAGTGTGTAAATCAATTGTTAATAAAGCTATCCCAGTATTTTAATTCCTCTTTTTGAAAATTCATACAGAATTAACTGTTAAATAGATTTTAAGGTCACCTTTATAATTTTGTAGTATATTGATGTCTATAAATACCAGTTTTACATAAGTATTGTTCCTTTACATGTATTTGTGGATTATCCCACATTTCTTTTCAGTTTAAGGGAACTAAATTTTGGATTGTTCCTTTACTGTGTTTATACAATAAAATCTTAATTCCCTCATTCTTAAATCACTCACATTTCATTTATTTGTTTTTATACCATATTCCTTCTCACATATTAAAGTCTTTAGGAAAATGTGCTGTAAAATTGGGTTGAAAGGGCAGGCTTATTTCTGAGGAAATTACTAGGAAATGTTTTAATTGTAGTATAGGGGAAAGAATGCCAGCTTTGGGATCAGACTTTGGTTTAAATTATGACTCTTTCATTTACTAGCTGTGCAAACCTAGTTAAAACATTTCCCTTTTGAGATCCTCAGTTTCTTCATCTGAAAAATGGGTATAAAGCCTTCTAGGGTTGTTATGAGTATGCTGTGAAATAATAAATGTAAAGTACTTAGCACAGTACCTAACACACAGCCTGTGTTCAGCCCTCTGTGAGCTCCAGTACAGCCATCCCACAGATGACTCACTCCTGTAGAGACAGAACACTCGACTAGTATCCCAAACTCAGGTTATGTATTTTAAAGTCTTTTATTTGCCTAAGATGAGATCCATAATGATGCTTTTCATGTCTGTCCCCTAAAAATGTTTCCTCCTTAGAGCTGTTGAAATGAAATCCCCATAAGCAGTTTCTTTTCTTAAAATTATTTACTCAGTTTTCATTTTCTAGTTATTTATGCTCATTTTCTTTCTAGAAATAAAGGTGAGTAACTTTTAATTAAATATAGCAAACAAATTATTTTCTTAATTTGACTTGCCTAAAAATCATTATAAAGACTTTTTAAGAGTAGATCACAAAAAAAAAAAGAGTAGATCACAAACATATTTACTCCCTCTCCTAGTGAAAATGATGATATAGAATGTGTACCATTATAAAGATAAAATGATATCATTTTGAAAAAAACACATTGTTAATAAATGTATAATTCTTAAGTGGTAACTTCATTGTCATCTGAATATAGTTATCTCTCATAAGCAATTATAATACTTTCTATCAAAGCTAGAGAGTTTATGTTAATCAGATAAAAAATGAAGCGAGATAGCATATCAGTTTTTTGCCCTTCAGGTAAAATTGCTTCCTGTGCCTTCATATGACTGATACCAGAAACCAGCCCGATTTCACAGCAAAATGTTGAGTTGTAAGAGCTTGGTCAGTTGTTTTGAAGACTCCCACCCATGTTCTCATATGGGTCCAGCAGAAAAGACAACAAAAAATTAAACACTTCTCAATGGATGTGATTGATAGTCTTTCAAAAAGCATTCCTATTCCATATTCTTTACTTTAGGAAAAGCAGGAGCTAAGATGGAGCATGTTGTAAAAGCATTACTTCCCCCCTTTAAGCAGGTACTTACTGCTGTGGAATTCTCTACGTTTGTGGCTGGTGGCTAAGAGTATTTCAGTAGGATAAGCATGGGTGGGCTATCAGCAGGGGGAGAAGTATGTGTTGTAAGTCATGTGAAGTTATGACAAAAATGAGAATCTCGGGGCTTATTTGGATCCCCTGTGTATTAGCTAATAAATATAATAAAGCTATGGTTCTGTTATTCTACAGTTTTTCAGTGGGATAGTTTATGTGCAATTATATGCAAAATATATAGGCAGATTTGAATATGTTAAGCACTGCATGTGGTTGGAAGATGTATATTAATGTGGTTTCTGTGTTTTATAGTCTACCCCAGTAAACATCCACATAAAATATCAATAGATTCACACATGTATGTGTTGTTCTCTTTCCCTTCCCCCCACATCCTGTCTCCACGCCCTCCTCATCCCTCCACCCTTCATCAAAGCTTGTGGTCCTTTTCCATCCGTGTACTAAAAGGTTCTTTGTAAACAGGCCATTTGTCCATCATTGTTTGGGGTCCAAACAGTGGTAAGATACCCTGTCACCGATCCCGCGTGCTATGAATGGCAGCTCCTCTCCGGACAATTGGCGGAGAGGCCGAGAAATATTCCTGAGAGGATTATTTAACCTTTCAATTTAGAGGGCACAAAGCCTAGCTGATTAATGAACTTTCTGATGGGCGCTGATAAGCGGATCTATTTCTTTATTTCCCCTAAAAGTGATTCCTTCTCCTGTCCATATTACTATAATCTTAAACATAAAATGTGGCAAATAGATTAAAAAACAGCACTAAAGAGTTTATCTGGCTGGCAAACTGAAGGAGCTAAATTAAAATTGGTAATGACTGCAGTGGCTGAGCCTCATATATGGTTTTTAAATGCACTGTGTATTTTGAAGAGACTTATTCTCCAGCACGACTGGTAATGACTGCTTTTGGTGCACAGTCTGGGGCTGGCTTCTGTTATCCCCACCCCCTCCCACCCCCCCCACCCCCCAAAAAAATGAGTTGTGTTATCTGGATGGCTGCAGACACATACGCATCCCCCTTTCTCACTGCATGGGCAGACAAGGTCGATAGCATTACAAGGTATTTGTGGCAGTGCTTGTTTCAGTTTTCAGAGCTGCCAGTTTCCAGGCGGATTTGAATTACAAAAGAAGAAGCTGGCATGAAAATTGAAAGGTTTTATCGGCTGGTCTGAAGCCTCATAGCACATTGCTTATTTATGCAGTCCATTTGCACCAGGAAATATAAAAAGGAAATACATTTTTAAAATAAGGCCATAAAGACCCAGATATGTTTAAGATGGCAAATAAAATATAGATACCTATAATATCTTTCCGGGAAACGATTTTCACTTAATGTTGCACATTACTTCAGAAGAGCATTTATGTTGCTGTCATAAATTTGTGCGTTTGTGTCACTATGTAGGTAGTCTCTGGGGATTAAGAAGGAAGCCTTTGCTAACTTACTTTAAAATTAAAATAGACGGAGGGATAGCTCTGCAGTTTGAGAGCTACATTGGAAATATTTAAATAGGGTGGTAAATTAAACTTAAACTAACATTTTTGCATTCCATGTAAAATTAGCTATGGCCCAGTGAATAAATGCCACTACCTTTGGAGAAAATTGGGATGCTTTTTAAGCCATGAAGATTTGGAGCATTCAGAGGGTAAATTACTGTGATCCTTACTGTCTTGCATATGTTCATTGTTCTCTGCTTACTGAGGTTTTCTTTTTTGTTGTTGGTTTTTTTGTGGGGAGGTCAAGTAGGGTAGAATGTCATTTACAAAAGGAAAAACCATAAATTAATGAATTTAATAGCTCCTTATAAAACTTAACGCTTCATTCATTTTAGTCTTCAAATATATTGTCTTAGATTTTGCCTAACATTGTGAATATATTGTCTGGTTGGGAGTTATACCAACTGTTTACCTCTATCCTTATTACTGTAGCGTAGTTTTGACTTGAAAAAGATACAGCCATGCAATCCCTTACACTGTAGGGTACATAAAATGAAGATATAAGTATACAAACATACAGTACTTCAAGGACTTGAATACTTAATGGTCTTGCCACACTGGTTATTTGCAGCCTTCAACCCATTGGCTTATAAAACTTAAGAGTATCCAAAAGAGGGGTAGGGAGGAAGTTATGTGTACATAGGAAATTTCAAATCAAATTTCAAATCAGAATAAAGCAACACACTTTATTTGCTGCAGTTCAAATGAACCCTGTTTTAGAATTCATCTTCCAATAAAGCAAATTGCTCTATTATTCTCCGCTTAACCATGAGAGATGCGATTTTTTTTTTTTTTTTTTTTTGCAATTTTCATTTTCACCAGTGTCTGGTACCTTTCTCATGTTTTCATGACCTGGACTAATTACTTCATGTAGTTTTTTTTTAACAGAGAAAATATCAAAAGCATACACGTCTGCTGCATGCTAATGATGTGCTGTACATTTTTTCATGAATTTTCATAAGGATTTTTTCTACGTAGCATGTGTGGCTTAATGATGTAATCACCCGATAGACTAGAAAATGCTCCAAAGGAGACGTTACGGTCTGTTGTGTACATAATACATGTTTCAAAAATCTGCCTAATTAAGGAATTACTCGATGGATTGGGAGTCTGTTGGGTACATGACATAGTTTTTTTAACACACAGAAAATACAGGTATGTCATTATATATGGTGCTTTTAATGGAATTTTTAGGATATAAGGGAAATTAATGGCAATGTCTGCTGGAATACAATTGAATTCTTTTTTTTCACTGAGGAAAAACAAAGCTTAAAAATCTTCATGAAGGAAGCTTTGTTTTAAAATAATTTCAAAGCCTTTAGCTTGAGAAGAGACTTTCTTCCCAAATCTCTCACAGGCAAGTAATACTATGAATATTTGTCAGAACAGCATGCAGATGGAAGGTTTGTTCAAACTGTGAGTGGAGGTTGCTAGGTGTGAGGGCCCACTTCAGAAAATCACTGAAAATGGAGAACAAGATACTAACCTTTATGGGATAAGCATTTTTGCCTTTTCACAGATTCAGCTTTGGTTCAGTTCACTGCAAAACTATTTGCCCAACTTTAAAGTTTCTTTTCTTTGATTGTTTTAGGCACCAGCTGTGATTTTCCCTGAATGTGTACCAGTTACTTTTCTGTTGGCATTTATTTTGTGAACAACACCAAAGGAAAGGGAAGGCATCCATTCTTTCCCTGACGACTTTTCATAAAACTAAATAAAATACTTAGAATACTATATCTGATTCTAGAGTTGGTAGTAAAAATAATGTCTTTAAATTGGGGGAGAAGTATGTTTTAAATTCAAAGTTTTGTTCTGTCCAAATGTGAAATTCATGCCATTAGGTCACTTCAACTGGTGGACTTTGACTATGTGGGCAAGCTTTTGGATTGTTGGAACATTTTCTTGACAAATCATATTTGATTACTTGGGTTGGATATTTTAAAATACATGAATATTGAAAGGAGGCCTGAGCTGTTAGTGAGTTTATTAAAAGAATAAATTAATTGGAAATATTTTTGAAAGAATAAGGTAGTTCTCAAGCATGAAAAGCATAATTGATTTGAGAGGTGTGTATACAGATGTTCAGGAGGACTGAAGCTAAGCTCAGCGCTTTACTTGGTGTTGCATTTGGTCATGAATACATTAACTTCAAGCACTTGATGTATTTGCTTTTTAATCTATATTCATATATAACAAATTAGATTAATAAAAAACATAGTCTAATCTTTAAGCATATGTATGATTATAAAAATAAGTCTATTTTGCATTCACAGGAGTAGAAAATTCCCTTTAATTAATGAAATTGATTGCAGATCCTATATAGTAATGAGCTTCAACTAGATACAAGCCCTCATTGGATCAAATTCAGTCTAGATAAGGGCAGCCCAAGGTCACAGAGGGAGATCCCCAGCAGGTTCATTTGCATAAAAAATTACCGTTAGAAATAGGACACTGAGGCAGCTCTGGCGTTTTGATCTCTTGGCCTTTGTCATGGAGATTCCTGGTAGTGAAGGGAGTAAGGCCAGTGTCCCAGATAATGATTAACTGTTTTAATGGCATTCATTCATTCATTCCGCACTAACTACTCATGCAGAAAAAAGGGTTATGTAAAATGACATTAGAAGAAAATCATTTGTAATCGTTGCATCGGGCTGCACTTTGAGGAGACATTAGGAGTAAATCCGTGGCGTGGTAGGCTTACGCTTTATCTTCTGATATTTACTGAGTTTACTGGTGCATGAAAAGCTTTTAGCAAGAATAGCAGATGGGATGGACCTTTCGTAGGTAATGCTATCTACCAGGTTATTACTTCTATATATTGATGGTAAAGTAATCTCCAAGATATCACCCTACAAATACAGATTATTTAAATATCTGTAACCAAAAGACAAACAAACAAACAAAACTGCTTTCATAAATAGTTCATTTGGTTACCCATTGGGTCAGTCTTTAGATAAATCTTTTAACTTTAAAAAAAGTTCTAAAAAACTACATTCATTCCCTTGCATTTAACTTTTTGTGTGCAGTACAGACATGTATGATAGAACTTTGAACTTAGAGCTAATCAGTTGACACATTCTGCTTTAAATTGGACCTTTACCATTAATTAAAAATAAAGACATGCTCCAAGGCAGAAGTATTGAGTCACAGATTTCTATTTCTAACACTTTAAAGAGCTGTAAGATTTTTGTTAGGTCATAGTATGAAAACTTGTCCACTGGAAATCATTATTGAGTTTTCAGTACTGTATTTTCTAATACAGAAATGTTCTCTAATTAGGTAAGATCTAGGCTGATTTCATTCCTATTAAGTCCTAGTACATGATAGCAGCAGATAGCATTTGTCATGTCATTTACTAATTAAATATTGCGAAAGTTTGAATTTCCATAGCACAATATAAATACTGTTGCTATTTTTATTATAATAATGGAAGCTTTTAACTAGTGGTATTATTCAGATGAATGAACATTCAGATGTTTGCACTTCATCCAGGGGCATAAATGAACAGTGGGACTAAATATGAAGCTTTTTGAATGAGATTTCTTTCAAAATAAAGTAAGTGTCAACATTAAACATGGTTTCAAAATCTTGATTAGAAGGATCTCTCTGTTCCTGGTACTATAAGACTGATTCCTATTCTCTTTGTATTACTAATTCCTTCCTGGTTCTGCCAGAGTACATCACTCACCCTCAAGGTGAAGTATGAGAGCTTACGAAGCTGTATTAATTTTTCAGCCTTTTTAATATATCAAAGCATAATTTTATGAGTTCTCCCTTAATGACACACAAAAAATTAATATTATTTCCCAAAGTATCAGACTGTTAAAAATAACTAAAATGTTTTGGATGCTTACATGGTCCTTGCACTTTATAGATGCATTATCTGATTATTAATTTATTAATATGTAACTGAACTCCTACTATACACCTAGGCCTGTTCCAGGAGCGAGGGTACAACGCTGAACAAAAAAACAGACAACATCCCTGCAAGTTAGGGGACAGGCAAACCAAATAAGTAAACAGTACAGGTGTCAGATGTAGTGAGTGCCTTGGAGTTTTTAAAAAAAAAAATGTAGTGAAACAGGATAGGGAACACCAGTTGGAGGGAGCTAGCAGTGTTAAATAGGGCGGTCAGGAGGGCCTTACTAAGAAAATGACATGTGAGCCAAGACTTGAAGGAGGCAAGGAGCTTAACCATGCTTGTCTGGGGGAAGAGCGCTGCAGACAGAGCAGCGTTGGTACTCTTTGCAGTTTCCTCAAACTTAAGCAATAAAGTAAACTCGGAGGAATTCCATTAAGCTTTTCTTGTGTATCAGTAGCTCAATCAGTAGCAGAGTTTCAGTATTCATGTCTACTTTAAATACTTTTATTGGCTGCATAATTCATTGTCACTTTCTAAAATTTTGGAGGCTGTAACATCAACTCATTCATCAGGTATTTATTGAGCATGTGCTGTGTTCTAGGTGAGATGTTGGGAGACTTTTTTTTTGTCAAGAGCCAGATAGTAAATATTTTAGCTTTGTAGGCCAGTCACAACAGGCAGTGGGCCGGATTTGGCCTGCCAGCCATGGTTTGCCAACACTTACTCTAGAATCTTGGCATAGGGATGCAGGGTGGACTAGATGAAGATCTCTGTCCTTAGCATCTCACATTCTAGGAATGGGGAGGCAGATAATAATGAATAACCAGTTTAGTATATTAAAGGGTGACATAGGAAAAGGGGATCCAGAGCACTGTGGCCTCTACTTTGAGGGAAAGTGACAGGAATGAACCACTGAAGAGTTGTGTTGTAGTGTGACTTTCTCTGTGTTCTGTACTCCCAGGGAGAAGCCAGAAGTATTGTACGGGGTATAGGTGCCCCTGCATATGAGGAAGTCCCTGCTTGTATCCATACCAATCAAGTCAAGTTCCAGTGTCTGGATATACTTGCTAATTTGGTTCTCATCAACTCCCCTCATAATTACTTCCTTATCCTTTTGCATAGGATATGAACCAATGGAACCTTTACTCAGTGAAATAAATATAAGTGAGAGTATTTTCCTTCTCATGAATGAATCTAGAAATCTTGGCTCAGAGATAAATTGTCATGTATCTACACAGACATAGAGAAACTTTTAAACATAGATAAGTTTTCCAGAGAACATTTATTATTTGGGGGATGGATTATACTATCATTGGTTGTAGTCTATGCTAACAGTCACCAGTTAGTTGATGAGTACCTACCATTAGCTTCACACTAGCTTCCTGTGCCACTTAAATCCAACGCTTTTTACCCTCAGTTATGATCTGGTCCCTTTTCACCTCTAGAACCTCCATTTCCCAATTTTCCTTCACCTACCACACTTCCAGGTTACAAGATGTTTTTCAGATACTCAAATATAGCAAGCTTATGCTCACCTCAGGACTTTGCACTACCTGTTCCCATGCCTTAAGCCTAAAATGCTATTTCCCCAGTCATCATATACTTGGTGGGGTTATTATGAGAAATGTCCTTTGCAGTGAGAGTTCCCCCATACTCAGTCTGAGTCACCATCAATGACCCATTTACATAACATTTTAATTGCCTGTATACCATTTATTACTGTCTGATACTGTCCGTGAATATGTATTCTTGGTTTTATCTGTCTTTCACCACTGGAGATGTGAGTAGCAATTTTTGTCTTACTGTTCCATTAGCTACTCTTTTTTAAAAAAATTTATTTCTTTATTTTAATTGGAGGCTAATTACTTTACAATATTGTGTTGGTTTTTGCCATACATTGACATGAGTCAGCCCGGGTGTACATGTGTACCCCATCCAGAATCCCCCTCCCACCTCCCTGCCCATCCCATCCCTCTGGGTTGTCCCAGTGCACCAGCTTTGAGTGCCCTGTTTCATGCATCAAGCTTGGACTGGTGATCTATTTCACATATGGTCATATATATGTTTCAAGTCTATTCTCTCAAATCATCCCACCCTCGCCTTCTCCCACAGAGTCCAAAAGTCTATTCTTTATATCTGTGTCTTTTTTGCTGTCTCGCACATAGGATTGTCATTACCATCTTTCTAAATTCCATATATATGCATTAATATACTGTATTGGTATTTTTCTTTCTGACTTACTTCACTCTGTATAATAGGCTCCAGTTTCATCCACCTCATTGGAACTGATTCAAATGTGTTCTTTTTAATAGCTGAGTAATATTCCTTTGTGTGTATGTACCACAACTTTCTTATCCATTCATCTGCCGAATGACATCTAGGTTGCTTCCATGGCCTAGCTTATGTGAACAGTGCTGCGATGAACATTGGGGCCCACATGTCTCTTTCAGTTCTGATTTCCTCGGTGTATATGCCCAACAGTGGGATTGCTGGGTCATATTGGCAGTTCTATTTCCAGTTTTTTAAGGAATCTCCACACTCTTCTCCATAGTGGCTGTACTAGTTTGGATTCCCACCAACAAGTGTAAGAGGGTTCCCTTTTCTCCACACCTTCTCCAGCATTTTTTTTGTAGACTTTCTGATAGCAGCCATTCTGACTGGCGTGAGATGGTACATCATTGTGCTTTGATTTGCATTTCTCTGATAACGAGTGATGTTGAGCACTTTTTCATGTGTTTGTTAGCCATCTGTATGTCTTCTTTGGAGAAATGTCTGTTTAGTTCTTTGACCCATTTTTTGATTGGGTCATTTATTTTTCTAGTATTGAGCTACATGAGCGGTTTTTATATTTTTGAGATTAATTCTTTGTCAGTTGCTTCATTTGCTGTTATTTTCTCCCACTCTAAAGGCTGTCTTTTCACCTTGCTTGTAGTTTCCTTCATTGTGCAAAAGTCTTTAAGTTTAATTAGGTCCCATTTGTTTATTTTTGTTTTTATTTCCATTATTCTGGGAGGTGGGTCATAAAGGATCTTGCTTGTGATTTATGTCAGAGAGTGTTTTGCCTACATTCTCCTCTAGGAGTTTTATAGTTTCTGGTCTTACATTTAGATCTTTAATAGATTTTGGGTTTATTTTTGTGTATGGTTTTAGAAGGTGTTCTAGTTTCATTCAGATTGTCTTTTTTCCGTTGTATATTTTTGCCTCCTTTGTCAAAGATAAGATGTCCATAGGTGTGTGGATTTATCTCTGGGCTTTCTATTTTGTTCCATTGATCTATATTTTTGTCTTTGTGCAAATACCATACTGTCTTGATGACTGTAGCTTTGTAGTAGAGTCTGAAGTCAGGCAGGTTGATTCCTCCAGTTCCATTCTTCTTTCTCAAGATTGCTTTGGCTATTTGAGGGTTTTTGTATTTCCATACAAATTGTGAAATCATTTGTTCTAGTTCTGTGAAAAATAGCATTGGTAACTTGATAGGGATTGCATTGAATCTATAGATTGCTTTGGGTGGTATACTTATTTTCACTATATTGATTCTTCCAATCCATGAACATGGTATATTTCTCCATCTGTTTGTGTCCTCTTTGATTTCTTTCATCAGTATTTTGTAGTTTTCTATATATAGGTCTTTTGTTTCTTTAGGTAGATTTATTCCTAAGTATTTTATTCTTTTCGTCACAATGGTGAATGGGATTGTTTCCTTAATTTCTCTTTCTGTTTTCTCATTGTTAGTGTATAGGAATGCAAGGGATTTCTGTGTATTAATTTTATATCCTGCAACTTTACTATATTCATTGATTAGCTCTAGTAATTTTCTGGTGCTGTCTTTAGGGTTTTCTATGTAGAGGATCTTGTCATCTACAAACAGAGTTTTACTTCTTTCCAATCTGGATTCCTTTTATTTCTTTTTCTTCTCTGATTGCTGTGGCTAAAACTTCCAAAGCTATGTTAAATAGTAGTAGTGAGAGTGAGCCCTCTTGTCTTGTTTCTGACTTTAGGGGAAATGCTTTCAATTTTTCACCATTGAGGATAATGTTTGCCATGGGTTTATCACTGATGGCTTTTATTATGTTATGTTCCTTCTATGCCTGCTTTCTGGAGATTTTTTATCATAAATAGGTGTTGAATTTTGTCAAAGGCTTTCTCTGCATCTATTGAGATAATCATGTGGTTTTTATCTTTCAATTTGTTAATGTGGTGTATCACATTGACTGATTTGCGAATATTGAAGAATCCTTGCATCCCTGGGATAAAGCCCACTTGGTCATAATGTATGATCTTTTTAATATGTTGTTGGATTCTGTTTGCTAGAATTTTCTTGAGGATTTTTGCATCTATGTTCACCAGTGATATTGGCATGTAGTTTTCTTTTTTTTTTGAGGCATCTTTGTCTGGTTTTGGTATCAGGGTGATGGTGGCCTCATAGAATGAGTTTGGGATTTTACCTTCCTCTGCAATTTTCTGGAAGAGTGAGTAGGATAGGTGTTAGCTCTTCTCTAAATTTTTGGTAGCATTCACCTGTGAAGCCATCTGGTCCTGGGCTTTTGTTTGTTGGAGCATTTTTTTATTACAGTTTTGATTTCCATGCTTGTGATGGGTCTGTTAAGATTTTCTGTTTCTTCCTGGTTCAGTTTTGGGAGGTTCTACTTTTCTAAGAATTCGTCCATTTCTTCCAAGTTGTCCGTTTTATTGTCATATAGTTGCTGATAGTAGTGTCTTATGATCCTTTATATTTCTGTGTTGTCTGTTGTGATTTCTCCACTTTCATTTCTAATTTTGTTGGTTTGATTCTTCTCCCTTTTTTTCTTCATGAGTCTGGTTAATGGTTTGTCTATTTTATTTATCTTCTCAAAGAACCGGTTTTTAGTTTTGTTCATTTTTGCTGTAGTCTCCTTTGTTTCTTTTTCATTTATTTCTGCCCTAATTTTTATGATTTCTTTCCTTCTACTATACTAACCCTGGGATTCTTCATTTCTTCTTTTTCTAGTTGCTTTAGGTGTAAAGTTAGGTTATTTATTTGAATTTTCTCTTGTCCATTAGCTAATCTTAGAGCAATATCTGGCATGTATTAGGAACTCAGTAATTGTCTTTTGGGTGGTTTAAGGAAAGTATATACAGATGCTCATGCCATGTGTCTCACACTCTGATAATTGTCACTGATGGAGGCATCCTTGGACTTAGATTTTGCTCTGCTTGTCCCCTTCTTTTCTCTCATACACAACGTGGTTTCTTGAAAACGTCATCTATATTCTGTTCTTCAGCATCTTCCTACTTGTAATAAACCCCTTACAGTCTGGCTGGTGCCTCTGCCTCTCAAATGAAACTGCTCACACCAGTTGCCAACAACTTCCTGGCTGCCAGGTCCAATGGATTTTGTAGTCTTTGTCGTATTTGATTCATCAGTAGCGTTTGACAGCTTCTCCATTCTGCCTTCACATCCATGGTGCCATCTCTTTGGGTTTTATTTCTTTCTCTTAAACCATCATGTGCTTATGGTTGCAAATTTTATGTCACATCAGATAATATCTTTTAGATGGAAAAATTATTTCTCCGTACTAACTTCATGTCTTCACAGCACTCTGCTACCTGAACAAAATGTACCACTGATCATGAGTGGTCTATGCTTCCATGCAGACCTGTTTAAATGGTATTTAATGGCTTTTTGCTAGTCTTAATTCATGACCCCCATTTTTATTGAAGGATGTATTTGTTGATTGTGTTTTTTATTATATCCCAGTTTATAATAGCTGGAGTTGTAAATTCCGTTTTGTATTTTCAATAGAAAGCATCTTTCAGGTTACTGTCATCCTCCAGTTTTTCATTTTAGGATACAGGAGCTCAAAGTAAAGTTGTTTGAAGGAGGTTACTTTTATAACCTATAGTTTGTTTTCATCTATTGAGAAAATAAAACATCCATAATCTACCTATTTGACACATTAAATAACAAAATTAGTTGGCAGGCCAATTAGTTGGCACTCTTACTGGCACCCAATAATGAATACAGGAAATAAACTTATTCAAATTTATTCTCTTCCATCCAATCTCCAAAATTATGGGGGAATTAGTTTTTTCTCCTATTTAAGGCCCCTGACTTTTCAGGAGTTTTGCTCTCTCCATCCATTCTCTGTGTCTTCAACTTCTCCATCTCTGCTAGATTTCTCACAAGTTCAGATCTCTTCCATTCTAGTAACAAACTCTGTCAAATCCTCTCCCTTGGTCCCGACTGATCTTATTTTGCCCCTTCTTATATATGCTTCTTAAAGCAATATACACCTACTCTCTGGGCTTCCCTTGTGGCTCAGCTGGTAAAGAATCCACCTCCAATGTGGGAGACCTGGGTTGGATCCCTGGGTTGGGAAGATCTCCTGGAGAAGGGAAGGGCTACCCACTTCAGTATTCTGGCCTGGAGAATTCCATGGAATCCATGGGGTCACAAAGAGAAGGACACGACTGAGTAACTTTCACTTTCACCTACTCTCCACTTTTCTTCAACTTCCATTCACTTTTTAGACTTTTTTTATTATGAAATGTAATATACGTCCTGAAAAGTGCATCAAACATATGTGTACAGTTTAATAAGTTAGTTATATAACTTCCATTCAAGTTATATGACACCAGTGTGTTCAAAAATAGAAAATTACCACTACCCTGAAACCCTCTGTGCTCTATTCTCTCCCCACAGGAAGTAATCACCGTCCTGGCTTTTGTGGGTTATCATTTCCTTGCTCTTCTTTGTAGTTCTACCACCTTTGAGTGCATCTTCTTCACTCTTCAACCCATTGCCTTCTATTCTCTCTACCGTCCCACAGATTCCAAAATTCTCACAATGAGGTTACCCATGAACAATGACACATCTCATGGGTGTCTCTCAGTTCTCATCTCACTAGGCCTTTCTGCTGTATTTGACATCACAGATCAGTTCCTCCGTCTTGGAGCTGCTGTAAGGTGTGTGACTGTACCCTCTGTGGCTCTGCGTCCTTTAAGCTCTCCTCCTCTGTCTCTTTCATGGGGTTTCCTCCTGCCCCTCTCGGGTGCTGTGCTCGGGGCTCCCATCTTTAGCTCACTGCTGTGCCCCTGGCTGTGGTGATTCTGAACACTCTGGTCATTTCAGCCTCAGCTGTGTGTAGCTTACTTTGAGATCTAATCTTCAGCTCAGACATGTTTCCTAAACCTTATCTTAAAACAGATAACTTCCTGGTGGACATCTGTCTCAACCTAGATGCTCAACATCCAAAACAGACTCCATCATCTTTCCCTCTAAATTGACTCTGCCCTCTTTTCCTCTCTTTTCCGAATCAGTTGTTGACACTAATACTCACTAGTTCCCCCAAGTTAGAAACCTGAAAAGTTAGAAACCTAATTTCTCTTACCCTCTACCTAAAATTTTCCATTTGATACATGCCTAATTCTTTAAGAGTAAATTTAAATTTTATATTTCAAGGGAAGCTTTACCTGAGTTCCTCATCCCATCCAATAATGGATCCCTTTTGTCAGTCCATTAATACTTTGTGTATGCTTCTATTACTGTGTTTACATTGTTTGCCATTCTCTATTTATATTCCTGGGTTGGGAAGATCCCCTGGAGAAGGAAATGCAACCCCCTCCAGTATTCTTGCCTGGAGAATCCCATGGACAGAGGTGCCTGGCAGACTGAAGTCCATGGGGTCACAAAGAGTCGGACATGACTTAGCGACTAAACCCATCTGTTTATATGTCTGTCACATAAAAAGCTTTTATCCTCCTTTATCTGAGATACCTAATACATAACACAGTCACAGTATTGGGCCCAGCACCGAATGGAATGAGGAGTGAGGAGGCTGAGGGAAGCACATGTTGATGTTAAGAGTAAAAGAATTGTTATCATGTTACACACTGTAATCACTCAGAACCGGTCTAAATATGGGTTCTCCACACGAAACCGTAGGAGGCAGTGTTTCTAAGGAATCTTTTATCTAAAAAAATTTCTTTTGGAAAGTATGAGGTTTTACTTTCCTCTGACATTCACTAAATCTTTACAAATATTCATTTTGCAGACCAAACCTGGACCACCCAAAAAGCCAAAGACCCCTTCTGGACAATCAACCTTAGTGTATTGCTACAACTGTGGGCAAGAAGGCCATTATGGACATGTAAGTTTAAGTGGTAATTTGGACATAAAGCATTCTGTTGCTCAGGAGTGGTTGCTTAAAGGTGAACTTGAATAATTCTAAACAGTTACTTTTTTTTTTTTTAATAATTTTATAAACTAATATCTTGAATATATTTTCAACTGATTTACTTCTTCCATCCCTACCAGAGTAATATATCTGACAGAGCACATTCCTGTATTTGTTTTAAATATACATGCAGGTTAGTCTAAAACAAATACAGCTCATAGAATTATTCAGACAAATCATAGTAGTTAATAGAATGGTTTACAATTCTCAGGAATTTCAAGGATTGATAATACTTTGACCCAGCCAAACTGTGATTTTAGATTTTCTACATAGTTCTCCAGTATCTCTGGTTTTCCCTGGTACTGTGTTCAGTTAAATCTTTACCACTCACATGCAAACCCCAACACGTGCTGGTGGAAGGACAGAGGGGTGCTGCCTTGTCGACCAGCCTGCCCACTCCACGCATGCCCAGATCCCTATCCACACCTGCATGTTTCCTAACCGAAAGGGTCAAACCTGTGTTCTAGGTGCTGAGGTGTCAAAGCAGAAGCTTGTTGCTGTGAGGTAGAAGTGAGACTCCTAGCCAGTTACTTCATTAAGTGTGAATGAGCAGCAGCTCATTGCAGAGATGGGATGTAGTAAGAATTGATTCACAGTCCATACATTCTGGGAATCTTGCAGAAGAGGAGGAAAGGCAGTGGCACAAGACATAGAAAATCTGTACAGAGAAGTACGCTCCCAGTCTCCAGATAGGCTTCTAACAGCCTCAGTTCAGTTCAGTCGCTCAGTCGTGTCCGACTCTTTGCGACCCCATGAATCGCAACACGCCAGGCCTCCCTGTCCATCACCAACTCCCAGAGTTTACTCAAACTCCTAGAAACCAAAATGAACTGATATCAAATCAGATCTGATGACAGGAAGTAGAAAGCATACAGAAGTAGGGAGTCCTCAAAATGGCTAGAGGTATGAGCAGTAGGATGGAGTGGTATTGCAGATCACATCTTGAGTTTTGACCATGGCACTTCACCAGTGCAGACCTTGGGGGTAGAGCTCTATGATATGGAGAGAGATTAAAAAGTCTGGAGAAGAAAAAGCGTGGGACAGAGTCCATCAACAGATGAAGTTTTCCTTCCTTATTGGGACAGTGGGGCTATGGGGTGAGGGACATAGAATATGAAAGCTAGGATGGAGTTCTGACACTTGGTTGTAATTTTTGCTGTACTGCTGACAACCATGTGACTTATATCGTAGGTGCTGGGGATGGGGGAGGGGGAATGAGGAGTTAGTGTTTAATGAGGACAGACTTTCAGTTTAGGAAGGTGAAAATTTCAGGAGGTGGATAATGATGAGAGTTGCACAACAATGTGAATGTACTTGTGTCACTGATATAACTTCACTTTTATAGAGCTCACACTGAAAACCTAGTTAGAGAATTTTCAGTTTTTTTGCAAAGTTATCATCTCCAGGTCTTTTTCTGCTCTGTGTTCCTTGTTGCCAAAACTCAGATGTTGCTAATACTGTTTAGTGAACATTTTCACATAAGCAATCCACTGCCACACAAATCACATAGATGTACCATTTATGCTTGCTTACCTCTTTAAAGCAGCAGGGTATAATTTTAGCATTTATATTTGTTCAATTAAGGAAAAACAATTATAGTTGAACACATACTGCTTACTAGTCACTCCTGTTAATGGAGATAGGAAATATATTAAAATCATTTGGAATTTATCCCTGAAATCTAGATTTAGATGATTTTTAATTTACAGTAAAGCAAATTTGGCAGCCTTATCACTGCCATAGATGAAGAATTCTAGATTATCCACACTAATGAAGAAGATCAGTGGTGTGGCTAATCCAGAATAGTAGATAAATTATATAGCCAACTATCATTGTCTGTGCTAATGGAGGGGACCAGCGATGTGGATAATCAAAATATAATTTACATGTAGCTTTGGAACATGTTGGTAGTACTGTATAGCTCTCTATAGCCACATCAGTCTAGACCGTACAGGATCCAAACAGGAGACTGTGTAGATAGGTAGCTAACAGATGTCTGAGGATGCCTCCCCTTCAGTTTCAGAAATTCAGCTGTACAGATGTTAATAAATAGCTTCTTCATGTGAAAGATGCTCTAAGGTAAATGTGACTGCTCCCTTCTTTAATTCCATGTGCTCTCTAATTGGGGAGGGAGGGATGATCATGAGCAGCTCGGTACGAGACAAACTGATAGGAAATGGTGGTCACTGTATAAGGAGACCACTCCAGGATCAGTGGGGTGCTGGGAGTAGAAGAGCACTAATACCTTTCTGTAATTCTGATTTGCTCTTAGGCTTCCAGGATGGGTTGTGGGTAAAGAATCCGCCAGCAGTATAGGAGACATTTGAGATGCAGTCTCAATCCCTGGGTTGAGAAGATCCCCTGGAGGAAGAAATGGCAACCCACTCCAGTATTCTTGCCTGGGAAATCCCATGGACAGAGGACTCTGGCAGGCTTCTCATTTGCTCTTTATATTTTAAAGTTAGAATCTGTCTTAGTCCATTCAGACTGCTATAAACAAGCTACCATAGACTGAGGAGGCTTATAAACCACCAGAATTTATTTTTTACCAAGATCATGGCGCAGAATCAGTGTCTGGTGAGGGCCGCTTCCTCACTTTCTTGCTGTGTCCTTACATGGTAGAAGAGGATAGAGAGCTCTGTGGAAATCTCTTTTATCAGAGTTCCACCCTCATGAGCTAATCACAGCCCCAAAGGGTGCACCTCCTAATGCCATTACCTTGGGGTTTAGATTTCAACACATGAATTCGGTTGAGGGGACACACAGATGTTCCAGCTATAGCAGAATCTTAGACCTAAATCTTTTATGGATATCCTTTATTCTGGAAACTTAGTGCCACCGTGGATAGAGATTTATAAAATTAATTCTTTATGTTACCATGTAGGTTTGCCTTATAACTTTCAATACCCAAAAACAGTCAGAAACTCAACAGCAGGTTAAATCTAAAGATAGTTGGAAGAAGGAAATTATAATGAACCAAATTACTGAAATAGAAAACAAGATTAAACAGCATCATCAAAACCAAACGCTGGTTCTTTGAAAATATTTTCTTTTCAAAAGAAAAGAGACAGACTTCTGGAAAAGCTTCTCAAAGAAAAGGAAAAGATACAAATAACATGAAATTCAGCATTAGGGACTTCCCTAGCCATCACATGGTTAAGACTCTGCTTCTACCGCAGGGAGCATAGGTTCAGTCCATAGTCAGGGAACTAAGATCCCACTTGCCACATGGCCAAAATAAAGTTCAATGTTAAATCTGAAAATACAAATAAATAACTCTATGGAAAAATATGAACTAATCAAAATGAAGAAGAACAAACCTACATGAACCAATACCACTAAAAAGATTGAATTAATAATCAAAATTCTCCCCACCAAAATATACCAGAACCAGGTAGGTTTGTAGTCAAGTTTTACCAAACATTTATTCAGATAGATAATCCAAAAGAACACTGCTCAACTTATTTTTTGAAGCTATTATAACCTAAAGCTACTTCAAAATGTTTACAGAATGTTACCATTTTTATGAAATCTGAACACTTCAAACTTATAATGTTGTTTATTGGCATATTATTAATAGTAAAAGTATTAAAGCATGAGAATGGCAGACACCAACTTTAAGACCATGGTGGCTTCTGGAAAGGGAAGATAAATGGGAAGATAATAATATAGATAATAATAAGATAAAAAATAAAGGTAGATAAATGGGAAGTGGGAAGGACAGTTACACAGAAGATCGCAATTCTATCATTAATGCCTAATGGGAAGAGAACTGAATTATCAGTAAATGTTGATTTGATAAAGCTACATGGTTAGGTATAGATTTCCATCACTTTATTTTCTGTACTTTAGTACGTATTTAGAATGATTCCTAGTTCTTTAAATTACAAATTATGTCTCTGTGTATGGCTGCCAGCTTGATCAAGTATCTTAGAATTACAACTTGAGTATATAATGACAGAGTTAGGATAAATCAGCTAAATTCTATGCAGGTAATTCACATATTTTCTTGCTAAGAGATACAGATGGCCTCCATTATCTTAAAGTAGAGTGTTCCTGTGAAACCTTACCTAAACCAAAGTAGCTATAAAGCAAAGAAGCAGTTACCTTATAACACATCTTTCCAATGAGTGCAAGAAATAAGTGGGGATAAAACACAGATGCTCACAGACACAGTTCAGAGCTATGGCAGCTTGACGCTGAGATGCTGAGTGTAGTTAGGGGGAGGAAGCTCGATGGCACCACTCTTGCTACTCCCAGTCAGTTCAGTTCAGTAGTCGTGTCCAACTCTTTGCAACCCCATGTCCATCACCAGCTCCCAGAGCTTGCTCAAACTCATGCCCATCGAGTTGGTGATGCCATCCAACCATCTCTTCCCTCTGTCGTCCCCTTCTCCTCCTGCCTTCAATCTTTCCCAGCATCAGGGTCTTTTCCAGTGAATCAGTTCTTCGCATCAGGTGGCCAAAGTATTGGAGTTTTAGCTTCAGCATCAGTCCTTCCAATGAATATTCAGGATTGATTTCCTTTAGGATTGACTGGCTTGATCCCCTTGCAGTATGAACAGTATGAAAAAGCTACTCCGGTTACTCACTGTATAATGGTTGCTGCAAAAGATGCTAACGGGTATTTTCACTTTTCACCTTTTCTTATAAAGGTGAAAATCGGCTTCATAGTTCTTTCTGTTAGTGTAAACAAGTCTTTCATAAAAGTGAAGCAGTGTAAAGCGAACTTTTAAAAAGCAGGGGCTACTTGTACTTTAACTTTTCTTTAGTACCTAGCTAAGAAGTACTGACAACCTAGACAGCATATTAAAAAGCAGAGACATTGCTTTGCCAACAAAGGTCCAGCTAGTCAAGGCTATGGTTTTTCCAGTAGTCATGTATGAATGTGAGAGTTGGACTATAAAGAAAGCTGAGCACCAAAGAACTGATGCTTTTGAACTGTGGTGTTGGAGAAGACTCTTGAGAGTCCCTTGGACTGCAGGGAGATCCAACCAGTCCATCCTAAAGGAGATGAGTCCTAAATATTCATTGGAAGGACTGATGTTGAAGCTGAAACTCCAATACTTTGGCCACCTGATGTGAAGAACTGACTCATTTGAAAAGACCCTGATGCTGGGAAAGATTGAAAGCGGAAAGAGAAGGGGACAACAGAGGATGAGATGGTTGGATGGCATCACTGACTGAATGGACATGAGTTTAAGTAAACTCCAGGAGTTGGTGATGGACAAGGAGGCCTGGCGTGCTGCAGTCTGTGGGGTCTGGAAGAGTCAGACACAACTAAGCACCTGAACTGAAGAAGTACTGAATGTTTATGGTAAATTTTAGGCAAGATCTCAGAAGACAGAAGTGAAAGGTTCCACAGAGCAGCCTTTTTCAAATGAAAGACATTTGGTTTGCAACAAGTTGAATATATCTTTGTCACAGATCAGGATAAACAAAGCCTACTAAATGGGACGTGGCTCAGGCCAAGGATGTGGATTTGGGAACTGGCAACCACCAGCAGACCAGAGTAAGGAGAATGGGGCAAGTGAGAGGAGTGATCTTTTCATGAGTAGGGGGAGCAAAGAAGAGATAGGTTTCCTTCAGAATCATGTAGGAGCACTTTCAAGCTTGGCAAACCCATCACCACCCTCAGTTCAGTTCAGTTAAGTCGCTCAGTCATGTCTGACTCTTTGCAGCACCCCAGGCCTCCCTGTCTATTGCCAGTTCCCAGAGTTTACTCAAACTTATGTCCATTGAGTTGGTGATGCCATCCAACCATCTCATCCTCTGTCATCCCCTTCTCCTGCCTTCAATCTTTCCCAGCATCAGGGTCTTTTCAAATGAGTCAGTTCTTCGCATCAGGTGGCCAAAGTATTGGAGTTTCAGCTTCAACATCAGTCCTTCCAATGGACTCCCAGGACTGATCTCCTTTAGGATGAACTGGTTGGATCTCCTTGCAGTCCAAGGGACTCTCAAGAGTCTTCTCCAACACCACAGTTCAAAAGCATCAGTTCTTCGGTGCTCAGCTTTCTTGATGGTCCAGCTCTCACATCTATACATAACTACTGGAAAAACCATAGCTCTGACTAGATAGACCTTTGCTGGCAAAATAATGTCTCTGCTTTTTAACATGCTGTCTAGGTTGGTCATAACTTTTTTCCAAGGAGCAAGCGTCTTTTAATTTCATGGCTGCAGTCACCATCTGCATGATTTTGGAGCCCAAGAAAATAAAGTTTGTCACTTTTTCCTCTGTTTCCCCATCTATTTGCCATGAAGTGATGGGACCAGATGCCATGATCTTAGTTTTCTGAATTTTGAGGTTTAACCAAACTTTTTCACTCTCCTCTTTCACTTTCATCAAGAGACTCTTTAGTTCTTCTTCGCTTTCTGCCATAAGGATCGTGTTATCTGCATATCTGAGGTTATAGATATTTCTCCCAGCAGTCTTGAATCCAGCTTGTGCTTCATCCAGCCCAGCGTTTCTCACCACCCTGCTCCCCACTATAAGAATCACTGCCCTTGTGAGCAGCGATGTTGACTTAAAATAAGCTTGCAAAAACCACTTGTGTGAAGGAAAAAGAACAAAAATCTAAGAATTTAGCCTCACATCAGAGTGTAAATGTGATGAGAAGAAGAAAAGGAGAAGCACTTGAAGGAAGGCTGTTGGAAGAGAGAGAGATGCAAAGGACTGATAAAACGTAATTTCAAATGAAACAAACCCTCTAACAGAGGAACAAGGCACTGCTGGGGGAGAATGCTGGCAGGAAAAACTTTAAAAAGATCAGAAGGGTTTCATAGGTAAAGAAGTAAAGGAAGAAAACCCAAGCCTGAAAGACTAGCAAGTAAGCACAGTTGAGTGTTTGATCCTCCCAGTGTCTCAGCAAACCACATCCTGCGACCATAGTGCATATGAGTGATGCATCAGTGGTCCATCATCTTACCAAAGGGTTATCTGAACGGTGTGACCTTATGTCATCATAATTTCAAATACAATTTGCAGGAATGTACAGAAAGACGAATGTTTAACCAGACCTTTCCAACATCTCCATTCATCTATTACTATGATGACAAATACGAAATCCGGGAGAGAGATCAGAGAATAAAACGAAAAGTGAAAGGTATGTTACTAGACTTTTTCCTAAATCGCCTTTGCAATAGTTCCTAAATTTCTTTCTTTTTTTTTTTTTGTGCTGTCTTTGCAGACTGCTTTGCGGGCCTTTGGTTAGCACAGAAAATGTTTTTAATAATTACTGTAGAAACTGCAACTTTCTTGATCTCCAGAAGTCAAGGACCCACTTCAAAAATCCTGCATTATAATCTGTTCACAATGAACATTTTTCTCACACTGTGATTATTTTAGAAAGTGTCCAGAAAAACACTTCTGTCCATTTATGCATGCAGAATTTTTAAAGGCTCCTTTGAGATTTTTCTTTTCAGCAAGTAATTATGTTTTCCCTCTAGTATTTTTCAAGCAAAGAAAAAGCTTTCTCTGCTTGGTGATTCCTGGAGCTTCCCCAAAGAAGTCATTTTTTATTGGCCACCATTATGAGCAGAGCTCCAGATCCACAGTCACCCTCCATAGGTTAGCCATAGCTAACATAATGCTCTTTCTCACCAAACTGTTTTATAATTTACATCTATTCTCTCTACCTCTCTTCTTTCTTGCTATATACTTGAAGATGATTTACAACGTTACTGTTTTTGCCTTCAGGACCAAATAGTTCTGTATTTTTCTCCTTTGCACATACATTGTTGACCCTTGACCTTTTCATTATTCTTTTCCTGACTGTCTCTGAGTTCAGGTCCTTTCAAAATGAAGACACTTAATTCTGGAGAAAAGTAGATGAATCACTTCAACTCCTGCATATTTTGCGTATTTTATTTTATATAAAGTTTATCTCAACCATATGTAGAGAAATTACAGTATTAGAAGATAATGATTAGCAGCTGAATTTTTAAAAGATTACAAAGAAATGCACCAAAATGCCACCTCTGGATTAAAGGGTTGTGTGTGCTTTCTCTCTTATTTTCTCTATACTTTTCTGTATTTCCCGTTTTTTAATTATTGACAACTCTGTGGTACAGATCCACTTTGAGGCTCGCTATTGTGGACTTTGTGTTTTATACTGAAGTCTATAAGTAATTACTTGTTTTTGCTTTGTATTCTAGAATTCATTTTTGTTCCCTAAATATACTACTTCCTACTCCACCTCATTTTTTTTATTGGTGATTTCTGTAATCTTTCAAGGTTGTGTTGATGTAACTTTTCATCCCTCACTGTACCCTCACCTCCCACTTACGCCTTCAGAATCACTGCATCAGATATTTGCAGGGAGAGTGCCACGCCCTGACAAAATACAACGTCAGATCTGACACTTAAACCTCTTGGATATACAAGTGCTTTCACATGTGCACACTCAGTTTCCAAGCTAGCGATCTTAACTCTGAGGAATAATCTGCTGTCCACTGTGGCATTCACCTATAAGTACTGTGGCCAGACTATCTTCAGAGGATAGTTGAAATGTCATATGAAATTGTCAGAAGACCATTTTCTACATCTTGCTTCATCTTATCATCACGGACTCTCTCTTTACCACTGCAGGAACTTGAGTTGGTCAAACATGACTTTTCTTCACAAAGCGAAAATGATTACTTCTCTCACTGATCTCTGTCTCCATTGTTTAACCTAGTTAAACTGTGTTGAGCAAAATAAATATCATTGGATATCTGGATGTTTTTCATATTTGTAAATATAGAACTACAACCACTGAGTTTTTAGTGAGTGATTTTAACCTTAGTAAGGGCTCTTTAGAATGTCATATCATTAATGCATTTAAGTATCTGGCTTTCCTCTCTGCTGAGTTATTTACAGACTAGTGAAAGCTCTGAATATGCTATGCCAGTCTAACTGCTGAATATGCAGAAATACTTTTATGTTTTCCAGAACTCCAGAAAAATGGGGACTTGCCAAGGAAGTTCAAGAAGCCTCATATGGAAGCAGCAGATAAGAGGCCCCGTGACATGAGAACAAGCCATGCCTCATGGAAAAGCAACAGGTGGCCTCAAGAAAAGAAAGAAGCCCAAAAAGAAACCGTGAGCAGGAACATGAGAGAGCGTGAGAAGCACAGAAAGGCTGCCAGGTGTCACGAAGACGATGAGGACTTCCCCAGGGGCCCGAAAGTCCACTGTGCTCCTGGCACTTCCAGAACCCAGAAGCCTCACAAGCCCTTTCACCACTCATCACATCACCTCAAGCCAAGAGAAGACAGGCTGCCCAAGGAGGGCAAGCGGGGCAAGCATAAGAAAAAGGAGAGCTGTTTGGAGGAGGATAGCAATGATAATTTGTTTCTCATTAAGCAGAGGAAAAAAAAATCTAAGCTATGAGTCAGCTTCTGATTGGGCTTCCCAGTGTTTGTCTGTTCTTCATGTCTACAGCATCCTGTCCGTATTTTTATTATCTGTGATTAAATAAAATGAGATTTTTGCTTTTGTTTCTGTAATCTCAGCCACATCTAGAGCTATTGAACAAAGTCCTTGAAGATCTCAATTCTCTATGTTCAACAGGTTCCTAGGTAAGAAAACAGATAAACTTCGACTTCCCCTGTTCCCAGATGTTATTTTTATTCACTCAGTATCCTCAGTTCAGTTCAGTCGCGCAGTCTTGTCCGACTCTTTGCGACCCCATGAATCGCAGCACGCCGGACCTCCCTGTCCATCACCAGCTCCCAGAGTCTACTCAAACCCATGTCCATCAAGTCGGTGATGCCATCCAACCATCTCATCCTCTGTCATCCCCTTCTCCTCCTGCCCCCAACCCCTCCCAGCATCAGAGTCTTTTCCAATGAGTCAGCTCTTCACATCAGGTGGCCAAAATACTGGAGTTTCAGCTTCAGCATCAGTCCTTCCAGTGAACTCCCAGGAATGATCTCCTTTAGGATGGACTGATTGGATCTCCTTGCAGTCCAACGGACTCTCAAGAGTCTTCTCCAACACCACAGTTCAAAAGCATCAGTTCTTCAATGCTCAGGTTTCTTCACAGTCCAACTCTCACATCCATACATGACCACTGGAAAAACCATAGCCTTGACCAGATGGACCTTTGTTGGCAAAGTAACGTCTCTGCCTTTCAACATGCTATCTAGGTTGGTCATAACTTTCCTCCCAAGGAGTAAGCGTCTTTTAATTTCATGGCTGCAATCACCCTCTGCAGTGATTTTGGAGCCCAAAAAAATAAAGTCAGCCACTGTTTCCACTCTTTCCCCATCTATTTCCCATGAGGTGATGGGACCAGATGCCATGATCTTAGTTTTCTGAATGTTAAGCTTTAAGCCAACTTTTTCACTCCTCGTTCACTTTCATCAAGAGGCTTTTTGGTTCATCTTCACTTTCTGCCATAAGGGTTAGTATCCTAGGGATAGGAAAACTTAATCTTTTTACAAAAAAGTTTTTGAAATATTTTGAAAAAATAAAAGCTCATTAAATATAATTCATCTGCAGTGTGAGTATGAAAATTAAGTCTTTATAAGGAGAAATCAGCACTAATATGGAAAATCCCTCCCTCTTTTTTAGGATTCCTTTTAATATTAGAAAGGATAATAACTATATATCTAAACCTGGCTTTTCTTGCTTCTGAAGCTGGCATCAGAATCTTACTTCGATCAGAGCATCACAGGCTGAAAATGAAGGTGTCCTCCTTGAACGCACTGAAGAGATGGGGAATTGGATTTTATAACAGAAGTAAGGAATCCATCCAGAGTAAATGTTAAGGGACAGATTTCCTGAACCAAGTGAAAAGAGTCATCAAAAATTTTGACCTAATTGCAGTGAAATCATTTTTTACTATTTTTGTAGCCATGCCTGAGGGATACTGTCCCTCAGATATTTAAGATGAATGCTACCCAACTTAAAAAGTTGTTTCCTTCTCCTTGGTTTTTTAACTACCACAGAGTTATACAGAAATTTTTGTATTTGTGACCTTTTGTACTTACCAGAGCCTAATGTTAGAAAAATAAAATGTCTGAAATGTACATTTGTCTACTATGTAAAAAGACAGAGTTTGAGTGACAAAGGGGATACTTGGGTTGGACAGGTGACTGAAGTTATAGAATCTCGATAAACTGGGGTCAAATGCCAAGCACTACGTCTATGCCAGAATAAAATGAAATGGAGAAACATGTTCCTCCATGGTCTCCAACAACTAGAGTCTTAAATTTGTGGTTCACTCTTGGGAACCATGTGTCTGGTAGCATCAGCTCTCTTTTGAGGGGAAGGAAGAGTCTCTGCTCTGGAATCAGACTTAAGTCTTTAGTCCATCACCTCCCCTGTGGTGCCCAGCTTTCAGCTAAGTGTCAGCATCCATTATGTGTTGGTGCTTGGCTTCCTAACATCTACTGGGATTGT
Source organism: Dama dama (assembly GCF_033118175.1). Classification (NCBI taxonomy): domain Eukaryota; kingdom Metazoa; phylum Chordata; class Mammalia; order Artiodactyla; family Cervidae; genus Dama; species Dama dama. The sequence goes on from NC_083709.1 coordinate 67,806,413, forward strand.
TTTACTTGTTTTGACCCTAAGGTAAGTGGACAGAGTCTTTTTAATAACCCTGCTAAAAGTGGCAGCCATGAAAAATTACTTCATAGAATGCTGAGCCTTGAAATAATTGGCATTGTTTCTCAGTAGGACTTGGGGCAAGCGTGGCTTATTATTGACATGATGTGACTAGCATTCCTGTGTATCTGAGGACCTCTAATTTCAGGGAAGAAATGGGATTGCCTTTCATACTCAGAAAACTGGAGGCAGGAAGCACTTTTCTGTTTGTTTCTGAACATTATCTTATTTTTCCTCCGCAATTTTTTTTTTTTTTTAACATTTTGTTCAGGCATTTAATTTGCCCTTCAGGTTCATGTATTTAGATGAAGTTAGGAAACACAGCTGCATTTCTTCACTTTGGGGCAGTAGGGAATGGTAAGGAAAGAGCAGGAATGTAAAAAGAGCTTTTGCTTATTTCCTCTTTGTTACCCTTGGCACCTGACTCTTACACCAAGTGTTTGGTTCAAGTTAACACACTAACTTCCCATGCAAGAATAAAGAGTTTACCAGTCTGACAATGAAATAAGATTTTAAATGGATAAGTGTGATTAAGAGAAAAGCAGATGTCCCAAACAGTAAGGATCCACATAGTTGCTAAGATTGTGTGTGTGTGTGTGTGTGTGTGTGCGCGTGCGTGCATGCATGCACACGCATGCACGTACATGCAGTTCTCAGTCGTGTCCAACTCTTCACAGCCCCGTGGACTTTAACCTACCAGGTTTGTCTGTCCCTGAAAGTTTCCAGGCTAGAATACTGGAGCAGCTTGCCATTTCCTATTCCAGGGGATCTTCCTGACCCACGAGTTAAACCCTGGTCTCTTAAGTCTCCTGCACTGGCAAGCAGATTCTTTACTACTGCATCACCTGGACTTCCTAGCATATAGTTATACCATACTTTATTTGGTCATTCCTCTGTTGTTGAAGTTTTTGGTTGCTTCTGATTTTCATTAGTTTTTTAATTCCTCTATGCACATTGTATCTTCTCCAATTATTCCATATAAAACCAAATTTATGGGTCAAAAAACATGCATATATTTCATGCAGGTTTTAGTACATATTGGAAATTATATTCCTAGCAGTATATGAGAATGTTTATCTCCTCATTCCCACAATAACATGGAATATTTTCATTCCTTTTTCTCTTTGCCACTCTGATGGGCAAAGAAACATTATCTGTTAGTGCTGCGGTGAAAATATTGATGTGAGCTGTGTTTATGTAAGGAGAGACAGGGTTAACAGTGTATCAACAACCTGTTGATAGAAGATACAGAAGCAGCTCCTCATAGGAAACAACTGAAAATTCTTCTGACAGCAAAAGATTGCTTATGAGGTAATAGAACCGCTCATCCCTCCGTTGCTGTCTTGATCCCTGATCTTACTGTTTTTGGTTTTCACGGTTTAGAGGGTGCTGCTGGTGTCTAGTGAGCAGAGGCCAGGAATGTGGCTAAAGCGCTGCAGCGCGCAGGACAGTCTCCTGGAACAGAAAGTTGAGCAGCCCAAAACGTCCGCAGTGCTGAGGCTGAGAAACCCTCGCTAAAACCTCAGCCCGTCGCGCAAAAGGAATTCTCTCCAGGAGTCGGTGCAGGTTGCCTTCCACATCTTATAAAGCCTATATTAGTATTAGTACTTTCATCAGACTGGTGTCTGAGAGTCTGATGGGACATGTCCCACTCATCTGAAATAAGGGCCAACTAGTTTCATGGCATGAGTATCCATAGACCATGTGGACCCCTTTGTGGAAGGACAAGGCCACTGGCAACTCAGCCAGCTTAGGGGAATTACTACTATAACCAGAAAACATGGATACAAATTTTAGAGCACCAGGCTAGGGTGTTAGCTCTGTCAAGGGAATAGTGGTGTGAGAACAAAGGGAGTCAGCTGAGTCGGGGGGCAGTGCAGTGAGGAGGGTTGGAGACTATCTAGTGGGACGTTTGATTGGTTAAGAATGTCAGTAGGTTGTAGATGCCATCACCAGGACCCCAGTCCAGCACAGGCATTTACGGTTTGGGCTTATCAGCATGGCAAAGAAGTACCAACCATTGGAAGACATGCAGTGCATGCCATGCAAAGAATCACTTCACATGATGAAACCATTTCAGAGTTGCTCTATCCAGAGGAAAGTTTCTGGTGCATTTAATGTATATTTAACTTATATGATGGACATTCTACTACCATCCTAACAGTTGTGAAATCAGTTTTTCAAGTGATTTACTAGGAAGTATTTCCAATAAGACCCAGTGAGGGAGTGGGGAAGTGGGACAGAGAAGAGACTGTATCCAAACTGGGTGCCTTATCAAATCAGAGTCCCACAGAGGGCAGCTCACAGACTCCTAGAGGCACACTAGAGACAGCATGGGCCCCCTCAGAGGCTCCCTGATCAGGGCTAAAGGAGTTCCTGTATCATTTTTTGTTTTGTGTTAAGTAAATCAGTCATTGTTTAACAGCTGCTTCAGGAGCATTTTTCAGTCAACTCTGGCTTTATGTGCACCCAGGCAAAGTAGGTATGGGCAGTGAGAAGGCAGCCTCCTGCCAGTGATACGGGGATATGAATGGAACACGTCACCTGCTACAACCATAAACTCAGAAGTCCTTCCCACTAGGTACTTGGCAGTCATACACTAAAATGTGGGTTTGTGGGTTTTTTTAATGCAAAAAAAAAAAACCTTCGTTTTGACGAACTCTATGTAATCATTTTTTCAGACTTTTATCAGCTTATGGTATTTGTATATAACAGTGTAACATGAAAGAGTCCAAAATACCAAATTTATTGCAGCATATATCACCCATTATCAAAAATTTCAGGGAGTTCTACTTCCAACCAAGACTGGGGTAACAGGGACCGGATTTACCTGACACTAAAATATGTGAAGCAGTTTTCAAGACATTAAACATAGACAAAGAAGGACAGTGAACTTTTGAGAGATGACCCCTGACTGCCCCAGCAGACTGCTAAAAGGGTTTTCCAATTGTGGAGCAAGGAGGAGAACCTGGGAAGGGCCTCATTAGGGAAACAGAGCTGGGGTCCTAGGAAAGCCAAAGTGTCTGGTTTGCAGATTGGATTACCAGAAAGGAGAGAGCCGAAGAGAGAGCCCAGAGATCTCCCTGCAGAGGGTCCCCAACTAAGTACTGGTTGGTGCACTTGTGTGAGGAAGCCACCAGAAAGGATTAGAGAGAACTGTGGAGCTCACAGAGGGCCAAGAATAGTTTCTGTTCTCACCAAAGTGGGAAACTTCATAGTTCATGCAGCATTGACTACAATACTCAAGAGTTTTTGCCTTGGTAATTGGGGGGGGGGGGGGGGGGGGGAGGGGCGGAATTAGTCCTGGGCTAAACCTCTCTGGTTCTGCCCAACTAGCTTAAAACCAAGACATGAAAGAGCCAAAGTGTTTCCAAATAACCAGTTCCAAGAGCAAAGCTCAAGATCATTTATAGAAATACAAAAATATGCAGCACCCAATAAGGGCAAGTTGACAATGGAATACTACCAGAAATGCAAATTAATGTATGGTAGCAGAAGATGCATGGTTGCTTGCAGGTGGGGATGGTTGGGCAGGGTAGGACGATTAGGAAGGGGCAGGCACAAGGAGACCTGGGGATGGTGAATACCTTCATTATCTTGATTGTGGGGATGGTTTCACAGATTGTGTGTGTGTAAAAAGTCTTAATTTCATTCATAATTTACTGGAAACATTTTAATGTTTTTTTCACTGAGTTGGGAATATTCTGGAAAAAAGAGCAAGACCAAGAATCAGTAGTCCGCAGGCCATCCTCAATGTTTTTTTGTTTTTTAATTATTTATTTGGCTGTGCTGGGTCTTAGGTGCAGCACATAGGATCTTCACTGCTGCATGCAGGCTCTCTAGTTGTAGCATGCAGACTCATAGTTGTGGCATGTGGGATCTAGTTCCTTAACCAGGCATTGAACCCAGGCCACCTGCATTGGCAGTGCGGAGTCTTAGCCCCTGGGTCACCAGGGAAGACACCATCCTCAGTTTTGTTACCTGCTTTGCCCATGGCAGGCCAAGGAGGAGACTGATCATGAAACAAGTGTCTAACTTTTGGGGCCTGGGGTGGAGGGGGGCGCAGTAGCTGACCTCTCAGGCCCAAGTGGTAGGAAATGTGTCTAAGAGGCATGCTGGTGAAAATCTGCACCAGCATCGGGGGACCACGGCCCACAGGTTGGTGTTTGACTTTGTGGCCTAACATTCAAAGCTTTCCCAATTTGTCTTCTGCCTCCTTCACCCTTCCAAACCCACTGGATAAATGACTAGTCCCTGAACAAGTCATGCTTTACCTATGCTGTTGCCTCCTTCCAGAATATCCTGTTCCACTTTTATCAACACCCCAGACAACAGTAATCCTTCTCTGTGTGGTATTCCTGTTTGAGTTTAGTCAACAGATCTTTACCATGGATCCTTTTGTGCCAGGCAGTAGTATTGCTTAAGGTTGACTTTACTAAGAAATCTCAAGGCTCAAAGACTAACAAGCAATTAAAAAGCAAACACAGAAATGACTGTCATACATGTCAGGAGTGTAAGGACAGATATGGATCACTCTGTCAAAAATTGAGTGAAGGAGATGGCAGGACCTCTCTTGCCCAAGACTTCCACTGGGTCTTCATAACAGAATGTAAAATTTCCAGGATAACAATATGAAAGAGCCCTTCAGGAAAAAGGAATCTTGTCAGTAAAGGCATACAGATATGAAACAGCAAGGCTATTTGCCCATCCTCATTTCCTGGGGCCCAAACTGGATGACTTGAAGCTGTAGAATTTGTTCTTTCACAGTTCTGGAGGTCAGAAGTCCAACATCAAGATGTCAACATAATTTCCTTTTTAAATTTTTTGAAAATTGAAGCGTAATTGATTTACAATACTATATTAGTTTCTGGCATACAACATAGTGATTCAAAATTTTTATATATTGTACTCCATTTAAAGTTACAAAGGAAAGGGAAGATTATGTGCTCAGTCATGTCCAACTCTTTGCAGCCTTGTGATCTGTAGCCAACCAAGCTCCTCTGTGCATGAAATTTTCCAGTCAAGAATACTGGAGTGGGTTGCCATTTCCTACTCCAGGTGATCTTCCTGACCCAGGGATAGAACTCATGACTCTTGCATCTCCTGCATTGGCAGGCAGATTCTTTACCACTGGTGCTATACCTGGGAAGCCCACACAAATTTATTATAAAGCATTGGCTGCATTCCCTGTGCTGTACAATATATCCTTGTAACTTACTTATTTTATACATAATAGTTTATACCTCTTAAGTCCTCTACCTCTATCTTGCCCCTCCCTCTTCCCTCTCCCCACTGGCAGCCCTAGTTTGTTCTCTCTGTGAGTCTGCTGCTTTTTTGTTATATCCACTAGTTTGCTGTATTTTTTAGATTTCACATATAAGTGATAGCATTTGGTATTTGTCTCTCTCTGACTTATTTCACTTAGTGCACTCCAGATTCATCCTTGTTGCTGCAAATGGCAGAATTTCATTCTTTTTTAATGACTGAGTACTGTACCACATCTTTATCCATTCACCTGTTGATGGACACCTAGGTTACTTTCAAATCTTGGCTATTGTGAATAATGCTACTATGAACTTTGAAGTGCATGTATCTTTTTGAGTTAGCATTTTCATTTTCCTGGAATAGAATTGCTGGATCATGTGGTAATTCTTCTTTTTTTTTAGTAACTTCCATAGTGTTTTCCATCATGGCTGCCCAAATTTACATTCCCACCAATAGCATACAAAGGCTCCCTTTTCTCCGCATCCTTGCCAACATTTTTTATTTGTAATCTTTTTAATGATAGCCATTCTGACAGGTGTGAGGTGATATCTCATTGTGGTTTTTAAATTTATACTTCTCTGATGACCAATAATGTTGAGCATCTTTTACTGTGTGTGTTAACTATCTGTAGGTCTTCTTTGGAAAACTACCTATTGAGGTCTTCTGCCCATTTTTTAATTGGGTTGTTTTTTTTGGGGGGGGGGTGTTTTTTAATATTGGTTTGTATGAGCTGTTTATATTTTGGATATTAACCCCTTATTGGTCATGCCACTATGTAAGTGCCATGATAGTTGGTTAAATACCACACTCGTAGTTCTTTTTAGGAGAAGTTGGGTCTCAATCCCTTGATAATGAAGGTAAGCCCTGCAGTTTCAGCGTGGGTTGTGTTCCCTCACAGCACCTTTTTGAGTACACGGCTAGCATTAAGTGCTTATAACTGACTGTTCTACGGCAGTGTCATGGAGACAGGGCTGTATTTTTAGCTTCCACACAACAGTTCAATACCCAAATCCACATGTAAGGAGCAGAAGTCACAAAAGAAAGTAAGACCGCAGTTCCCATAGCAAGGCTGATGGGAACCCATGAAGAACCCAGAATTCACAGCCCAACCCATGCCCTGGCCAGGCGTGGCCCACACTGGGCCTCCACACTGGGTCACCCAGCCGACTCAGTAAACACGTCCTGAGTATCTCACCTGAGCCAGGTTCTGTGCTGACATCAAGGGCTCCCCTGCCCTTGAGCAGCTCTCATTTTCTCTAGTGGGTGAGACAGGTTCAAACTCCATTCAGGTATTGATAGAATACTTCCTCTGAAGTCATGGCACAGTGATGAGCCAGATAAATAAGATCCATGCCCTCACGGGGCTCAGAGCTCACAGGGAAGATAGACTCCGTACGAGTGAGTTGAGTGCTACAGAGTGTTCCTGGTGTAGAGTAGGGGCTCAAACATATGTTGATAGAATAAAGAGATAAGGACTGTGTCTTCTTTCTCCTCTCAGGGGGCCCTGAGAGAGGAGAATATAGGTTTCAGTAAATGAATGTACCTCTCTGCTCCCCAATCCCATCCTGTGCCTGAGAGTACCAGAACAGGGACAACTGAAACCTTAGTCCACTGGACTGGGGTGTTGACCTTGCAGATGGAAAGGTCCACAGTGGCTCCTTTGGGAAGGTGGCCCAAGGCTAGAGAGGGTGAATGTGGGGTTCCCACTGTAGGCTTTGGGGGTTACTGAGCTGGCTGGTATTGCTCTTCAAGCCTCAGGCAGACCAAACAGGACAAAGCCTTCTAAAACTATCAATGTGAGGCCTGTTGTTCAAATGGAAGAACAAAGAAAATTCAAGTCCTCTGACATGATGCTGGAGCAGAAATAGCCCTCCTCTTTCAGAAAACAACCACACAGACAGCTACTAAGAGAAGTATCTCAAAGTTCCCGGTTTCAGAAAGAAATCCCCTGGGTTTTAGGACTGTCCTCAGTTGTAATCCATCAGACTTGATTTCCTGCCTTCAGAGAGCTTTTGTTTTGATTGGAGGAGAGAGGAACCCTGAAGCAGACAGCAGTAACAGGTTGGAGAGAAGCCCAGAGGTGAGGCTGTGCAGGAAGGGGTCACTTCCAAGATCCGTGATGGTAGGGGCCCAGGAAGACTTCACAGAGGAAGTGACCTGACAACTGGCCCTTGGAGCAGAGAGAAGACTTTGGCATGTAGGATAAAATGAAATAACGTTTCAGAAGGATTCCGGGTATAGGCAATAGCTGGGGTGTAGGAAAATCCAGAGCACACTTCAGAGGGTCTCGTTCATTTGCCTTGACCATGGACGACATGAAAGGGAGTTGAGGGAGGAAATTGGATCAAGATCACTAAAGGCGCCACACGTGTGGTCCTCTGTGTTTCATGTTCCTCACCCATAAAAATGGAGAGAATACCCTTTCTGTTGTAAGAATTAAAGTATGTAATGGATGGCACCCTCAGACATGGATTTAGATTAACACAGCACCACACAAGTTAGCATTTTTATAATGTTAGTCCTTTCAGACATTGCTCTTCTATGGAATTAAGTATTCTTTATCTGCCTTTACACAAAAAGGTAGTGGGTGGGTGCATCAGTCAGGGTTCTCTGGAGAAATAAAACCGATTTTTTTTTGCGTAAGACTGCCCAGTTAGGACCAGCAAGTATAAAATCTGTAGGGCAGGCCAGCAGGCTGGAAACTCAGGCAGGATTTCTGTCTTAGAGTTTTGAAGCAGAATTCCTTCTTCAGGAAACCTCGATTTTTGCCCTTAAGATCTTCAGCTAATTAGATGAGTCCTTCCCACATTGTGGAGGGTAATCTCCTTTACTGAAAGTCCATGTGTTGTAGATGTTAATTACATCTATAGATCACCTTCCCAGCAACATGTAGACTGGTATTTGATCAAATAACTGGGTGCCCATCGCCTAGCTAAGTGGACATACAGAATTAACCAGCTCAGTGGTCTTGTAAGACCTTAGTCCCTAGAACATGGTACCAGACCTGCCAGATGACTTCTGTACCTTGGTAATAATTTTACATTATTTACTCCTGCTTCCTGCATAAAACTTTCCACATACCAGAACCAAGCTGCATGTCTATGGGATATATTGTGCCAAATGCTGATGCAGCCAGATATACAGACTTCGACTTGGTGCCAAGAAACCCTTCCTGTCTGGTTTCCAACAGTGAGACAGACCGCCTGGGATGAAGTGGGCTTGCGAGGTCAGCAACCAAAGGAGATTTAAGCATCTTCTGAGAGTGGGCCCGGGCGCTGGGAGAAAAGCCCCCGTGGAGGGTCAACAGATTCTGATAACTCTAGATTCTAAAAATGTTGTTCAGAAAAGTCCCTGCTTCTTCCTCCTCTCTATACCCCTCCCCTACCCCAAAGTGAGGCATCAGAGGCTGGGGCAGAACATGGAACCTCCCCTAAATGGAAACCATCTGCATGTCTTTCTCACCCTTCCTCCACCAGCCCCCTCTCCCCAGCCAGCTTCGCCTGGTTGATCTTTCTGGGAGGGGAGCTTGTCAGATTCGCCTCTGCCTCAGCCTCCTTTCACACCCCACCTTATACTCCACACCTATCCCCCATGGAGCCTGAGGGGGCCCAGGGGATCCACCTTCGTCCTGGACAAGTCATGGGTCACCAGCCACCTCTCTCCTGCGCCTACACCCAGTTCATCATCTCTTCCTGGTGATTTGCATGGCAACCCTCTGTGCTTAGCTGCTCAGGGGAGTTTTCTGGTTTCATTGCCTCAATTAGCACTGGCCTCCCAGGTCACTGTGGATTCCCCTGCCAACCCACCACAGACCTGGCCTCTGCAGCCTGCGTGTCTGTGCTCCAGAAGGTCCCTGTCTTCTCAGGAGGCTTTCCTTACCATCATCAAGCCAGGCTAAGTGTGCAGCACCATCTCGCAGGGATGGGGAGGTCTTGGACAGGGCTGGATTCTTGAAGTTCTGCTCAGAGCTTCAAAGGCCTAAAGATTGTCTAGTCCACCCTGGCCCACTCGATTTCACCCCCACTTTACAGATGGGGATTCCGAGACCAGACAGGGAAGAAGTTTGTCCGTGGTCATACCTCAAGTCAGAGGTGGAGCTGAGCCTAGGCTTGGGGGACCCTTTCCCTCAGCCCTCCCTGTCTTTCTGTGCCACACCTTGTCAACAGAAACCAGAAAGCATCTGAAAACATCAGCATATTAGGCGTGAGTGAAAAACATGTTCAGTGTTTAAATTTTGAGACTCAACAACCTCCGGGCATCCTCTGCTCAGACGGCAGCAGTTTGCAAGATGCTCTGGGAATGGCCATGGGCTAGGCTGCGGCATGGAGCCAGAGGGTGGGTGGGAGAAAAGACCTTCCTCCCAGGCAAGAACTCTTTCAGCACAGTAATCCAGGTATCTCCTGAGTAACCCCTCCCCGCAGAGTCATTATCACGAGCCATGAAACAAATGAACATGAGGATACAGGAACCAGACCAAAGGACAGGAAGAAAATTAGAAAGGAGGGGGAAATAGCAGCAGATCCAGGGAATACAAGGGAGACACCGGAAAGACCTCAAGTTCCCAGACCATCATGGGCCAGCAGAAGTCCAGACACTTGCTATAAAAGATCATCTCAGGGTTTCCATGACAAGAATACTGTCAAGATCAAAAAGTCACCATTCTACAAGTTGGATGACCTTCAGAAGTTATTAAATCTAGAACCCTCTGCAGTACATACGGGGAAGCCCATAGAGTGCTTCCTGTCCTGCACTGAGTTAGGAGCAGAGCCAGGACTGGAGTCCATTCCCTGCCTCCCCGTGTGGGACTGTCTCCATGAGCCAGGATGGGCCACAGGGCCGGGGTTTGGAGAAGGCTTAGAGCAGGGGACCTCAAAGACAATGTTGAGCTTTCTGGAGCCCTGGAGCCTGGTGAGGCAAAAACACCACACAGAAAAGCTGGGGTATCTCTGTGACAATAGACTCCTGAGGTGCTGAGGAGAAACCAGTGCGGTTGTCATGAGGAAAGAAGGGCTGTGAAAGTGAAATTTACAATTTGTGAGAGAGGGAAACTGCAAATGTGCTCTCTATCCCATGCAAATTGTCTGTGGCTTTTTGTCCCACACCTGCAGCAGCTCGTGGCACATGTAATAGCAGGATCCATGGGTTTGGTTCCCACGGTCCTGTTCCAGGACAGTGGGGGCAGAGATGGCCCCTGTCGTTCAGGGAGGGATGTGCTGGCGTGCCCGGGCTCCACGCGGTGCTGTCCGCGGGGCTGAGAGCCAGTCTCGTTTGTGCCTGACTGAGGCAAACCTGGCAGGGACTAGCTCCTGGGGCAGCATTCCCAGGCGTCCCTGCCTCGCCTGCCCTCAGCTCCGGCCTCCCCGCCCTGCTCACCTCCTGTCACTCCCCGGTATGTTCTGCCCCCAGATACCCCCACATTTTCATTCTTGTGAGAATTTGCTCATGCTCCATCTCCTGCTGGAAATGCCCTCCTTCCTTTCCTTCTCCAATCCTGTCAGCCCCGTCAGAAATTCCACGAGGAAACCTCCCATTTGGTTCGAGGCACTAGCAGTGTCTCTCCCAAGCGTGCCCCTCAGCCTCCTGTAGCCCGTATCTACGCTCAGTCGTCTACTTCTTTCAGGCTCCCTCAGAAGACTGGGAGCCTCATGAGGACAGTTACTGTGTCGGGTTCATCTTTGTGTTCCAAAGCCAAGCCCTTCGCTTGGCGCCATTGGAGGCCAGCGTACAGGCTGCCACCATCCCAGTCAGGGCCAGGGCTCATTGCCAACCAGTCAGGGTCACCTTCCCTTGGAGTCTCAAGAGGCTTCAGTCTTCCACATAGGGTTCCAAAACGTGGTCCACTCGAGAAGGGAATGCCAGACCGCTTCAGCATTCTTGCCTTGAGAACTCCATGACTAGTATGAAAATGGCACTGAAAGATGAACTCCCCAGGTTGGTAGGTGCCCAATATGCTACTGGAGAAGAGCAGAGAAATAGCTCCAGAAGGAATGAAGGGGCTGACCCAAAGTGGAAACAACCAGTTGTGGATGTGTCTGGAGGTGAAAGTATTGTCTGATGCTGTTAAGAACAATATTGTATAAAAACCTGGAATGTTAGGTCCATGAATCAAGGTAAATTGGAAGTGGTCAAACAGGAGATATCAAGAGTGAACATCGACATTTTAGGAATCAATTCAGTTCAGTCATTCAGTCGTAGCCAACTTTTTGTGGTCCCATGGACTACAGCACGCCAGGCCTCCCTGTCCATTACCAACTCCCAGAGTGTACTCAAACTCATGTCCATTGAGTTGATGACACTATCCAACCATCTCATCCTCTGTCGTCCCCTTCTCCTCCCGCCTTCAATCTTTCCCAGCATCAGGATCTTTTCCAGTGAGTCAGTTCTTCCCATCAACTGGCCGAAGTATTGCAGTTTCAGTTTCAACATCAGTCCTTCCAATGAATATTCAGGACTGATTTCCTTTCGGATGGACTGTTGGGATCTCTTTGCAATCCAAGGGACTATCAAGAGTCTTTTCCAACACCACAGTTCAAAAGCATCAATTCTTCGGTGCTCAGCCTTCTTTATAGTCGAACTCTCACATCCGTACATGATTACTGGAAAAACCATAGCTTTGACTAGACAGATGTTTGTTGGCAAAATAATGTATCTGCTTTTTAATATGCTGTCTAGGTTGGTCATAATTTTTCTTCCAAGGAGCAAGCGTCTTTTAATTTCATGGCTGCAGGCACCATCTGCAGTGATATTGGAGCCCAAGAAAATAAAGTCTGTCACTGTTTCCATTGTTTCCCCATCTATTTGCCATGAAGTGATGGGACCAGATGCCATGATCTTAGTTTTCTGGATCTTGAGTTTTAAGCCAATTTTTCACTCTCTTTCATTTTCATCAAGAGGTTCTTTAGTTCTTTGTTTTCTGCCATAAGGGTGGTGTCATCTGCATATCTGAGGTTATTGATATTTCTCCTGACAATCTTGATTCCAGCTTGTGCTTCTTCCAGCCCAGCATTTTTCTCATGATGTACTCTGCATATAGGTTAAATAAGCAGGGTGAAAATATACAGCCTTGATGTACTCCTTTCCCGATCTGGAACCAATCTGTTGTTCCATGTCCAGTTTTAACTGTTGCTTCTTGTCCTACACACAGATTTCTTAGGAGGCAGGTTAGGTGGGCTGGTAGCCCCATCTCTTGAAGAATTTTCTACAGTTTGTTGTGATCCACATAGTCAAAGGCTTTGGTGTAGTCAATAAGGCAGAAGTAGATGTTTTTCTGGAACTCTCTTGCTTTTTTGAAGATCCAGCAGATGTTGGCAATTTGATCTCTGGTTCCTCTGCCTTTTCTGAATACAGCTTGAACATCTGGAAGTTCACAATTCACATACTATTGAAGCCTGGCTTGGAGAATTTTGAGCACCACTTTGCTAACATGTGAGATAAGCGCAATTGTGTGGTAGTTTGAGCATTCTTTATCATTGCCTTTCTTTGGGATTGCAATGAAAACTGACCTTTTCCAGTCCTGTGGCCACTGCTGAGTTTTCCAAATTTGCTGGCATATGGAGTGCAGAACTTTCACAGCATCATTTTTTAGGATTTGAAATAGCTCAACTGGAATTCCATCATCTCCACTAGCTTTGTTTTGTAGTGATGCTTCCTAAGGCCCACTTGACTTCACATTCCAGGATGCCTGGCTTTAGGTGAATGATCACACCATCATGATTATTTGGGTCATTAAGATCTCTTTTGTATAGTTCTTCTGTGTATTCTTGCCACCCCTTTGAAATATCTTCTGCTTCTGTTAGGTCCATACAATTTCTGTCCTTTATTGAGCCCATCTTTGCATGAAATGTTCCCTTGGTAGCTCTAATTTTTTAAAAGAAATCTCTAGTCTTTCCCATTCTATTGTTTTCCTCTATTTCTTTGCATTGATCCCTGAGGAAGGCTTTCTTATCTCTCCTTGCTATTCTTTGGAACTCTGGATTCAAATGGATATATCTCTCCTTTTCTCCTTTGCCTTTTGCTTTTCTTCTTTTTCTCAGCTATTTGTAAGGCCTCCTCAGACAGCCATTTTGCCTTTGGCATTTCTTTTTCTTGGGGATGGTTTTCATCACTGCCTCTTGTACAATGTTATGAACCTCTGTCCATATTTCTTCAGGTACTCTATCAGATCTAATCCCTTGAATCTATTTGTCATTTCCACTGTATAATCATAAGAGATTTGATTTAGGTCATATCTGAATGGCCTACTGGTTTTCCCTACTTTCTTCAATTTAAGTCTGAATTTGGAAATAAGGAGTTCATGATCTGAGCCATAGTCAGCTCCCAGTCTTGATTTTGCTGACTGTATAGAGCTTCTCCATCTTTGGCTGCAAAGAATATAATCAATCTGATTTTGGTATTGACCATGTGGTGATGTTCATGTGTAGAGTCTTCTCTTGTGTTATTGGAAGAGGGTGTTTGCTCTGACCAATTCATTCTCTTGGCAAAACTCTATTAGCCTTTGCTCTGCTTCATTCTGTATTCCCTGGCCAAATTCGCCTGTTACTCCAGGTATCTCTTGACTTCCTACTTTTGCATTCTAGTCCACTATAATGCAAGGGACACCTTTTTTGGGTGTTAGTTCTAGAAAGTCTTGTAGGTCTTCATAGAACCGTTCAACTTCAGCTTCTTCGGCATTACTGGTCAGGGCATACACTTGGATTACCGTGATATTGAATGGTTTGCCTTGGAAATGAACAGAGGTCATTCTGTCATTTTTTAGATTGCACCCAAGTCCTGTATTTTAGACTCCTTTGTTGACTCTGATGGCTACTTCATTTCTTCTTAGGGAATCAGTGAACTAAAATGGACCAGAATGGGTGAATTTAATTCAGATGACCATTATATCTACTACTGTGGGCAAGAATCCCTTAGAAGAAATGGAGTAGCCCTCCTAGTCAGCTAAAGAGTCCATAATACTTGGGTGCAGTCTCAAAAATGACAGACTGATCTGTTTCTTTCCAAGGCAAGTCATTCAATATCACAGTAATCCAAGTCTATGCCCCAACCACTAATGCCAAAGAAGCTGAAGTTGAACAGTTCTATGAAGACCTACATGACGTTATAGAACTAACACCCCAAAAAAGATGTCCTTTTCATTACAGAGGACTGGAATGCAAAAGTAGGAAGTCAAGAGATACCTGGAGTAACAGGCAGATTTGGCCAGGGAGTACAGAATGAAGCAGGGCAAAGGCTAATAGAGTTTTGCCAAGAGAACACACTGGTCAGAGCAAACACCCTCTTCCAACAACATGAGAAGGCTCTACACATGAACATCACCAGATGGCCAAATCAAAATCAGATTGATTATATTCTTTGCAGCCGAAGATGCAGAAGCTCTATACAGTCAGCAAAAACAAGACCAGGAGCTGACTGTGGCTCAGATCATGAACTCCTTATTGCTAAATTCAGTTCAGTCATTCTGTCCATGTATGACTCTTTGCAACCCCATGGACTGCAGCATGCCAGGCCTCCCTGTCTATCATCAACTCCCAGAGTTTACTCAAACTCATGTCCATTGAGTCAGCAATGCCATCCAACCATCTCATCCTCTGTTGTCCCCTTCTCCTCCCGCCTTCAATCTTTCCCAGCATTGGGTCTTTTCAAATGAGTCAGTTCTTCACATCAGGTGGCCAAAGTATTGGAGCTTCAGCTTCAGCATCAGTCCTTCCAATGAATATTCAGGACTGATTTCCTTTAGGATGGGCTGTATGGATCTCCTTGCTGTTCAAGGGACTCTCAAGGGTCTTCTCCAACACCACAGTTCAAAAGCATCAATTCTTCGGTGCTCAGCTTTCTTTATAGTCAAACTCTCACATCCGTACATGATTACTGGAAAAACCATAGCCTTTACTAGATGCACCTTTGTTGGCAAAGTAATGTCTCTGCTTTTTAACATGCTGTCTAGGTTGGTTATAATTTTTTTTTCAAGGAGCAAGTGTCTTTTAATTTCATGGCTGCAGTCACCATCTGCAGTGGTTTTGGAGCCCAAGAAAATAAAATCTGTCACTGTTCCCATTGTTTCTCCTTCTGTTTGCCATGGAGTGATGGAACCAGATGTCATTGTCTTTGTTTTTTGAACGTCGAGTTTTAAACCAGCTTTTTCACTCTCCTTATTGCCAAATTCAGACTTAAATTGAAGAAAGTAGGGAAAACCACTAGGCCATTCAGATATGACCTAAATCAAATCCCTTATGATTATACAGTGGAAGTGACAAATAGATTCAAGGGATTAGATCTGATAGACAGAGTGCCTGAAAAACACAAGAATGGAGGTTCATAACATATTGTATAAGAGGCAGTGATGAAAACCATCCCCAAGAAAAAGAAATGCCAAAGGCAAAATGGCTGTCTGAGGAGGCCTTACAAATAGCTGAGAAAAAGAAGCAAAAGGCAAAGGAGAAAAGGAGAGATATATCCATTTGAATCCAGAGATCCAAAGAATAGCAAGGAGAGATAAGAAAGCCTTCCTCAGGGATCAATGCAAAGAAATAGAGGAAAACAATAGAATGAGAAAGACTAGAGATTTCTTTTAAAAAATTAGGGCTACCAAGGGAACATTTCATGCAAAGATGGGCTCAATAAAGGACAGAAATTGTATGGACCTAACAGAAGCAGAAGATATTTCAAAGGGGTGGCAAGAATACACAGAAGAACTACACAAAAGAGATTTTAATGACCCAGATAATCCCAATGATGTGATCACTCACCTAGAGCCAGGCATCCTAGAGTGTGAAGTCAAGTGGGCCTCAGGAAGCATCTCTATGAACAGAGCTCGTGGAGGTGATGGAATTCCAGATGAGCTATTTCAAATCCTGAAAGATGAAGCTGTTAAAGTTCTGTACTCAATAGGCCAGCAAATTTAGAAAACTCAGCACTGCCTACATGACTGGAATTGGTCAATTTTCATTCTAATACATAAGAAAAGCAATGCCAAAAATGTTCAAACTACCACACAATTGCCCTCCTCTCACATGCTAGCAAAGTAATGCTCAAAATTCTCCAAACTAGGCTTCAACAGCATGTGATCTGAGAACTTCCACATGTTCAAGCTGGATTTAGAAAAAGCAGAGGAACCAGAGATCAAATTGCCAACATCTGTTGGATCATAGTAAAAGCAAGAGAATTCCAGTAAAACATCTACTTCTGCTTCATTGACTATGCTAAATAAAGCCTTTGACTGTGTAGATCACAACAAACCGTGGAAAATTCTTCAAGAGATGGGAATACCAAACCACCTTACCTGCCTCCTAAGAAACCTGTATGCAGGTCAAGAAACAACAGTTAGAACCAGACATGGAACAATGGGCTCATTCCAAATTGGGAAAGGAGTACATCAAGGCTGCATATTGTCACCCTGATTATTTAGCTTATATGCAGAGTACATCATGAGAAATGCCAGGCTGGATGAAGCACAAGTTGGAATCAAGATTGCCGGGAGAAATATAAATAACTTCAGATATGCAGATGACACCACCCTTATGGCAGAAAGCAAAGAAAAACTAAAGAGCCTCTTGATGAAGATGAAAGAGGAGAGTGAAAAAGCTGGCGTAAGCTCAACGTTCTAAAACCTACGATGATGGCCTCTGGCCCCATCATTTCATGGCAAATAGTTGGGGAAACAATGCAAATGAAATTAAAAGACGCTCCTTAGAAGAAAAGCTATGACCAACCTAAACAGCATGTTAAAAAGCAGAGACATTATTTTGCAAACAAAGGTCTGTCTAGTCAAAGCTATGGCTTTTCCAGTAGTCACGTATGGATGTGAGAGTTGCACTATAAAGAAGGCTGAGTGCTGAAGAATTGATGCTTTTGAACTGTGGTGTTGGAGAAGACTCCTGAGAGTCCCTTGGACTGCAAGGAGATCCAACCAGTCAATCCAAAAGGAAATCAACCTTGAATATTCATTGAAAGGACTGATGCTGAAGCTCCAGTACTTTGGCCACCTGATGCAAAAAGCCGACTCATTAGAAAAGCCCCTCATACTGGGAAAGATGGAAGGTAGGAGGAGAAGGAGATGACAGAGGACGGGATGGTTGGATCGCATCACTGATTCAATGGACATGAGTTTGAGCAAGCTCCAGGAGATGGTGAAGGCCAGGGGAGCCTGTCATGCTGCAGTCATAGGGTTGCAAAGAGTCAGCCAGACCGAGTGACTGAACAACAACCACCCAGGAACCAGGGTTAGCTTTCTTGACTGCAACTAGTGACTCATTAAATACTCAACTCAGATCTCTCAGGTGGGGGCTGCTGGCCCCTCAGATATTTGGCTCCAGGGCCATGCTCTGAGCTTACCATGACTGCTGAGAGATGCAGAGTGGACGTCCTCATGTTGCCTCAGCCTCACTCCTGAAGAAATCCCGGCAGGAAACCCACAGCGCTTCTCAGCACATGTACACACTCCCACATTTTCTCTCTTGTACACTTACACACGTATTCCCCCTCATGCATGCACACATCCACCCATGCTCAGATATGCATACCCCACACATGCGAGCTGACACACACATGCTCTCACACATATATACATATTCACATGCTCACATATGCACACACTTGTGTCACATGCACACATTCCCACACTCACAAATACACTTCTATTAAGCATTTCGTTAGTTTGCTTACGAACCCACAGTGAGGGTTTCGGGGTAGTAGGGAGGTGTCACTTGACAGAGGGCATAGTTCCCACTGTCTTGCAGTTCCTTCTCCCCACTTTCACCATCTTTCCCCACCTCTTCCCTCCATTTCTCCAGCAGTGGCCCACCCCAGAGTCAAATCCTTGTCTCTCTATTTTGCAGAAGCTTTCTGTCGTGTACCCTGGAGCTGGGGGCAGCCCATACCTCTGTCTCCGGATCTCCAGCCCCAGGTATTGACTTTCCCAGAGTTACTTGAATCATGTTTCTCTACCTGATTTCAAATATTGTTATGACTAGATGGGTTTAACAAAGTCTTTTAACAAAAGACTTTTGTCTAAAACTCTGTGCTTCTCCTTTTACACTAGCACAGTTCAGTGACAAACACTGTTTAAAGCCTCTCCTAGTGCCTGGCACCATGCCCAGCGTTGCCAACAGAGACAGCACTGCCCCTGAAGGAGCACCCAGTCTAATGGCAAAAACAATCAGCGGCAAGTCAAGGGTGCGATTAATGTCACCCCTGGAGGCGGAGGAATGACTTCCCTGCTGTGTGATGACCAAATTCCGGGTGAACAGAATTGGGAGGTCATCTTGGGCAGGAAGGACACGTGCACGAAAGTGGTGGAGGGAAGGAGCCCAGCTGACGACCTGTGAGGGTGGAGCTGAGGGTGCGGGAGCAGAGTGAGCAAGCAGGAGCCAGACTCACCGGGGTGGGCCTGTCGGCTGCGACTCTGTCCTGCCAACGATGGGCCCCGATCCACTTGTGAAAGCCATGGTTCGAAAGGGAGCCGGTATCTCTGATGTCTTCCCCAAAACTGTCTGAGCCATATGCCCATCTGTCCGTCACCAAGGCCTTGGAAAAGTGTTCAGTGTCCAACTGTCCTCCAAGAAACACACACATCAGAGACAACCCATGTCTGATTCCTGTCACCGTCATCGGTTTCGCCTGTACTTGAACCTCATCTAAATGGAATCATCCAATAGGGACTCTCTTATCTCTGGCTTCTTTAGCTCACTGTGTCTGTGAGATTCACCCCTGGGTAGAATCTTTTTAAAAACTTTGTTTCCAACACTGAGGATTGGGGTGTGAAACTTGAAGGAGCCCAGACTTAACACAACAGTTTTCTAATCACCCCACCACAGAAGCAGGGCTCTCATGAAAATTAGCTTTTATCCTCTTCCTTTAAAAGCTTACACAGAACATAAGCCTCAAGGACCACGATGTATAGCGAGCTGCCCCAGCCATACCGAGCAGCCAGAGTCTCACTGCAGTCCACGACTTAAGAGACTCTATTAAATTCAGGGTGGATTTTCTATGCCCAGTGGTTTTCCATTTTTGTCTTTTAATTTTGGCTCTAAGGACTTAATTTTAACAAAAGAGCCAAATTACCACCATGCTTTAAAATGAACTTGTTTAGGGAAGTTAAAAACAGGCTTTAGAATGTGGAGCTTTAATTAACTCTGGAAGATGGTAATTAAACAGCCCCTGTGCCCTGTCTCATGCTTTGCAAAAGCAGAGAGACCAACAACTTGGAGGTTCTCATTTCGGCGAAACACTGAGCCACCTAGAGAGCTTTAAAACGTCTCGTATCTCGGCTGTGCCCTCAGCCCAGTGCAGGGGATCTGGTGGTTGGGACCGAGACACCACAATGGTTTTTAAGCTCTCAGATTCCCATGTGCATCAGAAGCTGAGACTCTCTACTTCAGGCTGATTGACAGCTGTGGACAGTGATGGGGTGAGAGACAAAAAAGGGGAACGGGTGAGGCTGAGAGCCGAGGACAGGGCGTCACACAAAAGTACATCTCAGCTTAGGAAGGAACCGAGGGAACCTCAGCCAAGCCACAAGTCACCAAAGGACATTTGCAGCCTCTCAGGAGGAATTCTGTTATGGGGTGAACGGTGCTCCCCCAGATATTGAAGCCCTATTCCTAGTACTTCAGAATGTGACTCTAACTGCCTTTAAAAAAGGTAATAAGGTTAAAATGAGGCCACTAGAATGGTTCTTATAAAAAGAGGAAATTAGGACAGGCAAAATAGCAGAGCCACATGCATGGAGGGATGGCCCTGTGAAGTGGTAGCGAGAGAGCCACCATCTGTAAGCCAAGGAAAGAAGCCTCAGAAGAATCCAACCCTGCCAACACCCTGGTCTTGGACTTCCATCCTCCAGAACTGTGAGAAAATGAATTTCTGTTGTTTTAAGCCACCCAGTCTGTGGCATTTTGTTATGGCAGCTCAAACAGACTAACACATTCCACGTCAGCTCTTTGGCCATATGTGTAAAGAGTCTTACAAGGGTTATTCTCTGGCCCAGTATCTCTGCTTCAGGGACTCTACCCTATACGTTAATCAGGAATGACCTTAAAAAATTCTCGGCTGAGATGGCCATAGAATATTCTTTATAGTTGTAGTTATTGGCAATGTTTGACAGTGGGTGAATGAAGGAATAAATGATAGCAATCAGTTCAACTGAGCAAGATGTTATTAAGTTGCCAAGATTTTTAAAGTGGTATATTCAGCATGATCTCTCACCTATGTGAAAACTAATTGATCTTAATCTTGATCAAGGATCTCATCCTGAGGTCTCTTAACCCCATCCCAGGATGCTGGCTGTGTGTCTACTTTCTTTGGCCTCCAGCACCTAAGTTACCTACAGGTAGCACCCCCTCCTCACCACACATGGATCCCCAGGGAGTCTTCTAGCTTTCAAGCTTGTACCTCTCTGTGCCAAACCCATACACAGGTGTGTACATAGGAGAAATGCATTGAGCTGTAACTGCACTTTACTGCATATAAATTAGGCATCAGTTTTTAAAAGTGTTTTGAAATGCAAATGGAAAAATGCTGGAAGTTAATAGATACATACACGTGACTGATACAGAGTCTGTGGATCTGGGAAAGGCGGAGACAGGAGGCTCAGTTTCTCTTAAGTTGGAAGTGTGGAATCAGGGAAGGTTCTGCTGAGAGGTGGCTCCTGTGCTGAGACTTACAGGCTCAAAGAATGAATGGTGGAGATTGAGTGTCGCAGATATTCTCGTTCACAGGCTCAGAGGCCAGTGGGGGTGCGTTTGGGTGGGGAGGTGGGGGTGGGAAAGGATGAGGGATGTGACAGGTCACCAGAGAGAGTGGTCTGTTGTGCTGATTCCAGGAAGGCTGCTAGCATGGCAGGTCAAGTGATCTGCTTTGTCAGTGATCTCGGCCGGGGTGGGGGGTGCTGGGCAGCTGTACCAGCTGTGGGGTGCAGGGGAGAGTGGGGGGATGTGGAGGTGGAGGAAAGGGTCTAGATGATGTGGCTGAGCCCCCAAGTCACTGTACTTTGGGATACAAATGAGTGGGCCAGGCCCAGGCTGGAGGGCTAGGCTTTGTAGGTCTGTGAGTGTGGAGGGGAGGAGGGAACTGATTGGGAACTTAAACTTTGGGTACCAAAGAAGATAAACAGGGGAATGGGGTGAGAAGATCTCAGGAAAAGGTCTTGGGTTGTGGCCTTGAACCCAGACTGGGTCAGCTTCTTGGCTGATCTGTTTTCTCCTTGTTTGGTTTTTTTTTTTCTTTAATATTTATTTATTTTTGGCTGCACTGGGTCTTTCTTGCTACACATAGGCTTTTCCTTGTTGCAGCGAGCAGGGCCTACTCTTTGTCACAGTGCATGGGCTTCTCACTGTGGTGGCTTCTCTCGTTGCAGAGCACGGGCTCCAGGCTCAGGTTTCAGTAGTTGTGACTTGTGGGCTCGCTAGTTAAGGCACACAGGCTGGTTACCCCACGGCATGTAGCATCTTCCTGGACAGGGATCAAACCCATGACCCCTGCATTGACAGACAGATTCTTCACCACTGGATCACCAAAGCAGTCCCTCCTCCTCGTTTTATTTTGTAATGACCTTTTTGTCCCCTCAACCCTTACCTCAATTTACAGAGGACAATACTAAGGCCCAGGAAAGGCTAGAGAGTTGGCAAGCAAGGGGCATGCGGGTGGGTTAGGCAATGTGAGCCAAGCATGTAAGTGACCTGCTGGGGTCCTGGCCTTGGCCTGGGGCCAGCAAGCCCACTCAAGCTCACTTCAGAGCAACCTGGACCAGGAGGACCTCAGAAGAAACCCTGCCCCTGTCACCTAGGGAGGCCCCCAGCCAGTCATTTCAGGAACGTGAACCAAATAAGATGCAGAAATGTGCCTAGCCTATCTGTACAAGTTAGCAGCAGTTCCTTCTGAATTTCTGTTGGGTATTTTGCTTGGGTTTTTTGTTTTTGTATTTGTTTTAATTATCCAGATTAGTATTAGGTGAATTCCCATGATAAAAGGGTCCCCATTTTGTAAGACCAGGTATCAAAGTGGAAGTAAGCACATGCTGGGTTTGCCCACCAGCCAGTGTTTAGTGGACAGAGGACAGTGAGACCCCTCCAAACCCCACTCTCCATCTTGCCGTGAATTAATGTCTCCTCACCATGTAAACAACACGGACTTTGTAAATGCAACTCTTTCCTTAATGTTTTAGTACATTTGCTCTTGTAATGAGTTGAGACCCCAGTATCACTATTCCAATGCAAACTATCCCTCTTTTCCCAACAAGGCCACTCCCCAGTTTCTGGTGCTGGAGGGACTGGAGGGGCAAGTTTGGGATTGCTGGGTTGGGAGCTCTGGAAGGAAGACAGAAAAGAGAGAGTGCCGTAAGTGAAGACCTACCTGGGTCTGGGTGTATGCTCACAATTGTTAGATGAGGGTCTGCAGTGCAGAGGGGCTACCTCATCTCCCTCTATGCCTGTGCTTCTCCCAGTCCTTCCTCCCAGCACCCCTTCCTCCCACCTCTCTGTCCAGCAAAATCCTACCACATCCCGGGCGGGCTCAGTGAAGCCTGGCTGGACAAGCAGGCTGCAGAGAGCTCAGGCTTCAGGGCGGGAAGACCTCTCAGGATGACTGTGAAGATCTCACGCTCACAGCCACCGTCAGGGCCCCCTTGCTCCGGCATCAGTAGCTCGTCCTCTGTGATCTCCCAGCACTTGCACATTTGTACGCTTTGTTTCTGCCAATGAAGGAGATGTGGGTTCAGTCCCTGGGTCGGGAAGATCCCCTGGAGGAGAAAATGACAACCCACTCCAGTATTCTTGCCTGGGAAATCTCACGGACAGAGGAGCTTGGCAGGCTGCAAGCCAGGAGGTCACAAAGAGTCAGTCACGACTCAGCAACTAAACGACAACAATGCTTTGTTTGAGAAAAATAAGCACTGAAGTTGCAGGACTGAACACATTCTAATATCCATTTTTTGAAAAAAATGAAAATAAAACTACTGTTTATGTAGATATGAATGTAGAACATTTGGGAATGTATGCACATATATAAAGAGATATGTCTTTTTTAATATACTTTATTTTTTATTTTATTTATTTTTATTATTTTATTTATTTCTTTTATTTATTTATCTTTGGCTGTGCTGGGTCTTGCTGTGCATGAGTTTTCTCTAGTTGCAGCGATCGGAGGCTACTCTAGTTTTGGGACACGGGCGTCTCATTGCAGTGGCTTGTCTTGTTGTGGAACACAAGCTCTAGAGTATGCAGGCTTCAGTAGTTGCCGCACAGGGGCTTAGTTGCCCTGAGGCATGTGGGATCTTCCCCAACGAGGGATCAAACCCATGTCTCCCTCATTGGCAGGTGAGTTCTTAACCACTGGGCCACCAGGGAAGTCCAGAAATATGTCTTTATGTATTCATAGGAAGAAATCTGAAGGATGTATATTTCTAAACTATTTATCCTGCTTATTTCTAGGAAGTGGGTTTGGTTTCATATGAAGTATTATTTGAATTTATTATGAGCATGTATTAGGTTTTTAAGCCTTTAACTGATGTTTCTGAAGAAGAGACGTTTCCTGGGTGTGATGTGTCTTTTCCCCTGGCTGAATTTGCCTCTGTCCCCGACCTGCCAGCCCAGGCCAGGGCACAGTGCAAAGTGGGCAAGTGTTTGTTAAGCGAATCATGGAGAGTGCAAGGGGAGAGTGCACCCGCCTTGAGACAGGACATGATGTTATTGCATCACAGTGCCGGAAGCACTCATGAGTCCTCAGGAAATATTTGTTGAGTGAGTGAACGAATGAACAAGAATCCAGTCTGAGTGATCATAAATTCTGAGTTTATATTTCTGAATCAAGGGATTTTTTCAGTATTTTTATTTACTTATTTGGCTGTGCTGCATCTTAGCAGCGGCATCGGGATCTTTAGTTGTGGCATGTAAACTCTTAGT
The DNA here is from genome assembly GCF_033118175.1 of Dama dama. Lineage (NCBI taxonomy): Eukaryota > Metazoa > Chordata > Mammalia > Artiodactyla > Cervidae > Dama > Dama dama. Next base: position 67,830,619 of record NC_083709.1, read on the forward strand.
TGTGGCTTGTGGAATCTCACTCCCTGACCAGGAACCCAACCAGGCCTCCTGCGCTGGGACCATGGGTTCTTAGCCGCTAGACCGCCAAGGAAGACACCGGGACAAAGGTAGTAATTAAAAAATTAACACAGTGCTGTAGTGAAAAAGGGAATCTACTTCAATAGAACTAGAGATGGTTGCTTAAATGAATTATATATGCTCCCTTAAGGAAGTCAACTGCATTCATAATAGTTGGGGGAATTTCTAACAGGATGAAAAAGGCTGAGAATCTAACAGTAAGGCTTTTTAAAAGCATGACACAAAATGGGGTGACTGGGCCACCAGGGAAGGAATTAATGGTTTTGTAAAAAATGTGTTAATATCAGAAACCAAAGAGACAGTGAGAGAAAGGACCGACTGAAGAGGCCTTAGAAATGCGTTATCAACAGGTGCCCAATTTTTTTCATCATAAAGTAACAGAATTATACTTCAGAAATGTGAGAAAGAAAGAAGAAAAGGGTATCCTCACACCACACTAACGTATCCACTCTGTATTCATGCACTTCCTTCGGGCTATGTGAATGTGTGCACATTTACCAAACCTACATGTTACCTAGGGGACTGCTCACACCATTTCGTGTCATGCTTTTAAAAAAACTACTATTATATCCTCAGCCTTTTTCATCCTCTTAGAAATTCCCCAAACTATTATGAGTGCCGTTGACTTCATTAAGGGAGCATATATAATTTATTTAGGCAACCATCTGTTGTTATATTAGAGTCCCTTTTTTACTACAGCACTGTGTTAATTTTTTAATTACTAGCTTATCATTTTACTCTGGGATGCCATTCAAAGATGTTTCAGCACCTCAGATCCATGTCTCTGGGAGCCAAGGAGAGCTGGGCCATCTCAAAGTGAATGTGAAAGTGAAAGTCGCTCAGTCGTGTCCTACTCTTTGCGACCCCATGGACTGTACAGTCCATGGAATTCTTCAGGCCAGAATACTGGAGTGGGTAGCCTTTCCATTCTCTAGGGGATCTTCCCAACCCAGGGATCAAACCCAGGTCTCCCACATTATAGGCAGATTCTTTACCAGCTGAGCCACAGAGGAAGCCCGAGAATCTCCAGTGGATCTCTTGACCCAGGAATCGAACCAGGGTCTCCTGCATTACAAGTGGATTCTTTACAACTAAGTTATCAGGTCTCAAAGTGACCAGGCCACAAATTATTAGTTTACCAGTCCACACTAGATAAGGAGCTTCCATCAGAGAGTCAATCACTGCTTCCTTCCTGGAGAAAGTCTTGCTACGAAGAAAAGTCAGCAGAACTAAACAGTGAGCCTGGTGTCACAGTGGTGTACATTCCAGTGCAGATTCCTTACTCCTTCTTGGACGTTTAACCAAGAATTCAGAGCAGTGCTGCTCTGAGGTCACATCTTGAATAGTACTTGTCTAGACAGTTTCAGTGAGCACGAGTGGAGTCTATGGGAAATCCACTTGGGTGGATCCGTGCTTGGGTTTGGAAGGAGAGTAATAACCTCCCTGCCCCCGAGCCGGAGTTGTGTCGCGGCCCTCCTGGGGAGCCACGCACGAGGGTGCCCCGTCCCGCACTGCTGCTCCCACGCTCGTGGGAGTCCGCGTCGTGTCCCTGCGGGGTGCGCTGGTACACACAGGTCACCTGCACACGGCCGCACACACGCATGCACAGCCGGGGCCGCCCCTGGGGAGAGAAGCCAGGGAAGCGCGGTCTGAAGGGCCCCCGTGGCAGCTGTGCCCTTGACACATTTCACAGGACCCTCAGGATAGCCTTAAGGACGGCACTTTCCCAGTTGAATTTTGATTATTCTTAGGGAAAAAAAAAAGGATTTTTAGGATTTGAAGCTGAAGAGTGATATAGTCAGGTTTGCATTGTAGAAGCAGCAACTGTTCTGTGGAGAATAGACTAGAGGGGGTGAGACCAAAGTGGGGATTCTAGCGGGAAGGTGAGAACTAGACTGGTAGGCTCCCCTCCTTCTCCCAGGGTCTGGCCGCAGCTTCTTCACGGCAGGAGTGTACTCCAAGAGTCCTGGCCTGTGGGCTTGGTCTGGTGACTTATTCTGGTCCGCGGATGGAATGGGGCAGGAGTGACTGGATACCAGTTCTGAGACTTGACCTTAATTAGGAGACTTCACATGTTTCTACCTGCTCGTCCCCAGGAGAAGGATGTGCCCGGCTAGCCTGTGATCCTGAGGGATGAGACGCATGCAGCACACCCTCCCCTCCTGCTCGTGCATTCACGGGTCAGTCCCGCTGAGGTCCGTGGAGGTGCAGAGCCATGAGAAAGAACTCCCCGTTACTGCAGGCCACAGAGGTCCCCGGCTGTTTGTCAGGCAGCAGGGCTGCAGCAGCAATAACTGATACAGGGAGGACGGGAGGATGTGAACCAAGCCAGGGAGTGCCCAGGCAAGCAGATGGCACTGGTGGTCCACAGGGTGTGTGGGTGAGACTGGTGGAGCAGCTCTGAGCGCTTGGAGATTGGCTGAGGTTTCTGGGCGGCTGGAGGTGCAGCCTGTGCTGAAGGGCGTGGGGAAGGACAGAAGTGAGCTCCTGCGTTAGACCTAGGTCAGCAGCTCTCTCTCCTCGCCCTGACTCTATTTCTTTGTTTCTGAAGGAGTCCGGGGCCTGTCTGTGAGGAAAACCCCTTGGGGGCTAAACCCCTGAGTGGGATCACCTGCATCCCTGCCACCACACTCAGTGATACTCTGCCTCTGTCAGAACCCCTCCTCCACTACAGACTCGGAACAAGCCCTGACTTGGACAGGGGGTGAATTAGTCTTCCAGCCATGGGAGCCACTCAAGGGAGGCCCTGCGATTTCCCAAGGCTTCCTGCTGAGAATGCAGTCTGTTCTCACTACTTTCATTTTCTTAAAATACCTGCCTTTGCATCAGTGAAACTGCCCAAAATGTTCACTTCTTTATTTCCAGCGAGACAAGTGGAGCTCAATTTTCACTGGATATTTATTTTCAATTACGTGATAACAATCCTGTTTTGTGCAAAAATAATCTTGTCCAAAGACCAAACGGTTTATCCCACCCAAGAAGCAAGGAGGCAGCGGCAGGGAGACCCATCAGCCCGTTTTCCGTGCGGTGCAGGGGTGTCCCTTGCGGGGCACCTCTCACCTCGTGGGCCACAGGGCACCCGTGGCCTGGTCTGCCTGCTGGTTCCCTGCACTGCAGCGGCCTTTTTCTGCCTTGAACTGAGAAGGAAGTACCTCCTGACGACTGCCAGGTATGGGAAAAGCGACGGTGCTGAGAAGGCCCTGAACAGGGGCCGGGGACCCGAGTCCCAGACCAGCCGTGTGTCCCCGAGCGGGCCTGCCTGCCTCCCGAGGACATGTGCGCCTTGGAGCACTCCTGAGTGGTCCGGTCACCCCGCTGACCTCCGCCACTGCCCAGTCAGGCCTTGAAACCAGGTCTGAAGAAGCCCTGATGCGGTTCACTTGGCTGCAAAGGCAGGACACCCAGCCAGGCCCATCCCTCGCCACACCTTCTGATACCCGATGTTGTGTGTGCAAGATACTTCGAGTCGCTTTTCTTGCTCGCCACTCTTTGGTCCATCTCACAGAGGTCTTCACTGAGTCACGTAGGCCTGCAAGCCTCATTACTTTATGGTGACGTGATACTCTTTACTTCCGCTTTCACTTCTCTACTGTTGCGATTCTGGGTAAAACCCCTCTCTACCGATTCAGCTGCCGAGAACATCTCCCAAACATCTCCCACCGATGTCTTCCTTCTTCCTAATGCTGTATTTTCATTATGAATCCCAAAATAGATGCAGTTATAATTGTGCACTGAGAAAGACTCTTAAGTTCATATATTCCTTATTGAACTTGAACATGATCAGATTTATCAAGAACAGCAAAATGCACAGTCCAGAAACCTTTTCCCCTCACCGAGGCAGATCAGCTGAGTTCCAGCTCTGGGCAGGCGGTGGTGGAGCCCTGTGGCCCCTACTGGCCTCCTGACCTCCACTCCCCACCCCACATCCTCCCTCGGGGACCTCAGGGAGGCCTGAGGAACAATTTGGGAGAAATATGAGGAAGCCACGACAACACGTGCAAGCCTGTTTTTAAACAACCAACTATGCCCTTGAGGAAGGAGATCAGTGTTTGTGTGTAGGGGTGTGTAGGGGTAGGGGGTGGATAATGTGGTTGACATATTAAGTAATGTGAATTATTTGTTCTATAAATATTTATTTATGTGGAAAGATGTTTATAAATATTTGTATGAAAAGAGTACATATTGTTAAGTGAAAATGAAATGAAAATGAAAATGTGACAATACATATGATCCCATTATTGGGGGAAAAAAGAAAAACTGCCTTTCTGCCCCGCCTCCTATTGTTACTTACATAGAGAGAAATGAGGATTAAGGTGATCCAAACAAAAAGCTGATGTTAATTTTTCTGTCCAGTATTTCCAATATTTGGTGCTTCAGGAAAGGATGATACAAGAAACCAAGGAGGAAAAAAAAAAACCCTTGAAAGCTCTTGTTGTTCAGTCGCTCAGTTCTGTCCGACTCTGCAACCCCCTGGGCTGCAGCATTCCAGGCTTCCCTGTCCTTCACTGCCTCCTGGAGCTTGCTCAAACTCATGTCCATCGAGTTAGTGATGCTATCCAACCATCTTGTCCTCTGTCACCCCCTTCTCTTCTTGCCGTCAATCTTTCTCAGCATCAGAATCTTTTCCAGTGAGTCGGCTCTTCACATCAGGTGGCCAAAGTTTTGGCGCTCTAGGTCTATGAAATTCACCACCCACCCCAAAAGCCTGAAACTCAGGAGGCCTTTGGACATCAACTTCATGCCATCAGCAGTAGATAGAAGGAATACTGATCAGAAAAGCCAGCTTTTCCCTCCTCCATCCTCCCCTAAGACTAGCTAAAGCTCCCCCAGGCTGGTGGAGGAAGATGAATGGAGGGTAAGCATGAAAATGTAATGCTGGAGGGCTGCTGAGAAGGAGCCAAGTCCCTGATCCCTCACTCAGAGACTTGGCCTGGAGGTGGGGGTGATAATAGCCCCCATGAGCCAAGGATCTGACAGCAGAGAGGACTGAGCCTGGCCGCGCTGCTGGGGTTGGACACCTGCCTAGGATGGGCATACCCACTGGGACAGCGGGAGAGGCCGACGGGAGAGCCAAAGACCTCCAGTGTGCCTCGGCGGGTACCAGGCTCTTTGCCAGGCCCCACAGCGGGCTCTGCTGTCCCTCTGCTTTTCCGGGCCTGGCCGGCACTCCCCAGAGCTCAGACAGTCCTGCCACTGGGGGGCCAGGTTGGGAACGGCAGTAGGGCTCCATCCTGGAGTCCCCTGTATATTCACTGGTGTACGGTTCCCCTACCGCCCTGCTCGCTGACAGATGAGGAGACAGAGGCTCAGAGTGGTTACATGGTTTGTCCAGGTCACAGAGTGGAATTCAGACCATGGTCTGACTTCTTGTCAGTATCAACTGGCTTCAGCCCCACATTCTCTTCTCAACTAAGTGGAGACAAACAGATCCTAAGTGACGGTGCCAGGGCCCCCAGACCAGACTGGACAGGAATTGGGAGAGAAGAATCCGTGGAGCCACCATATCTCTTAGGCACAGTTTGCTGTATTCAAATTAGACGGTGCAATCTCCGTGAATAAAATTACCATTCCCAAATGGATCACGCCCAATTTAAATATATAAGAGACCATTAACGGGCCAGGCTGTCTATTAGAATTTTGCACCAGCGTCATTTGTGGTGTGGTTTTGCTGGTACACAAGGGGCACTGTGGATATCACAAGCATGAGGCACCCTCGGCCTTGGGCTGGCTGGGTGCTGAGGCTGGGTGCTGAGGGTCAGAGTCATCCAAGGGGCTCCGACCCACTCTCCTGAGGGTTGGAGAGCTTTCCTCTGTCCGAGAACATCAGATACCCTTCCCTGGCCCCAGCCACCCTCCCCACTACCCAGCTGAGTGACCTTGACAAGCACTGCTGATGGATTTCCCTGAGAGAACGCACTGGTCATAGCAAACACCCTCTTCCACAAGAGAAGACTCTACACATGGACATCACCAGATGGTCAACACCGAAATCAGACTGATTATATTCTTTGCAGCCAAAGATGGAGAAGCTCTATACAGTCAGCAAAAACAAGACCAGGAGTTGACTGTGGCTCAGATCATGAACTCCTTATTGCCAAATTCAGACTTAAACTGAAGAAAGTAGGGAAAACCACTAGACCATTCAGGTATGACCTAAATCAAATCCCTTATGACTATACAGTGGAAGTGAGAAATAGATTTAAGGGACTAGATCTGACAGACAGAGTGCCTGATGAACTATGGACGGAGGTTTGTGACATTGTACAGGAGACAGGGATCAAGACCATCCCCAAGAAAAAGAAATGCAAAAAAAGCAAAATGGCTGACTGAGGAGGCCTTACAAATAGCTGTGAAAAGAAGAGAAGTGAAAAGCAAAGGATAAAAGGGAAGATATACCCATTTGAATGCAGAGTTCCAAAGAATAGCCAGGAGAGATAAGAAAGCCTTCCTCAGTGATCAATGCAAAGAAATAGAGGAAAACAACAGAATGGGGAAGACTAGAGATCTCTTCAAGAAAATTAGAGATATCAAGGGAATATATCAGGCAAAGATGGGTTCGATAAAGGACAGAAATGGTATGGACCTAACAGAAGCAGAAGATATTAAGAAGAGGTGGCAAGAATACACAGAAGAACTGTACAAAAAAGATCTTCACGAGCCAGATAATCACCATGGTGTGATCACTCACCTAGAGCCAGACATCCTGGAATGTGAAGTCAAGTGGGCCTTAGAAAGCATCACTACGAACAAAGTTAGTGGATGTGATGGAATTCCAGTTGAGCTATTTCAAATCCTGAAAGATGATGCTGTGAAAGTGCTGCACTCAATATGCCAGCAAATTTGGAAAACTCAGCAGTGGCCACAGGACAGGAAAAGGTCAGTTTTCATTCCAATCCCTAAGAAAGGCAACCCCAAAGAATGTTCAAACTACTGCACAATTGCACTCATCTCACACGCTAGTAAAGTAATGCTCAAAATTCTCTAAGCCAGGCTTCAGCAATACGTGAACCGAGAACTTCCAGATGTTCAAGCTGGTTTTAGGAAAGGCAGAGGAACCAGACATCAAATTGCCAACATCCACTGGATCATCAAAAAAGCAAGAGAGTTCCAGAAAAACATCTATTTCTGCTTTATTGACTACACCAAAGCCTTCGACTGTGTGGATCACAATAAACTGTGGAAAATTCTGAAAGAGATGGGAATACCAGACCACCTGACCTGCCTCTTGAGAAATCTGTATGCAGGTCAGGAAGCAACAGTTAGAACTGGACAGGGAACAACAGACTGGATCCAAATAGGAAAAGGAGTACATCAAGGCTGTATATTGTCACCCTGCTTATTTAACTTATATGCAGAGTACATCATGAGAAACGCTGGGCTGGAGGAATCACAAGCTGGAATCAAGATTGCCAGGAGAAATATCAATAACCTCAGATATGCAGATGACACCACCCTTATGGCAGAGAGTGAAGAGGAACTGAAAAGCCTCTTGATGAAAGTGAAAGAGGAGAATGAAAAAGTTGGCTTAAAGCTCAACATTCAGAAAACTAACATCATGGCATCTGGTCCCATCACCTCGTGGGAAATAGATGGGGAGACAGTGGAAATAGTGTCAGACTTTATTTTTTTGGGCTCCAAAATCATTGAGGATGGTGACTGCAGCCATGAAATTAAAAGACGCTTACTCCTTGGAAGGAAAGTTATGATCAACCTAGATAGCATATTAAAAAACAAAGACATTACTTTGCCAACAAAGGTCCGTCTGGTCAAGACTATGGTTTTTCCAGTAGTCATGTATGGATGTGAGAGTTGGACTGTGAAGAAAGCTGAGTGCCGAAAAATTGATGCTTTTGAACTGTGGTGTTGGAGAAGACTCTTGAGAGTTCCTTGGACTGCAAGGAGATCCAACCAGTCCATCCTAAAGGAGATCAGTCCTGGGTGTTCATTGGAAGGACTGATGCTGAAGCTGAAACTCCAGTACTTTGGCCACCTCATGGGAAGAGCTGACTCATTGTAAAAGACCCTGATGCTGGGAGGGATTGGGGGCAGGAGGAGAAGGGGAAGACAGAGGATGAGATGACTGGATGGCATCACCGACTCGATGGGCATAAGTTTGAATAAACTCCGGGAGTTGGTGATGGACAGGGAGGCCTGGCATGCTGCGATTCATGGGATTCATGGGGTTGCAAAGAGTCGGACACGACTGAGCGATTGAACTGAGTTGAACTGAACCCTGAGGAGTTCAGCAAGCAGGAAGTTTATGGAGGAGGTTCCCAGATCAACACCTGAGGAAGGACAGGGAGGAAGCAGCCGTGGGCAAACAGAAGATTCTACCTGCTAGACAGGCTCAGTAGGGAGGGGAGACCCCTGAAGCGGAATGTCCGTGGTGTTCGGAGTTACACAGAGCAAGCTGGCCAGGCCTCGGTGGCCCCACATAGGTCAGTCATAGATAATGGGCTGCCTGGGAAGGGAAGTGACCTTGGGCAGTCACTTGGAAGTCACTTGGAAGTGACCTGAGACCAGGCAGCTGGGCCTCCATGGAAGAGGGTCTTGGCAGGCAGCTGTGCCTGACGCTCTCTGGTGCTCATCCCGTCTGGCCAGTGAAGGCAATCCTGACCCTGCCTCGTGGCCCCAGGGCAGAAAGAGAGAATGTGTGTGAACCGAAGCTCAGGACCGCATGCAGTGAGGGCTCAAAACACATTGGCTCCCATGTCTCTGTCCTGACTCAAAGTCCAGGATGACCTGCTTTCCACCCCCTTGGCCTCGTACTCCTTCCCCAGCATCCAGAAAACGTCCAGCCTCTCTTGCACACCTCTACTGACAGACAGATCACTGCTTCCCAAGTCAGCCCAAGTCACTGTGAACACCTTTTTTTATCATTTGTTGTGGTATATATACGTAACATAAAATATACCATTTTAACCCATTTTTAAGTGCACAGTTTAGTGCCATTGAGTATTAATATATCCATAATGTTGTGTCACCATCACCACCATCCATCTCCAGAACTTTTTAATCTTCCCAAACTGACTCTCTAGACCCATGAACACTAACTCCCAATCTCCCCTCCCCCAGCCCCCGGCAGCCATCCTTCTACTTTCTGTCTCAGTTAATTTGACCACTCTGGATATAGTATATAAGCGGAATCATACCTGCAGTGTTTGTTCTTTTGTGCCTGGCTTATTTCACTCAGCATGTCTTCAAGGTTCATCCTGTTGTAACCTGTGTCAGCACTGCATTCCTTTTTGTGACTGAATAATATCCCATTGCATGTATATACTGCATTTTATTCATTTATCTGTTGATGGCCACTTGGGTTGTGTGCACGTTTTGGCTATTGTGAATAATGCTGCAGCAAACATGAGTGTGCAAATACCTCTGCAAGTCCGTACTTTCCACTCTTTGGAGGATATACCTAGAAGGGGGATTGCTGTGGTAGTTCTGCGCTGAAGTGTTTGAGGAAGCGCCATACTGTTTCCCTGCACCTGTTGAGTGGCTCTGACTGAGAAAACCGTCTTGCATGCACTGGACTCCACATCCCCATGGCTCCCCTCACTGGCTTGCCCTCAGGGCCATGTCCCTCAGCTGCCTGCTGGGCCTTGATGGTGGCCTGAGAGCCTGCTGGGCTCTTTCTGCTCTGGGCAGGTCTCCCCGGGGCCCTATGCCCCCTGAAGTTGGCTCCCCTGGTATACATGCCTCCCAGGGCTCCTCTCCAACCACTGTTTGTACAGAGCACATTCTCTACAGAAATTCCCCCAGCCTGGGAAAACCCAGGCCGCCCTGTTGTGGGGAGAGGGGGCCTCAGAGTTGGGAATGCGCTGGTGGTGCTGTGTGGAATGCGATCCGGTCCGTCCCTCAGCCTCCCCCACCCACCAGCTGGTTCTCTGGCCCTCACCCGCTCCTTTCCCTCACTCCCCTCCAGCCCCATTAGCCTTTCGTCCGCCCTCTTCCTGGCTCAGAGCTCCCCTCATTCTCACCACACAGATTTCAACTCAGAAGTCAGCTTCTGAGGGAGACCCTCACTGACTACGTGGCATCAAGTCCCCCACTTGCACCCTTTCTGTCCCCTTTCTGGCTTGGCTTCCTTCACTCCTCCTCTGGTCCTGATGCCCAGAAGGTGCCCGGCATCGAGGAGACACTCAGTGGCCAAGTGTGAAGGCCCAGAACTGCTGTCTCCCCACTCTCTCCTCCTGGCTGGGGAGTCTGGGACCTGAGGCAAGGACCCTGCCCCAGGGTCTCACTGTCATCAGCAGTGACCTGCGTACCTGGCCTCAACCATCCCTACAGCCTCTACCTGCTTTTCTGAGTCTCCTAAGTTCATTAACCCCACTAACAAAACAAAAATCTCTAAACAGAAGTATAAATGGAACCTGGGAAATTCTGAAGGCATTTTATACATTTAAAGAGGTAACATAGGTTTAAAATTGAAATTTTACTCTGTTTCCCAGGTAAGACTGAAAGTTCTTTGATAGTCATAAGGCTTTAAAATATCTAACCTCAATTTCTGAAGGGATGAAGACTGTCTCTTCACCCTCCATTCCTGAAGACTCCTGATTTCTCTGTGTTGAGACATGTTTCCATTTCCCCGTCCTGGACCTATATGAAGTCCACCCAGTGGGAGATGGTGCTTGTGTTGCGTGTGGAGAGAGGAGTTATGTCATCACCACGAACAGGACTTCCCGGGTGGTCCAAGGGTTAAGACTGCACACTCCCAGTGCAGTGGGCGTGGGTTCAGTCCCTAGATGGGGAAGATCCTGAATGCCCCATGGTACAACCGAAACACAATAAAACAAGGGCAACAAATAAACCGGATCCCCTTTCAGTGGGGAAATGGGTGGTGACCGCAGCTCGTTTGAACTGAAACCTCTCTAGGCAGCTGCTCTAGACATTGAAATGCATGAGTTTTTGCTCAGGGCCCTTTCAGTGTCTGTGGGGAGGTGTCATGGTGGCGCTTCGACTGCCGAGGGGTGAAGCCAGCCCAGATCCAGGGCAGCCGCATCACAGGACACCCGCGGAGGAACCTACAGCAGGCCAGGCCCGCAGGGGCGGGGCGGCGGCGGGGCGAGCGCAGGCCCTTAGGCCGCTGGCCGGGAGGTGCAGACAGCCCGGAAGGGAATCTTCACACAGGCCTGCCTCCCGCTGGCCCAGCCCGATCCCCGGCCTTGCTGGAGGCTGGGTGACTGGTGGGGAGAACACTGGATGCAGCTCACCACCTACGAGTCCCAGCTCTGTCTCTGCCCCCAAATGCGGGGCAGGCAGGCCGTGACTCTCCCCGTTTATGAACCGAAAGGATTAGAATGGATCATCGCCAAACTTCTCTCTCTGTGTGATTTCTCCTTTGTTCCTGCCCTTGTTGCAGCCCCTGAGGTGGGGCCGGATGAAGCCAGGATGCCAGGGTGACTCTGTCCTCACTGAGCCCAAAGTGTGGACACAGAACTGAAATACGAGCGTGAGCTCCGCTCGGTGGGAAGGAGACTTGAGTGTGGTCCAGGGAGGTGTTCTCGAAGCTCCTCCAAGTGAAGAGTCTGCAGTGGGGAGACCAGAGCTGCTTCCTGGAGGAGCAGGACTGGAGCCGCACCTACAGTGTTTGGGGATGTGCATACGCTGAGGTGGACGCGGGGCGGGTAAGGGGGGAAGCATCATAGAGGAGGATGGGTGGGAGACTCGGCCAGGCCAGCAGGTGGTCCAGAAGGAGAGCCACGTGAGAACATTTCTTGGTGTCCCAGTACTGTGGAGCAGGGAAAAAAGGGTTTGGAGGTTTGCTCATTTGTGGGGTCAAAGTCTGAACAAAGGATATTGTTTTGCCTGTGACAATAGCTTGTCTCTGGCCACAAGAGCATCTTGTTCTGGTGACAGCATGAATGATTAGGACTCCTCCAAAGAAGTTCTTGGGTCTGTTGCCACCTCCGGCAGAAAAGTCCCAAGTGAGACCAACCTGCACTTTATTCCATAAAAAGGCATTTTTGTAAATGTTACATAAGACCATCTGAGAAAATTTGGAAAAGCAAAATTACCCTGGGCACCCATTAATATCATCCCTGAGATGCTGGGTGTGTTTCCATCCAGAATTTTCCATAAGCGTGGGTGTGCACGGGCTACTGCTATACATCTTATCTCCATATCACATGCATTTTTATTTTTTTAATTAAAAATTTTGGCCATGCCACTCAGCATGTGGGATCTTCGTTCCCCAACCAGGGAGTGAACCCATGCCCCCTACAGTGGAAGTATAGAGTTTTAACCACTGGATCACCAGGGAATTTCCCTTGCATGTATTTTTAAATACATAAGAAAGGCACATGGGTGTCATGCTTCCTGCCCGGCAGTGACCCACCTTTAAGAAACGCTGCTTATAAAGCAGAGGAGACGGTGAGCGAGATGCCGGCTGGCACGCGCCAGGGTGATGTGAGATGTGTGTCTCCAGGCCAGGCAGCCGTCACAGGGCTGCCTGTGATTGCTGGCTTCTGCTCAGTGTCCTGTCTTGTAATCTCAGCATGTATTTGTGACCTTGCTCAGTGTCCATCGTCTATTAAATGCACTACAAAATTTAATTCCCATGGTTGGTGGCTGAGTGAAGGAGCTTTTAACAGAAAGGTGTGTCCTTTTAACTCAGGAACTCTTGTTATCATTTTTTTTAAGACTTAATCTTTTTAGAGTAGTTCCAGATTCACAGCACAAGTGAAAGGGAGGTACGGAGACTTCTCGTATACGCTCTCCTGCACACAGGCACGGCTTTGCTCACGATCATCGTCATGTAGCAGAGTGGTACACTTTTAACCAAGGCTGAACCTCCACTGGGGACTTCCCTGGTGGCAGCGGTAAAGAGTCTACGTGCAATGCAGGAGACCCGGGTTCGATCCCTGAGTCGGGACGATCCCCTGGAGGAGGGCATGGCAACCCACTCCAGTACTCTTGCCTGGAGAATCCCATGGACAGAGGAGCCTGGAGGGCTGCAGTCCTTAAGGTCTCACAGAGTCAGACGTGACTGAAGTGACTCAGCAGCAGCAGCCGCAAACCTACACTGACATAGCATGACCACTCAGAGTCCGCAGTTAACCTCAGAGTTCACTCTTGGTGTTCTGTCTTCTATGCTGAGTGACATGCATCCATCACTTTAGGATCACACAGAATATCTTCACAGCCTTAAAAATCCTCTGTGCCCTGCCCATTCATTCCTCCTGCCACCTCCACCCCCAAAGCCACTTATCTTTTACTGGTTCCCTAGTTTTGACTTTTCCGGAATGTCTTCTAGTTGGAATCATACAGTACGTAGCTTTTTCAGATTGTATTCTTTCACTTAGTAACTTACCTTTAAGATTCCTCCTAGTCTTATAGCTTTAGAGCTCGTTTCTTTTTAGTTCTGAATAGTATCCCACGGCCTGGAAGTACCACTGTTTGTTTATTCATTCACCTACTCAAGGACATCTTGGCTGTTTCTAAGTTTTGGCAGTTATGAATAAGGCTATTATGAATATCCCTGTGCAGGTTTTCACGTGGGCAGAAGTTTCAGTTCCTTTGAGTCAATACCAAGGAGTGCGATTGCTGGATCCTCAGTAACAGCTCGTTTGGCTTTGCGAGAAACAGACAAACTGTCTTCCAAAGTGAGGGGTATGCATTCCCACCAGCAACGATGGAGGGTTTCTGTGGCTCCCCCTCCTCAGCAGCATTTGATGTTGTCAGTTTTTGGGATTTCGGTCATTCTAATTGGCGTGTAGTTGTAGCTTATTGTTGCTTTTTTAAATTAAATATTTATTTGTTTTTGGCTGCGTTGGGTCTTAGGTGCGGCATCTTTCACCGTGGTGTGCAGGCCTCTCTCTAGTTGAGGGCTGCGGGCTCGGGAGTTGCTCTGCGGCCTGTGGGATATTAGTTTCCTGACCAGGGATTGAGTCCACGTCCCCGGCATTGGGAGGTGGATTCTTAACCACCGGACCACCAGGGAAGACCCTTGTTGTTTAACTTGCATTTCCCTGATGGAGTATGATGTGGAGCATCACTTAATATGCTTATTAGTCTTCTGTTTATCTTCAATAGATGAGGTGTCTATTGAGGTCTTTGGCCCATTTTTAAACCGAGTAGTTTGTTTTCTTGTTGTTGAGTTTTAAGAGTTCTTTGTGGGACTTCCCTGGAGGTCCAGTGGTTAAGACTGCACTTCCACTGCATTGGGTACAAATTTGGTCCCGTGAGGGCACCTAAGACCCTGCGTGCTATGCAGTGTGGCCAAAAACAACAACAACAAAAGAGTTCTCTGTATATTTTGGATAGCAGTCCTTTACCAGATACGTCTATGGTAAATACTGTCTCCCAATCAGTGGGTGATCTTGTTATTTTAAAGAGCTTCACAGATCAAATAAGTGAATTCCAACCATGCTCTGAGCTCTGACAGCCTCGAGAAGAGGTGAGAAAGGGGATGCTTGCTTTTTCTTCCCCAGCTGGGTTCAGAGGTCAGCAGTCCTCACAGACGGGAATGGGCAGGGCTGCCCAGTGGTACTTCTTTTTTTTAATTAATTAATTTTTCTGATTGGAGGATAATTACTTTACAATATTGTGATGGCTTTTGCCATACGTCGACTTGAATTGGCCACAGGTATACATGTGTCCCCCCTACCCTGAACCCCCGTCCCACCTCCTTTCCCACCCTGTCTCTCTGGGTTGTCCCAGAGCACCAGCTTTGGGTGGCCTGCTTCATGTATCAAACTTGCACGGGTCATTTATTTTCCAGTGGTCCTTCTTAAGGGTCACTACTCATGATGGCTTTAGGCATGATGGAGACTCGGGATAGAACTGGCAGTGTTCTGTTTATAGACTTTCTGCCTAGTCTGCCGGAAGGTGTCTTTCTGACTCTTTGTGGTGGATCTGCTTTTTTTTACTATTTTATTTTTATGTATCTACTTGGCTGTGCTGGGTCTTAGTTGTAGCTGGTGGGATCTAATTCCCCGACCAGGGATCAAACCCTGGGCCCCCTGCATTGAGAGCTCAGAGTCCTAACCACTGGACCACCAGGGATATATGGTGTTGTTTGCAAGTGCCCTTGGGGAAACCAGTCCTCAACTTCATGAGGCTATCAATTATGATGGCTTCACCCTCCAACCCTGACTCTCTGAAGCAGATAATCTTAAGGACTACTTCACCCTGCCCATCATTACAGTGGTTGATTCAGAAATGGGCATCTGACTCAAACAGCCAATCAGAATCCTTTTCAGGTATTGTTGTATGATCCTTGGGAAAAAGAGAGCCTTCTCTAGATAGCCTTGTTTTGCTGGGAGGTTCTGTATCTGGGCTGCCCACCACCATCTTTGCTAACTCATGGAAAGAAGAAAGCCAAACAGAGCCAAGAGATGGGCAGAGAGAGGCAAGGCTCTGATTGCCTGAGCTCCCACATAAACCATGCCTGGGTGCCCAGAATTCATTTCAGGAACCGATGAATTCCTTGATTGTCTAGGTTCAAGTGAGTTAGGTACCTCTCACTTGTAACCAAGAGCGCTTCCAGGTCCATTCAACACAGCTGCCCTGTACAATTGTGCCGGCATGCACTATGGAACCACAGGTGGCATCCTGGACTTATACAACATAATACACATTCTGCTCAGCTGAAAGTAGTATGGAGCTCAGGCATCACCCCCTCTCAGAAGCCCTCTTTGATTTCCCCAGGCAGTCAGCCCTCCTCAGTGCTTCCAGGAGTTTTGTGAAAAAATGCACTGTGGAGCTAATCCCTCTATATTGCAATTTATATACACACACACCTGCCTGTCTCCCAGAGACTGGCACCTCCCTTGTATGGACTAGATCTGATTTATCTCTTTTTCCTCAGGGACCCAACTGAGAACTTGCTTAGGTGTTTATTAAGTGAATTATCGTCCTATCTCATGACAACAAACAACTGGAATGTCCCATCTAGTTTGTTGTAAAGAGAATTCCCCTTGTCGTTGCTGCAGGTAGATCGGGAATCAACAGACTTTTTTCTGTAAAGAACCAGATAGCAAATATTTCAGGCTTGGCAGAGTCCACATCGTCTGTGTCATGACTTTCATTCCTCCTGTCGTAGCATAAAGGCACTGTGATAAGCCTGGCGGCACTCCAATAAAACATTATTTACAGACACTGTAATTTTTTTTTTTTTTTTAGAAATCAAATTCTTATTTTATTATTTTTTATTTTTATTTTTTTATTTTATTTTATTTATTTTATTTTTTTTTTTTTATTAGTTGGAGGCTAATTACTTCACAACATTTCAGTGGGTTTTGTCATACATTGATATGAATCAGCCATAGATTTACACGTATTCCCCATCCCGATCCCCCCTCCCACCTCCCTCTCCACCCGATTCCTCTGGGTCTTCCCAGTGCACCAGGCCCGAGCACTTGTCTCATGCATCCCACCTGGGCTGGTGATCTGTTTCACCATAGATAGTATACATGCTGTTCTTTTGAAATATCCCACCCTCACATTCTCCCACAGAGTTCAAAAGTCTGTTCTGTACTTCTGTGTCTCTTTTTCTGTTTTGCATATAGGGTTATCGTTACCATCTTTCTAAATTCCATATATATGCAGACACTGTAATTTCACATAATTTCCATGTCACACGATATTATTCTTCTTTTGAGTTTTCCAAACTACTTCACAGTGTAGAAGTCATTCTTAGCTCTCAAGTCGTACAAAAATAGGAACCTGGCAGGATCTGGCCCACAGGCCTCAGTTTGCTGACTCCTGGTGTAGACGGTTGCTGGGCGCCTCCATCCACAGGGGGCACTGGAAGGAAGTTGCATCTCCCCCCTGACTCTGGGTCTTGGAGCTGGAACGGCAGCCTTGGCCTTCGCCTGCCCCCACTACGTGAATCAGAGACTGGGCCAACTTCCGGTGATCCACGGGCTCGCGGCATGCCAGAATAAGAAGAGCACTGCATGGCTGTACCTACTACAGACCCAGGAGCTGAGACTGCTTAAGCCTCCCGACGGGCCCCAGCTCACACACCTTGGTGAGTCTGGGTCCCAGGGGACCAGGTGTGCTGTGACCCGAGAGGCTTTCCCCAAACCACCCAGCAGTGGCCAGAGGACCTTGTTCCTGTAGCCGCAACCCCCCAGCTGCTGCTTTCATCTTCACACGCCCTCACGCACTTGGCTCTTGGCTGCACCCGCCTCGCCTCGCCCCAGATACTGCCAAGCAGCAGCGGTTTGGCGGAGACCTTCCCCTGTCACCCGCGACGCCTGCTCTCTGCCACATGCTGTGGACCTCTCGTACCGGGTCCCCCCAGCCCCGTGAGCCCAGCCCATACAGTCCAGAAGGCACCTTTGTGGAAAGGTCTTGTTTCAGAGGTCCAGGTGGCCCCAGACAGGTCTTCTCCATCTGCAGGAGGTAATGGACATGCATCTTTAAAAAGGAATAAATATATACATAATGACTTAGTTTAAGAAACTGAACAAATATTCATTTTCTTAAGCTGTTAATACGTAATTAACTGATGATAAAATTAATTGGGTAAAGCAGCCTAAAAATAATGAAGTACTCATTACCTGAGGGACTATAACTGCGTTGCAAAGAAGCCTAACTGTTCCAGAGACCGAAAAAGTCCCCAAAAGCAGCAAAGGGAAGAAGCTTTGTCCAGACCCTGGATAAGGGTTCCCGTGTGGGACTCCCCGACGCTCCTTCTGGAGGGGGTGGAGGTAAAGACTGCCTCTTACAACTCAGCAACTTGGCAGTGGATTTCAAGAGCAGCCCAATGCCCACCCCAGCCTTGACAGCACCCTTCCATCACCACCCATTCCAAGGAAGAAAAGAAAAAACCAAACCACTGTTCACATCCTTTTGTTCGATTATAAAGGAGAAAACTTGCACAGGTCTTAGGATCTCATCCCTTCCACGGTCGGTGCCAGTCCCCGGACTGGACACTGGCAGGGAGGCTGCCTGGCTGATCCCGGGTCTGGGGTGTTAGGGAAAGAGGATGCAAATGCAAAGTTCCCAGGACAGCTGCAGACAGAGGTGCAGTCAGAGGAGCGGAGGGTGCCGGGGTCCAGTTAGAACGGCTGGGTGGGCTTCCACAGCACAGGAGAGAGGAACAGAAGCAGCAGCCCCAGGCAGGGAGGCACGGGGACCCACTGGAAACAGCTGGGATTTGGGCTGAAACAGGACCCAGGAACGGCTCGGATGTAGGGTCTCAGTTGTGCGAGGGAAGCGCTGGCTCCGACCACCTCGCCTGGCACAGCCTGGCAAGCTCTGGGTCCCACCGTAGACCCTGCCTTTTATTATTCATCTCTTTTGTGAATTCAGGTGGGGAAAGGTCTGCTGAGAGTCACGCCAGAATTCACAGGAGAAAGACTCTGTAATTTCTTTTGGCTCTGTGACTCTGGACAAAGTATTCAGTATTAATGCAGTTGACCATGACGTCTTCTGTGTGCGCGACTGACAGACCAAATTACCTTTCCTTATCTCCTGGGGAGAAAAAAGGACCATTTATTTGACATATTTCATAATCATTTCACCTGCTTGCCCCCTACGAAGAGCACGGGTGACCTGGCTCCCTCCCTCCCGCACGAAGCAGGACGCATACCCTCTAATAAAGCCCAGTTTCTAAAGAATGCTTTTAATCTTGGAATAACTGAGCGGGATTTTCAATTGTATTTTTAATTCTCTATCTACTTTTAAAAGCCCAGGTTTCCATCCTCTCCAATTCTCAGCTCATCAGCAGCGGGAGGGACATCACGGGCTCCCATCTCCTGCCTGGCCTCAGCCATGTGGAGAAGGCAGTGGGCAAAGTCTGCTGAGGATTGCGGGTGAGGGCTGTGTGCCACCCCTGGGCACTGTTCTCTAGGTGGGGCCTTGCACATCCCCAGGCTG
Source organism: Dama dama (assembly GCF_033118175.1). Classification (NCBI taxonomy): domain Eukaryota; kingdom Metazoa; phylum Chordata; class Mammalia; order Artiodactyla; family Cervidae; genus Dama; species Dama dama. The sequence goes on from NC_083709.1 coordinate 67,849,525, forward strand.
GGCCACTGCAGAACCCCAAAACATGTTTTAAATTGTAGTAAAAGACGCATAGCATAAAACTTACCATCTTAACCATTTTTAACTGCGGTTCGGTGGCATGAAGCACGTTCACCATTCATGTTGTCACACAGCCATCACCACCATCCATCTCCAGAACTCTTTTCATCTGGCAAAACTAAAACTGTTCAGCTAGACAATAACTCCCCACCGCCCCCTCTCCCCAGGCCCTGGCAACCACCACTGAACTTTCTTTCTCTATGAATCTGACTATTCCAGGTTCTTCAGGTAAATGGAAGCATATAGTATTTGCCTTTTTGTGACTGGCTTATTTCACTTGAAATAATGTCCTCAAGGGTCCTCCGTGTTATATTAATAGTATGTGTCAGGATTTCCTTTCTTTTTAAGGTTAAATAATATTCTCTTGTACGTATTAATATAGACCAGATTTTGTTTATCCATCCACCCCCTGAGGGATATTTTTAATTAGTTAATTTATTTGTTTATTTTTATCTGTGCTGGATCTTCCTTGCTGCACGTGGCCTTTCTCTAGCTGCGGCAAGCGGGGGCTACTGTCTCGTTGCGGCGCGTGGGCTTCTCCTTGTGACCGCTTCTCGTCACAGAGCACAGTTGTCCCGTGGCATGGGGAATCTTCCCGGACCAGGGATCAAACCCGCATCTGCTGCATTGGCAGGCAGATTCTTTACCACTGGACCACCAGGGAGGTCTGGCTGAGGGATGTTTGGATTGCTTCCACATTTTGGCTATTGTAAATACTGCTAGTGAACAGAACTATCTCAAGTCTCTGCTTTCAACTCTTTGGGGTATACATTCAAGAAATAGGATTGCTGGGTCAGATAGTGATTCTATTTTTAATTTTTTGAGCAGAAGCAACTTTCACTTATCCCTGTTCTGGCCTTCTTCCGCTCCTCAGGCTGGAGGCCAAGCCAGGCAACACACGAGTGTGAGAAAGCAGCCTAGGGCTTCTCCAGAGAAGGGGAATTTGCACAGAACCTAGCAGGTGGCCTCTCAGGGCTTCCTCTCAGGATTTCAAGTCAATGTTTCTTAGGATTTCCAAGACCCTCACTCTAGAGTCTGCCCTTGGGAGCTGGCAGGGGACACATTCACATATCAAATAGGATAATAGGCACCTGTGATCTAGGAGGTATGATCTCCCAGGTATGACCATTATCCCATTTTACAGATGAGACTACTGATGCTCAGAGAGGTTAAATGAGGGTAAGGGGATCCAAGGTCCCAGTTAGGAAGTGGTAAGGCTCAGACTCAAGCCTAGCTCTGTCTACATTATACTACCTTATACTGCCTCTACTGGCATTTAAATGCAATGTGGAGAGGGACAGACCACCTGCTACAGAGTGTGTAGGGTCAGAGAGAGGGGAAACCAATTCTTTTTTTTTTTTTTTTTTTGGCTGCTCTGAGTCTTTGTTGCTGTACGTGGGCTTTCTCTAGCTACAGCGAGCGGGGGCTCCTCTGGTTTCTGTGTGGCTTCTTCTGTTGCAGAACATGGGCACACAGGCTTCAGTAGCTGCCGAGCATGGGTTTAGTACCCTGAGGCATGAGGAATTTCCCCAGACCAGGGATCAAACCTGTGTCCCCTGATTGGCAGGCAGATTCCTAACCACTGGACCACCAGGGAAGTCTAGGGCAAAATTGATTCTGACTTAGGAAGCTGGAAGTTTCCTTGGAGGAGCTGTATTTTAGCAGGACCTTGAAAAATAGGTAGATGGTGGAAGGAACTGGATAAAAAACCCCTTGAGTGGTTCTGTCTGGTGAAAGGTAATAGATCTTAAATGCGGAGGAGAGAGAATGACCTAAGAAAATATTGGTGCAGTTTATGTCAGAGGATGTTTTGCCTGTGTTCACTACTAAGAATTTTATGGTGTCAAGGACATGAAAGAATCAAGAATCTTAAATGCATATTACTAGGGGAAAGAAGCCAATCTGAAAAGTCTATATACTATATGATTCCAGTGATAAGACATTCTAGGAAAGGCAAAACTATGATGACAGTAAAAAGATCAGTGGTTTTCAGTGGTTGGTGGGAGAGAGTGACAGAAAGATAAGTAGGTGTGACACTGAGTATTTTTAGGATGTGTGTTATTATAATGATGGATAAATGTCATTGTATATTTGTCCAAACCCGTGTAATGTATAATACTAAGATGAACCCTAAGGTTAACTATGGACTTTGGGTGATAAAAATATGTTAATATAGGTTTCATCCTTGGTTAAAACTGTACCATACTAGAGTGCAGATGTTGCTAATGGATGTGTAGGGGCAGGGAGTATGTGGGAAATCTCTATACCTTCCTCCCAATTCTGTTGTAAATCTAAAACTGCTTTTAAAAAATAATTTTAAAAAGTTATTTTGAAAAAGAAAAAGAAGGAAAGTAAAGCATAATCAAGTTCTACTCTTGCTACAGGCAGTTCTCAGGATGAATCTTGTCAAAGTTTCACATAATAATTAACTCCTATGCTATTTAACTTTTTCCAGAGTTTAAGAATGTTTAAAAATTTCCAATTAATTTTATATACTTAGAGTAACTCCAATACCAAGACCTGATATATTTTTTTAAAAGCATCAGATAAAGTACATTTATCTAAAATCAGGAGCCAACATCATACTCAATGATAAAACACTCTAATCTAGAGGGATTCACATTTGAGTTAGAATTAAGACAAGGTTATCAGTTGGATATCAGCAATGTTAGCGGCTATAACAAACAAAATCCCAAATCTCAAGAGCTTAACACAGTAACAGTTTATTTCTTATTCACACAAATAACAATGAGGACCCCTGGTCAGCAAGCATCTCCCATTAGGCTTTTCATGGACCTAAACGCCTCTGCCTCTGGTTCTGCCATCACCGAGAACCACTGCTAGATCTTCCAACAGCAGAGAGAGAGGAGAGGGTGGTATGGAAGGTTTTTGGGCCAAGCAGGAAAGCCCCTATGTCATTTCCACCCCTCACCTAAAGGCTAGAACTCTGGAGAAAAAGGAGACAGGTGGTGATGCAGCATTCCTTCAAGTCTGCTCCACTGTTAGGTCACTTTCTGCACATTTTGATGAGGGGCACGCAGGCAATGACTGCAACCTCAGCACTGGTGATTGTAAACACATCCCAATTTCAGAGATTTAAAATGTGAAAACTTAGACTCGATGAAATACTGCTTATGAATACAAGACAAAATAAGAAATACTCTATTTGTAAAAACCCATAAATGAGCAAGGGTTTTCCAGGCATGATCCCAAGGCAAAAAGCATAAAAGACAGACTGAACTACATAAAAATTAAAAATTCCTCACATCAAAAAAAGAAAATTAAGGACTTCCGTGGCAGTCCAGTGGTTAAGACTCCACGCTTCCAATGCAAGGGGCTCTGGTTCAATATCCCGGGGTCGGGGGAACTGAGATCTCACGTGAAAGGGAGAGTGTCAGTCACTCAGGCATGTCTGACTCTTTGTAACCCCATGCCATGGAATCCTCCAGGCTAGAACACTGGAGTGGGTTGCCATGCCATTCTCCAAGGTATCTTCCCTACCCAGGGGTTGAAACTGAGTCTACTTCATTTCAGTTAGACTCTTTACTGTCTGAGCCCCCTGTGGCCAAAAAAAAAAAAAGAAAAAATTATAAGCACAAGGACCCATGGGGGGTGGAAATATTTGTAACGTGTGATAGATCAAGAATTAGTAGGCTTACTATTTTAAAACCCTTATAAACCAATGGTGAAAAACATGAAGACTCCAAGATAAAAATGGACAGAACTGTAACAGGAAATGAATAAAAAAAGAACTAAAAATGGTTAAATATGTTAACTATGTAAAACTATTTGGAAGTCAAAGAAATGCAAATTAAAACCACAATAGGATATCTTTTTTTTTTTTTTTTAAATCAAACTGGCAGAGATCTGAAAATCGATAATGGTACTTGCAAGGACTAGAAATTAGAGACTAATTCACTTCTGAAAGAGGGTAAAATGTGTGCACTACTTAGCTCTGTGAGTAAGATCTTAAAATATGCATACCTGTTAACCCAGCCATCCCACTTCTGGAATTTTTAAAATTTAGTTTTTATTTTTATCAAAGTTAAACATGCATGTAATTTTAAAAGTTGAAAAATTCTACGTGGTTTCTTATGAAAATCAGCAATTCCCTGAAGCCCCTTTCCCTCAACCCCTTAGCCTATCACCACCCTACCCTGTCTTTCTCAGTTGTACAGATACAGATTTCCATCTTTCTGATATTTACCATATTTTCCACAAAGAACATGCTTATATTGCTACTTCTTGAATGTTCAGGTTTGGGCATTATCTAATGATTTCTCGTCATGAAGAGAGGATTTAACTCTCTCACCAACCCCTGCCCCTAAACACAACCGCTACAAAACACACCTGTACTCAGCCAGCCACACACCCACATGCGCCTCCCGGTCATCAGCCTCCCAGTATGGCCGTCACTCTGATTAGATCAATGTTCATTATTTGCCTCATTCCTACTGCAATGTGTGTGTGCTCATTCTCTCCGTTGTGTCCCACTCTTTGCGAGCCCAGGGACTGTAGCCCATCCGGCTCCTCTGTCCATGGAATTTTCCAGGCAAGAACACTGGAACGGCTTGCCATTTCCTACACCACAGGGTCTCCCCGACCCAGCGATCGAACCTGCCTCTCCTCAACCTCCTGCATTGGCAGGCAGGCTCTTTACCACTGCGCCACCCGAGAAGCCCTTTCTGGCTGTAAATCTATTGTCAATGAGCTGCGTAAAATGTTGTTATTTTCTTTTTCTGCACAGCATTTTGTTTTCCCTGGAGTAATAACTGACTTGTTTTAATCATTGGCTTAGCTTGCTCATTTTTATCATCAGTTTAACCACAAACCCTCTTTCAGAATTTTGAACTTGTCACTCCATTGTGTTCTGGCTTCCACTGATGCTGTTTTTTAAAAATCCAATGCCATTCTGAGTTGTAGTCCTTTGTATATACCTTCTTTTTCTCTGCAGACATGTAGAATCTTTTCTCTGTCCACATCACCCCATATTAACCCCAATCCTGACATACTTGATGAGACTGGTTTGAGACCTCTTCATGGTTCTGTGGTATAAATCAGGCTGCTTCTTCATCTCTGGGATATGGCTTTCTTGGGCCTGTTTAAGTCCATCTACTTTCCCGCTACCAAAATGCGGTTGCTGATGACTCCTCTATTATCCTCCTCTTTGTGGGTTGTTCTGTTTTAGTCAATTTGCTATATTGATAGTTTGGAGAGAAAGCAGTATGGTACCAAGGTTAAGTACGGAGGGAGTCCTGCTTCCCGGCGGAGAGTCTCGATTGGACTCCTCCCCAGCACCCCCCTGGGACCTGGTTTTCCACTTTTGACTCCCTCCTCCCACAGTCCTCTCAAAACAGCTGTTGCTTAGCTCAGTTCAGCTGTCTGGGCAAATACCCTCAGGGCAAATTATTGACCTCAGTGTCAAGTGTAAGGAGTTGGAAAAAATTACAGTAAACCCCAAAACAATATAAGGAAAGAGATTTAAAAAAACAAAATGGAAATCAATGAAATAGAATTTAAAAAATGGAAGGTGAAGACCAGTGAAACTAAGAGTTGATTCTTTGAAAAGATAAAAATCTCTGGGAAGATTGATCAAAGAAAAAAAAGAAAATATACAAATAAATGATATTATATATGAAAAGAGTAACATAACTATAGTTAAAACAGGTTTAAAACATAACAAGATAAAGATAGACAAATATCTGGAGATTTTATCTTTCCATGTGGCTGTATTTGCAATAAAAGATTACTGAGAAAAAATGTAATAAGAGAATGCTGTCAACAACTTTATGCCAACAAATTTGAAGTCTTAGTAAAATAAATTCCTACCAAAACTGAAAAGAAATAGATGTTATGGATAGCCTTAAATCATTTAAAACGATTAAAGAATTTGAAGCAATAATTGAAAATATTCCCATAAAGAAAATTCAAGGCCCAGATGGTCTTATAGGTGAACTATACCAACATTTCAAGAATAGACAATCCCAATCTTACATGAATTCTTCTAGGGAATATAAAAATAATGAATATTCCCAAATTCATTTTTTGAGGCCAGGGTAATCGTAATACAAAAATTAAACAAGTATAGCATAAAAAAAGAAAATTATAGGTCTATTTCACTCATACATTTAGATGTAATAATCCTAAGTAACATTATCAAAATAATTCAACTGTATATAAAAAAGATAATGTAAAGTAACCAAGTTGAGTTTGTTCCAAGAATACAAAGGTGGCTTAATAGTAGAAAATCTATATAGGTAATTTATTGCATTAATAGATTAGAGAAAGAAAGCATATAATCTAAGTAGACACAGAAGAAGGTATTTGATAAAAGTATATATACTGACCAATGATAAACTTTTAAGCAAATTGGAAATAAAAGAGAAGTTCCTTAACCTGATAAAGGATATCTAGAAAAACATCCAAAGGAAATATTACTTGTGTGAACAATAGAAACATTTCCTTTAAAATCAGGAAAAGATAAGGATGCCCACTCTAACACTTTTTGTTCAACTTTGTAGTTACAAATTTGTTTTTCTTAAATAATTACATTTAGTGGTAGAAGTTTATAAATAAATTAATAAAGAAGAAAATAAATGAATGACATACACTTGAAAAGACAGAGAAACTGTCAGTATTTGCAGATGATATGATTATTTAGAAAACCCAAAAAAGTCTACAGGCCAATTATTAGTTTGCAAGATTACTGGGTATAAAATCAATAGACAAAAGTCAATGAAATTCCTAGTCATTAAAGGAGAAAACGCAGATAATGAATAAATTTATGAAAATATGCTCAACCTTTGTAGTTATCGGGGAAATTCAGTTTAACCAAAGATGGTATTTTATACTTGTCAGACTGGCAGATATTTTTTAAAAATCTGATACCATCAAGTGTTGGAGAAGAAGCAGAGTAACTGGACCCCTCACACGCTGCTTGTGGGGGTCACTGGTACCATCTAAGTTACGTCAAAGATGCCCTAGGCTCAGCAAATTTATACTAGGGTATATGCCCCCCACCAAATCTCTTCTGAGTGTATCCAAAGAGACATTTATAAGAATGCTTATGGCAATACTGTTTATAATGACAAAAAAAATCTTAAATGTTCATTGCCAAGAAAACAAATAAAGATGGTGCATTCATAAAAAAGAAGAAAATAATATGGAGTAAATAAACAGGAAATAGAAGGATATGATCCTACTTAAAATTGCAGCATTGCACCCCCCCCCCACCTATCTGACTTTATTTTTCTCCTTTGCAACTCTCACATTCTAACATATAATTTATCTATAATTCATAAGTTTTGCTTATTGTTTGGCTCACCCCATGGGAATGTACACAAGAGTAGAGACACGGTTTGAGAGGGTACCCCATATACAGTAAGCACCCAATAAATATTTGCTGAGTGAAATTTGCTGAATGAATGCAAGACAGCATGAAGCCACATATTGAAAGTTTAAAGGCGTGCAAAACAATACTGCTTAATACTACAGATCAACGCCCCTTTGTGGTTTGGGTTACCTGTGTGACAGAGACGGAGGATCAGTGCACCCAGGAGCCTCCAAGTGTCCCCGTAAGGTTTTATTTCCTAAGGTGGCCGTGGATGGGGAGCATTTGTCATGTTATTACCAGCAATGTTTGCATGATGGAAAACGTTCGCATTACAACTTGTTTTAAATAATAGGAACAATTGCACCTGCGGTATGTATTAAGTTTCTAAGGGTTTTTCCACATGATCTCATGGGTCAAGTGTGCAGAGAGGGGGCTTCCTATAAGACCAGCTCAGAGCAAGATGGGGCCTGGCACTGGGGTTCTTCCAAATTGCCCAAGAGGGGAAATCCCAGTCTGAGGAGGCAGAAACAGTTGCCCAGGGGACACCCCTCCTGGATGAAACGGGAGGGTCTGTGAGAACTGGGGTTTGTCTGACGCGGTCCTCACTCGGGAGCTGGGGGCTTGCTGCTGGGCCCCCAGTCAGGGGCATGCTACTCGGAGGCAGCACTGGGTTCTGTGTTAAGAGCTGCCTTAGTTCAGAATCCGAGTCTCTGGGGTCTCTCTTTTCTCGCCTGGATTATGAGAGAATAACTAATGACCTGTTCTGTGTACCTCAGAGGGCTGCTGGGAGGATCAGACAGTGAGGAAGGAAGATTGCCCTGACAGTGTCAGAGATCAGAGTCCCAGTGCAGCTTTGCATTTTCTCCTTCGATGTGAAACACTTGAATGTAAACACCATATACGTTGTTACACAATCTTCTTCTTTTCAACTCTTTGGCCACACAGAGAGGCATGTAGGATCTTAGTTCTCCAACCAGGGATGAACCTGTGCCCCCTGCAGTGGAAGCGCAGAGTCTTAACTACTGAACCACCAGGGAAGTCCCACATGATCTTCAAAATGATAGTTTTTATTGGTCAAAGAACCATCAAGGGCCCCAGCATAATTTACAGAATCTCTCCCCTCTTGTTGTAGGTGGTGGTTACCATTTTCCTCAACTGTAAGCAACACGACAATTAACATCTTCATGTGCTTGCATTTTGCTTTGCTCTTTTGGAATTACTTCACTAGGATAAAGTCCAGACTCAGTAACTGGTCAAAGTATGTAAATGGCTCTTGCAGCTCCCTTCAGAGCTCAAGAATGGCTTGCATTCTTGATGGCTTCTATCAACGTGCTGCTTCCAAAGGGCTGGCCCTTGTGGTATGTGTAGGACCTCTGCACCTTACTCCAGGAGGGGTCTAGTCTTGCTGGGGCATAATTCAAAATTCACTGAATTCGAGACTAATCCTGACAAAAGATGAAAGAAGATGTTTATATTTGTTTACCTGTTTTAAAAAATGCCCTACGTAGCATATTGTAAATCCAGTTGGCAGCTCACTTAACTGCAGAGCTTCGAAGTTGCTTGTTTCTTGACATACATTTTAAAAGGTGGGAGAATTCAGACAAAATGAGACTTTATTAATATGTAACATTCATAAAATACTTACCTTGCAGATTTAAGATACTCACAAAATACTGCCACGCTGTGCTAGCTTTGTCACACCATTTCCACCATGGGGCACTATTATTTTAATTGCTATTTTTTCCCCTAAAGAAATAGGTCTTCTTCTAACTACTGCCAAGTTTGCAGCTGCAAGCCTGCGAGAACCACCTGTAAGGCAGGGAAGGAGGAGAAAATGCAACATAGGGTCCTCTCTTGGAACCAGCTGACAGCTATATGCTCTGATTATTAAGAATTTACTTTCTGCCGGGCACTGTGCCAGGCTCTTGCCTGTGTTACCTCACTTAATCTTTGATACTATTAAATAGGTAGAGTTTTCCTACTTTACAAAAGAGGAAACCGAGGTCTGGATCCTAGGGATACGAGCATTACAGACATAGCAGGTAGACTCAGAGGAGCAAGATAGAACTGATGTCAAGAGTCATTGCTCCCAGTTCTGTCCCTAATTTCTGGCTCATCGCTCAACTCTTCCGGGCCTTGTCTTTGCCGCCAGGGTGAGGCTAACGACCAGGGATGGGCATGGTACAACCTCTTCACATCCTCTGCCCACTATGGGGCCCTGGAAGGGAGAATCACTGTCTTGTCTTTACCTGCACAGAACACCAGGAGAGTCTCCATCTTAACGCTCAGCTGAGCAAGGACGGGCCACACAGACCAGACCAGCAGAGGGCTGGTACATGCTGTGTTCATGGCATCTTCATCACTCACTCGGGAGCCCCAGAACTCAGGCTTGTCATTCCCCAGACACTTTTGGAGCACCATGCTGACAGCCGTGGAGCCGGCCTTGAGGCCAGGGAGCCGGCTCCACTCCGCTGTTTCACAGCTGTGGGACTGGGTAAGTCATGTCTGTGGCCGCTGACCGCAGCTTCCTCCTCTGTAAGATGGGGCTGAGAATGTCTGCCTCAGAGGGTTGTTGGGAGGCCTGAGTGAAGAGAAGGTGTGACTTTGGCCTCATGAGAGGCCCTGTAAAGCGTGAACTGAAGCGGGTCCTCCAGGTGTTCTCTGGATATGACTCAGGTGCCCGCCAGGGACCCCAGCCTGACACCAACACCCCAAAGAGACCACAAGGGAGAAAGTGTCAGGCCAGGAGGGGGTGGGACCAACTTTCCCTGAGGGTTGGGAAGGCTTCTCAGAGGGCTCCCTGGAAGAGGTGGTGTTTGCACCAGAGGAAAAATCAGTCCTACTGAGTGATCAGAGCTGCCCCCTGCAGCCAGGACTTCCATTTAGAACCCGGACAGAAGACTTCCTATAGGAGGTAAGGTCAGACTGATTCCCCCCACCCAGAGAGGACAGCCCCCCAACATCTCAGGATCTCTGCCACCCGCCGTCTCACTGCGCAGTTCATTCATTCCTTTGATTAATATTTATTGAGTATCATGTGCCAGGCACTGCTCTCCGTGCTGGAGATACGTCAGTGAACAAAACAAATCCCTTGCTCCTTTTCACGAAATTGGTGCTGGAAGTAAAGAGGAAGCCTCTGCCCCTCCCAAAGCCAAAGGCAAAGTAAAGCCCTTGAAGACTGAGAAAGCAGTGTTGAAAGGTGTCCACAGCCACAGTAAGACGATCCGGAGGTCACCCACCTTCCGTTGGCCCAGAACACTGTGGCTTAGGAGGCAGCCCAAATGTTCTCAGAGGAGCGCCCCAGGAGAAACAAGCTTGACCACACTGCCATCATCAAGTTTCCCCTCACCACAGGGTCAGCCACGAAGAAAACAGGCAACAGCACACTTGTGTTCATTGTGGAGGTCAAGGCCACTAAGCATCAGATTAAACAGGCTGTGAAGAAGCTCTGTGGCACTGACGTGGCCAGGGTCAACACCCTGATCAGGCCTGATGGAGTGAAGAAGGCGTGTGTTCGACTGGCTCCTGACTGTGATGCTTTGGACATTGCCAACAAAATTGGGATCATCTAAACTGAGTCCAGCTGGCTAATTCTAAATACAAAACTTTTACTATTAAAACAAATCCCTTGCTCTTAGAGCTGACATTCTGATGAAGAATAGAGGGAAGCTAAACAATAAGTAAAAAAAAAATAAGGATATTTCAGGCTGGTGGTGAATGGTAAGGAGTGAGGAGAATAGAGAATGAATGGGGCACAGGTGTGATCAGGGAAACTGCAAAGGACCAATTTTTGAATAAGATCAGTAGGAAGAACATTCCACGGGGGAAACAGCCTGCAGGAGTGCTGGAGGCAGAGTGTCCTTGTTAAGGGATTCCAGGGAGGCAGGAGGAGGGAGGGAGTGAGGATGGAGGGCGTCGTGTGGCCCTTAGTGGGCCTGACAGCATTCCTGAGTTCCCCCCAGGGGCAGCAGGGAGCCCTTGGAGAGCTTCTGAGGAGCCATGGCTTGGCCCTGGTTGCTTGTGAGCAGAGACTGGAGCGGGGCAAGGTGGAAATAGGTAGATGGTCAGGAAACCACGCAGAGGTGACCGTGGCTTAGGTGGGGTGGAGGCAGCAGAGGAAGAGGAGGTCGGATGCTGGCTGAGCTTAAAAGTGGAGCCAAGAAGAAGTTTTGATGAGCTCGAGTCTATCCCCCCTCCCCCCAAAGCCCTCCTGAGGCTGCAGGACTGAAAGACTCCCTGAGACCACCTCGCCGAACACCACCTGGAAGCCTCCTCCTTCCAAAAGTTTTTGGGGAAATTAGACCTTAAATGCTTCGTTTTCGTGCTTTTTTCCAGAAATAAAACCAAATGTAAGCACTGTTAGACAAGCTCCACCCCCAAAGCGCTGCTCCCTCCGGTGGAGGCAGGGATTAGATGAGATTTGCAGGACTGTGTTGACTCCCAATTTAGATGCTTTCCATAAATTAATTACAGAGGCAAAGACAGGAAGGGAGACCTGGGGAGTGGGTCCCGGGGCGTCTCTTCCCTCTTCCTGGAGAGCCAGGCTGCTGCCAGAGCTGCCCTGCCTGTGGGCTCCGGGAAGATGCTGGAACTCCCAATCTCTGCCTGAAGTTTGCTGCCGTCAGTCCCTGCGGGCTAAGCATCATATCCTCACGGGAAGAGGTCCTAGGAGAACATGGGGCTTTGGTCTTTCTCCTGAGGGCAGTGGGGAGCCAGGGAAGGTGGCAGGCAGGGAGGAGACGGGACCAGATTTGCTATTTAGAGGGAACCTCTAGCAACTCCAGGAGACTGGCTTGGAGGAGGGGAGGCTGGGGGCCCAGAGGTCAGGTGGATGGAGAGAGGGGAAGTGGGGTCATGTAAAGAGACGGGAGTTCCCACTAATAACACACCGCCCTCCCTGGGCTTCCCCTCATCAACATGGCTCTGCCCTCTGGGCCCAGGCCTGATGCCCACCTCACCTGGGGCCTGGAGGTCTTGTTGGCAGAGCCTCTTGGGGCCTGGATCAAGGCCAGTGACTCATTTCCGAACGGTTTTGGCTGAATGAGAGTTCTACCTCTCACCTAAGCTTTTTGTCCCTCCTCGTCACAGTTCAGGGTTTTGGCCGCAAACAGTGGCAAATGAGAGAGGGATTTCCGGAGGTGGTTTATGGGACTTCTGCTGAAATAGTTGAGTGTACTTCACCTGCAGCCTGCAGGGAGGTGAGCCATCCCTCCGGCTCCACGCTCTTTCCTGGGTTTTAGTCGCTTGGTCGTGTCTGAGTCTTTGTGACCCCACGGACTGTAACTGCAGCCCACCAGGCTCCTCCGTCCATGGGATTCTCCAGGCAAGAAGACTGGCGTGGGTTGCCATTCCCTTCTCCAGGGATTCTTCCCAACCCAGGGACTGAACCCAGGGCTCCCGCATTGCAGGTGGATTCCTTACCATCTGAGGCACCAGGGATGGAGTTCACGCTTTCCCTTGGCCTGTCCTCGAGGTGGCCACCCTAGCCTTCCGACAATGGCCACCCTGGCCTTCCGGCAGTGTGCCTGAGCTCCTCTCTGGCGTCCCTGTCAAGCCCTTTTCCTCAGCGGGAGGAATACCTGGGCAAGGACAGGGTAGGGTCCAAGCCTTTTGTGAGGCCTCAGGACCCAGCCGGGGGGACACTCAATAAACATCTTCTCAGCGAGGGAACCCCTGCAAGGGTGGACACCATCCCCATTTTTCAGACGGGAATACTGAGGGTCAGTAGGGGATGGTGACCTGCCCGGGCCGGAACCTGCACATCCTGGGCAAGGCCGCACCGCCTCCTCCAGGAAGCTGCACTCAGGTCTCCTGGGGTGGTGCAAACTCATGGCTCCAGGGAACAGGGAAGCCCAGCTCCCTTGCCTGGGCTTTTGAGAACCCTGACATGTAACTTGCACTCCAGGCCCCCTTGGATCTGACTGAAGTTACCTTCTGCAGGAGGCGACCAGAAATGGCACCATGTATGATGGACAGGGAAGCCTGGCGTGCTGCAGTCCATGCGGTCGCAAAGAGTCTGACACGACTGAGCGACTGGGCTGAACTGATCTTCTCCCTCCTCCCCACCTCCACCCCTCCTGGATCCCAGTCCTTTCCGGGCTCATTCTGGGAGCACTTCCCTGGATAAATCACTTGCATTGGAATCCTCAGCTAAGAGCCTGCTTCTGGGGCACCCCATGCTCAGCCCCGCCACACCCACAGTCCAGTCTGCATGTGGAGTTCTGCTGCCCCCAGCCTTGCAGCTGCCCTGGGCCTCCACGGCTCCATCTGTATAAAGGTGGCGCCGGGCTCCAGCCCCGTGTGAGCACTGCTGTTCTTCTGGTCCTGGATCCCTGCCTCCCAACCTCCCCCACCCCTTGCCACAACTGAACTCAGTCATCAAGGAAAGAGGAGCCCTCCTCATGTAAGAATGAACAGTTCTCAACTCACAGAACCCAGTATTCGGATGGTTACAGCTCATTACTAAACCCCAGCCATGCCCTGAGAAAGGTTGCAGAAACGGCTCTGATAGAAATCCCCAGCAGAAATAACCTGCTCCTGCTGCAGGGAGCCCTGCAAATCTGACTGTGGTCATTCCCCTGCTCATCTCCACCCAAGCAGATTCAGGTGTTTGCGAGTCAGTGGGCTCGCAGCATCTAAGGGATGCTGCCCACTTTTGGGTCCACATGCAGAACTTTGTGGTCTTCCTTGATGGTTCAGATGACAAAGAATCCACCTGCAATGCAGGAGACCTGGGTTCGATCCCTGGGTTGGGAAGAGCCCCTGGAGAAGGGAATGGCAACCCACTCCAGTATTCTTGCCTGAAGAATGCCATGGACAGAGGAGCCTGGCGGGCTATGGGGTCCATGGGGTTGCAAAGAGCCAGACATGACTGAGCGTCTAACACACACACACACACAGGACTTTGTTCAGCTGCTGGGGGGCTTCAAGTCACATTGTCCCATGGAGGGAACCTGAGTCTGGGCAGCAAGAGGCCCAGGCTGGTCGGTGCTCTGCTTGGAGGCTGCTGGTGGCCCAAGCAGGTCACCGCCCCCTACTGACCCTCAGTTTGAAAAATGGGGATGGTGTCCACCCTTGCAGGGGGTTCCCTCATTCACGGGGAAGATGTCTGTGGAGTGTCCCCCCCGACTGGGTCCTGAGGTCTCACAAAAGCCTTGGGTCCTCCCCTGTCCTTGCCCTGGTGTTCCCCCTGGTTTGTGGGGACAATGGGCAGGGAAGGAGGACGCTGCGGGTCAGAGGGAAAGTGGATGTGTTGGTTGGAGTCAGGTTAGCACATGGAGGGCCTGGCTGCTGGCTTGGGTCAGAGGAGTGTGGGTGTTGTGGTCAAATGCTGTGGTGTCACTCTGTCTTGGGTTTGAGGACAACTTATGGCCTTGGGTGAGTCCTTCTGCCTCTCTGAGCCTCAGTTTTCTGGAGGAGCCCTAACAGTGCCGCTGTCAGGCCCACGTGGTGGTGAAGTGTACATTGTCTCAAATCTGACTCAGAGCTGAGCTCAGCATGGATGGAAGAGACTTCCCTGTTCTGAGTCCCCCAGGCTGGGGTCCTCTGCTCCCCAGAAGAGCAGGCTGAGGGCTGAGAAAGGGGCAGGAGGATTCCTTTGCTGGGAGCAGAGCTACAGCAGGGTTGAAAGTCTAGGGGCGACCGAGGTTTGCTGAGAGAGCTGGGTCACCCCCATCCCTCTGTGCTCTGGTGAGTCCAGCCCCTGCAAAGGCTGTGGGCAGGTCCTGCTAAGCCTCCCTCCCTTTCCGCCAGCCTGTGGCTCCACACGCTCACCTCATCCCCCAGACACACCTCACTGGGAGCTGAAACTCAAACACATTATCCAAGGGCCTGGGCTGGTCCAGGGGGCCCAAATGGGCCCTTTGCTTCCTCTCTGCCCGGGGCTCAGGTCCATATGGCCATATTAGCTTCCAGCAATCAGATGTGAACCCACACAGAGGCCAAGATGGAAGCCACACTGAGCCTAGCTTGGTGTGTATCATCAGGGGATTTCTTGTCCATCTCTGGGCCTCAGTTTCCATATCTGTATAATGGGCAAGTAAGAGATCTCTGAGATCCTTTCACCAGTCGTTAGAGCCATTGTACCCTCTGGCCCAGAGAAATGAAGGGAGCCCAGACTAGAACCCAGGCATCCTGCCCCCAGACCAGGGCTCTAGGACCATGAGCGTGAGCAGAGGGAGGCTCCCAGGTTATGAAGCTGTCAGGCCTTGAGATGATGTGGAGAAGCTAAGTGCCCAGGCCTCTGGGTATCTGGAATCCCAGCTCCTAGCTTTCTGCATATGCCCCATCACCACACACCCACTTCAAGCACAAATCAGGGGTAGGCACTCCCCTCAGGGAGGAAAGGATCAGATTATCTCAATTCAGTTCTGCCCTTTATCAGCTGTGTGACCTTGGACAAGTCACTTCACCCATCTAGGCCTGAGTTTCTTCGTATGTAAAGTGGGGGGACTACAATCTGCCTCCCTGGGCTCTGCAGAGACTAAATGACCTGCCTGGCATGGGTCAGACACCAAGTGGAACTCTCCTTTCCCTGGGGCCTCTTCCCCTCCTCCTGTGTCATTATTTGGCTCACCTTCCACTTCCCATCCCAGCTGCTTGTACGCCTCTTCCCCTTGGCACACGCCCAAGCTTTCCAGCCTCTAGGCCCCTGCTCATGCTGTTCCTCCTACCAGGAATGCCTTTCCTCCTTCTCACTCCCAACCCTTCTCGATCGTATTGTTCAATTCAAATGCTGCCTTGTTCAATTCAAATGCTGCCTCCTCCAGGAAGGCTCTCCTCCGAGGAGCTCGGTTCCAGCAGACAAGAACACAGATACAGCGGCATCAGAAGGGACAGATCTCTGCCTGCGGTGGCTTCGGGTCCCTCCTGCTTGGGTTCAGTCACGCACGTGGAGCGTCGTTCTCCCCTGGCCCGCAGTACACCAAAGTGTCCACTAGGTGGAGATAGAATGACAAGGTCGCCGCGGAGATGGGCCAGACAAGGGAGGCCAACAAGGTCCAGGGTCATTCACTCATTTCTTCAACCGATATTTCTGAACATCTGCCACGTGCGAGACTGTAGGATGACAACGAAGTCCTTGCTCTCAAGGAGCTTATGTTCTTGTGACAGGAGGTGAGAGAGAAGAAACACAAAAAATAAGGAAATAAAGCAAGAAAAACCAGGACACGGGTGAAAGCTGTACAGAAAACACTGGGACCCACCGTGTCCAGACTTTTGAATGAGCACTTCTTCGGTGAACAGCGGGGTCTGTAATCAAAGCATCACTCAGGGTCTCCGAGTGGCTGAGCTGGACACCCCCTTGTCCACAGTGTGTTGTGAACCAGCAGCATCACTTACAGGAAATGCAGCTTCCTAGGCCAACCCTACATCTACTGGATCAGAATCTGCATTTTAACAAGATCCCCAGGTAATTCATGTACACATTACAGTGAGAAGCTCTGCTCCAGCCAGAGGTCGGGGGGTGACCTGCAGCCATGGGCCAAATCTGGCCGCCTATTTTTGTACGATGCCCAGGCAAGAATGAGTCTTGCTTAAAAAGAAGAAATCTAGGAATTTTACGACACAGGAAAATTATACGTACAATACTTCAAATTTCAATGTTCATACGTAAAGTTGTATTAGCACACAGCCATGCCCATTTGCTGACGTGTTGTCTGTGGTGGCTTTCAGGCTACGATGGCCACAGCTGAGTAATGCAACAGTAATGTATGGCCCACAGAGTCTAAAATATTTACAAGTGGGCCCTTTGCAGAAAAATTTTGCCGATCTCTGCTCTAGTTCATCTCCTTGAAGAATCAGGGCCCAGAGAGGGCAGTATCTTGTCAGAGCTCATAGGAGCCCAGTTTATATTTCCATATTCCCTGTAAGGTCTTGTTTGCACAGCCTCTGGTTTGGGCAGTTGAATTGCCTTTGTCTTTTCTGGATTTGGAGTGATAACCTCACTGGAAAAGATTCATGATTGATTTATGATACAATAAAGACATTTCAATGAAATTTCCGTTTCAGAGGAAGCTGGTTTGGAGCCCAGAATGAGATGCGGGTACACATGGAAAGTGGGTTCTTTTTAGTAGAGTGTGCATGGCTGATATGAGCCTTTTGTTGAGAAGGGCGGGAACCCTGGGCTCTTGAGAAAAGGAGAGGGCTTCAGAGGCCAGCACAGGGAGCTGGAGAGAGACTTTCCTGGCCATAACCCACCTGCAGAGTGAGGGGTCCTGACCCTGTGGGGTGCTCTCAGGCTTTGGGATGGGCCAGCAGTTGAGACTTATCTCAAGTCACCAAGTACTTGCCTGCTGCGTCTCCAGTAGGAGTTTAGGGGTCTTGCAAGGGTGTGGGTACCAATAGGGCACAGCAGAGAGGACCGTGGTCCAGGTCTGGACTCTGGGAAAGGAAGCAGCTCTCCCCGACTCTGCTGCATCCATGATCCCACTGTCCTTGTGCTTCAGGGCAAAGCTCAGCCTGCCACAGCCCCTCCCTACTTGACCAGCTGCCCAGAGCAACTCGCAGCCCCCCTTTGGGGCCCGTGCTTTCCCTGTCAGGACCTTTGCTCCTGCTAGAGCCGGCCAATGACCGCAGTGGCCTCCCTCTGTCCCCAGCTGCCTCTCCAAATCCTCCCCGTGATTCAGGGCCCTGCTCAACGTCTGCTCCTAAAAAAGACTTTCTGGTTTCTCCCCAGTTAGTTTCTCTGCCTCCTTCAGCAGCTTGAACCTTTCTCAAAATTAGGAACACCATTGCTCTATCTCTTCTCAGCTGCTGGTTGGGGAACAGAGGGAATAAGAGCACAAAGTCATCCATACTTAGATTTAAACATCATCTCATCCACTTATTAGTTGTGAATGCTTGGGCAAGCTTCTTAACATTTCTGAAACTGTTTCTTCATCTGCAAAATGTGAATTTTGCACCACAGAGGGTTGCTGTGAAGATGAAATGAGATAACACATGTAAAGGACAGTGTGGACACATAGCTGGCACTCAGTAAATGTCAGCTCTCATAGCATGTTGGAATAATATTACTACTAGTTGTTTGTTGAATAAACAGCTGAGTGGCATCAATTCTGAATCAGAGATCTGATCAGCACCCATGGACACCTGTACTGGTGGGCACTTTTCTACTCGGCGCCTCTTGCAGCCCTTCGCTGTGGCCTCCGAGGCAGCCGCACTCTCCCTGCCTCCCAGCCTGCAGCTGTCCCCACGCAGTTTGATATTCAGGTGTCTCTGGGATGCATGCTGGGCTGTGTTACTCTGTGCCTGGAGTGGGTGTGGGGAGGGCTAGTTTACAAGGTCAGCCCTGGGGTGCCACAATGGGACTCCAGCCCAGAAGACCAAGGCTGGACTCTAACCATGGCTGGGGGGAAGAGTGGAGGACAAAGGGAGGCATGCCCCCAGGTCAGCTGGGCAGGGTTCAGGAGGGCTACTGGGTTGGCTCAGGCCCTTAAAGTTCCAGGTTTCAGAAGGCAGGAATAGGGAGCAGCCTCAGAAATTGGGCAGAAGCCAGATGACCAGAACAGAGGCCCAAGGGCCAAGTAGACCCCTCAGCCAGGCTGACCTGAGCTCTCTGCATCCCCTGACCAAGGGTAGGAGGGGGCCAGGGCTGGAGCAGGAGAAGGGGCTGCAGGGGGCACGTGCCCCAGCTGTGGGGAGTGGAGCCCCTGAGGACAGGCAGGCTGAGGGACAGTGGACATAAACGTGGCTGGGGCCCATTTTCTTCCACTGGCAAAGGAGTGAGGATGAACTTTGGTCCAGTTTATCAGCATTTCCTGCGCACCTCCGAGGCCCTGGCCCTGGTTCAGCACATACCAGCCACCATGACAGGGAAGGGCTGACCCATTCTGTGGTTTGGAAACCAAGGATCAGACAGAAGCGCTTTGCCTGATGCCACCCGGCCGGCCAGTATGCGGCCCAAGGCAGATCTTATGAGCCAGGCTTGTTCTCACAGCGCCTCACACACAGGCCTGACTCTCAGCTTCGAGGCCCTCAGGGGTGTTCTCACCCACCCTTGGGTACGAGGCTGCATAACATGACCACAAACCTAGTGGTTTCCAGAACAACACCCCTTGACTGTCTCACAGATGACCAGTCACATACAACTAGATAGAAAGTTCCAGAGCAGGAGATCCAATTTAGGAATAGATCCTAAAAGACCCACATTTAGTATATGATAGAAAAGATGGTTTATTTCATAAAAGGTGTTGAACAATTTGCTAGCTATCTAAAAAAAAAAATCAAAATTTCAGTAAAAAATTAAACTGCAAAGGTACCAAGCCTAGAAAGTGTGTATATATATGTGTGTATATATGTGTGTGTGTATGTGTGTGTGTATATATATATATATAAAACCCCATGTGAAAAAGATTTTTTTGTGAAAAGGTAACGTTAAAACATAGCCCCCGAGTCTTCCATACTCTTCCCATCAAGAGGTGGGGTCTCTGTCACCTCCTGATTCTGGGTTCGGCGACCGTGCGGCCAAGAGAACGTGGCAGAAGCAAGGCAGTGCCGTTTCCCGGCTCGGGCCCCAAGTGCCTGAGAGCTCCGTGTTCTGTCTCCTGGACTGGCCCAGGCTCCAGGCTGTGAGAACGTGCAGGCCACAGGCCGGGGGCCCTGCAGAGGCCCAGCTGATGGCCAGCCTCGGCAGCCAGACACTTGAGTGAGGAAACCTTCAGCTGCCTGCGGCCCGACCACCATCCAACTTCTCAGCAAAAAGGAGCCTGAGCCAGACTCTCTTACTGAGCCCAGCCAACCTCCAAAATGATCAGAGATAATAAGAGAATGCCAGTTGTTGCTTTAAGCCACTATGTTTTGAGATAATTTATCTCAAATAGATACAATAGATACACTGTGATACACAGTATGTGACAAAACCTAAAAGCCACAAGAATAAAAATGTCTTCATTAAAAATAATGAACAAAATCATATGACAAAAAAAAAAAAAAAAACCTGGGGGAAAGACCATATTTGCAACTCATTATAGACAAAGGGCTAATTTCCTAATGTACAAATAGTACCTACAAATCACTAAGGCAAAGATGCCCAGTTCACCTGAGTAGGCAGAGACTATCCATAGATAGTTTATGGAAAAGGAAATGGCTCTTAAATGTATGAAAAGTGCTTAACTTGGCTCAAAAGAGAACTGTAAATTAAAATTACAATAAGATACCATTAAAAACAATAATACACTGAAGAAATAGGTGCTTTCATATGTTACTGATAGGAGCGTAAACTGAACAACTTCTCTGAAAAGTATGTTATCGGTATCTATCAGAATTTACAGCGCACATGTTTTTTGACCCAGCACTTCTCCTTCTAGGAATTTATCTTACAGATGTATTTACACACCCGCAAAACGACATTTATGAAAGGCTCTTTGTGGTGGCACTGTAACAGTAAAGACGGAAGCGCCCTAAATGTCCATTAGAGGAGGACTGTTCATGGCAGTTCACTCCTACAGTGAAACAGTCCACATCCATAAAAAGAATGAAGCGCCTCCATGTGTCTGGATCTGCAACACTCTCTAGGATACGCTGCTCAGTGAAAACAAACGGGGTGAGGCAGAGGGTATTTGCTACCATTTATCTGAAAATTATATGCATATTCCTGTATGCATTAAACATCTCTGGAAAGGTGTGACTGCCTCTTTGGAGATGATCTGAGTGGTGGGGGCAGGCCAGGAATAGGCAGTTTTCACATTATACCCTGTATACCTTTGGGGATGTGTATCTTGCATTTATTGGGTTGGCCAAAATGTTTGTTTGGCTTTTCCTGTAAGATGTTATGGAAAAACCCAAATGAAATTTTTGGTCAACCCAGTATTCTCTATTCCAAAACTAGAGAAAAATACTCATTTAAAAATAGTACTTGAATAATTGGCTGATCCTTTGGAAAAACATTAAGGAGAACCCCCCCTCAAACTGTAAACACAAAATACTCCAAATGTATTCAAGATTCAAATGCAAAAGTGAATTTATAAAAGCTCCACAAAAACCTCCTTTCTTACTGTCATTTTGAATTTTTTCATGTCCCAAACTTCCATCCCCCTGCTGGAGGTGTGGCCCTGACCCCCAGACCCTCAGTACCCTCAGGCCCTGAAACCCCACCCAGGTATCTCCCAGGCTGCTGGAACTTACTAAGGGCTCCATGAATCTTAGCTGCCTGTTAGTTTGTTTCACCCTTGAAGCCTGGGAGAGACACAGCAGTGCAGAGTGAACTCAGTCAGTGAAGGCTCTGCTTGCCAGAATGCCTTCCTGAACCCTGAAGGATGGAGGAGGGGTTAACAGCTGAAGTTGGTACACTAGGTGAAGAGGACAGACAGGGGTGCAGGGAAACTTGACTCTGAGGAGTGAGTCCACCACCTCCATGGTCCCCAGGGGCTTCCCCGGTGGCTCAATGTAAAGAATCCACCTGCCAATGCAGGAGACCTGGGTTTGATCCTGGATGGGGAAGATCCCCTGGAGAAGGAAATGGCATCCCACTCCAGTGTTCCTGCCTGGGAGGCCCCCATGGACAGGGGAGCCTGATGAGCTGTGGTCCATGGGGTCAGAAAAGAGTGGGACACGACTGAGCGACTAAACAAGAACAGCAACCCATGAAGCTCAGGTCAGGTAACCCCGGATCCCCCTCCAGTTCGGATCCATCCTCTCCCAATTGCTTCATCTCCTGGGCCCTCAGTTGGCCCCATCCCCTGGATCCCTAGCCACCATCCGGTAACCCTTACTGAGCACCTGCTGGGTGCTTTGCCTTGGAGGAGGGGCCCACTGACATGTCACAGCCCCTCCTGCCTCTGGTGGCCAGACTTGCTCGGTGTCCTTGCCTGTCCCAGTGTGAGGGAGGAGCTGGACCCGGGTATCACCACTGATTAACGGATGCTGGAGCCACAAGGCCAGAAGCCCTGGCCTGAGGAAAGAAAAACACCGTGTTTCAATGTTTGAGGTATTTCACAAATTGTCCTCGAGGTGGCCTAGCACCGCAGATCGCAGTCTGTGGGTAAGACATTGATACGTTAAGTACAGGGGGAGATGGCAGGACAGAGCACGGTCCAGGGACCCAGGTGACCCCAGGGTCCAGCTCTGGCCCCTTCAGCGGCTTCTGTGTGAACTCAGGCTGGAGATGTCACCTCTCTGGGCCTGTCTCTCCTTCCTATGTGGGACTTGAGGAGGCAGATTGGATTCAGATTAACATCCACAGAGAAGAGACCAACAGGTAGGGCTTTTGCCTTCTAGAAGCTCCCAAGTCTGGGAGCAAGTACGTGAACAGCCTGTGGTAGAGATGAAGCCGGCAGAGCTGAGGGACAGGTCTGGGCCCCGCTCACTTGTTTACTCAGCATTTGCACCTCTGGCCAGCAGCTATCGCTGGGGTATGGGGTTCCTTGAATGTGTTACTATTTATTAAGCACCCGTGACATGTGTTACCTTGTATGGTTAGGCCATTCACAGTGGCTATTCTCTTGTTCTTTGTATATCTGCTGCTTGACTGGTCCCTGCTTCACTCACATGACTATCCAATCTCTTAATTAGAGGGCTTAATTAGCCCTTGGTAACCGATGAGCCCACCTGATGCCAATTCCCTCCTGTAAATATACCCTTCTCCCTGGGGTAGTAAAGACTGTTGCAACGTCCTGCCAGCATCTGTTTGGCAAGGTGTGGCTCCAGGACCCTCTGTGTATGATCCCCTGTCAATAAGCCACTGATATCTCTGTCTCCAGGCTCTTTCTTCAGTTTCGAAGCTGGACGACTACAAGGCTTGTAGGCCTGAGGGGTGCAGCCCAACAGACCTGCTGCTTGTGAGGACTGTACATAGTTAGCCTCTCAACAAGCCACGAGGGAGGTAAGTACTATTACACCTATTTTGCAGATGAGGAAACTGAGGCACGTACAAGGTGAAGACTTGTCCTTAGTGGGTCACAGAGCTGCGATTTAAACCCAGGCAGTCTGGCTCCGGAGCCTGAACTCCTCACCTCTCTCATGGCCTCGGTGCTTGGTGACTACCAAACATGGCCCAGGGCCCATGCAAGTGTTGCCTGCTTAATGATCACGGTAACACTCAGGTAAGTGCTCATCCCCCCATTTGAAGCTGAAGAAACAGCCTCAGGAGGAGGCTGTGAACCGACCAAGACTACAGTGCTGGTAACTGACAGAGCTGGGAGTCAGACCCTGTCCACCTGACTGGGACCCCAGGCTCTGCCCATGACCCCATGACCCTGCATGGCTCCAGCATCTTGGCCCTGGCCCTATGCCTGACCTGCTTCCGGCCAGTCAGCAGGTGTCCACCAAATTGGGTGGCTTTCAACTGTGGGCTTCCTATGGGAAACTGCACCAAGTATTAAGGAGGTCACTCTGGGATTCAGACTGCCCTGGTCCAGGCGCCTGTGTTTGCACAACAGGCCGGGCTCAGAGTCCAGCCTGTGTGGCCAAAGACCGCGGCCGGGAACACTGTGACCATGATGGAACAGACCTAGAGAAGATGGTCAAGGCGCAGCAGACCCTGGGAACGGGGATGACCCCTGACCACACCCTTCTCCCCCAGCGCAGGCCACACCCTTCTCCCCCAGCGCAGGCAGCATCCTCACGGCTGTCGGCACCTTTACGGGCACCCACGCACATTCACACAGGACTCTCCCGTGGCTGCCGCTTTACCCATCCCAACCCCTAAGACCGACCGGAGGCTCTGGGGCAGTGAGCACTCAGAGGTAGGCCCTGGGAGCCAAGGGCACGAGCCTGCCACCAGCTCCAGAGCCAGTCTGTTTCATTAAGGTTTGATCACACGAACAGAAATGCACAAGGCGCACACTCGGAGCCGGAGTCCCCCGCTCCGGAGCCAATCCACACCCTCGCCCCGCCTGCTCCGGCTCCGCCCCTCCTGGGGTCCGCCCCCTTTCCGGCCCGCCCCGTCCGGGCCCAATATCCGGCGGCTGCGGGGTCAATGAGGCCAGTGAGAGTCATGAAGGTGTTCATCACGCGCAGGATTCCCCCCGAGGGCAGCGCCGCGCTCGCCCGGGCCGCAGAGTAAGAGCCCGGCGCCCCCGGACCGCTCCGCGCGCCGAGTCCCCTCCCTCCGGGCGCGCGTTCCGCGGGTGGCGTCGCGGGAAGGGGTTGCGGAGCCCGGGGCACCGCTCCGAGACCTCGGGCAGCCTGCACGCGGGGTGACTCAGCGTCTCCGGGCGGGCCGGGGGGCGGCCTCCCGCCACCCACTTCTTTTTGGTGGGGAGGACACAGCGGTCCGGGGGGCCAGAGAGAACCGGCATCCTGCTCTTGGGCCTTCGCCGAACTTTCGAACCCGTGCCTGGCTGGAAAGGTCTTGGAGTCTGGGGAACCTTAGAGAAAGTCCTCAGGGGCCAAGCTTTCTCCAGGCCCGTTGCTGTGCCGCTGGGACCCGCAGTTCCCGTGGCACTTGCAGTGGGGGTGGGGTGAAGGCTGGAGGCTTCCCCAGTCATGGGCGTGGGGAGAGGGGAGACTGCCCATGTCTCAAGGTCCAGGCTGTTAATCCTTCACCCTCTGAGGTCACTTGGACGGGTCAGGGGCCTTGGCAGTCACTGATCTGGTCCCTTTGGACGGTTAGCAGTGGGCCTCTGGTAGCACTTCTTAAACTGAACTCTGCACCTTGCCAAGTGCTTCTTATGAGTAAACTCTTAATTCTTAAACACTGTGAAATCAGTGCTGTGATTCCCACTTGACCGAGAAACTGGGAGAGGTCAGGTACCTTCGCCAGCCTCTATTGGTGGCACAGCTGGGATTAGAGATCTGCTCTGCCGCAGTCTGAGCACTGCAGTATGCAGGTTTTCACGTCCCAGCTCAGGCGAGGAGAAGGTGGACCCAGCCTTAGAAACAAGTGCCAGGGGGAAATGAGATTTGTTTCTTTTGCTCAGTGCAGTAAAACTTGCGCTGAAGACTTGCAGTGTACTAGGCATCGAGGGGCAGAGGGCAGGGCAAAGACAAGAACTCTAGGAGCGGCGCTCACACTGCCGCAGCGCTGGGCCGCTGTCCAGGGAAGGAGGCCGAGAGGAGGCCGGTGCCTGGGCAGGGAGTTTTGGAAAGTGCCAGCAGCTCTGTGTCCTGCGCGTGTAGATTTTCCAGACGTTTTGGCTGCACTGAATTAAATGTCAAGGGCCGGAGGCTGGGCAGCACTGCTGGGAAACATGCCTGGGGCCCACCTGCCCCTCCGGAAGCGCCCCCTGAAACTCCTCCATGTTGAACTGCTTTGGTCTTGTCCATGGCTCAGACGGTAAAGAATCCACGTGCAATGCGGGAGACCTGGGTTCGATCCCTGGGTTGGGAAGATCCCCTGGAGGAGGGCATGGCAACCCACTCCAGTATTCTTGTGTGGAGAATCCCCACGGACAGAAAAGCCTGGTGGGCTACAGTCCCTGGGGTCGCAGAGTCGGACACGACTGAGCGACTGAGCAGAGCGCAGCATGTGTACAAAGTCAAAAACAATAGTTGCTCCCTTCATGACTCAGAGGGGAGGATGTACAACTGGATGAGGGATCCGAGCCCGGTGCTGCCAGCGCCCCCCACTTGGCCTTGGCAATAGGCAGCCTGGCCCGGGAGCTCGTTGCCTGCGAGGCCTCCTGTGGGGGAGAAAGAAGAAAGCTCTTCTTGTGTTGAGCTGAGAATGGTCCCCGTGACTTTCTCCTTTCAGCTTAGGCCCTTTTCAGTCCTTGTTGGAGAGCTCTGCTCCGTGACCGCCTTCACCCTTCAGCCACCCTCTCAGGACAGTTCTGAGGCCGCCCACACCTGACCTTGACTCCCCTCAGCCAGCCCCAGGCAGCTTGAGGCCAGGGCAAGCAGAAGGCAGTTTCCCACTGACAGGGTCTGTGGTGCGGTCTGAGGGCTTTGGGGGCCTGTGGGCACCTGTGGGCTCCCCCACTTCTGAGCGGTCTCTCCTTTGTCTGCAGCTGTGAGGTGGAGCAGTGGGACTCTGACGAGCCCGTCCCCAGAGAGGCCCTGGAGCGGGGGGTGGCCGGGGCCCACGGCCTGTTCTGCCTCCTCTCTGACCGCGTGGACAAGGAGCTCCTGGACGCCGCAGGTGCGTCCGCTGGGCAGGCGGGGAGGGCCCCGGCTGTCTTGGGCTGCTGCTGCTGGTTCCCGAGCAGGTCTTCAGTGGGCTCTGCGGGCTCGGAGGGCGTTCACTGTGGTCCTAGACCACAGCTCCACGTGGCACACACTTTGCCCCTCTCTGCTGGCTCTGAGTCCCCGGAGGGAGGCCCTAAGAGAGCAAAGACCATGGCGTGGAGGAGAGCCAGGGCCCTGGGCCCTTGTCCAGCTCTGTTCAGGCTTGGTTTATGACGTTTAGTAGGGCCCTCCCTTTTCTGGACCCGTCTATGTATGTGGGAAGGCCTTGAATCCCATGATGAGAGATACAAATAAGGCTTTTTCTGCCCAACAGGAGCTAATCTCAAAGTCATTAGCACAATGTCTGTGGGTGTCGACCACTTGGCTTTGGATGAAATCAAGAAGCGGTAAGTGCAACCTGGGCTCTGGAGTGAAGGGTGACTACCAGAGAGGGAAAAAGAGGAGCCGAGTATCTATTTGTTTTTTCTTCATATCCCTTGACCATTTGTTGAAAATGTAAGGTAGCCAGTGATAAAATCTGCCCATGTGTGCACAGGTCAGTTAAGAAGCAGTCAGAAACAGTGGGTAACAATGTCCAGGTAATATCCTTTCTCATTCACTCTTTTTTTTTTTTTGACCCTCACATCAACCCCTTCAAGTAGAAAAGGCAGGTATTATTATTTCCCTCTTTAGATGAGGAAATTCACAAAGATTAAGTAATCATAGTTACTGGAGCGCCACCCATTGGAGCCTGATCTTCCATCTTATATCCTTCTCAGAACGGGAGATGGTCAAGAGGGGATTGAGGGCTGGCTGTTCCTGGGGGCCCACTTACAGCTCTGAGCTTCCCAACAGGCAGCACAGAAGGCGCAGAGCCGCATCACAGCAGGGTCCCAGCAGTAGAAATTGGGAAGGTGCTTGAAGCCATTGTTACCACCAGCTCTCTGGTTCACAGTGGGATCCGTGTGGGCTACACTCCGGGTGTCCTGACTGACGCCACGGCCGAGCTTGCCGTCTCCCTGCTGCTTACCACGTGTCGCCGGCTGCCGGAGGCCATCGAGGAGGTGAAGAAGTGAGTGAACGCCCCGGGGGGGACGTTGGCTCAGCTCGGCACTTGAGCACTCAGAGCCACCCCTGGCCCAGAGCTGATCCCACCCCCAGCTGTGCCCCAGCTAATGAGGGAGACAGATCCAGGCGAGATACTAAAGTGCAGAGCAGAGCTGAGACAGGGCATGAAGGGAAATTGCAGGGGTGCAGTGTGGCTCAGGGAAGGCTTTGCAGAAGAAGTAGCCGGTGGGCATCCTCAAAGGGCCCTGTCTGCCGTCATGTGGACCCAAAAGGCTCTGAAGACTGAAGGTTGTTTCCTGTTGCTGCAGATACACTGACGGGCTTGATACAGGTGCCACCCCAGATGTTGTCGAGTGTTTTATGTGGAGTACAGCATATATACTTGACCCCCTTTCTAAAATCTGAAAATTTAAAAAATTTGACCTGGGAGTTTCGGATCGAGATGTGGGCTGTACATCCAGAATCGGGGAAAGCACCCAAGGTGGAGGGGACTGACCCGAGCCGAGGCCAGGAGGCATGTGGGTGCAGGCGCTCAGAGAGTGCGGACCGGGAGAGGGGCTTCATGGTGGGGGTGTGGCAGGGCCGAGGCTGCGTGGGGCTGAGTAGGCACAGTGCTGAGTGTCCCTCCCACCCTCCTGCCCAGGGAGTTGGCCCCTTCATCGGAGGTGACTCAAGATAGGCTGTGTTCCGTCAGTCCAGGGCAGCGGGGTGGGCCTGTGTTTTCCCTGGAGCATTGAGAACACTGGTTTGGGAATCCCACGTTCCAGGTTTGCAACCTGCTGCTCTGCCCTGGCTGTGTGACCTCACACAAGTCGCCCTTTCTGATCTCAGCTTCCCTGTCTGCAGAAAGGGAGGAGAACACCTAAGCAGCTTTCCAGCCCTCAGATTCTGTGTCCCCAGTGGTCCCCTCCATCCTTAACTGAAGGGTGGGGCCTGCCCTTGGACCACAGCCCTTGCCTGGGAATGTGGGGTCTGTGCAGCAGCCCTCATCTTTGCCCAGAGCCAGGGCCTCTCACCCGCCCCCTCTCCCTCCCTGCAGCGGTGGCTGGACCTCATGGAAACCCCTGTGGATGTGTGGCCATGGCCTCTCACAGAGCACCGTCGGCATCGTTGGCCTGGGGCGCATAGGTGAGGCTCCGTCCACCCGTTTGGCTTCCTGGCTCACATGTCTTGGTTAGAATCTCCAGCACCCTGTGTCTGGATGTTGACAATCCTTTGGGAAGGATACCTGTGTGCAGTAGGGATATCTTCAGCAAGAAGAGACAGCATCGTAAAAGATAGGCCAAAAAATAAAATGAGTTCCTTAAGAAGTCACTAGGTGATAGATGCGAGTCATTATTGCCAGGGTTCTTTATGATTATAGCTCCGTACAGAGCAGATGAAGCAGTGATGGCTGAGGGGTTGGGGAGCCCTGCTCCCCGAGGCCTGCTTTCTAGAAGGCATTTGACTCCTGAAGCCTTAACACAGAAACCAGAGGGTCCAGTGGACAGAGCTTACCTGTGATTCTGAGGCAGGGCAGAGCTATTTTTCTTCCAGTGGCCCCAGCACTGGAGAAGTCTGGCATCCTGCCTGGAGCAGAGGCGAGGGCGAGGGTGGGAAGTGGGCATAACTTGTCTGGCTAGCTGGCAGCCCTGCCTCCCACACTAGGGAGCTGCTTGGAGGAACCCAGCAGCTTTGGGGCATGTTCTGAGTCAGAAAATCCAGCTGCCCAAGCCCGTCTTGGCAGCAGTGTACGTGGAAAGGTGTTAGAGGTGGGGCGAGTTGGCAGTGCCATCAAAAAGTCATCTGGGGCCTGTGGCTGCATTAACAGAAGCAGAGGGTCCAGAGGAGGCAGGGGGCCGGGTGGTCAGACCTCTCTTGGGCTGCCAGGTCTGTCCAGTGCTCAGGGAAGGTTAGAAGTGGCCCTCAAGATGGCCAGACCACTGAGGACAGCACAGGCCAGTCACAGCCACACAGGAGCTGTGGTCGCTGAAGGATGGACCCCTGAGCTGAGGGCAGTGTGGGGTGGTGCGGCTGGGTGCCCTGTGGCAGGATTAGCTAACGGAGGAAAGGACCTTGCCCCCCAGCCCTCCCCCCAGGGGCTCCCCCTCCCTGGAACCACTGGGCGCTGTTCCTGCCCTCGCCGTCTGGGGGCTTGGGAACAAGCGCTGACTCTTGACTCCTTGCCGCCAGGCCAGGCCATAGCTCGGCGTCTGAAACCATTCGGTGTCCAGAGATTTCTCTACACAGGGCGCCAGCCCAGGCCTCAGGAAGCAGCAGAATTCCAGGCAGAGTTTGGTAAGTAAAACCTGGATTTCCGCAGGGCCCTTGTGCTTGGCCAGGCGGTTCTCCATGTTCGCTGTGATGGCAGCACTTTGGGGCAGAGTGCAGGCGCTCTACAAGGCCTGTGATGTCCCTTAGGCTTTGTCTGACTTCCCTGCCCTGCATGCAGAGGCCCGTTCGGGGAGCGCAGGGACTCAGCCTGGCCACACCGAGTCCCCTCGTGTTAGAGACTCCGGGTCTCCCGTCCTGCCAGGTCCCTCCTCACTGTGGTCCACGTACCTAGAGCGGTAGAGATGGTGACACCGTGTAAGGAATTGGTGCATGTAAGGATGATACATGTAAGGAACTGCTGGGAACCTTCACTCATAGTTTCCCTAGTAAACTGGTGAGCGCTGACCCTCAGCCTTGCATCTGGGTGAATCCAGCCCCCTGGCAGGCGCACAGCGGGGTGAGCAGAAGGCAAGCCAGATTTCAACCACTCCAGCCTGTTGGCACATTAGGCCTTCTTGAAAGAGGTGAAAGCAGTGTGGCCTGGATCCCCGCTGTGTGACCCTGAATAAGCTTCTGCTCCTCTCTGGCCTCAGTTTCCCCGCCTTTCGAGCAGGGGGCTGCCTGAAGGATGTGACACATTGGGATCCTGTGAGTGGCCATTGACTTGAGTTGTCCAGGTGGAGACACCGCTGTCAGGAAGCATCTTGGGAGTCTCACTGTGGGAGGAGGGAGGGAGGGATCAGGCTCCCCAGCCTCTTGCTGTCCTTACCCGGGCACAGCATCTGATGGAGCCCTGCGCTCCCCCAGTGTCCACCCCCGAGCTGGCCGCCGAGTCCGATTTCATCGTCGTGGCCTGCTCCTTGACACCGGCGACCAGGGGGCTCTGCAACAAGGACTTCTTCCAGTGGATGAAGAAGACAGCCGTGTTTATCAACATCAGCAGGTATCGGGTCACTGGGCGAGCCTGGAGAGGGGCTGCCCCTGCTGTTGTGACCCCCATGGGCTGTCGATGAGACTCAGGCTGAGTCTACTGCTCTCCATAAACCAATCAACCACTCACCTCAGAAGGACAGTGAGCTCCCCAGAGCACGTCCCAGCTGCTCAGAGCAGGGCCTGGTCTGGTTCCCAGCAGTACCTTGACCTTGCTCAGGAAGTGAAGGCACCATAGCAGCAAATTAGGTAATTTTGTTCCTCTAACCCCAAAGGGTTGGACTTGACAGACTTTACAGCCCGTTAGAGGCCAGCCTTCATGGCCCTGGGCCTGGGTTTGTCAGTGAGCTTGGACTCATACACTTCTGGAAAGACAGACCCAAACCCCAGGTTGTCTTGGGTCCTCCAAATGTGCACAGGGTGCCTCTAGTCCACTAAGTGTGTTACGGGGGCAGACCTCCCCTCTCAGCCACTCCAGTCCCTTCCTAGTGTTAACAGTGCCTCAGGACACCCACCGTCATCCCCAGGGGAGAAGTGGTAGACCAGGATCACCTCTACCAGGCCCTGGCCAGCGGCCAGATCGCAGCTGCCGGACTGGACGTGACGACCCCGGAACCGCTGCCTACTAACCACCCTCTCCTGAGCCTGAAGAACTGTGGTAAGAACCGCCCTTGGCCAGCAACACTTCTCCCAGTGGTGGTTCTTTCCCACCGCGGCTGATGAAGTCAGTGGCAGTTCTCCCAAACACTCGGGTTAGGCACCGTGCCCCTCAGAGCCACAAGCCACAGTCATCAGAGGCAGAGGCACTGCTCCGAAGGCCCCCCCTCAGTCTTCTAAGTTCTAACCACCCCACCCCCTCTAGCTCAGTTGGTAAAGAATCCGCCTGCAATGCAGGAGACCCTGTTCCGATGCCTGGGTCAGGAAGATCCACTGGAGAAAGGGATAGGCTACCCACTCCAGTATTGTTGGGCTTCTCTTTCGGCTCAGCTAGTAAAGAATCC
The DNA here is from genome assembly GCF_033118175.1 of Dama dama. Classification (NCBI taxonomy): domain Eukaryota; kingdom Metazoa; phylum Chordata; class Mammalia; order Artiodactyla; family Cervidae; genus Dama; species Dama dama. The sequence continues at coordinate 67,881,208 of NC_083709.1, forward strand.
TCCTGCAATGCGGGAGACCTGGGTTGGGAAGATCCTCTGGAGAAGTTAAAGGGTCCCCACTCCAGGATTCTGGCCTGGAGAATTCCATGGACTGTATAGTCCATGGGGTCGTAGAGAGTCGGACATGACTGAGCGACTTTCACTTCACTTCACTTCACTCCTCTCCCCTGTTCCCTAGCCCCAGGGGAGGTTTGGCATCGCCACCGTGGTGATACATTAGTGCCCCTGGAGGGACTGACCAAATGCATGGTTCCGGCCCCACGGGCATCTGCCTCAGTAGGTCCCGGGCGGGGCCTGACGGTGTGTCTGACATCTCGCACGTGGCTGCTACTCGGCCTGGGAGCACTGTGAGAACCACGTACTCACAGTTATTCTTTAGCTTCCTCAGTTACTGTTAACAATTCTGTGCTGAGTTGACAATTCTTTATATTACGTTCTCTCTATTCAGGTAGCTGGTCTGGTTTCGGTCTCCAGACTAATACATAACTGTTAGGGCCGCGGGCCGTCTGGGCCAGTCCTGCCCTTTGCTCACCCTCTGGAATGGAAAACCAAAGAGAAGGCCTGTGGCTGCCTCCCCTCCGTGACTGCTCCTGTTATCACAGCCCTTGGAGGCACTACCGTCCCCACCCTGTGCCTGTGTGAAGGGAGCACTGGCTGTGACCGCCAGGCTGTTGCCCAGAGCTGGGAAAACTCCCATTCCCGAGGCCTGGCGCTCAGCACCATGCCCTGGGGACTGCTTTCAAAAGGCACTCTCTGGGGACCATTGACCCCACTTGCTCTGCAGTCCAGCCTCTTATCTGCTTGTTTCGGGAGATCAGGGGCCTGGGGCCTTCAGGGAGGGGCCTACGGTGTGGACGAGCAGGTAAAGTGGCACCTGGTGTCACTGTCTGGTATTTGAAGGGCGGGTCTGGAGAGGCTCCGGGACCCCTTCTGACCCTGACACTCGTGTTCAGGATGCATATCTGTCACCCTTGCATCTGGGTTTGGTGGCCCGGGGAGAGGAGTGCTTTGAGACAGGAAGGAAGGCAAATAGAAGTGAGGGGGGTCCTCCTTGTTCTTTTTCCTGGCAGACCCCACCCAGCCCGACATATGGCTCTGAAACTGCCCTTCTCATTTCCCGTCCTTCCTCTCCTCTCCAGTGATCCTGCCACACATCGGCAGTGCCACCCACAGAACCCGAAACGTCATGTCTGTGCTGGCGGCTGACAACCTGCTGGCTGGCCTGCGAGGGGAGCCGATGCCCAGTGAGCTCAAGCTGTAGCCACACGGGGACTCGGGGGGCCAGAAAGCAAGTGGCCCTGGGATTCTGTCAGACACGCCCTGGCTGATTGGACCCACAGGCTGGGAGCCAGAGGAGAAAGTCTGATCTGTACCCTCTCTGCAGAGGGAAGACTGGTGCTAACACATGTGCTGCACTTTTGTGGTTGGAAGCCTCCGAGCCCCGAGTGTGTAATTCTATTAAATAATTCTCGGAGAGACGTCTGGGCATGTAACGGGGAGAAACAACAAGAGCGTCTGCTTGGCCTTCCCAAGCCAGGGCCTCTAGTGACTCCAGGTTCTGCTTCCAACCTCCGTCCCCACCCCGAGCATTTGAATTCCTAGAACCTGTCCAAGCCACCTTGGCCTCAGCCAAAAGGCCTCCAAGTTTCCCTCACTGAGGACAGGACAATCACAGCCTAGTGATGACCACAGCAATGGGACCTGCTACCTAGACCGTCAGGCAAATTAAATACATGTGGCGAAGTGAACTAGGTAAGGTCACAACACTCACTTTTTGGTCAAGAATAATCAGGGTAGGTAGGTTTCTTTCATTTTTATTTTAAAATTGGTTTCAGCACCTTCACACATTGTTTCTCGTGTCCCTCTCCTCCTCCACTCCCGTCCCAGGTTGATGCCCTTTACTAAGCACCTCCTCACTCCTAAGGCCTGGTTACCAGCACTGCTGAAGCCCTGCGCCTGCTAAGGGACTCGGCTCTGGCTTTTCCCCGCAGCCAAGCCAGACTGAAGAATGGGGTTTCTCCCCTAGGAGGCAGAAGAGGGAGCAGCAGGAAGTACACCATTTGGCAGGCCCTCTAGGAGGACACGGCCTCACCCCGTCCACAGTGCAGAGGCAAAAAGCGCAAGGGTCTAACGACCAATGCTTGTTACTGAGCATGAGAGTATTATTTTCTAAGATGCCTGGTTTAAAACAAAGTACTGGTAACAGCAGGTTAGCAGAAAAAGCAATACTACTTCACTCTTTGTCTCAACCTTAATAACCTAAGGTGAAGAAAAAGAACACATAATTAGTTAGAGGCATTAATATGACAAAGCTTTTATTTCAAAGTCTCAAATTTTGACCAGCATAGCACCACTGACACAGGTGCCCTGATAGAACTTTATGATTTGGTCACCAGAAATGATTATGCCAAGCTATAATTAAGGCTAACCAATCAAAATCCAGGTACCCAATACCACTTGAAATTCAGGTAGAAACTACCAGTTGTAGGAATCCTGGGACTGGTCTTCCAGGGAACCTCTGAATTATTTAAGTGCTACAGCATGTACAAGGACACTGGCCCACAGCCTTGCTTCTCACACATGGAAACTGATTGACTAAGAGGTAGATGAGAGATTCCAGGCTCCACCGGGCAGTGGAGAGGCAGGGCTTCAGCCACTGTGTCAGTCCCCGAGGCAAGTCCACTGAAGCCTGAGCTCAGGTGGGGGGCCACTTTCCGGCACCTCTTCCTCAAGGTGGAAGGGGAGGAGGGCGACTGCTGTTCTGTGCCGCCAGCTCCTCTTCCCAGGCCAGGCAGGGCCTCTCTCCCTCCACGCTGACCCACCTGCCTTCCAGGGTTGATCTCACAAGTCACTGGTTCCCCAGAGGGGTGGATGTAGAGCCTCATCACATCGTCAGAGCATGACGACTAACAATTTTCCACACACACCGAGCTTCACAGGTGATCCCACGGCCTCCGCCTGCCTCCCCACCTCTCCCCTCCCCTGTCAGGAGAGGGACCAGAGGCTTCCCTTTTGGGAAGGAAGCCTTCCCTTTCCTCCCTGGGAATCAGGTCATAGGAGACGCTAAATCTGACAGCATTATGAGTTTATCCACAAGACAGACGTGTAAACTGCATATGCTAGATTAAGAGAAGGTGCATGCTGACTACTTTCCTAAACACAAGAACTGAAGGATTTTGCTCAGTTATGCACAATGGTTTGGCGTGTCTCAAATGAGCTGTATAAAAAATGAACTCATGTACGAATTAAACTGACTTCATGAGCTCTACAGAGACACATTAACCTGTGCTGTTCCCCTGGAAGTTCTCAAGCAGGGCTCAGCCTAGCTGATGCTGCCCAAAGGGTGGGAAGGCCACAGGGGCGGCCCAGAGAAGGCCAGGCCAGTCACTCAGAGGTCTCCTCAGACTGTCTCAGATGCTGCCTGGTGGCTTCTATGTTCTGGGCTGCCCAATCCTCTTGCAGAGATGGGAAAATTTACCCATGACCACTGCTGTGTCTGGATTTTAAACCTTCAGTATTGGGCTGGGGCAACAACCGAAGCTCAGGGTCTGTACTTTAAAACCATAGAACAGAACAGTAATAAAGCCCACGATGGAGGGGGGTTGACTTCACTTTTGGTTAGGTTTTTACCTGAAAACAGTAATCTAGGCCCAGGAAAGATGCTGTAAGTGGCATGAGTGTGTGAAGAAGCGAAGCAGAGAACGGGCTTGTCGTTGGGTGAGATGTGTCAGGCTGGACCGGCCCCCGAAATCTGCACGGAACAAAGGGTAAATGCGCCGTAAAAGATCCCACTAAACAGGACTCCACATCATCAGAACAAAGACGAACATTAGCTCTTCTGGCTTCCAGACTGTAACGTGTGTGATACAAGTCGGCTACAACACCGCTAAACAGCACATACAGAAACAACACCTTACTCGTCGCTCCCTATTAATAAGTACACACTCCTTTTACAACTTTGTCTTTAAAACTGGGGAAAATTGTTAAAACGTCTATCTAACGATCATGTTTTCAAAAGTATATACACACCTGTTAGTCCAGAGAATGCTCGCTCTGGACCCAGTGTCAGCACCATCAAAGTGCAGCATCTGTGACTGCAAATCAGACAAAAAAAAAAAAAAAAAAAAAATACAGTACTTTCTGAAGCCTAGAACTAGCTCATGATAAACTTTAAAGCATTTCTGGCAGACAGGCGTGTCCTCAAGGGTGTTCCTTTTAGACAGGCACAAAGCTGCCACTGGTTACATGTAAGTGCGTTTTGCATCACTGTATACAAGTATATAATATTCTTATCAGAAGGTATATAGGAAATTTAATTAAATGCTTCAGTTTTACAAAAATTGCTAAAAAATGTTTTTGCACTTCAATTTTTAATTGTTCAATGTGCCACTTCTAACATCAATTAGAGACTACTTTCCAACTGCATTACTCAACCCTAAGGAAGAACGTGGTTTCAGGGACTGGATCCCTCCTCTGAAATGTGTACCTCGTACTCAGAAACGCGGCAGCACAAGCACTACAGCTGTTAACTCTCCACTTGTTAGTCTTCGACATTTGCATGAGCCACTCACAGCCTGAAGTCTTAAGCCCCACGGCATTAACCACCAACCAACCAGAGATTTCAGTCCGATCCTGCTTCTGGCATCGGCATTATCTCGAGGTCGGGCTAGAGCAGAGTGCTGGGGAGGTTGCTGCTCTGCCAGCGCAGGCAGGTGGTCTTCGAGTGTTTGTACAGGTGGCTGGACTGACTGAACCTCTTGCCGCACTTCAGGCAGGCATAGGGTTTTTCACCGGTGTGAACACGAATGTGCTTCTTGCAATCTGTCAAGGTCAAGAAAGTCTTGCAGCAGATTTTGCAGGCGTACTTGCGAGCCCCCTCTACAACCAAGACGTTGTGCTCCGATAAGGCCTTCTTGCACTTTGACAAGACATCAGCAGATGCCCTCGTCAGCTGTGGGGGACCGGGCTGTGAAGGGTGGCTGTTTTCAAATGACGATGTGGCCGCGTTCATCATCAGCTGGGAACTGGCAGAATTCTCTGGGATCTGTGAGCTCCTGACAGAAGTTACCACTGGCATTTTGGGAGCTATGCGGCGATAGTATGGAAAGTTACTGGCTCCTCCTCGAGGGGAACCCATCATTACCCTGGAGAAGGAGGAGTGCAACCCCAAACCGGACCTGGAAAAATCCATCCCAAACTGTTCTCCTCCTTGGTAGCCTGAGGTTTGCACACATGGGAGGCCCATCACATCCTGCATGGGCCTGACAAAGTGGGAGTCTGCAGGCTCGCTGAATGGGTTCTCCACATGGGCACCAGGGGCCGAGGAGGGCCCACTCGCAGGCCCGGCCTCCGGACTCAACAAATAAGGGGCCTCCCCCTCCAGCCTGCAATCACTAGTTGTGTTTGGGAGATTATCGTCATTGTTCTGATTGGTACTAAAGTTACTTCCTCTGCTCTTGTTCAGAAAATTTGAAATACTAAAGGTGGATTTATGTTCGAGGTTATTGGTGACTTCCAAAATGTGGATGTCCCCTACCCGGTCAGTGCTAGACTGGGGATCTGAAAAACTCCGGTCGCTGCTCTCTGGGCTGAGGTCTATCTTCTCGGCACTGACCACCACCCCCTCCACCTCCACCGACTCGCTGCCTTCCGCCTGGGAGGTCACGTCGCTGACTTCGTCCTGCGGCTCCGGGGAGCTCAGGGGCTCAGATTTCACCACAACTCTCATGTGCTCCTTCTCACCAAGGCCCACCTCCCCGTTTTCACACTGGAAGCCACTCTTCTCGGTTGTGGCTTCCTGCTCAAAGCCAGTCTCCACCTGAGTGGCACGGGAGGCCATGGAGAGCTGGGCTATGTTGCCGGCACTGTTGTCGGACTGGCTGGGCACCTGGGCATCTTCCTGAGTGCCGAAAGACTGGTCAAACATGATGGTGCTGTCATCCGGGTTGTCGGCCATTCCATCGGCCTTAGGATTGTCCACGATTTTCAGAGAATCTGGAGAAAAGAACTCCTCCCGGGAATGAACCCCCGGCCCATTCTCTGGCGTCACGTCAGAAATGGCAGACTCGTCCAGGGTGGGTCGGAGGCGCTGTCTGGCCCGCTCCTCCGCAGACTGCTTGCGCTTATGCAGGCGGCGCATGGGGAAGGGCGTCCGCTGGTCCAGGTTACCGCGCATCGAGGAGCTCATGGGGGCTGGCTGCTCCTCACCGCTCTGGCTGGAACTGAGGGCGGAGCTCACGATGCTCAGTCCCAGCTGCTGCAGCATAAAGGAGCGCTGCATGCGGGCGCTCTGCTCCTGAACACGCTCGCTGGGGGGAGACATGGGCAGCGTCCGTGTCGTCAGGTAATGTTTACATGCCTTAACAACAGAGTTCAGGTGCAGGTGAGAGGCTGCCAGTAAGACATCCATGACATTGCTCTCCCCCAGCATGAGCGTGGAGGTGTACATCATGTCAATCAGCGCGGCGAAGGCCTCTGCCGTCACCACTTCGCTATCCAGCTGGATCATGTTCATGGTCTGATCTCCCTCTGCCACTGAGAACAGGGCTCGGAAATGCGTGCTGCACGCTGCTAGTACCGAGCGGTGGGCTTTGAAATGTCTATTCCCCACTACAATGACACAGTCACAGAGCTGGCCGTGAAGTCTCTGATAGTTCAGCTGCTGGAAGATCTGTTCAAAGTGACCAGGAAAATCCATGATCCTACAATACAAAGAATGAATGAATTAACATGCAGAACAGCTTAAGTCAAAGTCAGAGCACAGAGCGGGCACTGACCCGAGAGGCAGGAACGGCCAAGCCTGGACCTTTCAAAGCTTGTGGTGTTTCTGATAGGGGGCACACAGATGAAACACCTGTCCAATAAGGAACAAATGGTGACTCAGCTAACAGCCTCGAAAATCTACATGGGCACACACAGATCAGCAACTGGCTGTTTACAGGCTTCCCTTCACTCTTAAATGACCCACTTTTAACACTTGGGGCCATTGTTAGAAAAGACCAACATGTGGGTGATGCAACATCTATACCTGAGAAGTCGAGAGTTCTGCATTCCTGAGAACAACAAACTCCAAGAAACTCTAAACTGAGACTTTTGGCAACCTTAAATGATGAAAAATGCAAATGGACATTATTGGGAAGATGTCCAGTTCCAGATGGTAGTAGACTGACACACGTGTTTGCCCACTCCACCCCATACACACTCCCGAAATCCCATTAAAAAGACAGCAGTGTTTCTTGGTTTTTTGTTTTAAAGGTAAAAACCCACAAGGGAAAAAAGAATGGGAAAGAGGTATCAAGGGCATTTTGGAAACTGATGAGCAGGTAAACAAATGTGTGCTGACTTAGCGCACCCAGAAAACTGAACCCCAAGTTACAGTCCATGGAGTCGCAAAAGAGTTGGACATGACTTAGAGACTAAACAACAACAAATAAAACTGGCAGTGGTTAAAACAATCTGACTTATATATAAGTCCCCATCCACCCAGAGGCTCAGAACTGGCTGCCAGGGTGCCAGAGGAAGTGGAGCAAAGATGATGCCAAGATAAAAGGACTGGCTGGAAGTCTACTCAAAAAAACAAACAAACAAAAAAAACGGAGGTTCCACACTTGAGACAGAAAAGGTAAACCTATAGAGACAGAGAACAGATTAATGGCTCTCTGGGGCTGGGCTCAGGGCAAGACTGCAATAAGGGACTTTCAGGGACATGATGGAAATGTTCTAATATGATGATTACTCATTAAATTTTCTAAAAATACTTGATCTGTACACTTAAAATGAGGAATTTTATGGTATGTACATTATACCAAAGTAAAACTCAATTAAACTTCAAAAAAAAGGCGGGGGGTGGGGGTGGGGGCGGAAACAGGAGATGAGCAAACTCTAAAACCACCATTTCAGACTACATTTTGAACTTTAGGGCTTCTATAAAACCAACCAGGGGCTTCCCTGGTGGTCCAGGTGGTCTGTGCTCCCAATATAGGAGGCCTGGGTTCACCCTCAGGTCAGGGAACTAGATCCCACATGCCACAACTAAGACCCAGGGCAGCCAAATATATATATATTAAAAAGACAAAAATAAAACCAAACAGACTGCTTAGAACATCACATATATCTTTGATAATACTATGGAATTACACCCAGAAAACTGTAAAAACCCAGTGTTTGGGTTTTTTTTTTTTACCCCTTTATATATATATATTTTAAAAAGACAAAAATAAAACCAAACAGACTGCTTAGAACATCACATATATCTTTGATAATACTATGGAATTACACCCAGAAAACTGTAAAAACCCAGTGTTTGGGTTTTTTTTTACCCCTTACATGTGATAATGGCATTCTGATTTTTTCCCCCGAAGGAACAGTTTTTAAAACGAAAACACTAGAATATTTACAGATGAAATGACATGATGTCTGGCATTTGTTTCAAAGTTTATTTTTCGTACATTGGAAACTTTTCATAAATGTTAAAAAAGGGAAAAAAGAGATCACATCACCAAGTAGAAAAATTTCCAGAGCTGAGTTTGGAATCATTAAATATCTAGACATTTTCATCTCCTGGACTCATTAGAAACAAGAATTTGCTTCCTCTCCTAAGAAACTGCTGTACTTCCCAGGAACTACGTGTCTGCTGATTCAAAGTCTGTGTCCCTGACTAGTGCTCAGGACACACACTTGTGTGGTTAGAAAACAGGGTCAAGTGGCATGGCTCTGTGCCCTCTGCCCACAGACTCTGTAGAAGCTGAAGGAGCCACAAAGTTTAAAACCCTGTTTCACAAGTATACTATCAAGGGTGAAACAGATCACCAGCCCAGGTTGGATGCATGAGACAAGTGCTCAGGACTGGTGCACTGGGAAGACCCAGAGGGATGGGATGAAGAGGGAGGTGGGAGGGGGGATCGGGATGGGGAACACATGTAAATCCATGGCTGATTCATGTCAGTGTATGGCAAAAACCACTACAATATTGTAAAGTAATTAGCCTCCAACTAATAAAAATAAATGGAAAAAAAATAAAAATAAAACCCTGTTTCATCCTCTCCAAAGAAGGACCCTCTGGTCTTCTGGGAGGGGGTGAAGCACAGTCTAGTGGTTAAACTCCAGGTTACAAACACATGCAGACAGAGCATCTAGTGTGCCTGGTACTAGAGATAAAATGATCAACAAAACAGATCAGATCTCTACCCTCAGGGGGAACAGACTAATCAATGTTCAAATACAATAAAGTACTGCAAGTGCTAAGGTAGAAAGGATGAAGAGGCCCCTGCCTCTGATAGGGGGTGTGGGAAGGCATAGGCAGGGAAGAAGCCTGCAGACTCCTGCTGGGCTTGGGTGGCTGAACCACGGAAACTGTACTCAGGACAACGTGTGCTTGCAAGGCTGGGACGAGCTGGTACACCCACAAGTGGAGCGTGAAGTTAAAGTCAGCATCAGAGGGCGAGCCGCTTCCCCTCACCCCACTCCCCACCAATAGAAGACTAGCAGCTGGGTTCATATGCCCGGGAAGTCCCTCCAACAGAAGAACACTTGGGACCCCATCAAACTTCTCCACAGTGAAGCCCCCAGTCCTCAAGGCCTATTAACTCAGCTTCCAGTTACTCAAGAACACCAGAAACTGGAGGGGGAAAACTTCTAACATGAACAACAAAGTTCTAAACAAACAGAAATGCATTTGGAAGAAACAGAACTAAGAAAGAAAAGCACCTATAATTAACATCCTCAGAGAGCTAAGATACCATATCCACAAAACAAGAAGAGAAAGTTTTTAATTTTTTAAAAAAACATTTATTTAGCTGTGCTGGGTCTTAGTTGTGGGATCTTTAATTGTGGCATGTGGGATCTAGTTTCCTGACCAGGGATCAAAACCGGCCCCCCTTCATTGGGAATATGGAGTCCTAGCCATTGGATCACAAGGGAAGCCCCTGTTTTTACTTTTTTTTTTTTTTTTAAGAAATATTCCAGAAACAAAATTATTGGAAATTTAAAGTTGCAAAAAAAATTTTTGTTGTTGTTACTAGAAGGGCTGGAAGATTATATGGCTGGAGAAACGTGGCAGACAAGGCAAAGGAGAAATAAAAGTGAATGAACAAGGGAAAAAAAAGAATTAATGAAGTCCAATGTCTGAATACAAAAAGGGAAAAGACAGAAAGTGAGGAGAATGATAAACAATAAAGAATAATTCCCAGAACTGAGTAAGTTACTTATTCAAACTAGAAAGTTCCACCAGGTACTCAGCAATATCAGCACAATGGACAAATCCCCACGTTTGGTGCATCACAGTGACATTTTAAAACACTTGGGATAAAGATCTGGAAAGTTTGGAGTGGGGGAATTAACAAAGAATCAGGAATAAAACTGGCATCAGACTTTTCAAAAGCAATGTTGGAAGGTAAAACGTGACAGTTCCATTAAAATTCTCCAAGAAAATTATTTCCAACTTAGACCATACCCAGTCAAACATATCAATCAATTATGAAGGTAGGCTAAGGCATATTCAGACAAACAGGAACCCAAAAAAGTTTACCTCCCACATACCTTTTCTCCGGAAGCTATTAAAGGTTGTGCTTAAGGAAGCTGAGAATAAACCAAGAAAAGGAAGACAATACAGAAAGTTGAGACCTATCCTAGAAAACAGGCAAAGAGAATTTTTAAAGATGCTGCTGAAGCCCAAGGGGACAGCTAGGCAGCGGGGCAGGGGAGCAGACTGGAGCAGGGAGCTGAGGGCCTGACTCCACAGAGTCCCCCGAGAGGGAAGAAGGAACAGGCAGACCACATCACATGGCTGAGAGCGCTAACAAGTGAACAGTTCTGCGAAAAGGTGACGGCATCATGTAAAACAAGAATTTCAAATGGGACAATTATAACCTTAATGGTTGTCTAGTTGCAATGTCCTGTGTAGTCTGTTTACAGAGTCATAACGATGCGAACACAGAGCCACATGTGAGATACTGGAAGCAGGAGAGGAGGCCAGTGTGCACTGTGGGGCAGGGCAGAGGAGAGGCGTAAGAACGTTAAACTGCCACCTTCCCTGTCAGTCAAGAAATAATACCTGAAATACTACCTCAAGAAACAGTAATATGAGAATGTTATTTGGAAATAAGTAAGTCAGTAGTGGAAAAACAAACTAAAACAAGTGAAAGTGGTTGCCTCTGAGGAGGGGGAATTTGGAGGGGAAAAGGAAGGGATGGAAGACTGCTATTTTTAGCTCTAAACTTTATGGAACTATGTGCCTTTTAAAATATAAATACACACACACATTAACTTTTATAAAATGCTTAAATGCTTTTTTTTTTTTTTTTGGCCAACCAAGGATTGAACCTGGGCCCTTGGCAGCAAAAGTGTGGAGTCCTGTCTACTGGACCACCCAGGAATTCCCAATATAAAATGAAATTTTAAAAAACATGATAGATCCTTGACATTCTAAAGGCACACACCCTGAGATCTTTGCATATCTCCAAATTCACAGATACCGCTATGGCACTTCGCAAGGATTACGGCAAGCAGAAGGCAGCATGGATGCCATGCTGCACACCAGGCTTGCCCACCTGCTCTCATGGCAGGCCCACCCCAGAGCAGGCCAAGCCTTGACTGAGTGAAATGACCAGTAACAGAGAACACACACCTTCAGATCCTGGGAAGTAACAAAAACGACAAACGCTAAATCCAGCAAAATCAAGCGTCTACAGTGCCATGAGGGTGTTAAGCCACAGGCCTTTGCTGTACCTTGAAAGTTGCAGATGGTAAAATGCCTCAAAGCAGTGGCCATGTGTTGGCCATATTCATTGTTGAGTGAAGGGTCAACGATGGCAAGCAGCAGCACACGTGCCCCGACCGCTACTCAATCAATCAGGACCAAAGAGCTCAAGGCTTTGGGGAGATTAGTTAGACAAAAGGCAATCACTGCTCACAAGTCGACAGCCCCCTGACTTGGAAAGTAAACACATATAAGTGTCAAGTTCCAAGGAGGTGATTATTTTATAGAAGTAACAGGGAAGAAACATTCTGGTTCAAGTTTATTCAAAAGAAATAAAACAGGGAATTGTCTCAGGAAGCTGTACTGGCCTCAGAGTCACTCTGAGAACTGCGAGACCATGTCAGCTGGGGCCTGTTAGGTGAGAGCAGGCGGCAGCAGACACTGAGCTTACTGCGTTCTCTCCTATGTGGAGACCGGAACCAATGCTGTAGTGACTGTTTAAGTGCCATCTTATGTGCTTTTCACTTATTTATCTCTAATCTTCAAAACCACCCTGCCAGGTACAGCTTATTAATCTGACTTAACAGGTGAGCGGAACATAAAAGACTAATTCCCCAAGTAAGTGGTATTTAGATACAACATATCAGTTTGAAATAATAACGATATTCTGTTCAATGCCTTTCTTTTCAACAAGCAACAGAAATATGACTATCTGAGGAAAAATAGCCTCCTTACTTTTTGAAATGTCAGTTATCTTGAGTATAAGAAACCACCACTCTTTTCCACAAAAGGTCATTCACTAAAATGTCAAACACTTAATGTTCAACCCCATTTCTATAGAAATGGCATAAGTAGGAAGGAAATTGTAGTCTCAAAAGTACCATTCTGAGGAAATTCCCAGGGCTCAGAAACCTATGACTACTGAGGTGGCTAAACATGCCCTGGAAAAAAACCAAGAGATTTAAATAATGTTGGAAAATAGGTAAACAGTCCATATAACTTGATATCACTTAGAGATTGTCAGTCCTACACTAGATGCCCCGACAAACAGTCCTTGAAATCAACCTGAGCACTCCAGGCTCTTCTCGAAGCACCTTAGGGACAGAACTATAATGTTCTGCGGTGCCTTACTGTCAGGGCAGTACAGGATTCCTTTCTTCCTCCTCCTCTTCTTCAAAGTAAGATTTTTTTTTTTTTTTTTTTTGGATGTGAACCATTTTTAAAGTCTTTATTGAATTTGTTACAATATTGCTTCTGTTTCATTTTTTGGTCAAGAGGCATGTGGAATCTTAGCTCCCCAACCAAGGATCGAACCTGCAACCCCTGCACTGGAAGGCAGAGTCTTAACCACCAGACCACCAGGGAAGTCCCAGGACTCCTATCTTCTTAAGGGGCTCTAGAAGTTGTGAAACTAAATTGTGACATTAGAGATGATCAAAACCTGGAGAAACACTTATTCTCTATAAATTAATAACTGTGTTGAATTACCCATTTAGAGATAACTCCAAACTAATTTCTCCTTAATGATAATATTCTTTTAGCTCAATATCATGTAATCAGTCAATTTATGATCATTTAGATTAGCAATAGAAATCAAATCCACTACAATAAAAGCTAATTTTAGCCATAAAACTGGCCAATTAGATTATTCAACTGTTCTTTCCAATATCTAGAGTGTCAGAAAGCACTTTAGGATAACTCAGAGCTCTTAACTGAATACAAGAAGTTCATTCAACTGATTTAAGGAGAAGGGGATTTATGATTAAAGGATGTCAGGAAGCTCACAAAATCTCCAGGAGGGTGCAAAAGTGATACTGGAATGAAGCAGAGCATCCAACCACATTATGGAAATCATCATTGCCACGGCCACTGGAACTTTGCATGGACCCTGCTCTGGATTAGCCGCTCAGAAGAGTAGCTGTCATGGCACCGTCTAGACTAGCACTATCCAACAGAACTTTCTACAGGGACGGAAACCGCCAGCATAGTCGCTGTGCTGTCCACTAGTCACTGGCAGCTACAGAGCGCTTGAAATGTGGCTAGTGTGACTGAGGAAATGAGCTTTTAATTTTATTTAACTAATCAAATGCCTACTGGATTGGCCAGAGTAATTCTAAGTGCTCAAATCATTCCATATGGCTCACATTTGCATCCAGACCCCACTCAGGTACCTGTGACCAAGGGAACCCACTTCTCCTATCTGCACTGTAGCTATTCTTCTACCTTGAAAAATGGTGCTCACAATTTACAGCCTATCCAGATGTAAAGGTTGGTGTGTTCAAAAGACTCTGGACAGCTGCAACTGACAAACAGCTACTGTACCATTCCTCTGACAATTTGAGCCCCTATCCCTGTGTGTCGGGTGCAGATGACTTTGTAATACATTGCTGTACATGCAATGGGGTGAGAGGGGATCAGCCTGAAAACGAGAGAGAGAGAGAGAGAGAGAGAGAGAGAGAGAGAGAGAGAGAGAGAGAGAGAGAGAGAGAGAGAGAGAGAGAAGAAAAGTAACAGAAAGTCAAAGAGCTGGTGTCACAGCACTCATGCACAGACAGTGCAGACACCTTTAACTAGCATTATCTTTTTATATTGCTGCCCTGGGTATTAGTTGCAGCATTCGGGATCTAGATCCCCAGCTAGGGGTCAAACCCCCTGGGAGCACAGAGACCCAAACATTGGGCCACCAGGGTAGTCCAACCAGCATTTCTTGAGCCATTCCACAGGCCATGATGAGGAAATAAAGCTCTAGGGAATTTAAAACTGAGGCCACTTAAAAACACATATTTATAAATTAATTTTAAATTAACAGTATATAATTCATACTAATTTATGAAAAATAGTATCTCCCACCAAAAAAATGAGAGGAATTGCTTTACATTTTTGCATTAACAGAAGACAGCTGGATGGATTCTCATATTTGCTTTTGCATTCAGACTTTTGCAATATCACACACAGCTGTTACACTGCAGCCTGGATGAGAGGGGGCTTTGGGGAGAATGGATACAATTATATGTATGGCTGAGTTCCTTCGCCGTTCACCTGAAACTATCACAATATTGTTATCAGCTATACCCCAATACCAAATATAAACTTTTAAAAGATAAAATACCTAGTAAATTAAATAATAATGATGAGAGAGGCATTGTTTTACATTTTTGCATTAACTGAAGACAGCTGGATTCTCATATTGCTTCTGCAATCAGGCTTTTGCAGTATCACACACAAGTGTACATTCATGAAAGAATGACAGTGAAAAAAGTAAGTTTTTGTATCATTATGAAAATAGTTTTAACCTCATAGACTCCTTGAAAAACTGTCAGGGGCCCCTATTGGTCCTTGGACTATACTTTGAGAACTGCTGATCTAATGAAAATTCTAAGTATATTGGGGGACGGAGGAATGGGGAGTGAGCACTGAAATGCACAGGGCAAAACTAGTAGAATTATAAGGAGAAATTAACAGACTCATAAAAAATTCCTATCTCTAACCAGGGGAAGTCAATAGACTATGTTTAAACTGAAAAATTAAGTAGCTCCAAGCATAGCTTTTCATACATGTATGTAAATATCAAAAGAATTAACTAAGAGTTGAAAATGGGAGTCTCGAGGAAGAGGAAATGGGAAGCAGGGGAGCCAGGGCTTATCTTAACAAATCTTGTTGGATTATTTGACTTCTTAAGTGTGTATACTTAGCAAATTACTGAGACATTTATGTATCTATGGTAAAATTTATTTTTAAAACTATAAAAAGAGCCTGAAGAGACCATAATCACTCCCACCCTAAAATACACAATTAGAAAAAGTTGCAAAAGAATTCACTTCAGTTCAGTCACTCAGTCGAGTTCAACTCTTTGCAATCCCATGGACTGCAGCACGTCAGGACTCCCTGTCCATCACCAATTCCTGGAGCTTACTCAAACTCATGTTCATTGAGTCAGTGATACCATCCAACCATCTCATCCCCTGTTGTCCCCTTTGCCTCCTGCCTTCAATCTTTCCCAGCATCAGGGTCTTTTTAAATGAGTCACTTCTTCCCATCAAGTGGCCTAACTATTGGAGTTTCGGCTTCAACATCAGTCCTTCCAATGAACACCCAGGACTGATCTCCTTTAGGATGGACTGGTTGGATCTCCTTGCAGTCCCAACGGACTCTCCAGTCTTCTCCAACACCACAGTTCATAAGCACCAATTCTTCGGCACTCAGCTTTCTTTATAGTCCAACTCTCACATCCAAACATTGACTACTGGAAAAACCATAGCTTTGACTAGACAAACCTTTGTTGGCAAAGTAATGTCTCTTCTTTTTAAATTGCTGTCTATGTTGGTCATAACTTTTCTTCCAAGGAGCAAGCATCTTTTAATTTCATGGCTGCAATCACCATCTGCAGTGATTCTGGAGCGCCCAAAAATAGTCTCTCACTGTTTCCATTGTTTCCCCATCTATTTGCCATGAAGTGATGGGACCAGATGCCATCATCTTAGTTTTCTGAATGTTGAGTTGTAAGCCAACTTTTTTGCTCTTCTCTTTCACGTTCATCAAGAGGCTCTTTGGTTCTTCTTCACTTTCTGCCATAAGGGTGGTGTCATCTGCATATCTGAGGTTACTGATATTTCTCCCAGCAACCTTGATACCAGCTTGTGCTTCCTCCAGCCCAGCGTTTCTCATGATGTACTCTGCATATAAGTTAAACAAGCAGGGTGACAAGATACAGCCTTGACATACTCCTTTCCTGACTTGGAACCAGTCTGTTGTTCCATGTCCAGTGCTAACTGCTGTTTCCTGACCTGCACACAGATTTCTCAGGAGTCAGGTCAGGTGGTCTGGTATTCCCGTCTCTTTCAGAATTTTCCACAGTTTGTTGTGATCCACACAGTCAAAGGCTTTTGCGTAGTCAATAAAGCAGATGTTTTTCTGGAACTCTCTTGCTTTTTTGATGATCCAGCGGATGTTGGCAATTTGAGCTCTGGTTCCTCTGCCTTTTCTAAATCCAGCTTGAACATCTGGAAGTTCACGGTTCACATACTGTTGAAGCCTGGCTTGGAGAATTTTGAGCATTACTCAAAATGAGATGAGTGCAATCGTGCAGTAGTTAGAGCTTTCTTTGGGATTGGAATGAAAACTGACCTTTTCCAGTCCTGTGGCCACTGCCGAGTTTTCCAAATTTGCTGGCATACTGAATGCAGCACTTTCACAGCATCATCTTTTAGGATTTGAAATAGCTCAACTGGAATTCCATCACCTCTACTAGCTTTGTTTGTAGTGATGCTTCCTAAGGCCCATGTGACTTCGAATTCCAGGATGTCTGGCTCTAGTGATCTTTTTTGTATAGCTCTTCTGTGTATTCTTGCCACCTCTTAATATCTTCTCCTTCTGTTTAGGTCCATACCATTTCTGTCCTTTATTTATGGACACCTTTATTGTGCCCATCTCTGCATGAAATGTTCCCTTCGTATCTCAAATTTTCTTGAAGAGATCTCTATAGTTTTTCCCATTCTATTGTTTCCCTCTATTTCTTTGCACTGACCACTGAGGAAGGCCTTCTTATCTCTCATTGCTATTCTTTGGATTAGAATCATCTGCATTCAAATATCTTTCCTTTTCTCCTTTGCCTTTTGCTTCTCTTCTTTTCTCAGCTATTTGTAAGGCCTCCTCAGACAACCATTTTGCCTTTTTGCATTTCTTTTTCTTGGGGATGGTTCATGACATTGTACAGGGGGCAGTGATCAAGACCATTCCCAAGAAAAAGAAATGCAAAAAAATTACTTCCCCCTAAAAAAGCATTACCACCAAGTAATTTTATAGGAACTATCTATTGAATGCTATGGAAAAGATAATTCCTACATTATTTAAACTGTTTTAGGACAGAAAGCTTCCTATGATGCAATTATAAATTAAACAGCTAATATATCACATGCCAGGCAATGCAATTAAATATAGTAAATACTGACCAATCTTTCTGAATGGATTGGTGAGGATGAGCTACATATAGTGAAGGGTAACCTACCACTGTGAGTGTACTGACTTTAAGTTATTTAATATCCAGTAACACATGTATAACTCAATTAAGGTACAAATGGAGCCATGAGTTAAAACAAAATGAGAACTACAGCTGGCTCACTAATGTCATTGTTAGTATATGTTCTGGCCATTCCAAAGTGCCACAAGTCAGTATTCCAAGAAAGAGCTGGAAATAGCAGGGCATTACTATGATGCCCCAAAGTGATTCCAAAGACTATGAGTATGAAGAAGACTTACAGTCTTACTGTCTCAGGTAGGGTTTCCCACGAGTAGACCCTAAGAGAAGGATTCAAATGCAAGTGACTTACCAAGGAAGTGCTCCCAAGAGAAATGGGAATGGGAAGCAATAAAGAGAAGCAGCAGCAGCCAAGGAAGCAAACAACTTGCTTAGTCCAGCAGAGGAACTCTGGAGTATAAGTAACTGAGTTTGAGCCATCTCAAGGCAAGGAAACTGGTCTCTCATAGCCCCTCATTAGTCAGTCAACAGCTAAGAGCTTCTTTAGGGAAAAGGAAACAGCCAGGTAGTTCAGGTTCTCCGGGCCTATGCACAGAGTGAAGCCAGTCATTCAAAGATGTTCCTCAGGAGTCGGCGGCGCTCCTGTCAGGGGGCAGCAGGTCCGGAGCGGCTGGTCCTCCCCTTCCCCCGACCCCAGCCCTAGCCGCAGTGGAGCCGGAGCGCGTGGGTGCGCCCCACCACCGCCGTCACCATGGTGCTGTTGGCAGCAGCAGTCTGTACAAAAGCGGGAAAAGCTATTGTTTCTCGACAGTTTGTAGAGATGACTCGAACTCGGATTGAGGGCTTGTTAGCAGCTTTTCCAAAGCTCATGAACACTGGAAAACAGCATACATTTGTGGAAACAGAGAGTGTCAGATATGTTTACCAGCCTATGGAGAAATTGTACATGGTACTGATCACTACCAAAAACAGCAACATCTTAGAAGATCTGGAGACCCTAAGGCTCTTCTCAAGAGTGATTCCTGAATATTGCCGAGCCTTAGAAGAGAATGAAATATCTGAGCACTGTTTTGATTTGATTTTTGCATTTGATGAAATTGTTGCCTTGGGATACCGGGAGAATGTTAACCTGGCACAGATCAGAACCTTCACAGAAATGGATTCCCATGAGGAGAAGGTGTTCAGAGCAGTCAGAGAGACTCAAGAGCGTGAAGCCAAGGCTGAGATGCGGCGTAAAGCAAAGGAATTACAGCAGGCCCGAAGAGATGCAGAGAGACAGGGCAAAAAAGCACCAGGATTTGGGGGCTTTGGAAGCTCCACAGTGTCTGGAGGCAGCACGACTTCTATGATTACAGAGACCATCATTGAAACTGATAAACCAAAAGTGGCACCCGCACCAGCCAGACCTTCAGGCCCTAGCAAGGCTCTGAAACTGGGAGCTAAAGGAAAGGAAGTAGATAACTTCGTTGACAAATTGAAATCTGAAGGTGAAAACATCATATCCTCCAATATGGGCAAGCGTACCTCTGAAGCAACCAAAGTGCATGCTCCACCCATTAATATGGAGAGTGTGCACATGAAGATTGAGGAAAAGATCACATTAACCTGTGGCCGAGATGGAGGATTACAGAACATGGAGCTGCACGGCATGATCATGCTTAGAATCTCAGATGATAAGTTTGGTCGAATTCGTCTTCATGTGGAAAATGAAGACAAGAAAGGAGTACAGCTACAGACCCATCCAAATGTGGATAAAAAACTTTTCACTGCAGAATCTCTAATTGGTTTGAAGAATCCAGAGAAGTCATTTCCAGTCAACAGTGATGTAGGGGTGCTAAAGTGGAGACTACAGACCACAGAAGAATCTTTTATTCCACTGACAATTAATTGCTGGCCCTCAGAAAGTGGAAATGGTTGTGATGTCAACATAGAATATGAGCTACAAGAAGATAATTTAGAACTGAATGATGTGGTGATCACCATTCCACTCCCATCTGGTGTTGGTGCTCCAGTGATCGGTGAGATTGATGGCGAGTATCGACATGACAGTCGACGAAATACCTTGGAGTGGTGCCTGCCAGTGATTGATGCCAAAAATAAGAGTGGCAGCCTTGAGTTCAGCATTGCTGGGCAGCCCAATGACTTCTTCCCTGTTCAAGTTTCCTTCATCTCCAAAAAAAATTACTGTAACATACAGGTTACCAAAGTGACCCAGGTAGATGGAAACAGCCCTGTAAGATTTTCCACAGAGACCACTTTCCTAGTGGATAAGTATGAAATTCTGTAATACCAAGAAGGAACCGAAAAGGAAAATTTTCAAATGAAGAAGCCAGCAGTGGCTGAAGAGTTTTTTCCAAACCCACAAGCCATTGGAGACCCTTTTTTTTCCAAATACAGTGCACGATTCTCTGAGCGCAAGGACCCTCAGCTCCCCCTCAGTGTTTCAGTGTCACAGAGACATTCTTTGGCAAAGCAGTGGCACACCATACAGGGAAAGGCTGCTGATTTCTTTGGCAGATTTCCTGGCCAGCAGGAAAGCAAGCTCTCCAGAGAATGCCCCCAGTTAATCGTTCTTTCCCTTTGCCTAAGTTGTTCTTTTATTTGAATCCTTAAATATATTATATTTCATACTTTGTTTTTAAAAAGTATTCTCTGCAGAAGATTTTAATCTTTCACACTTCTTTACCTTCAGTTTTTTTCTTTTGTATATCCAGTCAAGCCCTGGGGTCATCTGCATATAGGCATTGTATCTGGCACTCCCGTAACAGGTTGATCTAATCCAGTCTTGATTTTTGGACTATACAAGTGAACTGCTTGAGGGGTATGAGGTCTGCACATTAAAAGATGAGGTTGTCTTATATCCTCTTCCTATATCTAGTCATCCCTCCATTCCTTTGCCAAGCCATTTTCCTTTCAGGTTTGTCGCTCTGCTTTAGAACACTACTGTGAATCCTATTGTGTCAATAATAAAGACAGCTGAGAAGCAGCTTTCAGATGGCATAGCCCCCCACTTCAAAGTGTCCTGGAGGAGAACGGTCATGTCCAGTTAGGGATTTCACACCCGCAGGTAATCATGTCTGCTGCTGGTGCTACCCAGCCTTCCGTTCTCCACATTTTGGGTACTTCAGCTAATACATGATAGCTCATGGTCTTTGTAATCCATTCACATTCCTGAGATTCACCACCTCCCTCTTCCTGAATGTTCTCTATATGTCATCAGTTTTTTCCTTTCCATCTGAAATAAGGTTATGATTTTGGAGGCTGAACCCTCAGTGAGTCTTTTTGCCAGTGCCGTTGGCCCTAAACTGTCAAGAAGACTCCAGTTTCACCATCAGATTTTTAGCCTTTGAAGATGCAGCTGATTATATTGCTGTATAGGAATTGTTGATAATACTCCTTTCTAGCCTCCTCAACATTTTTTTCAGCAGCCTATCCTTCCCATCTCTGAAATCCTTCCTTTTTCTCCCCTAAGCCTTTTCTGTTGAGTGTCATCATGTAGCGGTGGTTTCTCAGCCCCCCATCCATTATTTCTTCAGTGGAGAAGACTGCATCAGCCAGCCTTGCGTTGTCTTTTAATCTAGTATTGCACTGGGGATCAGTAGAGTTGTTGCCAGGCTGCAGCCACGGGCGGGGGTGGGTGGGTGGGAGAGATGGATGACAGTAGACGCCCTCCTGCACTCTCAGCTGGTTGGAGAGTACCACTCCACTCTGAACATTTGGCCTTCCCTGCAAAGAGTGTACTGTACTTGAAGAAAGCAGTCACACACAAATGGCCATGGATGGAATTGTTTGCCAAAGAAATTTCTGGCCTTTCCCTTCCCCTTAATCACATCAGGGAAGAATCCTTATTTCTAGCTTGGTTTCCACATAAGGTTTTTTGAGGAAGGGGACTGGGACAAGAAATCTGTCGTGTAGTTACGTAGACAAGGAATCTTATTAATTCAGTTTTGTTTGAGAGTTGCTTGTCCATATGATTTTTTAAAAGTGAGATTTAGTTTCACAAAAACTTTTTTTTCTGAAATTACTTTTGGGGTAATATTTAAAATGAGAGACATTTTGTAACCCTGTAAAATACATAGGGAATATAACATTCCAGTGTACACACAGAAGACAGATTCTTTAATCAAATAAAGAGTATTATAAAATGAAAAAAAAAAAAAAAGATGTTCCTCAAAAGAGTCACAGACACAAGCCATTAAGAAGCAAAGCTTCACTCAAAGCTGCATAACTGGTGCACAGAATTGGTAACACGGATCAAGATGATCTGATTAGAGCACAGACAGCATATGTTACACCTGATGATGATACTAAAGAATAAAGTGATGTGAAACCATATGGATAAACAGATCATACTGTTAGTAAAGGATATTATTGTAAATATACTTAATATGTTTTATTCTCAATCCCCCACTGCTGTCCCCAAACTATTATTAAGTAAACGAGAAATCCCAATTCCTTTCTTTGATTCTAAGAGGCCACTTAGCATTAGGAGACCGTACTGTAGTAAAAGTTAGTAATCACTGTTTTAACAAAAATCATTAACAAAATATTTATCATTTGTACTTTCTCAACTGAGCTTTTCAGGACAACTAAAAAAATTTAATTAATTTGAGTATTAAAACAAAACTAGGACTTACCTGGTGGTCTACTCGTTAAGAATCTGCCCTTTCATCACAGGGGACACAGGTTCAATCCCTGGTCAGGAACTAAGATCCCACATGCCACACGGAGGCAAAAAAAAAAAAACCCCAAAAAACCATAGCTAACTGTAGTTATGATGGCCTATCAGTTTTAAGGCCCTATATATAACCAACAGAACCCAATTCTGGTTTATTGAGTGAAAGCCATCTGAGAGCTCAAAGACTTGGGAGTCTGAAGAACCAGAGAGTGAGCTTGTAAAGGCTAAGAAGCAAAATCCACAATCACACTGGTACAGGAGAAAGAGTGGCCTTGGGCTACTGCCCCTGCAATAAATGGACTCCCAACAGTTCCCTCAGTATGGACCATCACAGGCTCAAGATTCAAAGATCCACATAGCTGAGCTTAGGGACCCACCCATCCCAACAGTGACTGTGCTGGGGGAAGCAAAGAGGAAGATCTTTCTAGTTTTCCTTCTGTTAACAGAAAGCTGGCTGCTGATTTATCCAGCTAACAAGATTACACGTGAAGCTGATAGAAATAATTCACAACTAGGAAATCCAAGTGCTATTAGGAAGGGAGAAAGAATGCTGGTGAGCTTTTTAATGATACTGTATGATACACTAGGCCACAAAGAAACTGGTCAGCATAAGGACAATCCAAACAATCCAAGAACTGGTACAGCCTACTTTATATTACATGTTCTTTATAAAAGACAATATGAATAGTAGATTGCATTTTCCCAGTTGGCTGGCCACATAAAGATTTCTCATTCTGCATGCTTTCTTACAATCTGACATCAACAATATGCCTACTCTCCTTGGAGCCAGGCAAGTCTATGATCATGGCAACCGTTACACCATGTGACTACCTGTGAGCTAGGTCATAAAAGGTGACACAGCTTTTACCTGGTCTTTTTGGTTTGCTCCTAGAATCCAACCACCATCCTGTGACAAAGCACAGCTGAAATCTAGTTGACAGTCAATACCTGCCTCCAGACATGAGTATGACTTCAGCCTCAGTTACAACACAACCACAACCCCGTAACAGACTCCAAGAGAGAATTAGCTAACTGAGGCCTAGTCAACCCCGAGAACTCAGATGTTTTTGTTGTTGTTGTTTTAAGCTATTAAGCTTTCAAGTGATTTGTTCAGTTCCGTTCAGTTCACTCAGTCGTGTCTGACTCTTTGCGACCCCATGAATCGCAGCACACCAGGCATCCCTGTTCATCACCAACTCCCGGAGTTTATCCAAACTCATGTCCATTGAGCCAGTGATGCCATCCAACCATCTCATCCTCTGTCGTCCCCTTCTCCTCCTGCCCTCAATATTTCCCAGCATCAGGGCCTTTTCAATGAGTCATTTCTTTGCATCAGGTGGTCAAAGTACTGGAGTTTCAGCTTCAACATCAGTCCTTTCAATGAACACCCAGGACTGATCTCCTTTAGGATGGAGTGGTTGGATCTCCTTGCAGTCCAACGGACTCTCAAGAGTCTTCTCCAAAACCACGTTCAAAAAGCATCAATTCTTCAGCACTCAGCTTTCTTTATAGTCCAACTCTCACATCCATACAGGACCATAGCCTGGAAAAACCATAGCCTTGACTAGACGGACCTTTCTTGGCAAAGTAATGTCTCTGCTTTTTAATATGCTATCTAGGTTGGTCAAAACTTTCCTTCCAAGGAGCGTCTTTTAATTTCATGGCTGCAGTCACCATCTGCAGTGATTTTGGAGCCCCCCCCCCCCCCCAAATAAAGTCAGCCACTGTTTCCACTCTTTCCCCACTTATTTGCCATGACGTGATGGGACCAGATGCCATCATCTTCGTTTTCTGAATGTTGAGTTGTAAGCTAACTTTTTCACTCTCCTCTTTCACTTTCATCAAGAGGCTTTTTAGTTCTTCACTTTCTGCCATAAGGGTGGTGTCATCTGCATATCTGAGATTATTCATATTTCTCCTGGCAATCTTGATTCCAGCTTGTGCTTCCTCCAGCCCAGCGTTTCTCATGATGTACTCTGCATATAAGTTAAATAAGCAGGGTGACAAGATACAACCTTGACATACTCCTTTTCCTATTTGGAACCAGTCTGTTGTTCCATGTCCAGTGCTAACTGTTGCTTCCTGACCTGCATACAGGTTTCTCAAGAGGCAGCTCAGGTAGTCTGGTATTCCCATCTCTTTCAGAATTTTCCACAGTTTAATGTGATCCACACAGTCGAAGGCTTTGGCACAGTCAATAAAACAGATGTTTTTCTGGAACTCTCTTGCTTTTTTGATGATCCAGTGGATGTTGGCAATCTGATGTCTGGTTCCTCTGCCTTTTCTAAATCCAGCTTGAACATCTGGAAGTTCACGGTTCACGTATTGCTGAAGCCTGGCTTGGAGAATTTGCGCATTACTTTACTAGCGTGTGAGATGAGTGCAATTGTGTGGTAGGTTGAGCATTCTTTGGCATTATCTTTCTTTGGGATTGGAATGAAAACTGACCTTTTCCAGTCCTGTGGCCACTGCCGAGTTTTCCAAATTTGCTGGCATACTGAGTGCAGCACTTTCACAGCATCCTCTTTTAGGATCTGAAACAGCTCAACTGGAATTCCATCACCTCCACTAGCTTTTTTCATAGTGATGCTTCCTAGGGCCCACTTGACTTCACATTCCAGGATGTCTGGCTCTAGGCGAGTGATCACACCATTGTGATTATCTGGGTCGTGAAGACCTTTTTTGTACAGTTCTGTGTATTCTTGCCACCTCTTCTTTGTAGCTTCTGCTTCTGTCAGGTCCATACCATTTCTGTCCTTTACTGAGCCCATCATTGCATGAAATGTTCCCTTGGTCTCTCTAACTTTCTTGAAGAGATCTCTAGTCTTTCCCATTCTATTGTTTACCTCTATGTCTTTGCATTGATAGCTGAGGAAGGCTTTCTAGTGATCCTGGCTATTCTTTGGAACTCTGCATTCAAATGGGTATATCTTCCCTTTTATCCTTTGCTTTTCACTTCTCTTCTTTTCACAGCTATTAGTAAGGCCTCCTCAGACAGCCATTTTGCCTTTTTGCATTTCTTTTTCTTGGGATGGTCTTTGTTACACAGTAATAAATAACTGAAACAATGTGAAACTTTGCATCTCCCAACAAATCAATATTCAAATACAATCCCCAAGGGATACTTTTATTTTTTTATTAATATTTGGGGGGAGGGGTGTCTGTCTATTAATATCTTTGGGGAAAATCACTTTTAAACCATTCTTAGTCCACATGGAACTGATGAATGCCCCCAAACCTCTGAGTTCCAGAAGATCCAGGGAGGCCTGGCTAATTTGGTAACCACCTCCCTTGATTACAGTGATTGTTTCAGAGATGGATATGTGACCCAAGCCATACCAGAGTTAGAGTCTGCCCCAGGGACTTCTGCTGGTACCATTAAAAAAGAGATATTCTTGTGCTTGCTTTGGCAGCACACATACTAAAACTGCAACCATACAGAGAAGATTAGCATGGGCCCTGTGCAAGGATGACACAGATTCATAAAGCATTTCATATCTTTCACTCACTGGGATCCTTTTTGGGGGGGGCTGTGCCGCATGGCATTCAGGATCTTAGTTCTCAAACAAGGGGTCAAACCCACACTCCCTGCTCTCAGAGTGGGTTAACCACTGGATCTCCGGGGAAGTCCCTCACTGAGATCCTTACCAATGCCAATGTTCAGTTCAGTAGCTCAGTCGTGTCCAACTCTTTGCGACCCCATGAATCACAGCAGGCCAGGCCTCCCTGTCCATCACCAACTCCCAGAGTTCACTCAAACTCATGTCCATCGAGTCAGTGATGCCATCCAGCCATCTCATCCTCTGTCGTCCCCTTCTCCTCCTGCCCCCAATCCCTCCCAGCATCAGGGTCTTCTCCAATGAGTCAACTCTTCACACGAGGTGGCCAAAGTATTGGAGTTTCAGTTTCACCGTCAGTCCTTCCAATGAACACCCAGGACTGATCTCCTTCAGGATGGACTGATTGGATCTCCTTGCAGTCCAAGGGACTCTCAAGAGTCTTCTCCAACACCACAGTTCAAAAGCATCAATTCTTCGGCACTCAGCTTTCTTTACAGTCCAACTCTCACATCCATACATGACCACTGGAAAAACCATAGCCTTGACTAGACAGACCTTTGTTGGCAAAGTAATGTCTCTGCTTTTTAATATGCTATCTAGGTTGGTCAAAACTTTCTTTCCAAGGAGTAAGCGTCTTTTAATTTCATGGCTGCAATCACCATCTTCAGTGATTTTGGAGCCCAAAAAAATAAAGTCTGACACTGTTTCCACTGTTTCCCCATCTATTTGCCATGAAGTGATGGGACCAGATGCCATGATGTTAGTTTTCTGAATGTTAAGCTTTAAGCCAACTTTTTCACTCTCCTCTTTCACTTTCATCAAGAGGCTTTTTAGTTCCTCTTCACTTTCTGGCATAAGAGTGGTGTCTTCTGCATATCTGAGGTTATTGATATTTCTCCCAGCAACCTTGATTCCAGCTTGTGCTTCCTCCAGCCCAGCGTTTCTCATGATGTACTCTGCACATAAGTTAAATAAGCAGGGTGACAATATACAGCCTTGATGTATTCCTTTTCCTGTTTGGAACCAATGTTAGAGAAGAGAAAAAGGAAGGACTATGTCAAAAAAAAAAACAAAAAACAAAAAAAAACGAGTGAGAAAGAGAAAGGAAAAGAAAGAGATCTTCTCTTCACTCAGATTGCAAGCTGTGAGGGAGATGTAAGTCTGACACTGAGGGTGTCGAGTTTTGCCTGTTGAGAGTGAAGCCCACACAGGAGGAAACAGTTGCAAAGGCAACGCGCTGACGACACCGAGACCCTGGGACCAGCCGTGACTCATCGGCATGATCCGGGGACTTTCTGTTTCATGAGCCAACAAACTCCCCTTTTACCTTCACCAGGTTCAGGTTGTATCTCTGTCACACAGTAAAGCTCAAATCATAATCTTAATAAAAAATATAAATAACATGGCTATCTTGAAACATTTTGGGATCTAAAAAGAGTATTTTAAAACTTCAGTCACTTTGGGAGGTAGGAAATGTGATGGAAGGGAGTCATGAATCAAGATCATGCTTATTCAAAACTCACAAGCATCTCTAGCAAACTCAGAGATCCAGTCTAAAAGCTATAAAGGAGCTCATGCTAAGAAGATAAGTGTTCTATGAAAAGCTGCCTGTCTGAAGCCTTCCAACCAAGGAAAAAAGCTTCATGTCTTTTTAAAAGATTTCAAAATGTGACTATATGGCAGGAGATACCTCAAATAATTTACCAATTTCTAAGACTGAAGGAGGGAGGAGAAGGGGACAACAGAGGATGGGATGATTGGATGATATCACCGACTCGATGGACATGAGTTTGAGTAAACCCCAGGAGTTGGTGATGGACAGGGAAATCTGGCGTGCTGCAGTCCATGGGGTTGCAAAGAGTCGGACACAACTGAGCGACTGAACTGAACTGTGTTTGACCTGAAGCAAGTGTACACTACAATATTTATCTGTAGGAACAGACTGTTAGTAACCTCCAAACTAAATATAATTAAGAAAATACACTTATACCTCTGCTTATTACATTAACATGATCAAGAGCTAACTGTTTTCTCAACAGATTCACTTTACTTAGACTAATAAAAAAAGTTCATTTGTGTTCTAGGAGAACAAGCCAGTTAATAGCACATTTTAAACTGATATATACTGACCTACCCACATGCTTCTCAACAATATACTTAGTTGGTAAAGAAAAGTAAAGCCATACTCAAACATCATCTACCACATAGCAAGCGATCTGCTGCCCATCTGCCAGGGAGGACCTGCAAGGCTACACCACTAAGAAGCATCTTAACATTCTAAGAACTCTTATGTTCAATATCCCTAATCTAGATAAAACCCTAGCAGAAATACAAATAGAACTTTCCCTCTACTTGTAGAGATGACAAAAGTGAAAATAAATATATAAGAGTACAAAACTAGGCAAGGTCCCAGTCAAGCAGGCTAGGATTTTGATGGGGTTCCAAGTCCTGGAATCCTAAAATTCATCCATATTCTGATCTGACCAACTAAGTGAGACTAGCTAGGCACGCAGGTGCCCAGGGTTAGCTTCAGACACCACATCCATCAGCCTTATTTCTTTCTTTCTTTTTGGCTGTGCTGGGTCTTTGTTGCTGGGCATGAGTTTTCTCTAGTTGCAGCAATCAAATTTCTCATTGTGGCGTCTTCTCTTGTTGCAGAGCACGAGCTCTAGGCATGCAGGATTCTCTAGCCTGCACGCAGGCTTCAGGCGTGCAGCCCAGCATGTTGGCTCAGCAGTCATGTTGCAAGGGCTCAATTGTGCCACAGCATGTGGGATCTCCCTGGATCAGGGATCAAACCCATGTCTCCTGCATTAGCAGGCTGGTTCTTAACCACTGGATATGACTAATTTCACGGTATCTCTGGTTCTGTTGTGTCAGGGCTCGTTCAGAAATTGGACTTGTGTGCTAAGACTTTTCAGTCATGTCTGACTCTTTGTGACCCTATGGATTGTAGCCTGCCAGGCTCCTCTGTCTATGGGATGCTCTAGGCAAGAATATTGGAATGGGTTGCCATGCCCTCAACCAGGGTATCTTTCCAACCCAAACCTGCGTCTCTTATGTCTCCTGCATTGGCAGGTGGATTCTTCACCACTAGCACCACCTGGGAAGCCGAAATTGGACAGATTAAGTCTATTAAAATGGAAGTCCATCAATGACTGAACATGAGCATGACTGAGGATGTCCAGCTAATGCCAGAAGCCCTGACCATCTCACCCTACTCTTCAGTGCTCCCACTTCACCACCTTGCTTTCCAGTGAAAAATCCCTAGGGACTAGCTGACCTAGAACTTTATAATTCAGTCTGAATAAGTTATTAGCGCCCTACTTATACTCCAGTGCAAAGTCAAAATGCTTCTACTAAAACCTCCTGTTGAGGCCAGGGACTATATTTCCTCTCTCTCTCCCAAAGTACCTGATATAAACTCAAGGAAGTATTTGTAAAGTAATTTTAGATATTTTATTGGCCACTAGGGCAGCATGTGGGATCTTACTTCCCCGACTAGGGATCAAACCTGTGCCCCCTGCATTGGACGCAAGGCATTTTAACCACTGGAATTTTGTATATAGATGAAATGTAACACCATATTACCCAACAAGTCATTTTCCTGAGAGTCACAACTATCCCTAAAATCAGCCAGAAGTCAGAAAGAAGAAATCTCAGAAATCCAAAACAAAGATCAAAGCCTACACATATATGAAAGATTTCCTCATAGGAAAGTCCCTGAAGCCCCTCAACAGTCTTTTGTTTCAAACAAACAAAATTCAAGTTTTTCTAGTTTTCTAACTAACTGAAGACGGGCACAAGCAATTCTAGAATGAGGAGCAGAGGCGGCTGCATGCTGACAGCTGCAAAAAGGGACAGCTGCCCCACTAA
Source organism: Dama dama (assembly GCF_033118175.1). Classification (NCBI taxonomy): domain Eukaryota; kingdom Metazoa; phylum Chordata; class Mammalia; order Artiodactyla; family Cervidae; genus Dama; species Dama dama. The sequence continues at coordinate 67,910,991 of NC_083709.1, forward strand.
GGGGGAAAGGGGCCCCGCAGCAGGTACTGGAGGGGCTGTTAAACCTGAAGATCTTAAAAGCCAAGGAAGGTGCTTGTGAATATGATTTACAGATTCATTCATCTAACATTTTAAAACTCCTACTTTAAGCGCAGTGGAACAGACAATTTCTAAGGCATAGTCAGTCTTTACTGTCACAGGGGCTTACTGGCAACAAGACATACACAGATAACCATGGCTCAAAGAGAAAAGCATTAAGTGCCACCTAAGAGATGATGGTACTCAGTAGCTCAGAGAAGGCAAAGGGTATTTTCAGTTTCATGGTGATACTGAAAACAGAGCTAGGAATTATTGGTTTGGATTTGGATAAACTGTAGATGTAAAGTACATTCTAGACAGAGGTAAAGGCAGGGAGAGGTTTGAGGTGGGGGAAGCAATGTATTCACTCTGGCTGGAAACTAGGTAAGGCTAGAAAGATAGGTACTGGAGAGTGAATGCTCATAACTGATATTAATGATTACTGTGAGTCATCAGAAAAGCGAACCATGAGAGGCATACAATATTGAACTGAAGACTATCATCATTTTTTTTTTCAGATAACTTTTGTAAAAAGCACTTTACTAATTTTTTTTATGTACTGTTCACAGTATGTCAGGGTTCTGGGTTGCAGCATAAGGGTAAGTTGCTGAGAGGTTACTGGTTTGCTCATAGAACTGATGGGAAGGCTGGGCGTCTAAGCTTGAATTGGGCAGTAGGAACCATCTGGCCAGAACGCAGTCTCTGTGCTGGACAAGCCACCAGTGCAAGGAAGCTGACTCTACAGGGTATCTGATCTCCCTTTCCCTTCGTTATCACTAATTTTTATTCTTGAACAGGTTTTTTTTAAGAATACATGAGATGAAATGTGAAGTGCACTTTAAGTAATTGTACTGCATACTGAAATATGTTGTCTCAAGGAAAACTACTTGCATAGTTTTTGAGTCATAAGCTGAACTATTTTCATCAAACACCATTTTTACTTGGAAGAACAAACAACAGACAAACTATGGTTATTCAGGCTTGAGTATCTGCCAGACATTTTCTTGAAAATGAAATGAGCCTGTCATTTCAACTAAAACCATCTACAGTATTTGCTGCCTATGATAAAATTTGAGCTTTCAGGTGAATACAAACCTTTTGGAAAATTTGTGTTTGCCACCATAGGCTTCAAAGCATCCCAAAACTCAAAGTCTTCTGGCAAGATCATTGGTAATGTTAATGTCATGTGATTTTTAAAATGCTGTATAAAAAATAAAATAAAATAAAATACCGTATAACAAGTGTGTCAACATTTGAAAGATCTGCATAACTCAGTGAAACAATATTTTCCAAACATTCAATGTTGTAATCATATTACAAAATAACATATGGGTAAAAAAATTCAAAGTGCAAGATATAAACTAATATATTTTAATGCAACAATATGATACAGCTTCATATCCCACAGCAACTAAGCACTTAAGAAAATTACATCTGTCAAGTTTGCTACAGTATCATAAAAGAATATCCAAATTTATCTGAAAAAGCTACTAAAATACTCTTCCTTCCAACTACACATTTTGAGATGCTGGATTTTTCTTTTAGGCTTTAATCAAGAGCATAACACAAGGGACTTCCTTGACAGTCCAGTGGTAAACACTCTGCACTCCCAAGGCAGGGGGCACAAGTTTGATCCCTGACTGGGGAACTAAGATCCTGCATGCCGCACAGTGCAGCCAAAAATAAAAATAAAAAAGAATATATTGTAACAAATAGAATATTAGAAGCAAGTATGAGAATCCACCTGTCTTCTATTAGACATTAAAGAGATTTGCAAAAAATGTAAAACACTGCCATTCCAAGCATTCTTGGTGCCTACAACTTGGTTTCAAATACAATTCTCTAAAAAAAGAAACCAGGGCTCCTTGAAGAAGTGGATAGTTCTAGGACTGGGGCAGGAAATACACAAAATAGGCCTGTAGCATCTCACAGTTCTAGTGTAAGAAAGTGCTTCAAACAAACAAACATGATAATGGAAGTAGGTGAAAGCTCTTACCCAATAGGAGTGAGAGCTCTCAAAGACCAAAGTTGGAACAATTGAACAAAAAGATAAATAGTACTGGATTATAACCCAAAATATAAATATCCATAGGTCAATATTGATATAAATGATTAAACAAATGAGAGAGAAGAGATAAATCTGCTGTGCAGACAAATTACAAATAATTTATGTAGCTACTCTGCCCTTAAAGCGGCTGGAACATAACTCTCCACTCCTTAGTGTGAGCAGGTCATAGTGACTTCCTCCCAGGGTAAGGGATGGGAAGGGAGGGGAGGGGAAGGGAATAACGTTAACAGTGGAGAAATCTGACCAACACTGTCTCAGCCAGGTGACCAAAGGCAACATCAACGGTGATAAATCATGCTGATAGTCTGCATCTTGGTATGTACCATATGTTCCATGATGAGGATGGTCTTCCCCAAAGACACCCATAACCTCCGTCTAATTGTAAGAAAAATCAGACAAATCCCAACTGAGGGATATCCTACAAAGTATCTGACTGGTACTCCTCAAAACTATTAGAGTCACTGAAAACAAAGAAAGTATGAGAAACTGTCCCAGCCAGAAGCTTAAGGTGACAACATGACTAAATGTAATGTCATTATATTTAGTAAAGAGATCTTGTAACAGAAAATTGACAGGAGGTAAACAACTAAGAAAGCTTGAATGAAGAATGGACTTTAATTAATAATAATGTATTGATAGTGGTTCATTAATTATAACCAATGTACCATACTAATGTCAGATGTTAATAATAGGGAAACAGGGTGTGGGTTTATATTTATGGGGACTCTGCACTATCTTCACATTCTATACATCAAAAACTGTTCTAAAAAATAAAATTTATTTTTTTTTAAATGCCACTCTTTTCACTAGATATTTGTTTTGGAAAATAGTTTTCATAAAAATATGTTATTTATGTTAACATGTAATGGGTTTATTATTTTTAATGAATACTTAAAATTTCCCCTCAATATTACTTTCTACTATGTTAAATATCATAGCTATAACTCACAAACTCTTTGGAGTCATCAACACTTTTTAAACGCGTAGAGGAATTCTAAGGAATTCAAAAAGTTTGAAATATCACTGAAAAAGGTTAAGTTTCACATATATGGAAAATGCATGTATGTGGAATCTCACTTTAAAAAATAGGATAAATGGAACTTTAGTGTAAAGGTAGCCTTCAATTTATACATACAGTGTGCTACTCAAATTTACAAAATAAATCACTTAGCATTTTCTCAGCAATATTACCTTCCAAGATCACTCATGAAGTATGCCTTTTAACCTGTTACGATGGTAGCAAACAGTCAAAGCACCTGTGCAAATTAAGTAACACTGCACCACACTTACCACTACACTTCAGTCAGCTGGATGAAAGGGCAGAATGCCTACTAAGAGCAGGTCCTGGAGGTGCTTCACATATATTCTCTCTTATGAATGGGTGGTCAAGCAGTGACTGTCATCCCCATGTCTAGGGCCAACATCACCTGACTAGTGCAGTAAGTGAAGGAAAAGAGGTATGAACCTCGGTCCAACCACAAAACTTCAGCCCCCAGGAAGACACGGTGGCTGATAAGAGAATATCCAGAGGAGAGAGAGTACGCAATTATTAATACTAGTGTGACACACTAGTAAAGTAATGCTCAAAATTCTCCAAGCCAGGCTTCAACAGTACGTGAACCGTGAACTTCCAGATGTTCAAGCTGGTTTTAGAAAAGGCAGAGGAACCAGACATCAAATTGCCAACAACTGCTGAATCATCGAAAAAGCAAGAGAGTTCCAGAAAAACATCTACTTCTGCTTTATTGACTATGCTAAATCCTTTGACTGCCTGGATCACGACAAACTATGGAAAATTCTGAAGGAGATGGGAATACCAGACCACCTGAGCTGCCTCTTGAGAAACCTATATGCAGGTCAGGAAGCAACAGTTAGAACTGGACATGGAACAACAGACTGGTTCCAAATCAGGAAAGGAGTATGTCAAGGTTGTATATTTTCACCCTGCTTATTTAACTTATATGCAGAGTACACCATGAGAAATGCTGGGCTGGATGAAGCACAAGCTAGAACCAAGATTGCCAAGAGATATATCAATAACCCCAGATACTCAGATGACACCACCCTTACAGCAGAAAGCAAAGAAGAACTAAAGAGCCTCTTGATGAAAGTGCTAGAGTAGAGTGAAAAAGTTGGCTTAACGCTCAGTGTTCACAAAACTAAGATCACAGCATCTGGTCCCATCACTTCATTGCAAATAGATGGGGAAATAGTGGAACAGTAACAGCCTTTATTTTTTTGGGCTCCAAAATCACTGTAGATGGTGACTGCAGCCATGAAATGAAAAGATACTTGCTCCTTGGAAGAAAAGTTATGACCAACCTAGACAGCATATTAAAAAGCAGAGACAGTACTTTGCCAACAAAGGTCCATCTAGTCAAGGTTATGGTTTTTCAGTAGTCATGTATGGATGTGAGAGTTGGATTGTAAAGAAAGCTAAGTGCTGAAGAATTAATGCTTTTGAGTTGCAGCGTTGGAGAAGACTCTTGAGAGTCCCCTGGACTGCAAGGAGATCCAACCAGTCCATCCTAAAGGAAATCAGTACTGGGTGTTCACTGGAAGGACTGATGTTGCAGCTGAAACTCCAATACCTTGGCCACCTGATGCGAAGAAATGACTTATTTGAAAAGACTCTGATGCTGGGAAAGACTGAAGGTGGGAGGAGAAGGGGACGACAGAGGATGAGATGGTTGGATGGCATCACCGACTAAATGGACATGAGTTTGAGTAGACTCTGGGAGTTGGTGATGGACAGGGAGGTCTAGCGTGCTGCAGTTCATGGGGTCGCAAAGAGTTGAACGCAACTGAGCAACTGAACTGAACTGAATTGACTGTGAGCAAAGGCTAGGAATAAGGATTAGGAGATTGGAGGGATGAAGCTGAAAAGCAAGGTCAGAGTCAAGAATTGGAAGTTGAGTGAAAAGAAAGGTGTGTAAAATAACAGCTAAGGAGTGAAAATTAGAGTAAGGGTTCTGAAATAGCTGGGAGCCTGGGCTGCTCTTCTTTTCCTCAAATCCTCCTTTAATGCCAATACTACACACTGCCAGCACCAAAGACCACAGTGCCAAGCCTTCACCACTGCCAAGAGACCCTCGTCTGGAAGGTCAGCGGGATGCAAGACAAGCTTTTTCTTCTCCTTCCACTGCTCCTTGCCTCTGGCTCCTCCCAACCCTGCCCTCCAAGAGGCTGGTGCCAAACAAGAATCAGAGAGCATTAGCTTTGGGGGGAAGGGGGGCTGAGTGATAGAATGCATTCCTCGTGGCAGGAACACCTGCTAAAAGGGGAAGATCTTGATCTGCCTAAACCTGTCAGGGAGATGGTCAGCCAAGATGGTGGCCCACCAGCAGGATGTTGTCTGAAAGACGGGCATGCCCAAGACAGGACAGAGTCTGATAGTATTGCACTTCAACTTCAAAATAATTTACAACAAACTTCGCTGCTTTATCCTGTTCAGAACTTTACACCTGCACTGTATTGTCCCAGAAATGTTCCTTTCTCAGGTGCTACATTTTCCTAAAACTTACAATGACTAGCCAGCCAACTGATTATCCAGATAAAAGAACATCTGTAGCCACTTAACACTCAAACGATGGTACAAACTTCACAAAGGTATGCAAATATCTATAGAAACCATTCATCAGTGGCTTCTTTTAGCTGCTTGTATATTTGAGACTATATTTTAACATTTTTAAGAAGTCTAAACATATTTTCTATTATTTAGAAAATGTTGCCTGACGCCCATTTGAGTTGCCCTTGCCACACACACCTTTTCAGCAATTTTTACAAACAGCCTTTATTGCCTTTTACCCCTGACAGATCAAGATACATATTTCTTAAGAAAAAAAACTAAACTTTTATCAAGAAGAAAGCCATTCTGAAGCACTAGAGACACTATTATTGATGGTGCCTTTTCAGGAAGAAGATGAAAAATGGATTTAATTCATTTCTTATACCAAGTTTACTTTCAAAGCAGTATATCCCTTCACTTCTGAATTATTTATCAAATCAAGAGTATTCAGCAAGCAACTGATACTTCACCTGCTGAGCTGCTTTTAACATTCTATTCAAAATAAAATACGTATGTTACTAAATGTGCTTAGATTTTTGTATTATCTGTGATTCTTCTCAAAACTGAACCCCAAACAGTGTGTTTTCTTCTCCCGTATTCCTTTCGCAGATCCTCTCTGCAGTAGAGATGAAAATGGAAGGACTACAAAATTGAAGGTCTTGCATTTTTAAAGAAAGACAGCTGAGTGGATTTTAAATTATAACTCACTAATTAAGATGTATTGAAAAATCAATTACACCAAGTTAACAACATCTTGTACAGAAGAAAGGGGGAGCGATTCATCCTGATTATTTTAAACTTTTAAGCAGGAAATAAAGCATTTGTAAACTTTATCAAGTACACAAAGTAACAAAGCACCAAGCATAATATCCAAAGAGCAGACCCAGCACTCAATCATCCTTTAAAATGTGTCTAAGAAACAATCAGTTTGCTAATTTCCATCTATATAAGGAAAAATATTACTGCCAATGGGATTCTTTTCAGTAACAAACTTTCTTCTAAGTGCTAAGGCAGATTTGGAAAATTAATTGGTTACAATTAACATGGAATTAATTGGATACAAAAGTCTTTTAATAGTACCATGTTTCATTAAATCTAGGATGCCAGTGCTTATAAAGGGCAACACTATTTCATGTAACACTGGGGGGGAAAGCGCTGCCAATTAAACTATGGCATAATGCTCACTTACGGCACCCCACCCCCACCCCCTGGGTCATCAATATTAAAATGTGAACAGAATGTGGTTTAGAATCAAGGAAATACTGGAACCTTAAACATATCATTCAGATATGTTAGAATATCACAAGGAAAATTATCTACAGATAAAATAATCTTAGATACTAAAACAGCAATCTATCTATATTACAATAAAATGTCAGTACTCTAACACAATTCCTAATCCACTTGAGCTGTCAGAAAGGTAACTCAAAGCTTTTAAAAGATGTATAATTAGTCAAATGCAAGGCACCTCCTAAAATTGGAATCTGGAGATTAAAAGCCACTATTCAGTGATGGAAATGATGAAAACAACTGTAAGAGCAATAGTTAACTCAGAAACAGCTGGTCTTTTAGCCTGAGTTCACTTTATATTTAGACAAAAGGTGCCTTGTAGAGTTACATTCCATCCCACCTGCTACACTCATAAAATCTGGCTCTACTGGACAGCATCCATATTTGAGAAATGTTAAATATGGTAAAAAAAAAAAAAAAAAAAAGGAACTCATGTTCTTAAAACTGACAGAAAAAGTATTTGTTTACAATAGATTTATATTTTAAAAAACAAAGCCTGAAGACTAACATGGAATCAATACCTTGGGCTTTTCTTTCCCCATTCCAAAGAGAATCTGAGGCAGATTCAAGATTCTGTACAGCACTAGAGCAAATTTTGTCATTTCTCACTGTACATAAGATATTTTTAAGTCTTGCCCATACTAAAGAACTCCAGTTCAACATAATTCATACTAACTACTTTAAATACTAAGCATGCATTCTGTACCCAAGTTTTTAATGACTTCAAGTTCTCGTGGTAGTCTTAAGACAAAGCCTCTTTTGAGAGCACTGACCCCCTAAGTTTAGCAAAACACCCCACTCTAAAATGCTTTTCTTCCAAATCTGATCACTTTCAGAATTTTGCTAGACACCTTAAATAGCCAGAATACAGCCTGCCAGTATCCCCAGCTAACCATGTTTTGACACAAATTTTAGGAGTGAAAAAGGAAAGCAAGAAAACATGTTGATTTCAGGACTCTAAAAGTCCTGGTTCGTTTTATTTAGCAAAACACAAGAGCCCAGAACAAGCCCTCAACCAGTTAAGTCTTACCTGGCAGGTCACCAAGCCAACAGTGGTGGCAAAGCCAGTCTTCCCAAATTTCCTGGGATTTCCAGACCAGACTAAAGCAGTAGGAGGCGACCTTCCCTTGGTTTAGGGGCTTTTTTCTAAAATCCTCTCTCTCTCCTCTCTCCACCTGGTCTCTTTCTCTCTCTGCTAATCTTTTAGCTTACAACGCTCACCACGGAAATCACAAAAACAGAACGCAGTTTCTCCAGAAAACAATGAGACACCTAACCCACCTTCTTTAAATTAATCTAAATCACAACAGACAGTACAAGGATAACAAATCATCAGTGATGTCTAAGGCACAGCATTCTCTTCAGTCTCTAAAGAAAGATCCCAATGTACGTAATATCTTCTACCTACTACAACTGAAAGGTATATGAACATATTTTGGAAATATTTTTGCTTCAATTCTTGAAGGTGAGGGGTTTCTTACTTCCATTCATTAAAATTAACCAGAACTCAAGCATACTACTTAGTACTCAAGACTTTGCTGCGCCTTTATTTTTTTCCTCCAAATTATTTAGAATTTGGGTCCTATTCAGAAATTAGCTTCCACAGTACCCTCCACAATGCCAGAAGGCAGACTGACTTAATGACAAAGGACTTTCTCTCGAAGGAAAAAACCTAACCTTCGACCCCCCTTTAATTTACTGCCTAATGTTAGTCTCTAAGTAGTATAAATCTTTATGTCCTCCAAACGAGGGGAGGAGGGGGGCAAGGCTGTTCTTGCCACTGAATTCCCCACAGCTCCTAGCACGAAGCCTGGAAGCAGAGGCCGTCCAATAAATGCCTATAAACACTTTAGTCCTCCGATAAGTTGGGGCATTCCAAAACACTAACTCCACCCGTGCAGGTCAGCCTCCGGTTCCCGATTCCAGACCGCCTTGGCCTTGCTCTGATGAAACGAAATCTCGTCGCTCAAACAGACCCAGGATGGGGGCAAGGGAGCCACCCCACCCCATCCCGCAGATCTATTCACCTCGCCAGGCTGTTGGTGGCAAGCCGGTCCCACCCGAGCCCAGCAACCAACGTCGCCCGGCGGCAGATGCAAGTGGGCAAGAACCCCCGCCCCACCCTGCGGACAGACAGCCTGGCGTCGGGACACCGGGGACGCCTGCGCAGAACACGCCTCCCACTAGCCTGGCCCCTCCGTTCCGAGGGTTAACAATACTCCCTCAGAAAGACAGACAGGGTGGGCGGGGGCGGGGTGTGGAGGGCAACCAGTACGCGTCTGCGCGCGTCTGGACGCCAGGACGAGACCCCGCTCGCGCCGCCCACCCAGCACCCCTAGAGATCAACCGTCTCCACGTGAGCGCGCCCACGCGCGCCACCACAGCTCGCGTTGACAGGGTCGCCTCACCTGAGCCGGGCTCCGCCCCCCTTCTTGAAGGAGGAGGCGGTGACCCTTCTCCGATCCCTCCCGACAGTGTCGGAGGAGGTGGAAACGTCCAGGCTGGCGCCTCCGTGATGGGATTCCTCCCTTTTCCGCCCACCCCGCCTCTAGTCCTTCAGCTCCTTCAGCCCGTTCGCCACCGCACTCTGAGAATGCCGCGGCGGCTGCCCACAGCAAACGGAAGTGACGCAACACGACTCGCTTACTCCGCGGCTTTCCTCCGCCTCTCCGCCCGAGCTGCAACCAATCAGAAGGGGAGAGGGCGGGGCAGCGGTAGAAGAGCAGCCAGTCGATGCTCCGAACCCGGAGGAATTTACTCTGGAACGCTGACCAATCCCGGGCCCCAGGAGCCTCGCTGTGTTTACTACAGACCGAATCCGTGAGCCCTGCGACCAATAACCGTTTGCCTTACAACACGTAGAACTGTTATCAAACGCCTTTTAAGGCGGTATTTATCACCAAGCGGCCCTAGGTTTGGACTACGGAAAAGCGACTGTGTGCTGAAGCCAATCGAGAACGGTTGTGGTGGAGGCCAGCAGGTTTTCCGCCGAATCCCACCAATCACAACCACTGCTGCCTGATATCTGAGCCAGGTGTGAGCAGAGCCCGCGAGGTAAGGGGTCCCCCACCGCTGCCTGGACCCGAAGGATTCCTCCATCCTCACGGAGCCCGGCTCCCTCTTTGGTGATCCCGGGCTCCCTCTCTGCTGCGAATTCCCTTCGCGGGGCTCACACAGTCACCGGGTCCGAGGTTGAGAGCCCACCTCGTAGATATTGGAATAAAATAAGTTCCAAGAAACTGTTTAGGTTGAACTAAGCCAAAATCCAGGCTAAAGACGTTGAACTGAAAATGGGATGGATCCATCTGACCGCAGTTGAGTCCGACACAGTCCCACAGGCAATCCCGGTGGCGACGTCGCGAAGCGCTGGCGCCTAAGTAGTCTGGCACTTTGCGCCGCATTCCGTGTGTTGTGTGTGTCGCTCAGTCGTGTCCAACTCCTTGCCACCCCATGGACTGTAGCCCGCCAGGCTCCTCTGTCCATGGGATTCTCCAAGCAAGAATACTGGAGTGGGTTGCCATTTCCTTCTCAAAGGGATCTTCCCGACCCAGGGATCGAACCCCGGTCTCCTGCATTACAGGCAGATTCTTTACTGTGCAGGTCAAATAAGCCTGCAGGCTCCAGAACCATGCCTCAAGAGAACAGAATTGGAAACGGGGAAGGGTTGCGGACTTCGCTGGGATTTTGTCAGAAAAGAGCTAGCTCCGGGCGGCCTGATGGAGGGCCCGGGCCCAGACGGACACCGGCCCAGGCGCTTCCGAAGGCGCAGGGCCCTGGGGCAGGAAGAAACTCTTCCTCCGCGGGAGCGCGCCGTGTCTCCCGAGACAAAGGCAGGCTGGGGAACGCAGTTCTTTTGTTTTGTTTTGTTTTGTTTTGTTTTTGGGGGGGGGTGTATTATTTTTAAAAGGGAACATCCCACTTCAGCACTTAACATCCAGTTATCATTACATCTGATCCATCCCTTCAGACCATATGCGTTTTTAATGTTGCTTTTGGTGTTTGTTTGTTTGTTTTCCCCTTTGAGGCCTCAAATGAAATCTGATGGTAAATTGTATTCGTTAAGATTCTCTGACATTTTATAACCCTTGCATGTATTTTACTGCCAGATTGGGCAGCTTCAGGGAAAAGAAGGGGCTGGGGGGCGGATGCTGACAATAAGCCAGTCCTTTCACATGTGTGATCCTTAGAGACATATTATCAGCTAAATGTTGTTTCAAACTTACAGACTGGCAAAAAATTTAAAAGATTCGTATGTTCAATTCTCAGAAGAGTGTGAGAAAAAAGTCCCATCCTATATTGCAGTTGGGAGTATCATTGCTACTTCCTGAAGATAACGTGGTATCTTCAAATTTTAAATTGTATGTTCATTCCCTTCTAGCTGGCAATTCCTTTCTAGAAATTCTCCTTAAATAAACAAATGTGGAAAAGTATGTACGAGATTGTTGAGCACAGCTTTATTAGTGGCAGACACAAGAAAACGTGAATGTGCATCTATAGAGGATTATAATACATGGATATACACTGTACATGTAAACTGACTCCTTTATCACTAATGACCTCATATACATACAAAACAAAACCAGTAAAAACCTGTGTGTGGATGTACACATAAAAGCTGTGTATGGATGGATGAGTATGAAAAAATACCATCAAACTGTTCATAAAAATTACCTCAAGGTAATGAAAGGAAGTTGGGAAGGTGATAAGGAAATATTTTAAGAAGGCCTTATTAATTTTTTGCCTTTTCATACATCTGTATCAATTTAATTTTTAAATGAGCTTTATTATTTTAATAGTACTTACGAAAACCAGGAATTTTAGATTGAGTTTTCAACTCATTGACAAAATTATTCCTAAATTAAGCTGTAAATTTCCCAAGAAAAGTATAATTAAGATACTTTTGGAAGCTAGACATTGATTCTAAATTCATAAGAGATGCTAATACTACAAGAATAGCCAAAAAAAAATCTGGGGGAAATTAACAAGGCAGCCACTGTTGTTGTTTAGCCACTTAGTCTGTCCAACTCATGGAAACCCCATGGACTGCCGCACACCAGGCTTCCCTGTCCTTCACCATCTCCCGGGAGTTTCCTCAAACTCACGTCCATTGAGTCGGTGATGCCATCTAACCACTGTCTCCCCCTTCTTCTCTGTCTCCCCTGCTGTCCCCCCTTCTCCTGCCCTCAATCTTTCCCAGCATCAGGGTCTTTTCCAATGAGTCAGCTCATTGAATCAGGTGGCCAAAGGATTGGAGCTTCAGCATCAATCTTTCCAATAAATAGTCAGGGTTGGTTTCCTTTAGGATTGACTGGTTTGATCTCTTTGCTATCCAAGGGACTTTTAGAAGTCTTCTCCAGCACCACAGTTTGAAAGCATTAACTCTTTGGCACTCAGCCTTTATGGTCTAACTTTAACATCCGTACATGACTACTGGAAAAACCATAGTTTTGACTATACGGACCGTGGTCAGCAAAGTGATGTCTCTGCTTTTTAATAAGCTATCTAGGTTTGTTGTAGCTTTTCTTCCAAGGAGCAAGTATCTTTAATTTTGTGGCTGCAGTCACTGTCCACAGTGATTTTGGAGCCCAAAAAATAAGATATGCCACTCTTTCCAGTTTTTCCTCATCTATTTGCCATGAAGTGATGGGACTGGATGTCATGATCTTAGTTCTTTGAATGTTGGGCTTTAAGTCAGTTTTTTCACTCTCCCTTTTCACCCTCATCAAGAGGCTTTTTAGTTCCTCTTCACTTTCTGCCATTAAAGTGGTATATCATCAGCATATCTGAGGTTGTTGGTATTTCTCCCAGCAATCTTGATTCCAGCTTGTGATTCATCTAGCCCAGCATTTCACGTGATGTAGTTTAATATAAGTTAAATAAACAGGGTGACAATATACAGCCTTAATGTACTCCTTTCCCAATTTTGAACCAGTTGGTTGTTCCATGTCTGGTTCTAACAGTTGCTTCTTGACCTGCATACAGGTTTCTCAGGGGACAGGTTAGGTGGTCTGGTATTCCCACAGTTACAAGTGTATTTCATAATTCTTTATTATGTATTTTTTTTTAAAAGATGGGAGGTGGAGATTCTGGGAAGATGGGAGAGTAGAAAGCACCAAGAATCTGTCTTTCTACCCAGATCATAACTACACTGGCAGAATCTGTTTGGTTTAACTATTTTGGAGCTCTGAAGTCTATTGAAGGTTTGTGACTTTGAGGGGAAGGCTTGGATGGCAAATTGCAGTTGATTTTGGCCAAGTCAGCTCTCCATTGAGTAGGAGATGCTGATTCCCTGCCTCTCAGTAGTGTGGCAGGCAGCTGTGCACAGATGCCTGGAGGAATCTGCACCCGCTTCTAGAGCCAGGACGGGCAGAAAGGACCTCGTCCTCCAGATATGAGGGTTCACTGACTGCTGCTTTTGATCTTAGAGGTACAGATGAAGAGGTAGACATCTATTATCCACCTTATCCACCGTTGTTTCAAACTCCCCTCGTCATCACCACCTGAAGTGACTTTTGGGGATTTTCAAGCAAAAACTGACAGAATTGAAGAGAGAAATAGAGACTTCTATAATAATAGTTGGAGGTTTCAATATTGCATTCTCAATAATGGTTAGAACAACCAGGCAGAAGGAAAGTAAGGAAATAGAGGACTTAACACAACCAACTAGACCTAAGAGACATATACAAAACATTCTATCAAATAAAAACAGTATACATATACCTTTTAAGTGCACCTGGTACACCAGGATAGATCACACCTTAGGCCACAAATTCAGTCTCAAAAGATTTTAAAAGATATTGTACAAATTAAAAAGCAGTAACAGAAGCAAAAGTGGAAAATTCACAAAGTTGTATAAATTAAACAATAGGCCCTTAAAAACACCAACGGATCAAATTACAAGTTACAGAGGAAATCAGAGACTACTTAGAGATTATTGAAAATGAAAACACAGCAGACCAAAATTTATGGGACACAGCAAAGCCGTGCTAAGGGGGAAATTTATAGTTATAAATGCTTACATTAAAAAATAAGAAAGATCTCAAATCAACAGACTAACTTTACAACTTAAATACTAGGGAAAAACCAAATTAGACTCAAAGCTGCAGAAGGAAAAAAATAGTAAAAGAGCAGATACAGGTAAAATAGAGAATAGAGAAACAATAAAGTTAATGAAACTGAAAGTTGGCTTTTTGAAAAGATAAACAAAATTGACCATCCATCAGCTAGATGGACTAAGAAATAAAAAACAGAAGATGCAAATTACTAAAATCAGAAATGAAAATGAGGACTACCAGTTCTGTAGAAATAAAAATAATTACAAGAATATTCTGAACAAGTATGTCAACACACAAAAATCAGTTACATTTCTATATACCAACAGCGAACAATCTCAAAAGGAAATTATGAAAATTCCATTTACAGTGGCATCTGAAAGAATAAAATACTTCGGGATTAACCAAAAGTGAAAGACTTGTACAAAGAAAATTATAAAATATTACTGAAAGAAAGAATTCATGGAAATACATTCCATGTTCATGGATTGGAAGACTTAATTTTATTAGGATGTCAATGCTGTCCAAAGCAATCTATAGATTCAATGCAATCACTATGAAGAATCTCAATAGTGTTTTGCCAAAATAGAAAAACGCATCCTAAAATTTATATGAAATCTTTCCCAAACAGACAAAACTATCTTGAAAAAGAACAAAGCTACAGGACTCACATTGCCTGATTTCAAAATTTACTAGAAAGCCACAGGAATCAAAACTGTGGTACCAGCATAAACATGGAGCCCAGAAAGAAACCTTTGTATATACATGGTCCTTTGCATATACGATGAGTTTTGAAAAGGGTGCCAAGACCATTCAATGGGAAAAGAACAGTCTGTTCAACAATTGGTGCTGGGAAAACTGGATTTCCACAAGCAAAATAATGAAATTGGACCCTTATATAACATCTCATACAAAAATTAACTCAAAATGGATCAAATACTTGAATATGAGATCTAAAACTATAAAACTCTTAGAAGAAAACATAGGACAAAAGCTTTGTAACAATTGGCAATAATTTCTTGGCTATGACACCACAGGCAGAGATAACAAAAGAAAAAATAGAAAAATTGGACTTGAAAATTTTAAAGACAAAATCAACTGAGTGAAAAGTCAACCCATAGGATGGGAGAAAATATTTGCAAATCATATATCTGATAAAAGATTAATATCTAAAATATATAGAGAACTAAAACTCAACAATCAAAAAACCAAAAGACATAACTCAATAGTGGGCAAAGAACCTGAATGGATATTCCTCCAAAGATGATATACAAATTGCCAATAAACACATGAAAAGATGCTCAAAAGCTCTGATCATTAGGAAAATGCAAAGCAAAACTTTGAGATACCACTTCACACCCATTAGGATGGCTTTTGTCAATAAAATTAAACATAACAAGTGTTGGCAAGAATATGGAGAAATTGGAACGCTTGTCCACTGTTGGTAGTAATATAATATGGTACAGCTGCTATGGAAAAAACAGTACAGTGGTTCTGGAAAAAATTAAAAATGGAATTACCATATGATCCAGCAAGTCCACATCTGGATATATACTAAAATGACTGAAGTGGTGTCTCAAAGAGAGATTTGTACAACGAACAATAGCACCGTTGTGCATAATGGCTAAAACATGATTGACCCAAGTGTCTATCAATGGATGAATGGCTAAGTAAAATGTGGTTATAATCACAATGAAATATCATTCAGCCTTTAAAAGGAAGGTAATTCTGACATAGGTTACAACATGGATGAACCTCGAAAACATTATACTAAGTGAAATCAGCCAGTCACAAGAAGACAAATACTGTATAATTCCACCTGTATGAGGTGCTTAGAGTGGTCAAATTCATCTGAGACAGAAAACAGAATGGTGGTTGCCAAGGCTTGGGTGAGTTGTGAGTGGAGTTATTATTTAACAGGTAACAGTTATTATTTTACAAGATGAAAAGGACTACGGAGATGGATGGTGGGGACGGTTGCACAGCATTGTGAATGTATTTAATGCCACTGAACCTGTACACTTAAAAACAGTTTAAATGATAAATTCTTATATAATGTGTATTTTACCACGATAAAAAAAACTATTTGGTACTGAATGACAGACCAATCAGTGGTTCAAAACAAGAGGGTTCAGAATAGACCTAAATATAAAAGAGAATTTAAAGTATGAAGAAGTTGTCATTTAAAATCAATGGAAGAAATAGAATTTTGGTTTTGTTTTTTTTTTAAGAGATGGTGAAACTAGGAACTCTTTTGGGAAAAATATTATGTTGAATACCTTTCCAACTTCTTACCACAAATGTATTATCAAATAAATCAAATAACATATTTTAAAAACTAAACTATAAAAGAAAAAAACATAGGACAGGCTATCCATTAGAAACCTATTAAGTATAAAGACACAAATAGGTTAAGAGTGAAAAATGTAGACACTTGCTTCCTGGAAGGAAAGCTGTGACAAACCTAAATAGCATATTAAAAGCCAGAGACATCACTTTGTCAACAACGGTCTGTATAGTCAAAGCTATGGTTTTTTTAGTAGTCATGTATTGATGTGAGAGTTGGACCATGAAGAAGACTGAGCACTTGAAGAATTGATGCTTTCGAACTGTGGTGTTGGAGAAGACTCTTGAGAGTCCCTTGATTGCAAGGAGTCAAACCAGTTAATCCTAAAGGAAATCAACCCTGAATATGCATTGAAAGGTCTGATGCTGAAGCTGTAGCTCCAATATTTTGGCTACCTGACTCAAAGAGCTGACTCATTTGGAAAAGACCCTGATGCTGGAAAAGATTGAAGGTGGGAGGAGAAGGGGACGACAGAGGATGAGATGGTTGGATAGCATCACCAACTCAATGGACATGAGTTTGAGCAAACTGCGGAAGATAGTGAAGGACAGGGGAGCCTTGTGTGCTACAGTCCATAGGGTCGCAAAGAGTTGGACACAACTGAGCAAATGAACAACAATAATAAATACAGAGAAAGATGTATCATGCAAACACCAACCAATAGAAAGCCAGAGTGACTATCAACTAAGGTGGGCTTCACGACAAGTTCTATTATAAGAGATAGAGGACAATTCTAATGATAAAAGAGTAGAAACTCTAGAGATTTAACAGTACCCTTGACTGTGCTTTTTTACATTTTTGTGTTCCTTATAGGAAGTTAATTTCTAGGATAGGTTAAATTCTGGTATAGCATATTTTCATTCTTACTTCTTCCAAAGTGCCTTGGGTAGTGTCAGATGACAGAGACAGGATTTTTAAAACATCTAAAAATCTTTTAGAGAAAAATTTGTGTATTAGCAATCTTTTTTATTTATTTTTTATAGGGCAAAACAATCATAGAATTTAATGTTGAATTAAGCAGTAAGCTGAATGTCTGGGTCTCCAAATGGGCTTTGAACCCAAGAAATCTTTTTTTAAATGTTCATGTTCTTTCGTTCATTAATGCAAGTCTGAAAACTCTATCCAAAGGAATCCATCCAAAAGAGGAATTTTATGCTTTAAAATTCCCTGAAATGTTCTAGATAAGAGTGAAAAACAGGGGAGGGGGGTGGTTCCCTGGGAGTCCAGTGGTTAAAAAGCCACCTGCCAGTGCAGGGGACATGGGTTTGATCCCTGCTCCAGGAAGATCCCACCTGCTGAAGGGCAGCTAAGCCCAGGAACCACAACTACTGAATCTGTGCTCTAAAGCTTAGTAGCCGCAACTACTGAAGCCCTTGTGCCTGGAGCCTGGGCTCTGCAACAAGAGAAGCCACTGCAATGAGAGGCCCTCCCACTGCAAGGAAAAGGAGCCTCCACTCGCTGCAACTAGAGAAAGCCCACACGCAGCAATGAGGATCCAGTGTAGCCAAAACAAAACCAACAAAGTTTAAAAAAAAAAAGTGAAAAATTGGGAACAGCCCAAGTGTTCATCTAGAGGATTGTATATATAAACTCTGTGAGAACATTCAATGTAATATCATGAGAGATTTGAGAAAATGCTTACAAGATAATGCTAAATTTTTCTAAAAAGAGTATACAAAATTGGATACAATATTGTATCAGTTATATAAATATATATATGCACAGAGAAAATGTAGAAAAAAATAAAACAAAGCTAACAAACAATATTACCCTAGGTGGGCAAGGGACCATGGGTCACTATAATTGTATTCTTTATATTTTTTTGTGTTTTCCTCAACACTGGACATCAAATATATATTGGTTTGATAATTTGTTTAAAATCTCACAAATGTTATTGGGGAAAATTACTTCCCAGGTGGCTGGCTCAATGGTGAAGAATCTGCCTGCTAAGCACATGTGGGCTCAATCGCTGGCTCAAGAAGGTCCCCTGGAGAAAGAAATGGCAACTCACTCCAGTATTCTTGCCTGGGAAATTCCATGGACAGAGGAGCCTGGTGGGCTACAGTCCATGGGGTGACGAGGAGTTGGACACGACTTAGCGACTAAACAACAAAAATGAACAGACTGAATGTTAACACAATTAAATTTAACAGTCCTTCATTCAAGGTCTGTATCTTTGTTTTTAAAAAATCGCAGGGATGATGTGACTTAGCAGAAGCAAAGTCAAGAATTTTTGTTTATTGTTAACCCTACATAAGTTAACTGAATAGTACAGATGCTTTGAACAAAAACACATATTGGTTTCATTAGGAGAGGCATGGTAAGTAGCACAAAGGAAGTGATGGGTCCTTTCTGTTCAGTGTTACCCAGCCCAGAGCTAAAGTATTAATCTGTGTGGGGCCCCACAGTGTGATCGATACGGAGATATTGGTGTGTCCAGCAGTGGTGACCAGGATGAGGAGAGAAACTCTGGTATGGGAAATAGCTGAGGGGCTGGAAGGACTTGCTGAGAAGTAGAGTGGCATCACTGATGCAATGAACATGAATTTGGGCAAACTGCACAGGATGGTGAGGGACAGGGAGGCCTGGTTTGCTGCAGTCCACAGGGTCACAAGAGTCGGACGCAAC